>NC_134236.1:172064130-173421213 GCF_965152275.1 Natator depressus
TACTAGAACAAGCCAGAGTTGGCAAGAACATAGAATGCTTGTGGTAGGTAATAATTTCATGACATCACAAATGTCTAAACACCATTACCAACTTATTACTTAAAGCAGTTTCTTAATGACTGAAAGGTTAATTTTCTCAGTGTTCTGAAATATATGGCCTATGCAAAATGTATTTGCTTTTTTTTTTTTTTTTTTTTTTTTTAAAGTCTCTAGCTCCTCTGAGAGAGTGACTGTCGGGATCAGTCTGTCTTTCAGCTGTTTCCTTCCCTAAACCTTCAATTTACAGAATGTTCTGAGGGGGATTTTTTTTTTCTTTCCTCCTCATCACTTTTTGCATCCATGATCATCATCTTTGGCAATGTTAGTACTACATAGTCTAGTCTACAGCTTTTAGCTGTAGCCAGGCTTTCATTTGAGCCTAATTATTACTGAGGTCTCTATTCATCAGAAGTTTTCCATGGAAGCCTAAGAAAGATTGCAGCTCTGGTTTCTGCACCACTAGGAAGTCATCTGGGTCATATAACCATATACTTTGGTTAAGAGTAAGCCTCTCTCATGGGGATGTAGGCCTCTTTAATGTCTTGGGGAAGTAAGTATCTAATATAGATTCCTTAATTTTGCCAAGTTATTCATACTACTGTGCTGCAGTTGGCAAGGGCTGGTATGGCAGATGTGCATGACTGCCATGTGATCATTCACAAAAAAGATTCTGGGCCCTAATTCTCCATGTTGATCAACAAACTGATCTTCTGGCATAGTCACATATGACTGGGGTTGCATTCAGGTTGCCAACCAAAACTACTACTTTAGAAAGGCAGCCTGAAGAATTGTTTGCCATGCTCTTGTAGCTGTGTTGGTCCCAGGATATGAGACACAAGATGGGTAAAGTAATATTTCTCATTGGACCAACTGGTTGGATGGGACAAGCTTTCAAGCTTCACCAAACTCTTCCACAGGGCTTGTCTGCACTGGTGCAGCTGAGCTGTTTTAGTGAAGATGCTACTACACCAATGGGAGAGCTTCTCCCATCAGTGTAGTTAATCCACTTCTGTGGTATAAGTAGGTCACTTGGGGTGTGGATTTTTTTACATCCCTCAATGAGGTAGTTATACCAATGTAAGTTTGTAGTGTAGACCTGGCCTCAGTTTCATTACAACATTATACCCTCTCTGCCTAGTAACTCTACTTTGTCCTCTGATCACAGAAGTGTTCAGTGTCCACCTCATTTTAAGTGGTCTCCTACATGCTAACTCCTTATGATTAACAATTTTTGTCCTACCTTGTGTTTAGCTATGACACTTAATTACATTCTCTAGACCTCTTCCTCATATAGGAGACCTTTCAAAATGAAGTAGGTACTTAATACCTTGGCGGTCATAGGATAAAGGTCTACTAGGCAGTGGAGGGTGTAACAAATGGTTGGAATGAGCCATAAAACCAGTGTCTCTAAGTCCATGTTTTTTAATATCCACCAGTTCTGAATGTAAGTTCCCAGGCTGCTGGGGTGTGTGTGGAAAAAGTGTTCAAGTTTGATTTTGAGGATGAGGACTGAGGTCAGATAGGGAGTGATTCTTTTGTAAACAAGTGTCTAACCACAACTGATAGGCAGTTTCTCATTTTTTCTGTGAGTTCATTTGAAAGCATACTAATCTGCTTGTGAGGCTTCATCCACATAGTTGTTTAGGCCATTTGATGCACTAGATAAGGTATGCCACACAGTGTCTTAACCTTGTGTAAGACACACACACACACACACACACACACACACACCCCTTTCAAGGGGGATGGGGGGGGGCAGGTTCTCTTGGGCTATTTGGATGGCCTGTTCTATGATGCAATCTAACTCTCTGGAGTGTCCTTGTTTGGCAGAGGGAGGTTTAGTCCAGACTTTCCACAAATGGTACTCTCATTTCTACACCTGAGAAACATAGACACTTAAGATCTATTTATCTTAGAGAACCATTTGCTCTCCTTCAGAAGATGTAATGAGGCAGTGAACAAAATCCACTTAATTGTACTTTATGACAAACAATACACAGATACTGTCAAGCTCAAACACTTTCCTGAAAGGTATTGGATATCCCTTCTAAAGATACAAGTGATCCACATGTCTGGTAAGGAAGTCACCAAGTCATTCTCCTTTGTTACAGTCATAACACTTGCATTCAGACTGTGAGGAAATCTGCTTGTATTAATTCTCAACAGACCTTTCCTAAAGGTGTAATCAAACTCCCGTGGGGAAACTTTGCTATTGCAACAATAAGTTGGACTAGGATCAGTTTTTAGCATCAATGAACAACAGTGTAAACAGACATTCTATCGTTTACTTTAGATCTGATCATTCAGTTCTGTTCACAGCTTGTGTATGGCAGCCTCCTTCAGATTTACAATAATAGAACTTTCCCCCCACTTTTTCCTTGTCTCCATATTCTTAATACAAACTTTCTTGGACTTTCAGAGCACCCGTTTCCATAGCAGTTGGTAAGCATAGGTAATTGGTGCCTAACACTATATTGTATCAAATTTACCTAATTTCTCCCCTTATCACTAAAGGAGCAACGTGCCTGCCTGCAGAAACGTTAGCAATGACTTTGCTCTGAATAATCATATTTTCTTTGCCCCCTGACAAAGAAAAGAGATTGTTTAGCTCTTATCCATGTCCCTACACAGGCCTCCATAGGGTATCAAATAGGGGAGGTGAGGGCCCACCAACACAGTCCACCACCAGTCTGGAGGGCAACTCCAAGGACCAACAGAAAAGCCCCATGTAGCACTTGATATCTGAAATATTATTCAAACACACTTCACTTTTGGTCAGAGTGACTTGTTTAGAGCTGAGGACAAATAAATATATAGAGACTTGAAGGCAAAGTACATGTGGTTCTGTAACAGCAGCCACCTTGACGTGGTTCATAGGCCGTAATCATCCAGACAGGCTAGCGATCACTTTTTTTTTTATGCTTAAAGCTGAAGTGTATAGAAATCAGCCTTACACTCATGTCTCAGCATACATTTCTGTAGTGACACTTCTCAATAGTGAAACTGTCCTCCAAGAGGAAAACCGAAACAAGAGGTAGAGGCCCAGGCCCCATCTGGCAAAGCTTCTACTGACTTTAATAGGAACAGGATCAGAACCAGAGGACGAGCAAGCTGCAAAAAATTTGCTTCTGTCCCAGACCAGTGTCCTGGCATGTTTAAATGTCTGTCCACTGAAATCCAGCAGTAATAGTTAAGTCTTATAACCATGCTTCTCAGCTTGATGTACCTAAGATTTTTCTCCTTATTTCCCCACAGATAAATATCTGACTTACTGATTCCTCTTGTGCATGTGGGCACATGCTCAAATAGCTCTTGGACAACCCCACAAATGTGTGTAATTTTAGAGAGCATTGCACAATACAAAGCCATTGAAAGGTTATGTTTTGATTTACCTCTATTCAATTAAATGGCTGTAAAAACCTAATGACCTACAAACTACATTGTGGTGGCTTCTGTTCTCAGAATATGCCACAGGAAAATATGTAATAAAGGAACTTTGACACTCCTGACAGCTCAAATTTTAAGCAAATCATGTGGGGAAGAAAGCTTTCTGTTGTGCTCCACTTTTCAGGAGGGGCCTTAGGGCTGGTGCTTGTATTCATAGCAACAGTTTCTGTAAGCCTAGTTATCTATAGTCTCTGAAACTTCTTCTTCTTTGATCACATTTAACACAAACACTAGGCCAGACAAAACTTAGCCCATGTTGAATAGTGAGCGCATTACCTAGCTAATGGGAGTTTGCTTGTGTGGATTGGATAAGTTCCTCAAACTTGATTCTATTAACGTAAATCTTAGACTTTGGTTAAATATCTATTCAAGGGAGTATGTTAAAGACAAACTAAAATCTCACTTGGACTTCCTGACTGGATTGCCTGAAAGTGGCGGTTTGGATCCCTTGGATTTCTTTAATAGATTGACCAACTCACTAACTCCTTAAATGTACTGTTTTGTTTTTTTCCCCATAGCATGGTGACCAAATTTCACAGGGAATACTAGGGAAGCTTCCATTCCCCTCACTCCTGAAGGCTCTTTCTACCTCTGTGCATGTCTTGGCTTGGGTAGACTGAATAAAGTCAAGGGAAAGACAATACTTAACTCTCTTGCAACTAAACTAAAAGGCAGTTTCTAATGTCCCTTTATCTTCCAGCACAGTGTCTGAAAGTCAGCAAGGGCTCAGTACCTCAGTGAGCACCATGTGGTTGGAACCTTGTGCTGAGCCAGAGCCTAACTGAAGCCTTTGAGCTTGTTGACACAGCAGGGGCTAAAACAGTACTTCAGGCTACTCTTTTTCAGCTCTGTATCTTCATTTGGGATACTGTCTAGATACAAAGGATACTCTCCTTTATCTTGAGGACTACAGGAACACATCCCTCCAGAATGCAATTGAACCTGGGCCTCGTTTTCCTGTTGGGAATTCTGGAACCCAAATTACTGAACAGTAGAGCCTTAGGCAAGACCAACCATGATTGGATTCCCATGGTGTAAGACACTCTGCAAATGGAGTAGTACTCAGTCGCTGTCCTGAGTTGACAATCTGACCCTGTTTTTCCCAATATCCAATGATCCCCTGGACTACTATGTTTTATTAGTATCTTAAAAATCATACTGTTGTGCTATGACTTACTGTGGTTCCAAGCATCTTAGTATGCCAAAATATATCTTACAGGGACTGCAAAATACACTACCTAGTTACTTTGTTCCTTCCCTAATTTTCTTTGTCTGAAAACACTCCTTTTATAATGCATGAACAAGCTATGAAATAGCCAAGGATCATACAAGACCTTAGAGCCACAGAATGCTGACACGTGTTAAACTTGCAGTTAACCCTCTTTTTGCATAAGACAAAAGCACTAGCATATTTCTGCTCTAAACTTAGGGATGTATTTACCCATCACTGTGTAGAAAAACAGTTCACCTAATGCCTGTTAACAGGGTCCAGTAACTCCTTGTCAATCTGTGAAACAATAGATCCCTTTAGTCTCCCACTTGGATGTAGGAATTTATCAATAGGCATACAAACTGGTGACTCAGTGTGTGTCTGTGCCAAAGGTTTTCAACCACACAGGTACCCTTGAAGATTGAGGTGCAAAACTCCAAACATAGTCTGGAAGCAAACAATACAGCCATGAGACTGTTACACTGTCTCTTCTTGCATCACTTTTCCATTTAGTCAAATGACGGGGGCGGAGGGGGGAAGGATTTCATAGAGAACCACAATCCAACAGTAGCGCATAATGGTCCGGCCTCATAGCTTTCCTATTTACAGAGGTACTGGATGTATCTATACCTGCAACACACTTCATGGATTTTTTTTTTTTTTTTGGCCTGGCGCTGTTCTTTAAGGGATGGGGTAGTCTATCTCAGGAGAAAATGCCTTTTGCTGCAGTCTACAGCTTGAGAATTCCCCTTCTGAAGTTGCCAAAGGAGCCCATCTTGCATTTTATAAAAGCAGGTTTAGGAAAAAGTTCCAAGTGAATTCCAACACTAAAGAACACTTCATGTGAGACTAGGTAAACACCTGTCACTGATTGTCTAGGTCTACTTAGTCCTGTCTCAGTGCAGGGGCATGCAGTAAATGACCTGTTATGGTCCCTTCTAAGTTTCAGGCTGGTAAGTAGGCAAGTGTAAGACAGAGTGGGTGCTAGGAGCTGTGAACACTACACTAAGTTCTAGGCCAAGGTGATCAAATTTTGAAGACTTTCAGTTTGGAAAAAAGGGATTTACTTTTCATGTTGCTGAATGTTGATGGTTGGGGGAATAACTTTTTGGCAAGTTGACTGAATCTGAGGGATATGGAATTTTTGAATAAATCCTAGGGGATTTGCGAGCAAAAGATAGAACACTTAAGGGGTCATAATTTTCACATTGCTGTGCAATTTATAACAACTTTTCCACGGTGTGGGGAGAGGGAGTATACAGACACCAGGCTTTAATAAGAGACTTACTTGACAAAACCATATAATTCTGTGTAATTGAAGCAAACTGTATTACAGAAAAGCCACTTGATTAAAGAAAAGATCGGGAGGGGAAAGAAAAAGATATAATCAAACCCATTTTTATAATGGATTTTAATATGTATAGGAAATGGGAAGCACAATAACAATATAAATGGACAAACTTTCAAAACATAACCTCCTTTGCATTTATAAATCCATGAGCTTGCATGAGCACAGGCCTTTAAGGGATTTATAGCTGTAATATTTCATCCCATGAGTGTGGGTGTTGTAGCTAAATGTTATGTGGCTTTAATTAAGTTTGGTATGTTAATATATCACAGTTTAAGTTGGTTTACATAAATTTTTGCAATTTATTCATGATCTGGATAAACTGAATTATCAAGGTATGGAAATCGTATAAATGTTTTGCTGTCTAAATGAAAACTAGCACAACTTGTGCTGCATAGCTTACAAATAAAGTACACATGGGCTCTTCCTATAAACTATATCAATAGATTATTTTGGTAAATTTTAGCAGTACTTTAGGTTGTCGTTTTTTTGTTCTTGTCCATTTCCAAATATACTAATTTTGTTCATCTTAAGATTATTGCTTTGTTTTTACCCTATATGAATAGCCAAAGAAATGGAATGAAATCAACATTTGCATTAGTACCAGTGTTTGTGTTCAGTAGAACATCTTGTTATTGGAATTATCTTATTGGCCCATTCCAGTTTCTACTGAAATCAGTGGGCGTTTTACCATTGACTTTGGAAACCGGATCAGGATCTCTCTCTTCTCCCTCCCTCCCTCCATCCCCTCTTTCCCCGCAAATGTTCAAAATATTTTTCAACTTATAAAGACACTATGGGCACAAACATGGTTTTTCTAAAAATCGGTGGCAAGGGTCTTATTGATTTCCAATGGGAGCACCTTCCACCTTGGGGACTCCTTCAAATTTTAAAACCAGCACAAATAATTGATGCAGATAAAATGTTACTCCCTTGGTTTGGTGAAGACTACATGTGCTCTGAGTCACCATGTTGATAGCCTTCAACATTTTTCAGATTTAAGCCTTGAGTCTTAATGGAGAAGGAAATGAAATGGATTTTTAGGCTAACTTTTCTTTCACATAAAGACTTTTCAAAAAGAAAAGGAGTACTTGTGGCACCTTAGACTAACCAATTTATTTGAGCATAAGCTTTCGTGAGCTACAGCTCACTTCATCGGATGCATACTGTGGAAAGTACAGAAGATCTTTTTATACACACAAACCATGAAAAAATGGGTGTTTACCACTACAAAAGGTTTTCTTTCCCCCCCACACCCCCTCTCCTGCTGGTAATAGTTTATCTAAAGTGATCACTCTCCTTACAATGTGTATGATGGAAATGGCCCAACTTGATTAACATACACATTGTAAGGAGAGTGGTCACTTTTTAGATAAACTATTACCAGCAGGAGAGGGGGTGTGGGGGGGAAAGAAAACCTTTTGTAGTGGTAAACACCCATTTTTTCATGGTTTGTGTGTATAAAAAGATCTTCTGTACTTTCCACAGTATGCATCCGATGAAGTGAGCTGTAGCTCACGAAAGCTTATGCTCAAATAAATTGGTTAGTCTAAGGTGCCACAAGTACTCCTTTTCTTTTTGCAAATACAGACTAACACGGCTGTTACTCTGAAACCTATAAAGACTTTTATGTCTCTTACAAGCTCCCCGCCCCCCCCCTCAAAAAAAAAACAAAACAAAACACCCTCAGATGAAGGGTACACTGTGACCATATGCCTAGCCCTAGGCATACCACTCAGCAAACTAATCTGAACTTAACCCGTTTAAAGGGGTCTGTAGTTCTGAATATAAACACATCACTCGTTAGATGGACAATTGAAAACCTTGCCATGATTTCTGTAACAAATGCTGTGACAATCAGGGTTTAGACACCCCAAGGAGAGAACAGGTGGTCTGAACCCCAAAGAATAAGCAATTGAATCCACTGGTTGTATACAATGCTGTGTGTAAATATGTCAGTCTTTAATTAAACCTTGTAATATTCTGAATTTGATGGTCTTGAGGAGATATGCATGCAGGTTATAGTTAGGAATGAATACATGTGTATTTTGTGTAGAATATTGTAACTGTGGTGTGATTACAGCATCATGTCACAATTAGGGCTGTCAAATGGTTAAAACTTAAATGATTTTCTGTTATTAACAGCGTGATTATTTAAATATTTTTGTATGTATTCTGTGTTGTAATTGAAAATGTAGAAAACAAGTGTACAGTGCTCACTTTATATTTTTGATTTACAAATGTTTGCTCTGTAAAAAACAAAAGAAATAGTATTTTTTTCAATTCACCTAATACAAATACTGTAGTGCAATCTCTTTATCATGAAAATGCAACTCACAAATGTAGATTTTTGTTTGGTTTATTTTTGAAGGTAGTTATATAACAAATCTAAAACTTTAGCACCTACAAGTCCACTCTGTCCTATTTATTGGTCAACCAATTGCTAAGACAGACAAGTTTGTTTACATTTACAGGAGATGCTGCCACCAGCTTATGATTTACAATCTTACCTGAAAGTGAGAACTGGCATTTGCATGGCACTTTTGTAGCTGGCATTCCAAGGTATTTATGTGCCAGATATGCTAAGCATTCGTATGCCCCTTCATGCTTCAGTCACCATTCCAGAGGATATGCTTTTGTTTCTTTTACAGTGCACATATTTGTAATAAAAATATAAAGTGAGCAGTGTATACTTTGTATTCTGTGTTGTAATTGAAATCAATATTTGAAAATGTAGAAAAACATCCAAAATATTTAATTTCAATTGGTATTTTATTGTTTCACAGTGTGATTAAAACTGATTAAGCGAGATTAATTTTTTAAAATCGCTATTAATTATTTTGCGTTAATCGCATGCGTTAACTGCAATTAATTGACAGCGCTAGTCACAACAGAGGGTGAAGTAATCGAACAGGGAGCAGCACCTTCCAGGCTAGTTTATACAAAACTAACTACAAGAATCTAACACTGTATGATCAAGGGATTATTTTTGTGTGGTGTGATCCATATTATAGGAACTTACATAAAAATGGTCTGATCCTTCAAAGGTGCTGGGCAACTACAGTTCTGACTGAATTCTATAGTTGAATGCAGCTCCTCGGCACCTTAGCAATTGGACCACTTATTTAGGTGTCTAAATGTATAGTTTGCTGACTAATACTAAGCAATGAACTCTGAAAACAGAGCCTCTAGTTGTAAGACCAGAGTGTCCCATGGACTTTGTGCCTAGGACAGTTTGACAACAGTTTTGCTATTTCTAATTTAATACTTTCTCATAAAGTGCAAGAAACTCCTTTAACAAAATCCTATAGCCCCTTCTGGCCTTAAGGTCTATCATGATCATCTAGTCTGACCTCCTGCACACTGCAGGCCACAGAACCTCACCCATCCACTCCTGAAATAGATCCAGAACCTCTGGCTGAGTAACTGCCTCAAATAATGATTTAAAGACTTCAAGTTACAGAGAATCCACTATCTATGCTAGTTTAAACCTGCAAGTGACCAAGGCCCCATGCTGCAGAGGAAGGTGCAAATCCCCCAGCATCTCTGCCAGTCTGACCCAGGGGAAAATTCCTTTCCAATCTCAAATACTCTGAGCATTTGGGCACGGCCTGCCACCAAAGCACATAGGGAAAGAATTCTCCATAGTAACTCAGAGCCCTCCCCATCTAGTGTCCCATCACTGGCCATTGGAGAGATTTGCTGCTAGCAGTTGCAGATCAGCTACGTGCCAGCATAGGCAGTCTCATCATACAATCCCCCTCCATAAATGTATTAAGCTCAGGCTTGAAGCTAGTTATGGTGTTTACCCTCACTGCTTTCCTTGGAAGGCTGTTCCAGAACTTCACTCCTCTGATGGTTAGAAACCTGCTTCTAATTTCAAGCCTAAACTTGTATATAAACTGGCCATCAGCAGTTGTTCTTGTGTCCACATTGGCACTTTAACTCCTCTCCCTCTATAGTATTTTATCCCTCTGATCATACTCCATAATTAAAATAGACCGTGTGCTATCAACAATCTGCTGTGTTGTAGTGTAGGGCTATACTCATAAGCCTTACACTGGTTGTAAGATTACAAAATATGACATCTTGCTGGTTGGTAATTATGACATACAAGCAAAATAAGTAGTATGACAATACATGGCATGAATTCTGATCTACTCATTTATGCCTGGTTAGGCAAAATTCACTCTGTAAATGAGTATGAATTAATTCAAACTGTGGAACACTTTGACTGACACTTATTTATTTTCCCTCCTGGAAGTGCAGAAGATCCACATGTGTCACATCCCCTATAGGTTCTCCCCCCACCCCCCACCCCCACCCCATCCCCAATCAATCTTCACTTCCTCTGAGCCTTGAGGAAGGGCACATTTTTTGCAGGGATTCACCACAAGGTTGGGAATGTGTGACGGATTCAGTCACAGTCCCAAGGGGGTCTCTGTCACCTGATGTGCTGAGACTAACTCTGAGCCCATTTCTCTGCCAGTCTGGGCCTCCAGAACCCTGCCTTGTTGAGCCAGACATGCAAGCCTGTTGCAACACAGACCCAGGGTCTGAACCACAACCCTAAAGCTGCAGACTTAGCTGAAAACAGTTTAAGAAGTGCTCCTGCTTCCAGCACCCAGACACCCCAGCTCCCAATGGGATCCAAACCCCAAATTCATTTTACTCTGTATAAAGCTTATACAGGGTAAACTCATAAATTGTCTGCCTTCTAGAACATTGATAGAGAGCAATGCACAGCTGTTTGCTCCCCCACGTATTAATCACTTTGTGTTAATTAATGAAGAAAAGTGATTTTATTAAGTATAAAAAGTAGGATTTAAGTGGTTTCAAGTTAAACAGACAGAACAAGGTAAGTTAATTAGTAAAAAATCAAAATACGCAAGGTTAACTTAATACACAAAGGATCTAGTTTCAAATACTAACTTCTCACCCTAGATGTTATCTCAGGTACAGTCCTTTTCAGACAAACGTTGTAGTTTGCTGGACCTAGGCCATAATCACGCACCCCTGCCCTGGCAGTTACAGTCCTTTGTTCCAGTTTCTTTCAGGCATCTCTTTGGAGAAGCCATCTCCTCCTGAATCAGCTGAAGACAAAAATGGAGAGGCTTCCAGGGCCTTTTATATTCTCTCTTGTGGGCAGAAACCCCTTTGTTCTTCTGTGCAAAATCACAGCAACAAGATGGAGTTTGTAGCCACTTGGGTAAGTCACATGTCCACGAATGATTCAGATTTTTGCAGGCTGATGCCATTGTTTACATGTTAGTCTAAACGTTCCCAGGAAAACTCAGATGTGGAGTGGCATCTCGCAAAGTTCATGGTTAGTTAAGTACTCCCAATTACTTGAATAGACCCTTCACAATATGTTGGCCAAACCTCCCTTATGTGTTTCCTACAGCAAACACTTCAAATATAAGCATAGAGCCAACGCTCATAACTTCAGATATAAAAATGATACATGCCTACAAATAGGATGAATATATTCAGTAAATCATAACCTTTGCAAAGATATGTTACATGGCATATATCTAGCACAAAGCATATTCCCGTTATGTCATATTTATACTCATAAGTATATTTCCATAAACCTATAGAGTGCAATGTCACAGAAGGATCGAATCTTCCCTTTCATTCCCAAGTTTCACCGCATCAGCATAGCAATTCTTTAGCCAGTAAATGCAGGGTTGTGGATCTACTGACCATCCACCCTATCCCTAGTCCCTACCCTGGTTCCTAATAGCCCTTGTGCAGTTACACAAAGATACTTCAGTGCGGCAGAAATCCACCATGTAGAAGGATAAAGTCCTGTCGCCCCTGTGATTAGGTTATACCCATGCTCTAGAACAGTGATACTCAGATCTCCATGGTTTGGGAGCCAAATTAGCAGTTAACATTACCCAGAAGAGCCACAGTAGTGTGAATTATTGTTTTCATTTACTATTTTTAATATTTTTTCTCACAGCAAAATGACCAAGTATTATTTTATCAACTGCAATTGACTAGTAGCATAGTAAAAGCATCCTGATTGGTTAATAGTTCAGTGTTTTAATACCATGTGCTGCAAAGAGCCATAGGAGACACGTTAGAGCCACTTGCTGCTCTCAAATCTCAATCTGAGTATCACTGCTCTAGAAACTCCCTGATTGGTCTCATTAAGACCTTCTGTTATCCCTCCCATAAGAATTGGCATGCAATTCCTCTACCCTTTGGGCCCAGGGTTTTCAGGACAATCATCCTGTTGGCCAAGGATACTTGGGCAGGGCCCCTTTTGGAGCCCATTAATGCTTACTTAATTGCCTGGAGTAGCTGCTTTTTTGCAACACTTGGTATTCCTTCCCATGTGGTCTACGCATCTGCATCTGGGAGACCCATGCAACAGTATGTCTACTGGCCTGGTAGGCTAGGTAACTGGCTATTCAAAACCAAAACTATTTAGATGTGTTTAGTTTACTGAGAATACTAATAATATCTGATTGGGGAATTCTTGTAAATGCACTGTTGCAAGTCTTATTGGTCAGAATATTTGCACTCTGGCACAAATTCTGAAATTCATCCAAGAAATTTCTCCCACTGACTTCATTGGAAATTCCTCCTTAGTAAGATGTGATGGATTTGGTCCATTACTTTACAGGAGACTTCAGTTATTTGTAATGACAAACCAGACTTTGTCAAAGAAAGATTTCTGTCTCTAATATGTGCAATGACACTTCATATAAACTACACAAAACATAAGGTGAATGTCTATTACCACAAAGACAAAGTGAACGATTACTTATTCTCCAGTCTGAGAGAGTCATTAGAAAAATGTGGATCGCATTTGAGGATGAAGGATTTATAGTATAATCTGTAATACAGCTCTCACATGAAAATATGAATGTTTTAAAAAAATGGAAGATTTTTTTGTTTTTTGGCAACCATCTCATTTTTCCCTCAGAAAAATCTAAACAGAAATGAAATGTCACATTTAATCATTTGTAATTTAGCAGTCACTCTATTTTTCTACTTACTGTGCCTTGGGCTGTACTCATGTTGCATGATACAGTAGTTTGATTTGCAGAATGTGGTGTATCCTAGACCACTAGTAACCTAGTACTAATGCATTCAACTCTCAGAACCCATGTCTCCAGCATGCTTGTTCTCCCTGATGTACATGCTCATTACTCCCATTGCTGACTGTGCAGATGGAGAGCAGATTTATTTCCTCTCAAATCCATTATTAATAAATATATTTACTGACCACCTCCAATCTGGCTGAATGTCTTCATAGCAGTCACCAAAATTCTCAGTCATATACCAGCAGTCCTTTGAATTTTATGTAATCCTTGGATGGTTTTCCCGCCCCCCCATTTCTAAAACCTTGGTGAGCAGAGAGGAGAGGGGCTTTCCAGAACGTCACAGAAATGCACTAACAACTTTCATAACCTTGTTGCTATTAGCTTAAGCTGATACCTGGTCAACTCAGGAACATACTGATTTTTTTCTGATTCCAAAACCTATTTATGAATCTGGAAATAATCATACCCCCAAATCTAAAGACACTAATTCAGCCAGGCCAATAATGGCTGCAATTTCATAAACGCAAATAGATAGGACAGTCCCTAGAATATGCAATGATTATGGGGAATATTTAGTAATCTCAGGCAGGCTTCCTCTCAATGGGTGTTGCTTTAGTGGTGAAACGCATAGCATGGGGTACAGATCGTTAGGTTGGGAAGAGGGAGGGGAGAGAAGTATTAAGATTGTAGATAAGTAACAGGAAAAGGTTCTTCTCTCCTTTCCTCCAGTCCTGGAGGACTCAGTCCTCGAGAAATTTCTTTAGCTCTTAATCATTGCTAATGGTTTTTGTGAATCTTCCCCAAACTTTTGTTAGGAAAAAAGTTCATTTTCATGCTTCATAATGTTGTGGACAATCATGACCATCGTATCTTCATTTGTATATCTGCTAAATTACAAAACACTCAGCATATATTTCTTCTTTATTGTCCTCTGGCAGCTTAGTTAAATTGCCCCATGATAGCTGTAAACAAAGACTGCTCTTTTGTGACACATCTTTCTCCTGATTCCACTGAGCTTTGGATCAGGCTTTCACTCGGTTCTTGCTAACACTTTCCCACCTCTTCAAAAGTAATAGCAAAGGACTAACATTCAGAACTTGCAATTGCCCCTTGATGAGAGAAAGGGATTGTTCCTTTTTTCTTCATGAAAGACTTGGATAATGGAGTGGAGAGTATGCTTCTAAAACTTGTGGATGATGCCAAGCTGGGAGGGGTTGCAAGCACTTTGGATGGCAGGATTAGAATTCAAAATGACCTTGACAAATTGGAGAACCACTCCGCTTCAGTTGGTTTCTCTCTCCCTCAATTGATTTGCTGAGCTTGGGCCTGACGGGGTAGAGTCTGCCACTCTAACAGGGAATTACTGCACAAGCAGTCCCACCATTTTCATTGAGACTGGGTCTGGCGTAAGGTACTACTCCATTTGAGTAAGTTTGGCAGAACAGGATCCCAAGAGAATGTACTTGTTGAGCTTGGAGAAACTTAATTAATTAGGATTTAAGCACATGCTTAAATGGCTTGCAGAATCGGGCCCTTGGTATATTCTGTATTGCTGGAAAACTGATAGATCAAAGACCCTGACCAAACCATCCATAGGAATTGCCACACTATATTAGACCCATAGCCTATCTAGTCCAGTATGCTGTCTGACTGCACGCAGCACCAAATGCTTCAGAGGAAGTTGGAAGAAACCTCATATTAAGCAGACAGGGGATAACCTGCCTCTTACGTATTGTGTCCTGTTTCAGGAAAGGTGCCACATTTCAGGAAAGATGTGGGAAAATTGGAGGAAGTCTAGAGAAGAGCAACAAAAATGATTAAAGGTTTAGAAAATGTGACCTATGGGGGAAGATTGAAAAAAAAAATTAGGTTTGTTTAGTCTGGAAAAGAGAAGTGTGTGTGTGGGGGGGAGGGTGTGCAACAGCAGTTTTCAAGTACTTACAATGAGGAGGGAGAAAAATTGTTCTTAACCTCTGAGGATAGGACAAGAAGCAATGGGCTTAAATTGCTACAAGGGAGGTTTAGGTTGGACATTAGGAAAACTTTTTAACTGTCAGGGTGGTTAAGCACTGGAATAATTTGCCTAGGGAGGTTGTGGAGTCTCCATCATTGGGGATTTTTAAGAGCAGGCTGGACAAACACCTGTCAGGGATGGTCTAGATAATAATTAGCCCTGCCTTGAGTGCAGGGGACTAGACTAAATGACCTCTTGAGGTCCCTTCCAGTCCTATGATTGTCCTGCTAAACCCAAATAACTAGAGCTTGGTTTAAACCCTGAGGTTTAATATCCCTTCCAAAATTAATTGATCTTTAAATATTCATGGCAAATAGTCCCAATGGCCTGTGATGGGATGTTAGATGGGGTGGGATCTGAGTTACTACAGAGAATTCTTTCCTGGGTATTTAGCTGGTGAATCTTGCCCATATGCTCCGGGTTCAGCTGATCGTCATATTTGGGGTCGGGAAGGAATCTTCCTCCAGGGCAGATTGGAAGAGGTCCTGGTTTTTTTTGCCTTCCTCTGTAGCATGGGTCACTTGCTGGAGGATTCTCTGCACCTTTAAGTCTTTAAACCATGATTTGAGGACTTCAATAGCTCAGACATAGGTGAGAGGTTTATCGCAGGAGTGGGTGGGTGAGATTCTGTGGGCTGCATTGTGCAGGAGGTCAGACTAGATGATCATAATGGTCCCTTCTGACCTTAATATCTATGAATCTGTTAGCACTATTTTGTAACTCTGGATAGTCTTATTAAACAACTGGTTAGAGCTGGCTGGGTGAATAACTTTTTCCCCCACAAATAGTTTATTCACCAAAAAATTCAGTTTCAGGTGACTATATTCACAAATTCAGGTCAATCTGTCAAATAGCTTCAGCTGGGGGGGAAGCATAAATCTTTTTGAAAGCCAGTTTTGTTTCAAAACTTGAAATATTTCAACTCTTGATTCCAAATTTAGCTGTTTGTTTGTTTGTTTAAAATGAGGGGTGAACCCCCCCAAAATGAACAAACAAAATCCAGCATTGGGTCAAATGTTTTTGTATCTGAAACAAAACTTGAAGTTTTTTTCATTTTGGCCCCTGATCAGAAACCAATTATTTGCTCAGCTCTACATCCAGGATCTCTTTAGATCTTGCTAGGTTTTTTGCCCTCAACATCTATAGTAACAGCTCTAAAACTTTATTGGTTCTCACAACACTTGATTAAATTGTTGTGAGCTTAATGTACCACAGTTTGGGAACCCCTGTCTTGTAGTCATGAGTTACATTGTTTAATGTCACATTGGATGGAAAAAGTATTTCCTTGTATTTGGGTTTGAATTTGCCATTTTTTTAATCTTAAAATGGGATGACCAGAGCTGTTCATGGTGTAAGTCAATGGTGCGGCCTCACATGGAATAATGGCATAATACTTTCCTTATTCACAACTCCATTCCTTATGTACCTTGACATCTTTAGTCTCTTTACTGCAGCTGAGGTCCTCCGTTTAGCAGTCCACAATGCTACCCAAGCCTCTTTCGTTATCTCATAATTTATGTTAAACCACAGGAGGTGTCTGAGTAGTCTAACGTTCTCCCTTTTAGTGTTTATTACTTTACACTTGTCAACATTGAATTGAATTTGCCCTTGTGTTGCCCATTCCCCTAGCTTAGTTAGGTCCCCATGAAGTTCCTCAGTCATCTATGGACTTGATGAACCTAAATAGTCTTGTCATCTGCAAATGTTGCCACCTCACTGCTCATCTCCCTTTCCTGATGACGAATAAACACATGCAGTACTGGGCCTAATACAGATCCTTGAGGCACCCCACTGTCAACGCTACTTTATCCTTCAGTCAGCCTTCCTGGTAATTCAGAACTTTGGAAGATAGAAAAATCAAATATCTGTTTTTAATAACCACTTAGGGACAAAGCCAAGGGTCTATTTTGGGCATGTTAGGAGGAGATCTCAAAAATAAAGGTCAGTCTTAATTCTTATTTTACAAAATAAACCTGTGTGTTTTAAAATAAGTTACCTCGGAAGTCACCAAACTAGGGCTATTTTAGATTAAGGGCAAAGAACAAGTTCTAAATTCTTAGAGCTGAGATCAGATGGCTGATCAGTGCTGTTTAATCTTAAATGAGTATTGCAGGAGTATGGGTTTTATTATGATTCACAAAGTTTTATATGTTTTGTAAGACTTTTTTCAAAATTGACATTTTTAATCAGCTTTTGAAAGATGCTGTTACTTTGCACTGATATTTGACATTACTTCCCATGCCTTGTGGCGCTACTAGTTATTACAAATCTTCCACCCATGGAAGTCAGCTATATTTTTAAAGTTAGGTTTTACCACTTTTTGTGTAATAACATATTACTTGCCACTGCCTTGCTCTCAAGAACAGCCAAACACCAGGAAAAGTATTTCAAGCAGTCCCTTAATAAATGTTTCATTTTAGCTTTTATTTTTCTAATAAAGCAAGTCTTCAAAGCTGAAACCAACTTCAAAGCTAACTGTGAGGGCATAACTGGAATAGAAACAGGTCTCTGGGGTTCTACTGTATACTGCCTTTTAGCAATGTGTGTAAATTCAAGAATTCTCATATTTTTTTTATGCTGAAAGAGTTAAGGGCAGCTGGCCGTAATTGTCTACTTCTGTTACACCAGTTGAAATTAATGGGGTTTAGAACAATTTAAAATTGGTGTAATAGAGTAGAGAACTGGGCCCAATCCATTTTGAGCATCCAGAGAAGAGTAAACTGAATGTATATTGGAATCAACTTTTACTCCCTCCCCTACATTTTATAGAAATTGACAAAATAACATTCTGTAGATAGAATGTTAGAAAGATGTGACAAACCCCTCCTATAACACTTAAGTGCATGTTGCAAAGATGTTGATGTGTGGTATTCGTGTCAAATTTTGGCAAAATAGGATACACATTTCTGAACTTAAATCATAGAATCATAGCATATCATTATTGGAAGGGACCTCAGGAGGTCATCTAGTCCAACCCCCTGCTCAAAGCAGGACCGATCCCCAACTAAATCATCCCAGCCAGGGCTTTGTCAAGCCTGACCTTAAAAACCTCAAAGGAAGGAGATTCCACCACCTCCCTAGGTAACGCATTCCAGTGTTTCACCACCCTCCTAGTGAAAGTTTTTCCTAATATGCAACCTAAATCTCCCCCACTGCAACTTGAGACCATTACTCCTTGTCCTGTCATCCGCTACCGCTGAGAATAGTCTAGATCCATCCTCTTTGGAAGCACCTTTCAGGTAGTTGAAAGCAGCTATCAAATCTCTCCTTATCCTTCTCTTCTGTAGACTAAACAATCCCAGTTCCCTCAGCCTCTCCTCGTAAGGCATGTGTTCCAGTCCCCTAATAATTTTTGTTGCTCTCCGCTGGACTCTCTCTCCAATTTTTCCACCTCCTTGTAGTGTGGGGCCCAAAACTGGACACAGTACTCCAGATGAGGCCTCACCAATGTCGAATAGAGAGGAACGATCACGTCCCTCGATCTGCTGGCAATGCCCCTACTTATACATCCCAAAATGCCATTGGCCTTCTTGGCTACAAGGGCACACTGTTGACTCATATCCAGCTTCTCATCCACTGTAACCCCTAGGTCCTTTTCTGCAGAACTGCTGCCTAGCCATTCGGTCCCTAGTCTGTAGCAGTGCATGGGATTCTTCCATCCTAAGTGCAGGACTCTGCACTTGTCCTTATTGAACCTCATCAGATTTCTTTTGGTCCAATCCTCCAGTTTGTCTAGGTCCGTCTGTATCCTATCCCTACCCTCCAGTGTATCTACCACTCCTCCCAGTTTAGTGTCGTCTGCAAACTTGCTGAGGGTGCAATCCACACTATCCTCCAGATCATTAATGAAGATATTGAACAAAACCGGCCCCAGGACCAACCCTTGGGGCACTCTGCTTGATACTGGCTGCCAACTAGACATGGAGCTATTGATTACTACCCCTTGAGCCCAACAATCTAGCCAATTTTCTGCCCACCTTATAGTGCATTCATCCAGCCCATACATCTTTAACTTGCTGACAAGAATACTGTGGGAGACAGTGTCAAAAGCTTTGCTAAAGTCAAGGAACACCATGTCCACGGCTTTCCCTTCGTCCACAGAACCAGTTAACCCTAAATTTATATAATCCTACTTCATACAGATTTTCTATTGTCTCTCTGATATGGAAGTGAGAAACATCGGCTAAAAGGTGATGGGGATTGTAAACAACCTCCCAGGAAATACAGGTTATAAATAGGAGGTACAGCAGGGAGAAAAATGAGAAAAGTAGGCCAGAAAAGGTATGATTTTAAAACAAACAAAACAGAACTCTAGGCCAGTCCAATACAGAGCTGGGTGAATGGAAAACAGAACACTACTGGTTTAAGGAAATCACATCCACCTGCCTCTCTTCCCTGAGGACTCATATGCTTCACCTGGGACACAGTCAGGAAGACAGCTTTTTAAAGTATTAATGTGTAGCCAGAGGCCTGGTGAGAAGGGTACTGGTTTCCTTTCCCTCCCCTGATTATTTGTATAAGTTCTCTTGCAGCATGAAAACAAGTTCCTAAAAGCCTCACAAATTCTATTTCAACAGAAAAAGCCCTCTTTTCCTCCATTCTTCTGGGGGCTGTCAATAAGGTGGGATAATGTACAATATGGGGATGTGACTTCTACAGTGCACTAATATGTTGGGCATTAATTGGTTCATGTAGACCATGCCGGTGTGTGCTGAAGGTGCCCAAGTGTTTGTTAACCTAGTACTGTTTCAAACAGCGCTACATTAAAGTGCACCAGCAGAGTCTTCATGGACCAATTAATACACAGTACATTGGTGTGCTTTAGAAATTTCACCCCCATACAGTGCATCACCCCACTATATAGATGTGCCCTGAGGAAAAGTATGTTAAGGAAGGACATGGCAAAACAAAGCTTTTGGAAAACTAGACCTTCAGAACTTTCCCAACAGTATTGCTAAACTCCAGCCTTTGTAGTCAAAATGATTAGAAAAGGATATCTTAGTGGGTGGGGATAGCTTATAAAATATCCACATCTCAGCTAGTAGTGTATGCCACCGGGTTTTGTTTGGCCCATTCCTACTGTAGAATACTCTGTGCTACTGTGTTCCTTGTCCTTGAATTAATTGTGAAGTTCAGACAGTATTTAAGTGAAAGACTTATGTATATTTGAATCTGTAGTTCCTCCTGACAGGGAACATTGCTTTATTTCCCATTACAGACTGGGATGTTCTCTCTTCATGGTTCCTGTCAGCCCCCGTACTTCCTTCAAATCCATCCTTAAACGTTTTCCTTGCAAGAATCCTCACCTTGTTCTCCATAACTTCCTTTGCCTGGACTGTTACCCTGTCTTTTCTTTTTTCTCTTAAATAATAGACAGTTAAAGACTGGGAACATATCTTACCATATGTTCATAAAGGCCTCAGTTTAAGCACATCCTTAACTTTAAGGATGTGAGTTGTCTTGTGGAATGTCAACAACATCATATGTTTCTAGGTGCTGAACTGGAGGCCTTTTTAAATTGTCCTAAAGAAACCCAAGGCTTTGAATTGTCCTAGCTAAAGGGCCTAGAATCTCAGCACAGCACCAACTCACCCCAAGTACCAAAGCAGTTTTCACTTTGAATGAAGTGGAAGCTATTACCAGCTCGTTTAAATACGTACTTAATTTTTCTTCCTGACTCTAAATATTGGCTGGTGAAAGCGGGCATAGTTCCTTTCACAGCTCTGTTCACTTGAATGCAGTTGTTCCAACTGACCCAGAGGATTTGACCCAAGTACGTTAGCGGTTCCCACATTAGTATGTCTTGCTGAGTATCCAAATTTCTGTCAAGAGTTAAACACGTACCATTTTTTAAAAGAAATATTCTGATAGTGAACATCTGTCAGAAGACAAGTAGACATTGGCTACATTAATGATCCATCAGTAATATTTAGGGAAAAACTGTCAAAGTTACTCTATGACTATAATAGTCCTTTGAAATAAGAATATATGCAATTCTACATTGTCAAGTCAGTGTCCTCCGCATATAGACAGAATATTAGCAGTGAACTGATGTCATAAATTCCTACTGTAAACTAGCCACAAATGGAACAACATTAAATGATATATGCCCAGGTTTAAGTGCTTGTTTGTAATTCAGCACCTTGTACCCTGTGCAACCCCATTGTCCTCAGGTTGTTTGACAAGGCACGTGACTATACAGAACAAAAAACGGTAGAATTCAAACTTTATTTTAAATAAAGTCTCTACTCAGAAGCATTACATAGGACAGCCTTGGAAACTGAACTCCTCTGTTTACCCTACAAAATGGGTAGAAAAAACCAAGAGCAATCCAGAAAACCCTATCTGCAATACCCAGGTATCTTTTACAGTAGAACCATTCAATGATAGTCACCCATGTAATAATTTTACTGATGTTCTTTGTTTTTGATTCTTTAGGGCTCAAGGGCTGTTATCAAGAGATAACAAGCTTTCTAGACCAACTCACATTTTGTCAGACTTGTTCAGTTTCTTAACTGACTTGGTTTCAGTTCTGTTTAACAACAGATGTTTCACTGCTTCGAGAGGATATTTTTGTTCCTGTTTTGCTGATGTCCCATGTGAGGCCCCTGGGGTGGTTTATTTTAGTCTCTCTATTTACTATGTTGTTGTTGCCATCTTGGATAAGTTATTCACTATCATGAGGTCAGCTTTCATTGCTATACTGATAGCACAGCCTAATACCCATTTGGCTGTGTTGCATTCCTAGTTGCTGAATATAAACATTAAATGTAACCAAACATGTGTGAATAGCTTTGGGAAGAGCCATCTGTAATTTAAATTGTATTTTGGTTCATGGTTTGATTCTAAAATGTCATGTGTTGGCTTCGGCTGGTCACCTGGTGGAGTCAGGAAGGTATTTTCCCCCCCCCCCCCATGTATTGTGGTTGTTCTCCCTCCCCCCACCCCATTCCTCTGAAGCAGTTGATTATGGGACACTGAACAAGGTCAGTGATCTAAGGTGATACTGATATACAGATCTCTCTCTGCTGCTTTTCTGGCTCATTGATTCTTGATCGGTTCCTGAGCATGTGAGGTCAAAAAGGAATTTTTGCCTGGATCTGATCTCCCAAGTGACCTTGGGAGTTTTTTGCCTTCCTCTGCAGCCTAGGGTGCAAGTCACTTGCTGTGGCACAGTCTATTCTCTTGAGGGCTGTAATACTTTGGTTAAATTCCAGTTGTTGGGCTTGATGTGGAGGTGTCTGGGTGGTGGTGGCCTGTGATACACAGGAGGTCAGACTCGATGATCTAGTGGTCCATTCTGGTCTTTAACTCTGACTCAATCATTGATCTTTCTGCTGCCTAAAAGAGCACCAGCTATTGTGGCAGATTCTATAGCATCCAGTAGGAACTGGACTGAGGCCAGAAGCCAAATCCAGGGCTCAGTCTTGCAAGGTGCTTAGTGCCTCTGACAAAACAGAATTGAGCAGCACCTCGAGGGATATGGGCCTGAACTACTAATAAAAGTGAAGTTTTCAAGAATGCTCAGTACTAAATTAAGTACTAAATCTTTTCCCACTGAAATCAATGTAAAACTCCCACTAATTTTTAAGGGGGAGCAGATCAAAGCCAATGCTGAGTGTGGGGAAATCAAAACTATGAGATGAAAAGAAGTTCCCTAACTTTCAGTTATTTTACTTAATTTTCAATGAACACACCCATTCCATAAAAAGGAACATCTATCCTTTGCTTTAGACGCTCACTGACAAGTTTTCAGAATACAATTAAACCAATAGATCACTATCGGAACTTCTGTTAGCTCAATAACTAGCATATATATAATCTAGCCACTAAAGACACATCTGTTTAATCTCTCTGGTTTCCCAGAGGCCTCCCTGTCCTTATATTTTTGTGTATGAAGGTAAGCTTGACCACACTTAAGTTATGGAACTTCACCTTTCCTCAGAATTTCCCAGCTCTCTCTAGTTCCCAGGTACTTTATATAGCATGTTTAGAGCTATTTATTGTCAACAACTGGTTGAAGTAGAAAGCAGATTCAAATTCACCTTTTTGTAGTTAGTAAACTTATTTCTTGTTTATAATATAACCCAGTTTATGTAATTTCTAACTGGGGGGGGGGCAAGTTAATCAGTAGAACAGAGCGCTCCCTAGTTCAAAGCTAGCCTTGTAATATAAAGCTAGGTTAGCTACTTTCTAATCTGTCTCTATTGAGAAAGAATAGATCTAGAAATAAATGGGGTGAAAAGGCAAGTAGATAATGGAAGTGAGCCCGTCTTACTTCCCACATGCTTTGTATCACAGTTTGCTGTGGCACCATTAGACTTCCAGATTGTACAAAATCTGAATCTTGTTTAGTGCATGGCAATTATGGAGAAACTTTTGCTCAAGTATTGATTTAACCAGGGCTTTGGAGCGGAGCCTGGAGCTGGAGCGCGGAGCAGCTCCAGGGCAGTGGAGCTGCAGGTTTTTGCCTGGAGCTGGACCAGAGCCAGAGCACAGCTCCAAAGCCCTGGATTTAACAGGCCTCCATATTTGACACTGATGAATGGTGGAATAATTGTAAGACATCTGAAGTGTGATTATGGTTGTGATAGATTTGGGCCCTTTGGGGTGTCATCTGATGTGCTGGGATGCCACTGAGTCAGCCTATTCTGCCAGCCTGGGTCCCCTTTACCTGGCCTTGCTGGGTTAGGCTCACAAGCCTCTTCCAGCCAAGAACACAGGCAGGGCCACACCCAGCTGCACAGTGAGACAGAGATCCGCTCTGGAAAGATTCAGACTTAGGGGCTTGCCCCAACACTCCCTTAAAGGGATACAAACCCAAAGATTTTATGAAATTTGCCCCTTCCCTTAATGTGGAGGGAGATAGGCACAACTTCCTGTCCTCCCCAGTTAGAAATTACATAAACTGGGTTGTATTATAAATAAGAAATAAGTTTATTAACTACAGAAGGTGAATTTTAAGTGAATATAAGAGATAACAGACAGAACAAAGCAGATTACTGACCAAATAAAGCAAAATACACAAGCTAAGCTCAATATACTTAAGAAAAATGTAATTTCTTACCCTAAATATTATTTTAGGCAGGTTGCAAAGTTTTCTGTGGTTCAGAGTTCCAGTTATATTTCTTTTCAGACTGGACCCCTGTCTCAGTCTGAACTGCCCCCCTGCCTTAACTTCAGGTGGCTTTAGCAGTCTTTCTTCTTGGGCAGACAGGCCATGGAGAGGAGGAGTCCCGTTTGCCTTCCTCCCCACCCTAAATAGGATTTACATAAGGCGGGAATCCTTTGTTACACAGTAGATGGAAGTTACTGTTAACATTAATATTACCTTTTTTGTGTGTTTTGTTATACCTAGCTTATCTTCAAAAATGAATTACTGAATAGTATGTCCCACTTTTGTTTTGACACCTGGTCCTAGAACCTCTGATCTCTTCAGTTTATTTTTATGATCTACTCATTCTTCTGGATTGGCATACATTATAAAATAGAAGCAACACCTTGCTTATTTTGTTGGAGATGAATTAAAACTAGAGTATTGGTCCTCTCTGATAAATGGTTCTACTGGTGGATAAGGCACCACACTGGGGTCAGAATGAGGAAGAGAACCTAGGCTTCCTGCTGGATGACCTTGGTAAGTCACTTTGGCCAAATCCGCAAAAGTATTTAGGCACCCAATCCCCATTGAAATTAGGTGCTAAGCACCTAAGTACCTTTGTGGATTTTTACAGGCACTAGCATAATTGGACCCTGAGCTCCATTGGACCTCTAAGTGCAAAAATAATGAACACCTCTGAACTTTGGGACATGAAGCTAAAGAAATTCTAATGCACAGCCATAAAGCAACCATTCTATAAAATTTAGCAAAATCCAAACCGGGCCGTCCCCAGCTCTAGTTGCTGTACCCTGATCCAGCTGTTTAAAAAAATATTGTTACAACTGTTTGGAAACTATTGTTGGTCTGTTGTATGATAAACAGCTCAAGCCTTTAAAAAAACAAAAACAAAAACCTAGCTGAGATCGCTGTAATTACAGACACAAAGGGGTGATCCGGGGCATGGATAGTGGTGGTGGTAAACTTTTCAGGCAGGTACATAAACGAAAATCCTTTTTAAAAAGTAAAGTCTCTCTCACACAAGATCATTATAACAGTTAAATATTGTGATGCAATTATATATATTTTATGGACTAAATAGGAGCCTATCCCCCATTGACTGAAAATCACAGCCTTAACTAACAAAACAAAAAAATGCCTCCCCCCCCCCATCCCGCTTCATTTAACTTTTACACTGAGAGCCTCTACAAAGAAACAGACAAAACTCTTTACAGTGATTTAAGGGCCAGATCTAGAGCCTATTGAAATCTGTGGAAAGACTCTATGGACTACAGTGGGCTTCTTAGGGTGATGTGATATACTGAGGTCTGTGCAGGTTTAACAGTTGCCCATAAAGTATATTTTTAAAATTTGTCCATTTCTGACTGGAGAAAGAACTCTGTCTACGTATCTGTTCCTCAGCTGAAATAGTTACTTTTGCTTTAATTTGGAAATGGCCAAACAAATTTTAAAATGTTGTGGCAGAAGTTATTGGATATGTGATGAGATTTATTTGGGTTGTTTAATCCAGATGTGCGCCCATCAAGTAACTTAGAAGTTCTGTTAAAAAGACAAAAATATATATATGGCAGGAGCACGGTAAGTAGCAAGAGCACTTTTGAAGGGCCATTGGAAAAACATGTAGCTTTTAAAGTCAAATGGATTATTGATTCAGATGCCACCCAAAGACATTTTAGCAGATGTGGAAACATATTTTCTCTTAAATTTGACATCATTCTGTTAGTAAGCATGCTATATTGCTTTGTATAGGGCAGTTCTTGTAAAGGTCCTTTAAGGAAAAAAAGCTTAAAGGAAATCACTAGGTTTGAGTTAAGAACCCAGAAGGGCTGATAAGAGATCAAATGTGGAAAAGTGTGTGTGTGCGCGGGGAGATTGGTAATAGGGTGAATAAACTATACGTAAAACACCTTTGTATGCCTTCAGAAAGATGTTGCAACCTCTTACTCTAAGCTGACAGCAAACTTCTTTGTAAGAGACAGAATCAAGTTGTCAGCCTTGTTCTGGGCTGTCCAGGACTGGAAAAAACCCATGAATTCCCAATACTTTTGTTTTAAAATTGCTCTTCTCTGAAATCTGCTCTTCTGGGATCACAGGCTTACTTAACTTACTATAAATATAACTGCTTCTTACTTCCCAGAAATCCAGTGTACCCATTAATAGTATCACATCACAGCTGGACACGATGCCCCTATCCTTCAGTTTCTCTAAGATGTGATAGGCATGGGGGAGCAGCAATCTTTTCACTCCACTCGTCTTGAGGCCTTCTTTGGTCCCCTTCCTTGGCCCTGTGCCTGCCACATTTTGCTATGCTAGAGGCTGCAAGGTGGGGTGAAGTTAGAGCTTGTGCCGCCCAAAGGTTCCCTAAAACTGGGCAGATTTCCTCCGGTAGTTTAAATCAGCACTGTGGCCCCTTGCACTGCTGGAACAGTGACAGGGAGTAGGCCCTCTCCTGACTATTAGAAAGTCAAGGTGTCCGTCTACTACAGTCTCTAGGACCTGAATTAGTTTTGAATCCTTATATTGTCATGACAGCTGTGCATAGGACTCTATCTGTAAGCGACTTCTAACAGCTTTGGGGCTCATACCCCTGTTAAGCCTGAACACAGGCAGGGAATGGGGCACAGGCAATTGGCTGTGATCCTCTGATCCTGCTGGCTGGCCTTGGCAGATGGCAAAGCAGATGGGGCCCTGTTCTAAGTTACCTTGGTGAAGGATAAGCAGAAGAGAAGTCTCTTCTATCCCCTTTGCCTCTCAGCACACACCCCACCCCCACCCATGCCAGATGGGGCGGTGGGGGAGAAGGAGAGTGAAGGGGTTGACACAGAAGGCTCCAACAGTTGTACACCAGCTATGGCCAGAATCACTGAGTGGCACAAAGTAGAGGGAACAGATTGGAGAATCTGGCCCTCTGTTTGTATTGCAAATGCGTATGTCTTCAGTAGCCACTGAGATCTGGAATGCCACTGGGGTATCCTTGTTACCTTGAATGAGGTTGCTCAGGAAGAGAGGGATCATTTTCGTGGCACAGAAGACATTTAATTTATCCCAATAACTTCCTATATAGAACATGATTAATAGACTTGGACTTGACCTACAGAGTCTAAATTATGCAGACACAAAGTTTGTGTGTCGTATAACTAATTCACATTCACGTAGGGTGAGACTTGCCCGTGGAGCGGAGGACCAGCACAAAGACCTTCACATCACTTAAACACTATATAGGGGCTCTGCTGGGGATATGTTGATGGAGTTGCCACAGTAGGGGCAGCGGGGGTGTCCTGTGTGGTCCAGTGCAGAAATCCACAGTGGGTCCAGGCTGGGGTGGAGTGTGAGAGCGTCATCATGTAAAGCCTTTCCTGTGAAATTCTTAAGGAGTAAAGCTCCTCATGTGCAGAGGAGTAACCCCACTGCCTTCACCTTCCTGGAATCAGACTGTTCTTGTAAGTAAAAGTACTTGTGTACCTAAGTGCTTTCAGAACTGGGCCCTAGTTCTGAAACCTAACAAATGTCATTCATGGCCAGATTTATGCAACTTGTGTTCATCCCCAGAGCTGATGTATAGATCCACACCATGCGTACGGGCCAGATAGAAGTGGGCAGGGAAAGCCCAGCATTGGTAAGTCTTACTCTTTATATTACACAAATGAACACTTGCATTCATTGAATGGCTGTACATTTTTCACAAAGTCATTAATGTTGCTATCCTCTTCTAAAACTCCAAAATGTTCAGTTTCATTCACAGAGCTTTTTTTTAAACTGACAATTTCCATGTTTTTGTGGCATCTCGTCTCATGCTCCGTATTTATTTCTCTAGTGGCCCATTGGAATTTAGTGTAGAATTGTTCTAGATAACATTGTACAATATTTGTTTTGCTGAAAAATAAGAATTCATAGGAAAATCTTAGGAATGACGCATCTAATTGTGTTTTGTTTTTTTTGCTAGATTTGCTAGATTCTCCAATGCTGCTTTTACAGAGTGAAAACTCTAGCTGCCTATTATGGCAGCAATCTTGAAAGGATCATTAAACTTATGTTTACAACTCAGAATGGCCCAGTGTCGCCAGCCTTTTTGAAAACGTGTTTCCAGATGTCAAAAATGTTGTCCACATGCTAGCTATTGTGCAAAAAATGGAAGAGTGAGAGACTGCTCGCTGCTCTATCAGTGACTTCAACTGTCACAGAAAAAAGTTGATAAAATACAAGGGCTTTCTTTGAATCTTGCTTCATCCAACCTGTAACGTTTTATTTGAAATGATTATGCATCTGTAATCAATGGCCATTTAAAAACCATTCACATCTGTTAATAGTTGATGTCAAACCCATATAGTCCTGCAATCCAGTCACATTATATAGATATGCAATCAAAATGCCTTGGCTTTCTCTTCTGCCTTTTTAAACAATATTCAATATGTATATTTTGGGGTACATTGTAAGGCCAATATTATCACAGTGATTAGTGATTTTTGGGTGTATAGCTTGAACCATCTTTAAAGTGGCCAGATTTTCGAAAAATGCTGAGCTCTCTCCCACTGAAAAATTAGGACTCTCAAGTTAGGCACGTAAAACTAGAGTTCCCAAAGTTACTAGTCACACTTTCTTTTTAAGAGGAGTCCTTGTGGCACCTTAGAGACTAACAAATTTATTTGGGCATAAGCTTTCGTGGGCTAGAACCCACTTCATGAGATGTAAGGAGTGAAAAAAACAGTAGGCAGTGTATATATATTACAGCACATGAAAAGATGGGAGTTGCCTTACCGTGTGTGGGGGTGGTGGTGGGGGGGTGGCAGTGCTAACGAGGCCAATTCAATCAAGTCTCTAAGGTGCCACACGGACTCCTCGGTGTTTTTGCTGATACAGACTAACACGGCTGCCACTCTGAAACCTAGTAATACTTGCAAATCTTCCCCTATATGTTTAATCACAGAATAATATTTATTACATAGTGCATCTGGTTTCAGGTAATACAGATCGCCTATTTGACTCGGATACCATGTTGGATGACAGGATGATGCTCACTGGAAATAATCGGAGGGGCAGTAACTCCCTTTGTCACTGGACTCTTCTAGGGGCCTTGGATAAACAAAATCCATAAATAGAATGTGTACTAGACAGATGGAGTTGTCTGACCTCGCTTTCTGAGTAGATGTGAGGGTCTTTGAAACAGACCTTGGGACATACTGAACTCTCCTGTCTCATTCCAAGACTAGCCAGGGAGCCTTTATCACAGGTCTGCCACTATGGATGTCCATTGGTGCATCTGAGTAAATGACAAACCAGCACTGTATCAAATTTTTGAGAGGGTTCTGATACTGGCCCAGTTGAAACCAAAAATTGTGAGTCAAATATGGAGACGCTGTAGGCAAAACAAATCTGGATAAAGCATCCACCCCAAACGTGAATATATTTTAGGATTCACTATTTAGACAAGTACAAGCCAAGGCCCCAGTCCTGTGAAGGAATCTGCAACGGCAAACCCTTATTTCTGCATGAAGTTGCATTCATTTCCATATTGGGGCCCAGTGTTGCAAGGGAGTTACGGGGCAAAAGAGTGGAGTGCTCTGGACTCAATATTGTCAATCTCAAGTGTTCAAAAATCATGATCAGACCCTAAAACAGCATAAGACCTTACTTAAAAATCATTGTTTTAAAATCATGGTTCTTATTTGTCTTCTGGTTTCTGAGCCTTTAGGGTACGCTCTCTTTGCGTTCTCAAGCTTCCACCCTCCAACCATGAGGCCTAGAGACTTTTTTTTTTTTTTAAATTTAAAATGAGTAAAACTGTGATTCTCGGCAATCTCTTCTTTCCAGCAGCTTTAAGAAAACCCTCCAATATTGTGAGAGACCAGCTGTAATCACAAGAACACCACCAATTCACTATTTCCTTGTGTGTAGATTACTGTCACTCTCTAGTTTAGTGCACACATCTGTATATTTGATGTGTAGCAGTATATATCTGTGTATACACTTATTGTAATAAGTGACTTTGTACAGACTCAGACAAAACCTCTCTGCACTAGGTTCCAAGGCCAGAAAGAACCACTGTGATCATCTAGTCTGATCAACTGTATAACACAGGCCATAGAACTCCCCCAAAGTAATTCCTAGAGCATAGCTTTAGGAAAAGATCCAAACTTGATGTAAAAATGGTCAGTGATGGAGAATCCTCTAGAACCCTTGGTAAATTGTCCCAATGGCTAATTACACTCACTACTAAACTTATGCCTTATTTACAATCTGAATTTGTCTAGCTTCATCTTCTAGCCATTGGCTTATGTTATAGCTTGATCTGCTAGATTGAAAAGCCTGTTTGTTAAATGTGTTCCCCATGAATAGATGTGATCAAGTCACCCCTTAACCTTCTCTTGTTAAGCTAAATAGACTGAGCTTTTTGAGCCTATCGCTGTTAGGCAGCGGTTCTCAAATTTCATTGCACCGTGTCCCCCTTCTGGCAACAAAAATTAATATACGACCCCAGGAGGGGGGACTGAAGCCCAAGCCTGTCCGAGTCCCTCTGCCCTATGCTGGGGGGGGCCTACGCTGAAGCCTGAGCCCCACTGCCCTGGGGGGGCGGGGGCTATGCCAAAGCCCAAGCCCGCCACCTCAGCCTGAAGCCCTTGGGCTTTGGCCCGGGTGGTGGGGCTTGGGCTTTGGCTTCAGCTGCAGGGTGTAGGGCTCAACCTTCAGCTTTGGCCCCAGCATGTCTAACACCAGCCCTGGCGACCCCATTAAAACAGGGTTGCAACCAGCTTTGGGGTTCCAACCCACAGTTTGAGAACCACTGCTATATAGCATGTTTTCTAATCCCTTAATATCTGGTGGCTCTTCTCTGAACCCTCTTCAATGTATCAACATCCTTCTTGAATTGTGGGCACCAGAACTAGACACAGTATTCCACCAGCGGGCATACCAGTGCCAAATATAGAGGTAACATAACCTCTTTACTCTGCCTTGAGCAAGAACTGCAGCAGACTACCTGTCTGAAGGACTGTTTGCTTGCCATGGTTCTCTTTCAAAAGCAAGGCCTAGTCTCAAACAAGGTCTGCTGCATGATAGAACAGGAAATCTACTAAGTTCCTCCTGTAAATGTTATGCTGAGTAAGTGTAGCTTGCAGCAATGTCCCTTCCATTCTGAGTTTGCACAGTGAGTGAAATGATTTATAAGAGACAGATGGCAAGCAATTGTCATAAATCATGCTTGTATGTCAGGTCACGGATATTGGGTCACAGCTTATAAAATGGCATTAGGTTACTGATATAATGTTGTACTGGGACACAATTCCATTTTCAAGACATGCTTTTTTCAGTCAAATAGTTAATAGTCAAATTAAATGAAAAATGAAATTTTTACAGATCTATCATTCTTCCCCCTTTAATTTCAAAGGTAAATGCAGACTAATTAGATGGTTTCACAATCAAAGAAGGACAACATCATTCGGGGGGGGAGGGGGAGACAAAGACAATGGGTCTGTTTCTCACTAAATGCTGAGTAAGTCTTTTGAGTAAAATTGGTGTAAGAGGAGAATGAGGCTATTGGAGTGGTTTTTTTCTTTCTTTCTTTTTTTAATTGGGGGAGGGGAGTGAATCTATTCAATCTGATCCTTGTAGTTCAATGCTGAAAGAAACCATCAACTGGTTAGTTCTGGGTTATCAATGAGGCATCCACCACTTTGCTTTAAAAGTTCCAAATTGCAATGAAAAATCAAAATTCTGAAACTTTGTTTTTGAAAAACTAAAACATTTTATTTTAAGAAGTCTGAAATAATTTTGTTTCAACGTGACTATGTTGCACTATAATTTGTGATATAATGTGTAATGTAAATGCCAAAATACTGGTCGTTTTATTATATTATGACAGACATGTCATATCATAATAGTCTAAATATTTTGGCTTACATGATAACTAGTCAAAACAATAATGTTGAAATGAAACACTGATTTCCCTCCTTCTTCCCCCCCCCCAATGTTTAATGAAATAGATACATTCCCTGGGAATGTATCATCTATCATCTGTTTCATTATCTGACTTGTCGAAGTTCAGTGTTTGGGAGAATGAGGGTTTTTGTTCCATCCTTTCTATGCTTAAGATATCTACGACTCCTGTCTCTAGGGCTGTTTAGACTTAGCCAAAACCAGAACGTGCAAGTAGGGTTTGGCCAACTGCACTTAAAATATTTTCTTAATCTTCAAAATATTTGTTCTCTGATGTTGCAACATTTTCAGCGTCACCATGGTAAGGAATAAGAGGAGAGCCTGAGCTGTATAATTGCTCCCATCTCCTTGGAATTCCAAGTCTACCCTAGACTTCTTCCTTTCTTTCTATTGATTAAAATCAGCTTTGAGACAGGAAAAACGTGAACTTGTTTTTGCTAATTCTAGTGTCCCTAGCTTTTTCTTTTAAATAGCAGTCATCCCAACCCTATACCTTCAGCCTTTATGGTCTAGGAGCCGTAGAAAATACCCACAATGTTCTATGTGTAGCAAGACACCAAAGACAGTTGCACAAGGTCATTGCTTTGTAGCAGGATGACCTGATCAGAAGAGAGGGCAGCAGGCCTTTAAGCCAAGCTTCTTGAGTCCATGGGGTGCCTTCTTCTAGGCCCTATCTCAGTAAATCATTTAAGTATGTGAGTAGTCCCACTGACATCTGGGGTAGAATGCACATGCCTAACTCCTTTTGGAGAAGGAAGGCCCTAGGTTAGAGGTTCTCAAACTGGTCTGAGGAGCACACTGGTGGTTGTCTGAGAGCAGGTAGATCATGGGGAGTTGGCTTTGCTTCTTTGTTTCTTGCTGTTTAAATTGCATAAAAAGACTGCTTGAAAAGTCAGTGTTTTCCTAGTATTGCTGTTCCTGTAAACTGTAGCTGTGACTGTCACAGGGATGTAAGACCATGACAAATGGGAATGGGCGAGGAAGTGGTTTGAGACAGTCGCTGAACTAAAATGAGTCTGGAAAATGTTTGAGGATGCTAGTCCTAGTGGATGTGTTGCTGAATCATCAGGCATTTGAATAGAGAAAGCTTAACCATGCACTGAAATTTGTGGCAAATAGGAACTGGGCAGAGATGTTGTAGAATACCTGTTCCCTGTCCAATCACTCTGATATGGTATTTGGGAACATCCACCATGAAAAGTCTAGGCTGAGATGGGTCTGGAGTATCCCCCCTGATATTTGTGGTAGTTCTTGTATGTTGCCTGGACTGCCAGCTGGAGCTTATGTAATTTTACACCCAGGTGTATAGAATACTTGCACATGTGCCCACAAAGCAGGATGTGTGTGTCCCTCAGAGTGAAGCCACAGATATTTTTCTTTCTTTCTTTTTGTTGTTGTTGTTAAACTAAAATAGTTCTTCATCCCTTCAACCAAAGTTTTCTAGCTTGGAGGACTTTTAATTGTCCACCCCTCTCTTCTGAGCAACTGAGAGAAAGCATGGAAGCACACATGAATCATAAGGGCTGCAATCTGTGCAGCTTATTCATTCATTCTTTTTTTTTTTTTTTTTTTTTTTTTAAAGGGTGGTGTGTATTTGACAGCTGAGGGTGGGAATCTTTGCTTGTGCCCTTAGATTCTGATACTGTTATACCTGATGAATGGTATCTGACTCTGTCAGTAGTTCTGTTGGCTGCAGTGAGATGACTTTCAGAGTGAGGCCCTACTCAATGTGAGTAAGGGTGTAGGAATCTCTTCCTTTAAATATATAAACATGAGTTCCTAAAGGGCCCTCTCCTGTGGGACTGAGCATCTCCAGAAAAGTGTGGGAAGTGAGAGCATCCAAAAGAAGGCATTGGGGCTGATGGTGTGCATCACTTTGTAGGAGGTAGTTTGCCCCTTATAGAATTGAACCCCATATTTATTCAAAAATAAATAAAATAAATAAACAGGCAAGTAGGTGATGGGGATTCAGCTTGCTTGGTTTTTTTAACCTTCGAAATATCATCATAACTTTTGACTTACGTTTTTTTCTGAAGGGCCCAATGGAGAACTAAAGCAGGATAGTGATGGGTCAGTAGGCTGAAATGTGACAGCCCTTTCTCATGGCCCGCAGCTGAGATCCAAGAGGTGGTTGATTCTTCTTTCTCAAATTGTCTAAACTTTGAAATGAAACATTTGAACAATAACCATTTTAGTCCACCTCATGAAACTTCCTCTCCTTCAGTTAAAGGCTGGGAAATGGAATTTGATTGCATGCTGTGATGTCACTAAGGGCTTGTCAATGCTTCAAATGCTACAGCAGCACAGCTGCACCACTGTAGCGCTTCAGGGTAGACATTACCTGTGCTGACAGGAGGGCTTCTCCCATCACTGTAGGTAATCTACCTCCCTCAGAGGTGATAGCTAGGTCGATTGAAAGAATCTTCCATTGACTGAGCACTGCCTATGCAGGGACTTAGGTCGGCTTGACTATGCTGCTCAGGGGTGTGGATTTTTCATACCTCTGAGCAATGTTGTTGGGCACAGACCTACAAAGGGACTTACGCATCACAATGCCTAACTTTTAGATGCCTTGAAAATCACTGCAACAACATGATACTCAAAGCTTTATCCATCTAGGTTTCCCTATACAATGAATGAGGGAGAGAGGTACCTACAAATCCACAAAAGCCAGTCAGGAAGGCCCCTAAGCTATCTGAGAGGTAGGTATCCTAACCCCTGCCCCTCTCTCAGACTTAGGTACCAGACTCTAGGGTGCATGGAAGCACCTTTCTCGGCTTGCAATCCACAACCATCATCCCTCTCCTTGAATCCTGCAGTTTAGGCACCTAAGGCATTTATTGCAAGAAATTCCAGAGGTGGTGGTGGTGGTGGTAATGGTGCCTCTAGGCTATGGGAGACCCAGATTCAGCTGTCTCCCCATCAAACAGAGAAGAGAGAATCTCTGAACAGGAGTCTCTCACTTCTGAGTGCTCAAACTGAGTTATGGGATATTCTAATGTGGGCTCCCTCATTCTCTCCTGTTGAAGCTGTTCCACTGTGAATAAATGAGTCATTGGAGCAAAGAGGCAGGACCCTGGGTCTCCCACCTCCCAGGTGGATGTCCTAACCACCAGACTACAGAGTCATTCTCTCTCTGGCCCAATAACTAAGTATTTGTCCAAACTGGAACAGCTTCAACAAGTGAGGCTTAGGAGACCATGTCAGAATAACCTATAGACCAGTGGTTAGAGCACCTTCCTGAGGGGCTTTGAACAGATTCTCCAAATCAGGCAGAGGAGGGAATTTAACCTAGGTCTCCTACTTCCTGGGTGAGTGCTCTAACCACTGGGCTAAAAGTTGAGGGAGGTTTTTCTCTTCTTCCTTCTCCTACCCTGGGGTTTTGAATGGGTTCTAATAGGTGTACTCTGAACATGCTTACAGGATCAGGCCCTTCAGGCACAATAGGTGGAGGAAAGCCCATTTTCCCCTGGTTTGTGAATCATGTTGGGGCTTAGAAAGGAGATAGTTGTCTTTGGATGGCTGTGTACATGCCCAGTGGGAGAAATGTAGGTGCATAGGGAACTTTTATGGAAATTTAGACACTGAGTGAGCTTAGGTGCCAGCAGGGTTGGTTAGCAGTTGAGTAGGGGTTTTGTGGATCACAGTACTGCCTAAAACTATCATTTAGGTACCCAAATCCTTTTGTATATCTTGATCTAACTGAGTAGTTTTTGGCAGATTCCCTAGTGTGCCCTCTCTTCTCTCCCCCCAAAACCCACCTCAGTTAATTCTAATGTAAAACACAAGCATAAACGCTTTCAAAGGGGGGAAAAAACCTTACTATTACTTGAGATCTTCTTAATGCATCAACCCAATTTTGCTTTTGCTTTGCTGCTTATCTTTAAGATCAATTTTCCAGTGAGGGGTTAGCATGAACTGTAGCTGCCAAAAGGAGAAGATATTGAAGAACAGTCTCTGGAGATTTAAAAATGGCCTCTGTGGCTAGTTATTGAACTGAGCAGAACAGCAAAGTCTGTTTCCATATTTATGTTCAAGTTAGTTACATTTGTACTGAGAACATTGCTTTCTATGAAGTGTATATATTGGGTTGATGCAGTCCTAGTTCATTTCCAGACGGGCACTTCCCATAGCCTTTCCCATGGGGTGTGTGTGGCCATGAACTTTGCAGATTGCCTGTTCTTTGGCCAAGGTAACCAAGCACTATTTATAGACTCTAAAGCCAGAAGAATCCATTCTGATAATCTCATCTGACCTCCTGCATAGCACAGGTTAAAGAAACTCAACCAATAACTTCTGCATCCACCCTATAATTTATTTTGAGCCATAGCATCTTTTAGGAAGATAGCCAGTTTGAATTTAAAGATTTCAGGTGAGGGGGAATCCACCATAACTCTAGGTAAGTTAGTCCAGTGGTTAATTACCATTAACTGTTAAACATGTGTGTGACAGGTTGGATCCCTTGGGATGCTACCTGATGTGCTGAGATACCACTGAGTCTACCTGTTCTGCCAGCATGGGCTCCCTTTAACCTGTCTTGCTGAGCCAAGCTATTAAAGCCTCCTCTAACACACATGCAGGCAGGGCCACACCTAGCTGCAGATCAGCTCTTGGAAGACTCATCTTAAGGGACTTGTGCCAGCACTCAGATATCCACCTCCCCTGGAGTGCAGATGCAAAGATATACTATGAAATTTGTCCCCTCCCTCAATATGGAGAGAGGTGTGCACACTTCTTGCCCCCTACCCTGCCTCCCCCAGTTAGAAATGACAGAAACTGGGTTTAATAATCAATTTTTTTTACTATAAAAGGCAGATTTTAAGTGGTAAAAGGGAAACAAACAGAACAAAGCAGATTACTGAGCAAATGAAATCAAACATGCAAACTAAGCTAGTTTCATTAAAGAAATTGGTTACAAATAGTATTTCTCACCCTAGATATTGTTGTAGGCAGTTTTCAAAGTTTCTGTGGTTCAGAGTTCCAGTTATATTTCTTTTCAGACTAGACCCCTGTTTGTCTGGACTCCGCCCTTGCCTTCCTTTCAGGTGGCTTTAGCAGTCTTCCTTATTTGACAGACAGGCCATGGAGAGGAGGAGTCCTGTTTGCCTTCCTCCCCACCCTTAAATAAGATATACATAAGGCGGGAATCATTCGTTTCCCAAGCTTGATCCCCTCCTTCCCTTCAGTGGAAAGTTACAAGAAGTCCCAGGTAATGTTTACTATCCAGTGACAAGACCCCCCTGATCTAGCAGTGTCACAGTTACATCCCCAGACACCTCCCAGAAGGGAGAGAGATTAGTATCTTCATGGTTTTTTTTGTTCATCAAATTTGATGGCCTGTCGTCTGGTGGGTGTCTTTCCAATACACACCCAGTTGTAATTGTTACATAGTCCATGTTTCTAACTTTAGATACAGAAATGATACATACATACAAATTGGATAATCACATTCTGTAAATCATAACCTTTCCGATGATACCTGACAAGACCCATCTTTCATGAAGTATATCTGTTATGTCATATTCATAACAAGCATATTTTCATAAGAAATATGGAATGTAATGTCACAATTTGCTCTTTTTTTCACATCTGAATTTGTGTAGCTTCAGCTTCCAGCTATTTAATCTACCACAAAAAGGTAGAGTGAGACCCAAGACCCACCTGTATCTCCTATCTTTTTCCCCATCTAGGTACTTAGGATTATGTCTCCTTTTAGCCTTCTCTTAGATAAACTAAATAGATTGGGCCATGGGATTCTACTGCAGCCAAATGGTCAGACGTAACAACCCTGTCTTCACAAATGTCCCATGCTCTGCTGTCCAGTTGAAGGAGAAGGTTATGCATCCCTACCCCATGTGAAGCCCATGTACCAATGTATTGTTTCTGTTATATGGGACTGAGGACAGAGGAACAAACTGTCTTATATGGAGTTGGAAGCCAATGGGAGTTTTAGCAGTAACTAGGAACTGCAGTAATTAGCCTGAAGTCCCCCAGTTCAGAACATGAAACAAAGGTTTACCAATGGATGCCATTTGTATTGTTAGATTTTTTTTTTAGCATATGCAATTAAACATCAGACCACTTCATAGGTATTGCACGTAGGAAACATTTAATAATGAAAAGAACAAAATACAGAAGGGGTTGAAATGCAGATCCTGCTACTTTTGTGCAACAATGGGAAAGAATGAATGGTTCCCTTATAAAACGATACACTAATCTCCAGAGTTGCTTATAAAAGCAGCAAACCAACCTGATCTGTTGCAATCTGCACATTGGTGGCTGTGTGGCAAATACAGATATATTCAAATTGATATTGAGTAAATGAAATGAATGCAGTTTGTCTAATAGCATTTGTTACACCTTCCAATGCAGTGCACTGTCCAATGTTTGAGGCCTCAAGTGTCACCTCCAGCAGCAGCACCAGAGGGCGCTGTGACTTATGGAGCACAATGCGTCTTGGAGCTCCATGGGACTCATGAGCAACTCTGCTGCTTTACCCCTTCAGGATGCTCCTCCATTCCAGGCCCAGTCTGCTCTACTGGCCAATGCAGGCTTGAGAACAGCCATTAACCAAGCAGCTGCCCACCCCTCCTCAGAGTGCCCAGTGCTCCTGGGATTGCCACCTACTAGCAATTCCTGTGCTCAAAGAGGGCAGGGATTGCAAGTGTATACAATGTATGTGGGGGGCACAAAAGTGCAGAGAAGAGTAGTTGTCCCTTCCCCTGTCATGTGCACTTGCTAACTTGTGCTCACAAAACCTAAGAGGTAGATACTGCACCTGGCAAGAAGACTGTTGGCTGTCTACTGGACCTACATATATCGCTATCTTCTATTAGACTGTCAGACCTGTTCTGGGGTGGTTATTTGGCCCCTCTGGAGATTGGCCTTTGCAGCCTACAGGGCCAGGCTCTGAGCTCGAAACTTGGAGTTAAGCTGATTTACACTAGCTGAGGATCTGACCCCCCAATCCTTAATATAGCTATAACTCATGTACCAAGTGGTAGGTAGGCCTTGAGTCAGAGCCGGGTAATGACACCAGCTAAGACTCACAAATGCAGCAGTGTGACCAGGGTGTCCGTGTTGGCGCTATAAATGTCTTTTAAAGTGGGTTGACATCTCAGTGAAAGTATATAGCCTCATATCTTGAGAAGATATTTGAAAAGATTATTCTTGTAACGTACGATATTGTAACACTGAAAAGTTTGACGTTTGAGTGCTAATGCTCTGAAATCAGTGCAGTCACCCAAGTCACACTAGTAAGATTACAATTTGGCCCTGCGTATGTACCCTCATTTTGCTGAGACCACACAGGATACAATTTTCAAAATGGACTAAGTAACTTAGGCCACATCTACATTTAAACTGCTACAGCAGAGCTGCTGCAGCTGAAAAGCTGTAGCACTTCAGTGTAGCCATTCACTACAGAGCTGGGAAGGATTCTCCCACCACTCTAGTTAATCCACCTTCCTGAGGGGTGGTAGCTAGGTCAATGGAAGAAGTCTCACTTTGACCTAGTGCTGTCTAGAGGGGGGTTATGTCCACTTGACTACATCACTCGGGAGTGTGGATTTTTTTGTAGCTAAATTGATATAACTTTATAGTGGAGACCTGGCCTTAGACTAATTTCCATTGATTTTTTTTCAGTGGTATTTAGGCTTCTATGTTTTAGGCACTTAGCATATCATTGCAGGGACAGACTCAAGAGGCCAAATTGATCGCTACTGTAACTCCACCAAATACAATGGAATTACAACATGGATGAATTTGGCCCAAAGTCTGATTTTGTTTGTTGGGTCCATTTCCACTCTTCTGCCCCCCACCCCCGCTGCCCATCCCACATATCTCCTTGACTGGCTTTTTTTTTTTTTTTTTTTTTTTGGAAAGGTATATTTCTCTTCCACTGTTACCATTTATTAAGTAAGGCAAAATCCTACAGCTAGTCTAGAGACTTTATTGATGGTAAATCCAGAACATGAAAGATTTTAAACTATTTAAAAACACTTTAAAATAGCAAAATGTGCTGACTCCACACAGAGTGCAGTTAAATAGCAAACCCAGACTGCTTTTGTTTATTTCTTGTCAAAGTCTAACTCAGACTGAAGACTTAATGTGTGGCAACAAAAGCCATTACTCTGTTTTTCTTCTAAGGTTGGAAGGGTTAATATAAAAATGCTAAAATCTTTACTGCGAGAAGATCTTTTAACATTCTATCATCAGGTCAACATCCTTACATTCTGTGAATGAGACTGGTTGATTATAGGGTTAGTTTTGCATTACATTGTATTTTGTTTATCTATCTAAAACTAAACTAGCACTGTCTGTCTTTTTTTTTCCCTTTTAAAACCAACACTTATTTTAAGCAGGGCCTGAACAATTTCTTTTCAATGTCTATGCTGTTAATCATACCTAATTTTTATCTGATTGTGACTGCCACAATTGAACAGGTGCTGGAGAATAGAAAAATCAGATAGCTAGATAAGCCTATGTCTAATCAGAGAAGAATGAAATTTTTCATAGCTGTCAAGTTCAGGCAAAGGATAACATTAACCAATCAAAGGCCTAAGTGTCTACAGCTGTTTATTTTTACAATTGTTTGTATCTTTCAGTTTGTACCAGGTCGCTGTTTTAGCTTTGAAAATGGAGCTGTCTTTTCTCTTTGAATGTTTACCATATGGGTCACAGCAGTTTCTCTAACATGTTTGTGCCTGAAAGGTCAAGGGCGGGTTTCTCTGAACAATGCCTCTTACTGTACTACTAGTTACTGAGCTGGCTAGCTTGATAACATCAATGAGAATGTTTGTTTACCTGTCTCGTTTTGTATGACATCTATAAAACAGAGGCTCTGATTACCAACTTAGAGAGAGTGGGTTATACGTTAACCACCACAATCACGTTTTAGTCATCTGGAGAGACCAGATCTGGGGGTCCATAAAAATTGTTTAGTCTCTGGGCTTATTTAGGGCTAGATTCCACCACACTCACATTAGGTGTTCCCTTATTCCTTGATTATTAATGGGACTGCTCAGAGTAAGGTACTACTCAATAGGCAAGATCCTGTCGCTCCTTGTGAGAAAGGATAGCACCTTCCTGAAGGGAATGTGGCCACTTGTGGAATAAGCTTTATTCATATTGAGTAAGTCCTACCAATCTGGTCTAACATGAATAAGAGTGGCAGAATCTAGCCTTCAGATGAGGAACAAAGCTGCTAGCTGATAAGTGGGGTGGTGGCGAGGACACCTGTCCATTTGGACCCCATTATATAACAACCCATAGAATTTAATAGAGAATTAAACTATTGTAAGATGGATGCACAGCTGCTTGAAAGATTATACTCAGAATAATTATCAGTGGCTCACTCAAGATGAGAAGACAGATCTAGTGGGGTCCCCATGGGTCTGTCCTAGGGCTGGTACTAGTCAATATTTTTACTAATGACTTGAATAGTGGAGTGGAGACTATATGGGTACAAAATTTGCAGATGACATCAAGCTGGGATGTGGTGCAAGCACTTTGGAGGACAGAATTAGAATTCAAAATGATCTTGCCGAACTGGAGAACTGGTCTGAAATCAACCAGATGAAATTCAATAAAGACAAATGAAAAGTTCTGTACTTAAGAAAGAAAAATCAAGTTCACAAATACAAAATGGGAAATAACTACCTAGACAGTAGTACTGCAGAAAAGGATCTGGGGGGCTATAGTGAATGACACATCGAATATGAGCCAATAAAGTGATGTCAAAAAAGGCTATCATTATTCTAGGTTGTATTAACAAGAGTGTCATACGCAAGACACAGGAGATAGTTGTTTTCTCTATTTAGCATAGTGGTGGCCTCAACTGGAGTACTGTCTAGTTTTGGGCACCACACTTTAAGGAAGACGTGTCTAAACTGAAAAGTCCAGAGGAGAACAACATCAATGAGGTCATGTTTTTCTAAAGCTTTTATGAGGAAAGGTTAAAACAACCAAAGAAAACTAGCTATGTTTAGGCTTGACAAAAGAAGACATATTTGAAAACTAATATGGTTCTCCCCCCGCATGTTAGACTGTTATAAAGAGAACAGTGATTTGTTCTCCATGTCCACTGCCCGAAAGACAAGAACTAATGGGCTTAATCTGCAGCAAGGGAGATTATAGGTTAGATATTAGAAAGTTGTTTCCCCCCCCCCCACCCCAGCTATCATGTTGATTAATCACTAGAACAGGTAACCAAAGAAGGTTGTAGAATCCCCATCACTTGAGGTTTTAAGAATGGGTTAGGCAAACACCGGTCAGGAATGGTCTAAGGATACTTGGTCCTGCCACAGTACAGGGGATCGGGATGGAAATGGACTTGATAACCTCCTTGAAGTCCTTTCTAGCCTACATTCCTATGATTGTGATTATTAAATGTCTATAAAACCTTATTGATTTATGATTCTACAGAAATTAATTCTTAAAACGTCCCATCAGTATTCTAGCTTGTAAGTTTAGTGCCAATGCAGCACATGCAGTTACGCTCCTCCATAAAGGGAACAAAAACAGACCATGTGACACATGTGTCCAATCAAAACTGCAATGGAAATACAGAGTACTCCCAATGAGCTACAGACCATGAGTTATTTGCATGAATGACTCTCTCAGAATAATTTTGTATAATTGATTTCCTTGAACTGATTCATTTGTTTGTGGTCAGTTTGAGGAAGCCAATGAATTTAGTTGAATAAACTAATCATTTGTCCAAATCTATTTATCCAAGCTTTCCCAAGTCCACTCTTTGCCACTACAGTGTGTTCACAATTATGCTGCATGCCAGTCTCTGCTTTACCCCGCAGCTAGATGATCAGATGGTCCCTTCTGATCTTAAAGTCTAAGTCTGTGAACTTCACAGGCACTGCCGTTCCTTAGGTCAGATCCTTCCTAGCTGAGCTTCGTCCTGAAAAGTCTCCCCTTCACCTGGAATACTGTCCCCCCAAACCAGAGCCTCATCTCACTCCCTGCATTCAACTTTTCATACTCTTAACCCAATGTGTTCAGTCAGGGCTGTTTTCTTAAAAGTTGTGTGCTTATTCTCTCCAAGCTCCTGCAGTTGTCTCCCATTTCCCCCTTCAACACTTCAAATGTCATCTCCTAGCTGGAGGTCGAGCTCAGGGCATCCAAATGGCCCCAAACCTCAGAGCTGTTCCAGTCTGGGATTTTGCTTTGAGCCCATCGATTGCTTGGGCTGGCAACAGTTTGCCTGAGTATACTGGGCCACATTATTCCTGACCCTTGCACAAGTACATGGGGTGTGTGTGTGTGTGTGTGTACATGCATGTGCAAAGAAGGCACAAGGAGCTTCCATACCCTTTGCATACTCTGCAGAAGGGTCAGATATAGCTCCTTCTCTGCTCTCATGGAGGTCAAACCAGCCAAAGCGGGTAGGGATGAATGTATTGTACACACTTCCCACGTGTACCAGGCAGCTGGGGAAAAGACTGTGCATGCCAGTGGGGCAAGCCCTCCTCCAGTTTCCCCTGGGATGTTGGAGCTCAGCACCATCTCTGCTGGTGGGTGTGCCCAAAGGGGCATAGTCCCACTCACTGCACCAAACATGCTGGCTGGGCACTTTCTCAGTTTTGTATCTCAGGTCTTGCTGACTGCTCAACTGGGCTTTGAAAATGTGTGCTGGGAAAAGCCTTTTGACATTGTGATCAACAGCTTATACAAAGTCCTTTCCCTTAGACACAGACATGTGACTTTATGCCTGTCCAGAAGAGCTAACTGAACAATCTGGTATCGGTCTAGTGAAGTGTTGATGTGGGATGATAACTAAGACAGGCCCTATGTATGGGAGATTTATTTTCACTGTAAACAAAACACTGCCATAAATTCCTGAAAAGGGGAATAAACAGCAGAAGCCAAGATGATACATTATGATATCAGCTAAGCTGAGTTGGGCTGAGTCAGCATTGAGAGTGGGGAACACCTAGCTAATGTGTGACTGTCAGTGGCATCTTTTCTCTCTTTAGATCCTTCCTTCCTGAACTGTGGTCTGGGGTGCTGTGTACTGTCACAGCTTCATATCACTTCGGAGATGGTTCCGTTTCGGTAATGGAGGATGAAATTCCTGTATGTAGTGTGGTGAATATGTTCAGTGTGGAAATCTCTTTAGACCCTTTCAGAAAAAGAGACACTAAATGGAGGCTATTTTTACACACAGGTTTTAGTCTGACATTGCAGCAGAGATGACCCGTGCCTGGTGGTGGTGCAGAGTGAGGGCAGCCGACTTCAGCAGTGTTACTGAGCATGCTCAATCCATGTGCGTATGGTCCACACCAGCCAAGAAGCAAATTTGGTGGGGCACATGATCTCGCCTGCCCTCCCTCCCCATGTCGCCTCTGCATTGCAGTATACAATATTCATGCTAACACACTTGTGGCTACCAGGATAACATGTATGCAAGGAGGGATGATATTTATGGCACACTATTGGACTCCCTCTGCAAGGATCAGTGGAGAATGGGGTTGGTCTTAGGGAGCAGTCCACAAGAGGGCAAGACTCTCTAAGCTCTTTGGGAAAGGGACCATCTGCTTGTGCAGCACCTAGCACAATGGAGCCATGATCCATGACTGGGATCCCTAGGTGCTGCAGCCATACATGGGCTGATCACCCTCCCTCCCCCCCCTCCCCCGCTCCAGTGACCCATGGAGCTACGCGGATGCTTCTGGGAAAGCACATTGCCCCACTCACAGGGACAATACAGTGTGCTCTCTCCTTCTGTATGACAGGGAGCTTGTGGAGAGATTGTACTTCTTGAGGCAAATTCTCTCCCTTGGCTCCCCTTCAGCGCCACTCCCTACAAGGCCAGTGGCTAAGGACCAAACTGTGGCTCTAGATATTTAGGGCAAAAAGGAAAAATGTATTCCATTAGTCTTTAAATACTTAGACCTATATTTGCTGGGGGATCAGAGCAGGAGGCTGTAGTTCTAATGGATGTTCCTATAGCACTTTCATAGTCTAGCTTACCCCATTTGTGATCAACAGAGTTGAATTTCCCAAGGAGCTAGAAAACCTAAGCGAAAGGAGGGGACCTCTACCTCTGTCTGCACTGAATATGTATGTGGCCCTCGTTGTAGTAATGCAGCACCTCACAGTCTTCAATATGCTGTCTCTCAACACCCTGTGAGCAAGGGCAGAGCAAGCACCCTCATTTGCAGCCTGGGAACTGAGGCTTCAGGAGACAGTCTCTCCCCAGCAGACTTGCTGAGGGTTATGCAGAATGTCTGGTGAAGTGGAAATTGAAACCAGGTCTTGGGAGTCAGAGTCCCAGCCCTACAACAGTGGTTCTCAAACTTTTGTACTGGTGACCCCTTTCACATAGCAAGCCTCTGAGTGCGACCCCCCCCCCCAATACATTAAAAACACTTTTTAATATATTTAACACTATTATAAATGCTGGAGGCAAAGCAGGGTTTGGGGTGGAGGCTGACAGCTTGTGACCCCCCCCCCCCCGCCATGTAATAACCTCACAACCCCCTGAGGGATCCTGACCCCCAGTTTGAGAACCCCTGCCCTACAACCTTAGCCATACAATCTTCCTCCTTACAATAGCAAAATCCTGCAAAAGGGCTTACCTTATCTTTACTAGTGCCCAACCCTGTGTGGTCAGTGGGAACTGATGGCACTCAGACCAAGTAGAAGGCAACCACGACCTCATGGGCCCTGTTATATTGGGACACGTATGTTCTTTTTACTGTGTTTTCAATGCAATCGGCAGGCTTCTGTGAGTGAGGATCCTGAACTGATTTCCCTCAGAGGAGCAGGGCCATTGTGAAAAACAAACTCATGGCAAAGGTGGTTTTATTTATCATATCTAAACAAATAACCCTCCCCTCCCATTTTATTATTCCAGGTTCTAGGCACCTCTGTCCAAATAAAGTTAAACAGTTTGCAGAAAACCAAACTCCCATGTCCCTCAGCTTTGATTCCTCACAAAAGCCCACTGCTGCAGCAGCCCATGCAAATAGATGTGCTCTGCTGTGTGCCCTGAAGATCTGGACTGGGGGCGGGGTGAGCAGCTTGTTCCAAAGGTGGGGGCAGGGGGCTCATAGAGAACACTTTACCACCAGCCCCCCTCTCTTACTTGGAAGATCCAGTTCCTTCACCTCCACCAGTTGCAATGGCGGCAGTATGACATGAGAAGATAGGCGGTAGAGTATCCCAAGCAGGAAGGTTCCAAGCCATTTAGGGCTTCATAGATCAAAACACCTTATATCCAATCTGGAAACCCATAGGCAGCCAGCGCAGATCAAGAAGCACCAGTCCTGTGCTGGCACCAAATCTCTGGCACCCAACCACTCCTGGGCTGGGCAATGAATAGGCAATCAACCATTGCTGTTTGGTGTCCTCCTCAATAACTCACTACCAGAGCACTGTATCATCTGTCCAATACCAGCAGTGGTGAATTGTGGCACTCATTAGCAGTGGGCAAGCAAAGGGTCAAAGGTGGAAGCAAAGAAGAGCAGCTGTGGGAGGGCTCACTTGGGGGCTGATAAATGTAGCATTAAGGGATATTAAAATGTTTTTAATCCTTTAAATGTGCAGAAGATACAATAGAGATGACTCATGCATGGGCTGCCATCATCTCTGTATCCATCCTTGCAGGCAATGGGCCAATTAGTCTGCTAATAATTACTAACTTGTTGTTTTTCACATTGTTGGTTTATTTCTTTTGGTTCACTTCCATCAATGGTAATGACGAGAAAAACAACCCCTCCTTCACCCCCCCCCCCCCCCCGATGACATACTGTAATGTTTAAAGTGCCAGAGGACAATTTTTTTTCTTGGTTAACTTAGTTATACAGAGGTAGAACTTCTTGTTACGCTCATAAATCTCTACTGCTACTACTAATAGACTGCCCATCTCTGCCTAATAAAGATTCACGCTGTTGTTGTGGGCCTGAGCATAGAAGTAGGATCAAGGAATTCCTGAGTTTGAGCTGTGATTTGAGAACATAGGGACAGACCTTGAAATGCTTGGCACTCACATTTGGTGCCAGATTTTTCAGAAAAGTGCAGGTCTTCTCTTGCCATATAAAGGCCATATTTTCGATCTCTGCATCCAGTACATTAAGCTTGCTTGATTTGATGCCTAAATTAGAGCTGAGCTCTTTTGTGAATCGGCCCCTGATTGCAGATGCTGAACCCCTATGAAAATTGAACTCTAAAAGCCTGATCCAAATGAAGTCTTTAAGATAAAGCCTAAACACCCTCTGGCTTTTGGGAAAGCATTTTACCCCTCTGCCTTAGTTTCTTCATCTGTAAACTGAAAGTAGAACATATTCACTGAGGTGTCCATAAAGACTAATTGGTTAATGTCTAAAAATAACTGGAAATCAAAAGGACTATATTAATGGATTATTAAGGCTACAGGAATGATTTTTCACCCCTCTTTAACGTTGATAAATTTTCCACCACAATTTTAAGGATAAAACTTTTCATGCCTATTGTTGGCTGAAAAGTGGACTCTGTAAACTCACTTGAGTTTTGCCATCCTCAGAAGGCGAATCTCTTTAATTACAATTATAGATTTCTACTAGTTTGTGTCATGTAGTTATGGTGCAAAATTCCACAAGTGCCTGATTACAAGACTTTTAAACGTGATGTGCTCTTATGGGTTAATACTATGGATCATGAAACTGAACTGCATGTGGTACCATCTGTGGCAGTTCAGAAGTAGTGTTTCGAAAACAACCCTGGGCCTGGGCTTATCCCGATGATCTGTAACTATTTGCATTCACCAACCATTCTGCCTGGCTAGGGGTGGATGGAGCCAACCACCTGGGCTTCTACAATTCTATAAGGGTGGATCTGCTGAGACATCATAGACTGGTGGAAGGGGGGAAACTCCATCCCTTGCTGGGCTCTGTGCATAAGCTCCTTTTCCCAGGTTTCATGTGCGTCATGTGAGGGTAGCATTTTGTTCCTTATTCCTCAGTGATGAGCACCGCCTCTGGTATGTCTGAATAACCAAGGAATCTTTTGAAGACAATGTGTTGAGCACGCTCCAGAAATTATCAGCTTTCAGTGCAAGAACTGCCCTTTCTCTTCATTCTTCATGTTCCATCTTAATACTTATTCATTTCTCCCTATAGGGATCAGTCACGTTCTCTCAGTGCAGGGGGACTGTTGGTGTCTTCTTCCACATATTTAATTTACACTCGTGTAAATGAAATTGGAACAAGTGCCATGGATTTAGCTCAGTTAGAAGGGTATTTAGGGCCTCCTTCTCCATTGCCTTGCATCTTTTGCAGTTATGCACACCTGTGAAAAAGACCATCATCCTGATTTGGTAACATTTTGTGCTCACTTTGCACAGGGGTAAATGACTGCATAAGATGCAAGACAGCGAAGGATCAGAGACCATGTAATGATGGTGGGAGATAATGAGGGTTAACTCTGTCGATGAACTAGTAACACTTTTTGTTTTTTAAATCGGTGCTGACTTGTTTTTGTTCTGGGTAAATAAACACACTTTATTTTGGCTTCAGCATGTTACAGCAGCTTTGTTCACACCATTCGGCTGGAGAGTTTCATAATTATTTCAATCTCAACGCCTACTTCCAGAGTGTCACAGTAACTCTGTTGCAAAATCATGTGCCAATGGCTAAAACTTGGTCTGTACAAATGTTCTCAGCATGGGGGATAGTTTAAAAAACCCACCCAAGTCTGTTTGGAGTTCGAAGCTGTTTTTCTCCAGAAAGCTCGGATGCTTTCCACTCTTAGATATTTTTTGTGGTGACAGATTTTTTTTTTTTAAGAGCTCAAAGGTACAGGGCTGTAATCTGAAATAGTCCTTTTCCACAACTTCCCAGAAATTACAGTGAGTTTTGAAATAAGATTCCCACAGGGATTTTTAATTTGTTTGGTGCTCTCAAATGAGGATTGCCGACCCATAATGGAAAAATATAGGGATACGTTTGGACCAGAGGAATGACACACAAACCTACTGCTGCAAGCCCCCCTGTCCCCACCCACGGAAGTTACTTCTTACATCCTAAACAACTGCTCTACAAACGTTCCTTCCAAATCTCCAGTGTCTCCTCCATCTCTGTGCCCAAACCCTCCCTTCCACCAACGTCCACTGTTGCCTAACTCACAATGTTATCACAAGTCTCATGACGCATGTTTTTTCAAACCCTCAGGTCCTGGAATCCTGGGACTATGAGAGAATCTCAGCTTTTGAGGGTTCCCCTGAAGTTTATCCAAGACCTCCCACCCCCGAGAATGTGTCCTCCCATCCCCCAAACTTGAACCTCTGAGCATTCTTCATGGGTGGGCAGGCAGGCAGGTGGGTGAATGTGAGGGGGAGATGGAGGAGGAGCAGAAGGCAGGCAGGGACCTCAGTTGAGCCATTCCAGGGAGCAGCTTCTTGCCTGCCCATGAGGCAAGGAAGTCAGCCCTTGTAGCAGAAGGCTGCAGCTGCCTTCTCCCTACTCAGCTGATTAGCAGATTGGCAGGGAAGTGGAAGTGAAAGTGTTGAATGTTCACTTACTGTTTTTCTTCTCCTCCCTCTACTACTGTCACATTCCTAGTGTGGTGCTATGCCGTGCCCATGCCCCAGGCTGTGCCTAAAGTCACAGTCTAGCCCCAGTCAGGACCAAACTTTCAAAATGGCTCTCAAACTGTGTATGCAAAGCCCACATTTAGACATGCAAATATAGTAGTTAGGGGTATATTTACAATTTGTGAGAGCAAATGTTGTTTTTTCACACGCAAAGAGGTGTGGGCACTGGTTTCTGGGTGTAAAGTCAGAGGACATTTTCACAGCTCCAGCCTTATATTTACGGTAATTTTCATACTGAATGTTAAGCTTTTTAAGATTATGGGCCTGATTCTGCCCTCACTTACATGAATAACAATGGAGTTGCTCCAGTGTCAATTAGTATCAGCCCTGGGTACTGTTCATGTGTGATTCTTATTTTCTTTTTTATGGTAGCATCAAAAATTGTCACAAATTCAGATGCTCCAAAAATTACATGAAGCTGAAGGATCCGTGTATGTACAAAGGTAAAGAGATTAGTATGATATTTTGGGCTCTTTAGACACACACACAGGCCTATGAGTGCATCCCAAGGATCTCATTCAGGTGTAATTTAAAGATGGACCTGAGTTGGGATCCAGATCTGGAAAGTTTGGGATGTTCAGGACTGGGGTTTTGTTTTGGCCTTTTAGGAGTTGCCTGGCAAACTTGGTGCTGAATCCAAACTTCCACAATACTTGAGGGTGTTCTTGATCTGGGTTTGGGCACATCTCTCATGTAACTTTTTAATCTAATATGACAATCGTCATCAAATATGAAGGCATACAAATACTGCATCTAAAATCTGACCGAACTCTCTCTGCCTACACTCCATTTCTTTGAGCATATGTACATGGTGTGGCAATGTGCATTACAGGGGTGTGATTTCTAAAGCACACTAATGTGTTACTCACTCCTTGGTCCATGTAGACTCTGCTGACGCACACTAATTGTTCCTTAGTGCACTTTAACGTAATACTACATTAAAGTGCACTAGGGAACATTTAGTAAGCACCAGCAGGGGCTACATGGACCAATGAGTGCACAACATGTTAATGTGCTTTAGAAACTTCACCCCTTTTGTGTACATGGTGTGGCCCTTTAGGTCTTCACCACATTATCTTTCCCACATTTGAGTTGCTGGACCAAGTTCTACTTTCCTGCAAGCCCCTCCCTTCCCCCCCAGTAGGGTTTCATGAGGGTAAGAGGATACAATTTGCTCTGGTTTTTTTTTTCCCCCATAATTGTCTTCTTCTACAGAGACAGAGAACATCTTCCATATGTTTATTTTCTTTATAATCTGTAGCTGCCCCACTGCTGAATTACAAGATAAGCTCCAATTCACGGGACAAAATATACCCAGAATTCTTTCCTTGTGGTATTCTGGGCACACTTCTGCTAGCAAGAGAGAGAGAGAGACTGAGACTTAGTGTTACCAGTGTTCCTTCCGCTGCAAATACCGTGAAAATAGCAGTCTCATGGTATTTCTGTTGATTCATGTTCACCTCCTGGACATACTCTGACTGAACACGAATTGGAATTTTTTTTAAAAAATAAATTCTCGTTCAAACCCATAAAGGAAGCCCAGATCTGGTCAGATATTGCATGGGCTGCCACACACAAGCGAAACTGGGTGATTTTCAACCTTCACGCTGAATTTCATGTTTTTTATTTATTTATTTTTTTTGAGGGCTTAACTCAGACATTTCATGTTGCTTTTCCAAAGTTTTTATTGTGCGGTTCAAAATATTTAAATACCAGCTTTTAAATTTAGAAAAAGCATCTGTTTCAGCACGCTAAGTTGGTTCAGGCAGGACACGCCTTTGTTTGGTCAGGTGCTCATATGCCAACTGAATTAAACCCTCCATTCATCACGCCAGCCCTGTGTGACATAGTTCAAGATGCTTGCCATGCTGGATTTCGCGTTGCCTCTGGCAATCCCAGGGAAAACACGTGGGTTTTTTAAACTATTTTTTCCACCACATAAATCACTATGCATTCCATTGTACTGGGATGTTGGGGCTTCCTTATGAGACCTTGTCTCTGTAAATTGCCATTTCTCTGGCACGTGGTGACAAATGCAGCAGCAGCAGGAGAGCTCAAGCAATTAATCAAGCAATTTGTGGGCATTTTGAATGCTGGCAGAAGTCTGCTTTGCTTCTGATTTTCACAAATATTTACAGGCATCAGAAGACTGTCTTGTTACTGTCCTTGCTATGCACAGTCTATGTGGAGGGGAATAAACCTGGTTATGCTCTATTTAAACAGTTTGTTGCTACGTGCCTTTCTAAGGTGTGCTTGTCTGTAGTTCACATGCTCCGAAAAGGAAATTAACTGGTGTACAAGAGATTGTTACAGTCATGTCGTATTCTTCACGTCTCTTGAATTGTTGTTTAAAGCTCTGGTTAGAGTGGCTCTGAAAAGGAGTCGGGAGTGTGAGTTTCCTGACAATGTTTTTGTTCTTGCATGCTATGGGCTGCTCAGTGTACTGGCAGGTGAGAGAATTTTCCAGCTGAGATGGACTCCGCTGGACTCAGTAAATTCTTTGACTTGATTTGATCACTGTTATTAGTGTGCAATTCTCTGATGCTTCAACATCAGGTCACTCTGCGTGTACAGACACATTAAAAATTTAATTAAAAATTAAAAATTAAAAAAGAACCAAGATATGGTTCTACTTCCCCTATAGCTGTTACAAAGGTGGTGGCTGACCATGTGTTGATCTGGTCCTCTGGTGTAAATTACAGCAGTTTGATAGCACGTGTGTCTTGGACTCTAAGAATTTAGTCAAGGAATTGTGGCAATTGGGGGTTAGCTGATACTCAGTTATTTTGAAACACCATATTCCTCCCACATCCAAAGTACAAATTTGGATTGCGTGTTTTATCCCTCTCCCCTAACCTCTGCATGTTGCTTCACTACGTGGAGTGTAAGCACTTCAGGGCAAGATCTGTGTCTTCCCAGGTCATGTGGACAGTACCTAGCACATTATGGCCACCACAAATACAAGTTATAGCCAGGATTTTCAAAAGTGGCTAGTGATTTTGGGTGCTTCGCTCTTTGGGTGCCCAACTTCACATATCATCAAGAGGCCTGGTTTTCAGAAAGTGCTGAACTCCTACCATCTGCAAATCAGGGCCCTTTTGAAATCTCTGTTTAGCACCCAGAACAGAGGTACCCAAAAATTCCAAGCCACTCTTTTTTCCAAAAATTTTGGCTTATAAAATAACTCCAATAGTATCTCCTTGCCATCCTGGAAGCTTACCAACACTGAGGGAGTGTGATTGCTCCAATAGCCCTCATTGATGGACTTTTGTAAGTTTCAAGCTTTTTGGGACTAGATCCTTTTAAATGCAAAGAAGCTGGATCAGGGGCTGAGGATGTATTCCCTCCTGCCCCCCTCCCTTTTTTAAAAGCATGCTAGTAGATTGTAGTCCATGGTCACCTCTTCAGTAGCCAAACAGAATTGTGGATTCCTCAATATTCTGAGTGACTCTTACTCCAAGAGTACATTTCTGAATTCTGGGGATTGTATATTTGGCTTGTGACCATAGATGATTGTCTTATTCCAAGGGAACGTGAAATTAAGCCATTTTTCTAAAAGGCTTTTCTCTGCTAATGAAAGCAAAATGCTCCAATAAACAACCTCCACCCATCTCCTATCTGAGGTGGTAAAAATAAACATAGTTCTAATTAAGACCAGTTAAGTGTTACCTCCCTCACTAAAAAATGTTAGATCATTTGTCAGCATTCTTTACTGTGGATGCAAGAACCATCCAGCTTTACTTTAAGAAAAGGAGGACTTGTGGCACCTTAGAGACTAACAAATTTATTTGAGCCTAAGCTTTCGTGAGCTACAGCTCACTTCATCGGATGCATGCAGTGGAAAATACAGTGCGGAGATTTTATACATACAGAGAACATGAAACAATGGGTACATACACGCTGTAAAGAGAGTGATCAGGTAAGGTGAGCTATTACCAGCAGGAGAGGGAAAAAAAAAACAACCTTTTGTAGTGATAATCAAGGTGGGCCATTTCCAGCAGTTGACAAGAACATGTGAGGAACAGTGGGGGGGGGGGGGGAATAAACATGGGGAAACAGTTTTACTTTGTGTAATGACACATCCACTCCCAGTCTTTATTCAAGTCTAATTTAATGGTGTCTAGTTTGCAAATTAATTCCAATTCAGCAGTCTCTCATTGGAGTCTGTTTTTGAAGTTTTTTTGTTGAAGAGTTGTGACTTTTAGGTCTGTAATCGAGTGACCAGAGAGATTGAAGTGTTCTCTGACTGGTTTTTGAATGTTATAATTCTTGACGCCTGATTTGTGTCCATTTATTCTTTTATGTAGAGAGTGTCCGGTTTGGCCAGTGTACATGGTAGAGGGGCATTGCTGGCATATGATGGCATATATCACATTGGTAGATATGCAGGTGAATGAGCCTCTGATAGTGTGGCTGATGTGATTAGGCCCTATGATGGTGTCCCCTGAATAGATATGTGGACACAGTTGGCAACGGGCTTTGTTGCAAGGATAGGTTCCTGGGTTAGTGTTTTTGTTGTGTGGTTGCTGGTGAGTATTTGCTTCAGGTTGGGGGGCTGTCTATAGGCAAGGACTGGCCAGTCTCCCAAGATCTGTGAAAGTGATGGGTCGTCCTTCAGGATAGGTTGTAGATCCCTGATGATGCGTTGGAGAAAATCTCCCCATTGTATTTTCCACTGCATGCATCCAATGAAGTGAGCTGTAGCTCACGAAAGCTTATGCTCAAATAAATTTGTTAGTCTCTAAGGTGCCACAAGTCCTCCTTTTCTTTTTGTGGATACAGACTAACACGGCTGCTATTCTGAAACCAGCTTTGCCTTTCTTATGCCTATACTGATCACAGGTTGATCCCCGTGCCATAACAGGTAGCCCAGGCAATTCTTGCTCAGTTTTACAAATTGTGATAATACCTTTCATGGAATCCTGTCCCTATCAATTTTTTTTCCCCAAAGAATTGGCTTTTTTGTGGGGAGGGGAGAAGGGGGAGTTTGTCACCAAGCTGGAACTTGTACTGCAATAATCACATGAATGTTGAGCAAATCAGGCAGCTTGTACCTGGAATTAATAACATGACATAAGATCACTTTGGGGTTTGCTATGAAGTTGTTTATAAAACCTGCCTATTAATTTGGAAGGGCCCAGCGCAAAAACTCTGGAGGAGGCAGACTTTTAAAGCTTCTGCTCCAAAAAACTGAAATAAAGTACCTGTTCCATTGAAATACATACCAATAATGCCTTTTCACTCCTTACCCTAAGGAGCCACTTTAGGGCAAAGTGCACTGGAATACAGACTTCAGAATACAGCTGAAACTATCTTATTTTTCTCCCCCTTATCAACTGGGATCGGGTCATCATGCCAGCATCCACCATTTTCTTCTGCCAGAGGCAGCACTAAGGCAGCACCATCTTTGATGCAGTCTATCCACTGCTTCCTCTGCTTTCCTCTGGGTCTCTATCCTACCACCCTATCCTTCCATGCTATCTTTAGCAGGTCCCTTTCATTCATCCTCTGCATGTGTCTGAACTAGTGAAGTTGCACTTCCTGGTTTTTGTCAGCCACATCATGAATTTTGACTTCCATCCTAATGCTTTTCACTTCACAATTTGTCTCTTCATATAACTCCTCTTCTGGCATAAAGACATCTCCTCTCAAATACCCGTAGGCATTGAACTTGCCATCTATCACCTAGGCTTCCACACCGTGAAGCATTGTCGGGTGCACCACTGTTTGGCTTTTAGTCTTAGTGGTTTATGTTTGTCATACAATACCTTGGAGATGTTGTTCCACATGTTTCCTGGACTCCCCAACCAGGACTGTATCTCACATTCAAGATTGCAGACTTTTGTAGGGTTACCAACTGTCTAATTGCACAAACCCAAACATACTTGCCTGACCCCCCCTACCACTCCCTTTTCCCCAAGGCCCCGCCTCTGCCCTTCCCCTTCTCCAAGGCCCTGCATCCACTCACTCCAGCACTCCTTCCTCCGATGCTTGTTCTCCTCCACCCTCACTCGCTTTTATGGAGCTGGGGCAGGGGTTGGGGTGTGGGAGGCGGTTCGGGGTGCAGGCTTCGGCCTGGCAGCGCTTACCTTGGGCGGCTCCCAGAAGCAGCATCATGTCCGGCAGCGGCTCCTAGGCTCAGGGGCGGCCAGGCAGCTGTGCGCACTGCCCTGCCTGCAGTCATCGTCCCTGCAATTCCCATTGGCTGCAGTTCCCAATTCCCAGCCAATGGGAGCTGTGGAATCGGCGCTCGGGGTGGGGGCAGTGTACAGAGACCCACTGGCCATGCTTCTGCCGAGGAGTCACTGTCAGACATGCCAGCCACTTCCAGGAGCATCGCAGAGCCAGGGCAGGTAGGGAGCCTGCCTTAGCCCTGCTGGACTTTTAGCCGCCTAAAATCTCGCAGATTGGCTTCAGTAGCCCCCAGGAGATCGAGCCTGATTCCGGGAGACTCCCAGCCTAACCAGGAGGCTTGGCAACCCTACCCCATATTTCAAGGTAAGTGAACTGGTCAGTCTACTTTTAGTCTCATTGCATTAATCTCTGGCAAACTTTCCTGTCGCACCTCTACTGACCTGCATGACCTCTGTTTTAGTTATGCTTATTTGCATCCCATACCAGCTTAGCTAGTCATGCCACTCGTTTACTATTTCCTCTAGGTCTTCTTTTGAGAATACCATTATTGCTATGTTATCTGCATATAGCAACTTCTCATCTTTTTACTTTGAGATCTGCCTGCTGACATATGATAAACCACTGCAGTGCAGTCCGACTTTCACTTCAAAGGGACTTGTCCTTCCAAAACATGTTTAGATCACCATTTTAGGTGATTTTATAGGCCATTCAGTAAGTTACTGAATCCTCAGACACTCAATATTTCCTCAGCCCTGCATTATATTGTTTGAACACAACTACTGCTTGTTATGGTCGCAGAATACACACAAGTCAGATAAACATAAGACATACTTGCTGGAAGGTTGCAATATAACACTACTTTTATCTCTGAGAATTCAGAATGATAATACACAACAAAAACAGAGAGACAAAGCAGGCTGCTCTCTAAGGCAGAAAGACACAACTCAACCTACCTGGCTCTAGGCTGGCTCTCTGACTGACCAGCGCCAGCTTGCATGCTTCCCTGAAAAGCTTCCTAGCCTACAAGCAGGACCAGAAGACACTTTGCAACTTAGTGTTAGCTTGTAATTTTAGCTGTTTTCAAGATGCTTCACTACTGTCCTCGTGTAGGACCCTCATGCTAATCAGGATCAGGCCCTATCTGCCATGGACTCCAGTGGAATTATTTGAGTAAGTCTTCAGGTTCAACCCCAAATCCAAATAGCAGTCCAGGAGCTAGTTTGGTATGTGATGTTCCCATGGATCTCTTCAAAGGAAAAAGGAAGTGATTTTGTTTAAAATAGATTAGGCAACATTAATATCTTGTTATCCCTTGGGGAGAGGGAGGGGGGATAGAGGGGGGCAGAAATCCTGTATTGGAAAACCTCCTTTATCCTTAATCTATTATGTTGCAGGTGAAAAAGTACCTGCATACCTGGCGGCATTCTAAATCACTGAGATACGTGCATTGTGCAGAGATCAAGAATTCTGCACTTCAAAAATGTAAATTTCATAATGCCTAGCACAGTAGTGCACACAACTATTAATCTATAGGGTGCAGTAAAAGTAGAATGTGAACCATAGCTGGGTGGGGGAAAGTACAAAAATGGAGCTTGCGATCTAGTTCATAATTACCAGTTGGACCTGTCACTTAGGTATTTCACAGCCATGCTGAAATATGGTCGGTAAAGCTCTCAAAATACAGAATGAATAAATGTCATTTCTTTTAAGAAAAATATCAGTAAGTTCAAAAATTTCTCCATATCACTTTGTATTTTCAGTCCTAGATCGTAGCTAATTAATCAGGTTTCAGGTATTTCTGTCAAATGGGATGGAGATTATTTGGCTTTTGCTCATTTATTAAACAAACTATTAAAAAAACTTTATACAAAAAAATCCAGTCATGAAAACTATTAGTCACAAATTCCAATTAAAGAGTTAGACACTCAAACTAATAGTACAATGGAATGATTTCAGGGGTGTTTTCTTCAGCTGCCAAATTGTCTCCCAGCTTTATGCTTTGGGCTATTGTTTACTTGAAATAATAACCCGTAAACTAAATATTAAGACAAATCTCTTGGTTTCTATCAGAGATCTTAAGTATTGTGGACCAGCTGGTATTCATCATTATAGCTCCGTTGAAGTCAATGCTGGTTTACACCAACTGAGAATCTGACCCTTTGAGTTTCTCCTCATAGAAGTAAGCAAAATAAACAGTTATGGGATAAGAGGGAAGGTTCTCTCCTGGATTGGTAACTGGTTAAAAGATAGGAAACAAAGGGTAGGAATAAATGGTCAGTTTTCAGAATAGAGAGAGGTAAATAGTGGTGTCCCCCAAGGATCTGTACTGGGCCCAGTCCTATTTAGCATATTCATAAATGATCTGGAAAAAGGGGTTAACAGTGAGGTGGCAAAATTTGCAGATGATACAAAACTACGCAGGATAGTGAAGTCCCAGGCAGACTGTGAAGAGCGACAAAAGGATCTCACAAAACTGGGTGACTGGGCAACAAAATTGCAGATGAAATTTAGTGTTGATAAATGCAAAGTAATGCACATTGGAAAACATAATCCCAACTACACAGATACAATGATGAAGTCTAAATTGGCTGTTACCACTCAAGAAGGAGATCTTGGAGTCATTGTGGATGGTTCTCTGAAACCATCAACTCAATGAGCAGCAGCAGTCAAAAAAAGCGAACAGAATGTTGGGAATCATCAAGAAAGGGATAGATAAGACAGAAAATATCGTATTGACTCTATATAAATCCCTGGTGCACCCACACCTTGAATACTGCATGCAGATGTGGTCGCCCCATCTCAAAAAAGATATATTGGAATTGGAAAAGGTTCAGAAAAGGGCAACAAAAATTAGGGGTAGAGAACGGCTTCTGTATGAGGAGAGATTAATAAGACTGGGACTTTTAAGCTTGGAAAAGAGGTGACTAAGGAGGGGTATGATAGAGGTCTATAAAATCATGAGTGGTATAGAGAAAGTAAATAAGGAAGTGTTATTTACTCCTCCTCATAATACAAGAACAAGGGGCCACCAAATGAAATTAATAGGTAGCAGGTTTAAAACAAACACAAGAAAGTATTTTTTCATGCAACGCACTGTCAACCTCTGGAACTCCTTGCCAGAGGGTGTTGTGAAGGCCAATACTATAACAGGGTTCAAAAGGAAGCTAAATAGATTAATGGAAGACAGGTCCATCAATGGCTATTAGCCAGGATGGGCAGGAATAGTGTCCCTACCCTCTGTTTGCCAGAAGCTGGGATTGGGTGACAGGGCATGGATCACTTTATGATTACCTGGCTGTTCATTCCCTTTGGGGCACATGCCATTGGCCACTGTCAGAGGACAGGATACTGGGCTTGATGGACCTTTGGTCTGACCGAGTATGGCCGTTCTTATGTTCTTAAGGGGCCCAATTATATATTGTGACAAAGTTCCTCCTCTGCCTTGGTGGGTCCTGTGCTTATTGGCGGATTTGCTCGCCTCAGAGGTTCATGGCAGCCCTCAGTTTGGCTCCTTTCATGGCTCAAATCTGCCATTCGCTCAATTAGCCTCATCACTGGCCAGCATGGGGAAAAGGAAGAACAGCAATCCCCGCAGTCTCTGCTGATCCACCTAGTGGCCAGAGACCTTCCCCTCTGGTGGAACCCACAGTCCAGGTCAACTCCTCAGGTATCAAGTAGGGAGTTGGGGGGATGGGGGGGAACCCAGGCCCACCCTCTACTCCGGGTTCCAGCCCAAGGCCCTGTGGATTGCAGCTGTCTACAGTGGCTCCTGGAACAGCTGCATGACAGCTACAACTCCCTGGGCTACTTCCCCATGGCCTCCTCCCAACACCTTCCTTATTCTCACCACAGGACCTTCCTCCTGATGTCTGATAATGCTTGTACTTCTCAGTCTTCCAGTAGTATGCCTTCTCACTCTCAGCTTCTTGCACCTCTTGCTCCCAGCTCCTCACACGCACACCACAAACTGAAGTGAGCTCCTTTTTAAACCCAGGTGCCCTGATTAGCCTGCTTGTCTTAATTCATTCTAGCAGCTTCTTGATTGGCTGCAGGTGTTCTAATCAGCCTGTCTGCCTTAATTGTTTCTAGAAAGTTCCTGATTGTTCTGGAACCTTCCCTGTTACCTTACCCAGGGAAAAGGGACCTACTTAACCTGGGGCTAATATATCTGCCTTCTGTTACTCTCCTGTAGCCATCTGGCCTGACCCTGTCACAAAACATACAACTCTAACAGACTGCTATACAACCTGTCTTCCCAATTAAGACTTCTCCTGTTTGCAATATAGATAATTATAAAGAAATAATAAAGAAAATGAGAAGACTTAAGTATTCTGTATAGTATTACATAGAGCAGTACAGAAAGCACTTCTAGAGGTGACCAAGCAATGCAAAAAGGGATTTGTAATTATGCTCTGAAATAAAATATTGATGAATTTGAAAAAAAAAAAAAACAACCCTTCCCTGTTACCTTACCCAGGGAAAAGGGACCTACTTAACCTGGGGCTAATATATCTGCATTCTATCACTTTCCTGTAGCCATCTGGCCTGACCCTGTCCCAATATGTATAATATAGTGGCACATATGGCCTGACTTTTTCAGACCCTGGCCTCATGCTCAGGTTGCTGCAGGGACAAGAGGCACACACAGCTGTATGTGCATAAGCGGAAGCTGGATTGCAACCCTAGTTAAAATCAGGATGTTATCCTCAACCTTTTTTAAAGTGAACTGGATACAAATGTATATTGCACACCAAACCCTAGTTAGACTGATGATGAATTGCTAAGAAAACCAGAATATAAACAAACTACTAGGCCATTCACAAGACAACTTTAAGATTAATGAGAATAGTAAATAAAATCACTTTGTTTAGAGCAATTGCATGTAGAAAAATTATACAAATATGATTTTGTTTCTCTTACAAAAAGTGTTCTACCATTAACAAGGCTGAAATTAGTGTGCCAATATGAATAAGTGGAGAGCAAGATGCTAAGGGACCTTTTTAGAGCCTGATCCTGAGAAGGGCTGAGCACCCACACTGCCGTTGACTTCAAAAAGTGCTCTGTACCACAGTGATGGATGTCATATACGAAGACAGATGGAAGGAAGAATGGCCTTGTAATTAAGGCATGGGAGTGGGAATTGTTAGATCTGCATTCAACTTCTGACTCTACCACAGATTCAGACCTTGGGCAAGTCTCTTAATCTTGTGCTTCGGTTCTCAACAGGGGTGCTGAAACAATTTTTATAGTGGGGTGCTGAGAGCCATTGAACCAAACTGTATACCCTTTATATCAGTGGTGGACAACCTGCGGCCAGTCAGCTTAATCCACTGGTGGGCCGCGAGACAGTTTGTTTACATTGACCGTCCAAAGACACGGCCGCCTGCAGCTCCCAGTGGCTGGGAATGGCGAACCACGGCTACTGGGAGCTGCGGGTGGTCGTGCCTGTGGACGGTCAACGTAAACAAACTGTCTTGCAACCCGCCAGCAGATTACCCTGATGGGCCGCAGATTGCCCACCACTGCTTTATATGGTAGAAACCATGTCAAACCAAGGGGTGGGGCAGCACCCCTAGTTCCAGCACCTATGGTTTTCAATCTGTAAAATGGGGATAATGCTATTTCCCTGCCTCACAGGGGTGTTGCAAGGATATCTTTGTTAATGATTATGCAGCCTTCAGATACTATGTTAATGGGGGCCATACTGGTACCTAAACAATATTGGGCAGAGGCCCATAATTATCTAGCTAAAGAAATGTCTGTGGAATTCTTGCACTTGTTGTTGACAATATGCTGTTTCCTGGGGATGAAAGATAAAGTATGAACTGTATCCCCATTAGAGCATGAGACTTACAGGGAACCTATAAGTGATGAAAACTTATTACATGGACCAGATCGAGCAAGGCATAGGGGGAGAGGGCTGCAGGTTGCAAAATTACTCTTGGCAGCCAATAAATATGAGCATGGAGAGAAAAGGGAACAAGACCAACATTTATGGGAAAATGTTGTGGTGTAAAACGAAGTGTAGAGTTTCGATAAGAGAAAATGTCTAGAGGCAGCTTATGCTGTTGAGAATCAAGTGGTAAATGGTTGTATTGGGACTAATATAAGGGCAGTTTGGCATGGAAATTTATTGGAGCATTGTGCTTTTTTTATCTGATTCATCTGTGGTTCTCCCTCAGGAAATTCATGGGAGGTTAGAACAAAACTTTAGTTCTTGGGAGAAAGTTAAATGAAACATCTCTCTTCATGTTCATCAGCAGAAATAAAACACAGTTCATGGTGGGAGAAATTCAGTTGTTTGGAACTTCCATTCGCAGAGAAGCCTGCCATTTAATAATTTCAGAATTAATCTAGTGTGTCTTGAGTTTTGTGTCTGTACAATTGTTATAGCTTTATTTATATTCTGTAGCCATGCCTGGAACTGATATGAACCGCACATAATCGCCTTATGTACAAACAATTATCATTTATTTACAGAGTGTGATAGATGGGTATGGAACTTTGCAAATGAATCAGAAGACAAGGACCCTGTCTTTAGAATTTTAGAAGTAAAATCAGTAATAAGAATCCCTAGTTCTTATGCAGCTCTGTTGCTCTGGAGATCTCAAAGCACTTGACAAGGAAAGGCAGTATCATTATCCCCATTTTTCCGATAGGGAAACTGAGTCACACAGGTGACGTGACTTGCCTGAGCTCATCTAGCATCCAAGTAGCAGAGGTGAAAAGAGAACCCAGGCCTCTGGAGTCCTATAAAGTGCTTTCTTCACTGGGCAGACTGTCTCCTTTGCTTAAGTGTATTGCTGTATTGGGATCTAGGAGAAGGAGAATGGGGAGAAAAGCCTGGAGCAGGCTGGAGGGTTACGGCTCTCGGGCCCAAGTTCTGTAAGATGCTGCACGCTGTCAATGCTTGACGGAGGTCAGCCTCCATGGGAGGGGTCAGCATCTTTCATGCTCATGCCCTTGAGGAGCATATTTTTCCTCACAAGGATCCAGACTGTGATTGACCCATTCAAGGGTGTTCCGAGTGGGACGACACGAGGCCTGTTATATTCTACAAAAAGGCCGGGCAAAACTTGATTCCATGATCTCCAGGGAGTTCAGGATTAGCTCCACTGTGCAGTTCCAGGAATGCCCAAAGAGGGTGGGACCATGAACCTGGCAGTCAGAGCAGGTTGAGCATTCTGGGGGAACTGGCTACACCACTAGATCCCCTGTGCCCTGGAAAGCTCTGCCTTCATAAGGCACAGTCTCTCCTGGAGTGGCTCCTGGGGCAATGATGCTCTACACCAACCCCAACCCCAGACTTCCTAAAGGCACAGCTGGGCTTGTGGCAGGGTTATAACTGGCATTTCATTTTATGTGGTTGGGTGTGAGTCAATGAGACACTTTGGGCTAACTTATCAAGGAGCTGGCACCAGCCAGCTGGTCACAGTAGGGAGCTTAGGAAGTGTTTGCCTCTGCAGCACAATCTGCAAAGGAAAGCACAAAGTTGCACTTGTTGCAGGGCTGGGGGGGGGGGTGCAGTGGGGGTATAGCCAGGATATTGTACCCACCATGGAATTTCCAGAGGCACCTGGGTGCATGTCCCCAGGGCTGCAAGTCCATTGTACCAGAAAATGTGCCTATAAGTCCCTGCAGCAGGGGAGCAGTAACTACCTGCTGTTCTGAATTTGACCTGCCATTTTCCATGCAACAATGAGACAAACAGGTTCACTTGGCAGCAGTTTGCTACTGCTTAGCACTGCATCAGCAGTAGGCTGCCACCTCATCTTGTGGTCAACCTGAGGCTCAGAGAAGATGGGTAAAATGAGGAGGATGGTCACATCTTCCGGATGGCACAGGACCTGACCATTTCAACATAGATGCAAGAATGGGCTCATATAGTTGGTCCTGTCCCCTGCAGTCACTGGTGGCAGCTTCCAGCTGCTCCCTCAACTCTCGTGTGTGCAGGGTGTATTCCCAATGGTAAATTGGCCTACATGTATGTGATTTGTAAAGATCTGTCATGAGGCTCTCCAGTTCAGTCTATCATAAGAGAGAGATGGGTGCAAGCCACAAAATTAGAATCTTGAATTCAAATCCACCCAAAACTTGGTGCGTACACAGCTGGAGCTTTGGTGTGGCTCATTATAAATAAGTGGACTATTTGCAAAATTTGAATCCATATCAAAACACAAATTTCACAACAACTCCAAATTATTTGTCTGTTTGGGTCCCTGTACAATGAATTCAGTTAAAAAGTTGTCTTTTCCTGAAAGAAAGGTTTACATATTATGATGAATCTGATGGAAATCTTTGTTAGGGTACAGCAGTCTGGGCTGTGGGCCTCCGGGGATTGTTAACAAGTTTCTAGCTATCTCACCAGTAAAGTGGATCAAATTAAACTTTTACCAGACACATATCAATTACTGTCTGTGCAAGGAGAGAATGAGTGCTATATTTATCTCATCTCTTGAAGGACTCCCAGTGGAAATATAGATCATGAATGTTTATGAAATCCTTACAAAGGATCCAGCAGAGGATAAAAGAAGGGGAAAGAGAGGGTGGATAAAGTTTGTTGGCATCAACCATGGCTATTTTGATGGTGAAGTAATTTGATTCCTAGATTGTTCCCGGATATTGTTTTTAGGTAAATCATGCTCTTGCCAGCTGTTAATCCTGCAGAGAATATCAGATGAAGAAAATCACTAACTTGTATCTTTATTTTTCTTTTAGTTTGTACTTGTTGATCATTTGCTGTTGAGATCTTTTCTTTTTTTTTTGTTTCGCAAGTGGGGTTACTAGGATCAGCTCCGGTAATGGTTTTTAAAGTTTGCAACTTTTTTAATGTATACAAAATATACTTCAGTGCCAATCAACAGAACATACAGAATTAATGCCGCTGTCTCAGCGTAGATCTTAGGCTTTTTAAAACACATTCAGTCATTACTTCATATTACATGGGGGACTGGGACAAAGAGAAGGGCTCAGTTCTATGATGTGCTTGTAGAATGTGTGGTGCAGTTTTGAAGGGGTGGGGAGTTAGTTTTAAGTAGTCGTCTTCTGTGTAAAAAGGTTGAAGATCACTTTTTCAATTTAAGATCAACCAGGATCTACCCCGCCCCTTCCCCAAGGCCCTGCCCTGCTCACTCCATTCCTTTCTCCCTCCGTCGCTTGCTCTCCCCCACAACTCACTCACTTTCACTGGGCTGGGGCAGGAGATTGGGGTGTGGGATGGGGTGAGCGGTGCAGGCTCTGGTGCGGGAGTTTGGGTGCAGGAGGGGGCTCTGGGCTGGGGCAGGGGTCCAGGAGGGGGTGCGAGGTGCAGGCTCCAGCTGGGAGGGGCTTACCACAGGCAGCTCCCGGTCGGCGGTGCAGTGTGGCTAAGGCAGGCTCCCTGCCTGCCCTGGCCCCATGCTGCTCCTGGAAGCAGTTGACGTGTCTCTGTGACCCCTGGGCAGGGGGGCCAGGTGGCTCTGTATGCTGCCGCTGGCCCCACCCCCCAGCGCCAACTCCGCAGCTCCCATTGGCAAGGAACTGTGGCCAATAGGAGCTGCGGGGGGCAGTGCTTGCGAGCGTGGGCAGCATGTGGAGACCCACTCCCCTCCCACCCCAGGCCACAAGGGCCACCCCCGCAGCTTCCATTGGCCACAGTTCCCGGCCAATGGGAGCTGTTGAGTTGGCGTTGGGGGAAGGGGTAGAGGGCAATGGCAGCACATGGAGTCGCCTGCCCCCACCGCCCCAGAGTCCACAGACGGCGCAGAGATATGCCAGCCACTACTGGGAATGGCGTGGGACCATGGCAGGCTGGTAGCCTGCCTTAGCCCTGCTGCACCGCCGGACTTTTAACAGCCGGAGATTGCGATCAACTGGCAGAGGCTCCAGGACTGACCAGTCAATTGCAATCGACTGTTTGGTGACCACTGGTTTTAAGTCCTCTCTGCCCCCTCCCCCCCAATCCTAGGGCCATCTGTCAGAGAGAGTTGTTGGGTTTTTTAATTGGGAGGGATGGGAGGGTACAGGAGGTGATGAATGGGAATGGCTGGAACCGGGACATAATGGAGGAGGAGGTCAGGCTCGATAATTGATTTCTTCTAGCCTTAGAATCCCTGAAAAGAAAAGAAGACAAAGGACAATCTCAGCTCATCACCTGCCCAGCCATGATCCGTCTGCTGGGTTTTCTTGGCATCAAGGCAGAGGCAGTACTAGCAAAAGCCACTAACAAAACAATAACTCCTCAGTTGCTGGAATGACAGAGTCAAAGAGCCATTATGTGAGAGTGCAAAGCAGCTAGTATCCATCAGCCATTGCTCGATCTTCTGATCCCAAGATCTGCTGACATCTAGTTCTTGACTAGGAAATGTTTCATATTTTCTTTACTATTGCAAAATTAACTTATTTTCAATGTTTTTGTTAAAAAAAAATCTGGAATTTTCATTTAGTGAGAAGAAAACAAATGACTTAGCTATGGATAAAAACCAGGAACTCTGACTGAGATTCAGGTACTTTGCCAGCTTGAAAGAATACAGCTTCATTGCCAAGGAAAAAGCAGCTCATTTATGAAAGTGAGAAGAAAGGGATGGGGGTGGAGGGAAGTATTAAATGTGAGTGCCAAGTGTAATTTTGGCCAACATGTAAATAACACCTTAAAATTGTTCGTAACCAATTTTAACATTTTGATAATGTCAGCTGTTACCTTGATCATCACTTATATGTCTTGGATGTCTTCTCCCCCCAAAAAGAGAGAAAACTACTTGGTACTTTTTCTTTCATGAATTACATATAAAACCCTTGTTTAGCCAAACACAGCTTGATACTATATCCTGAAGGTGGAAAACTCAGGATTAAAAGGTGCTAATATAACTCACCCATCATTTGAATTACCACATGGTTTTTATTTTTTGTTTAAAAATTATGACTTTTTAATATATGGGGAATGGTTCCATTAATTAGCACTAACGACTAGGAAATGCCTTGTGAATTATTACATTTTTTCAGTCAAATGACATAAGTGGCCTGACTTCAACACCTGGCCTCTGCTTTTGCAAGAGCAAAGCTGATCCCTGATGGATTGTGCAGTGAAAGCTCTAACAATTTTATATATGCAGTGATTAGGGCTGATCGCCTGGCCCCATGGCAAAGCTACCATTGAGTTCACCCTCAAATTTTCAAAGTGCATGTCTGTACCTGCCAAGTTTGGGCATATGCATATGTGTGTTTTTCATACAGTTTGAGGCCAGAAGGGACCAGTAGAACATCTAGTACAAATTGCTGTATATCACAGGCCACTGAATTTCACCCAGATACGTCTGTGCTAAGCCCAAAGACTTGAGCTAGCCTAAAGCACTTTGGTCCTTAGGAGTCTAAACTATGTGCCAGAACAGAGGAGAGACTCTGAGGTGTCATCAATTCCCCAGACCCCTGCAAAGACAGAAAATTGAGTAGATGAGAGATTCTCAATAATTCCAGGAGGGTAACCATGCCCCTGGCTGCAAAGGAAGTTCAGAAACTACCCATGGTCCCTGCCTGGGCAGAAATTCTCCCAACACCCAATCTAGCGATTAATATGACCCTGAACATGTGAGCAAGACACACCAGCTAGGTGTTTAGAAAGAGGATTCTCTGTACCATCTTCGGTCCACTTCCTCTGCTCTTTTGTCTCTAGCTGTGGACAATCTCTGGTGCTCCAGAGGAAGGCAGCCCTGCCCTCCCCCATGTGCATTAGGGAAAAATAATTCCCTCCTGACCAATGAAGGCAACTGGCTGAAGCTTTGGAACATGAGATTTATTCACAGTCATTATCTTAATACAGAGTTGCAAGTGTTATAAGTATGCTGAGGGAAGGCAGGCAACCCTGTCCTCCCCATGGCCATGAAAGAAAAGGATTAACAGGGGGGATTCAGATTACAAGGCTAGAAGGAGCCACCTCGACCATCAGAGCCAGACACCCTGCACTCACAAGCAATGCATCTGAAGGAGTGGGGTTTTTTTACCCACAAAAGCTTATGCCCAAATAAATCTGTTAGTCTTTAAGATGCCACCAGACTCCTCATTGTTTTTGTGGATACAGACTAACACGGCTGCCCCTCTGATACTTGGCACAAGCAATGGTATTTTTCTCCCAGAGGCTAGATTAACACATCTCTTTTAAAAAGAAATCTAATCTTGGCTTGACGACTCCAAGAGATGGTGATTCCATCACCTCCCCTGGTAAGCTGTTCCAATGTTCAATTGCCCTCTGCTAGAAAATTGTATCTTATGTCAAGGTTGAATTGATCTAACTTCAACTTCCAACCATTGGATCTTGTTATGCCGTTATCAGCAAGGTTGGAAAAAGCCCCCCATCCCCATCAGATATCTTTCCCCTGTATAAGGACCTATATACAGTGATCAAGTCATCTCTCAGCCTTGTCTTCCAAAAGCTGAATACATTGATCTCCTTACGCTTCACATTATAAGGCTTTTGTTCCAGCCCTTCGATCATTTTTGTGGCCCTCCTTTGACCTCTCTCCAGTATTTCCCCATCCCCCTTGAAGTGTGGACACCAGAACTGGACACTGTGTTCTTTTAGTGGTCTTACCAATGCTGAGTACAGAGTCAAGATCACTCTCCTACATCTACTTGCCCTACATTCAAAGATCGCATTCGCCCCTTTTGCTACAGCATTGCATTGAGGCTCCTGTTGTGGTAATTATCTACACATCCAGAACTTCTGAGCATTGATCAACAGAAGAATAAAATGCAGTGCAAATCAATACATTTTTTTTCCTTTTCCTAAACTGATATGTTACATTGTGATGGTACAGTCTAACATACAGTTTCATTAAAGGCCACAATTCGTTACTTAGTGGGCCGTTACCTAAGAGTGGCTGTTTAAAATGCTTAGTCAGACTATTGGCAAGAGTTTGAGATAATGGAACACAAGGTGCACCTTGTGTTGGGTCTCAATTAAGGAAGTCAGTGAGAAGTGTTGCTAGCAGGTTTGAGAGCACGGTGATGCAGCAATAATGGCTGAGCGAGTGCTTTAATTTCTAAGGGTTTAATTTTACGTTTTTAATTTACCATTTGGGCAGAAACATCTGATGCTTGTTCCTTCCAAGCTGTAATTGCTTTAAGGAAACTTTTTTTAAATAAAATTCTATTTATTTTTGAGAGATCAGGAAAAAGAGTGACTTGCTTTGGTTAAAATATTTTGTATTGTTAGCTTCAATACTTGCAGGAATCTGCTTTAGAACAAACCCTTGGTTCATCCCAGTGGATCCCAAAGCACACTGTAATTTGGCCTCTGTTTCAAATCATTCTCCTCTTGCACTTTGGAGAAGAGGGCCTGAGGGGAACCTTCCCTTGCTAGCACTCCCAGCCAGATATTACACAGTTGTCAAAGCACCATAGAGCACAAAAGGATTACCCAACTAGTGCACTGGTCCTGCATTCTAACCTGGAGGGCGCGTCTAGGTGGGTTGGAATCAGGATATTGTTAGGGCTTCTGCATGTCTCACAAGAATGGAGTCAGTACTAAGTATAACCAAAGACAAGAAATAATAAAACCATAGCCTCACCACAAACTTTAAATTGAAACCTTCTTATTATCTAAACAGAGTAAACCACAATCTTACTACTGTAACACTCATCCTTCCTTGCCCTATCATCACCAAGTGGCTTGTTACCCCTACTTATCATGTGTAACATTGGGCCCTGGCTCTTGTAGGGGGAAACTACTTGTCTTTGTGTGTCCTGTAAATTACCTATCATGCTTCTATGCATTGTGAAGCTATGAAATAATATTATGAATAATGATTCTAACTAAAGTAGTGTAACTAGTTTTACTGAGAACCCAAAAATATTTGAAAATGTTACCAGACTTGCTAGACTATTTCTACTTGTGAAAATAACTATGAAGAGTTAAAACCAGACTCTCTTCCCACCTGATTAGTGACATGCATCATGTCTCTTTCAAAACACTCTGCACCCTTAATAGAAAAATCCTTATATGCTCGTGTCCACTACTTTTCTCTGCGGATGGAAGATGCCAAATGTTCTGCACTTGGTTTCTCTAAATGCACTCATTGCTCAACAGGGAATTGGACAAATTAAATGGAGCTGAATCACACTTGGGTCTGAAGATGCCAACATCAGTTATTTTGTACCCAGACTTTCTTTTTATAGGTTTTTTTTGTAAAGCTCTCTTAATGATCCTGGAGTCTATAAAAAACAAATGACCACAAATTAGTTTTACAAATGGCTCTTTAATGCTTAATAACCTTATAAAAAAAAGTCAGATCCTTTTGGAATAAAGCATTAGAACTATCCAGCAAGCACATTGCCTAACTTATGGGTAATTCAAAAAACACAATGAAAAGAATGTTTTTTTGCAAATCAGTTATATGAAACATGTTGGTTTTATGCCCACCTTTATAATGTGTGACTCAACAATGTGTCGTCTTAACCCAATTAGTTGACCCATCAGATGTGGAATTCTGCAGTTCAGAAGGCAAGACACACAAGTCAGCAGTACATATGAAACCAAAAAGTAGCACGATTGGGGATGTTTTCACAGCCAAGTGACTGATAAATTCATAAATTCTGTCCCCCGAGCACAGTCCGAGTCAAATGAACTGCTGAGCTAGGGAGGTTGGCGTGGTGTGACTTGAGGAGGAAAGGATATATGTATGGTTCCATAGTCACGACTGTAACTTCAGACCCACAGCAGTCCCAGCAGGTTTACTCAGAGAAGCCCAGCATGGATGCCAGTATCTTGAGGCACATGTGGCTGCTGTGGAGCTGTGCTGGCTGGTGCAGGTTCCCAACATCCTGCTCTACCTTTGCCACTTGAGCCTTATCCAGAGCCCACTGAAGTCAGTAGAAAGGCTCCCGGTAACTTCAGTGACTTTGGATGAAGCCCCTGGTGCAGCAAAACCACTCCTGCCCTGTTACATTCAGAGTCTTCTGTGACTGAGGAAAGGGGTGGTGCCTGGAATGCTTGGATGTTCCCCTTTACCACCCCAAAAAGGCAAAAGCACCTTTTGTTCTAAATCTCTGCTTTATAACCTGATTGGGGCATTTTCCTGTCTTTGTGGTTATGCCCCACGTAAGTGGCCACCTTGCAGGGGAGCTATCTTGCCTTCTGAAGTGCAGAGTTGGGGGGGAGGGATGGATACCACCTCTAAGCTGGAGGCCGCACATGAGGCATCAAGCAGTCCGTCCCACTGCTGTATCCCTGGATCCCACACTGCCGTAGATCCACTGGCTGGGCCTGTGTTCAGCCTCCGCGTCGTCCCTTCACAGGCCTGCTGTGGAGGCTGCTGTGGAAATCTCCACCCAGCAGAACTACACTGGGTCCTGCTGTGCTTGACGCCTTCCATCATCTGTGAGCTGTAGAATGTGGCTCTATAGGAGCTATTTGCACAACACTATGGATGATTCAAGAAGGGGAAAACGTCCGATATTGTGCAATATTGAACTTTTATTAGTTTATCCTTCTGTTTTTATGCTGTCTTTCAAACCTGCAAGTCCCATAAAAACCTGGAAAAACCCACCTGCAGAGCAAGGTATCCTGCCCTAACTAAAAATGAGTGGAGAAGATGAATCAGTCTCATATGTTTATAGTCTTTTTGGAAAGCTTAATCACACTGACTTGCTATTACTTAAAAATAGGTCTTTTTCTGCTGTAGTGCTGTAGCTGGCATGCTTGAAAATACAGGGGTAAAAATGATTGGGGGCGGTGGGGGGGAGAGAGAGAGAAAGAGAGAGTGTTTAGCAAACACACTTATCTTCCTTTGCCCTCCACCTCCAAGTTCCAAAATCCCATTCCCCAGTTCCTGTTTTTGCTTTGACTCACAGAGCTTTTTATAAAGTCAAAATTCCCCCAATGCAAAATGACTGCTATTTTCCATTATACCATTTTTAAACTGTCTGCTTAAGTACAAGGCAAGACCAGACCACTCAGAAATGATGATATAAGAAACACAAGCCTCTTTTTCTCACTCATGTCCAGATGATGCAGACGGATACTCAGCCAAACTCAAAGGAGCAAGATGAGCCAGATGTTGAGTGTATAGGGCTTTGTTTGCCAACATCCAAGTCTCTGGTGAACATCTCATTGCAGCTATGATGGCTGTATCCGCTACCATTCCACTTCATGTTGGCTTATTTAAATTTACAGCTTTTAAAATGAGAAAGGGGAAAAAAAGAGCACATGTTAATGTAGAAAACTTTTGCATTGTCTTCCAGCTATATCTGCAATAACCATGAAACAATAAACAACCAGCTGATTCAGCCTAATGCCAGTAAGGGAAATATTTCTTGCCAGAACTTTTATTAGCTGTGCTCCAGTGTTTATAAAGTAGATCACTTGTTATGTTGTATGTGTTGGCTTTATGATTGTTCCAGGGAGATTTACATGTACATGTAGGGAGCCATTCTCCTATTCATGTCATTGAGATTTATGTATATGAAAAAAGAGACCCTCAGACTCTAGCTGATTTTAAAAAAAAATCCTGAAACTGGTGCTTTGTGCTGCTGCTGCTTTGAAGTAATTAAGTATATTTATCCTTTATTGCACTGCAAACTCCTCGGGTTGGTTTTAACAATTGGCATTTCTCTCTGTTTTTCTTGCTGCGTGAACCATGTGCAGAGTAGCAGAAATGTACTCAAATAGTCAGCAAATCACAGCTTCTGATTCACTTTTCTGCCTCCACTGCAAACAACTGGATCAGATGTTCCCTTGTCCCAGCTAACCGCGGGTACTCAACCCAAAAACATGTCGTCATCTATACATGTAACCATCATGTCAAGCATCATGTTCCTGCTGCCTAGCTTTGTGCTATCCTACGTTCGGACGGATAGCAATGAAACGTGACTTATGATGTGAGTGCCACAAGCAGGCCTGACTCATTTCATGTGGGGCCTCATTCTCACCTTACACTCGTGAGACTTTAGTGGAGCTACTCCTGGAGCTAGATGCTGGGCCGCCTGAGAGGTAGAGCACAGGAGGTGCTGGCCAAGAGGCCAAGGTGGCTTTAAGTCACCTATTGTCATCTGGATTCTGCTTGTGCTGGGGGTTGATGTGACCTCCAGTATATGTTAGTTTGGAATTTTCAGAAGACTTCAGGGCCTGCAATTAGGGTCAGATTTTCAAATGAGCTCCATGATTGGGAAAATAGCCCCTATAGAGTAACCTTAGAGGTTGATCTAATGTATGGCATCCTCCTGACAGCTCCTCTTTTGGCTGTTCTGTGGGTGAGAATTGCTGTTGCACTCTGTACCCTGGACACTCCCCCTCCTGCCCCCAGCATGCATCTTCACTGGGGTGCTGCAAGCGGGTGGAGTCGCAGCGTAGGGCTATAGAATGCATCTCTGTGCTGCTCCTTACTGTTGTAGGGGACTTCCAAGCTAGGGCAGATGCTGTATGCCATCTGCAAGAATGTGAAACTAGGAGCAGGGGTAGCTTCTTTAATTTAGTTACAATGATTAGTCACTCTTACACCAATGTTGTGTCAGCACAAATGACAAAGGATACGAATTTGCATCTATGCACAACTACTGCCCTTTTCCTGTCTACAGCTTCCCCTTCTGCCCCAGAGCTGACCAAGGGGGCTTAGCACACAGCTACATTAGCAAGGAATTGCACTGTCACTCAAATTGTCTCACATACAATGATTATTGTTTCTGCTTCTTAATTACTAAGGCATCCAAGAAAGAAAGAAAAACACAGTCTTCCTGGACTGCCATCCAGCATTCCAACTGAATGGCCAGTGGCACTGGGGTAGATCAACTCATCATCTTGAATTTCTGCTTCTCCTGGCTGATGAAAGGCAGAGTGGAATGCCTCTGTCCATTGCTGACGGGGAGTGTGACTGCCTCCCTAAGGGAGGGTAAGTTGCCAGCAATCCTCTGAAACGGCAGCGGTTTGGCTCTTGCAGGAGAAACCATCACCAAGACTAATATCCTCTTCATCTTAATCACCAACACTACCTGTGACCAGCTACACAAGCTGCACCCACCTGAAACACTTAAGCTAACTCTCCCAGAGAAGAGACTTTAGAGACTTAGGGTCAGCACTTTCTTGGTAGCAGGTTCTGTCTTCTGGAATTCACTCCTGTGAGAAATAAATGTGAGCCTGAGACTGGAAACCCTCAGAAACAGTGTAAGAGGCACCTCTTTGTGCAAGCTTTTTACTAAATGCCAGCTCCAAAGGAAGCATTTATCGCCTCTCTTCTGGAAAGCCATGGTGTTATGTGGATTCCTGGGGTTTTGCTTGAGAAAGGTTATTGCTCGTAATCTACACCATATAAAGCACACCCAGGTAACATTGTAATGCCATTAATAACTACATAAATATACACACTCCTGGGATCTGACTAAGACAGATTTTGCCTTTCCTCTGTGATACAAGAAGGAGGGATATGCAGGTACTCGGTGTTCAGGCATACAAACCACTGGCACAATGCAGAAACAGCACCATTCTGCAGGGAGCAAATCTTTTTAGAGCCTTGTTGTAGAGCAAGCAGTGCTTTACTCTCTGCTAACGTAACTTTTGCAATGAGAAGCGTCAAGGTGATGACTGAAGGGGAAGTAGCATTACATACGTTTTCCTTCAGTCTCTCCTACTGTTCACAACTCCCTCTGAATTCAACTAGAGTATGTCACAATTAGGAACTGGGGATCTGAGCCAAAAGCAAATATTTGAAAGAACCAGTTTTGTAGCAGCAATTGTACTATAGGCAGAACTCATTTTCACCTTCCCTGAAGAAGCACCACCCCCAGTGGAAGAACATTCCCATTATTTCATTTTTTAAAAAATTAATCTTTGATTACAGTTTCAAAAATTGAACATCAACATAGGAAGAGTATAAAGCAGAAAAATAAGTACGTGGTCCACCACGGTAGTATTACTTTACCGTATGTTAATCATCAAGTTTTGTCACAAAGAGAGTGCTTATTTACTTTTTCAGTAAAGAGAAGCAAAATTAGTATGTTCCCAAAATGAATGTATTCAAAGTCTTATTAGAAAGCATTTCCATACTCTACTCTTCTTTCCTCTCTGCAGGGTCCCAGCAAGGAACACAAGCAGTTTGCAAAGGAGTAAAACCCCCAGACAAACCCCCAATTTGAATCTCCAATGAAATGTATCCCTCTCACATCACTATGCATTCTTCAGTACCCACTAGCACACATCTTTCCTCTACTGCCCAGACTACAGGCTTTGGAAATGCATTCTCCTCTGTCTTGCATCTCAACATCGACTTCAGCTAGTTCATGACAGGTATTTCTGCAATGCTGCACTCCATTTCTTTCTCCCACACTTCCCTCAAACGCTGCATTCAAAAGCAGCAAAGCAGATGCCACTTTTACTCTGAAGGTTTCCATCGGTGGCTAGAGGAGCAAATTTGTATTCTGAGATCAATAACAGACTACTGTATATTTTGCTGGTATCAAGTAGATATTCAAGAGCCAGTTTTGCATTGGGTTATATGGAGTGTGTCCAAGACTTATGCTGCTCCTCACGCGCATACACGCTAACTGCAGGAGTGACCGCCTTCTAGACGTGGTGCAATGCCCAGTGTAGTCACAGGTGGAGGGACTAGCTTCCCCTTCACATGTAATCTTACTAGTGTCATAGCTGCAGTTTATTTTGGAAATTCCCCAGCTGGGGTGTGTGAGATGGTATTATGGAAATATATGTTCCTGGTTCAACAAAGGCCCTGCAGTCGTTTGTTCCTATGGACCTGAATGTCATACCACTGAAGTCACTGGAAGCTTTGTCGCTCAATTCAATGAGCACAGGCCAATAGTCCCCCAATCAGCAGCCCTTACCACAGCTTTCCGTGAGACTGCTTTATGTGAATAAATACCACAAAATATAAGGGTCGCAGAATTGTGTCTGTAGTATTTGCAGTGTGTCCAACCTGCCCCAGAGAATCCCTGGCCCCAGTTCACCACAGGTACTGCTTCGTTCAAGTACCTGGAGTCACACCCGTCTCTACCAGTGGCGAAGCGGATCCCCAAGATTGCCACTACCTCGTGCCCAGCTTGGATGGTACAAGGGAGAATGAGCAGGTGGCGCCAGCGGCTGGTATTGTATCCTGGAGTAAAAACTGCTCTATGCACACAGTTCCTGAGAAAAAACACCTCTGCAGAAAGAAGACGCAAAATCATTTGCTCAGTTGCAGCTGAGGCTTGTTCAGTACAGTGAGGCCTGTGGTCTATTGTCAGGGAGCCCATTGCAGCCTTCTCTCCACACCGATTTCGTTTTAGCTTTGTCTAAATTCAGTTAATTGCCAGTAAATACATAATTATGAGCTATTATGACGTCTGCCTAACACTGACAAATTTCATCTTGACCAGTTAGTTTGGCAAAGTTATAAGCAACTGAAACTAGGTCCTTAAAATGGGTCATGTTGGGCAACCTTGACGACAGGCGGTGCTACCAACTCCGCCTATAATATCAATATAAATGACAAAGTAATGCAGTCTATAGTTTAGGTGATCAAAGACATTCTTTGTATACCCGCTTTTGAAAAGAACTTGCTGGGGTTTCATTTTGTATAGTAAATAGAATGTAGCATTTCCTGTTCCTGTTGTGACAATAAATTTATGGAGTGCGTTCCCATCTGATCCTTTCTGTTGAAAAAGATTTCTTTAAAGAGAATATTGTCCTGGAAATGGAAATATTTTTACAGCATCCAAGACAAACGTCTCAAAAAGCATCCAGATGTAAATGAAGGCATTAAAGGTAGTTGACAGTTACAAAGGAGGAAATGACTGATGTTGGCTCATGCTAGAGGAGAGAGAATTTATTAAATCTTTAAAAACGTGAAGTAAAGGAATATCATGAAGTTGATAATAAATTGTGCTATTGTTATGAGGAGACCCTGGCCACCAGGTCTGTGTGTCAGACTTCTTTCCTAAGGAATACCTGCTTTCCAGGGATCAGTTTCCCAGGTTTCTGAAAGATGGGAAAAAATGCAGTAGATTTTAAAAGTTCCCAAAGAAGGCCATTTGTGTGCTGTAAATGTTTTGGGTGTAAAAGTGGTTGATATAGAAATAGAATATCCACTTCCTTTCACCCCGAGTGTATAATTCTTTTCTGGGATTCAGTCCTTTCTCCTTTTGGTTGTTTTATTTCTTCTCTCTTAGTCAGTCTCCTACCCTCATAGCATAGTAATGTATATTTGGGCTTATTTCTCATACAATCACAAAGTTATTTTGCTCTTGATCCCTAAACTTTTATTGTTTCCTACAGCCCTCTCTCATGTCCCCTCTTGTTGCCACAGGGTTAATGATTTAAAAATATGAGATGTTCTGGCATAACCACAACATTTTCATTAGTATGACCTTCACTTCCTTATATGACAGCAGGCCAAGTGCACCCTATTTCAGTCCCTGCGCTGTTTCGTTCCTTGGTTTGCTTTCTTTGGAAGAGAATAAGTTGTGTTATTTTTTTCCATACACAAAGAGTATCCATATACTTTTGTCCAAATACCATACGTAAGGGAAAACAAAGAACAAAAGTAATGCCACCATGGGAAAGGACACTGTGCATCACTTCTAACAGGCTGTATCTGAGCTGGGTGCCAAGTGGCAGCTGCCTCCAGAAGACTCCTAGAACTTACAGAAAACAATCACTATAGTTATATAGTTGAAAACACCAAAAAGTGGTGGCTCATGTAAAATATCATTCCGTTGCACTTCAATCATCTTTGTTACTGGACACGTCCCTGCCTCCTTCTCAGGAGCCAGTTGGAATGGACTCAGTGTGATGCTACTATGTGGAAGGGGCAGGATGCAAGGAGTTTACAGAGGGATTCTGCACCTTCTATGCACTGTGGCTGTGCTTGCCAGACCTCCCTGTGGCCCAGTATGCTGGGGGACAAAGGGGAGTTGGAAGGCAGAGAACGACCATGCAGATCCACCATTCGTTCTCCATGGAGGAAGGCTGCTGAGGAGCCAGAGTCTGCCATGCCAGGGATTTCAGTAAGGATAGTGCTGCTGCTCTATTGCCACTCCGTAGTGTTGCGAGAGAGAGAAAAGATTCCTTCCCTCCCCAGCCCCTGTAGGATTCCCCATGCTTAGCTATGGTACTTGGCTGATGCAGTGGTGTCAGGGCTTCAGTTGGAGCGGGGACAGTAAGCACAAGGAGCATGTCTAATTATGTTCTGTTGGTGTCAGTGACTTTCGGGGCTCCAACTGCCCTTAATTTTGTGGACACAAAAATGGATGCTTACCCTTCATGTGGAAACCAAAACTGAACACCAGGGATAAAGTAATGGCTGTGGGGCTGAGAACAGGGAGTAGAAGGGTGGCTTCTGTGGTCCTCCTGGCATGGGTAAGTACCGCTTCCCCCCAGCTCCCCCTCTTTCTTAGCTGGTGCAGTGAGAGGTCTTCCTCCTATTCTTATCCACGCAGCCAGTGCCTAGTGCATTTTTCATTCAGTCAAAGTGATAGTAACAGACTTTGATCAAAAGAAGAGGAAGGATCTGAAATCCAGGCACTTGTAGTAGAGAGGTGGCTCTTGGTTTTTATTGAAAGAAGAGTTCTCAGGGTTGACATTATTTAAATGTATGGTTTTCTTTTAAAATGTTTTCTGGGTATTTTGTTTTCTTATTCCTCGCTCTCCAAAGGGAGGGCTGCAATAATATTTGGATCCCACTGGCATCCAAGCAGCAGCATAACCAGAATTCTGGGTGTGTTTTTCCTGCAGACCCATGCATTTTGCACATCCATTTGCCCTCCTCCGTTGCTGTCCTCTATCGTTATCTTAGAGAGTTAACAAAATATTGATATTGACTTGATTCCTGCTCTTAAGCTCATGGGGCTTGATCCAAAACCTGTAGATGTCATTGCAATGTTTCTTATTGGCTTCAATGGGCTTTAGGTGAGGCTCTTAGAAAGCAGGTTCTTTGTCCATTTCAGTTTTCTCTTAGCAGGTAGGAACAAACCTGATCGAGAAAATAATGTAACTTTGGGATTCATTAACAAATGACTGCAGTGAATTTGCCTTCTCGGTTACTTATACCTCTCACATGGCCGAGGAACTTTTTCATTCTGCATCAGTCCTTATTTTGGAAAGTTGGTAGCTTAATTATCACAGGAGAATGTATAGACACACTAAAAGCAATTTTAAATAGTATTCTGTGAATTAAGGACCTGATTCTGCTCTTAGATTAACCAGTTTCACGTTAGCACAAGTCTATTGGCTTCAGTGGAGTTACTGGGGGGCATAGATCACATGGCACTCCCCGTCAATGCCTGCCCTGAGGAACCAGAGAACGAAATTCGGTGATGAATCCTGGTCACATGCCACCTGAGGCACATTGTGCATATGCTAAGAAGAACGTGGTTACTTCAGTGGACTTACACTGGTACAAGTGAGAGGCTGTAAAATTTTCTAGAAATAGCACAGTTCTTACAGAGGGCGATACAAAGAATCAAATACTATCTTGCATAATACAATACAGAGGCTATACTATACCAATGATAAATTATAAAAGCTGTACAACAATTTACAATACACAATTTAAAGATGTATCAGAATGTGTTTTTCTTGATTTACCATCTAGCTTTTGCCTAGTGCTCTACAGTCAACATCAAAATCTTCAGTAAATCATGTATACAATCACAGAACAAAATACAACTTTGAACGCAGAGGTGAAAATTGGGCCCTGTTAGTCTTGACGGTGTGCCTTTGAAATTTCCTACCAAATGAGATTTCATCATGCAGTTTATTTTAGACTTCCCCAGAAACAGGCTGTCATGATGACTACAGGCCTCCCAAGCTCTTTCAAAGCTACCAGAAACACAGCACAGGTTTACAGTTTGCAGAAGTTCAATGACCTTCCAGGAACTCTCACCCATTCCAGACCGTCGCTATAGGCTGGAGGAATACTACCAACACCTGTACATCTTCCAACCAACAAATTCCCTCTCTCCTGTTGAGACTGCAGTGTATCCCTGCACTATGACCTCTGCCAGCTGCAAAACTGCGTTGAAATTTTGCAGAAACTCAACTACTACTGTCAAATGGATTTAATACAAACACCTAATAAATCCAATCACCCTAGTGTGCATAAGAATAAAAAGAAAACCATATTTTACAATCAAATTCATTTTATTGCAACCCCAAAGTGTCATGTGATCAGCCACTGGGATAAGAACAGACATGGCTAGCCAATCTGCCCTAATAAGAGAATCATCCTGTAAATTGTTTTTAATGGAGCGTCTAAGGGGGGGTTGCTATTTCTCATTTGGTATGTAGAAATTCAAGGTTGGAAAGATATTACTAAGAAATGTGGAAAGGGTCCTTATGTTTATTTATTTTTACTTAAACATATCAGCAAGTCCTCACATGAAAGTAAAATCAAATCTCTTGACTTAATTTCAGGAGCTGTGGCTTCCCATTCAACTGATACTGTTATTCTAACAATGAGTTTTGCAGTGCCACAATTAGCTTTGTGCCAGCACTTCCATTATAAACCTTCCCCACCCTCCTGGGATTTATAACTTGGCTTATAATTCTCCTCCTGGTTGAAACTTGCCATACAAAGTCTCAGCCCAAGGGATAACTTTTTCTTCTTCATCATCTTCTTTTTTTCTCTAATGAAAAGATTTTAAATTTATCTTAAAAATTGAAAATATTTTTTAACTCAGAATTGACAAATATTCAGCCTGTGGAATGGGTCTGGCCTGCATGAGATGTTTACATGGCCTGTGGGACATATTCAGAGTATGTAGAATCTATTGAAGAAAAGGAACTTTCTAGCCATCATGATTGCAGGGTTAAAATCAAACAAACAAACAAAATATACGTTATGTGCCACGAATGTAAAAATACATTTGCCTCAGTCTGCAGACAGGTTGAAACAGTGATGGTGAGAAGTATAAACTTCCCCACCCACCATTTTCAATGTCATTGAGCTGTTGATGCTAAAGCCTGAGGGCATTTTAAATCACTGTAGCAATTAACTGTGTCATTGCTTATTTTAGGGATAGAATTAGGAAGGAATTGGTAGTGGAGCCCATGGATGGAAATGGGGTGCAGGGTGAGACCTGCAGAAAGGAGAAAGCAGAAGGCCCACAAGGTCAAGGAAAAGGGAGAGAAACAGAGAAAGGAGGATAGGGAAGAAATAGTGCTGATGCTTAATGTGAGCATATTTGCCCACTGGATGTGGTGATTAGGTACTGAGCAAACAATTAAAAGTTTGGTTACTACATAAAGGCCACATTCTGCTGTGCAAATCTCCTATTGACATCTGTGTGAAATCCACTGTGGACAGAACAGACTATAGAGTCCTGATTTGTTACATTGGTCCCTAGACGCTAATTAAAAATGGGATTTCAGCTCTCCCTGCTGAATGAGTTTGACACCCCAGCTTTAGCCTGTCATGGGCCTGTGGCATCCTCTGGGATTTTCCTAGTTTAGAATCTGTAGCTGAAGGGAAGAGATCTTGCTAATGACAGTATGACTGAGCACAGTGCTTTTTGGGAAAGGGGGCATGGTGGCCTATGTAACAGGGTAAATCTAATGGATGCAATCCTGTTCCTATTGAAGTCACTAACCAAATGCCCACTGACGTCAGTATTTCTAAAAATGGGCAATAAAGACACTGGGCCAAATCCTGCAGTGATGTTCCACAGTTCAAACCCAATAAGCACTACTCATGTGAAACTTCAGATCTGGGTCCTCATCCTTATTCAGGCAAAGTATCATTGACTTCAGTAGGAGTTTTGCTTAAGTAAGGACACAGTAGGATCTGGCTGAAATAGGCTTAGGAGTAAACTTAGTCTTGATTGTCAGTGCCTTTTAAATATACAATTATGTGTTCAGACTGTGTGGGTTCAGACCTGATCATTGACTTCTGGGGTGGAGTCCCATTGATTTTGCCCTGAAGTTAGATCTGAGAAGGGTGAAAGCAGTCTTCCCTATCTACATGTCTAACACTGAGGTTTGTAATGTAGCTTTGGGCTCAGACCTGCAGTTTGGACCTATGGCCTTATTCAGCTGGTAAAAGCAATTGAATAAGGAGGAGACAGTCATTGTGTCCCGGTGAGTGGGCTGGATGCTGACATCTCTTAAAGAAGTGCCTGTCAGACCTTTGCTCAAGAAACCATTCCTTGGAGCTGTTAATCTCACAAATTATTCCTCTGTTTATAATCATTTCATCTTGGAAAAGATTGAAAGGACTGTGGCAAGGGAACTCTCGCAATATTTAGAGTCCTTAGATGTCCGGGTGCCCTCTTGTTTGATTTTATGCCTCGGTGTAACACCACCTTCCCTAGACTCTTTGATCAACAGTCTCTCTCTGGCTGCTCCGCACTGTGCTGGTCTCCCAGCATGATCTAGAGCAGCCTAAGGTTAGGGGAATGCAGAGTTAATTTAAAGCCTCTTTTGCACCCTCTCACACATTCAGCTGAGTGCTCCTTGGACACAGTTAAAGATCTGGAAGCTAGCAGCTTGCACCTATATCTCTATGCTGGCCCAAATCCAAAGGCCCCAAATCTGGGAAAGTTTGGACTTGTAGGTGGTTGTGAATGTCCACATCCACTGTCTTGGCTTCTTCCATTACAGAAAGAAGAAAAGGAGTACTTGTGGCACCTTAGAGACTAACCAATTTATTTGAGCATAAGCTTTTGTGAGCTACAGCTCACTGTAGCTCACGAAAGCTTATGCTCAAATAAATTGGTTAGTCTCTAAGGTGCCACAAGTACTCCTTTTCTTTTTGCAAATACAGACTAATACGGCTGTTACTCTGAAACCTTCCATTACAGAGTGATTAAGGCTGAAATTTGGTCAAGGGTTTGGGTTTGAGCCTATCTCTACAGCAAACTGTGGAATAAACTGCGTTATCTTTACAACTTTGCCTTTCTCGCCTGCACTGCGCCTAGCAATCTAACCGCACTGAGACTATGGGCTTGTCTACCCTGGAAAGGCTATAGTGGCACAGCTGAACTGCTGTAGTGCTTCAGTGTAGACACTAACTACCCTGACAGGAAGGGTTCTCCTCTTGGCAAAGAGACAGTAGCTAGGTTCACCTCCCTGAGAGGTAGTAGCTAGGTCGATGGAAGAATTCTTTCGTTGACCTAGCGCTGTCTACACTAGGGGTTGCATTGGTTTAAATTGTGCTGCTCAGGGGTATGGATTTTTCACACACCGAGCAACATAGTTAAGAGGACTTAATTTTCTAGTGTAGACCAGGCCTATGGCTAAGGGTTCAGTCTGGTCAGTTTCCCAATTTTCTTGTGAGGCAGACAATAGGACACATGGTTCAAGAATTATAAATATTCTGTCCCTTGTCACATTTTAAAGTGTTGATGAAATGTGTAAATATTTTTGTGAAAATCCCAAGGAAATGAGTTTTCACATTGTTCTAATTAATACCAAAACATCATTATTATTACCACTAGGAGATTTAAAAAGATGCAGAGCGCTCTTAACTGCCTTGAAGAGGCTCAGGTAAGGGTCCTCAAAACTCAATATCAGCATCTGGAACAGATGTGTAGATGAGTTGGAGGAGGGGAAGGCCATATGCCATTGACTAAGAGGAGACAGGCGGCATGCCACTATCTTCTGCACATTTCTATTGAACCACTTGGGTTGTAGAAAGTCTATTTGTCTTTTGTTTCCTTAAGGAGTAATTATTCAATACAGTAGTTAAATTTTCTGAAAGTTATTAATTACCATAATTGTGCATAAACAGTAATTCTCCCTCATTGTTTTTGTTGATCAAAAGAATGCATTGTTAGAGGGGTTTTTGATGATTAGAAAAGAATAATGGGTAGCTTATTTCATAGGAGATTGAGTATGCTCACAGAACACAGAGAATAACCTCTGATGAAAGCAAGGGAACATGAAACCTCAATCCAAATATCCATGCTGATTTATATTAATCTTCTCTGCAGAAAAAAGAGACAAGGATGACAAAACCAGAGGCTTCTTGTCCCATCTCTACAAAAGGCAGGAAGTGAGATTTGTATTTTATCGCCCAAACAACACCTTTTCTTGTTATACAGAAATTGGGTCCCATTCTCCACTTACAGAAATACAACTTAGTGGAGTTATTTCTGGTTCACACCCGTGAAAGCAAGTAGAGAATTGGGCCTGTCTATCATTCAGAATGAGGAGTTTGTGACTGATTTTATGGGCTCAGGTGATCCCACAGATACACCTGCCAGCTCCCAGTGACCTCAGTGGAAATTACATGTGTGAACAAAATTAGGATCCATAGCTCTGAATACATATGTAAACTGGGACAAGACTGGAAGAAAAAGGTACATACTCAGATACTTCACTTAAAAGCAAGGGTGAGGAATAGAGAAGGGTTTTTTGTTGGTATTTGTTCAAGCTGGAGGAACTGGATGGACATCTAGTACAGTGACTATATATTTACTTAAAGTATATTCTCTTCTTTGTACATGACTCCATTCCTTCTGAATGGGTGATGATATGGGTGAGAGTGTGGTGTGAGGATGTGGTTTCCGGAACAGTTATTCTGCATAGCTGAATAATAGAGTAATTGCTTTAGCAAAGTCATGTGTAACGTTTCAGTTCCTTACTTCGGGTTTCTGAGAGCAGCAGTATATAGACTGTATTGGGGAAGGAGGAAATGTGACTTTTTGTTGGCTGTGTGTGTGTGTGTGTGTGTGTGTGTGTGTGTGTACAAACGTACACGTTCTTTGTGCAGACTTTATTTTCCCCTAAAAGGCACATTTACATTAAGAAGGGCAGAGCTCTGCTCTGTGCAGACGAAAGGGTGTATGTGTGGGCTAGTTCCAGCTCCCTGACTCTGAAAGCCAGGCCCATCCCTGTTGCCACTTAGAGTTGCAGCCAGGCAGCACTAAGGTACAGGACTACTGTAGTTTCCTTAACATATCAATCCTCCACTGGAGTAGGATCTAGATCGGGGTGGGCAAACTATGGCCCGCGGGCTGGATCTGGCCCCTCAGGGCTTTGGATCTGGCCTGCGGGATTTCTACCCCCGTGGTGCCATGGGGCTAAGGCAGGTTCCCTGCCTGCCCTGGCCCTGAACTGCTTCCGGAAGCAGCTGGCACCATGTCCCTGCAGCCCCTGCGGGAGAGGGGGGCAGAGGGCTTCGCGCACTGCCCTCACCTGTGGTTTCCACACCTGAAGCTCCCATTGGCCGTGGTTCTCCACCTGCAGCCCTCTGCCTCCCCCCCCCCCCCCCGGGGCTGCAGGGATGTGGTGCCGGCTGCTTCCAGGAACAGCGCGGGGCCAGGGCAGGCAGGGAGCCTGCCTTAGCGGCATGGCACCGCTGCCACCCTGGAGCTGCTCCAGGTAAGTGGCGCCGGGTCGGAGCCCGCACCCCAACCCTCTGCCCTGAGCCCCCAGCCGTCTGTCCTGAGCCCCCTCCAGCACTCTGCACCCTGCGCTGCACCCCAACCCCCCTGCCCTGAGCCCCCTCCCACACTCCAAACCCCTCCTGCATCCCGTACCCCGCACCCCTCCTGCACCCCAACCCCCTGCCCTGAGCTCCTTCCTGCATACCACACTCCCTCCTGCACCCCAACCTCCTGCCCCAGCCCTACATTCATGGCCCTGCATGTAATATCCCCACCCAGATGTGGCCCTTGGGCCAAAAAGTTTGCCCACCCCTGGTCTATAGAGTATAACTGAGCTCCACCACACCTCCCTATCAAGAAGTAAGGGCAGAGGTGCAGGTCCTGCAACCAGCCCAGCCCAATAATACTCAATCCTCACCATCAGGGGAATTCTCTGCTGATGATTTGTGACTGGATTGGTGGCCCCTTTGCACCACCTGGGTGGGGTTGTAACTGGGCTTGAGAATCTGCTTATCTTCAAGAAACTGCAAATTCTTATGAAGTGTGGAAAAAGCAAAAACTGAAGAAAAATCTGTAGGGGCTGGAGTACACCTTTATATACAGCTTATGTGGCCTGCTGCCTGCCCACATGAGGTAAAACCATCTGCCTCAGCCACTTCAGGGGTGTGGAAGGCTCTTCACATAGCTCATCTTTTAGAGCCCACACTGAAATGAATTCATGTAAATGGTGAATGAGATAAAGTTCCGACCAGTTAGTGAAAGACATTCATCGCCTGCCAAAGTAACAGGAATTCATCTGGCCAGAAACGATAAACTTGGTTAATGTCATAACAAATAAATCCCCTATTAAACTGTCTAATTGATTGCTGGAGTAGATAAATGCATGTGTTATATTACAGAGGGACTTTTTCAAACAGGATATTGAATTTTATGGACCCACTTCTCCTCAGATTTATGGGTGCATTTAAAGAGAACTGTCTGAGGGAAGTGACACAGACACATGTATTGAGGGATGGCTCACATGCTCCCATGGAAAAATCTTTGGTGAGGGGCTGATCTCTGCAAAGTTCCCCTTGTGGCTAATCTCTAATGGTTCTCTCAATGCAGCTCGAAACCACAGAGATCTGTGGAAGCCCAAAGATATCTTGCAGAGACCCTGTGCTTTTGACAGGTTTCAGAGTAGCAGCCGTGTTAGTCTGTATCCGCGAAAAGAAAAGGAGGACTTGTGGCACCTTAGAGACTAACCAATTTATTTGAGCATAAGTTTTCCTGAGCTACAGCTCACTACATCGGATGCATCCCAATCCTCCTTCAACTGGTTTCCTGATGCATGGCTACTTCCTGAAATCTCCAGGAAGGGGCTCTGAGGAAAAGATAACTGTCCTATGCTGTATTGTAACATTCTGGTACTCTCTATGGAGCAATGTATATCGCCTTCCAACCAATCTCTTCCCCCAATCCAGCATAGTCCCCATACTTACGTCAAATTATTGGATTACTCTCATCCACCAACCGGCTTCCCACAGGAGCCAGGACCTGATGTTTTAATTTAGGACGTACTTCACCTCTACCTCCAATAAAAATACTTACTAAGCTCTTACTGTATATGGGGCTTCTGCATCCCCTAGATCTAAACCTACAGAGTGGGTAAGTAGCATGTTCTTATTTTTTGCAGCTGGGAAATTGAATCACTGAAAAATTAAGTGACTTGCTGAAGGCGACATAATGAATCTAAGCTAGGAATATAATACACTTTCCCAGTGTCCCCTTGCCTATTATGCATTGCTGCATACGGCACGAAAATCTCCCTCCTTACCCTTGCATCTATCAACTCTATCCTGTAGCATTTGACATCCTTATGCTTATCTTAGGGTATGTTACTAAAAATAAGTGTCATACAGTATAATGTACTGTACTAATATTTTAAAATGGAGCAACACCACATGGGCTGTCGTGGATTGGATTCATAAATAGCTGCTCTGAGAAGACTAGTCAAAGGTTGTAACCACACATGCGGAAAAAAAAAAAAAGGATGTCTTTAGGCAGGAATTCTTGATCTTCCTCTACAAAGCAAATATTTGCTTTGTTCCCAGAATCCTTGAAAGCGGTTCCAGTGTGTTCTCATTCATTGTGTACATTGTACTGTTTTCAAAGGCCATTCATTAGAAGCGAAATGCAAAGTAGAACTTGCACCAGCATGTAAAACTTTGGAGAGCAGTAAACATTAGTACAGTACAACTTCAACTGGGAGAACACACAGTACAAAGAGCTAAGCCTGTAGTCACATCAGCAGTTCATTTAAGCAATTGCTTATACAATTGCACAGACTAATGTCTGAGAAAACCTGTGAAGATTGTTGTTTCGTGAAATGCAGTAAAGCAGGAAAGTAAATACTCTTTCCCTTCTGATAAATTATTGTCTTAGACGATAGCGCTTAGAAGCCTCAACCATGACCTGAGCCCCATTTGCACTCGGCACTGTACTTACACATAGTGAGAGCGCAGCTGCCCTAGATAACTTACACTACATATGAATAAGACAGACAAAAGCCAGGAGGGGAAACTGAGGCAGGTAAGTGGCAAAGCTTTGAATAGGACCTAGGTCTCCTGGGTTCCAAGCCAGTACCTCAGCTACTGAACCCCACTAAATGAGAGGTGTGGGATAAAGCTCCATACAAACAAACTTTCCAGTTATTATAACAACCAAAAAAGGGAGAATTTAATACGCAGACTCTGTGGAATCAAGAGCTAAAACTAGCTCTGAGTGTTAATATCCCCTTTTAGCCCTTCTTCCCAAGTACTTCATATGGCCACAGCAATTTTTCAACATTCTGCGTATAGGATGTAATTCCAGATGGTCCCATCCACCGAGCACACTCAAATGTGTGAACTTTAAAGGTTAATATAAAAAGTTAAAGGCAAGTTCTGGAGGTGGGGAGAGTAAATAATTTATTTATTTTTGTATTACATTCTTTCTTCTTCTTTTTTGTTGTTGTTGCTGTTTAATGCAAAGCTCAGACCTGTGATAGCACCATGCAGTTCAGCAGAGTCCTGTGTTATTGAACCAGTGCCGGTGCTAATAAATATCAGAGAAGTTTTCATAACTTTTCTCATGAAACTTACAAAGATTGCGAGCCAAGACTCCCTGATCGAGGAGGGTCACGCACTGAATATTTCTATAAATAAAATAAACTTAAGAACGAAGCCAGTTTTGACTTGGCTTCAAATTTAGGCTCCCAGTGCTCCTTTTAACCTGAACATAAGACAACTTCTTCTGGCCTGCTTATTTGTTTAGAGCGCATTATCTTTACTTCATAATGATACATCAGAATGGTATAAAATAATCATAAATTGATAATGCACTAACATTTCTGGGTTCTAAACAGAAGCACTGAAATCTTATTAAATTTTTGTGTTTTGAAACAAAGATGTTTATTGTATTTTATTTTAGGCTATTTACTCAGATTAGCAGAGATTTCCTGAAATGGTGATGGAATGTCATTTTTTTCCTTTGGAAAAATAAAAATATTTGTAATAATTTTATTGATGAAAAATATACCCCCCTCCACATGTTGAAACATGTGGAATGCTGTGCCAGAACCATGAAAACTTTTGAATGTAACCCATTTTCTTAGAATAAAAGAGAACACATTTGGAGGAGGAAGAGAGTGGAATGCAGAAAAAGTGGTGGATGTGAGGGGAAGTTTACTGTAGTGTAGTGGCTTTGTGTGTGTGGGAAGGAGAGCTGGGTGTATGATGATTATTATTTTATTTAGCAAATTGTTTATTCATCAAAAAATGCAGTTTAGGGTTGACTGAAACTGTCTATGAAATCAAGTTAAATTAGGTGAATAGCTTCAGCTAAATAAAAGTGGAGGGAAAGAAATTCCTAAAAAAGTTTCACTTTGACACTTTAAAAAGGAAACGGTCTGATTATTCTTTTTGAAACTATTAAATCTAGTTAAAATTTCTAAATGAAACAACAACAAAAGACTGATTACCCAAAAACTAAACAAAAGGTTTTGTTTCAGGTTGGAAAAAACAGTTTGTTTGACCCAAAATGAAATTTCACTTCTGCCAGAAAGAAATAAAAAATGGTCTTGTTGGCAATTTGAAACAATTTTATTTTTTCAGTTTGGCTACCAAACCAAAAACTTATTTGCCCTGTTCTGGTGTGGTTGTGCGCAAGTAGCTATTCCACAGAGAGGCTCAAAGTCTTATTAACTTTGCTAGTGGTCTACTGTAGCTCAGCAGTATGTGTTTGGGGAGCTGAACTATAAAGGTTCTAGTCCCAATTCCCCATCTAGGTGTGATTGAGAGTTATATGATAATTGTTTCATGTTTGCAGAATAGTGAAATACAGTAATAAATATGGAGCCAACGGGCACCACACTCAAAAAAATATTATTGTTGGGTCAAAAGAGTCATAATGTGATGATTGAAGGTGGGATTACTAGATGGCTAATGGGGGGAAGCTTGGGATCACCAAAATCTCAAGCATGGTCACTGGCTGGTTTGGGGCAGGATGGCTATATATCCTTAAAGCAAGTGGCTGCTGAGTATTTATAAAGATGAGACTCAAGTAGTAGCTCTTGAACATAGTCAGAGCCTCTGCCTTTAAGACTTTGAGACCCAACAGTCTGACTTATAGGCAGCCAGGGTAAAGAAGAAATGTCTGACATAAAGACGGTTGCTCAGCTCAGCAACCAAATATGCTTCTGCATTCTGAACAAGTTGCAGTGAGCAGCTATTGTTAGCTCTTCATGCATAAATTAGCATTTGTAAAGACAATTACTTATTTCCGTGCACAAACACAGGTCGTATGAAAAGAGATGCCTACCAAAAATATTGCAGTCACAGATTAAAGAAGCTTGTTGAAAATCTGGTTCACAATATGCAAGGCTGTTCTAATATCCTACAATGCCTGGGGAAAGCTATGATGGGCTAAAAGGTGATATCAGAAATCTTAGAGCACTGTCAGTTCCGATTGACAAGGTTCCTTGGGAGCTAAGTGTGCTCATCACCCCGTAGAAAGTGCTCAGCACCGTGGACCCTTAATTTTGAATTTCTTAGATTTTGTTTTATGATAAATCCAAACCATTACTGTAGCTTGCTAATTATAGTCACCGGGGGCTTTATTAAAACTCAGTGGCAACTAAATGAGACACAGATGAAAAATTCCAAATTATATTCTGAATATTCACCCTCTTGTAAGACTTTTTGAAGTCACCAGAGATTAAACCTTGAAAAGCAGTTCAGCTGGTTACAGTAGATGCCAATTCTCTCCTGAGAGCCCGAGTAAGGTCACACAAGAAACACATGTGAAAGTTCAGGCAGGAAGGCTCTGGCAGAGTCATATGACCGCGTCCTAGCATCAGCTACAAAACTAGATCTCGTCAACTAGATCCTGCAAAGTGATGAATGGAGATTTTTTTTTTTTTGGTGTGCAAGTGAAAAAGATTTCTGTACATGGGACGCTTTGTAGCTTGTAACTTCAATATAAGTGCCCTTGAAAAGGACAGTATTGGATAAATTGTTAGCTTTATTATCTTTCTTTTGGACTGGGAACCTAAAGACATGTCCTGGTGGTAATTTTGAATATTGTTACAAATTATTAAAATTTCTTAAAAAGAACAAAAATAATGACCTTGTTAGAGATTTCATCATTTTTAATCTCCGCCCAATGTGCCTACTTTGATCCAGTAATGCTATAGTTGGCCTTAGTTCTCCAAACAAAGGCACTCTTTTCTTTCTGGATTAGTAATTAAGGACGGGAGCTGAACTCTTAGACGCTACAATTTATAAAGGAGGCCTCATGCATTTCTGGCTGCATTGTTTAGCTCTGGGTTGCTAATTTTGGTGGTAGCCGCTCTTCATTAACAGACCTTCAAAATTAACTATTCAGGTGCTTGGAAGTGGTTCTTAGTTTTGCAGAACATTTTTTTATACTGGAATATAAAAATGCTGAGCCCAGTGTTAATGCTTTTCTCCTTCTGCTCCTACTTTACAACAATGGAACTCTTCAAAGTGATGATATTACTTGTAAAAAGAAAAAAGAAAAGGAGTACTTGTGGCACCTTAGAGACTAACCAGTTTATTTGAGCATGAGCTTTCGTGAGCTACAGCTCACTTCATCGGATGCATAGCATATCGTGGAAACTGCAGAAGACATTATATACACACAGAGACCATGAAACAAAACTTCCTCCCACCCCACTGTCCTGCTGCTAACAGCTTATCTAAAGTGATCATCAAGTGATCATCAAGGAAGGCCATTTCCAGCACAAATCAAGGTTTTCTCACTCTTCCCCCCCCCCCCCCCCACACACAGACACACATACAAACTCACTCTCCTGCTGGTAATAGCCCATCCCTCTTTGAAACCTCTCTTTATAATGCGCATGATAATCAAGGTGGGGCATTTCCAGCACTAATCTTGATTTGTGCTGGAAATGGCCTTCCTTGATGATCACTTGATGATCACTTTAGATAAGCTGTTAGCAGCAGGACAGTGGGGTGGGAGGAAGTTTTGTTTCATGGTCTCTGTGTGTATATAATGTCTTCTGCAGTTTCCACGATATGCTATGCATCCGATGAAGTGAGCTGTAGCTCACGAAAGCTCATGCTCAAATAAACTGGTTAGTCTCTAAGGTGCCACAAGTACTCCTTTTCTTTTTTCTTTTTACGAATACAGACTAACACGGCTGTTACTCTGAAACCTGATATTACTTGTATTACAGTAGGGCCTAGAGGCCCTGTGTGAAATGGATGTGTAGGTGCTATATAAGAACACAGAGTCAAACATTCCTTATCCTGGAGACTTTACTGTTTAAACAAACAAGGCAGTAGAAGAAGAAAAGTATTAATATTCCCACGTTACAGATGGATAACTGAGGCACAAAGGGCCAGAAGTTTTAAAGGTATTTCGACAGCTGAAGATGCAGATAGTCCTGCCTAAACACTTTTGAAAATCCCACTAGGCACCTATCTCAATCTTCAGATGTAATACCTTTAAAAATTCGTCCCAGGGAAGTTATTTGACTTGCCCAAGGTCACTCAGGAAGTCTTTAGCACAGCTAGGAACTTCACCAAGACCTAATCCAGTGCCTTAACCACAAGATCATACTTCCTGCCTTCATTGTTAACTTCCACTAAAGCAGACCAAAAAAATCTGTGCCCTAATGTGTATCACTGTTGGGTGGCAAGCATGGCTCTTATGTAACATATGTCAGTTATCTTCCAATCTCATATATATCTAAAAGTGTGTGTATCTTTATCCAACTTCATTCTCCTCCTACATTATCTATTGGTTTGCCCCATGAGATCATGCCAATATCTCTGAAGGTATTGTCTTTAAAATGAGAAATGAAAGACTGTCCAGCTATATCTTTGTGATCATTCATGTAAATTTAAATTTGCCTAGCCCTAATATTTGGTATTTGTCCAACCCACTCATTTTCCCAATGTAACATATATGTGACACCAGCACAGATCCAGAAACCCCTTGGTACCATGCATTTCTGAGTGAATATTTCTGAAATAGATATATGCGCACATACACATGTTTATGTATACATGTCTGGTTTTTAAACAGGTTCACCTTGTGGAATGTCCAGGAAAGTTTTCCCTCATGTCTTTTTTTTAGGAGGTTTTGAGTGGGCCCAATTTCATTAGAGAAAAAGGAACCCTTATGGTCTGAAAGGACACACAAAGGGACATTTAGGCCTTAAGAACGTAGATACATCCCGGTCCTTCAGTGCTAGATTATTGACTGTCTGCCTTTTAAGATGCATAGTATAAGATGTGCATGGGGATATTAACATGAAAGAGTCTCATAAACCAAAAATATCCCAGTTCTATAATAAATCAAGATCGAAATATGCAGACTTATACATGAATTACACCTTTAAAAAAAGCTGATGATAACCCGTTTTGCATCATTCTTCTTTAGTCACAAACTTATCTTTAAGTTTTATTGAGAATGCTTACTTTTCTGTGTTACCAGCAGCTTCCTTGTGTTGGTACACACATGCACCACCCCTTGATTTAGAAATAAATCAAAACAGTAATATAAACTTCCTTTTTTCTTGTACACTGCAGGGATAGGAGGAAATGCCTTAATCACTTCAAACCCCTCAGCAAGTTTCAGTATGTAAGCTTTATTTGTAGTAGGATTACTGGTATGGAATTTGGGAACCAGTCACGGAACTTCAGTAATATAATATTAACAAACACCTACATGTCACAGTTTTAACAATATCCATTATTTGGTGCCAAAGCAGATTAAGCTGCCTTTCAGAGGAAAGAAGTGTTTCAGATGTTGTTTCAAAATCCTTTGTAGGTTCCAGTGAGAATTTGATGTTTAATATAAATCAAGCACTTACGGTTTATATACTAATTTACATATTGCATTGTGGAAGCTGGTTGGAATGTAAAAAGCCTCCAAACTCCTTTTTTCTACTGTTTCCTTTCCAAGGGTGCTAATTGTAAGGACTAAATGCTACCCTGTGAAACACCCCCTCTCTGCATCTTGAAGCGTCACTCTGGCAGTCCCTTTCCGGCAGCCCTTGCTCCTTCTGAGTCTCTTACACGCTGTTGGCCTGTACTTGCCCTCCTGAAGACCATTTTTGCTTTATAATCACCTTTTGATTCCTTGGAATTCAGCCAATCTCTTTCCATTTACACACTAGATCCCAAACACAAGCAAGTGTGGGACGGGGGTTTCCTACTGCCTGAGCAGTTTGGGTCTTTTGGTCTAAGGCCACAAATAGGCCTTAGTTATATATTTATATGCAAACCATTCCTGTAAAGATGAGAAATGAAATTCTCCAGGTCTGTCATAGAATGAAACTGAATGTTTTCTACCTAGATGGTGCTTGTGCCTTTTCTCTGTGAAGAAAAAAAGGCTGCCAAACAAGAATAATTCACAAATTCCTGTTAATGGCACAGAGGTTTTTTATTGTTGTTGTTTCCCCTTGCAGTCCTCATTCTCTGTTTTAAAACCACATTAAGCACAGCAATGTCTATATTAAACTAAAAAGCATTTCATTTTGAATATGACATTTAGTGTATGATTTAGTAACTAAAGACAGAATTTCTCTCCTGATTTTAATGCTTTGAACATGAGTGCTGAAATTTGTTTGACATATAATTTCAGTTCATGAGTATTTTTTTTAAATCCTCTTTAGATGGATCATTGTTTGTTCTGAAAAATCCCTAAACATTTCAAGCATGTTAGGTGAGGCTTACTTGTTGACCTGTATTTAATCTGGCTCATTGTATTTCTAGTAACATGTTTCCAAAGCAAAAGGCTGTAGGCACATTTGCTGACTTATCAATATGTCAAGCAGCAATTAAGTGTCTGCATATATACTTTAGGGAAAACAGATTGCAGAGCTTTCTCAAGGACTGGAATTAACATGACTACAAAGAATTTTGGTAATTGTAGGTAAGAAGTTGCCTGTAGGCAATCCACTGCTCTGTTTATACACCTTGGTTTTACCATATAGATGTGTACAACTGAGGACTTCAGCTTTGATTAATTCTATTTCCAAATCTGAATATATTCATATAGTCTCTCTCACACAAATACACACACACACTCACTCACTCTCTCTCTTTCTCACACACTCACACACACACACACACACACAAAATTTGGAACTACTAAACTAGATAAAGAGAAGAATGAAGTTCAAGTATGGCAAGTAGTTACAGTAATGATAGTAGTTATGCCATCTTCTAGAGTGCCATGTGGAATATATGTTATTTATGGCCAAAACTTTTAAACCTAGTTGCCCAGAGTCACTCAAATCTATTTAGGTTTATAAATATAAAAGCGTCCCGATTTTCCAAGCTGCTGAAACCTGGAACTTCCATTGACTTCCATCAGGCCACTTCTGTTTACATGCATAAATATGGATTTAGGATTCTAAATTTAGGCACACAGGTTTGAAAAGCTTGGCCTGTGTCTTTAATATTTATATGTCTCTTCTTGTCTTATTGCAATTCTGTGCTTTATCACTAACATTTACATATACAGCTCACACATGTGCTCTATGACAGGTTTCAGAGTAGCAGCCATGTTAGTATGTATCAGCAAAAAGAACAGGAGTACCTGTGGCACCTTAGAGACTAACAAATATATTAGAGCATAAGCTTTCGTGGGCTACAGCCCACTTCATCGGATGCATAGAATGGAACATATAGTAAGAAGATAGATATATAGAGATATATATATATATACATACAGAGAAGGTGGAAGTTGCCATACAAACTGTAAGAGGCTAATTAATTAAGATGAGCTATTATCAGCAGGAGAAAAAAACTTTTATAGTGATAATCAAGATGGCCCATTTAGACAGTTGGTCTCAGGATACTTAACAAAGGGAAATAGATTCAATATGTGTAATGACCCAGCCACTCCCAGTGTCTATTCAAACCCAAGTTAATGGTATCTAGTTTGCATATTAATTCAAGCTCAGCAGTTTCCCATTGGAGTCTGTTTTTGAAGCTTTTCTGTTGCAAAATTGCCACCCTTAAATCTTTTACTGAGTGGCCAGGGAGGTTGAAGTGTTCTCCTATCAGTTTTTGAATGTTATGATTCCTGATGTCAGATTTGTGTCCATTTATTCTTTTGCGTCGAGACTGTCCGGTTTGGCCAATGTACATGGCAGAGGGGCATTGCTGGCACATGATGGCATATATCACATTGGTAGATGTGCAGGTGAATGAGCCCCTGATGGCATGGCTAATGTGATTATGTCCTATGATAGTGTCACTTGAATAAATATGTGGACAGAGTTGGCATCGGGCTTTGTTGCAAGGATAGGTTCCTGGGTTAGTGTTTTTGGTGTGTGGTTGCTGGAGAGTATTTGCTTCAGGTTGGGGGGCAGTCTGTAAGCGAGGACTGGTCTGTCTTCCAAGATCTGCTCTACACATGCATAAGACACAGTCTCTACCCTAGGAGCTAGTACTCTCTAGAATCCACGTTTCCTACTCTTTAAGTCTCTCCACGGGGGATCTGGAGAATTTTAGCTCCTTGGAGGAGTAGTGGGGACAGGGTGGGGGGTGAAAGGGGAAGGAACAGTAAAGCCAGCTGGACTCCTCTAGATTCTACTCACAAACCCTCAGGCAAAACCAGCACAAGTTAGCGTAGTCTGAGACTGCATTTATTTGTGCTCTTTCCCCTTCTATGCTGTAAACTTTCTTATAGGTGTGTTCTGAGGTCAGAAGCTCTCAGCTGCAGGAGCCAGTGAGACTGGCTAGAAGAGAAGCAAAATTTGCAGAAGCAAGCAGCAAGTCTTATCTTCAGTGGTGCAAGTAGGGCTGTCTGGTCTGGTATGCCGTACCATTAAGCTATTTATAGCCAGTCCGACGTACCGGAAAGACACGGGAAGAGCAGAACACGGGGCCACCCTCCTCCGGCGTGGCCGTACCAACCCCAGCCCTTCCACGCAGCTGCGTGCCTGTGTCTCCCATCCAGGGTCTGTACGGCAGCCCCACTGGAGAACAGGGCTGGGGGTGGGATTGGGGGCGGTGCAGCTGCGCCATAGGAGCTGCCGGCGTGGGGCTGCCCGCCTAACTGCTCCTTTCGCCGCTGCGGTTCCTGGGAGAGCCTTGAGGGGAACCACAGCGGCGAAAGGAGCAGAATGTGGGGCCACCGGGCGGCCCCATGCCAGCAGCTCCTACGGCGCAATGGGAGGAGGACAGAGCCCCCCCAGGTAACATGGGATGGATCCTGGGGAAGAGATGGTCACAGTGCGGGGACTGGGCTGGGGGTGGGGTCACGTGAGGAGTCACATGCGGGGGTCACATGGGGAGGCCACGTGCCCTCCCCCCTTTAGCTGGTGTAGCATAGGTAAGAAATGAATTCTACTTGCACCACTGCTTATCTTAAGAGGTGTGAATACCTAGCTTCTTTCTCAGAGGGGTAAACTTCTTGCCTACCCAGCTATTTTAGTGACACTTTCAGTTTCTTTTTCCCAGCAGGGATTATTCCCCCATCAAGTACGATGGAGACCTAAGTTTAGACATAACATGAGTCTAGACGAGTGATGACAAACAAGGGGTAAGAGAAGAGGGAAGGGAGGGGAAAGCTGACAACAGCAAGATTCTGTGGTTGGTTTTGTTTTGATAAATGTATGTTTTAAATTCACTTTCTAAATAGTTAATTATAACTTTTGTTTGGTAGGTGTAGTGGAAGATGGGGAAAGATGTGTACTGGGAAGATAAATGGAAGTGGGACAGAGCAATGGAAATGAATTAGAATCACTTAATTGAGGGAGTGAAATTAAATGGAGGTGGAACTATATTTAATATAGCACCACATTACACTACCTAGAAATGTAATATTTCAAACACAGTACAATGCACCTTTGGCTTCATACAGATCTCTGTCTAGAATATAAGATTCTATTTCCACTTTGAGGAGCACATCCTCAGCTTGGGTAAAGTCAATGTTGACTTACGCCACTTGAGGATCTGGCTCTGAATCTACTTTTGTTTACCTAGGCAGGCTAGTGTGTGTACCAGGCAATGCTGATCAACATGTTTGTCACCAGAATCCGTGGGAACATCTGCTCTCATGATTCCATCAGTGCTGTAGGCCTAGGAAACCACCCAACATCATGTGTTTTGTTTCATTTAACAAACTGAGTGTTTTGAAAGAGACGGGGTTCACCCATGAACAAAAGTTATCACAGAATTCCCATGTCATACTCCTACACTGTATTTACTGCATGCAATGCCCATTCAGTGCAGGTCTACTCTACTGGCCACGTCTCTGTTTTTTCAGTACAGATTTAAAAGAGGATTCAAATGGCCAAAGTTTTCTCTATAACTGGTACAGAGCTTGGTGTTCAGTTCACTGTCACACATTTCATGACTCTGAGGAAATGTCTACACTATGGAGACCATACTGAGGCAGCTATTCCACCATAGCCCCATAGTCTAGACCAGGGGTTCTCACAACAAATTTTTTGGTGGCCTCAGAGTGCGGCCACCAACTCTTGCTGGTGGCTGCTCGGACATTTTTTCCTAAAATACTTAATTAACTTTAGGAAAAACAAATATACATATATACATGTCCAAATCATTGTATTTTATTTATTAGGGTTTTTTTTTCAAACTCAATAATCAAAATAATGTACCGTTGTCTCTATTCTTTACTGGACCTAAATAAAAGAGAAACAAAAATAAGGTGCTTTTCATGTTTTTGTCTTTTGTTGTTGTTTCTTTTGCTTTTTTTTTTTTTTGGTTGCTTTTTTGTTTTAAACTTGCTAGCTAGTAAGTCTGCTGCTGTGAAAAGTGATATTTGTGTATTTGTTAATATTTTTCACAGAAGCAGACTTCCTAGCTAGCTGGGAGGCACTGAAAAGTGATATAACAAACATACAAATATCACTTTTCACAACAAATTTACTCAGCCCCAGCAAGCTGGGGGACAAATTAAGCCCTGGATGGGGAGGTGGGTAGGGAGACAGTTGGGGCCAGGGGTGATGGATGGGGGGCTGGAGGAGGCAGCAGGGGCCAGGGGCAATGGGGGGGATGGGACTGAGGGGCTGGGAGAGGGCCAGCGGTGATGAGGGAGGGGTGGCGAGCCTGGGGCCAGCAAGAAAAACCCCTGGTGGCCACATGCGGCCATGGTGACCGCATTTGAGAAATGCTGGTCTAGACTCAGCATACGCTGACAGAAGGCTTTTCTGTCAGGGTAGGAACGCCACCTCCCCAAACGATGGTAGCTGCATCAACAGAAGTATTCTTCCATCAGTATAGCTGTGTCTACACTGGGTGAGGTGCTGGCATAGCTACGTCTGACAGGGTGTAGTTTTTCACACCCTGGAGTGATGCAGCTATGCCACTAAAACTTTCAAGTGTAGACCAAGCCTGAGTTGACAGAGGATGCTCCTAGCACATACAGACTGCCTAAAACAAGGAGGGGTGTGTGTTGGGGGTAAGGGTGGGAAAACAGAACAGTAGTGGCAGTAGGTGTAGAGCATGGGTTCATACTGGTGTAGCAGGAGAGAGAAATTATCTTATGTAGGAGACTATACAGACTATAGACAATTGACCTGCCTCAGTAGAAGAAATGCCTTCTAACTAGATGACTGTATCAGATCAACTTGTCTTGATTGTTTTACTTCACTTTATTGCTGATGATGTTATATAGTAGAGGGCAAATCTAAATAAAACCCTAACACTTAATACAACTATACAAACATAACCAGATAGTAAAGAGAGAACAGATTTGACACTTCTGCTTCCTGGTTATAATTTCCAACAAACCTAAAACTTTAGACCAGATCCTGTTGCAACAAACCAGAGTGCTAGTTGGGTGTGTGCACAAAGGAAGCTTAAAGTGCACCTTTGCATTCCCCTGATCCTGGTGCTGGTGCTGAGTGCATGGCCATTATCCTTGTGCTATGTTAGAGCAGACCTGGGGATGCTTTAGTTCATGCTGGCTGGATCAGCCACGGGCCTTGAAAATGTAGCCAAGGATCAGAATGGTAGAACGGCGTCCCAGCTGGACTCCTTTCTTTCAGCCACATCCCCTTTTCCCTTCTGTGCTGGCAGCAGGGAGGGCAAGTAGATAAGAGCCCCTACAGTAACTCTCTATTACTGGGGGATAATCCCTGCATTGGGGTGATCTTTCCAGGACATCTTAAACTCACTTTATGGCCAGATTGCATCAGTAATGTGGTGAAAATCTGCTGCAGCATTTAAGGAGTTGATGAGAGCTGGCTGGAAGATAGCAGGTTTTTCCATAGAAAATTGTGACTTTTTGGTGAAAAATCTAAAACCAAAACATTCTGGGCAAAATCTGAAACTTTTCAGCTGAAAGCTATATATTTAAAATTTTGAAATGTGCTCCTGGGAGACGACCCCATTCTTCTCCATAGGCCAACCTCCCAGGCTGGAATTCATCTCCCATGATACACCAGAGTCACCCCTTTATTTCAGCAGCTGCAGTGTATCATGGGAAATATAATCCCACTGGGGAACCTGGCCCACAGAGGACAGAGAGGGCATGAGGCACCCAAACTACATCTCCTATGAGGCACCATGATGGCATTTTTTAAACAAAACGTTTTGGATTTTGGAAGTTTGGCTGTTTAATAAAAAGTGAAACTCTTCCTCCAAAAATTATTTTCAACAGGAAATTGAGTTTTCAGCTATAAGACTAAGTGTCTGCATTCCATGGAAAACTTTGAACCAAGCATAGATTTGACTGATTGGGTCTGGTTCTCCACTGCTTCTGTACCAAATGACTGGAGGATAGCTAATGTGACACCAATTTTTAAAAAGGGCTCCAGAGGTGATCCCAGCAATCACAAGCCGACAAGCCTGACTTCGGTACTGGGCAAACTGGTTGAAACTATAATAAAGAACAAAATTGTCAGACACATAGATGAACATAACTTGCTGGGGAAGGGTCAATGTGGTTTTTGTAAAGGGAAATCATGCCTCACCAATCTAGTGGAATTCTTTGAGGGGGTCAATAAGCACGTGGACAAGGGGGATCCAGTGGATATAGTGAACTTAGATTTTCAGAAAGCCTTTGACAAGGTATCACACCAAAGACTCTTAAGCAAATTCAACTGTCTTGGGATAATTGGGAAGGTGCTCTCATGGATTGGTAACTGGTTAAAAGAGAGGAAACAAAGGGTAGGAATAAATGGTCAGTTTTCAGAATGGAGAGAGGTAAATAGTGGTGTCCCCCAGGGGTCTGTACTGGGACCAGTCCTATTCAACATATTCATAAATGATCTGGAAAAAGGGAGAAACAAAGTGAAGTGGCAAAATGTTCAGATGGTACAAAACTACTCAAGATAGTTAAATCCCAGGCAGACTGCAAAGAGCAACAAAGAGCTCTCAAAACTGGGTGACTGGGTAACAAAATGGCAGATGAAATTCAGTGCTGATAAATTCGAAGTAATGCACATTGGAAAGCATAATCCCAACTATATATATAAAATGATGGAGTCTAAATTAGCTGTTACCACTCAAGAAAGAGATCTTGGAGTCACTGTGAATAGTTCTCTGAAAACATCCACTCAATGTGCAGCAGCAGTCAAAAATGCGAACAGAACGTTGGGCATCATTAAGAAAGGGATAGATAATAAGACAGAAAATATCATATTGCCTCTATATAAATCCATGGTACGCCCACATCTTGAATACTGTGTGCAGATGTGGTGGTCCCATCTCAAAAAAAATATATTGGAATTGGAAAAGGTTCAGAAAAGGGCAACAAAAATTATTAGGAATATGGAATAGTTTCCATATGAAGAGAGATTAATAAGACTGGGATTTTTCAGCTTGGAAAAGAGACGACTAAGAGGGGACACGATAGAGGTCTATAAAATCGTGACTGGTGTGGAGAAAGTAAATAAGGAAGTGTTATTTACTCCTTCTCATAACACACGAACTAGGGGTCACCAAATGAAATTAATAGACAGAAGGTTTAAAAAAAAAAGTAAATATTTCTTCACACAATGCACAGTCAACCTGTGGAACTCTTTGCCAGAGGATGTTATGAAGGCCAAGACTATAACAGGGTTCAAAAAAGAACTAGGTAAGTTCGTGGAGGACAGGTCCATCAATGGCTATTAGCCAGGATGGGTAGGGATGGTGTCCCTAGTCTGTGTTTGCCAGAAGCTGGGAATGGGCGACAGGGAATGGATCACTTGATGATTACCTGTTCTGTTCATTCCCTCTGGGGCACCTGGCATTTGCCACTGTCGGAAGACAGGATACTGGGCTAGATGGACCTTTGGTCTGATCCAGTATGGCCATTCTTATGTTCTTATGTAATCCAACTGGTTGAGGCAAACTGTCAACCTCAGCTTTACTCCTATTCAGCACTCAATAAAAGAGCATCTATATAGAGAATATAATCAAATGTAATTGCAATAGATTGTGGGGGGAAATTGCTTTCAAGAGTCTCAAAGTCATGTGACTTACGACACCAGTAGACTGTGAGTATATTGAAAACAGCAGCAGGCCTGCATGGGAGCTCTGTTGCTCCCACAGCTAAATTATAAAACTGAGATTAAAATCTTGCCACAGTTCGTGTGGACTCAAAAAATGTGATAGAATTCAAACCACTTCTGCACAATTCTCACCAAATACAAAGGTCTTTATATTGGATATCCAATGGCTAAGCTTGGTATGACCCAATGTATACAAAACTGTCTGTATATTTAAGCAAGCCTACAACTGATAGAAGCCATTCATTTTGCAACAAAAAGCCACTAAAGACGTTAGTTCTAGCTATTTTGGCTGAGTGACTAGCTCTAAAGCCAGAGGATGAAAGTCAGGTGAGTTGTGATCATGGAAACATTTGGCAAAATCTGTGTATTTAGGCATGAAAAGCATCAAAATTCCACTTAACCCTCCCCAGCCCATTAATGGAGGGCTCTTATTTGTAGCTTCCCAGTGCTAGCAATTTCTCTGAAGTTGGCAGAGATTCTAGAAGAAGTGGGTTTAAAAGAAATACTTGAAAGAGGAATAAGAATGGAATTTGTCATGTGGGAAGCAGGAGACTGTTCCAGGTATAGGGGACATCATGAATGAAAACAGGAAGGCACAAATGAGGGAGGATGAGATAAAGGGAAGAGAAAAAAGAAGGGAGAGGGGGTGGTGTGTGAGGGAAAGTAGGAAGAAATGAAAGCAGGGAGATGGAGGCGTAGGGGAAAGATTGTATAGGGCCTTGAAGGTGAGGAAAGTTAATATTGTGTGTTAAAATATGCAAAGTGGAAAAAGAGTAGATGACATTACTGGAGTGGCAGGAGAGGAAGATTACTTTAGCGTTAGACTTTCAAGTAGACTGGAGAGGAAAGAGAAGCGGAGAAGAGACATTTGCAATAATCAAGATGAGAGCTAACAAAAATATGTGAAAGGGTTTAGCAGGGGCTAGAATGTTTTTTGGTGATATTAAACAGGAAGAAGCAATGTGATTTAGTGAAAAACTGAATTAATGCTTCCTATAGAAATTCTGGCAAGATTAATTTTGGCTGATGTTTCAGATTTTTTCACAGGGGGATGGACCCAGGGAGTGCCTTAAGTTTTATTTCTATACAGAATCCTTTTATTTTTGTTTGTTAAAGGCATTAAGAAAATAACCTGGTGGCTTCTCCTCTTCACTTGGCTTTCCTGTCAAAAGAAATGTTCAAGCTGGGGGAAGGAGGGGCAGAAAAAACAGCCAAGTGGCAAGTCTATTCACCACCTAGTCAGGAGTGGAAAATATTGAATGATCAAATGAAAGTGTCTTAAAATAACATGAACACAGACAGAAAAATCTGCAAGGAAATTCTGAGTTAAAGAAAACTCACAGTTCCCCTCTCCAGCCCTACTAGAAGTCTTCACAATTCAGTATATAGCAGTGAATGTATCAGCCATAGTCACATTGTTATTTCAACATAACTTTTGTATTTTACTGTAACAAGAAACTTTAAAGAAATATTTTTGTCTGAAAGGCACTTCTTCTGGCACATTCATCAAGAATTTTTTTTTCTATCATGTCTATCTCCTGTGCACAGCACAGCTCAGCAAAGTCTCCAGATCCCTTACTCAACAAAGTTTTAAAGAAAAAAGTTCTTTCCACCATTTCTGTATTTAAAAGTAATCTCTATAAGATACTGCATAGGCTAAGAGGCGCTTTGATAACCTATTGGCTACAGGATTTAAGCCAAAACAGGAAAAAATCCCTGTGAAATAAAGAAACTTCAGATCCAAAATTGAAACTGTCAGTGACACAACTATGAAGCCTTGTCAGCCTGCAAGAACAAAGGAGGCATGGTTAGTTTTATTATGATCCTGCTTGATTTTTTCCGCTCACAACTTGGAAAAGGACATCTGGTTGAAATATCACCTCTAACCTCATTTTCGATGTCTATTTTATATGTATGAACTGAAAACATAGTCCATTTGTGCTAATAAAGAGTGCTGTGTTTAAAATCTTTTAGGTTTTAGAAAATTCTCCAAACAAATCTGCTGAAGATCTTAATATTTCCCTGGCAGAAAATAATTTATTTTGCTTCATTTGAATATGTTGACCGTATGGCCAGTTTTTGTGTTTTTTTTAAATGAGTGTCCACAGTTGGATTCCTCACTCCCTATTCAGATACCTAAATGATAGGCTTGATTTTCAAAAGTGCTGAACAGCCATGCTCAAAATGGGAGCTGGTAGGTGCTCTGCACACATGTAGCTCTGTAAATATGAACTCAGGAACCTATTTTTGAAAATCTTTTATCTGTGTATCACAACATCTGATCAGGCTTGTTACTTCTGTCAGTTATACTTGTGTAAATTGAGTGTAGTTTCACTGGAGATACTAGAGCCATACTAGTGTAAATCTAGAGAAGGTGAGAGGAGAATAAGGTGTAAGATGCAAGTGCCTCAATTTAGGAAAGCATTTAAGCATGTGTGTAAATCCAATTGGCATCAACAAAGTTTATGCATATGCTTAAGTGTTTTGCTGTATAGGATTTAAAAGCACATACATTAAATTGATTAGTAGGTAGGTAGAGTAGATAGGTGAGCAGACATTTAGGAGAGAATTTCTGAGGGAGAGAGAGAAAAGAAATAAATAGCTCGAAACTTTGTGTAAGATATGGAAGGAGAGTATTTGGATCCCAGGTTTTGGTTTAGACCTTCCCAGAGTTAGAAGCCTACTGCGAGTTTAAATCTGGATTTGGAGCTGAACTTTCCAAAATTCAGGAGTGTCTATGTTGAATATCTGGTTCACTGTGGTTGTAGTTGTTTACACCTGTTCAAAATGAATAAAAACCACTTCTATTTAGGCTAGCACAGTTTTAAATGCCTACCCAAGATACAAGGCAGTGAAGAATTAAGACAACAAATTTTGGTTTGGGTCCATCTCCAGAAATATGATAGAAATGTAATTGATTCAATAAACTGGTAAGAAGATAAGATACAGAACAAAAAAGATGCTAATTAGTACATATGAGTCATAATTTAGAAAAATATATATTTTCAATAATCCTTTTTGGTCTACTTTCATGGTAGGGTACATTTATAAATATTTTTTAAATGTTTAATAACTAATAGAGGTGAAAGCATGTTACAGACTGTAGCATGTGAATAAAGATGGTTATCACATCAGTAGGTGGCGTTGTAGATGTTTACAAGCAATCTGTTAAATGATCTGTTGATCTGTTAAAGACATGGGTGGGAATCAGATTAAGCAATCTGTTGATCTTTTAAAGATATGGGTGGGAATGAAATTTTATATCTCACAGGAAATTTCATGATGTTGAACTTTTTTCTATTCTAAAATGGAACAAAAGAAAAAAAATAGAAATTTCCCACAAAACAAAATTCTAAATTTTTGAATTGATGAAAACGCTGCTTTGATAAAATTGAAACATTTCATTCCAGTTTTGCTTGTTTATTTTATATTGTTATATAATATAAAAAATTCAAAAATGGGAATGAAAAGTAATTTTGAAATGGAAAATCAAAATATTCTGTTCTGAAAATGTCAAAATAGTTTACTACTTTTTAAACAGTGAAATTTTGTGGAAATTAACACTTTCCATGATGCACCTCACTTTTCTGATGAATAAGCATTTTCCAATGGGAAAACATTTCATCAAAAAATTTCTGATCTACTCTACTCAAAAACAACCTATGACAATTGATTAACCATTTATTAAAATTATTATGAACTGTTATTTGTATACTTTTAATATAAAGTGTGACCTCACTATTACTAACAGGAAAGATATTGTTTTTAAAATGCTTTTCACATTACACTGGTAAAGTTTTGATTCCTGACAGACTAACTAGAACCCTCAAGAGGTTCTTGTGACCTGGGGATTTTAGGCTACATCTATGGTATGAGCTAGGGGTGTGATTCCCAGCTCACATGCACATACTCATGCTAGCTTTCATTGAGCTATTTATACTTGTGCTAGTCCTTATTGAGCTACTCTGTGTGTACAGGAGCTGGGTATCACAACCCTAGATTATAGTATGGACATAGCCCAAGTAGATTAAAAGGCACTGGAAGCCATTTCTGAGTAGGAAATACTGGCATAAGGCAGCTTTAAATGCATTTGCTGATGCAGGCCCCTGGTCTCCAAAGCCTTTCCACCAAATTTCTGGCAAAGGCGGACTGGGTTCCTGATCACTTCTGTTATGTGCCAAGATTAGGGCCAGGTGTTCGCAGTCATTCTCAGCCCCAAATAACCTACGTAGAAATCAAAAGAGTATGTCTCATTGGGACATTTTCAACAAAATGTTTTGTTGTTGAAAAATACAGTTGCATTGAAGCTGAACTGTATTGCGCAGCAGATGTGTGGAGTTCAAAACATCTCTCTGCTTCTCTTTCTCTTCACAGCTTTTGTCTATTTTATCTATTTAGATTTGGGCCTAGGGTTGGCTGTAGCTGTGGGTAAGTACAGTGCCTAGCACAACAGGATCCCACTGTTGGTTGGTGCCTCTAGGGCACTACTGCAATACAAATGCATAACAATATTTTTGTTGCAAAATATTTAATTTTACTCTTTTAACAGAGACATTTTCATGTAGAATACATTCTTTGAGGTGATGTGCCCAAAGATTTTTTTCTTTCCCCCAGGCTGGAGCAGAGGGGCTTTGCACTATAGTGCCCAGACTTTGGACCAGAGAAGAATAATTTAATCCCCAGTTTGCAATTATAATCTTCCTAACTCCACCACCCGTCCCCCTGCATTAGACCCACAAGTCTACTACGGCCTTCTTTGTAGATGTAATCCACCTGAGGAGATCCAAATCATAGCATGAGAAACACTGGTCTTCACCAGTTCCTCAAAGTAAGCAGTAACATGAAGAGTAAACAAGTTTGATGCCAGCTACAAATTTAGAAGCTGTGAAATGTCAGCAGACTTCTGTTTGTATCTTTTCTTGCCAGTTCAGAAAATCAGGAATTCAGGACTGGAAAGGACTGGAGTTTCTTTGATTTCAGTGAGGCTGATAATAAAAGACTCAGGAAGGTCCTCTTCGAACTACACCACTGTGTACTTAAAGCCTATCTAAACAAAGACTGAAGGTTTAAGGGAAAATCCAGGTAAAGGTAATGTAAATAGCACAATCCGGCTCTCGTAACAACAATACAGGTCCACCACTCCTGGGCTACAAACAATTAAACCTCTTGTGCCTAAACTGGTCTCAAATCAACAAGGTATCTTAATGTCCTGGAAACCTTAGTTGATAAATGTGCTGAGAAGTTTGAGCCTGTGTTAGGTTTGTTTTATACAAGCTAAACTGTGTGTGGCTACATTTTGCAAGGGAAGACTAGTCCCATATGCCAAAAAAGCAGCTGTTGAAAACAAGAGGGACTAGTTAGGCAATTGTTCTCTCCAAAATGGTCAAAGTGGGCAGCATCCATCATTGAACAGAGTGTTCTGCAACAGAATGTCATGTCTGAATTTGGGCAGAATGTGACCAGCAACCCTTGCTTGGATGTGTACCATAATCCTATCTCAGGAAACCAGGAAATGCTTACAGAACTGGGGAGGCGGGGAGAGGGGTCCAAAAGCATACAAAGCTAAAACTGCCTCAAGTTTAGAGCTCAAGCAAAAGTAATGTAAATGGCTGACAGTTAAGACTCCTTAAGATCTTTCTGCTGTAAGAGAGGATGCTGTGAATCATGAGATGACATAGTTTATATATTGTAATAACAATGGGTGGCCGTTTGGAAATGTGATGCATACCTTGGCCACTTGGAATGTCATCATCACTATGGGGGAGATCATTCATTCTGGTAGTGCCGAAAGGCCCCAGTCAAGAAAAGGGTCCCATTGTGCAAATGTAAGGCCTGATTCTGCAGTTTTTTGTACATGGGCAGACTGCAGTGCCCACATGGAGCATCTGTGGGATTGAAATCAATGGAGACTCCATGTAGGCATCACAGTCCACCCATGCCCAACAAATTGCAGACCCTGAGCCACAGCCAGAGACAGTCCCTGTCCCAAGGAGCTTTCAGAACTCAGACCCTCTGCCCTTATCATTTGAGGTAAAGGAGAAATTCCTTTAGGTGATGGCATTATAGGGCCTTCAGCACAGTAAACTGACAGGTCTCAGAGTAGCAGCCGCGTTAGTCTGTATCCGCAAAAAGAAAAGGAGTACTTGTGGCACCTTAGAGACTAACCAATTTATTTGAGCGTGCATCCGATGAAGTGAGCTGTAGCTCACGAAAGCTTACGCTCAAATAAATTGGTTAGTCTCTAAGGTGCCATACGTACTCCTTTTCTTTTTACAGTAAACTAAGTAGTTCTGCTTCTATTCCAGCAGAGGGTAGTGGTTCATGCTCTCTCTCTCTCTCACACACAGACAAGCACGTCATATCATGGCAATATGTTAGACTAACTGATGTTCTGCTCACATGTAATGTAGGAGATGATATATTTTAAAAAATGTTATTTCAACTGATGTTAAGTTGTTGGTTTACCCACATTTGCATGGTATTTACCAATAAAAGAGAGAACCAGATAAAAAGTAATATACATTACAAGCTTATCTTCCCAGGGTCAATTGTGTAACCCTATTATTTTCATGCAGTGGCCACTTGCTAGCTGCATCATGTACACAGGCACAAACCGGGCAGGTAGTCAATTGCAGGTAAATAAGCATTAGGGTGGGCTACAAAATTATTTTCTAAACCACTCAGCGCACCACTCATTTGTAATTTTTTTATTGCACAGCTTTACAATCCTTTTATTTCCTGCCAATCCAACATGCCTCATCACAGAGGACCTCAGTGCAAGTTGAAACATTTCAACAGCTTTAGTGGAAAATCAACCATACGCATTTCAGCTATGTGACTTCTGCAGGCCACATCATTTATTCATTTTCAGCTCCTTAATTATTTGAACTTTGAAGATAAGTGAATTATTTTTCTATTTTCCTGCCTTGCCTAGAAGGTGAGGAGTATGTGACTGCACAAGTTTGGCATGCCAATCTCGTAGAGGAAATGAGTCGACTGCAGATGTCTTCTGTCAACATTAACAAACTAGATGAAACATGTCACTATTCCGAAGTAAAACTACTGCCGCCTTAGAGAGGAAGGGCAGAAAATCCATTTCAGTTCCATCCCCATTTTCATACTGTCCATTCCTCCTTTACTACACAAATGTGCCATAAGCTGACTGAATAGCACCCAACCCCTTTGGTAACTCTTTTTAGAGAAAAGGACTAGGCTGGCTTGGAAGTTTTCAGTGGAAAATGGGGATTTTGACTAAATGCAATTTTTCATTACAAGTGTGTGCTTTCATGGAAAAATTTTGATCCCTCCCCCTCTCCCCCCATCAAAATACCAAACAACCAGCCTATGTCGATTTTGGTCTGCCCGAGGGGTCTGGCCTATAGGGCAGAATGGATGCATGAGGCACCCGTACTATAATGAGGCACCACAGTGGCATTTCCAAATTGAAATATTAAAAAGCCCCCACCAGACATCTTCTAAGAAGGAAAGACTTGACTACAGCATCGGCCGCTTTTAGCAGTGGCACCAGGGGAAGGGGCCTAGAAGACATGCTTGCCCTGCAAGCCCCTCAGAGCCAGGAGTTCGGGGATTTATGGGACAAGCAGGGCATCCAATCTCCTCCTAGCAGCACCTGGGGGGCAGATTTTAGCAGTTCTAGACTCTGATCTCTTTTGGGGAAAGGATGGGGGTGGAAGGAAATGTAAGAAAGGGGAAAGGGAAGGATTAAGTGGGGGCTGAGGTAGTGGACAACCCCCGAGGACACCCTCACACCCCTGGCCTTAGGGACATCAGAGTGATTGATCACATAATTGATCACTGGGCCTCGTCCCTAATACCTGCTGGGGCGCACCTCTTTCCTCTGAAGAGCCGCAGAGGAAATAGAAGAATCCTCTTGGGTGATGATGGACTCCTAGCCTCAGGTAGCCCAGTGATTTTGGGTGGCGTCTGTTACCTTGGAGAGTTATGAGGATAGAGTGTTAGTTTGGAGAAAGCAGCAAACCATGCAAAAAGGGTGTCTGGGAATAGTTCGTACAGAAAGGAGAAAAGATACAAAAGGAATAGGCAGCAGGGTCACTTTTTCTGGGCTGGCCTGGAGTGGACTGATGTGCAAATGTTAAAGGAGCCAATGAGTTTATAGACTGTTAAGGATTTTTTAAAATGCTCATTGAAACGAATTGGAACCAGGAGGCTGTGTGCATTGTTAGCCTATGCAGCTGCAAGACAATATCCATTACCCTCAGCCTCCCCCCGCACCCCCCGTGTTGTTTGTTCCATTCACTCATGGCAGCTTATGTTTAAACTTTAAAGGGCAGATTTGGCAGACGGGGGAGGTAGGCATGTGGAAATTTCTTCCTTGGTTATGAGGCAAGGATGATCTCTTCCTATGGGTCTGCACTACATGCAGCCCAATTGGATCCTGATGCTGATTAGTGGCTTGAATGCTGCAGTAATGCAAAGAGTGAATAATACTTATATCCAGCTTACATGTCATTATATGTGTCCGTTTCTCATTCTGGCTACATTTTTTAAAAAGCATCTGAGAGATGTAGGAGCCAAAAGGTCTTAGGCTCCTAAATCACACAGGTATTTTTGAAAATGTTACCCTATATCTCCAAGCACATTTCTAATTTCTGTGTAGTTAACAGAGATTAATCAAAGCCAAAACACTGAATGCAAAACCCTGGATCTCAGATTGCAAGTCAGATTTATTGCTAAAATGGGCTGGATCTGAACAGGGTGAAATTTGGCAAAGTTTGGTTCTGGCCTGGAGTTTGAATCCCAAGTTTGAGAGCACTCTGTAGGGCACTTCCTGGAAGAGAGGGTGGGCATGCACACAATACCCCATTATTAGACTACGTATGGGCAAGGAGGGTTGGGATAGGCTTTGGGAGGGTAGGGAGGGAAAGGGGAAGAGACAGAGAGTCACTTGGAGGGAAGTGAGGGAAGAAAAGGGATGAAGAGTTGGGAAAGTGAAATGGAAGGTAAGGAAAGAGGGGTGGTGTGTAGGGTGGCCACTGCCACAGCCCCAGAATACCAGACATTCTGGTACTTTCAGGAATGGACTGGCGTGACCTTGCACACACTGTGCATGCAAGGTCATACTGCACGGAGGATGCCAGTTTGAAGCATGTGCTGCCCTTTCCCGCCAGTGAGACTGTGTGTGCGAGATCACACTGGCAGGGTGGAGTGGTGTGCTCTTCAAAATGGCATCTCCCATCTGTGACACCAGACAAACCCATATCCCCTTTTGTCTCAGTACCAGACAGAGGACAAAACCATAGACAAAGAGGACTGTCCAACTTAAAATTGGATGAATGGCCTGCTGTGTGTGTCTGTTTGGGGATAATTAGGGAGCCCCTGTGAGGGGGATGGAAAAAGAGTATGTGAGAAAGGAAAGGAAGAATAGAACAAGATGGGCTGACCTTGAGAAGTCGTGAGACATAAGCAGGAGAGCCAGGGATGGGAAACAGAGTGGAAACAGAGAAGAACTTGCATCACAGGGGAAGTGAATCAAATAGAAAGGAGGAAAAGTCAGAAGCTGGAGAGAAGGAGGTAAAAGAATAAAATTGGATAATATAAAAAGTGGTAGACAATACCTGAATGGAAAAGAAGTAAGAAAAAGCAAGAAAAGATAAACAGCACTGAGGAAAGTAAATTGTGTATTACTCATGATCTGAGTGTACAGCCCAACTGGTATCTGAAGGATAGGGCTCTAGGGATCTCAGTGATGGCATTTTCTTTTTTAACATAAAAATATCAAAGTCAATGTTCTTTGTATTCCCCTTCACTTAACTCCAGGGTGAGTGGGTACCTAAAACAATGATTCTCCTAGGGCACCAATGCACCTGAGGCTGGGCATAATCGCTCAGCTGTGTAAATATTTATGCAATACAGTCTAGGAATCCAATCTTGTTGACAAGTAAAACCCCGCAATAAATTCTGTCTGAGCTTGAAATGGTTTACAAGTAAAAATTAATAATAAAAGATTTCACAGAATCTGCAGGGAAATTCCAAGTGCACCTTAAGTCTTCTCGTAAACTGAAACACACTTAGAATTAAATAAAACAAAGTATTTGTACTTACATCTTACTTGGATGTAGGAAACCCTTGACTTAGCAGAGTGACAGTCCTGTTGCTACGTGGGCAGAGTTTTCATACACGCTGGTAACATTACATTGCTATCACTCCCTCCCAAATGAGTTCCATTAACTTGTCATTACTTTCATCACCCAAATGTTATCCTGAGTAAAGGGTAGAAGTTTTAATAGTGTGCTAATCCTCATTAAAAATTACAGGCAATAAAACAGGCATTACTTCAAGGCCTGCTTTCACAGATAGAGTAATCATGGAGACTAGGTTAGTGTGTACCCTACATGGGAAAAACAACGTACAGGCCCAGAAAAAATGAAGCACTGCACAGGATGGAATATCAGGACAGTTTCAGGTCAACAGTGAAGTCTATCAGAAGAGCTACAGAAGGAGGGGCAGCTGTCCACAATGTCTGTTCTAGCACAGTTATTCAAATAACTGACAGTTATTTGAAAAATACACGCCGTGAAATTCATATTTAAATATGAAGAGATAAGGTACAGACACAAACATTTTATTTTGCACTCACAGAGCACTTTAAACCATCCAGTTACTGTTGCCATTCATGTCACAAACTTTCCACTAAGCAATAGGAGCATGTTGCCAGTTTCAGAAAAGGACTACCTTCAGCCAAATTCATCCGTGGTGTATCGCCACTGAAGTCCGTGGGATTGCATCAGGGATGATTTACGTCAGGGATGACATTCTCTTGAAAAGCCTGTTCATGCTCCTGCCGAAGTCAGTGGCTGTTTTGCCATAGGGTCCAATCTTCCTGCTGGTGAAGTCTATCTTTGTGAGGTTTTTGTGGTTTGTGACTAAAATGTGATGACCATTTGTAGATTAAAAATTAAAGCCTGGCTCACGCAAAGGGATCCACAAGCATGGAGCCTTAACCTTTAACAGCGTCCCTCTGAAGACAAATAGACAGTTACGGTCTGTTTTGAAGTCGGTGGGACTTTGCACAGGACTAAGAGTTCATTTCCAGATCCCTTTGCAGAAAAGAGGCCGAGGAGTTTGTCTGGTGCTGAACACCCACAATTCCCATTAAAGTCAAAGAACCATATTCTTGACCCAAGATAGGCTAATATAATTGTGGTCAGAATCTGCACCTTGGGGAATTGTGTGGGCTGAGCACCACTCATAATCTGCCCCCTACTCTGATGCAATATTTAAAGAATATTATTTTGTCTTATCCAATGTGTGAAGGATAATGCTTTTTAAGAAACCTGCCTATTAGGGACATTTCAGAGGAGTTCCTGATGTTTTTCTCTCACTTGTTCTACAGAACTATGTTAATGCAAGCTAAAACAAACTTTGATATATAATCAGTAATCGCTTCTTTTGACCCAGAGGCTTAGTTGCTTTAATTCGTTCCTGAATTGGAAGGCTAGGTAAGCACGCTGGATCACATCCATAAAGAAATGACATATGTACTGCAGGCTCACAATAAGGCGTTGTGACTTTTATATTTGCAGATATCCTGTTTTTCTCCTGATTCACAAAGAAAACTCAGTGCTCGAGGGAACTGGTAACTGGGATGTGCTGGAATGGACTAAGACAAATTTAACTAAAGCCAAGAATGCCCCTGGTTTGGCTCTGAAATGTATGCTAAGCAGCCAAGGACATTTGGAAGGCCAACTCCAAGCAGCATGGTTTAGTGTGGTACTTTACAAAATGCACTAATAATTACATAACGCGAATTGTATTACAGTCTGTTATGTCTTCATGCCTGGATTCAGAAAGAAAATCTGCTGTTTAGCTGCAAGATAAAGATGACCGTACATTAACGTGTGGAACAAAATATACATTCTTCTTTAATGGAACCAATTTAATTTCCATGTCATTGGCTCCTTGTCTTGTACTCAGAATTGATTGCATGGCTCTAGTTTGCCCTGGTCAGGATGTGGGCAGATCAGAGTCCAACATACAGATTTACTTAAGAAATCTGGTGGCATGAAGAAACAACTTTTGAAATCATAAATATATACTGCACTCTGTAGAGAAACTAGGACGGAGAGAAAAAATGATAAAAATGTATCTATTTGACAAATATTATTCCATCTGCTTTTGGAATATTTAGAAGCAGACCAAGTTTTCCACAGATGATCATCAATTTATCTGTTTTCCAGCATTACCCGCAGTGTGCTAGGCACTATGGCCCACCTCAAGGGTAGCAGTCCCTTTCCCAACGAGAATTTATTCTTTGTTAGCACTTATTTACCACATATATTTTAAAATTATTTTTCCTAAATGAACTGATTACAGATTCAGACTTTGAGCTGAGTTGTCAAGTTGTGATTGGTGACATAAGTCACATGGGGCTAAAGCAGGGATCGGCAATCTTTCGCCCGCGGCCCACCAAGGTAAGCCCCCTGGCGGGCCGAGCCTGTTTGTTTACCTGCTGCATCTGCAGGTTCGGCCGATCGTGGCTCCCACTGGCCGCGGTTTGCCGCTCCAGGCCAATAGGGGCTGTGGGAAGCTGCGCAGACCGAGGGATGTGCTGGCCGCCGCTTCCCGCAGCCCCCATTGGCCTGAACCGGTGAACCGCGGCCAGTGGGAGCCGCAATCAGCTGAACCTGCGGACACGGCAGGTAAACAAACTGGCCTGGCCTGCCAGGGGCTTGGCCTGGCCCGCCAGGGGACTTACCCTGGCGGGCTGCGGGCCAAAGGTTGCCGATCCGTGGGCTAAAGGATAGTTACTCCTACTTTAAGGCCTCTGTAGAGTGGCTTTTGTGTGTGTGAATCCCATAAATGAGAGGCCCATAAATGTATGCTTTCTGTTGACTGGATAAGCACACAGGCATTTCTGACATGAATACTTGCATGTGAAAAATTGACATTTTGTTTATACATGGAAGCCCTTCCTCAAGATTGATCACCAAGCTACCTTCTTGCCTCATTCAGGTTCTTCCTGAAAGCTGACTTCTGTTGTGTTACCTATGACATTCACATGATCTTATTATTCTAATCCTCTTCCCTTTCTTCCCTCTTTCCCCCTTTTTCTGACCATCGCTTGTTATGTCATGTCTGAATTAAATGCCAAGGTTTTATGATAGGGTGCCTGTTTCCATGCCTATTTTTCTGTGAACTGCCCTAGTATCCCTTTATAGTTAAAAGTAATAATACATAATTATGGCTGGTCAAAATTTTTCTATAGAAACTTAGTGAGGGAAAAGTTTTCTGTGGAAATTTTCAATCTTCCCTGTCCAAGATCTGAAAATCTAAAAGCGTTTCATTTTTGGCCCCTCCCACCCCAGATTTCTCAGTTTTCAGTTTGTTGATTACGAGACACAATTTTCCATAGTGACAACAATACATTCAGTTCAGCTGTAATAACCGTGCACTAACAGTCACAAATATGCCTGTACGACTCCCATTGCACAAGTAATTTTATCTGTAAAGCCTAATTGCTCAGATGTTCACAGAAGAAAACCCATAAAAGGGTAGGTGCAAGGCCTAAACAAATTCATATGAGCATGAGAACATACATTTGCAAAATGTTCTTCACCCAGCAGTAGCAAAAAGTGTACAAAATTCTTGCATATGGTCATGAATGAGGAAGCAAATTCCTTACTATCAAAACAAGGCGTGACTCAAAAGAAAGTGAATACCAGTAGGGCAGTCTAGCCAAGAAGTCTTTTCCTCTATTTGCTAACCCTGCACGGTCCATCCTGGCCTACATGAAAACAAGGACAAAGATCAGAGGATAAAAGGAGGACTAGTCGTCACAGACTCAGTGGTGCTGCTTGAAAAATAGATAATGCATATGAATAACCTTAAGCTTGTGACAAAATTACAAAGGAAAGACAGGAAATTCTACTTAAGGCAAATACTTTTCTATCTTGAACTCACACCATGGGGCAGGGGAAAAGGACAAAACAACAGGAATAGGAGAAGCCTGAGCTTCAATGTACAGGCTCTTAGGAGCATCATATTCTTAGCATTATCTAAATGAGATGGGTTTTCAAAAGGACTCGGCATTGACCTAACTCTGCTTTACCATTGACTTCAATGGGAGCTGATTTAGCCCTGAGTGAAAATCCCATCCTCAAGGTCCAGTTTTGTATCTTCGGGCGTTTCCCTTAATTCTGTTATGCATGGTAGCAAACCCACAGGCATAAAGTTCCCTTCCCCACACACTTTTTGGAAGTTCAGCTCTGGATCTGAACTTTGCAGTTTGGCCCCATCTCTAGTTAGAATATGTACATGATAAATTGAAAGAACTCTGAAAAGCAAGTGCTGACTTGTAAGCAAAAAATGAATAATACATAACCTGGTACAAAATCCTTTTATCAAAATCACTATTTATAGAGGATAAAGTGTATGGGACTTTAAGTCTTATTTTCATAAGTGATGTAGGCCCCATTGACTTTCAGTGGGAGTTAGGGGCATAACCTGCTTAGGGCTTGGCTACACTTGCGAGTTACAGCGCAACAAAGGAACCCCGGGCGCACTAGCTCACTACCCGTCCACACTGGCAAGGCAAGTAGAGCGCTCTGACTCCGCAGCTACAGTGCTGCTGGTACTCCACCTCAGTGAGTCGCATAACGTTTGCTGCGCCCCCGCTGTAGCATCACGGAGTGGCGCCAGTGTGGATGAGGTGTTGCATTACTGCGCTCTGATCAGCCTCTGGAAATGTCCCATAATCCCCTTAAGTCAAGTGGCCACTCTTGTCATTGTTTGGAATCGGCTGTAGGAATGTGGAAATGCCCTTTGAAAGCTCCGTTTCTGACAGCCGGCTGCTTATCTGCTCCGAGACAAAGCAACCCTTAGTGTGGAATGCTGTGTGTGAGAGAGAGAGAGGCCGGGGGGAGGTGGGGGGTCTGCTGCTGTCTGAATTTACAAGACAGCATGCTGACATGCTCTCAGCCCCCCAAAAAGCCACTCTCTCTCTCCCCACATATACACAACACACTCCCTGTCAAACTCCACCCCAACCCCCATTTGCAAAGCATGTTGCAGTCACTTGCATGCTGGGATAGCTGCCCATAATGCACCACGCCCAGTGCCGCTGCAAGTGCTGCAAATGTGGCCATGCCAGTGTGCTTGAAGCTGTCAGTGTGGACAGACTGCTGCGCTTTCCCTACTGCACTCTACGAAGGCTGGTTTAACTCAAAGCGCTCTACCAAGTGTAGCCATGCCCTTAGGCACTTTTCCAAACCCTATGAGGTATCTGTACGATATTTAGGCACTTAAGTACATTTGCAAATCTGGCCTGGTCACTTCTGAAAACTGGATTCAGGCCTCTAAATCACTGAGGCAATTTTGAAAATTGTACCCAGTATATGAAAATGTTGACTATAAAAATGTGTAGAATTCTTAGCACTCATCAAAGATCAGATTACAGCAGACTGTAATATAGGTACACAAGGAGGAAGCTTAAGGAGATTGCCCCTCATGTACAAGGGCCAGACACATATCAGTGTCTGTGGTTAAGAAAAACAGAGCTTGCTCTTTCCTAGAGCCCCATCTTGTCCATATCACTCTAACAGGGGGTTGGTCTTAGGTGAAGAGAAAGCAAGGCCATAGGTGCAGTAACAGGCCCTCGACCTAGCTGCAATATCCAAAAGACTTGGCAGTGTCTATACACCTGCTAATTGTTGAAGACATTGAGTCACCTTGAGGTCGCCCCTATGGTGAATACAAGAATCTGGCCCTGTATCTCTGAATTTCAAATCATGATTGAAAATATTATTGTTACTAATTGTACCAGCAGGTAGAAATCTGAGGAAGCCAAGGGGATTGCAATACAGATGGCAACCTTTTTTGCCCTGTGCATTAAAAAAAACATGTAATATCTCCAATTATTCTAAGTGCTACATCTCCAAGAAAGACATAACAGCCTGACCTCATTAAGTGTACTCCTACAATATTGTAGATGGCATTATGCAGAGCACAACAATTTGAAACCATGGAAGATTCTAACATGCATTCAGAATTCTCCGTTTACTTGCCAGAGAATTGCCATGTTCTGTGATCTGATTGAATTTATTAAATTCTACTACAAAAAGGAAAACATACAACAGCGTGTTCATTTTTTCTTAATTTGTTAGGGGTAACAAAGTTAACCATCAGGTGGGAAAACAAACCCCCTGCTTTTCTGGCAGGACTTTTAATCTGGTTACCTCTTTAATTAGTAAATACCAGTAATGCCACAAAGTATGCCACAGCTTTCTTTTGGAACTTGAGCCCTTGGTGACAATAATCACGAGTTGACAATGGGTCCCGCACAAGTTAGATGAAGTTTGACTTCTTTGTAAAATGTGACTTTCTGGTGGGAGAAAGGGCAGTGAAATAGACTGGGATAATCAATCACAGAATAATCTTTGGCCATAACTGCTGTGACTCTGTTCTTCCTGCATGAACATATAAATGTCTAATGGTATGTTAATCCTAAATAAGATGACATTTTGCAAAAACTTTTATTAAATTAAATTATTATTTTTATTTAATTTTATTATTTTATTTTTATTTAATTATTATTAAATTAAATTATTAAACAACTAATAAAACTCTTCTGCAGTTTGCAGCTGGAAATAGGCACCTTGAATCGATTGTACTTGCTTAAAATCTAACCCAGGAGGACTAAAATCTGCAACCATTTACACCCCATACAACCCCACTGACTTCTATGGGGATGCACAGGATATAAATCACTACAGGATGCAGACCCAAAATGTGTCTAGCTATTAGTGGAATGCTTAGCCTGTGTTTGATAAGTGCAGCTCTGTCAATGGTAGCTATAGGCCTCACAAAGTCACATAGTACATTACAGACAAGGAAGAGCTTACAATGATTTTGACTGCCTTTATGTGCAAATAGAGCTCCTAGAGAGTAGAATTTAATTGTTAGTAACGGCATACAATAAGGCCATACTATCTCCTCCCCTGTGCATTGTGAAGGGGGATAAATTGGTAAATACCAGCCAAAATAGAGAGAAGTGAAGCCACGTATACCTCATCCCCTTTTGCCTGAGTCAGTGCAGTTGAACCTCAGTGGGATAGCAGAGCCAAGGAATTTCATGGCACCACCTTCTGGCAAAACCATAATCTCCACAGGCAATTTCAGTAGGAGTGTGAGAGAATGTATAACCCACCCTGGCAGAGAAAGAGTTAACTGGCGTGAGAGAGCAATTAGTCCATCCAGTTGCACCTGGAAGGTGGCCAGGCCCCGTTTAGAATTAGGCCCAGCTGAGGAGGAGATACCTGGCTGAATTGAGATTGAGTCCCAGCTGTGAGAAGCAGGGCTGACTGCTAGGGGATGGACTTTGGAACTGTGGAGGGCAGGCAGGAGATGAGTAGGTTTTAGGGGCCTCTCTAGAGAAAGGAGCTCTGATAAAGGATGTGGAAAGCCCTGCAAGTGTTGCTCAGTAGAAGAGCTACAAAGAACTTTGCAGAGCCTGGGATGGGTGAAGAGTCTGGGAGGAGTGAGCCCAGGAAGGGGCTGGGGGAAAGAGCCTAATGGCAGTCTGAGACAGGGAGTGGTACAAGGATGCAGCAAGGAGTTTGAATCAGAAGCAGACTTTAGCTGTTTGTCATGGAATCCAGATCAGAAGGAAGGTCTATGCTCTCCAACTGCAAATGAGGAAAGTGGTGTAAAAGCCACCTGAGATAAGGGGTGTGTAATCTTCCTTGGGCTGAAGACCTATCCTATGGTCATTGGATACTGTTTAGTGGGACTCTGTCCCCTTCAAAGGGGTGGGACTCGATGTGAGCTGGCTGGAGGGAAACGTCTTGAAAAGAAGCAGACTCCTGCTGGGCATGAGTGGCTGTCAGTACCGCGTGGCTGAGGAAGAAAGCCTGCTGTGCCACGTGTGGCCGTAAAGGGGTGCACCCGTTGTCCCTGTTTTACAAGGCATTAAATCCTGCTCAGGGCTTCAAGGTGGAGGTAGGCTAAGGCACAGGCAGGGGTGCTCTGCTGTTTGTAATATGGCTTCTTACTGAACCCTTCTACCAGGGACAACAGGGCTAGACTTTCCATGGAAATGCCCGGAGTTTGGCAGTTGGTTATCTGCTGGTAGCACAGTTGCACATGTGCAGTCTCCTCTCTCCCAAGGGGATAAAGAATCAGGAATTTTGCCTAGGGTGTGTATATCTAAAAAAACCCTTCCCCAAGTAACTTTGCTTCTCCTGTTGCTTGGCTGTATGGCGGTGATGCTAGGCCTATGCAGTTTTGGATCTATATATTTCTAGACTACCTATGGGAATGACTACCTATGAAAACAATATAGATAACTAAAAGTATTGTGAATAAAGACATATCTTTAGAAAATCATGTATTATCTCAACCCTGGGCTCATAAATGTATTCTGTCTGACTTGTTTGGGTCATATGCTCTTTGGAGCAGGGACTATATTTTTTATACTCTACAGCACTAGGCAAGATAGCAGTTCTGCTCAGTGAGTGATAAATAAGTTGTATGCTATAGAATAGGTATCTGAATGTCCAAATAATGTGCACAAAGCTTTAGAAAGCAGAAATAACAGGTATCTACTGTGCAATGACAAGGTATTTATTTACCATGTAAGCACTCTGCCAGAACATCTTGATTATCACCATCTAATTATATGCAGCAAGAAAAGAGTTACTTTGTGCTGTCTGCAACCCACAGAGGTATGGTGAAAAGTCTGAACAGGAATTTGCTTTCATATCAGATGTGGTCTGTTTATATCAACAGGAGCTCGGCCATTTTGAAAACATTGTGTGCTCCATTCTTTCCTTTCTCTTTATTTTCTATTGATTCCCTCTTCATCACGCTTATGAGCGGTCAGGGGTGACACTGCATTGAGCAGGTTTGTGTAGTCGTGAAGAAGTGGGTCCTTGTCTCGGATGTAGATCCTAGACTCTAGAGGCCAAGTTCTCAAAATACAGCCTGCATTTCTATGTGTTCCCACTTGTTTGTACAGATCATAGTGCTTACATGCACAGAACCCCACTGATGTATAAGGTGAACACATGGGGGTTTTATACATGGAGGCTGAGATTTTTGAAAGACCCAAAGGGAATTAGGGCACCAAATCTTACCAAAAATCAATGGGTCCCTAATGTCCTTGGTGTCCTCGGAAATTCTAGCCATAAATACTGACTTGTGTTCAAGACAGATAGCATGCAGAAACTGTGCACTCATAAGTAGAAGACTGAGGCCCCTTGAAAATTTACCTTGAGATATTGTGTGGAAACCCAGTCTGATCGCTTTTCTAGTGAAGAAGACAAAACAGGAAGTAAATAGACAAGAGACTCGATGTGATCGTGGCCTTTTTCTCAGTCCAAAACACTTAAGCACTGATTCTGGCTTTAAACAAATGGGCACACTGGGGCAGAAGGATGAGGAGGTGCTATGTTGCAGTGGGAGGCTCTGGAGGAATGTTATGGAATTCAGTCAGAACTTCTTAGAGATGCAGGGTGGTGGTCGTGATGGGGAAGGCAGGGGGTATGGAGTAGCACTCCAGCCCCAGCCTGGAGTGCTAGTTCTGCCACCCCTTGGAGGGTGCAATATGCGCTCTTAGTATGAATCAGCTATGTAGGCTGGTGCTGAGGGAGTGGTAGCCTCTGCAAGGACTGGGGAAATTCCTTATGCCTTCTCCTTCCCTTCTTGCATCTTTTCACATAGTCTAATTCCCTGGTGAGGATCTGGCCCTCCTTATGTATATTGCTTGGCCATTTCCACCTCAGTGATTAACAGCTGGACACTTGTGGTTTTGGGGGCTTCATATTTCAGAATTCCACTATTTGACAGTGCCTTAACCTGCAGTTACACTCACTTGCATCAAGTCTGAAGTTGGTCATAGATGTTTGTCAGTCTGCTACAGTTCCTGCACTTTTGTGTGGGTGTTATGCCACTTCTGAAATTCACCCTTGTGTAGGAGGCCAGCATGGGGCATAGGCAATATTTAACTCTCTCTTAAACCCTATTTTGAGGGTATAAAAGGCCCCCTTCACTGGTGTGCATAACAGATTCAGGATTTGGTGAATAAGGAAAACAGCGAATATACCCAATGAAGATAAAATTCCAGTTTTCCTACGCATTTAATGAAATTTAGACATACCATCTGTTTGTGTGTTTGCATTCCTCCCCCTACCCTCCCAATCAGAATTACAGGCATTTAGGAGACATATTCTGCCTTTATTATTTATAACCAGGAGCTCAAAGTTTAAAGTTGACAGTTAGAAAGCAGCTTTTTGTCCTGACTGTTTTTTCCCCACTCTTGAGCCAAACAATTTTAAGCAGAAGTCTGCTAACTAATGCTATGTGCTATGGTTTTGGTTTTTAAAGAAGATCAACTCCCCAGCACTCTAACACTGTACTCCCAAACTGCCTTTATCTATTGCCGACAGCTGATATGATGAAAATTCACTGCTATCACATTCTTGCTAACTTCTGCTTACCCTCAGCTAAAATGCAAAATCTTCTACAGATTCAACTTGTCAACCTGAGTTTGGAGGCATCGCTTAGGATGTTGAACTTCTTAACAGGCTGCAGAAGGAAACTAAAATTATATCAAGATCTTCTCCAGAACATCTGCCCATTGCAGCAAGATTTTGTAGTTCAATGTTCGCTGCCACAGGTCCAGAAATGCTGTCTTCATGGTTGGGCAAATTTTTATACTGCCTCTATTTCTCTTTCTCACACCCGGTCACCTTCAGGCAGAAATCTCTTAAGCCTTCTGAATAACTGATACTTAGTTTTTATTCATAGACTTTTAAGGCCAGAAGGGGACTATTATGATCATCTAGTCTGAGTTCTTGCATAAACCTGGAATCTCCCCCAATGATTCCTGCATCAGAGCTAATAACATCTGAGCACAACTTTAAGAAAAGCATTCAGTCTTGATGACTGGGAGAACAGGTTTTCTGTAATAATTATGCAACTAATTTTGCCACATAAGTATTTTATGCAGTTGATCCAGATGACAAAATAGGGGAAAATATTTAAACTACTTGCCATCATTAAAAAATAAATATCTGTTCAGAAAGAACAAGATGAAAAATGAGATGCATGTTCTCTACAATAATATCGGTGCCATTACACGCTGGACAATAAACTATCAATTTGGACAATACCAGGGGAAAATTAAATACTGTGGTGCAGCAAGAACCACCCATTGTCTGTGCATATGTCGAATGTTGTGAAGGAATAGTGGCTCTCTTGGACCTTGATTTGTTTGTCTTCATCTGTATTTTATGGCACATGCATGAGGGAATTCCATCTTTTTGGGGGGTGGGGAGAGGAGGAAACCTCTTCTCTGGCTTTTGTTGCTGCTGCTGCCACTTTTTACGCGGCTGCTGTTTGAAGACTGTTTGGGCATGTTAGACAGTCACAGTGGAGAGTGAGAGAAGAGGGCGGGAGTGCAGGTGAGGCAGTTAAACTGCATGTATCAAGCGCTTTATTATGTGCTTTCACAACGCCTTATGGATATCATTGTGTGTCTGTCTGTACGTACATACCAACCCACCCCACAGAACTCCAAAAGGAATATTGGACAGCTGCAGCTACAATCACATACTGTAATATGGCCCATACTGACCTCAAACTTCATTCCAATGATGGGCCAGTGTTTTTGAACCACAACATTTCCAATGAGCTGTTTATGAAAACTTAAAATATGTTATGGAAATTTGAGAGGAGACAAACATAAAAAATATTTCCCTCAACCCCGCCCCCAAAGTTTCTGGATATTAAGATGTCCTCTAAAATGTTCTAGAGATTTGAACCAGTTGCTACAGGCCTGTGAAATCCCTGAGGCTGGAACCAAGTTATGAACAAACACCTCATTACTCTTGTAGTGAATCCAGCTTGATTCATTCAAACCCTGTATTTAGCTGCTAACTGCCACGCCTGGAGAAGAATAATAGGTTCTGCATTCTCTGTGATAGCTCATTCATCATCAGCATGATCCTTAATGAGGCAGAAGAAAAAACAATTTGAACTTGACTGGATATATGCTTCTAGCAAAAGGATGGAGAAAATCTTGAACAATCCCCTATTTGGATTTAAGCTAGAAAAACGTTCTGTCTCTTCCTAGCAAACATTTGTTGTTTTGATTCTGATCTCACAATAGTTTACATTGGTGTAACTCCACTGACTTGAGCGGTATCATGTCCAGCACAGAATGACATGAGAATGATTGGGCCTTTTGTAGCAATTGCACCATTCCATCATAGAAATTCCTTGCAAGCACTATTAGAGGTAGGAGGACTCCTTTGAGTGTAATTCACCCAAAGGGCGCTGTCTCTTCACTTGCATGGTTCTGCTCCCATAAGGTGTCTGGTTTCCCTACCCTCCAGTTATCTGTGAAAACTGATGTTTGAATTGCCAGACTGCAAAGAAATCTGAGCAGGGAAGCTATTTCGAGACCTTTCACATGGTTCCCTTGTGAAGAAATCCTCTTCCTGCTTGTGTGTGACCAGAGAGTGACATACCATTTTGGAGTCTGCCTTTCAGGCAAGATGCATAATAGCGGAACGAAACAGGGAAGGGTAAAGAAATGGAAATATATCAACAGAGCTAAGGAAAAAAGCTGTAATAAAGAACAGCATTCAAGACTGAACTCAAAAACCAGTTCATTATTGGACCGATAACATAATTGCTTCTGTATGTGAAGACACACCGCTGTACAGCACTGATGGTACCCTAACGGCAGAATGGTTAAACAGATAAAGAAGAGGTATTCTGATTTTTAGAAGACTTCAGAAGATTGGCTTTCTTGTCAGCACAAAGCACTATTTCAGTGTGTTCCTGGAAACGTGGGGTCCCGTGGTTTTGGGGACTGCTGCACCTGCGAGTTGGAAACATTGCATGAGCCACCATGAAGGGAATGTACTGTACCTATCACCACAAAATGAGAGACATCCTCTGGTACCCAATCAGTGTGTGTTTGCACTTGGGACTTGGGCAGAGCGTCCCATAAAATATCCGTTCAAATACACATTACCTGAGCAACATTTGCTCAGTCTGGTCACAACCAAGTCATTCCTGTGTTAGCATTCAACAGTGCAATGACAAGCAATGTTTCAGAATCGGCTTGGGCAGAGCTGACATGGGCTCCCAAACAATATAGGAATGCAGTCAAATACAAAGAAACACTCATCTTACCAATTTCACCTGCCCACACAGCATGGGCTTCTCTTCTTTTTGGCCAGTGTGTGAGGAACCCATGCCTTGCAAGTACCTATAACTGCAGCACGTGTGTCGTGGGAGTTCTCTCCCCTATTCATCTGGAGTGTGCAGATAGATACTTCCCTGGCCACAACCAGAATCCACTTTAAAGTGTGGTAGAGGGGTTCTTTCCAGGCCTGACAGAAATGTGATACCATCTCTTGGATATTGCCTTTCTTTTAGAAACTCAGTAGGAATGGCGGGAATGATGCCTGCTCCTTTTAAGGGAGTTCTAGAGGCAGCTGTGGCCAGGGGAATCCCCTCTAGAACAGGTGGAGGGACAGAATGCGTGAGACATCAGTGAATAGGTCAGAGGTGGGCAAACTATGGCCCACAGGCCACATCCCGCCTGCGGGACCGTCCTGCCTGGCCCTTGAGTTCCCAGCCGGGGAGGCTAGCTCCCGCTCCCTCCCCTGCAGCCTCAGCTCGCCGTGCTGCCAGCACTCTGGGCAGCAGGGCTGCGAGCTCCTGCTGGTAGTGCGGCGGCATGGCTGGCTCCAGCCGGGCGGCTCGGCTGCCAGACATGCTGCTCTAATGGCATAGTAAGGGGGCGGGGAGCAGGGGGGTTGGATAAGGAGCAGGTGGTCCTGGGGGGCAGTCAGGGGACAGGGAGCAGGGGGTGGTTGGATAGGCATGGGTGTCCTGGGGGGCCTGTCAGGTGGCGGGGGTGTGGATAGGGGGCAGGGCAGTCAGGGGACACGGAGCGGTGGGGTTGGATAGGGGAGGGGGTCCCAGGAGCGGGCGGTCAGGGGACACGGAGCGGTGGGGTTGGATAGGGGAGGGGGTCCCAGGAGCGGGCGGTCAGGGGACACAGAGCAGGGGGGGTTGGATGGGTGGGAAGTTTTGAGGGGGGCAGTCAGGGGGCTGGAAGAGGGAGGGCGCGGATAGGGGGCAGGGCCAGGCTGTTTGGGGAGGCACAGCCTTCCCTACCCAGCCCTCCATACAGTTTTGGAACCCTGATGTGGCCCTCAGGCCAAAAAGTTTGCCCACCCTGGAATAGGTGCTGCGGTTATGTTCTTACATGTATTCCTCTGCCCCTTTCTTACTCTTGTAGACTGACCAGTAGCCCATCCCCTCTGGCCCTGCAGCACGCCCTTCTGCTTCTATATGAGAGGGGTGGATTTATGCTTGGCTCTTGGGCATGTACTTTGGCTCTTAGTTTTTTATAATAGAAAATGAATTGAGCTGAAACTAGGCCACAAGCTGTTGCTGAAGGGCAAAAGTACTTCTGGGTGATCGTGGGCTGTTTACCACTGTCCTGTGGCTGGTAATATCAATTTCATGAATATGGGATGATACTTTTCTGTGGCTACCACCAACATTTTTGGATTTGTTTGGTTTTTTTTGGGGGGGGTGGGGGTGGGAATGAAGCCTTATCTTTGGAATCACACACGGGTTTTTTTTTATCTTATTCTCTTTCAACATCTCATGTATAGAACTTTTTGTCTTGGTCATTTAGAATTTTAAAGAATAACCCTTGGCCCACAGCATTTTAAGTTGGTGGCGCGTAAATAAAGATCTTCTCCCTTCTTTTTTGTTTTCCTTGGGAGACACAGACCGTTCCCTAGATAAATGGAGATTTCTGCTCTAGCCTGTTTCTCTGCTTTTCAAGTGGCAAAGTGTTTTATTTTTGCTTGTTAAAAAAAGAACAGTTTGAAAGATAAAGCGGCTGCATTGCAGCAGACTGTTCCAAAAATGATAAAATTTGAAAAATAACAGGCTTGTTCCAGGGCCATGCAATCAAAATAGTTCTTGCGCTGGAGATATAAAAAGAGACTATGCACAACATTCCTGAAATAATTTATGCTTAGTTCAAGTTTAAAGTCATGGATATAATGGTATATTATGTGTTCTCTTGGCATTCTGTTTTTAAATCAAGAACATGAGCTCATCTTTTGCTCTCCACACAGAGCCCTCATTTCCTTAATATTTTACACTCTGATCTATGCCTGCCCCATGCTCCAAGGCAGACTGCCTTTCACATTGGAAGGGCTTTTTTAGTTCACCTTCCCAATTTTGATGATGATAAATAATAAACCATAGCACATTAAAGTCTCAGTCCTCAGCTGCTTTCATGCCATCTTTGTGCTTTGTTGATCCTGGGCCAGCTTTGTTAGGCTGGTTCACTGGTATAAGTACCCCGAACCTTGTCCCAAAGCCTTCAGTCTGCTCTTACTTGTGCAAGCTACTTAGGATCCTTAAAGGGCCACTGGCAACCAGGGGTGGCTGAGACACAAGCCCCTGACACATTCTCTTCCCTCCTTATTCTGCCTATAGGAAAATTGGCGTGAGAGCTATTACACTGGGCACTCCAAAGGGTGGGGTGATCTACATAAAAGATAAACAAGTTACCTTCAGCCCCAAACCATAAAATAACCAATCACAGAGATGAATTTAGATCTAAAGGGTACCCTGCCTCACTCTGTCATACCCCTCCCTGCCCAAAAGCCAATGCGATGGGTTTCACAGTGTTCCTGGAAAAGCAATGGGCCCAGAGTACCCATCTGAGTTATGGTGGCCCCTGCAATCTGCCAGGCAGTGTCCAAATAAATAAAGACACTGACTCAAAGAGCTCCCAGTCTAAGACGATGATTTTTGCATGAATTTTGACTTCTGCATTAACAATAACATGCATGTGAGACTCTAGAGAGAAATTCACCTTCCTGTGGTAAATTCACCATCCTTGCCAATTATCCCTGTAGCTCTGCTGTGCAATGGAAAGGCACAGGGGGAAGATAGACATGGGGGCAGGGAAGCTCTGCTACATTTGCATGCTACAGGGGGTTTGGAAGGCGCTTCCAACTAGCTCTGAGTAAGCTGCATGGAAAGAATCGATGATGGTAGGCTCGGGGGCACAGAAGGGGGACAACTGGATCCACACTTATGTGGGTCTAGAGGGCCAATCCATAACCATAGAGGCCAGTGGAGTTGCAATACCATGGTTTGCTTGTGAATTGGGGCAAAGAGGACTTTCATCCTCTCAAGCCCCTGCAGAGTTCATTGCACAAAGGCTATGCACTCAGGGTTTGTGTGGCATGCAGCTGAATTTCATGCACAGAGAACTGTTGATCATAGTTTGAAAATAGAAATGAGCAATAAGGTTAAAAATGTAAAAGGAATGCTAAAAATCAGAGTCAAACTCAAGTTTAGGTACACACATGGAGCAAATTCATTTGCAGCTTCTGTTAAAGTCAATATTAAATACGTGCTGTATTTAAGTACAAAGTACTTAAGTACTTATTACAAAACTATAGCACATGAAGGCCATCATCATTCATTAACAATGGGTGCAATCCCAACCTAGCCTTTATTACCTCTGAAAATGCAGGCAACTTCAGAAGGGAGGTTGTGGCAGGCATCCCAAGATCGCAAGGACAATCGAGGCTGCAGTGCAAACTTGAAAAACAAGGGATCTGCTGAGATTCAGCTTCAGAAAGGCTTACTGAGAAGGTGTTACCTCTTAGTTGGATGAATCCATCTACAATATTATTCTGACACATGGGCACTAGGGAGAATGTCTCCTTGGTGTGGAAGATTGCCTAAAAGTTCATCCCTAGAGGATGTCACACAGTATGCAAACCTGGGCAAAACTCTAGATATCGTGGAATGGTCCTTGAGCACTATGACCATCCAATGTTCCTTGGGGTTCATTAGATGAAATGCTGACATTCAAAGAGCACATCAAGAAGCTGAAATGGGTAGTGAACTCTGGAAATTGTGTACTTCAGAAACTGGACAACACAAAATGGGGAGCTGACCCTAAAATAGTTTGAGCAAGCACTCTTGCCCTGTGTTAAACTGTGGAGTACTAAGCCCCAGTATGGTCACCGTCATGCCATGCACACACAATTGATACTAAACTAGTCAGTCCTTTAGGATCATCACAAGGACTTTGAAACTGACTCTCACAGGGACTTTGAAACCGATTCTCACACTTTGCTCGCAAAGATTGCACTGCCATTGGTGAGGTACAAGACCTTCATTAAAAAGAGAGACAACAAACAGGTTCATGATCCAAAACATCCTCTGCATGTACACATTCCAATTCTGAAGAGGCTGAAATCCAGAAAGAGCTTAACTTCTGAAAATCCCTTACCCCAAAATGCTACTGTAGAAAGCTACAGAGTACTAAAATGGCAGGAAATTCCAATCATCTTTGAGAACACCTCCTGCCAGGCACTGATCTCCAATGAAAATACCGGTGTATTCTAATTTGAGAGAGAGCGGAGTGGCAAATACTGGTGACAATTTTTTCCCAAGAAGGAGGCCAGGAATGACCCCCAATGTGAATGCGGCGAGCAGAAATACAGACTTGAACACTGCCTGATGCAGTGCCCCCTTTCAACATCCTGTATTCCTGAGGAACAATTTGAGATAAATGACAACACCAGGTCTTGACTGCGGTTTTAGAGTGAGAAGCTATGATGACCATTCATTAGATGGAATCCCTTCATAAAATGTAACCAGCCAAAGGAACCAATAATACAATCAGAATGCTGTTGGAACAAGTGTTTTCAGTTACGTTAGTTTTCTTTTTAACATGGAACTGAGAATAGACATGGTGCAACTCATATAACATACAAAGTGTTTGCTTTTTCTTGGATTGGACTGGGTATGTCACATGCTTACTGTATGGGCTGATTGCTGAAGTGGACATGGGTGTTTTCTTTCATTGACCAATAGGAAGCACATGATCCTAAAATGCTTCATTCCCATATATTTATTAGTTCTTTGTCAGCATTTTGTAATGGCACACCACAGAAAAATACATTGGGAGCTCTAAGCCCATGAGACTAATAGATTTTATTTTTAAAAAGTCGCTTGATACTGATACTGGGCATAAAATACATTTTTGTGTGTAGGCCTAACCCAAGAACTCTTGCATGATATGCCAAATCTTTCTCAAAAACAATATATATCTGCCAAGCTTTAAACAGACACTCACTATTCCAGATGGAATGGGCATTGACACAAGAATGTTTTTGCCCATCTACCTACATTGGCATTCTAGATTTACCACATGAAGTTTTAATTACTTTCAGATAGGAAAGTATTTTTTTAAAAAAAAGCTTACTGTTAGATATTGAAAAGAGAGAGTTTATAAATATCAATTTAAGATCGCAGAACTGGATTAAATACTTAGGGGCACGATTATGGCTCATCCTTCACGGTGAGTATGGTGGCCCTTTTAAGCTTTGTGGGCTACCTGAATCACGGAGGGGAAACTAGCCTCTGCAAGCATGCCACCTCACCTTCCCGTGCAGGTGGGAAGGAGGTGGGGTGGACAGAGAATGGGTGGAGCCTTGACTCTGCCTCCTTTGCTAATTGGCCACCCAATGTGGTGAGATAAATAAATGGCTTGGTACAGAAAATTACCAGATTATTTTCCCCCTGGAGCAAGGAAGAAACCAAGGAAGGAACTGTGACTCTCTCAGCATTTCACTTGCCTCCCTGGACTTCTGCTGGGTAGCACTGTCCCCTGTTATGGGCTGAGTGTGTAACTTGTTCAATGGATTTGGCTCCTTTCTGCATATGTATGCTATCATCTGCAAACCATTTAGAATTTTCTGCAAGTTATTTATTAATTGAGCTTATTTACTGAATGCTTTCCGCTTCTACTAACAATTAATTATTTGTGTTGTGGTGGTGACTAGGAGCTGCAGTCATAGACCAGGATGTGAGTGTGCAAGGCACAGTACACACACATGCTTGGCATACCAGACTGGATGCTTGGGGACCTGTTCAGTGTCGTGCTACATCTTGTGAAGTCATTCACTTCAGTGAAAAGTGGGTGTAAAGTGTTAACCAATAAGAGTGGTTATGTATTATCCCCACTTTGCATGGGTGTAAATGACTTCATAAGGTACAGGGAAAGAGTGAATCATAGAACCATGATATGGCATCCTGAGTTTGGGGATTTCCATGTTGTGGAGGGATTTTCCTTCCTTCCTTTGCTCTAATTCTGGTTGTTTCTGGCTATTTCCTCATCTTATCTCAGGTCTTCCACAATTGGTGTGTTGGTTTTTCACCCTGCTTGGTCAGGAAAATTACACAGTGGCAGAGCCAAAAATAGAGGTTCCTTAAACATCAACTAACAAAATGCATATGCCATAAAGCCAGCTACCAAAGACTTCAGATAAGGAGTCAAAATGTCAATAATAATAATAATAATAATAAAAACCCTACAGATCACATAAGTCAACAAACCTTTGAATAGTGTGAGTACAACCGTGCGCACACATGTACAACGGATTGACTAGAATTGAGGTTTGGATAGTCCTTCAGGTTGGAAAAAATGTTCTACCATGGAAGTTACAGCCTGATCGAAAGCCCATGGAAGTAAAAGGAATCTTCCTATTGCTTTCACTGGGCCTTAGACTTGGTTCCAAATACACAAAGTTCCAAGATGAAAGTATTATTGCTAATGGAAGTTAGATTTTTCAACCGCAGATTAGAAGAAACAAAAAAGCCAGCTCTTTATTTCAGCAAGGTTGGACTGTCTCAGGCACCAATTCAGGAAATCATCCCTATGTAGGACAGCACTTAAACATTTGCTTAAGTACTTTTTGAAACTGGCACTTGAGTGAGAACCCAGAGAAATTACATCTACAAACCTCCTTTTACAAAGATTAAAACGTAAAACGGACAATCAACACCACCAAAATATAAGGCATTTCCTATCAACTGAATCACAACAGCAGGGGTGCTGGAATAATTTTTATAGTGGGGGTGCTGAGAGCCATTGAACCAAACTGTAAACCCTGTATATAATGGAAACCACTTCAAACCAGGGGGTGTGACAGCACCCCTAATACCAGCACCTATGGCAACAAGTGATCTGGGATCTATCAATCTCCTGTGTGTATTCCCAGCTGTTCAGCTGTTGACGCTGAAGCAGGGGATGTGAAAAGCAGAGAAGGTCCTGAATCCAAATCCCAGATCTTAACCCTAGTGTGAGGAAGTTCAGAACAATTTTAAAATACAAACGTAATTGCACAAAGAAAGTACAAAAGGAAATGCGTGCGTGTGTGTGTGTGGACACTGAAACCTGAACCTGAAAAAATGTGTCCAGCAACCCAAAGTGCACACAGGTTGGAACATTAACAGGGTGACTAACTGAGTGGTTGTTAGGGTGTTAATACTGAGTTGTGTTGCTCTAGGTGTTCAAGGCTGGGAGGCATCAGTGAAAATAGAATGCACACGCTTAAGCTATTGGGTCAAAATCATTTTCCATTTGCTTTAATGTGGTTTTTTTTAATGACTTTAATGAAGCTACACTAGGGAAGAATTTAACACACATGGAAAGTCAAATAATATCTACAATTTGCTGCCAAATCCAAATATTTTTATGCTCCTTGATGTAAGGTTTAGTGAGAGCTATTTGTGTGAAAGGAAAAGTATTAAAATTTTATTTTGTATCATGACTTTTCAGAATGTACGGATGTTTGATTGCTCAGGTAATTACCTACTGTGGATGAATGGAGCAGTCATGTTTCCAACAAGTTTATAACCTACTTATTGATCCTGTCACTTGAAACTTACATTGAATTTGTTTTGTTCCGCCACTTAAAAAATATAACACATTCTATACATGCTGTGGGAAGATTGCTCTGAATCTGACACCCCGTTTTCAGATGGCTTTTCTTCAGAATTTATGCAGACATTCTATGCATGATAGCAGGGGCTGCAACATGTGATCAGAGGGGGAGCAATATGTAATGAATAGCAGGAAAGTGTTCTTTATACTAAAATAGCACGTTTCACCTTTTTTTTTTCATGCACAGACCTAACCTTTGTAAGGAAATGGCTGGATTTTTTTTTTTTTTTATGAAAAGGGACCATTGTAATGAGAACTATGGAGAATATACAACATCCTGGTTACATTATGTACTTCTCAGATGTTCCTCATTAGGTAGAATAGTTCTCTTTAGATCCCAGCTCTCTTCCATCTAATGTTAGGACTCTGTTGTTTTACTACCTTCACTTAAGATAATTTGCTAACATCAGAAATTTGAACTTATAAATGTAATAAAACCCATCTATTCTTTTTACTAAATGTTAATACATAATTTACATTTCAAAACATTCACTTTAAATCATAGTTTTCCCCAAACAGCCAAGATATGGTCTTTTGCAGAGAGAGGATTTGTATTGCTTTATCTGTCAGGTCCTGCAAATCCTATCTGCGTGAGTAAGCACTACTTGAATGGGAAAAGATTTTCAGGATCAGGCCCTGAGCAAAGCTACGAAAAGGGGAGGACTTTTGAGTCTGTGGAAAAATTGTCAAACACCAAATGCATTCTATATTTTAAATCTGTACCACAATAATATTGAGAGTTCAGAGGAGAATGAATTTCAGCCTCAAGCACTTCTTCTGATCCATTTTTAAAAAAACAACCCTAGCCGAGCGCTACATCTGCTAATTGAGCCGAGACTCCCAACTGCTATTTGCTTTTATTCTTTTGACTCCAGCAGTTTTTTCATACTTGTTTCTCATCAGCGTTAGACAAAAGTGACATGCACACAGTGATGAAAATGTATTCTATTTAAGACCAAATTTGGGTTAGCTGGAAACGTGAGGTCTGGAAATTGCTGCAAATAAAACAGCTGGAGTGAGTATTTTGTCATTTGACAGTTCTCTTAACTCAATAACAAGGTCCTATTTACAGTAGGTTCTATAATGTAAAATATGAATGTATGGCTATTCCCTTAGTAAATGTAGGTAATCAACAGATTCTTTAAAACAGTTCGGGACAAATTCTACCCTCACTTACACCTGTATAACCCTCCTGTCCTCAATTTGCATATGTGCTAGATACTTTATTTGCTTTGTAGGGACCCTAGCAGAATGGGGTCCTGGTCCATAACTGGGCTTCTAGGTGCATCCTTGTTATCTATTATTAATATATAGAATCCACCTGCATTGCTCTCCTGCACTTAGTCCCATGCACAGTAGAAACATTACAGACTTTCTGGTCTAACAATAGTTTTTACTGAATCTGATAATGATTTTTAACAGGGTCAGTGAGATTGGAATGAGGTTTTGTGTCACTACTGAATTCCAGATCTTCTCCATCCGGACAAGGGCACCCCTTTAAAATTTCCCAGTACTCATTATAATACGTCACCCATACCTGTTGTGTAGAGATGCCATTGAAGTGATCTCATACAATCATGTGAGTGTAGACTGGAGACATTAAAAATATTTTTAAAAGACCAGTTTTGGCAGGATCTTACATTCACTGCGCGGTCCCTTGCCCTTATAGAATTAAATCACAATACCGTCCTTCCAGACGGTTGGCAGGGTTCCAGTTCTCCACACCAGACGAAAGATGGCCAGAAGTGATTCTGCTACCGGATCAATAGCACACTTTAGCGGCTCTGAGGGGATGCCATCAGCACTGGTTGAGTGTCTGTTTTTCAGTTTAGAGATGGCACGCTTCACTTCATCCAGTGTTGGTGCATCAGTACAAATGTCTGGATCTGGAACTGCAGTGACTGCCAGATCATCCAGCTCTGAACAAACATCAGCTGGAGGATGGTTCAAGGCACTGTAATAATGTTCTACCCAGTGTAAGAGAATTTCATCATCTGATTTACATGGATGGCCTTGGCTGTCGTTCAGGAAGCCGTTTGTAGTGACTACCTCTTGACCGCTGAGGTTGCGAATGGTGTGGAATGCTGGCTTCAAGTTGCCCCTGGCTAAGCCAAATTCAGCATCATCTGCCACTTGGCTATAATATGCCTTGTGATCACTGAGAGCCAGGGTGTTAAATTTTCAGTTAAGCTGATTACGAGTGCACTTATTACCACACTGGCAGGTTGCAGCCTTCAATTTAATTATCTGGAAGGCCTCTTCCGATAGCCATGGTCAGCGTGCTGGATGCCTATAGCCAATTGTCTGCTCAGTAGATTGGTTGGGGGTAGAAGTGAATGGGACCAGGCAACCTCCACGTAGTGTGGCAGATTAGCTAGAGCCGAGAATCTGTTGCTGACATCAATACAAAACCTGTTGGCTAAACCTGGCACATGAAATGCATCGATGTCAAACTTCTTCATCATCGCAGAGGGCTTACCTGCTCGTTGGAGCATCAACACCACACGGGCGACCAATACAGGAGCTGAAGAGATGCCTAACACATGTAATTGTGTGGTCCAACTCCTTCTGACTGATGCCATCATGAGAGATCCATGACATCTGGTATATGCATTGCCACTTGAACCATGACCCAAGAATGGAAAGATTCTGGGAGGCACAGAATGTAAGCAAGCAGCGAGAGTTATCATTGGGTGTGCTTGAACCCTGTTCAAACCCAGTTCTCAGGGAGCCAATAACTGCATTTAGGTCACCCAGGATCACAAGATTATATTGTGGAAGAACAGTGCATACTAGATGTTCCAATTGATTGTAGAAATGATCTTTAACTGAGTCAACAGATTCCTCTGTCAGCGCATAGATTACTATGACAGTGAGGTAACTGTGCCAATGTTTAAGATGTGCAATAAGTGAGGAGACATGGGCATCCAGGTTGTCAGGGAGGACTTGGCCTTGCCTCGCAATAGTAGTGCTACCCCCACATAAATGGCTGGGGCCGCCAGAATACAGAAGTAAAGAATCTTCCACCTCATGACAGCCGTGATCTATCAGCCTTGCTTCTGTTAGTCTTGCGATTGATATACCAAGACAGTCCATTTTGTGTTAGACAGCGACCTGATGACCATGCCTGTAAAAAGTTGCAACATTCCAAGTTGCAATTTTGGTGGAATGTCGGAGATCCCAGATTCAATTGGATGCATTGTCACAATGTACTGCAGATGGGCCTGCCGACATTAGAGGACACGCCTCCTCAGGGGGGCTTTGGCACGAACCTGTCATGTTTGCATGGAGGAGAGATGGCACCAACAAGGCATCTACAGCTGAAAGTGAGGCAGGGGTTTAACCCTGGTGCTGAGTACTAGGTTATTCATGGTAAAAAAACCAAGAGCAAATGATTATCCCAGGAAATACCTTGTCCCACTGGGATGAGATGGAGGCACAGTAACGCAACCCTTTTCCTAGTCTACCAGGACTGGCTTCATGCTATGTGACCCGAGCCATTGTGTCTTTCTCAGCGACTTCCTTTGCCTTGGGTAGCTAGGTGCAGCTGCTGCCCTGCATCTTCGCTGCCTGTGTTAGCCATCCTTTTCAGGGTTCGCTTGGGTATTATGCGAGGTGGACAGATCCAAATGTGATATTTCGGACAAGCCTTCATTGCTGATGGCATAGCTCCAACAAGCAATCCCCTACTTCAGATGTTACACCCCCTCCACCACGATGAGGTAGAGGTTGGGCTTGGGCGGGGGGGCAACACTTTGCTCTCCATTCCAGGGAAGGTGTTTGCGCGTGTTTTGCTGGCATGCCTGGAGCCTTTGCTACATCTGAAGTGTTGTCCCCAACAGTCAGGCTTTATGAGGAACAGGTCCACATTAGATGCCATTTTGGCCCTTTGCTTGTTGTCAGAGATACATCGCAAGTTCAGGAAGCCCCTGCATGTAGTGTATGTTGATCTTAAGGCTGCATTTGATTCAGTATGCCATGTTGTGTTTATGGAAGGCCTTAAAGGACATAGGCGTCCCTACCACTCTGCTGGACTCGATTAGAGAGCTGCATAATGGAACCACTGTCCGTGTTTGTCTGGGGAACTGAATGTCAGCGCCTTTTAAATCAGTATCTGGTGTTAGGCAGTTTTGCGTTTTGGTCCCTGCACTCTTTTGTCGGGCAATGGATTTCATAATGCAGCATTCCGTCAGGTCCATAGCCATTGAGATCGGTGATCTCTCTCTCTCTCTCAGGCCTTGACTACGCTGATGACGTTGTTCTTTTAGTACAGGGCCCTGACAGGTTTTGTGAGGCACTCCAGCATATGGAGGAGGAGTCAGCTAAGATTGGTCTCCATGTTTCATGGTCAAAGACAAAACTGCAAAATCTAGGACCAGGTCTACCCATGATTCTGGTCTCTTTGAACAATGAAACTGTTGAATCAGTTTCCATCTTTTGCTATCTGGGTTCTATACTTACCAGCTCCCCCAGTTCTCACACAGAGGTTCTCCTTCGAATTGGCATCGCAGCATCTGCCATGGGCCATTTACAATGGATATGGAATCAACAGCATCTTAGTATGACAACCAAGTTCAGGATTTATTCGAGCTGTATCTTTCCCATACTGTTGTATGGCTGCGAAACATGGACACTATGCCGCTCAGACTGGACAAAGCTGGAGGCTTTCCACACAAAATGTCAGTGTCGTATATTGGGCATAAAGTGGAATGACTTCATCCGTAATGCAGATGTTTATGGTTGCTCAGGCCTACAGACTATTGGGGCCATTGTCTGCAGGCGGTGCCTTATGCTTTTTGGACACGTCGCAAGGATGCCACAAGACGTTCCAGCGAACACTGTTCTGTGGGTGGCTTGGAACATCCAGGATCAAATTCCACCAACCAAGGGGTGGAGGCGGCCCAGAGGCAGACCCCCTATTACGTGGTTTTCATCAAGTCTGTTCCGATGTTGGACTCAGGCCGTCAAGCCTTTGCGGTTGCGCAGGAACAGACCAAATGGCAAATGACTGCTACAGCCGACTGTCTGGCTAAGCATTGAAGAGAGAGAGTTTTGGCAGGATACCTTCCACTGGCCATTACAGTGTGCCATTGAACCCATTTTGCAAGATTAAGAAGGATATGAGTATTAGGAAACCTCATTAAAAAAGGTGGTTGCACATCTGTGTTTTCAACCCAAAGCACCTCTGTAGGATTCAGGATTTTACGTTGGGTTTTTGTGTGTGTGTTTTTGTTATTTTTAAATATTAAAAAATGTTTAATCCACATTAAAGATTAATCTCTTGCCAACTTTTCTTTAGAAGTGTGGATCAGAATCTGTAGCCTTTAGTGCTACTTATTCACTTATTTATTGATTCCCTCTTACGGAAAGCTGGTCAAACAGCTTTATTTCAAAATTCAAAAGATAGAAATATACTTCTGAGCTCAGATCTCGAATGCCAACTTCCAACCTGAAGCAAACTTTTATAACTAAGTTAAAATGGAGGCTATAATGGAAACACAGAAATAGCCTTAACCTTTGTGCCATTGACACTGTTGCTGTAATATGTAAGAAGCTGAAAGACAGACTTTAAATCCTGGGCCAAAGTTGAATCAAGAGAATATTTTCTATGAAATATACTGGCACATACAGTAGGTATGTGTATAACACCCAGTACAGGTGGTTTCTGTATGAGCCTTGCTGCTGTTAAAGATTTGTGCTTGTGTATCACTGCGTGTGATTTGGTTTTTTTCCCCCCTCCCCATATCCTGATTCTTCTTTAGCACTGCAGCTTTAATAATAGGCTAAATTTTGTCCTTGGGTAAACATATACAATCCTATTATCATTTTTGCCGCAGTTTAGCTGAGGTCGGAATTTGGTCCACTGTATTTATTACATTTTTAAATCACAAATAACTGTGGGTCAAATTTCCCCTGATCCATGCCTCCTGTAGTAACTCAACCCAGTGAGCTCAATGGTGATGCATGAAACATGAGTCAGAGAAGAATTTGGCCCTGTGCTATCTCTGAAAAACGAGGGCTAAAGGTATATTCTGAATCTGCTCATGGCATCAGTAAAAACACTCTGTAGCTTATTCAAGGTAGAATAGGCATTGTCTACCATGCCTTCTTGGCGGAGTTTCTAGTGCTGAGCAGGAGGAGTACAGAACATATGAGGGAGGGAAGAAATAGCCTTGATAACAACAAAAAACAGCAAAGAAATTGATATCAAAGTTGTGAAAGGTGCCACACATGGCATGAATACATGTTTAAATCCAGTATCTTCATATTCTGCAATATTAAAGTCATTCTTTAAAATACACCAAAGGAACACTTCTAATTTAGTTGCCAAGCAAGGGTTAAAGGGAGGGGGAGAGGGAGAACGAACACAAATGAACAGAAAGGTGAACCAGTATTTTAAAATGTAGTTATGGGCTAGAGGCTCTTAAATACTGGGCTATCAAAACTTGTGACTTGGTACGAATAATGAACTGCATGCTTAAAAATGCTTTGCTTCATCTTTAATATCTTTACTGCATGCAATTATATTAATGTAATTTAGGTGCACACAGCAACAATACCAAAGGAGCAGCCAGAGTTTGTGTCTAAACACTGACATCTGGATGGGATTTTATAGGCCTTAGTTTTAAAAGATCAATGTTTGGGACATTGTTTTTCCTGGTGCATATTGTGGGCACAAATAAATGCAGTCATAATTTTGTGCATAAAATAATCCCACCTGAATTTTGGTCAGTTGGTTGTATACATTCCTGATTTATGGATACTATTTTTAAAAATCTATTCTCCTGTTTCAAAAAGTTTTTCTTTCATCTAGACAGAGAGTAGATCCAATATTATGTGACCAATTGCATATCATGGAAAAACAAATGATGAATAATAAATAGCTGAAGTAAACTGTCTACAAATAACCCATGGATAGGAAATTCTTCATGTGAATTGTTCAATGATTACTTACAAATAACCAACACAGAAATCAGAATCAGTGTGTGAACAACTTGGGAACAGAAAAAAAAAAAGGGCAAAATTTGGTGGAAAACTTATTTCCAATTAACAGTGAGGTCTATTTTGAAAGATATCTAATTTTAGGAAAAAAGATATACTTGTACCTACTATATTGGAATTTTTCCCTGGTGATGAATTATTTCTGCAGTACTGGAAGGTTAAGTCCTTATATGGATTACCTACTATGTAAAAAGTTTGTTATGCATGTTACAGCTGCCCAGAGAATAAAATCTAGCAAGTTTCTGATTGTCTGGAATTTATTTATACCTTTCTTTAATGTATCAGGGTGATACATTGCTGTTTTGTGTTGGATCCATTGTTTCAGAGCCTTTTGGACTCCACCACCACCAAAACATAACTAGAGTACTAGTTATGTGCTGAGTTGAAACAGTTTTCAATGTAACATCCATAGGAAATGTTGTCACTTGCATTATATGTTGTTTATAAATAGGTTGCTGAGGTAATATTTAGTTGGCACATATTGCCAAAAGGCAGGGGCAATGCCCAGTGATATTTCAGATCTCAGGAGCACAATATGCAGGGCTAGATCCATGGGTGAAAAGCATGTGACAGCATTGTGTATCATAACTTCGGAACACCGTGAGCACTGACACTTATCCAATGGGGAGAAAATGCTGGATACCTAGTATTTGTTTTTCATGCATTCACAAGATGAAAGTAAAAATAAATAGAAAAACTCGAACATTTCTCTAGTTTGAAACCCAACAGGTTTCATAATATCTGAGTTAGGTCAGCATTCAAAAATCATGAGATTTTAAAAATAATTAATATTGGATTCTTTTGATTTGCCTTCCAGTGTCTGAGACATTTTGCACTTTCAAGCTTTTCTCCCCAACCATGTGGACTAGAGTTTTACATTTTATTGAAATAAAACATGATTCCAAGAGCTATGGCTTTAACCAAAGCACCAACTATTGTGAGAATTGGCAACACCAAGGGCTTGCTAGCACCACATTTTGAGGCAGAGTATTGAGTGCAGTACTGTTTTCCCCCCTTTTTTTTAATGTCTAAAACATGCTGTGATCACTTCAATTCAGTAACTAAATGCTGGTTGCAATGATCCAGCAATTTAGACACTTTTGTTATAACAGATACCCTCTAAACAGAAGACCAAACCAAAGACTTCCTTCTAACCAATCCCCTTCAGGCAAAAGTCTAAGTAAACAGATGGGCCTGAAGATCAACATATTTAAGCTCAGTTGCATAACTAGAGGGAGCAAATTCCAGAGTCAAGGACCCTGAACTGGGAAGGGCCTGCTTCAGCCCCACTCAACTGAAATTTAGGGCCTGTCAGCAGAAACATCACAGCTGCTTTTAGTCATTCTAGTGGAGCAATTGAGATGCAGTCTTTAGGGTAATCCGTACCCAAACTATCTAGGGTTTACAGACTGCAGCAAAAACTTTGAATTTCATGGTCATTCTTCAGGTGTTTTAGAGAGAGCCTTTTCAGTCTGACTTCTGTGTATCTCAGATGCTCTACAATTAAAAAGAACTTCTACTGGTAGTTACTGTGTTGAGAGGGACTAATAAAGTGTGTGAGAGCAAGGACTGAACAGATACAAATAGTCATAGAGTAAAAGTGAGGGGAAACTGTACTAAGAATCATCCGGAAGAAGCAGAGAAGTGCACAGAGCAACAAAGCAAAAGACTTCATGGCTTCTTCTGACCTTAAGTCTCTCTTCTTCTCTTCTTGTCCATCTACTTTGCCTTAGTTGGTAGAATAATACAAGAAATGATTCAAAAATATTTCCATTCCAAGTTTACTCTGGTGTGCTCCATGGAGTGATATATTATTACACACTTGTTGGGAAGTAGGCCAGGGGTGCAAGCAGAACTTTGCTAAGGATTGACCCGAATTACTTGCCTGGCTGCCTCAAATTTGAACGGTGGTGAGATCTGGCACTTGGGGTAGCAACACTGGTCAAATTTGGCCTCCCCCACCCCCATCATGCCAGCAGGGAAAGGAGCATCACCCTTATGCCACCCAGCTCCAATTACTGCCTCTCTATTGGCCTCACCCACTGCTGGGGGGAGGAGGGTCCTGGCCAGAACCTGATTTGTTGGGAGCTATCAGGTTCTGGCCAGGTCTCCCCCCCTCCCTCCCGAACAGTGGGTGGGGCAGGACACACCTCTGCCAATAGGGAGGCAATAATTGGAGCTGCATGGCATAAGGGTGGAGGCCCTTTCATTGCTGGTGTGATGGAGGGGTGGCCAGGCCAAATCTGAGTGATGTTTTAATTTCATGTGCCAGGTTGCAACACCACTCAAACTTGGCCCGGATGCCCCTCTGCCGTGCCAGCAGGAAAGGGGCTCTACTGTTATGACACCCAGCTCTGGTCAAGGACCAAGGAGGGGGGGACCTGCCCCCCATTGCACCCCTGATGTAGACAAATGACTACTTGTTTATTTTCAAGAATGTTCATGGGAATTAATATCTGGAAGGGGGACTTCAGTAGCTTTGCACCCTTGCAGAATGGTTTCAACTTGGGAAGCAAACTAGTACAGTACTCGGATTTCATATAACTTCAGGCCACTTATATGATTGTTTGCCTACAGCACCTGAACTGTCTCCTATATCTCTTTCAATATTAAAGCTAGCATCTTGTTACACAGTCTTATTGTTGTAGTACCTAGGCAAGGTACTAACAAACTTCAGCAGGACTTTATTTCTTAAAGTGGAAACCTCTTCTCCAAGCTGCTGCTGCACCCTCAGTAGCTCTCCTTCAACCTCTTCAACTCCTTCCCCCTCCTTCCTATTTCCTGTCCTTTCAGACTCCCAACAGCCAGTGCTCCCAATTCTAATAATTACAAGTAACATCTAAATACCACACTTATTCAGTCCTCTCACAATCTTATGCAATATTTCTTGGGTTATTGTCCTAAGTGTGCATTTCCGTCTCTCAGAATGAAGAGATGGAAATATGAGTTAAATGAATGCCTTGAGAGACAAATAGTGTATGGGACTACAACATAAAATCTGCTAATGAGTCTCAAATGGAACTACAACAATTTAAAACAATGTGAGGAATTTCTTGGCCAACCACATGCTTACGGTCTGCTGAGCAATGATGCACACTGGCACCGTGGAAATCAGACTTGTAATGTGACACATGTTTAGCAATGACTATTTCAGTCAAGCGTTATAAATGTTACAGATATACCATAGCATGTAATCTTCAATTACCAGCTTAGTCAGAATTCTATTTGCTATGTGATTCTTTATCATACATGGAGCTACAAAGTCTTTTACAAATGAGCTGTGCTTGCCCTTGGTTGCGCAAAGAGATGGAAAAACTGTCTTCTTTATTTTTATTTTTATGTTAAGATTTGTATCTTAACATGGCAGAAACTGCTGCATGGGAACATATTATAATATTTATAAGACAAAACCTAAGAATTCCAGGTGATCTGGAAATAATTTTCCTTTAGGTAAAGAGACCAACACAGATGTGAGAGTTATAGGCCCCCTTCCAGGATGTTGCTTTTGTAAAGTGTGTGGGTTGCGTGTCCATAGCTTGCTTACCTCTTAAATCCAACAGTTTATTTAAAAAAAAAAACACAAAGTATTCACTAGCCCCAGTAAGCTAACAAAATGTACCTCTGCAATCTTTCCCTTTCTCACTTCAGAGTGGGTTTTTTTAGGGCAAATGTTGAAACTGTTTTTTTATGAAAATCTCCTTTTTAAGTTTTAAAGAGAACATTTGCTTTAGAAAAGGGACATTCTTTATTTCGTGAGTGTGACTTAGGATTTAATCCTCAAAGGTGCTGAATATCTCTTATAAAGTGAGCATTTGACTTCACAGAAGGCACTCAAAAGAAGGCAGCATCAGGCCATGCACAGTTAGAAGAGAACCTGGGACTTCTGCTTGCCACTCTGGCACTACCTTTGGCAGTTTGCTTAGGCCAAAATTGTCACATGGGTCCACTCATTTTGGATGCCTCATTTTTCAGATGACCAGCTTGGGACACTTTCGGCCTGATTTTTTCAGACAGTGCTGTTCATCCTCGTCTGCAGTTAAAGTAAATGGAATCTGTAGGTGCTCGGCACCTCTGGAAATGAAGCCACAGTTGTGTCAAGCTGGACATCTGACAGCTTGGGAAATGTTAGTCTCTGGGTTTCAGAGTTGCTAAGTATCTGCATTTCCAGTGGAATTCATCTCTGAAAATAGGGCTCTAGGTCTTTGAAAACATTGTCTTTAATCTCCCTGTTTCCCTATCTGTAAATTATGGCTAATACTTCCATACCTCACAGGAGTGAGGAAATTTCATTAATGTTTCTAAAATGCTTTTTGATCCTTGCAAAATAGGTTCCGCATAAACACATAGCTGTAGTATTATACTTCTCCCATTGGCTGTGGTTGCCCTTTCTAGGGCAGCCTCTTGTTCACGTTCCTTTTGATTAAGGCTGCTCTTCCATACGGAAATAGTTTTGTGATCCCTGTTTTGCAGCAATGCATGAAACTGCAAACACCTGGGAAGATTTTTCCATGGTGCAAGCTCTAGTGCACCACTGGGCAAACATCTGAAACTCGTTTTGAGTTTCCCAAAGGTCTCTTCATTCACCGATTGAGGTTTTATTTTTTCCCTTTAAGTCACATTTCTCTTTTGAGGTTGATTCTGAGAACTTGACAAGGGAGTTGGGGATGGGGGTGTCATAGACTGTGCAAATGGAATTATTGACCCCCCTGGGACTTTAATAAAGCTGTACAATAGCCAAAGACATGCACATACTTTTTCTTGCAATTAACTATAAAAATTCAGTTAAAATAAAGTCAGTTACCAAATATTCAGCCAGTCTTGGATAATCAACACTCCTATAAGTAGACTGACATCAGACTGTTGCAACTACATGGAAAAGCTAGTCTAGGAACTACTAGAACTGACCCAACCTATCTCTGAAGCCAAATGGGTTCAACATAGGTGAAATTCTATGATCTGTCTTCTCCAGGAGGTCAGACTAGATCAAGTGGTCCCTTCTGGCCCGTTAGACATCTTGTAAAATGTAATGATCTCAATAGATTAGTGAAAGCACATGTTCTTTCTTCCCTTTCCTTTGCTCCCAGGGAAAGAGAAGAGATGTGACAGCCTCAAATAGATCTACTACTCCCCCACTGGCATCCTTCCCAATGCCTTTCCCTTCTCATGGTAGACCTTCCTTCCTGTGACTTCTGTTAACACTTGCTGATCTTGTCCCATGGTCCAGTGTCTCCAGCAGAGCATCTGCCATAAGCTGATTACCTATTCTTTACTATCCTGATGATCAGTTTAAAAAATGACTATTTTACTTAGTAATCCATAAAAAAAAGGCATGTGTGAGGAGGATGATATGTATTTGGTAAGACTGTCTGATATTTTATGATGAAACTGTTATGTTGTCTGCCCATACTGCTATGCCTTTGATTCACTGTCTCCATCTCTTGCTCAGACTCTTTCTGTCTGAAAGTAGGGTACGTCCTGGGATATGTCTGAGCTGTGCCTGGGCAGCTCAAGAGAGGATGGGGCTATAAGGCATATCGTTATGTCCCCTTACCAGGATAACGGAGCCTCTGCCTCTGGCAGACAGGGATTACTAGGGCACAGGGATACCCATGACTCTTTTCCCAACCACTACCCCTGTGGCTGGAGATGGTGTGGTATAGAACATGCTGTGGTAACTTTGTTACTTAGGGATTCCCTCTCAAAGGGGAGACTCCTTCGAGATCTTGATCCTGCCCCTTTGCGCTACTGGAGTGTCAGTCTCTAAGGTGCCACAAGTACTCCTTTTCTTTTTGCAGAAAGCAGATGGAATCTCTAATCTATAAACCTCTCCTTTAGACTAAAGCATCCTACTTCAATATTTTGGGCATATTTTACACTTCTTAAACTAAGGAATTATGTTAAATTAGAATTATAATTTAGAAGCGTATATAGTTATGAATATATCAGACGCCTCCTTTATATTTTGTACTAAGATATGATCATGTTTAAAATACTTATGCAGTATTTTCCTTTAGATGACATCAATTAAAGTAGGGTTCTGAATAGTCAACATTTAACTATTAAGTGGGTTTCTTCTGAAGCCCAATAGTTTAGGCTTTTATTAATTGGCAGGGCAGGTAGTGAGGATAGTAATGTAAACTATATAATAGTGTCATAGTAGAGACAGTAACATATGTTTGGATGAAAAAAATGAAAACAAAATTTCAAACTTACCTTTTTTCTTATTAGGTAAATATCCAAATTGATTAACTTGTGTGGCTCTTTATGTGTGGATGTGAAACATCTGAAGAAAGGCTTATGAGTATAGAGTGTAGTTAATTTAGAGGAAAAAAGACCAGGACAAATTCCTTGCCTTAATCCCGTGCAACCTCACTGATTTAGCTGGAGCCACAGCCATGGAAGAGAGAGCAAAATAACCAAGCCCCAAACACAATTATAGTTAGCTCTGCTCCCACTGTAGTCAATAAGAGTCTCACCATTGACTTCATTGAAGTCGAATTAGGCCAAAATTCAGTGTTTTGGAAAATCCCATCTGTAGTGAAGACTGGACCTAAAGGCTTTGATTTTTTTTCAGTGTGATTTGGGCATCTAGTTCCCTGCAGCCCGTTTGAAAAAATCTATGAGGAATTGGGATAGAATTTTCAAAAACGGCTAGGTGACTTAGGCTCCTAAGTCTCACTTTCAGAAGCAATTTAGGCACTTAGGAGCATAAGTCTTATGGAAGGTCAAGGGGAGCTAAAAGATGATGACCTTCTTTCAGGATCATCTGACTTTTATATTGAAGCAATTTGGGCTCACAGTTTGAACGCCCATATCAGAGTTTTTGTGTATGCAGAAATGCATGCAAAAACTTATATGAATTCAGAGAACTTCTGGAAATCTGGACCACAGTGCTGATAAATAGCAGGTGTAGGTTTTATTGGGTCTAAGTGACACTTTTAGCAGAGGTGCAAAGACTACAATGTAAGCTGGCTGCAATGTTGAAGGACAGAGTTTGACCCTCAGGGCTTATAGATAAGAAAATATTTATCATTTTCAGACCAGTTCTGTCACCCTTACTGAGGTTGAGGAAAGATGGCCATATAGCTAAAGCACTCAATCAGGTCTCAGGAAATCCGTCTTCAACTCCCACCTCTGCCACAGACTGAAGTCAACAGGACTAGTCACATGCTTAAAGGCAAGGATCTGGTCAAGTACTTTGGGGACTGAGTGACTTTTCCAAGGGCACACGAGAAGTCTGTGGCAGAGCCAGAGGTGAATCCAGATGTCCTGAGCCGTAGTCCAGTTACTTAACCACAAGGGCATCTATCTTCCCTGCACTCTTCGGGTACCTCTAAGCTGCAACCCAAGGTGTGATTGCAGACTGGGTCGATATACCTGTGTTACCATGACTAAACAATAGCCATGTCGATGTGGCAGTGCTGGTTTCAGTACGTGTTAGCAGCACGAGGAGTTAACCAGCGTCCCTGATAAGCTGGTACAGCCTATGTTGCTGCATCTGCAGGGCTATTTTTAGCCACGCTAGCATGGGTAAAGCTAACCCAGGTCTACCTGTGCAGCCGCCGCCTCTTGAATTGCAGCCTAGACATGCCCTTCCACTATTTGCTTCAGTTTGTCCTCTGGATGCTGCTAAACATCCAGGCCTCACAAGGATATTTGTGAGGATAAATGTTAATGTGAGATTCTTGGATATTATAGTAATAAGCATCATACAGTTATGTAGATGGATAGTTCCTCACCCATATATAGTCTCTTTGAAGTCAGTGGGGCTAGCTGTATAGTGAGGTATTTCATGTCACGAGTAAAGGTGACCGTGTTGGGCTCTTTGCCGGCCCTACGCTCTGTCTTGTCACCTCCCCTACTTGCTAATCCAGTGGATGTGTATATTGGGTTAGGCGTGGTGGAGAGAAGCTTTTGGGTCCCTGAGCTACACTGACTGTAGCACAGTTTAAATAATAATAGAGCCATTTGGATACTTTGCTGGAAAGCCAGAGTACATTTTTTTCAGACCTATGTTTATAAACATCTGCTGGTTCTAAGGACAATGGCTGCATTATAAGCCAGAACTTAGAAATAGGCAGCATTCCAAACATAGTGTGTAGCGGAAAAGGAGTAACAGCTGAGTTCTGTTTATCAGACCAGCATGAGCAGGATGTGCTTTCACATGTCTAAATATTTATGTAAACAAATGCACATTAAACCACTTAGAAATAAATAAGGCTTTCTGAAAATAGAACTCCACAATGACATCAGGAGCTGTTTATCTTCAAGTACTGTGGGAATGGGCTTGAATAACCAAATATTTCATTGAAAAATGCAATAAAACTAGCCTCAGATGTAATTCCTTCAGTTTGTGACACAGGCCATCTGACTGTGCTGAGCCTACAGATTTAGTAGTAGCATTCTCTAAAACAAGCTAACTTTACCTTCAGTTCCAGACTCATACAATGGTCAGTCTGCCGTTGTCTCCTGTGCAGTGTCTTTGCAATATAAACCTGTTCTGCCATTCTGCATAATAGGGCCGGTGGAGCCCCTTTCCAGTGCAGACCCCACACCTTTCCCCCTCACTGCACACCGTGGAAACGCACTGGTTCCTGTGTGTTCAGGGTTCCCTTTCATTTTAGCTTGGTCCATAGAACTTTCCCTCCAATCTATTGCATGTTGGTATTGAATGTTGCTACAATCATAGATTCATAGATATTAAGGTCAGAAGGGACCATTATGATCATCTAGTCTGACCGCCTGCACAATGCAGGCCACAGAATCTCACCCACCCACTCCTGCGATAAACCTCTCGCCTATGTCTGAGCTATTGAAGTCCTCAAATCGTGGTTTAAAGACTTCAGAGAATCCTCCAGCAAGTGACCCGTGCCCCATGCTACAGAGGAAGGCGAAAAACCTCCAGGGCCTCTTCCAATCTGCCCTGGAGGAAAATTCCTTCCCGACCCCAAATATGGCGATCAGCTGAACCCTGAGCATATGGGCAAGATTCACCAGTCAGATACCCAGGAAAGAATTCTCTCTAGTAACTCAGATCTCACCCCATCTAACATCCCATCACAGGCCATTGGGCCTATTTACCATGAATATTTAAAGATCAATTAATTGCCAAAATCGTATTATCCCATCATACCATCTCCTCCATAAACTTATCGAGTTTAATCTTAAAGCCAGATAGGTCTTTTGCCAGATAGGTCTTTTGGAAGGCTATTCCAAAACTTCACTCTGATGGTTAGAAATCGTATCTGAAGACATAAGGGTTGGTTTCAGCATAGCTGTACAGGTAGGTCTATCTGAAAGAAAGATTCATATCTACTGGCGGGTTTTTGTTTTTGTTACCACATACCATTCCCTCTGCTTCATTGCCACTGTTTGGGAGGGGAGAACCATATGTCAAGATTTAAAGTTTGAATTTTTTTCCACATTGTCGAATCTGAGTCTTTGTATTTGTTTTAAGTGTCAGCTAGAGCCAGCCTGAGCATTTTTGGCCACCCATGTCTAACTTTTTGGGGGGGATAGAGGGGCGAGGGGCAGTTGGTGAGAAACATATTTTGCTCCTCTCCTATTTTTACCCCTCAAACAAAATTCACTCTTGTTCACCATGCTCACACCTTACTGTACATTAATGTACATGGACAACAATCTTTTTTTTTTTTTTTTTTACAAATATGTTCCTGAAAATCTCCTTCCCCACTCATCACAACTCTCAAATCCTGCTGTGCCCACCTTTCTGACCCCCATCAAATGCCTTTAAAGGGCCTGGGGCTCCGGCTTCTGCCAGGGGCTCTGGCTTCTGCCGGGAGCCCCGGGTCCTTTTAAATTGCCAGACCCCTGGGCAGCTGCCCCTTTTTCCCCACCCCATCAGCAGCCCTGCCGGTATAGTGCTTAAAGCGCTGCTACGTCAGTGCTCTAACGTTGGCTGTGTGCCAGCCCGTATTGGCAGCCACTTTCTTACCGGTACACCATACCGGCTTACTTTCACCTCTGCTCCTGCTCCAGGAAGACAAGTGTCAAGGTTTTTATACTGAAAATCAGGCCACCCTATAAAGAAACCATTCTTATTCTTAATACAAACTGTTAACCTACTACAAAACTTTGCAGCAACTCAGACTCAGGCAGCCAAAATTTTCAGAGACCTTTCTGGGTTTTTTTGCAGATCAATTAATCTATCAGACTACCTTAATTGTGACAATTCACATTCTACTGATGTAACAGCAAATTGTGGGAGTATTTCTTGACTCCCTGAAAATCTCAGGTGGTTCTTGATCTTTTTTTTTTTAAAAAAAAAAAAAAAACAACAACAATATTCTGCAAAAACCAGTAGTGCACACAGTCAAGAAAATGCTCACTATAACTCGGGGTGTGGGCAAATCAACCACAGGAAAATCGGAAAGCATCAATCTGAAATTAAAAATTCTTGTATAAACAGCTGCAGATTTTCAGATGCCCCCCTCTCCACATGTACATTGCTTTTGGAAGGATCCATCTAGTGAAATGGGAGCAGCTTTCTTTTTTGCAAAGTGAATTGCATTCTGCTTGTTTTAGTGTAAGTGTGGTCAAAGGCAAAGTTGTTTCTTCTACATGAAGTACCATGTTTTTGAAACACTTTGACCAATACAGTTATTCTTCCTGTTTTGGCTCCAGTGAAGATGTTGGCTTCATGATTAAACCAAGCATGTGTGCTCTGTGATGAAAACAAACATTGCAGTCACTTGCTCCCATGCAACGTTATCTTGGGACTGTGGCAAACCTGGCAATGGCTGTCTTAGCTGCAAGGCTCATAATCATAGATATTGACTTGCTGAACATAGTATGCTTAGAGTTTTTTGTCTACAGCTTGGAAAACTGTCTATTTATGAAGCTTTACTAAATGTGAATAGAATGATAAACTGAACGAAAATCCACTATATGCATGTGTACAGCAGAACTATTCAAAGTAGTAAGAAACACAAATACACACACCACAACCTGATTCACAAATATTTTTTCCATCAGGGTGTGTTTTTGTTTTTGTTCATGGAGTCATATTATCCACTATTTGTGACAACCAGCTAGCCACCAGGTCTATATAATTCTTATTTATTTATATTGTGGTAGTGCCAGCAAGCACCAGTCATGGACTAGGACCCCAGTGTAGTGGGCAAACTCCAGACTAAAAGACGGTCCTTTCCCCAATGAGCTTAAAGCCTGAGCATGATGTATATGTGCTAATGTTCACAAATCCTGCAGTTTTCACTAATCTTAGCTCAAATGATCGAGCATCCAAAATTAATAAGAGGAAGAATGTAGTTTGTTCATTCATTCGTTCTCCTGTTAGTCATCCAATCAGGGAGCAGAAATAATTCCTTGTGACCGGAGGGGCCAATTGCACAAGAACCCTCGTCCTGAAACTTACTCTGCTTGGACCCCATTGATTTCAGGACAAGGGCAGAGATGAAAAATGAATATTGAATTACAGAAGTGTGAACAGTTCAAAACCAACCCGTGGTCTGGAAATTTATCCAGATGAGTCAGTAAATACTTAGGAAATAACAAATGTATTAGATGGAAATCAGGATCTGGCAAATTGTTCACAGACAATCTACAAAAGGGGTTAAATGTAATAATGAATTTTGTTCAAACTGTATAGTTCGACCACATCTAGTAAACAATAATTAAGGAAAGAATTTGGCCCTTGGATTTGTCCTGTAAATTTGAAGGATTTAAGCATTCATATAGGGTTCTTCTCTGTATAAATAGAGGTGCCAGAAAAATAGATTATTCTGTATATAGGCCAACTGAAATATCAATTAGTGAAATCCCAGCTCCACTGAAGGCAAAACTCCCATTGACATTGACTTCAAAAGGGACTGAATTGTACACAGTGAAGAATCTACACACAGAGCAAGGTACTGTCACACCTGAAGTCAGCAGTGTGCTATTGATTAACATCCATTGAGCATTCTCTCAACATGTTTACACAAACTGAGTTTCATTAAATATCAATATACTTTTAACTGAACTTTACATTTGCAATTTACCAAACAAGTCAGGAAATCATGTTTTCACAACTGGGCAAGTTCTTAAAACGTCAATACAGAAAGATTTTTCTGGTTAGTTTTGAGTGTCCCCCATCCAAGAAAAAGCCTGATGGCCAAAATCTCCTCTCCCCGTCCCAATTTTTCACCTCTTATTTAAACTTATTTTTTTTAGTTTACAGCCAACATAGCAGCAATTTTATATTTGTTTCTGTAGGAGTAATAAATGGCTAGAATAATAATGATTTGGAAGGAGTCCTCATCCTTCTACAAGTGGTACTTCAACTTTCTGATAACTTTTGTTTAAAAGAACCTGATCCAAATTTCCCCAGAGTTACATTACATATAAGGTATAAAGGAAATTCCATCATCTTGGTATCTTATAGGTTTTAAATTAGAGCTGTGTACATGTTTTGTTTGAGTTTTTTCTTTTCTGCTGGTAGTTCTGAAAAAAACAACAACTTGGTTTGATCTGAACTGGAACCAAAAATTCTGTAAAATTTTGGCAAATCAAAGTCAACACAATTTGTTTTGAACAAGATGCTTTATTTGGCACAATGTTTTGTTCCATTTGGGGCACTTTTAAAAAATAAATAAAAGCAGTGGAAGTGAAGGGCTTGATTCACAAAACAGGAGGAGGAGGAGGTAATGATGCCCACCTTATAACGTTTATCCCAGTGGTTAGGGCACTCACCTGGGACGTGGGAGACCTGGGTGCAGTGACTGCACGCAAAGTGGGGGGGCAGAAAGCGTATATCACTTTAAGGGTGAAGGATGAGAGAGAGGTACAGATGCTGCAGCAAACGCAGAGTAGGTCTGAGTGGTGGCACTGACTCATCCCCCAGGAACAGTAGGGGCTGGGGAGTTGATAAGGGGCAAGCCCAGCAGGAGAAGTCCCTTTTTCCCAGGTCCGGTGGAGCAGCACCCATCCTCCATCCTCTTGAAAGTGGCAAAATACCAGGTTTGGTCAGGACCCATTGTAGGTATTGCACTAGTCACTCCTTTCTCGGGGGGCTAGGAAGGAATTTTCCCCTCACCACCAAGGTGGCGTGTGGCTTTTTTTGCCTTCCGCACAGCGGGTTCAGGGAGGGCTTTGTTATGGTGAGTAGGGAAGAGAGTTAGGCTATGATGTTGTAACTCACTAGGTAAGTGTGGGGCGGCTGCCCAGTGCAGGTACTCCATAGGGAAGGGATACAGTGACCAGATAAATGGCCTGGTAAAGGACTTAAAGGAGGTGTTTGTTAAAGGAGCAGAATGCAGATCAGGGCATGCGTTTGGAGTGCTTGTGACTGGCACGTCAGGGATCCAACCCCCCACACCTTTACAGATCACCGTAATCCTTATTTGGGAGTATGGGGGATGTTAAGGTCCCAGCAATGGCTTGACTGGGGACCAGGATGGAAAACGCTGGGGGGGCTGGCGGAAGCCCCTGGGTAGATATTGAAATGATCATGTAGTTACCTGTGCTGTACACCTTCATCGGCTGGGTAGTCCCAGACATCTAATAATAAACTTGCAGCCTGATTAAACCATTCCAGTGTCTCCTGCCCTTCTTTCGGTATAGCCTTCTCTGCCTCATGTAGAACAATGCTTTAAACCTAGTTCTTCTACCTCCTTGAAACATGCCCAAACCACTAGGTTATTGGCTATTCTGGGTAGGTCTCTCTCAATCTCTTCTGTTGAGGCTGTGTCACTGTGTATAAATAATTGAACAGTCCTCCTCTGAATTTGGGCAGTGGGGGGAAAGGCGGGGGGGGGTTGTGTTTCAACAAAACAATTTAGCAAATTCATGACCAATTTGGGTTTACAAACGGCTTTTGGGGAGGGGGCAAATTATTTGAAATTTAACCCGGAGCTGGGAAAAATATATTACATAGTATTATTAGCAAATCTTGAATATGCTTTCTTTAGTTCCATTTGTTGTAGCTCTAGAAAGAGGACTATTCTGAATAGTTAAGGAGCTCATCTCTGCTATCCTGGGGACTACTTCATATTGACTGACTTAACAGAAAAACTAGGGACCTGATTCTCTGTTGCCAAGCTCCTTATGTAGTCAGTCACAGCAGTGCCAAGTGAGTGCTAAATGGGTGTGAAATGATTTGCATTTTGCCTGTGTTTGCACTGGTGACAGTGACCTCAGAAGGAGCAGAGCAATGGAGAATCAGGTCCTAAAACTGTTTTAGATGTAGATTTCTCCCTGCTGACAAGGGAGGCAGAATATAGAGCAACCCCAGGTAAACTCTGCCATCACTTACATCCATACAATCCCAAAGGATATCTGTATCAGTGGGAAGGAAAGGAGGACTTGTGGCACCTTAGAGACTAACCAATTTATTTGAGCATAAGCTTTCGTGAGCTACAGCTCACTTCATCGGATGTGCAAGTGAGCTTGCATCCGATGAAGTGAGCTGTAGCTCACGAAAGCTTATGCTCAAATAAATTGGTTAGTCTCTAAGGTGCCACAAGTCCTCCTTTTCTTAGTGGGAAGGAAGAAATTCACCCCAGCATGACTTCAGTTTTCTCTGCTTCTGGATCATTGCCATCAAATTCAACAATGCTATTGTATAAGGCCAGAATTTGGCCCACTGCATTATCCTGTTTTCACAAAAAGTGTTGCTGTTAGTTGCTATGGGCCAGATCATTCCTGTGAGAACCTGCAGGAAGAGGGTCTGGAGCAAGAAGACTGCAGACATTTCTCTGAGAGATTTCCCTAAATTGTTCCATTGAGAGAAGGGATTCCCCTCCGCACTCTGTTATTATAGTACTCTGCACACAAGTAGAGAGTTAATAGAAAATTTGACAACAAATGGGACTCAAGAATATGTAGCATTGTTTATGGATTTAGGAGGATTAATACAACTTATTGTAGTATGCAAATGGTCTATTTCCCCAAACCCTAAATAATAAACAGTGATCACAAGGTACATTTGATTTCCCAATAGACATGCATGCCTAACTTGCTTCAGGGTTGATCAGGTATTTCATGCTTTATGAGTGAATCTCTTTGTTTTGTTAGGAATTCATTGCAGATTCTGCACAGACTTATGAAGTCTCTGACCTTACTGCTCATGTTTGGCCAGTACAGGACATCATGGGCCTTGCATAGACAATATGCATTAATATGGCTCAAATGTATGTGGGTTAGCAGTTTAGGATGCATGTCGTTGGGTATTATGTCCCTACTGCCTTTATAAAGAACACCATTTCATAATCTCAGTTTTTCTCAAGATATCCAGTATTCGCAAATAATTACTGTCATATCTCCCTTCCTGTCTGGCCATCCTGACATCATGATGACTGTCCGGAGTGCTAGTCACACAATGTCTATTTGTCTCTGTATCTGCAGAAGCCACTCATCTGTCAAACAGGAATTCTCCTTGATATGTTCAAGTTCTTGATGAAACTCCCCCTCTTGGTATATACTTAATACTGTTGAGACTCAAGCAGTATATTGTTTTTTGTGGCACTGCTGCTCTAAGTGCAAAACACACACGCACACACAAAACCCCCCCAAACCGCCTCAAACCTTCTTTTGTATTATACATGCAAGTGATATTTTTTTCATTAGCATGCCTGGAAGATGTTTTGGAGCTCATGATAAAGGCTGTTTGAAGCTGGATTTCAAATGTTTGTAGTCTGTGACCAGGAGACATTTATTAAACTTGGTTCATGCAAAAAAAAAAAAAATGGCTAAACATTTCTTCTCCGCCTCAGCATAGTTTTTGTTATACTGGAGATAACCTCCTAGAGGCACATACTACACACTGACCACTTTGGAGCAGCATCATTACTAATCTGCATTCACTAGCGTTCATTGAGAAGTTTAATTCATTTTCCACAATATTTTAGGGCCATATGACTGGTCACTAACTTTGGTTTGTTTGAATGGATCTTATTGCTTGGATTCTCAGCACTATCCAGCTATCTTTACTGGTAAGTCTCTTAAGGATTTCACTGACCTTGGATAGGTGTGGCAAGAATTTTGACACTTAATGAACAAATCCCCAAAAGCACTGTATGTCCAGTGAATGTTAAACAATCAGCAAGCTGGCTGAACCTGGAAGCAACCCTTAAGGTCAGGACATATCAAAAAGGTATTGCAATGGTAAAAAGGGCCATTTTTGGTAGATAGAGATGGATCAAGATTTACTGGGGCCCTGGGCACAAAGAACATTTGGGCCTCGCCCCCTTTGCCATGGGGCCCTGCCCTCTGCTCCTCCCCTTCCTCCCAAGGCTCCATCCCCTGGCTGGGCCAGAAGCTGAACCTGGGCCATGGTAATAGCTGCCCAGAGAGCCTGGGCTGCTGTGGGGTGTCCTGGGAATCTGGTCCTTTGTCATAGGCTGGAATTAACACCTACCAATTTGCAGATCTCCTAACCGCCACAGAAGGCCTATCGCACTCCCTGACAGTGTGACTTTGACAGATCCGTGCTGCCAAGACTTTCCCACTGGCAGATACCTTTGGGCTCTCCATTCCATAATGAAGGTACCCAAAAATTCATGCTATCTTAGCCTGCATTAGCTTTGGGCAGATTTAATGGTGGTATACAGGGGAGGGATTCATGTGCTCTAACCTCACCTTGGCCCACTCCCTCCCTGGGGCCACAGAGGGCTATCGGAGGAGTCCACAACAGAGTGTGATTGTTGTAGGGAAGGAAATAAGTCTGTTCCCTTGTGTGGAGAGGACACTTTGCATGTGGATCCTGGGGTATGGTTTCCTCTGTTCCAGTGAAATTAGCCCTCTGCTATAGGTACTGTCACAAACGTTTCTTTCACATGATTGTGCTTTCACATATACTGTGTTACCAATATTATGTGTGCCTGTAAGAAGAAAAAAATCAAGAAGCAGTATCCAAAAGTTTAGGCTTAGTTTCACTGTGCACTTCTAAGAGAATCCTGTTACTAACTGGGAGCGAACCAACTATTTAATGTAAAATGAATATTGGCTTAAATCTGAGTCAAACCTTTGATCCAAAGTATTTTGAGTTTCAGAAAGTTTGGTATACTTTATTAAATGCCTCTGCATTTACTGGTTGAGAAAGGAAATGAAAATACCCTGCCAGCCTCTTGCTGTGTTTGTCACTTCAATGGCACCAGAACCAGAACTTTTTTTGTGAAACTTTCAGCCTGATATCTCAAACGAACTTGTGAACCTTTCCCTCATTGTCAATCTTGGCGATAATAATAAATTGTGTGTGTGTGTGTGAGAGAGAGAGAGAGAGCCTTTGAGTTAAACTTGATAAACGGAAATGGGAACACAGCTTTAAAATTCTACAGTGATTACTAATAATTCCAAACGACCAATAAGAAAAAGTTCCTTTCTGGTCAATTTTGCTGTTTTTCTCTTCTCAGTCATACCGGTAGTGACCTGTCACGCAATATTTGTGTGCTTTGAAGTCCAGCCTGCTACTTTTGGTTTTTGTTGTTCACGTTCTTTGCTACTTTCCAGTGTTAGAGAGCTTTTGTCTGTGGAATTTTAGCCTGTTCATGTAAAATTTAAGTATAAGTACCATTCTTGGATACCAGAATATTTCATCAGAAGAGAAATTCCTGGTAAAACTTTTTTTTTTAAAATGGGTGGAGATTTATTGCTCTGTTCATTTTTATAGTTTCTTACTCTGGCTTGAGGCACTGGGAATGAAGCCATAGACTCTTTGGTACAGAGCCTTTGCACAGCCTATGTGTTGTGCTGAATCACAACACCTGCACCAGCCTAAACAAACCTTTTTTTTAAGCCCCTGGAGATTTTAGACTTCCCAATGGCATTTTTTCCAGTCTGGCTAATATAGTTATAAGTGCATCGAACAGTTAGAAACAGAAATATTGAACTACTTAAACTTGGCCCGAGCATAATTAAATTATAGCTGATGTTTATTGTTAATTCTATGAAGAATTACGAATGTTTTCGTGGTATGAGAGATTTGGGATATTGGCTTGTAGGATACACTTTTGTTATGATTACCATATGCACAAACCCTCTGAGTTTTTAGTGTGCATTTAACTGCCATAAGTAATCGAGAACGAGAGAAAAAATTGGTGCTTACTTCAATCTAATTTTTTCCATAGTTTCATTAATATATATTTTTGCAGAGCACTTTTTTTTTTGCTCGCTGCCTTAAGACTTCTCTACATTTGCTTTGCAGTTCTATGATCTTGCAATCTAATGATAAAAAACAAAACCCAGAGATTAAGGAGGCTCTTCCTCCCAAACTGGCAAATATGTCCTGTGTGCATTCGGGCAAGTAACCTAACCTCTCTGTATCTGCTTCCAATTTGTAAAGTAGGAATAATAATACCTGCCTCACAAGGGCTTTGTGGGACCTTAGTTCATTAATCTTTGTAAAGTACTCAGAGATCCTCAAATGGAAGGGGCTATAGAACCACAACATTTTATAATAATTGACCCATGATAGGATCAGTTAATTCAGTGTGTTTTGTGTTGTCTTCCTTTTTTGTCAAGTGAACGTTCAGAGAAAATAAGCACCTGTGCATGATTGTCCATAACTACAAATGGTATTTATTCTCTAAAAGAGTCTCCTGTTTCTAGGGCCATAAAATCTTATTACCATAAGCCATGAGTATTATTCTCATTAGTCGTATGTGAATTCAGTTGAAAACCTTTATAACATTGTATTATTTATAGGGTGGGGCAGTGACACTGGATTTAGTTACAGCAGTAGAAAAGTGATAGCACGCTTAATACAAAGTTAAATGTTGTGAAGCATCTTTGGTCACATAACTTTGATTGTTAGTATGACCTCATAAAGTAGAGCCAGCTCTTGTTTATCTCATACTAACTATTGCCCTTTCTCTAACGTTCCCTTTTTTTGAAAGGTGAGTGAGAGCGTGAAGCAATTTTAAAACATTTGTAGTCCTCTGTCTCACTGACTGATTTCAATCCAGTCGCCATCGAGTACAACATAGTAATGGGACTAGCTTTCCTGGTTGATACTTCCTCATGACTGATACAGGTCAGGTGTCCGTGTTGATTTTTTAAGACCTTTTAGCAGACTTCGATACCATTGCCCCAGAGGATTTGTTCACTCACCAGTGACACCAAGCTAGGACTGAGAAAAGTACACTTCATTTCCTCTTTTTCAGAGAGATCTCAGAAGGTGTAGTTGGGCAATGGTTTATCTGTAGAGCTGGGCAAAATGCCATTTTGGCTGACCTGAAACTATTTATGATGTGTATGCTGAAAAGTTTCAACCAAACCAAAAAACTGAAATATTTCAGTAATGTCTAAATGAACCTTTTCTTTCCCATACCACTGAAACAGCTCAATTTTTTTTTGGACATGAGTCACAAAAGGGCTGGAGGTAGAAGTGCCTGTGCCCTCCTTATAACTGGAGCTCTGACTGATGTGGAGAAAGGACTTATACTTGGGTCTTCCACATTCTAGGGGAGTGCCTTAATCCCCAACCTATAGCATCACCTCACTCTCTGTCCTTGGCCCAAGGACTATCCATTGTCATTCATGAAGAATAGTCAGTGGTCCAAGCATAAGAATGATTTTATGGCCCAGTGGTTAGGGCAGTTATGTGGAATATGGGAGACCCAGGAGCAAGACCCTGCCCTAGTGAGGCTCTACAGCAGGGACCTAAAGCATTGGCCATTCTGCTTATACCACTGGGAATCAAAATGTAGAATTTTACTGGCCTGACCCCAATATAATGTCAATGAGAATTACAACAGAGCAAGAACTGCAAGCTGAGGCCTTGTGTACCTCAATCAGAATAGACACCTTGATAGACTGCAGTAGTAATAAAATAGAGAGCCCACTTATAATTAGCTGAGTAATCACTTTAGCTTATACCCCATCCTTCCCCCTGAAAATCCTTGCTTGCCAAATCTTAACATAAAGAATTTGGCACACACAACTAGTCATCTCTTACTCTGTGTAAAGTGCCCCACATGTGAGGCATACATACAGAGAAAGTTTGGGTAATGGTTGGCTTGGCAAAGAGACTTTTTTGGACGGATAAAAATTCCCAAGGTCTCTGTTTATTTATATAGTTCTTGGAATAACCCTGGTTTCAAAAGGCTGCTGGCCAGCTGCTGAGACAGCGTTCCAGCTAATGTATTCCCAATGCAATCACCACACTTTGCTTTTCCCATCATGATATCCCCAAAGCTGCTTTTGGTTAAATCTCATGACTGGGATATAGGAAAGTTCACATTAAGTCAAAGCTCACGATGCCACAATGTTTCTTTTTTTTAACCAAACCTTTTTTTAATGGAAATGTGCCCACTTCCAGCTGCTTTAACCCAGACTATTTCAGTGTATGTAGGAGGAAAAATATATTTGCAGTATAAGACATGGCTGAAATATATATAATAGTAGGACCAAAAGTAATATGGTGGATCTCAAACATTATATGGGAAGAAGCAGCTTTTTGCAAGTATGTTGAAAATTCTCATTCAGTGAATATGATAGCAGAACCGGTCCTAAGGCCCTTTGACTTCTGTAGTTATGTCTTTTTTTTACCCAGGCATTGCTTTCAGCAACCAACCTCTGTGGCAGGGAGCCATGACAACAAACTATTTCCCCCCCCAACTAGACAGAAGATTGAAGGAGTGAGATTCATAGGAGTTTTATGGGGAGTGAATAGTGAACATAAGAGACTCAGAGATGTGTCATGGGTACAGCAGGAGCATTGAGAAAAAAATATTTCCCCCTTTCCCTCTCTTCACTCCCTGGTAATTCTTGCACTTCCTCTAAAAATGTGAAGCCAGAAATGAATAACAAAACAAAATAATGAGCAAAAGGAAAATGTGAAGAAAGAGGAGGAGTTTTCACTGGTTCAGTGAGGGCTGAATATAAACATACAATTTGGTCTGGAATTTTTAAATATACACTTTATACTAATGGAGATTTGAAAATTCCAGCAGCTTTTCCAATATGGCCTGAATGCATCCAACAGCGAGGTTAGCATGCATCCAGTACACTAAAGATGTAAGGCTCCATTCATCCCAAAATTTTTCAGTCTGTTTAAAAATATTTATAATATTGAGATGTGAGACTCCATAAAAACTTCACTTGCAATGTTTCAAAGAACCAGAATTCATTATTTTGCACAGACTGTATTGGTTTCTTTTTTTTAAAATGCACCAGGAGCCAATAAACCCTTATGTAGTTGGCTGTGTGTAACCGCTAATCTGAACTTTAAAGACCCAAAAAGCAGACGTCACTAACTACACTTTCTTTCCTTTGTGTACCTATGAACATACTGTATTACCTATACCTGACTTAAACATTTCAATATGAATAGTGGGGGTTTTGTTGATCAGATATAATATAGATATATTTGATTATTCATTTAAAAGCTACTGGCTGGGCTACTTAAATAGTTAGGCTTGGTCAGTTCTATCTGGTTTCCACATGTGTTTCCTGTTTTTCTTCTAAATTCTATACTGCTCAGGGACCTAGGGAATGTGAGTCCAGGATTTTCCTGAAAGGAAGGACTGCTTTGTTCATTACTACCATGGGAACGTGTTAAATTTAAGCATGTGTAGTACAGGTCTCAGCTGTGTTTCTCCATTAGGCAGATATCAGTTTAGCTCATTACAAATGTAAGTCCAGAAAAAAAGCTGTGTTTGAACTATTTTGGGGGGGGAAAGTATATGTATTATTTACCCAAGATCTCTTGACACTATCACTTGTAGTCTGCCAAAGCCAGTTCAAATAACTTAAAACAATGACTTTGAAATATGTAACTAAAGTAGCCACAGTTTTTAGCCCTTCTATAAACAATTTGGAATACATCAGTAGTCTTTGTCCATCAGCGGGAGATAGTCTCCTCAATAAAAAACCCGGGAATGTATCAAAAATACATTTGTCTGAAATAAATGACAAGTGAGAAAGTGGTGTTTTGCTTTTCCCCTCAAACAATATTGTTTTAATGATAGGTAATTGTCCCTTATTACTGTAATCTACAATAGCCCCCTACAAATTTCTTAAGAGTGAACTTCGTAACTGTCCAACTAAGAGTAATAAGAGACTGAGGGCTAGATCCATGAAAGGACTTAGGTGCCTAACTGCCATGTTGGGTGCCGTTAAGATCGTCACAATCCCTACTCAGGAGCTACCTAACTCTATGGGTACCTAAATTTCTGCCAGTGAGCATGCACACAGCTGCCTCTGTCAAAACTCCTGGGCACCTACCTCACACCTAAGCCCCAGAATGATCTTCAAGTGTGGTATTCCCTTGCCTATCTCGCCTGTGGGGCCCGATTTGGAAGGCAGTCTCAGAGCATACCTAACTCTGTACAAAATAGCTGGAGGAAGAAGTAGCCTCCTTTTAACTGTTTAGCCCAGTGATTAGATTGCTCACCTGGAATGTTGGAGACCTGGGTCCAATCTTCCTCCTGTGCCTGATGAGGAGAAGGGCTTTGGAGCAAAGGGACTGGAGCCTGGATCTCCTACCTCCGAGGCATCAACACTAACACTGCCTTTTGCAATGTTTCTGGCAAAAAAAAAAAAAAGGCTAAGAACCTAACTCTCAATTGTGAATCCCAAGTGGAGATAGGGGGCTTCCTCCAGCCCAGACTTCGGCACCTAAGGCCCTTTTGAGGGGCAGGCTTTAGGCCACACCCTTCTCCTCAGCATATCCCAATGGCTATCTTAGGCAGCTCCCTGCTCAGCATGCCGGCTTTCATGGATCACATTCTAGGCACTTAACTCTCCCCATGCCTTGTATGGGAAGCCTGGGTGCTTAATTCAGGGCTGTGGATTCCACTGGATGCCAAGGCATCTCCTAAAAGTTAGACATTATCATTGGAACACTTAATCCATTACCTGCCTTTTTAGGCAGAATTCTACACAGGCAATATTGCACAGCTGGGTCAGAAGAAGAGTGATAAAAGGATCAAGTAGGAGCAGAGCACTCCTATGATGATTTTCTCTCTAGTACGTTTGTTTTGGCCCATGTAAGAAATGAAATCCATATTGGGTTTGCTATGTGATTGTGATCTTCACAGAATCCTGTGTGAAACATCAGAATCCTAAAACCAAGCTCAGATTGCCCAGCACACATGGGAAGAAAGACAAGATGCAAGGGATGTGGTTTAATTAGGCTGCAACTTTATTAACTTATCTGGGAACTCTCTGGTAATAACTCAGACAATGCAGGATGTGATTCCTTCCTTAACTGTGTCTACCTGGGAGAGAGCTTCAGTTCTCCCCCACCCCATCCTCCACAGCTGGTGCCATTATATTGCTGAGACCCCACCGTCCTTCCCTTAAATGTGGGTTAAGGAGCTGGAGAAAGGGGGTTGTCCCCTTGCTGTACCAGATATTAGGAGCCCCAACCCCATTCCTTAGCTTCTTTAGAAGATCACTTCTCCTAAATCCTCTTCCAGTGCTGGTTTATCAGGGAACAAGAACCCCTATGGGATGATTACCTGAACAGGACACCTTCCACAAGGAGGTGCAGAATTAGATTGGCTGCTTCCCCTGCCCTCTGGTCCCTAACCCATGTTTCCAGAGAGTTGTTAATTCCTTCCCTAACATCAGCTCCAAATATATCCTCTCTCCTGTCAGAATGGTGTATCTATCTTTCCTGAATAACTCAGGTGACAAATCTGATCACAGTCAAATTCAGCTACTTCCTAATTCACACATTTTCCAGCCTCGTCACCCCACAAAGACCTGGCAATTCCCTGCCATACCCCCCCCCCCAGCAGCATTTCAGACCATTTTTACAGTAACCCCTGGGGGGAAATGTCCTGGATCTGCCCTAAATCTCTTTGCCCTGATTGATTCAACCCCCTTATAAAATCCCAAATTGTTTTCACCCAGATGTACAATAATCATTTTGGGCGGGTGCTTCCTGGCTGCCTAACAGTAAGGGGCATTGGTTGGTCTCAGAGCATGCCCCTCTTGCCATACCAACTCCGAATTGCTTCCCCTCCAAGGCCCAATGACAAAGCTCCAGGAGAACTAGCCATTCTCCTGTGGGTTCAGTGCAGAGTACTGCACCTGCAGATTGAGATACTGCCCCTCATGACCCCATTCCCTTGCTTCTTAGAGCATGCTCTTCCATCCATGCCAACTCACTGCTGTCTCATCCCTGAGGCCCTGCAATTGGACTTCCATCTAGGCCTCAGAAGGGGACTTTGGCCAGAGGGACCAGGCTTATTAACTTCCCCCATGTGCAGAGGGGCCAATGGTTACCTGAGCCCACTAACCAGCCTACCAGTTCAGGTGATGCGTCTCCAACACACCCAGCCACACCTTCTCCCAACTTCAAAGAAGGGGCTGATCCTTAAAGGAGTCACTTTCTCTTTTTTCCTACCACTCTAGACAAAGACCTCATGCCTTTGAATTTGCAGGAGGTGCAGTCTCAGTCCGGGTTATGGCCCTCTGTGTTATTCAGATGGCTTGGAGAGGGAAGCCAGCGGTTTAAAAAAACCCAGCAAAACACTTTGGGTGATGAAATCATGGGTGCAAGGTCCAGAGATAATCCCACTTTTTAAAAAATATTGTTTTATAAATATTAAGGTATTTTTCTTCATCAGATTGTGGAAAATACTGCCTATGATGGTGGTTCATCAAGCCTTGTAGAGTCACATGAAAGATTCCTGCAAATTAGGGACTAATGACAGTTTTCATACCTGGTTTGGAATTTTGAATATTTTTTTAAAAGACAATATTTCAAATATTTGACTTTTCTATAATAACAGACACATAAAACATCCTCTGTTCATGTGAAGCTAAATCACCACCTGCCACAGAAAATCCCAAGACGGGAGAAATTCACATGGAGAACCTGTGCATAGCTCACTACAAATTGCATAGAAAGTTTTAATGAATAATGAGGCGTTTCCAAAATATACTTTCCTTAGGCAGAGAGTCAGAAACAAAATTCATCCTAATAAATGGGCAAAAAGGTGGAGATGGGGGCTGAGGAAATAACAGATTTGGGAAACTAGCATTTTGCTCCTGTCTCTATGAAGAAATTATAGAGTATGGAGCCACCTAAGAAAAGGATCATATTTCCTGGTTCAGTTTGGGAGGCGCTAAATATTTTAGAGATAAGAATGGAAGTTATTAGACACTCTCTTGAGGTAGGAAAAGTTCTGAATCCAGATAACATAGATCTTTGGGATTTAAAGGAAATGAGGATAGAAATCAGTGCTGTTCTCCAATGACTTGTCAGACTGCTGAGGACTGCAAAAAGGAAAACTTATCACTATTATTCAGAAAGGAGCCCTACCATAAGCAATTATAAAATAGTTATTTTAATATCCACACTGGGGAAAATATAAGGAGTAATAATTTGACTAGTTTTAAAACCTTGCCAAATTCATAGTAAGAACAAGTGAACAAATATACTGATGCTAAAACAACAAGCCAGACAAAGCAAGAGAAGGGGTGGGAGAGGGATTCTCGAAAAAGAAGATGGTCTTATCTTATACTAGATCATTTTTATTGCACTGTAAAATCCTACCTTTTAAGATCACCTCTTTGTCTTGAGCCTGCTCCCACTGAAGTTGACAAGAGTTTTCCCATTGACTTCAATCGGAGCAGGATTGTGCCCTTCATGGGCTAGACCTTGATAGCTTTACTGACACGGAACAGTAAATTATTCTCCAAGTGGTCCCATTGACTTCAATAAAGGTGCTACTAAGGTATCTAAGGTATCAAAATCTGGCCCTGTGTTAGGATCTTAGGCCACTAGTACTATGGCACGACGTAGTGAGGCCACAAAAATGTAACCAGCAGCACCTGCATTTCTAACTCTGTAGGAAGTGAATTGTACTTACACAGAAAAATGCATATTGATTTTAGGGTTGCTCTTACTGTACGAAGGACCTCTTTAATCCAGAGTACAAAGGTAGGTAACCGAGTCTGGCTCCACCCCTCATATTTAGTAAATATGAAAATGTTCTGGGTAAGAACATTAAATAACTAGTCCTTGTTGCACAAGTAATAATATTATGAAAGATGTAGCAATGATGAAGAATGCAACCAGATTTAGAAATTTCAGCTGTAAAGTTCTATAAAACAGTACTGTTTAGGCATTATTACTATTAAAATAATTAAGTGTTTTTGATCCCCATGGTAACTTAGGTCCTATTCATTTCCATTCAGAGGAAGAAAGTAATAAGGCTATCTTCAGGTCTGGCTATGTCTAAAGGGCTGCGTTTATACTATAGTTTGGATAGGAGACATCCAAGAAGACGGAGGAATCTGTAGATTTCCAGTATCTATCTCGTCCTACATTAACAGGGAGATGTACTAGATGACCTAACAGGTGTAGAGATGAGTCTAATCTGCGAAGTCTTGGGACCAAAATTATTCCTGGTGTAACTGAGGACAACTCCCACTGAAGTCAGTGGAAGCCATTCTGGTTCATGCCAGCAATACACATAGATCCAGGATTGAATCTGTGATTTTGAGTTAGCCTGTTATAAATATAAGGATTGAATACAAAATTCAGATCTAATTGACATTCTGATTAGATACATCCCTCAAATTAAGGAGTTTTCAGAACCAAGGTTTTGGGTTGGACTCATCCACTATATAAGTAATTTCCAACTCTCATTTCTGTGATTTTTGTGAGCTACCTAGTTAAAGCTACACAAATATTTTTCCTATTTTGGTGGTGGCAAATTAAGATGCAATCAATGGGCCAGTTTTCCAGAAACTGACCTCCATTTTGGTATTGCAAATTGCAGGTATAAATATTTGTTGGTGAAATTTTCTTACTGTGACTTTAAATGATTGCACAATATTATGTGCAGTCATTTGTGTCCTCAGTTTATGGGCGTTCAAATACTGTGGTGATGGGTCCCCCACAGAATCCTAAAATGATCAATAGACAGAAAATGGAGATGCAATTAAGGCCAATAGAAATTCATTACAAGTTAGTGTTTTGCAGGAAGCTCAGGAGTTTGTTAGGACTTAGCAAGAATCTGTCATAGTGGTGCAATATCGTAATCATTTGTTTTCTTCAGTATGTAGAGATTAAGGAACACATTGCAGGGCTAAAAGTTGATGTTGACAGTGAAGCTAAGAAATCAGGTTGGAGTCTTTTAAAACCTGGAGAAAATCCGAGAAGATGAAGAGCAAAAGGCTTTGAGTGAATGAATTAAAGAAAGTAAGTGGGTTAATGAAGAAAATGAGTGGTTTAAAAAAAAAATCTTGGTTTTCAAAATGTCACTGAATTTATGGAGTTTTTTTTTTTAAATTCAACCCTAATAGCCACTAGTCACAGCTTGTAGTCCTGATTTGGCAAACACAGTTCTAATTCTATTATGTTATTGCGGTTGGATTCCTTTGACAAAATCCTGACAGCTATTTCAATTCCTTAGTAGGTAACGTTAACCCAACCACAAAAGTTTTATTGTGGTTTTTTTTTGTTTAGCAAACAATAATTTGCTTCCTCTTGAGCAATCTTGATAAATACTTAAAGAATCCTTGTACATTGAATGTTAAAACTAGATGGCAATAGTTAAAAAGTCCTTGATAGTATATGATCTTATGCTGACTTCGTTTAGCACAACATCCACAGAGCGTAAGTCTTGACTGGACATCCATGGCAAAATCCTCAGCTAGATCTAAATACGTTGCTTCACTTTTTACCATTCTGGAGGTGCCTTAAGTCTTTTTTCCAGGGCTTCTAAATGGTTTCAAAATTGGTTTTGTAAAATCAAGTTTAAAACGAGGTAGAGCCATACCATAGATCTGGTTTTAGGTGTGCTAAGGCCTCCTAACCCATTTTACTGAACCTGTTTCAAGACGACGTCAAGATCAGGCTGCCATAAACCACTGAAATCTGTGTTTACTGTTTTGGCTCTAAATAATTTAAAAATCAGGACACAGATTTGAAGGGCCAAATCTTCTGCCCACTCAGCAGAGCCAGGTGTGGGAGGGAGAATGCCCCTTTCCCAGTGGTATGCAATGTAGTTGTAGCCATGTCGGTCCCAGGATATGAGAGTGACAAGGTGAGTGACGTAATATCTTTTATTGGACCAACTTTATGAGCTTTTCTCTCACAAACAGAAGTTGGTCCAAAGAAAGATATTACCTCACCCATCGTGCTTCTCCCAATGAACAGTTTGCAGAAAATTCTGAACTAAATCTGTTCCCAGTGAGATTTGTCCCAGGGCATAACTGGGTCTGCGGAAGGGGACAATATGGCTCTAAATAAAGTTACTAGCCATGGTTTGACAATAATCCCTAGCCATTGTAGGCCCCATGGAGCTGCCTACTAAAATGCCTGACCATTAGTGAGAACCAAATTTACATGACTAATGCTGAGGTTTTCCATTTGTTTTAATTTGGGCAGTGCATCCACACCTCATCTTTACTTTTCTTAGTTTCTCATCTTTTCTTTCCTTTAGGGGTTTAGTTCCTCAAGAATAGCTACAGTGTTCATCCATTATAAATATCCGGCTGCCACAGTTCTGCAGAAATTTTAAGGAAAAATCCCAGTCTGGACTATCTTCTGGATTTTCCTAATATTAGTACTTTACCAAATGTCTCAGAACATGTCACAACCTTATACATGGTGCACTTCTTATTTTTAAAAATGTTAACATCTCTCCCATTTCTGCAACATGTTTTTAGCACATAGTTTACAAATATATCCAGCTGACTAATTTATTTCTTTTGATTGTTGAAATGGTAGAGTTCCAGTTACTTTTTGTAGACTTTTGAAATTTCACATCTCTGTATAGCTTATATTTATCACCTGGGAATTTGTGACAGTTTATGTATTTTTTCCAGCAATAGAAAATCCGGCCTCTTTTTGCTTTTGGAATTATTTCTCTCATTTTTAGGAATGATGTCCAACTATGAAGAGTTCAAAGACCATCTGTGATGGAGCAGATTAGTCACTGGCTTCTAAACTTCATCTTGATTGGGAAAAATAATGAGTCTGGACAGAGTCTAGGACATAAAATTGTTTTAAAATATGGGTTGCATAGTTGAAATTAGTTATCGTTGGAGGCAAACTTATTCTCTGTTTTCTGATTTAAACTAGAAAAGAGAGAAAAAGGAGGCAGATCCAGTGAATTGAGGCTGCAAGCAGTTGACTGCCTTTTATAAATCAGTGACTTTGCACTTACTTTTATTAGCATTTTGATTATATTTTTAAAAGATTTTTTAAAAAAGGTATTAAGTCTTGCCTTGGAAGCAGAGTTGAAAAATGGGACACAAAATATAGAGATTTAGGTGACATGAAAACGAGAGGATAAAGGAATTGTGAACAGATCAAATCTGTGCTAAAGTGTGACACAGCTAATGTGGTAAAAAAGTGGCCAGATCACTGCAAGAACAAGTGGAAACAACACAATTTTTTCAGCAAAATGGGAGGCATACATATTATAATTCACTCACCATCAATGATATTACTGTCTGTGTCTCTAAGTGTGTGTGTGTGTCTATATACACGTAAATATGTGTGTACATAGACATAGACATACAGATATATACATATATCAATGCACACACAGGCCAGAGAACAAAAACACAAAGGGCCATGAATTAACTGAGTAGAAAAGGCTAATAAAAAGTAGTTTTCCTTTTTTGCCTAAGATATATATATTTATTTTAATCCAGATTTTTAAAAAAATCCAAAAAAATCTTGTTCGTCTCAATTCCCTCTCATGTTTTGTTTTGTATGTTGTCTGTTTTAGATTTTTGATAGCACTTCCATTACATTTTATGTGGTAGTGTGTGATGTTAGTTATGGAAGTGCTCTACAAGTGAAAAATTGCACTGGCATTCAAAAAGAATAAATTTTATAATTTGTTTGTGCAATTGTTTGCATTCCTATGACTGCATCACTTGCCCATTAATCCAGCTTCCTTGGACATAGTCTAATATTCCAAATCCTGAGCAGTTTAAACAACCACCATTTGAAAATAAAAATCTGTCAGGGAAATGTTTTCTCCTCCTCCCCCAAAATTACACCTGCTTGGGGGCTGGAAGGAGCATGATTCAGACATGGGCCAATTAAAGGTATTTTCTACATAAAAATATCATGGGTTAAAGTCCCTTTACTTCAATTAGGGCATCCAAAATTGATGGCCATTAAAAAAATAAATCTGGGTTTGCAAGAGAACTTCATTGCAGTTCTAGATACTTGGAAAGAAATGTGCGTCTTCATACTGTTTGACTTTATTTTGCTTTATTTAAACTGTCTCATACAGTCTGCTGGGTTGAATCATGTTCCATTTTTATCAAACAACTTTTTGTAGATCATCAATTGTTAACTTGTCTGCATGTGACAATTCTGTGGGAGATATCTGGGTAGCTACAAGTCAGGTTGCTTTGTAGTTATGCAAAAACTCTGTGGCAAATGATTTCCAGGGCATTCCTTCTAGTCAGCCGTTTGCCCTATAAACAGTTTTTCAGAACTTGCTTAACACATTCTATTTCCCATTGGCCAGAGGATAATGAATGGAAAAATGTCTGTGTTTACTATCTGTGCTTCAGAAATTCTTTTTATCCTACAGATGTGGTCTATGGCCCTTTGTGAGACACTATTGCACTTGTAGTTCAGTTATGACTGAGAATTATTACCAAGAACTTGATAGTACAGTTATGGAAGTAAGCTGGGTAGTAAAAGTTATTTTTAGCCACTTACTGGTGTAATTGATTACAGTATGATTGTAATCAACTTGTACTGTGTCAAAAGGTCTTCCTGCTAGTATATCAATAGCACTCATTCCTCATACATAATCAGGTAACAGAATTGGGTATAGCATGTTGCATCTATGTTATGTATATGGCAAAGATCGGGGGGGGGGGTTTATAGCACTCTCAACTGGGCAATAAGCAAAAGTTCAGACACCTCTGAATTTATGTGCAGGTTGAGCATGTCAAGGGTTGGATCTCACCAGCAACAAGTATCCTGATAGTTACATAGCACTTATTTTGTCAGTACTTGCTAGACACAAGAGCTATCTTCACTTGCCACAATCCTCACCGTTGGCCAGGAGGATATAATGGTGAATGATAAACTACTTGGACATGGTTTGTAGTACTCTCAGAAAGTATTTTATTTTTGGCTGTAGCTGGCTCTAGTTGGCTGGCAATAAGTATAATTTTCTGTTAAGTTTGTTCAGGTCACTCACACATACACAGGACTACTGTCTGGCTGTTTTTCTCTCAATGTTCTGAGTTCAAATCATGCTGTTGGACATATCCCTATGAGCACATTCAGCTACTTCACAAGAATGTGTTATCTGCCTTCTATGCACATCAGTGAAATTTGTTCCTATTCATATAAAGAATCTGACACATCAGAAAAGGGCAGACAAATAAACAGTGACAAGTTTTTAAAGTTCTTGTACACAAATGCTAGAAGTCAAAATAATAAGATGGGTGAACTACAGTGCCTCGTGTTAAAAGAGGATATTGACATAAAAGGCATCACAGAAACCTGGTGGAGTGAGGACAATCATTGGGACACAATCATTCTGGGGTACAAAATATATCGGAAGGACAGAACAGGTCATGCGGGGAAGGGGGGGGGAAGGGGGAGAGTGTCACTATATGTGAAAGAAAATGTTGAATCAAATGAAATAAAAACCTTAAATGAATCCACACGTTCCATAGAATCTCTATGGATAGTAATTCCCTGTTCTAATAAGAATATAACAGTAGGGATCTATTATCGACCACCTGACCAGGACAGTGATAGTAACGATGAAATGCTAAGGGAGATTAGAGAGGCTATCAAAATAAAATACTCAATAATAGTGGGGGATTTCAATTATCCCCATATTGACTGGGTACATGTCACCTCAGGACAAAATGCAGAGGGAAAATTTCTTGATACTTTAAATGACTGCTTCTCAGAGCAGTTGGTACAGGAACCCACAAGGGGAGAGGCAAATCTTGATTTAGTCCTGAGTGGAGTGCAGGATCTGGTCCAAGAGGTAACTATAACAGGTCAGCTTGGAAATAGTGATCATAATATCATAATATTTAACATTCCTGTGGTGGGAAGAACACCTCAGCAGCCCAACACTGTGGAATTTAATTTCAGAAAGGGGAACTATGCAAAAATGAGGAGGCTAGTTAAACAGAAGTTAAAAGGTACAGTGATTAGGGTGAAATCCCTGCAAGCTGCATGGACACTTTTCAAAGACACCATAATAGAGGCTCAACTTAAATGTATACCCCAAATTAAAAAACACAGTAAAAGAACTAAAAAAGAGTCACTGTGGCTTAACAACTATGTAAAAGAAGCAGTGAGAGATAAAAAGGCATCTTTTACAATGTGGAAGTCAAATCCTAGTGAGGTAAATAGAAAGGAGCATAAACACTGACAAATTAAATGTAAAAATGTAATAAGAAAAGCCAAAAAGGAGTTTGAAGAACAGCTAGCCAAAAACTCAAAAGGTAATAACAAAATGTTTTTTAAGTACATCAGAAGCAGGAAGCCTACTAAACAACCGCTGGGGCCCCTGGACAATCAAGATACAAAAGGAGCACTTAAAGACGATAAAGTCATTGCAGAGAAACTAAATGAATTATTTGCTTCAATCTTCACGGCTGAGGATGTTAGGGGGTTTCCCAAACCTGAGCCATCTTTTGTAGGTGACAAATCTGAGGAATTGTCACAGATTGAAGTGTCACTGGAGGAGGTTTTGGAATTAATTGAGAAACTTAACAGTAACAAGTCACTGGGACCAGATGGCATTCACCCAAGAGTTCTGAAAGAACTCAAATGTGAAATTGCGGAACTATTAATGATGGTTTGTAACCTGTCCTTTAAATCAGCTACTGTAGCCAATGACTGGAAGATAGCTAATGTAATGCCAATATTTAAGAAGGGCTCTAGAGGTGATCCTGGCAATTACAGACCGGTAAGTCTAACGTCAGTACTGGGCAAATTAGTTGAAACAATAGTAAAAAATAAAATTGTCAAACACATAGAAGAACATAAATTGTTGCACAAAAGTCAACATGGTTTCTGTGTGTAAAGGGAGATCATGTCTTATTAATCTATTAGAGTTCTTTGAAGGGGTCAACAAACATGTGGACAAGGGGGATCCAGGGGACATAGTGTACTTAGATTTCCAGAAAGCCTTTGACAAGGTCCCTCACCAAAAGCTCTTATGTAAATTACGTTGTCATGGGATAAGAGGGAAGATCCTTTCATGGATTGAGAACTGGTTAAAAGACAGGGAACAAAGGGTGGGAATAAATGGTAAAGTTTCAGAATGGAGAGGGGTAACTAGTGGTGTTCCCCAAGGGTCGGTCCTCGGACCAATCCTATTCAACTTATTCATAAATGATCTGGAGAAAGGGGTAAACAGTGAGGTGTCAAAGTTTGCAGATGATACAAAACTGCTCAAGGTAGTTAAGACCAAAGCAGACTGTGAAGAACTTCAAAAAGATCTCACAAAACTAAATGATTGGGCAACAAAATGGCAAATGAAATTTAATGTGGATAAATATAAAGTAATGCACATTGGAAAAAATAACCCCAACTATACATACAATATGATGGGGGCTAATTTAGCTACAACTAATCAGGAGAAAGATCTTGGAGTCATCATGGATAGTTCTCTGAAGATGTCCACGCAGTGTGCAGCGGCAGTCAAAAAAGCAAATGCGATGTTAGGAATCATTAAAAAAGGGATAGAGAATAAGACGGAGAATATCTTATTGCCCTTATATAAATCCATGGTATGCCCACACCTTGAATACTGCGTACAGATGTGGTCCCCTCATCTCAAAAAAGATATACTGGCATTAGAAAAGGTTCAGAAAAGGGCAACTAAAATGATTAGGCGTTTGGAATGGGTCCTATATGAGGGGAGATTAAAGAGGCTAGGACTTTTCAGCTTGGAAAAGAGGAGATTAACGGGGGATATAAAAAATCGTGAGTGGTGTGGAGAAAGTGAATAAGGAAAAGTTATTTACTTGTTCCCGTAATATAAGAACTAGGGGCCACCAAATTAAATTAATGGTAGCAGGTTTTAAACAAATAAAAGGAAATTCTTCTTCACTCAGCGCACAGTCAACCTGTGGAACTCCTTGCCTGAGGAGGTTGTGAAATCCAGGGTTTAAAAGAGAACTGGATTAATTCATGGAAGTTAAGTCCATTAATGGCTATTAGCCAGGATGGGTAAGGAATGGTGTCCCTAGCCCCTGTTTGTCAGAGGGAGGGGATGGATGGCAGGAGAGAGATCACTTGATCATTACCTGTTAGGTTCACTCCCTCTGGGGCACCTTGCATTGGCTACTGTCGGTAGACAGGATACTGGGCTGGTCTGACCCAGTATGGCCATTCTTATGTTCTTATGTTCTTAAGCAACACATACTCTGTAGAAATAAAAAAAGAAAAAGTTATTTAAAACTGGAGCTGAAGCAATGTACTGGTTGGTTCTCAGACATGCCAAAATAGTTTACAAAATGTAGAACATACTCACCAGACCAACAGGAAATTAGGGTGGTATAAGTGAAAGAATAGCTACCGGCCTGGCCAACTACTTTTCACCCTCACTAGCAGACCAACAACATCGTCTAGTTTAACATCCATGTGTTTACTCAGTAGCGTTTACAATCCACCTGGATGTACTCTAAACAGTTAATCCAGCCAGAGTTCCTTGAACGTTCTTTGAAGTCTTTTTGAACAATTGATATGGGAGCCTGAAAGGATAAAGGGAGAGGACTTGGTTGATTCCAGGAGCCTTCCTGAATTGTACTGATATACTACAGAATGGTGGTGTTATTGTTGGATCGTAATCTTCAATTAAAAAAAAAAGTATAACAGAGATCTGTACTTGAAATCTTTTTTTTTTAATTGATCCAGAAAGATACTGACTATGTTATGGTGGTTTTATGAAGGAAGTCCAACCACTGTTGACAGTTTTATAAAATATAATTTATTTGGTCCCTTTTGAATTGGGCTGTGGTACATCTTATTCAAAAGAACACACACCAGCATGGCAGTCAGGACTACTCGTGTTTTTTCACATTTTATTTGTAAATCAGTGTTTTGTAGAGAAATATTAAATTGGTTGAAATTTAGAGTCACTAACATTGAGTTACCCAAGGCCCTTTGTTGTGTACTGTTAAGTCCATTTCATTTTAAGTCAGTTCTGTAATTCATTCTTTTTGCTAAAAAGCAGCAGATGATACCGTTTTTAGGTGGTACAGAAGTTTGAGCTCAGATTCAGGAGCTGGGACTTTCTTCCCACAGGGGGAACTGGATGAAAACTTCTATTTCTCTCACTGGCCTATAAAAAAAAGAAAAGAAAGATGTTATCCTTGACAAAAGCACCATAATAGTTGAAATATTGTCAGTACTTATTTTCCCTTCAGTAAAATTACTTTTTAAGATTATAAATTTCAATTACTTTGCCTAATTTGGTTCTTTTGGAATGTTTACAGGGTCTTACTCTTGATTACCTCCATCTTCTATTCCATGATGCATATCATATGGTAACAGCTTTAGACCCACTAAGTGTCATTACCAAGTAACCACAGGACCATGCAGCATAATTGTTAGTTATCTAGCATTTCCATTTATCATGCAAACTCTATGCAATTTCCATGTCAGTAAAGATTACAGGCTAGGAGTCAGCTCCTCAGCTAGTGTAAATCAGCATGGTTCTGTCTGGTGATGGATTTCACTGCTCAGCTGAGGATTTGACCCATGATATGTGACTTTTATAATTCTTCCATGCCAGAATTTTAAGCCCTGTAACTTAAATTAAAACACTTCTACTTAATCAATTGCACAAACTAATTACAGGTAAGACATTTTTGATTTCTCTTTCAGTCCATTCATAGTTACAGTATTTTAACATCATTTACATTAATTATGTTATCTATTATTGGTCTAGCTATTGATTGACCCTTATCCTTTTGTCTTTCTAAAGGTGTGGAGGTGGGTAATGGGGACTGGATCATCTGTGGTTTTGTCGTTGTTGTTGAAGTGGAATATATTCTTTAAACTTAATTTTGTCAGAAAGGATAGAAGTATTTCTGTGAAGTCTTACAACTCATTTCAGTCTAATTGTTTTTGACAGCTCACCTGTCACTTTAATAGGCTTCTGTAGGGTGAAGAAAACCAGATTCCCTCCCCCCCTTAGACTACCCTGTCATTGTGATAGAAGTCAGAAACAGAGCACTTTATGTTTTATGATGAAAGTTTTAAAAGTTTTTGTTGTAACAGAAAGGCAAGAAACATCTGTAGTTGCAGAGCTAAGAATAAAAACCTGAAAGCAAGTTCTGTGAAAGCTTTGTGATGATCTATCTGCTTTTGGTCTATTGCAGGGACTAGAAAGCAGAAATAACACCAGCATTTAAATGTCACTACTCAAAAAAAAAAAAAAATCTTGGCAGCAAGTTTTCTCAGGCAGCTTGCCAATATCCTGATTCAGTGTTTATGGGAACATCTTGAAATGGCTCCCAAATTAATGACTATATCTTCCATCACTCCAGTCTGATGTCTGAACATGAGGAGAAATAAACAATAGTTAATGGTCTGGGAGCTGCTGGCAGATACAGTATTAGCTCTGGTTCTTATTTTCACTTACTAATAGCAAACAGTTCTGATCAGATGTTTATCTTTGAAAAACATATGCAATGGAAAATTGCACCTAAGATTGCTATCCATTTCAGAGTCTCTTTCACAAGGACAGTTTCACACAAAACGAAATGATTTCATTTGACTGCTTGTTCAGATTAAAGGGTCTATTCTAGAATATCTCTGTTCTCTCCAGTGAGAAGCCTGAGGCACCTGAACATACTGTACTGTGGGTTTCCCTTTTGAACTCAGCAGGGATACATGTGTGTGCCAAAAAAACTCTTTCCTGCCTAACACCAAAGACCAAGGTCAGCCACACAATTCTTTTCCATGAAGCAATCAGATAGTATGTTGTCTTATGTGCCTCGATTTTATGAACTTTCAGTGTGTATTCATATATGTGTATATATATATATATATATGAATGAGTTCAAGGGCTTCTGTGAAATCACAAATCATGAAGGCAAATCTCAAGGTTTTTTGGGTAGAATCCAGGGATAGATTTTTTTAGCCCTGTGGTGTTATATGTGGAGGTAATGTCCATGTGATAAGTTTGTCATGTAAGTGAAACTTATAACATGCCCACATCTGCATCACCTGCCCACTAATCCCTCTGCAGCCTTGAACAATTATATGTGTTTCTGGAGAGGAGGCTTTGATTTTTAAATCAATCTACAGAGAAATGTTTCCTCCCCAAATGTGGAATTCTCACCTCCCAACACTTACCTTAGCTGAGATCAAGGATGGTCGTTATTCAGTCCTGGTCCAAAAATTGCTTTTCCATACATAAAAATGCCACAGTCCTAAAATCTGATAGTCCTATAGGACCAGACAGACAGGGGAACTTTTATACTATTATGAAGCGGGGAGTACCTCAGCTTCCCAGTGGAACCCATCACATGCTTCCAGCCCTGGAAGCAGGACCCAAGACAATCCACATTAACACTAACATTTTAGATCAGGAAAAGATATCTTAGATCATTTCTGTAGGCATTACACACTTATTAGTTTTTAAACTTTTCACTCCCATTGAGCTTTGAACATTTGGATGCATGTAATTAACATACCTGACCCTATAAGCATAGGGGTTACAAGATACACTCCCAATAATATTTTTAAAACTCTTTAAGATATTTCTGATGGTGCCACACATGTTATAGTAAAACTAACATATATATATGGTGTGGTACAAAAATCCTAGAAGCATTCATATGTAGCATAGAAGCATATCTGTAGCTTTGTCACTTTTAAAGTGAACATTCCAATCCCATGTTGATAAAAATCTTTATACTACATTATGACGTATTCCCCACTCATATAAGACATACATGTGAATCCTGAGTCCATCCTTTGCATTGGTTCCTTTATCTTCCTGCCATTTACTCTGCTCCTTTCTTCCAATGACCCTCTTTCTCCAGACGGATATTCATGGCTCTTGCTTCTTTCACCCTTGCCCTTCCTAATGGCCTCCCTAGCTGTTTTCTCACTCTGAAACTACAACTCTTTCTGTAGCTACTTCAGTGGTTCTTCTTACAGCTCTGGTGACTTTCCTTTGAAAACTGCTAGAATGGCTGGCTGTCAAGGCCTTTGTATGACTCAGGTGAGCATGAAGTAGCAGCAGATTTGATTGGCACCTACAGATTTGATTGGCACCTTAGAGACTAACCAATTTATTTGAGCATAAGCTTTAGTGAGCTACAGCTCACTTCATGAAGTGAGCTGTAGCTCACAAAAGCTTATGCTCAAATAAATTGGTTAGTCTCTAAGGTGCCACAAATACGCCTTCTCTTTCTACAAATACAGACTAACACGGCTGCTACTCTGAGATTTGATTGGGTAACTCTTGTAGTTTATGGGAGGGAGGTTGCAACTGTGAAGTTTCAGAGAACTGAGATTCTACATAATATGGCATATAGAAAAAAGAAAACTGCTATCTTTGTTATAAACCTTGCTTCCCTCGGAGGCTTGAGAAGCACGCGTTAAAACCAAGCAATTGAAACGATTTATGTATCCCAAAATAAAGGCTTAAAAACTTATTATTTTTTTTTGCCTGTTTAAATACCTTGACCTACATTTGCAGAAGTGACTAGTACATTTCGGCGCCTCCATTTTTGGGTGCCCATCTTGAGTCACTATAACGGGATCTGATTTTCAAAAGTGCTGAGCATCCACAGTGTTACAATCAGACCCCATTAAAGTGTTTCAACTTGAGAACCAAATATTGAGGCAACCAATACCATGAGTCACTTCTGAAAATGTAGTCCTTGTTGTGAGCTTCCAAAGGAATGAATGGTTTTTTTGGCTGCTGTTGCTGTTATGTGGATAAATGGTAACTACTAAGATCTGCACTCAAAATGTAGCTGCAGATGCAAAAATGGGCTGTGGTTTTTTAGTGTGCATAAATTTCACATGCAATAAAGGAAACTTAGACTCAGCCTGGCCAAAAATTTGCTGCATATTGTGGATTGTGTGAATGGTCTTATTTCATCAGCTGAATGAGCATCTGCACTCGTGTCAAAGGTATGAACTTGAACCTCCACATGCATAGAAGGAAAAATGCTCCTTAAGCAGCTATAACATATATGCACTCAGAACTACCATAACTAAAAGTGAAATTAGGTCCCAAAGACGCAGCATCAGGCTTATTTTAAGAGTATGCATGAAGTAAGTGGTCAACAAGCCAGATTACAAAGACTTTCACCTACATTAGCATTCTGTTCTGCGTTAGAAAAGGGGAAAAGAAACAGAAAGAGAAGAAGCACAAGAAAGTCAGCATTGACCTGAAGGTTTATCCAACACAAGAAACCTTTCTGAGGTTTGGCAAAGCTTAAATACTTTATTCCTTTGGATATTTTGTGCATCTCTACATTTCCTGGTATTCTCATGTTTTTTAAGCTAATAGAGTAATTATCCAATAGGCAGTCCATGCAGCAGAAATACTATCATTTACAACTGCTGTGCTGTAAATTTGTTCTTTCCTCTCTCTATTGTGTTCATTGGACTTCTCAATTTATTCTTATTTTGGACTAAAATGTTGTTAATTTCAAAGGCAAGGGGAAACTGAAGTTAATTCCTTGTGCTGCGCATACTAGCTAAACATTTCTTATGAGGCCTGTTTATCAGCAATCTCATGATACAGTTTAATTAAAGCCCTATAGTAAAGGTCTCTCCTAGTTGGGTGTTTTAAATATGGATTGAAATGTCTAAATGTAGGCAACCAAGTTTTAAAAGTTTGGCCAAACTATGAATTTAGTATTCCCAGAAAAAAATGCCATGGTTGCAGATGTATAGAATTTTTATTATTTGAATTGAAACGTTACTTAAAATACAAAAGAAAGAAGACCTAAGAAGTGTTTATAATGTTTAATTACCAGGATATTTAAAAAATGGAATTTCAGCAGCTATTATTATAAATGAGTTATGAATTTATGGAAAGAAAAATGTCATTTTTAGTTTATTTGAGAAACTTTATTTATTTCTGTAATCACATGGATGAGACCATGCTCAGAACCTAAAAGTCTGAGCCAATCTAGGTTAAATCAACTATATAGAAAAATAAATACAAAAAGCTTTATTGAAGGAACATCAAATGTTCCAGCAAAACCAAGGAAATATCACATGCAGGTTGCCAGGCCCAGTAACTTTTCTTACAGTGTGTACACTTGTAGTTCATGCTGAATTTGTTATACTTCACTCACCTCACCCATGCCTCTGTTGCATTTTATTATCAGGTGAAAGTCGCAAGGCTGAACTTTGCAATTTAAATGTTATATATTTATATTAACTTCATCAAATCGCATGTTAGGCCTGGATGGTGGCACAGTGCACATTAATTATGTAACCCATTAAAATGAATGGTGTTAGAGCACCTTTAGGGCCTAAACCATCAAAGGTAATACCTTAAATACAAAGGGTGCAATAGGCCTCTACACGGGCTACTCCCATTTAACAGACAGGAAACTCTGAACTTCCATGTGCAGAGAGTTTTCTATGACTGCATCCATTGTGGGGCTTAGTACTATGCTGGTAGGCAGTTTAGGAATTAGACCAAATTAGTCAGATAGAAATAAAGTGATCAAGATAGGGTTTTCCATCTCATGAATGTGGCCTCTTGCTTGGTTCCTAAACCCAATGAACCCCTGTCTAGCCCATGTGATTTGGGAAGCAATGATTCCATAAAGAACACCTGCCTAAGTATCATAGAATCATAGAATATCAGGGTTGGAAGGGACCTCAGGAGGTCATCTAATCCAACACCCTGCTCAAAGCAGGACCAATCCCCAACTAAATCATCACAGCCAGGGCTTTGTCAAGCCTGACCTTAAAAACCTCTAAGGAAGGAGATTCCACCACCTCCCTAGGTAACGCATTCCAGCGTTTCACCACCCTCCTAGTGAAAAAGTTTTTCCTAATATCCAACCTAAACCTCCCCCACTGCAACTTGAGACCATTACTCCTTGTTCTGTCATCTGCTACCACTGAGAACAGTCTAGATCCATCTTCTTTGGAACCCCCTTTCAGGTAGTTGAAAGCAGCTTTCAAATCCCCCCTCCTTCTTCTCTTCTGCAGACTAAATAATCCCAGTTCCCTCAGCCTTGCCTCATGAGTCATGTTCTCCAGCTCCCTAATAATTTTTGTTGCCCTCTGCTGGACACTTTCCAACTTTTCCACATCCTTCTTGTAGTGTGGGGCCCAAAACTGGACACCGTCCTCCAGATGAGGCCTCACCAATGCCGAATAGAGGGGAATGATCAAGTCCCTCGATCTGCTGGCAATGCTCCTACTTATACATCCCAAAATGCCATTGGCCTTCTTGGCAACAAGGGCACACTGTTGACTTATATCCAGCTTCTCGTCCACTGTAACCCCTAGGTCCTTTTCTGCAGAACTGCTGCCGAGCCATTCGGTCCCTAGTCTGTAGCGGTGCATGGGATTCTTCCGTCCTAAGTGCAGGACTCTGCACTTGTCCTTGTTGAACCTCATCAGATTTCTTTTCGCCCAATCCTCTAATTTGTCTAGGTTTCTCTGTATCCTATCCCTACCCTCCAGCGTATCTACCACTCCTCCCAGTTTAGTGTCATCTGCAAACTTGCTGAGGGCGCAATTCACACCATCCGCCATACCATTAATGAAGATATTGAATAAAAACGGCCCCAGGACTGAGCTTTGGGGCACTCCGCTTGATACCGGCTGCCAACTAGACACGGAGCCATTGATCACTACCCATTGAGCCCGATGATCTAGCCAACTTTCTATCCACCTTATAGTCCATTCATCCAGCCCATACTTCTTTAACTTGCTGGGAAGAATACTGTGGGAGACCATATCAAAAGCTTTGCTAAAGTCAAGGAATAACACATCCACTGCTTTCCCCTCATCCACAGAGACAGTTATCTCATCATAGAAGACAATTAGGTTAGTCAGGCATGACTTGCCCTTGGTGAATCCATGCTGACTGTTCCTGATCACTTTCCTCTCCGCGAAGTGCTTCAAAATTGATTGCTTGAGGACCTGCTCCATGATTTTTCCAGGGACTGAGGTGAGGCTGACTGGCCTGTGGTTCCCCAGATCCTCCTTCTTCCCTCTTTTAAAGATGGTCCACCCCCTTCCACACTATAAAACCCAAATGCTGTGGAGGCCCCATAGAAGCATTTCTGCAGTTAATAAAAAAGATAAATGATGGCCTTGAGGGCAGCACTCTTTCATTCTCTAGTTCCATTGGATTCTCCTCCCATCTTCCCACTGAGGAAGGGGGATTGATCCATCTAATTCTGTTTATCACAATAACAGTTTCCATTGATGTACATGGTACATCCCCCCTAGGTCCTTAGAATGGTATTTATTGCTATAGAAAAACCAAGACAAACGTAGAAGTGGAGGCCACATCTACAACTTTATTTTCAGATAAAATTAAATATCTCAGCCATTTCACATTTTTTTTAAAATACCAAAACCAATTAGAGCATATCAAGGGCTACATCTGCATTTTAAAACTTCAGCCATTCTATTCAGCTTTCCCATGAATGTCAGAAACTGGGGGTGAGGGGGGTGAGGAGAAGCATTGTGGAAGCTTTTCTACAAAAACAAGCAAGCTCAGTTTTGCTCTGCGGTTAAGACCGCCCATGGTAGTCTTGTTTCAATTCTTAGGTTTGTTGAAGATTAGACAGGGTGTTCACAGTCAGGGGCCCTTGGGCCTACTGGTGTTCTTTACCATGCAGGACATGTTGCAAGACCTATCTCTTTGGGGCCTGTCCTTGGTCACTTGGAGCCTGCCAGATGTCTCTTGCTTTGTGGATCATCTGCCTCCTTTTTACCCATCTACTTGTATCAGTTGGGAACTGGGGCAGATTAATTGAGAGTCACTGGGTTTCCCTGTGTCAGAGGGAACCTTGGCACCATGGTTTCCAGTTGCCCGTGTACATTATCTGATTGTGACTCTGAATGGTTTTTTGTGCTTTTGAATATATTGTATCACCGATTTGTTGCTCTGTGACAAACATAGGACAGAAACTCAGCTGGGGCGAATCAGCATAAAGATTTAGCTAAGCACCTGATTCAGATGGATTGCATCAGTAAATGATAGTAGGTAAATATACATACATACATACACTCACACTGAAATTTAGTGTTGTGTCTTGTATTGGGGAAAAGATTAAACACTCCCAATACTGCTACCATCCAGCAGCAGTAAGGGTACTTTTTTTCAATATGGGAGACAAAAGCTGGCATGAGGTACAACAAAAATTATTAATGTGCTATTCCTGCATGAACCCACAAATGAAAAGAAACTAAAAATAATTTATAACTGGAAAAAACATTTTACCTTAAATATTTTAGATATTCCAATAAATAGCATAAATTTCATAAGTAATATGTGCACAGATGTTAACACAAAAAATGCACAAAAACAGTAGTAACTAATGATAGCATAGCTCCAAAAATGGCTTTCAAACAGGATCAAAGATTCATAGATTTTAAATCCAGAAGGGACTGTTATGATCACACAGACTGACGTCCTGCATATCACAAGCCAAAGAACCTCACCCAGTAATTTCTGCACCAAGCCCATAACTTCTGTTGTGGTTACAGCATATGTTTTAGAAAGAGGTCCAGTCTTGATTTAAAGAATAGACGTGTTGGAGAATCCACCACATCCCTAGGTAAGGCGGTCCAATGATAAATGACCATTACCGTCAAAATTGTGTGCATTTTTTTCTAGCCAGAATTTTGTCTAGCTTCAGCTTCCAACCGTTATATCTCATTATGCCTTTTTCTGATAAATTAAAGAGACATTTACCAGCAGAAATATCTTCCCCAAAGATGTTTGTCTTATTATTGCTTTTTCGGCTTTGGCTTCAGAATAATCAGGAGTTATTCATCAGTGATGAGAAGTTATAAGAAAAGAACAAAATGCTTTTAAAAATCGTGGCCTTGACCTTTTCAGAATATCTGCTTAAATTTAGTTATAAAAAGACAATTCCAAACTAGAAAAATCACAAGGAACTGTGTGTAGATATTAAAGAGTATTTTTGCATCAAACAATTTCCTAGTATATAATCATGCAATTATTTAAGTGATAAAGTGTTAAGTCAGCACATGACTGTAACTTCCTTAGACACTTTCTATTAAAATAAAATTCCCTAAAACACGTAACTCCGCTTTATATCCACCTCATTTCCCAGAATAATTAAGGTTTAGTCATTCTTAATAATATTACACAGGTAGGAACATAGCCCTGGTTACAGTTACAAAGGTGGAGCTGAATAACACTGCCAGACTGAGTTTATAAGACAAGTTAACTTTCCAAAAAAAGTTCTATCCTTGCATTAGGTAACAAAAGACGTTGGAAATTAAATGTTAGAGCACTAGAGGGTCTAAAGCCAGAATCTTGGTGCAAATCAACATAGCTCTGCAGTAAGGCAACACCAGCTGAAGACCTGGCCCTAAATGTCTGTGGCATAGTTTTAGTAGTGAGAGTAGAACTGTACCATTATTTTAATATATTAAAGAATATAAAACCATCTCAACAGGGTTATTCTTATCATTTACATGTTTTGGTCAACTCTACAAAGAGGCACATCATTTTTTTCTGGATTCTGCACTGGCGTATGGGCCTGCCTACATAGATCCCTCTGTAGGACCAGGACCTTGGTGTGCGACAATCTCAAAGGCAATTTTCCATGCAGATTTTCAGATGAAGTTTTCTGATGGCCTCCCGGTTTCTTTCATGGTTCCCATTCACTTTAGATAAGCTTCAGGATAGTGGCTCAATGCTGATATATGCCATTTTTGCAAATGTTTCCACACGGATCTAGTCTTTCATCTGTGGACTAATAATTTGTAATCAGTGTGCCATTCATAATTAAGTAACCTCTGCTCTTCATTGTTCTGCTAATTAATTATTGTTGATTGGTTTGACTTGCTGCACATGGTTACCAAGCATGATCAAAGAACATTCAAGATTAATCTGCTAAACTAGATGTCAGACTAGTAAATTCTTCTGTGCTATTATGAAGATTTTTCTCCCTCAATAAAGGCCTGTCAGAGAATAATGGCTTAGATATACCTCTGACAGGTCAGTCCAAAGGTCACTCCCTGGAAACATGTACACATTTATGCAACAAAGCGTGATGCCTCATTTATAGCCATTTTATAATTCCAAGTGAATTCTTCATGAATTTTAATAGTGTTAATTTAATAAAAAAGACGATTCACGTTGATTGCCTTTGGAGACAGGTGCAGAAGGAATTTATACATTATAATGTTGTTACATTTGGATTCTTCATGGATCTACAGGAATATGCAGTAACTCAATGAGCACAATGTTATGAGTTTCTCATTATATGCTAGGATAATGACTGTACTTTACTCTTTTCATTCTCTTGAATCAGTTCTCACTTCCATTATTTTTATAACCTTTGTTTCCAGGACTGACTATTTTTATTGTTCCTTTAACTTGCTGTAGGCAGTTTTACAGGCTTGTAGTGTCTCAGTGCCATAAACATGAGCTACTTCTAATTAATTACATCCATATTCATTTTACAGTCAGAATTTTAAACTCTCTTGCATAATTTTATTGATTGCTTTGATTATTATTATTATTATTATTATTATTTTATTATTATTTTTTGCTTTTCACCACAGCTCTCCAATGACCATGCAGTAAACTCTGACATTCAGATATTTTTATGTAGAATGTTACCACACAGATGTCCTTACATGTGAAGATTACAGTCAATGACCATCATCTTTTTTGGAAATCACACTTGCAGAAGATCAATGGCTTTAGAGTAAATCTCAATGTTCCAGTTACATATCATATCAGTGCATTATTAACAATGTAATATTTTGTAGCTCCTGTCTATTTAGTACATTAATAAGTTGGTAAGTAAAGTTCTGTTAGGATGGAACACTTAACTATTTGACAATTTATTACTAGATTGAACTATTCATATCAAAAAAGTAACTCATGAATTTAGGTCTTTCCATGTTTCTGGAGTATTTATGAAACTATTTCATTTTTAAAATATTTGTTATTCCAAACCATTCAACAAATATTTTATGCAAGTGAATTGCTCATAAATAAATTGTTGAGATGTATGCTTCAGGTGTTTGCTATTTGCAGTTTGTCACCCAAGTTGTATAGTTTTATTCTTGCTTTTGGACCTTTCAAGATGACCATCTGAACATACAGAGTACAAATTGTAATGCAAACACCATTAGCACGAGTATTGACTTTCTCTTTCTAATCCTTGTGAACAAAAACTCACTCATACGAATGCTTGTGGAGAGTGAGTAAAAGAGGTTGCAAATGTTGTCTAGTTGAAGTGTTAATTCAAATGAAAACATGCCGTTCTCTTTGTAGTATTTGCCCAATCTGACTCATTACCCTCAAAGATTTAATTTGTAATTCGGACTTCATGTATTCATTACAACCTGGCCATGGAAAGAAAAATTTAGGATTAATATATTGTTTTAAAAATTCTGTTTATAATCTGAATGGTCTAGATGCCATGGTTACTGGTTCATCAGGGATGGTCCATAGATAGATTTAAAATACTACTATTTTATGTAATCTATCATCTACTACATTTTGGGGTGTTGTGGGGACTGGTGCTGGTGAAGTCAGTCTGTTATATCTGGATCTGTCAAAGTGGATAGTCACTTGATTGTGTCTTCAACTTCAGTGCCATTTTTCTACACCTTTCTAAACAAATTTCTGCATATAGATATTTTATGATTCTAAAAATATCCCATTTTCCCCCCTAATAATTTCTACATAAAGGCATATGTATGTTCTATATCAATAAAACATATTTTTGAAACCTCAGCATATGCAGTAGGTAAGTTAATTGGTAAAATTGTTTGAATTTTCTCTTTTTAATGTAAGGGGGGGGTCTGTTGACTTAAAGGTTTGTTAATGGTCTTATAACACCATATTCCTTAAGAGCCTAAGGTCACTGTTTCAAATCAAGTTATGTTGATATTGACTGAACGTAAAAACCATCTAATGGCATTTATGTAGCCTTCAGGAAAAGAGCTGGAGGTTTCTTTAAGGTTGCTGGTTTATGGCAGTGAGCTATTTAGTTAGACATTCCAGACTACACATTAAGTAGATTTAATTCTGCTTTAAAACTGGGGTGTGCTGTGTCTTGCTCCATTGACTTGAAAACACTACCTGCTTGAGATGCACAAATGCTCAGCCGGTCTCTTCTCATACCAGTCTATAATCCGTGATTCTACTAAAAGAATCAGCACATTCTAAAATTAGCAAAAGAGCAAGATCATGCCTTGATTTATATTTCCACAGGCCATAGAATTAAATGTTCCAAGAGTAGTAGATGGTTTCCTGTAAATGTGCAAGCTGAACTAAAATCATTTTGCACCTGAACTTTTTCATACATGTCAGCAGATTGCTGCAGCTTCCTTTAAGACAAAAGAAAAAGCAGAGCAGCTGAAAATAATTAATATTGAACTTGACACATCAAAAATGTAATTTGTCACTTGTGATTAAAGCCTGTATCGTTAGTTCTATTTTTACATCCTTCATGACTCTCCCTTAGCTATCGTTAGGCTCCACATGGTTAGAGTTTAGCTTGACCTTTGACCTATCACCAGATACAAAGCAATCGGTTGCTACAAAATTGGAGACCAAAGTAGCCAACAACAGTGTAGATCAACAATTTTAACCTTCATTAATATAATAATGACCCTCTTGGATATGTGGGGTGTCATCTTTGATCTCTGAAGTTCACTTAAAAGGGCAATATTTTAAATGTAAAGATCCTGAAAAAGTAATGCTCAAACATGGTTAAAAACAATAGAACTTCAGCATTCAATAGTTTAAAATTAAGATCAGCATAACTGTTTTTCTCTTTATCAGCTCCATTTGTTTGTTTTTATGTGATGAAACTCGCTAGACTCTGTATACAAGGAAGAACTTTGGCCATTTAAATCATAGTAAAATGGTCTGATCTTAAAAGCAAAGACAATGGAAATGGTATTTTAATGTGTCCAAGGAATTTCTGCTTTGTGATTCTGTTCAAACTGAGGAATGGAGAACCCTGGTTTTGCAAACTATCTGTTTTTCATTCTTCTCTGAAACTTTCCAAAAGGTTACTGACTCCACCACAACTGTGGTAGCTGCTCATATTCAGAGCGCAATGAATTTAAGAGCCTGTGTCATGCTATCATTGTTCCCTCCCATTCTGAAACCAGTTTGCAATACTGTATATAATCTGAAACAATACAGAAAGTAAAATACCATCAATGAGTGTTGCTCCTATGTCAGCAGGACCTTTTTTCAGTAAAGACTTGTGTAACTGAAAATGGCTCTCTTCTTTCTGGGTAACCGTAAGTAGTATATTTTTGGAAGCAAAACGTTGTGCACTGTTTTCCCCCAGAGCACAACTTTGAGAAAGGTTCAGACTACAGTATAGATTAAGCCACATAAATGGTGCTTAGACAACTTTTAAGTGTCTGAGCTAAATCCACAGAAGTGAAGAAATGAGACGAAAATTTTATACTTAGCTCATCTTTCCCCTTTGGATGAGAGGTAAAACTCTAGCTCCGGACCAGTTGTGGTTGTTAAAGATCCCCTCTCATGTTTCACATGAATAAAATGCCTAAGCCAAATCCCAGCTGGGGTTTTGCTACATACAATTCTCCTGTACTTTCAAGTGAAGAACTTACTCTACACTTTCCCTTTTAATTAAACCCATGTTGTGCAGTGTGTATATAGTTACAGATGTCCCACTGCTGAGGAGGGTTTAGTGTGTGAAGTGATTCCTATTATAAATACAGTGTGACTCCAAAGCACTTGTGTGCATAGGACTATATTATTTTAACGGGGACACCACCAGCTTCCTCTTAGCACAATTAACTGTCGGTGAAAATCATAGCACTTAGGCATTTAGATACTTGATTATCAGCGCCTGTAATTTCTGGTGCAAACTTGAACTCTCAAAATAGGAAGCAGTTGCTGAAAGTCAGAACCACAGTCTGTAAATTGATACTTTCTATATATGCAGGGCTTGATTCTCCACTCCTATTGAGTTTAGAGAAGTTACTCCTGCTTTAGGCCTGATTAGGATCGGCAGGTGGTGATCGATCTATTGGGGATCAATTTATCGTGTCTCATCTAGAAGTGATAAATCGATCCCCAAACACGATCTCCATCGACTCCAGAACTCCAGCTCGTGAGAGGCAGAAGCGGAGTTGATGGGGAAGTGGCAGCGGCCAGGTAGGTTGACCTAAGATACGCTGACTTCAGCTACGCTATTTGTGTAGCTGAAGTTGCGTATCTTAGGTCGACCCGCCCCACACACCCTCAGTGTAGACCAGGGCTAAGGTGTAATGTTCAATTTATATAATTAAGTCCAGAAGGAAACAGTAGATCATCTACTCTGACTTCCTACAAGCTATTAATTTTCACCCCTATACTGAGCCCAATAACTTGTGTTTCACTAAAGTATAACTTGTGTTGACTAAAGCATATTTTCAAGAAAGGCATCCAGTATCCTACAGCAACCTTTTATCAACCAAACTTGTAATCTCATCAAAGAATGAAATCTGCTTTGTTTGCCAAGATTTATTTTCCATAAAACCATATTGAGAATCATTAATTATATTCTTGTCCTATTAATTCTATACCAGTTGAATCCTGTATCAGCTTTACTACTATTATTCATGAGATGATGCCAGGCTAACCAGCCTAGAGTTACCCAGATTACTGGCTTGCACATTTTTGAATATAGGCACAACATTAGCACTCTTCCTGTCTTCTGAAATTTCCCCAATATTCCATGATGTATTAAAAAATTAATATAATTGGGCCAGAGATTTCCTCAGCTAATTTTTTTTTTTTTGGTTCTCTTGAGTGCAAGTTAACTGGAGCTTTCTGTTTTAAAAATATTTATCTCTAATAGATTGGCTGCCTAACATCCTTCTTCGTTACTAATGGACTGGAAAGTACTTCATCATATTCATGTGAGAAAAGAACAACAGTCTGATTCATTCCAAATAGAGAAGAGCAATATTATTTGAACTTCTCTGTATCATTATTAACAATATTACTGTTTCCATCTAGCAGTGGGGATATACCATTGCTAAGGTTGTTTTTGTTCTGAATATACTTAAAAAAATACAAAAAGCAAAAAATCCTTCTTATTGTCCTCAGCCCTACAAGCCATGGATTTTTCCTACATGGCTTTAAGGTTCCCTTATCAATTTTCTACTCTTCATAACTTCTAATTTATATTGATTGCTGTCCTAGTACCCCTTTTCCCGTTTATTTAGTCCCCCCCCCCACCCCGATTGCTGCCTTTACTTTTGTCACTGAATTAGGATGGGTTTTTTTGAAGAATTGTGTGTGTGTGTAAGTAAATATTACTGGGTGGGACTGCTCATATTGAATGTAATGAGGGCATGATCACTAGTCCCTAGGCAACCACCAGCTTCCAGTTTAATGAATAATACACATTTATCCATCATAATGAGGTTCAAAATATTTCTCATGTTGGGTGCAATACCTTTTCATTTTAGAAAATTATCACCTATAACTTTTAGAAACTAATGATCATTTCACTACTGGCTGCATGAAACCTCCAGTATATGTCTCCTATATTGAAGTCCATCATAACATAGAAAGAAAAGCTACATGGTATAGACAAGGGTTCTCTGGTATGATCTGGGGAGGCTGTAATATATACAAGTCCCCTACCATTACTACTTGTTGGTATTCACCAGATATCTCCCTCCCATTGTTTTTCACCAGGTCCCCTCTTCTCTCTCTCTCTCTCTCCTCTAGCCAGATTTATCTCCACTCCCATTTATTGACTTAAGTGGCCAAGTTTACAAGAGAGTTCAACACACTTAGTGGCGAATTCTTTTGAAAATCTGGTCATAAGTGAAACTATAGGGCAGTGATGGGCAACCTGTGGCCCATGGGCCACAGACGGCCCATCAGAGTAAGCTGATTGTGGGCCGCAAGACATTTTGCTGATGTTGACCCTCCGCAGGTACGCCTCCCCACATCTCCCAGTGGCCGCAGTTCACCGTTCCTGGCCAATGGAAGCTGCTAGAAGTGGTGGTCTGCAGGGACATGCTGGCTGCTGCGTCCCGCAGCTCCCATTGGCCGGGAACGGCGAACCATGGCCACTGGGAGCTGCGGGGGGGGAGGGGGAGGGAGCCGTGCCTGCAGACAGTCAATGTCAGCAAAATGTCTCGCAGACCGCAATCAGATTACCCTGATGGCCCACATGCGGCCTACAGGTCGCAGGTTGCCCACCAGTGCTATAGGGGCTGTTGTGTGCTGAGCACTTCTGAAAATTTGGTCCTTATGGAAGTGGCTTTTTTAAAAATCTGGCCCCAGTCATGGGTGTGAGCACTTGACTATCTGGTCCACAATGGGGATGGTGGCTGCTGTTAAGATGACAAATCTGGTCCTGTTGTTGTTAATAGAAGTTTTGCTAGTGACCTCAGTGGGTCCAACATAAGTGAGCGGCATGAAAACATATTGATCCTGGCTGCTCTTTCCTGAGTCTGGACAACTTCTGTTCCAATCCCTCTGATGGCTGTCCTGCAAAAGAAGAGAAAACACAAAGAAGAATACATATGAATGCAACACTCCAAAGGGTTTCCAAAACCTTGCAGTCTCATTTTCTTGAAGGACATTTCAGTTTCCTTAACTAGATACACGTATCTCAAGAAATAGCACCAAATAAGGGTTTGGTCCTGCCAGGAACTCTGCATAGGTACACCAAAGCATTGCCAAGATGACTGTGGGCTGGGGCGAGGTGGGTGGTTGGAGAGTGGGGGGTGGGACGAGAGGGCATCTGGGGTCTCCCTGGCTGTGTGGAGGGCTCCTCCTTGAGAGGTGGGGCCTTGGGTTGACCCCGATGGTGGGCTGTCATCTTGGGTTGCCCCTTCTGGTATCCACACCAGCTGCTCCTAGCTTTCTTCTTCTCTGCCACCTCCACCCATTTGGTTCCGATCTCCCCCACCTCGTTTAGAGTTTTGGGCTTCCTGCCTAGGATGTACCTTTCTATTTCCTTAGGAACAGCCTCTAAGAACTGCTCCATTTGCATTAGGAGAGACAGATCTTCCCGAGATTTAACGCTTGCTCCTGATACCCAGACATCCCAATTTTTTCCAGTGTGGTAGGCGTGTCGGGAAAATTCCACATCTGGTTTCCACCTTAGGGCTCTGAACTGCCAATGAGAAGGTTCAGGTGTTAACCCCATTCCAATTCTGGCCTTTAGTGGAAAAAGTTTGTACTCGTTCATGTGTTCCTTAGGCATTTCAGCTACCACCTCTGCTAAGGGTCCACTGAGTTGTGGCCTCAGCTCCACCTATACTGGTCTGTAGGGATGTTGTGCCCAAGGCAGGCCCTTTCAAAATTTTCTAAGAAGGCCTCTGTATAATCGCCTACCTTGTATGTGGGGAATTTCTTGGAATGGGGAGCAGTATCTGGAGAAGGACTGTTCGGGTTACCTGGTGGACCCAGCTTAGCCCTTTCCAGCTCTAAGCACTTCAGCTCTAACTCCGCCTCCAAGCGCTTCGCCTCTCTTTCCGCTTCCACCTCCAAGCACTTCGCCTGTCTCCTCTCCTCCACTTCCAACTCTAAGCGCTTCACTTCTCTTTTGTCCTCCGCTTCCAAGTGCATCATCTGTAAGAAGAAAGCCCTCTCTTCCACAGTCAGAACTCGGTCTGGGTTAAGGGCATCCCTCCAGCTTGGCACCAGGATCTAGGTTGGGGTGGGCTGACCCTTGCCTCCTGGGAAGTCCCCATTCCTCCATCTGCTCCCTTCATTTCCATCATAGAGCTGGATGTTTGGGCTTGATCTGGGTCTATCTTCTCCGTAGTGTGCCGCTTTGGAAAGACTGTTTTTTCTAAGGTTTCAGTGCCTGACCTCAACCTCGTGAACAGGCTGCCCTATGCTAGCCTAACTATTTTGTTGCCATGAAGCTAGAAAAGAAAAAAAAATAAACTGCTTGTTGGACTCCCTGGCTTGGCAGGCTGAACCCTCTGCTTGCCTGTTCCCCCACAGGCAGCAAAGAAAAGAAGAGAGAGAGAGAGAGAGACCCAGGCTTTCAAGCAGCCAAAAGGAAAAATGTGTCCTTTTAAAATCCTGAGGTCTGTGCTTCTGGTTCAAAATGATCTCACTCCTCTGCCACCACACCAAGGCTGATTCCCCACTCCGGCATTTTGAGTGCAGAAGGTGGGGGCCTGCAAAGATTTTAAAAATTAATCCTGGCTACTCCAGGCTTGTATTAAAACCCCAAGGTTACAGCTTTTCTCTGACCTTGGTTTGGTAAACGCTGCCACCACCCAAGTGAAAAACTGCCTCTTGCAAATCCGGGGAAAACTCTCTTGGGAAGTTTTCCCTGAGGCCCCTCGGCTTTTCCACCCCTCCCTCGGGGAAGCCGAGAAGAAAACAAACAAAAGAGAAACCCAGCTGTTACCACCAGCTAATTGAAAAACATATGCACAGACCTTTTAAGATACAAAAAACCAATCAGGTTCTTAAAAAAGGTAAATTTTATTAAAAACAAAAAGAAAGAAAATACATCTGGAACTTAGGCTTAGTACCACTTAGGATTTTGAACCACTATTATAAATAATGTGGGTGAAATCTTGACTCAGGTGTAGTCCAAAGGAGTTTTGGTCCCTGACTTTAGCAGGGCCAGGATGCCACACTTTTTTTTTTTTTACTGTGAATATGGTACAGCTCACCTTTCATATCCTGTTCCCACTACCCTCATAAACACACACTATTTGGTAAGTAATCCTCCCATACATTCCCACTTGCAGTAGTGTTATTGAAATGTTTTCAGCCATTGCTGCGGAATGCCATTCGATAACTTTTTTTTATAAATTCCGTGGGGAATTCTTCTAACATGACAAAAGCTCATCCTGGAACCAAAATTCTGTCCACAAGAAAGGAAGTTCGGTTGAGGCCCCTCTCCATCTGAATATTTTCCTGCATTGCTGCTGCTTTTTCTTTACATCTTGCCAGTTAATTGTTGATGAGCAAAACTTGATGCCCCCCAGTTATTTATGTACTTTTATCAGGTGTCAAACTTCCCTCCCCCATATTCTTCTCCAACAAATGTTACCATCACTCAAGTGCAACCTGATAGACTGAGTAACTGAATATTTGCTCCCTCTAGGTCCAAGAGCCTAATTTTCATGCCCTCACTTATGTCGTGTAGTACCTTACTCCTTGAACAACCCCTCTAGATTGAAATCTGGTTTTATCAAAGTTAATGGGCATTTTGCCATTGACTTCAGTGAATCCAGCATTTGACCTTAGGTGAGCAGCATTAAAACACGTTGATACCGATTACTCCTTCCTGGCATGCTTGTTCAGCCTAGGTATGGGGAACATCAGCTGATGTCCCCATGGTGGTACTAACATCAGTGGGACTACTGAAGGGGTAAGGTACTACTTAGAATCATAGAATATCAGGGTTGGAAGGGACCTCAGGAGGTCATCTAGTCCAACCCCCTCCTCAAAGCAGGACCGATCCCCAACTAAATTATCCCAGCCAGGGCTTTGTCAAGCCTGACCTTAAAAATATCTAAGGAAGGAGATTCCACCACCTCCCTAGGTAATGCATTCCAGTCCTTCACCACCCTCCTAGTGAAAAAGTTTTTCCTAATATCCAACCTAAACCTCCCCCACTGCAACTTGAGACCATTACTCCTTGTTCTGTCATCTGCTACCACTGAGAACAGTCTAGATCCATCTTCTTTGGAACCCCCTTTCAGGTAGTTGAAAGCAGCTTTCAAATCCCCCCTCATTCTTCTCTTCCGCAAACTAAACAATCCAGTTCCCTCAGCCTCTCCTCATAAGTCATGTGTTCCAGTCCCCTAATCATTTTTGTTGCCCTCCGCTGGACTCTTTCCAATTTTCCCACATCCTTCTTGTAGTGTGGGGCCCAAAACTGGACACAGTACTCCAGATGAGGCCTCACCAATGTCGAATAGAGGGGAACGATCACGTCCCTCGATCTGCTGGCAATGCCCCTACGTATACATCCCAAAATGCCATTGGCCTTCTTGGCAACAAGGGCACACTGTTGACTCATATCCAGCTTCTCGTCCACTGTAACCCCTAGGTCCTTTTCTGCAGAACTGCTGCCGAGCCATTCGGTCCCTAGTCTGTAGCGGTGCATGGGATTCTTCCGTCCTAAGTGCAGGACTCTGCACTTGTCCTTGTTGAACCTCATCAGATTTCTTTTGCCCCAATCCTCTAATTTGTCTAGGTCCCTCTGTATCCTATCCCTACCCTCTAGCATGTCTACCTCTCCTCCCAGTTTAGTGTCATCTGCAAACTTGCTGAGGGTGTAATCCATGCCATCCTCCAGATCATTTATGAAGGTATTGAACAAAACCAGCCCAAGAATCGACTCTTGGGGCACTCCACTTGATACCGGCTGCCAACTAGACATGGAGCCATTGATCACTACCCGTGGAGCCCGACAATCTAGCCAACTTTCTATCCACCTTATAGGCCATTCATCCAGCCCATACTTCTTTAACTTGCTGGCAAGACTACTGTGGGAGACCGTGTCAAAAGCTTTGCTAAAGTCAAGGAACAACACGTCCACCGCTTTCCCCTCATCCACAGAGCCAGTTATCTCGTCATAGAAGGCAATTAGATTAGTCACTTAAGTGGGATGGTCTGTTTTTTATTCTTCATTTAGAACTTAGCTCATTGTAAACAAATAAGACAAGTTCCTTATCCTGAGGATTTAACTATTTTATTTGGCCATAAACAACACAAACTATTAATTGAGGAAAAACAAAGTCAAATAATAAGGGTAAGGCCAGTGACAATGGTTGTTTTAACCTTTTCAGCTACACCAGGTAACCTTTTAAAGACACAGAGTTTTCCAAGTTTTCACCATCAACTTACAGTTGAAAATAATGCACATGGAGAAGAATATGATTAACGTTAAAACCATATAGGAAATTTGTTTTATAATTTTCACTATTTTCACTACATTCTTTTTGTTCAGGTAGAGGCAGAATGAACTTTTGTTTCCATTTTAAAAATGCCTTTTATGTAGTACTGCTCTTTTCTTAGAATAATAACATTTTTCTTGGAAAAAGTTTATGAAGTCATATTTTCTAAACAATAAAATACGAAGCTTTCTCTCACAACCAGCACAATTTGTTTGAACTCACATATGGTTGCACTTCAGTTGTGCAGACATGCTTAACACTTATTAAACTTTGGGAATATGGTTCCAGCTTCTAACCAATAAAACTGATGATTGCCCACTGGTGATTTTTAAAATGAAACATTACACTTCATTTTATTCTGCTCTGATTCTAATGTGGATTTCCCCATTTTGTTCTCTTTCTTGGTGGAAGGGTGGAGGTTAACATGCTCTTTTGTCAGTCTTTATTTAACTAAATGCACTCTATGTTTTCACAATGGGGTTGCCGCTGAAATAAGAAACAGGCATGTACGACAGTCAGGAAATGGTTAAATAATTCATACGCTGGAGTACTCACCAGCAAGCATGTGTAAAAGGCCTTCTCCTCAGGAAGCCAGTGGGTGTTTGTTTTAATACTGACTTCCATGGGATTAGGATTGAGACCTTAATTTTAATATATGGAACTAGTTTTGGGGTGGAGACCAGCTTTCACACAGTGTTTTGGAGAGTGGGGAAACATGTAGCTTTAATGACAGGTTTCAGAGTAACAGCCGTGTTAGTCTGTATTCGCAAAAAGAAAAGGAGTACTTGTGGCACTTTAGAGACTAACAAATTTATTTGAGCGTAAGCTGTAGCTCACGAAAGCTTATGCTCAAATAAATTTGTTAGTCTCTAAGGTGCCACAAGTGCTCCTTTTCATGTAGCTTTAAGACACTTTTGTATCTCTTTTGCCTTGGTACTTTTGGGCCCTAGTCTGGTACAACTTGGGGCAGATTCAAGCCAGCGCTAACTTGCACTGGCTGTCAGGTGCCTCAAAGGGCAGTTCCAGGACCCTTGGATCACTGAGGCATAGGGTTGTCCCAGCCATGGCTCCTTCCCCTGAAAACACCCATTGTGCTTTAGCTCAGAAGCCATGCCCCTGCCCCTAGTACTTTAGGGAAGGAGCAGGATGGGATGAATCCTCTACAGGTGACGGTGGCAAAATATAGGTTGAGCCCTAATGCCAGCTCTGCACCACCTACAAGGAGTTGCCTAACACAAGGGAAATCCTGTAGAAGATTTAGGGCTGCTCTGAATCACTAGAGAAACATAAAGTAGTCCTCACAGGGCTGAGAATCTGACCGATGATTTTTTAAAAAATGGTCTATTTCAAAAGTGCTGTTTGAACAAATGAGATGCAGTTCCAGTACTTATTATTTTGGCATGAAATTCCTCAAAGCATCTGAATGTTTTTCACTTGGGCCTTTTCAGCCAGGATAGTTAAACAATGTTAATATTATCTGAGTTAAAAATCAAACTCAGATTGATTCCATAGGATTTTTATTTCTCAGAATTCAGAGTCACTAAGGGCCAATTCCTGCATTGTCTTTGTTCAGGCGAACCTCCCACTGACATCAATGCGCTTTTTGTCCACTCACAAGATTTGGCCCCAGTGCTTCTGAATGTTGTTAATAATTACAACAAGAAAAGACAGGAGAATTTAAAAATGAATGGAAAGATTTCATGCTCTAGACTTTTGTACTGTCATTGCTTTCATAATTACTCATTACTGTGCTATTTTCTGGAAAAGATAACTTTCTGCTAAGGTAGCAGAGTTTCATTCTAGCCTTTTTTCTTTAAAACCAAAACTTTCTGTATTTTTTCTATTCCCACTTTGATTTTCTTTTTCCTGTTCTTTGGATTACAAATAGTTTTATTTGTTTTGCTTGTAAAATTACAGAACAAAACGTTAATTATGCAGTTTGTACAGAAAGCAACTAGCAGACTAAATGTTTTGCTCTTCATAGTTGAATAGTTATGTCTTGTCTGGAGAGACATCAATTGTTGTGAGTATTTGTGTACGAGGTTAAATTTGAGGTCAATGGTTTGTAACTGCCAGTTACAATACATTCTTACAGCAGGTACAGTAGGACAAACAGAAAAAAAATCTTGCTTTAAAATGCCCCTGCTAGTTGGGAAACTTTTAAAGGTCTTCATATGCAAAATATTTGATAATATCATTTTGGATTAAGCTGACCTAAAACTGCCCCGGAAAAACATCCCCACCAACAAACATCCCCACCAAAAACTCTGGAGTGTTTATAATAAAGATATTCAAAATGTTTCATTAAAAAGGATAGTCAGACGTAAACTATCTTGAGTCAGGAAACCACGAAAAAAAGTCATTCTCGTTCAGCAGGCCAAATATAATGAAAGGATAAGACAAGGTGATAGCTAAAGGCTTTCTTTAGCCCTTGAAAATCCACTGTGGGGTCTTAACAGTTTCAGTGCCAACTATCTGACTCAGATCTTATTTTCCAAAAGTCAGACTTCACTGGCACTGACTAGGGTGACTAGATGTCCCATTTTTAAAGGGACAGTCCTGTATGTAAGCCCTCCTGCAAGTGTCCCAACTTTTTCTTAAAAACGGGCAAATTATCCCGTATTTTCTATCCCTCCCACCACATTAGTACTGGCGGTTCCTGCTGCTGGCCGGATCCCTGCTCTCCAGATGCCCACCCACCAGCGGAGAGTTGGGGGGTCCAGCGGCTAACGATGGGGGGTGGGGTGCACAGCTGGTGGTGGGGTGAAGATGCAGCATGTGGGGCCAGCCGCTCCCCCTGCTGGTCCGTCAGTGCAGCCCCAGCTGCATGTTGGTTCTCACCACTGACCTATTTATCCCAGTGTATACTGGGAATTAAGTAAAAAGGTTTGGATTGGAAATAATTTCATTAATATTGTAAATGGCAAGGAAGAACGTTGCACTTTTGAGTGCTACTCAGCAGGAAATAAAACATAAAAGAGCTAGAAGGCACTTTCATTAGTGCTAGTTCTAGCCTGCTTTACCTGCTTTGATATTAAAATGCTAACAGGACCCACTACTCTTCCAAATGGGAAATTTTAATTCTGTGCCTTTATATTGTAAAGGGTCTATGACATAGAAATGTAAGAACAGTTGCACAGATTGTTCCTTCTTACAGAATTCCATCGTGGTACTTAAATATTTTATGTAATTTGAAGCTTCAGTTTCCAAAAGGCATCAAGCTCTTCCTTAAGTCACAACAATTGTTACCAAGTTTAGGGCCTGATCCTGCAAATAGTTAGATATCTGTTTAACTTAATACTCTGGGAGAAGACCCATCAAACTCCAAAAGGATTACTTATAATGTGTAAAGTTCAGCATGTACCTAAGCCTTTCTGAGATCAGAGCCTTATTTTCCTCAGCTGGCAACTGCTTCTGAAGCTTTCTGATTTAGCTCAGTTTTAGTAACTACAGTAAAATTGGTTCCTTTGTACAAATCCTATTTGAGCAAAGGACCCAATATTTCAAGGTGCAAAGTGCATCCTATGAGCCACTGAGCACCCACAATTGGTCGGGGGGAGTACAGCATTCAGGCCCAGATCCACAAAGTGATATAAGGGTTGCAATACTCAGCATTGCAAAGTCTCAGTTTTAGGTGCTTGACCAACCAGTGGAATACACAAACCCGGAGTTAGGCGCATAGGCTCCCTATACAATGCATGGGGAAGGATAGGCCCCTGACAACTGGATCCACAAAAGGCAGTCTGTTAGGTGGGGAGTCATCAAGCCAGGCAATAGCTGATGTGATGAGAGGGGTGTGTTCTAAATCCTGTTCCTCTCTGCAAAATCAGTATGTAGGTCCAGGTTGGAATGAGGTGCCTATCTCTGCATGGGACCCACAACTGGGAACCCTCTCCTGTAGTCAGACACCTACGTTGTTTCCTTGAAACACAATGGCAGTGCATGCCTAACTCCACACACAACAGCCAGAGAGTGCCAAGGGAGGAGCAGGCAGCAGCCGTGGGGGTGGCCTCCCTTATAATCTTTAGGCCAGTGGTTAGGAAACTCACCTGGGGGATGTGAACAATCCTGGCTCACTTCTGCCTGATGAGAAGAGATCTGATCGTAAGACTATAGAACTGGGCTATAGAATTATTCTCACTCTTTCTCTGGCCCAATGCATATTTAATTATTTGCTTAGTTATGCAAAATGAAACAGTTTCAACAGGAGAGATTGAGAGGGACCCACTCAGAATATCCCATAGCTGAGTGGCTATGGCACTTACCTGAGAAGGGGGAAACTTATATTCAAATCTCTTCTCCAGATCAGGCAGAGGAGAATGATAGAACTGGATTCTCCCACATCGCAGCTGAGTACCCTAACTACTGGACTAAATCTTGCAAGGTCATTTTCCTGTTCCTCCACGCCTCATGCTGCCTACCATTTTGTGCAGAATTAGATGTGCTTAGCACATGCCTGCTGGATTTGGAGTTACAGATGCGATAGGTGAAGGAACTGCTATCTTCACCTGGTTTAAGGATTGCCCTGGGATTTAGGTGTGAGATATGTATTCAGGCACATGCATGAGGCAGCAATGAATATGTCCAGAGGTAGAAACTTAGGCACCTAGGGGACTTTTACCCTGACTGAGTTCAGGTGCCTACAGGGTTAGGTGCCAGCTGAGCAGGGGTTTTGTGGACCCCAGTGGTGCATAAATTTGGGCTTCAGGCACTTTACATGCCTTTGTGGATCTGAGCTTAGCACCTTGCAGCATCAGGCCCTAAAGGCACAAATCAATTATAAATAATTGTGATGTGGGGTATGAATCCAACACTAGCAAACAGTGGGTTAATAGGAGCATGAGGGCCCAATTAGCACACGTGGGGTGGTGCCTGGAAGAAGGGCCAGGTCCAATTTTATATTTGGCCCACCTGGGTGTTTATCAGGTGCAAGACACAGTTATAAGGAAGAAAAGAAAGCTCAGGGAGGGACAAGATAGCTGGTAGTAAGTGCTAGGAAGCTCTTTGCTGTAGGCCTAAGAGAGGAGGCCCTGAAAAAGACCCAGACACATAGTGAGCTCAGGAAGAAGATAGGCCTCGGTAGGTAGTGGTCCAGGGAGGCAGCAATGGGTCTGAGTAGACATGCCTTGGCTGCTTGCTATGGGACTCCTGCACTGGAACCCAGAGTGGAGGAAGGCCCTGGGTTCTCTTGTGGGTCCACTGGGAAGGCTGTACAGAAGACGCACACACGTGTAATACAAGCAGTAGGCGCGATTGTCTGGAGTCTGACTGAAGACCCAACGTGTGGTCAATAGACTGTTATTTTGCTGGACTTTGTGTTTATCATGGAAAGGGTGGGACTTAATGTGAACTGGCTGGAGGGCTGAGACCACAAGATAAAGTGGACTACCAACAGACCTGCAAGGCCATGCAGAGGGGGCAATGGAAAGGCAGGCTCTACTATGCTGTGTCCAGTCACGAGGGGGCACGCTGGCTGGTGAGTCGCTTTGTCACAATAATTAACAAATTAATAATGTAATATGGCCTTTTTGTTCACAGGAAATATCTGGTTAAGGTTACAGACACCTGTGATATTGTATAATGAATCTGGTCCTGAAAGTTCTTCAGTATGAAGGGTCAGCAGCGGAAAGGGTGACAGGCATGTTGAAATAGAGTGGTGCTGTGGGCCCCAATGGGACACTTCAGCTCCGTAGCTTTCTGTAGAAAAGAACCATATAGAAATGGAAGGCTATGTCTACACTGTGAGTCAAGTGCGTACTTACCACTTTCAGGCAGGTTTTTAGTCAACATGGCTGAGCTATGCCACTGTTTGTGCCACTGCAGCTACATGGTTATTTGTATCGAGGGTAGCCGTGTTAGTCTGCGTTCACAAAAACAACGAGGAGTCCGGTGGCACCTTAAAGACTAACAGATTTATTTGGGCATAAGCTTTCGTAGGTAAAAAAACCCACTTCTTCAGCTCCACCATGCATCTGAAGAAGTGGGTTTTTTTTACCCACGAAAGCTGATGCCCAAATAAATCTGTTAGTCTTTAAGGTGCCACCGGACTCCTTGTTGTTTTTGAGGTTATTTGTGCTTGTGCTACCTCTCGTTGAGCAGCCACAAGTGTGTGTCCATGAGCTGGGGAAAAACAGGCTGAACTTGCCGTGTAGATGTAGCCTGTGAGTCATAGCAGGATATAGATTTTTCTTTCAATAACTAATCGTGGGAAATTATAAACAATTGACGCACATTGTCAAGTGTTAACTTGACTATACAGTAAAAATATTAAAATAACTTTACTGTTTACATTAGAGTGAAAGAGAGGAGCAAAACTGGGAATGGCTTTAATGTTGCAAAACCAAACTAAAACCAGTGGCAGATTGGAACTGGGACCCATTTATCCAACTCTGAAGACCCCTTGAGGAAAGGCTAACACAGAAGTGACCATTTAGCTATCTCTAGGGGTGACATTTTATTGTTTGACATGTTTGATATGATTTAAAACTGCTTAAAAATTACGGATTTTTTAATCAATTTTATATAAACTAATCCAAAAAAGGCAACCCCCCACATGATCATTTAGCTGAACATTTTTAAATCAGCTCTACTATGCATTCACTTTTAAACCTGATATGCAAATTACCTTGGTTTTTGTATTCAGTTCTGTGCTGTAGCTCAATAAATGAGCCAAACTGGAACCCCAAATCTAAAGACTGTGAAACTTTTTCTGTGTGTATCCGGGGGGAGGGGTGGTTCACAAGCCAGACTGAAGCCTGAATATCATGGATCAGATGTCTCTAATTAAAATATAGCGGGTCAGATTCAACTCTGCATTACTCCAGTTGCATGCCAGTATAATTCCCTGGTAACTGCTCTGTGGTTAATCAGGCCTAGTATCTCCTGACAATAAACACATTTTCTTCTTCCTCATTGATTGAAAAAGGAGTAACCTGTGGGCCTATGTGAGGAAATCTAAAAAGAAAAGGTATGATTCCAGGCCTCCTTTTATCTTTGTTCATGCTCACACAACCCCTGTTGACTTCAGAGCATAGGGACAAAATTTAGCCCAATGGCTTGTTAATTAAAAAGTGTTTCTCAATGTGAGAGATACCATTTTCAATAATAAAGTAAATAGCAAGGAAGCAATCTAAGGGTCAGAGTCATTCATAATGGTTTCACCCCAGTGTTTATTTCCCTCCGCCCGGCCCCTTGGCTTCACTTGTTTCTCCTGCTTTATACCAGTGTAACTGAGGGAAGAAACAGACAGAGAAGAATCAGGCCCCTGATTTATTTATTTATTTTTAATTCTTCAATCCAACATCTAAGAAGTCCTGAAAGCTGACTCCATTCCTTCAATTTCCAGGCATGCACAGTGGATTCTTCCACAGAGGAAGAAATACAGATCAGATGTTTTAAAGATGAAGACAGATACTTTCAGAACTTGTGATGCTTAATCTCTGCTCTTTAATCTCCTAGTTCTGAGAGCTGCAGAATAGGTTAATGCCGTGTTAATGCAGGCCAAACGGAAAGGGGCACTTTCCTCTTTACTGCTGAATGCTGTTGTTGGTTTTTTTCCCTTTAAATTCTAGGCACAGAAGCCTGGACACTTACTATTTTTCTATTTCGGTTGTACCTACAGGGTCCCAATAAGACCCCAGAAGCCCATTATATAATATAATGTGTCAGATTCTGCTCTTTCATAATCAAACAAGCAGAATCTGGCCAGTGAGTAGGACTATGGAATAATTTTGGTCAATATTGCTGAGTAGGAAATGGAAAGAGAAAGCTAGAGCCAGACAGAATATGGTTAGGGCATTGAGAGCGCTTCCTCTCCTAGTGAATCTGACTTCCAATTACTCATGCCATGGCCTCCCTCTCATCCAGACTATTCATTATGCTGAGTGGCTCCGCGATGTTTTATAATATGAACATTCAACATCCATTAGGGATTAGGCTGAGCGCCCCAAAAATCATTTGTGATTTTAACTAGATCTGAGCACTGGTCTTCAGGAACAGAGGCAAAAGGCCAGTGCATAAAGCCACCAACAAGTGAAAAATGGTATAAATTAGGTCTCGATTATTGTTGCTGCCAATGAGAAAATCTTATTTGTGAAGTTTTTTCCCTGCTCAAGTGCATTCCAAATCACAATGTTTTTCATTTAAAAGTTAATATAATTTAAAACATATAAATCAAAATAAGTGCTTGTCTTCCAAGAAGGTTTACTTCCTTCAAAGTAATAAGAGAAGGGCACTTTTCATTTTTGTGACCTTGGCAATATTAGTGAGACTAGGCATGTTTTCCTGTATGTCTTCAACTCACTCTGTCAAGCAGCATTTGTCTCAACAAGTCTGCCAGGCTGGCGTCTTTTGAGTCGTAATGAATGAATGTACATAAAACATAAATAATAAAAGGAACAATTACCACTCACCACAAGAAAATAAACATACAGCTGTAATGGGTGCTAGATTATCATGGCAATTTTCTTGGAGATTGCAGAATACATAGGGTAAAATAAAAAGGAGAGAGAAAATAGGGAGAAGAAAAGCCCCTAAACCAATACAAATGCATGTATCCAACCTTAGCAATGTTTAACATCTATCACATAAAGAGCAGTGGTCACTGTGATGCATTTAACTATGATTCTGTTTTTTATATACTTACACCTTTAAATGTCTGAAGCCTGCGAGGGAGCAAAGCTAAGAGAGAATTGAGGGTGGAGGATCTTGGGGTCAGAGAGTCCCTTCTTTCTTCCTCAGAAAGATTTTATAGTCATTTCTTTCCCCCCAGTGGAATGTTACATGAACTGAAAGTACATGTTTTGCTCTTTGTATGTGGGGGAACAAAATAATAGCAACTTTAATGCTAATCAGGGAGTGGAGAGATTATGGAAGAATCAGTTGCAGGTTCTGAAAAGGGCAAGATGGGAAGATGAAGAGTGAAATGCTGGCCCCATTGAAGTCAATGGCAAAATTCCCTCTGACTTCATTCCACCCAAAAGGGCAAGATGGGAAATAGTTATCATGGGCAGGAAGGAGAGACGAGAAAGCAAGAGATCATATGAATATAGAGAAAATGAAAGATCATATGAATCTAGTGAGAGGGAGAGAGAGAGAGAGAGAGAGAGAGAGATGTCCTTCACAGGGCCACAGCTTCATTTGAATCCCTACCTGGACCTCTAGACTTTCAAAATTCTGTCAGTGAACCACAGAGTCCTCTCAAGGCAGATGAATTTATATATAAAATCCCTGTAAAACTAGGGTGGGGGCTGAACACAAAAAGCATTAGATGGGCTGGCAAGGGCAAAGTGAAAAGAGTTGTAGTCTGCCCTCCAATCATCCTAGAACCATGACCACAGCTGTTCGTACTATTCTCCTTTCCTGTAGGAGTTAGCAGATTTTTTCCAGATTAGTTATTTCTTTAAATTGTATCTGTTGTCTGATTTCTGATGAGTTTCCAGGACAAAGCAATTGTGTTTAGCTCCATATGGACCATGTGAACAACCAAGCATTTGCTTGAAGGCAGCTTGCATCTTGTCTCCAGACCAACAAAACTTTAGGGTCACCTCCACGCACCTTTTAAGCAAGCAAATGTAGTTTAATGGTTAAGCAAAGGACTAACAATGACTCTGATCCACTAAGTGACCTTAGGTAAGTGACTTAACATCTTGTGCCTCAGTTTCTCCAGCTGCAAAATGGAGATGAGTGGCCTACCTCAAAGGGCAGGTTTGAAATTTAATTATTTTTAAAAGTTCTTAGGAGGTACAATTGAAATGTAATAAAAGATTATTTGATTTATTTTCTTTCATAGAAGCACTAGCTTTTATGAGCTTTGGCTAGTAAGGTAGTACACACCCACACATTCCCTCCAGCACCAGTTTGAATAACATGAACTTCAAATGCAATTTTCAGGAAAGATTATGGTCTTTTACTTTCTTGGCTGACCATGTCTAGATCAGCTGTGTTGACATCCAAGCAGAAATAAATCAAAACCAGCAGCTGGTGTGCCAACTTCAGAATGAAAAAGTCTTGTATAAATAAAAAAACCTAAAGAGAGTTAAAACTTCTAATAAAGTACGTAGGAATAGTTCAAAATCTAGGCCTCACTCATGCACATTTAAAAAAAACATTTATTCACAGACTCAAAGGTTAAGCCCAGAATGGACTATTTTATCATTTAGTCTAAGCTGTATATCACATACACTTACCCAGTTACCGCTATACTGAGCACAATAACATCTGTTTGGCTAAAGCATTTCTTCCAGAAAGGCAGCCAGTCTTGATCTGAAGTCATCAAGAGATGCAGACTCCACCATTTGGTAGTTTGTTCCAATGGTTAATCACTCTCACTGTTAAAAATTAGTGTCTAGTTTCTAACTTGAATTTGTCTGGTTTCAGCTTCCAGCAACTGGTTCTCATAATTTAGGAATGAAATCAGGTTTGATTGTTTTCCATAAAACCAGTTTGACAGGCATTTAGTTATATTCCTATCTTTATCAGTTAAATCTTATATGTAATGGGTAGGAGTAGGGGCATGGTAAAATGGGACCCTACTTCACCCTAAGTTATCTCAGGGGCTGAGAAGCAACTCATCCCTCACTGCCCCGGGCATTACCCAGAGGAACAGGCTGGGTGTGGTTCCCTGCCTGTGGGAAGATGTGGGACACTAATAACTCAAGGGGACTTCCTTTCCCTGATCTACCTAGTAAGGCTATACCAGAAGGGCCTTGTCTACTGGGTTCCCAGAACACTCTGGGACTGGGTTTAAGGCTGCAATCCAACTATCCTCCCTCTTGAGGGACATCACAGCTGCCTATGGGACCCTGGGACTGAGCCTGAACCCTGGAGACTATGGCAAGGGAACTAAAAAAAAAAATCATCTCACTCTCTGATCATGGGGCCTCCTCCCCAGTTGCTTCTAACATACCCCTAATGGGGTAGTAGCCTTGTCTTGAACTAAACTGTTACAAAGGGCACACACACAAAACACTAAACCAAGTAAAACAGATTTATCTTTCTCAGGAACAATCTAACACTGGGAGAAAATTTCTTAGCAGGTTTCAAAATATACTAAAGCAATCCATGTGCTACTTCCTACACCTGAATGAAAAGACATACTATTTACTCTGTATGTCTACATATGAAGCCTCAGACTTTAAACAGTAACCGTCCGTTTTGTGGACAGTGAAATTTGGCTCTTTGGTTTGACAGCCCCAGCAGGGGGGATGTGATGAGACAATGCTCCACCCACCAGCTATGGCTTCTCTGAGAGTTCCACACAAATGATCACAGCAGTGCCCGGGCTCTTCCGTCCCCCGTCCCCCGCTTTTTTTCTTTTGTGTGCAACTCCAAAATCTTCCCCTACAAGAGAGACCCTGTTTTAAAAGGTCACTAGATGCTGTTCCACAGTAGGCTTTAGTGAATGAAGAAGACCCACCTCCAAGTGTGTGAATGCACTGGCCGAGCATCCACTCACCCCTCTCCACCCCACTGTAGCCAAGGGTCAACTGAAAAGGAGAGAAAATGGCAGAAAAAAATTCTGGACTCCCCTGCCTACTGGGAGGTGATGCTGTCTTTGTCTGGGATTTGCATAACTCAGACAGGTCTTTGCCTCAGCAGTGGACTGGAAAATGCTCCGCAGAACGAGCTGTCGTTACCCAGCAGGACTCATTGCCTTCTCCAGGGACTTGTGGGCTGCTGGGAACTCCCCTGGGCACTGCTAGTCACAGCTCCCTGCACAGCTGGTCTCAGGCTGGTAGGGTGAGGGGTTTACGGGGCTGTCACAACTCAGCCCTCTCTTTGCTGCTCCACTTACTCTCCTTAGCTGAGGTCTCGGTGACTGTCTCTCATTCCCTTATCATGTGTCTCTATTCCCCAGGCCACTCTCTCCAGGCCCTTCCTGTCTCTAGTGCTGTTGTTCACTCTCCTTTGCAGGGTCCTGCCTGGCTGGTCTCACATCTTTACAGTGGGTTTCTGCTCCCCTCCCTGACCATCGCCTTGCTTGCTGGCACTCTCTTACATGTGTCACTGGGACATTAGGACAGTTGCCTGGTCAATCAGAGTGACTTGGGATGCTGGCTACTTCCTGTTGCTCCTAGTCTGAAGCTCTCTGAATGGCCAGAGCCCTGTCAGTAGCAGGATCCTGACTCCTCTTTGGCCCTTCCCCTTTCTCCTGGTAGGGGGAGAGGGCCAACCTAAAAACCTATAAAGTTTTAGTAAGGGGCTGACTGTCCCCTTACATATATCAGCTTTTCTATTATCTTGCCTGGGACTGATATGAGGCAAACTGGCGTATAGTTACTGAGATGATTCTGCTTACTTTTACTGAGTATTGGTACTTAGCACTCTTCCAGTCTCCTGATATTTGCCCATTATTCCAAGATATATTAAAAATTAACATCAGCTGCCCGGAGACTTCCTCAGCCTACTCATTTTAGACTCTTGGGTGCAAGTTATTTGAATCTTCTCTTTTTAAATTTGTGTGTATCCCTTGTAAATATTGTCTAACATCTTCCTTAATTACTCATGGACTGGAAAGTACTTCATCACACTCACGTGAAATGACCAGAGCTAGTTGAATTTTTTTTCTAGTTTAGAGCCCAAAACAAAAAATCCAAATCCAAATTTGGCTAGGTTTGAACCAAAGCTGAATTTTCAGGTTTTCTTGGATAAATGAAAAAGAGGAAACTCATTTTTAGGATGTGTGAAATATTTCATTTGACATCATTTTGGAGGGCTTTTCACCTCAGCTAAATTTTGAAATAAAATGCCATTTTGAAATTAAGAGTCAAAATGGTTTTGTTTCAAATTGGCTGAAATGAACTGTTTTGACTTTTCGGACTTTTTTCCAGTTTTAAAAAATGTATGTATTTATATTTGAAACTATTCACTGAATTTGACCTGCATCTGCAAAGATGTATTTTTTTTTTTTGGTGAACTGATTTTTCTAAAAAAAAAGAATTTGCCTAGCTATGATGCTGCTTCTTTCCAAATACAAAACAAATATTTATTGAATACTTGTGTTTCTGCCTCACCATTATAAACTCATTGTAATAGGCCTATCGCAGTGCTCAGTCTTTTCCCCCGTACTATACTAAAACAAAACGAAAACTAAACTTGTTTTTTATTGTCCTCAGCCCTGCTAGCTGTGGATTTCCCCCTGCTGTCTTTAGGCTCCCTTATCACTTTTTTACACTTCATAATTTATCTTTGTTATATCAATAAAATTAAAAAGTTTAACAAGTCTCGCACATATTAGAATTTACTAGGGCAAGACAAATTGGTAGAACCTGCTTTTCCCTAACGATTATTTATTACTTATTTATACATTCAAATTTATGTTTAAACATCTCTTCAGTTGTCCCTCCTCTTCTCAAGGACCCATCCCATAAATGGAAATATACAATGCTAAGTAAAGGAATACCCGCACATAAATATCCACCAAACCTCTCTAACCCATAACGCTTTCCTCTCTCCAAAAGCCTGGGGAAAAAGTTGGGCTTTCCAGAATGAATAAATCCAGGTTCTGGCAGATTAATGGGGTGTGGAGGACTGGGTTTCAAAGTTAAAGGCTCTTCAGGAAAAACCTTCTTTCAGAAGGGTGTTCAAAACAGAATCACTGAAATGGGATTTGTTTCTTCTGGTCTTTAATGAAATCAGCAAAAAGACAGCACTCTCCTTACTGTGTCACTAGACTGGGAGTTTCTGTTTCTTTTCAGGTCACTTAAGAATTTGTGCATTACCTCTCACATAGATTACTGGCATATTTACAATGTACTAATATGAGATATTTCATGCTTCTTCTTGGCCTTTTGATTAAGAAGAAGTATAATCCCACATAAATCCTCTAACTGGAGGCCATGTCTTGCAGCTGGTGGGAAGGGGTGGGGTGGGAAAATAGGATCTAATTGAATAGAGCTCTACCATCGCTAATTCCTTTGATTTTCCATTTGTTCGTCTCTCTTTCTGATCACACACAAACTGGATACGGATTTGGCTGGGGATGGGTACATTTTTTCAGTCATTCAGTTTTCATAAAATCCTTTCTATATCATCGACATTATCTAAGGCCTGGAAAACCGTTGACCATTCCAATCAAAAGCAGTGTGCATATTGCCTGTGCGTTGTTTGGTGTATGCCCAAATTAAAAAAATGACACATTTAGTACTTATTTTCAGCACTGAAAGCCAATATCCATTTTGATAGTGGCTTCCTCTGGTTAAAAGCCGCAACTTTTTGTTTTCTTAAGCAATTCTTGAGTCATTTTGTTTCAGAAATCATGGGGTTATAATAGCATTGACTGTTTTTGTTGGACAGTGAAGCTTTAGATAAATAGCCCATGAATCAATACATGGCAGCTTGAGTCACTGGGGTTTATTAATTTATATGCTATTTATCTCCTTGTTTGTGGCCCAGCAAAAACAATTATAATTTAAATATACCCAATCTTCTGTGCTACTTGGTCATCTTACATTTTCTTGTATAAACAAATGTCTGTGAAGCATGAAGAAGTGGTTCACTGGATGTCTACTTTAGATCATCATTTCAAAATGCAATAACTGCTACAAACTGTACTTACTCCCAGAACAAAAAACAAAACATTGTTTTCTGATCAATGTGTCAACCAGAAATATGTATGAGGTGTTGTACTGGATAGCATTTTCTTTCACTTCCCTGTGTTTTAAAGAAGTATTTTTCAATGCATTTACACCCAGTACTAACTCTTTTTCCTGTATAACATGTAAGTACCTGGTGTAATTGAGATAAATCCATGTCCAGGTCTGTGCATTTTAGTAGAAAAGTTGCATTCCTCCAGTGTTGGCTACTACTGTAATCAACTACTATTCCTCTGAGGTTGGCTGGGCAAGTGATTTCTAATGCACGTGTATGCAAGTCACTCTGAGGTCACCAATATGCTTGAATTAGAAGGGGCTTTAGCAGAAATTCAGTCACTTGGCTATCCTGATGTCTAAACTATGAGTGTCTCAACGACACCTAACATGACTTATTAACGTATTTTTTATATCATATAGTCTGAAGTTTTTAAAAAGAAAGGATCATGGATCTCTTCTCAGTAGAGTGTTTTTCAGTAGTTCAAGCAAATTAGTCAAAGCTGGTCTAATTGAGGAAGTGGGCTAAACAAAAGTGGAGCTATTGCTTCAATATCTGCTATGAAATCAAGTGTAGACCTCCCACCCCCGGAATATTTTAAGAGACACTGGAAAAAATTCTATGTCTGCTGTATGGCTATAAATCTCAGCACTCATCTTTCCCAAATATATCTATCATTGTGACTTACTTTCTTATACAGTGTGCTTTATTCTGGCAAATATTCCAGTTTACTGTATTCCATTTCACTAGCAGCAGCAAAATTTGGGATCCATGGATGATTTTCGGATGAGTACATTTTTCACGTCTTTTCCCCCAGCCCATTTATTTATTTATAGTTATCAACATTTTTTCTAAAGTTTTTAAAATTTATTTAAAGATTCATAAAGAGCAGTATAACAGCATTAGCTTAATCTTCCTAAATCATGGGTCGATGCAAAATCAAAACACAATATTTTCAATGGGTCTCATGGACTAGGCCTATCAAATGCTTTTATCAAGGGCCCAAATTGTAAAAAATTATTGCAATGAGATTTTCTCCCATTGCTCTAACCCTGGGGCAATATGGCTGTCTGTTATAGAGGTGTGCTATAAAGTACAACCTAACTACAAGAGAAGTTTTGCAAACACCACAAGAAAGCATCATATTTTCAGCTGATTGAATATTGTTATTTTGTTTGTTATGCTCTTCCAGAAAGTATTCCATTTTAGGCACCTGTAAATCACATGACCACAAGGAAATCATGTGCTCTTAGTGGGCAGAATGTAACCCAAATCATGATAGTCTGAAAATGTTTATAAAGCAGACCTTTGTGTAACAGTGTCTGAGGAATTCTTGGGGAAACAAGAAAATACTGCATGTAATTAGATTCCTCTCATCATAATTTTGTTCTTGCAAGACTTCCTTAGTAAAAGCCTCAATCTAGCACTACACGTGTATGTTTGCAGGACTGGGGCCTTAAGTTCTATTCATAGGTGCATATTCTCACCTTGCTGACAATCGTTTATAGCAGAGAAGGGAAAAACTGGTGACATCTTTTTGTGTGGAAAATATTTCACCTCCTCATTTATTGTGATTCTTGAAACACTTCCCCTTCTCCACCAATCCCCCTTTTCAGATTCACAAAATATCACAAAATTTGTTTTGTAATCTCATTTCCTGGGAATTCTAGAATAGAAACCATTTTTAAACCTGTGGAGTGACCCACAAAACGGAAAAATTCACCTCTACCCACCGATTAAATGGTTTGAAATGAGAATTTTTATTTTATTTCAAATAAAACATGTGTTTTCAATCAATTTTTCATTTTGCTTCAGTTTTTTAGGAGGTTCCTTCCCCCCCCTCTTCCCTCCCCTTTTTCCAGCAGAAAAGAGGGAAATGCGTTTGACAGGGAAAAGTAAAACCTGAAAGGCTAATTTTCACTCTGAAATGAACATTTTGAATTTGCTTTGTTTTGATGAAAAATCAAACAATTTCATTCACTATTTTGAAAAAAAGAAAGATAATGTTTCATTTCATAATTCGTTTTGCAGGAAGTACATAACATTTCTCAAATGACCCTTACTTGGGCCCTGGTCCCTTGACTCTCAGTCTACATTGATTTCACTAGGCCTCATGCTGCTTAAACAAGTCACTTCACCTTTTTTGATCCTTCATTTCACAACTTGTGAAATGGGGTTAATATGATTTACATGACTAACTACATCTATCTACATATTATGGATTCATAATAAAGTATAATTTCAGAGGCCATTACCACTAGAAGTTAGATCAGTATGTCTATGTAAGTGAACATTGTGTGTTCACTGTAATTTAGAGCAGAGACTATTTCTGAAGTGAAAGAGGAGCTGTATATGCTATAACATGAAAAATGTAACCATCTTAATCCAATAATAATGTGAAATGTACTCTGTTAGGATAAACTCAGATACATGTTAGTCAATTGGAATCTAGTTCTCAGATCCAGGTGACCTCTTGCTGTAGGGAATAGCAACAACCCAAATCACTTAATCCATGCCCTCAGCTAGATTGGTCTTTTCAATTTTAGCTAAAGCGTCTATCCCTTCTTCCCACTCAAATGGAATTTCAATAAAATATACAAAAGCACAACCAGCCAAGAGCGGAGCTGATTCTGCAAGCATTATTTAAATTTCAGGAACCAATCAAAGGAAGAGTTAGTGTATAGTACAGAAGTATGGTTTCCATCCAGCAGGAAGGAATTTGCAGATTCTTACTAAGATTCAAAGAAATTGCCCCAGCCTTTCAGTGCAGTGCACCAAATTCAGCCCTGATATAAGTGGATGAAATACCTTTTACCTTCACGCATATATTTAGACCAGGCTGAGTTTGAGTCTCTCTTCTTCAGGTCCTATAAGTTTCTTTCCACTCTTCAAGCACTAACAGTGGTTGCCATTATAAAGTTACCCTTGCCAATGGTAACCACACAGTGGTATTTAAGATACCATAGTCACTTCCCCTTTCTCTAGAAGGGGAATTAGTTGTAATCTTTTCAACGACACTATTGATTTTTTTTTAAAGGCAACCACTGTAGTTCCATATACTGTACAAGATAGGCCCCACCCTGGCCCTATAGAAATCAATGACCTAACTCCCACAGACATGAAAAGGAGCCGATTTAGTGTCAAAGACAATAAGAAAATAGAAATGAATAATATGTCACTGAGGTATCAAGTCTACTTGTTCATGTGGCAATTGACAACAGCATCACAAATCCCCGGATCATATTTTGTCCCCAGTTCATCTTGGAAGAATTAATTAAAATAATCTGCCAAAATGTGGATTGTGCTAGAGGAGAGTGCCAGAATATCCCTTCACTAACACCATCTTCCAATGCACGTACTCAAGAAGCAGCATTAATGCTGCTAGCACTTCCTTTTGCCACCACTGGGATGCACATATGCTTCTTACTTTACAAAGGTATAACTACCATTGAGGGCATTATGCTGCCTCTGGCAACAGTCTAGGCACTTAAGCTATGTACTCATTCCACAGCACACCGTGGACTGTGAGCCATTATCAAACCTTGCATGTGAAAATACTGTTTAGAGTCGGTATTCTTACTGGAGTTTGATATTTTTTTAAACATATTTAAGAAGAGCGGATACATGACCACCAAGCCCTGTCTCTTCTTTATCATAAGGTACACTGTGCATGCGCACACATGCCATTACCTCCTGGGAGTGCAGAACTGATCTTAAATCAAAAGCTTTCCAAGTTCTGAAATGTCTAGATAGAACATTCTCACTTCTAGTTTCCAGGAGGCACTAGAACCGGAAGTGCTGAAATGCCAATACAAAGCCTGCTTTCAAGGTAATTCTATCCAGGAATGGAAGTGCCAGATTTTTTATAAGGTCATAGAATCATAGAATATCAGGCTTGGAAGGGACCTCAGGAGGTCATCTAGTCCAACCCCCTGCTCAAAGCAGGGCCAATCCCCAACTAAATCATCCCAGCCAGGGCTTTGTCAAGCCTGACCTTAAAAACCTCTAAGGAAGGAGATTCCACCACCTCCCTAAGTAACACATTCCAGTGCTTCACCACCCTCCTAGTGAAAAAGTTGTTCCTAATATCTAACCTAAATCTCCCCCACTGCAACTTGAGACTATTTCTCCTTGTTCTGTCATCTGCCACCACTGAGAACAGCCTAGCTCCATCCTCCTTGGAACCCCCTTTCAGGTAGTTGAAAGCAGCTAACAAATCCCCCCTCATTCTTCTCCTCTGCAGACTAAATAATCCCAGTTACCTCACTTGTTCTCACAAGATATTTTGTCCAATTTTGCAGATTTAACAAGATCAGCTACGTTTTGGACATGCATCTAAATTGAACATCGGCCTCATACTTTTTGGAATGCACCATTGATAATGGGGTAGTGTGCATCTGTAGCAGAGTCCTTTACTGGGCAGAATTAGAACTGTTCATCTGTGTGTCATAGTCATAAATGGAGTTGTGTGAATAATGGGTTTTTCAGACTATTAAAGTTTGAAAAAATTGGGTGAATTGTTTCAGGTCAAACCAAAAGCAACTTTCTTTGAAATTTTTTGGTTAATCAAAAATTTCAAATTTTAATTTCAGGGCAAATCAAATGTTTATTTTCAACATTTTTTGAACAAAATGTTTTGATCTTGACCATTTTTAAACCTTTCTAAAATAAATTTAAAGGACATTCTGAAGAGCCATTTTTGAACCAAAAAAAGGGCAACAATAGATTCATAGATTTTTAAGGCCAGAGGGGACCATTATGATCATCTGCTTTCATCTTCTGCATAACACGGGCCAAAGAACCTCACCAAAACATGAAGTTCCTACATGGCCACAGATTTGTGACACACTTCAATATGACGAATAATTACACTAGCTTTAAACTACACCCCTCTTTTAACCTAAAGAAAACCAGCAAAGCTATTCTGTTGGCAACACAACACACTAAGCCGTGTACAACAAGAACCTTTGTAGCTCTCCCTGTCTTGCTTTTCCACTCCCTCTGTATTCATGGGAGTAAAGCAAAGAACTCATACACAAGATTCACTTTATTCCTTTCAGGGTTAGCTTGTAGCAGCACTGACCTCATTTTCCGATTTTCCTAATATAAGCTTTTCTGAGAATATTTTCTTGTCTTCTTTCCTATCAGCCCTCAGCTAAAAAAGTAACCGCTATGATGTTTGAAAGAGATATTTTATAATGCAAAAACAAATCTGTGGAAAAAAATAGACAAAGGAAAGATTTTGATCTGGCCCATCAAGTTAAATTACAACCTTCTGATAATTTGTTGCTTCACTGTTTTAAATCTGAGACTTTCAAAAAGCACTGAAGTTCGGAGTGAAGTGTTTTTCCCCCACTAAATTTCATTAAACAAATGTCATTAAGTCCATGTTTCTGGACACTTTCTGATGTACAACTGAAGAAAATCTTTCAATAAAACATTCTTGAAAAGTTCAGGAAGTTCCCAGACATTTTTATCCAAGGGCAGTCATTAATCCTGGTCAACATATTTAACATGTACACAAAGGACACCTTGGGGATGGGAGGGGAGAATCTTTCTTTTGTTCTTACATAATCTTTCTTCCTTCAGTTTGAATTTTCATTAGCACATTCCCCTTTACGGAATGATAGTAAATAGAACTTTTAAACCAAGGTACATACTGTGTCCTGTGTATGTATGTTTAAAGCTGATACCATTCATTTAATTCACCAATGTATTCTGCTTTAAAAATCAACAGGTTGATAGACATGCCTCCAAATTTCTAAGACCTAAATTAGTTTAAGCTTCTTTACCACTGTTTACAACTGGAGCTGACTAACAACAATAATCATAGTAGCTGAAGAATTGATTCCATTTGATAAGGGACTCTAATAGACTATGATCTTGGATTGTAGGGCTTTCCTTTGGATTGTTACACTCAGTTAAGTATCTTCCAAGGATTCCTGTCACTTTATCATATCAGTCACTAGGCAGTATAAGGTAGATCTGGAACGTGCAGACTAAAACAAGCCAAGGCATGTTGTTCAGCTCCAGTTTAATTTTAAGGTAGGATTCAGAGCCAGTGACACTGCCATTTTTTGAAATGTTCTTGTGAGATTCAGCCTACAGTGAGAAACAGTCTGATCAGCTGATTTTTATGAGATTTCCACCATTGTGGATTAGGGGAGCTCTGATAAGAACAGCTGTTCTCATGAGATTGCAGCTGTATCCAAACTGGAAGTGGAAAATGGGGCCCTCATTGTTCAGGATCGCTTCTGAAACCCAAACCATTCAGGTCCTTAGAATCAAACCTCTCTGACTTCCATGAATGTGGATCAAGTTTCTGGTTTTGGCCTTTCTGTGGAGGATTCAGATTCCCTGCTTCCTTTCTAGTTTTATTAAATAGGCAGTACTGGCTTGTACAGAAACAGTGAAGGCCAGAATCTCAGCTGGTATATTTCAGTATCGCTCCAGTAAGGTAAATAGAGCCATATCAGTTGACACCAGCTGAGAATCTGGCCCTGACTTGTAGTTACAATGACAGTTATAATTACTATTCACCCTGCAGCAGGAAAGTCAGAGACTTGTGTAAACAGCTTCTAGAATGTGTTAGTATGTATATCAGATAGGGAGTGAAATCCTGGCCCCACTTAAATCAATAGCAAAATCCCCTTGATTTCTCAATGGCAACAGAATTTTCACCCCAGACACCACAAGCGAATGCTGGGAAGACCGAAAACGCGCTGGGCCGATCTCATGACAAAACTCTTTGCCCAGAAATGGAAAGAACGTGTTTGCAACAAAATGGAATGGCGTGGCGTCGACTTGCATTCGTGGAGGGAGTGACGAGGACAAGCCAGACAAAGATGATATCAAATTTAAACGCAGACCATTACATTTGAGTAACCTTTTTTCTCATGTGTAAAATGGCACCCCAACAGCGTAGTAGCCCCCTAATGCTAGAGAATTGGTTCAGAAAAACTTTTTGTCACCTCATGTGGCTGGTAAGTTTCTTTATAGCTTGAGAAATATAATTATATGCTTCTTCACATAAGTGTAGACTGAACCATATTTCATACATAACCAATTTGCAATGGTTTTGCTTTCCTTTCTAATAGTTTCATAACAATTAAAATATCAGCATCAATTTTTACTCTGCATAAAGAGCAGCTCATTTGAAATTTTTTTTCCAGGTTTAACATGGGCAATGGTGCCCCAAATCATTATTTCAGACATCTGTCAACAAGTCTCAGTCATTATAACCCCCAAAGAGTATTTGTAATAGCCTTCAGTGCAATTACTTGCCACATGTACCTCACTTATTGCTTGTGACAGGCAGGTTGTTACAAAGTAATGACCATGCACCAAGCGATTTTCCCCCTATCCATTATTGTAAAAATAAAAGCATATATGTTCAGTCTGGGCTTGTTTATTTAAACAGCTGAGTGTTGATTTTGGGATCATTTTGTTTAATAAATGGGTTATTATGAAATGGCTAGACACAAATCTGGTTTCTGATGAGCTGTCATTCAATAACACTACACCCATATCAAGAATTAGTCCTAGACCATGTGCCAAGCCTGAAGACATGAGACAATATACCTATCCCATGCTAATCTCCTAAATGCTTTTGGGTTCTGCTCTATTCCTTATTGGAGTGCATGTGATGGAAGCCCTGTCTTCTGACACATTTAAAATTGTACGGGACAAAGCACTGTTTCAATATACCAAGGGAACAATCCTTCATGAACAGGGGAAGGGCCAACCCTTATTGGCCATTTATAAGCAATAATGTGTGTGATTATATGGCTCATTTTACCCAACACAGCAGAGAGAAACCGAAGCTCAGTTGGTGAGACACACAATACACAACTCTGAAACTGTCAAAAGGCATCTGAAAAATGAATATTATAACATAACAGGGATTTTTAATTATGAGCGCTGCCAATATTGGTACTTTTCCTGATGTCATCAGCAGACGGTGCTATAATTACCAAAACTCAGGCCCAGATTCAGAGCTGGTGTAAATCCACACGGCTCTATTGAGTTCGTAGGAGATGCACTGATATATACCAACCAAGAATGTGGCTCTCACTGTTTTGCTGTATAAAGAAATACTGCCAGCTTAATAAAACATTCTAGCAGGCCTGATCCTGCCAGCTGGTGAGAGCTAAGGATGCAGCCAGCCCCTTGCGGGAACAGTGTGAATCTAATAGTGGATAACGTGCCACTGCTAAGCAAGACTTGAGACACAGACAATTGGCAGTATGTGCAGGAAGTGTTGTGGTGAAGATTTTACTGCAAGTTTTACAAAAATTAGCCTAAGCAGAAGAATAACTTGACGACCTAATCTTTTAAAAATATATTTAATATTCACTCAGTGAAATGATTATGATGACAAACTCCTTTAACTGCAAGACTGGAACTGGTTGATAATTTCTTATGTTGGTGTTCATGGATGAATGATTAGCCTTTGCAGCAAGATAAGCTGGCAGGAGTAGACTACATATCAAGTACTTTAATTCATCCCCCAAAGTACTGCTTTCCCTTTTAAAGTTTCAGATTTTTGTACTGAGCACAATACAGTAGCTGAAGCTTTGCTTTAGTCACCCAGTTAATCGTACTATATTTTATTTATAATTGTTTGATACATATAGAGAGGCCAAGAGGTTCAAATCAGGATGAGTCCCCATTGTATTAGGTGCTGGACAAATGTATATGAAGACACAGCCTCTGTCCTAGGAAGCTTAAACTCTTAGACCTTATCCTGAAACAACCTATGTAAGTGCTTAATGCAAAACATGTGAGTAGTCCAATGGACTTCAAATGGCCCACACATAGGATGTGACGTTAAACATGTGCATAGGTGTTAACAGATTCAGGACCCTAGGAGATAAGTGATGTAAAAAAAGTGTGGGGAGAGCAATACAATCTAAATACATGTAGCTTGTGTAAACATATGTGTCTCAAAAATCTGTTGTAGTCATTGAAATAACTAGGTAAAGTAAATGCTGACAACCTTTATGTGGAAAGAAGAACAGGAGGACTTGTGGCACCTTAGAGACTAACAAATTTATTAGAGCATAAGCTTTCGTGGGCTACAGCCCACTTGATTGGATGCATAGAATGGAACATATAGTAAGAAGATATATATATATATATACACACACATACAGAGAAGGTGGAAGTTGCCATACAAACGGTAAGAGGCTAATTAATTCAGATGAGCTATTATCAGCAGGAGAAAAAACTTTTGTAGTGATAATCAAGATGGCCCATTTAGACTGTTGAGAAGAAGGTGTGAGGATACTTAACATGGGGAAATAAATTCAAATATGTGTATTGACCCAGCCACTGCCAGTCTCTATTCAAACCCAAGGAAATGGTATCTACGCAAAAGAATAAATGGACACAAATCTGACATCAGGAATCATAATATTCAAAAACTGGTTGGAGAACACTTCAACCTCTCTGGCCACTCAGTAAAAGATTTAAGGGTGGCAACAGAAAAGCTTCAAAAACCGACTCCAACGAGAAACTGCTGAGCTTGAATTAATATTGCAAACTAGATACCATTAACTTGGGTTTGAATAGAGACTGGGAGTGGTTGGGTCATTACACATATTGAATCTATTTCCCCATGTTAAGTATCCTCACACCTTCTTCTCAACTGTCTAAATGGGCCATCCTGATTATCACTACAAAAGTTTTTTTCTCCTGCTGATAATAGCTCATCTTAATTAATTAGCCTCTTACCGTTTGCATGGCAACTTCCACCTTCTCTGTATGTATACATATATCTTCTTACTATATGTTCTATTCTATGCATCTGATGAAGTGAGCTGTAGCCCATAAAAACTTATGCTCTAATAAATTTGTTAGTCTCTAAGGTGCCACAAGTACTCCTGTTCTTTTTGCGGATATAGACTAACACGGCTGCTACTCTGAAACTTGTCTTTATGTGGAAAGTAGCTATCTTTTATGGTCCGATTTCTTATAGGAATCACAGCAAAGATGGTGGGTTTGAGGACAGATGTATCTAGAAAAGTTCTATAGAATTTTATTAAACATTCTAAATTTTCAATCCACTTTTGAATCTTTCAATACACTGTAATAAAGAATTATATCTTTTCTATAGGATTCTAGTAGATGATCCAAAACTCCCTCTACCAAATCTCCGTTAAATCCTCTCAGTTTTTCCAGTAAACTCTCTAGAATCACACTATATTTCATTAAACCATTATAGGTTTCATCCCAAAGGACTTTTCAATAAGGGATGGGAAAACTGGGTGAGTGCACCTTAGAATGAACCACAACTGTGCCTTTTTAAAAGCTTGTGTATCTTTGCACAAATGCAGGAAGTGGTTTCACTGTCCCTTTGTACCAGGCGGACAGATGTGTGTTTTAAGCGTCAATTGCCATGAAAATGGTAATATATAAGTTTGCAGAAAAAAATATTTGTTGGCAGTGTTATCTTTTTATCACCAAAGGTATTTACCTTTGAAGTACCCTCTTTATCAAATACACTGAGGTAAGAGACATCAAAGTAGGAATTGGACTGTAAAATGTAGGTAGGTTCCAAAGAACATCTGGATCCAATTTACATGACAACTGTAGAACTGCAAAGAAACTGAGTAAAAGAAAAATCCTGTGCCATAAGAAGAGACTGCTGAGTGCTGAAATCTTTAGAAAGAATAAAGACAGTACCGTGTATCAAGCTGTAGACCTTTCTCTCTCCCCCAACGGCCATTTCCTCTCAGACACCAAAAGTTCTGAAGAGCAACTACATTCCTTCTCAGTTATGTGTCCGGGATTTCCAGTGGAGTTGTTGCAATGTCTATGGAAATAATTATGCGTCTTAAGCCCAGCCCTGCCAGATGCTGAGTGTGCTGAATTCCCAGGATGTGTCTAAGCTGCATTGTGTACCTGGGCTTGTGGAATCAGTGTTTTCAAGCGTGAGTGTCCACACTACATTGTAAACCCAGGTTTCACAGCCACGCTAATGCAGCCATACTGCACTATACGTACCTTCTGACTTGGGTCTACGGCTTCAGCTGTATCCACACTGCAAAAATGACACTAGGACTCAGGCTCCTTCCTGTTGCCCACCCAGCAGGATCCTAGGGCCTGGGTGCTGAGTGCCTGCTGACCTAAGTCAGACTAATTTGTGTGTGGAAGGAAGTGGGACTTGGGCTCAAACCTGAGTCAGAGCCCAGGCTTAGTGTGCAATGTAGATGTAAGCAATGTCAGGCCCTTTAATGATAGTCCTTTATATTTTAGCATAAATGTTATGCTACGTGTAACCATGCTGTGGTTACATTGGACTTCATGGTTGTCAGCTAGTCAGCACACTGTAACCACAAGGACCTAGCAGTGGTCATGGCTAAGGATAGAGTTTAGGAACTTCTGCTCTAAAAACATTGAATCTTACCACTTAAGCTTAAAGAATATTTCATTTAGTATTAAGCTTTGTCCAATATCTTTGTGCTTTGTCATGCAGAAGTTGACCTTATCTCACTTGAGCAGGTCTGACATTCCATCCAGCAGAGAGACAACGATATACACACATACCAGCTGCTACAACACGCAAGGTCAGATTCCTAATTTTCCGATGCAGTAGCCTGAATTCAGTTATTTTCAACATAAGTAATAGAATTCACTCTTTTGAATCAAACCATTTCATTATCTGAAGAGCTTCACACTTAAAGCTGCCTGAAAAAACAGGAAATAATCACACAATTTTTTCCAAACTTCCTCCTGTGTCTTTTGTTGACTTTGGACATTCCAAATTTCATCACAAATTTGAAATTCAAAAATTTCAATCAGGTGGTCAAAAACCAGGGAGAAGACTTCACAAAAGTTTTTCATCAAAACTTTTCCTGTTTTTTCGCAAATTTTAAATTTCATTACTGGTTCAAAAATGTCAAACAGCTCTAGTTACTAGTCAATAGTTGATATTCTTATCTCCCTATTCACTTTTTCCACCATTTTCCACTTAGTGGCTTTTCCTCCATTTTTATTGTATCATCTTCTTCTCACCTGCTGGGTCTTCAGATACAGCTTTTGTAGGTCAAATTTGGTGTCACCTCACTGAAAAATAAATTTAAATGATGTTTTAATGATAGTTTATACTAAATCTTCATTTGGGGATTTTTTACAAAATAGTCACAGTGTTCAATTTGCTTAGCTGTTATTAATTCCATAACAAAGACTTCAAAATGTTCAGATACATGTGTAGTTTTTGTGCCGACCTCTGGTGAATGTTTGCTTAGAAACATTCGTGTTCCTTTTCTGCAGAGTGCACACACTAAGCATTTAAGACAAACTTCTATTTGCTCCATAGCTGCCTGTCTTCCCAGGTAAATATTTACCTTGGCAGTTGCTCCATTTGTTTACCGGTCATTCACAGACTGGACTTCATTTGGGAAATTAATTGCCTTGCATAAAGAAGCTGTTTATTTTTGACAGCATGCGTTTGCATTGTCCATGTAGATGGCATTTTGAAAAACATTCCCAGATGAGAACGTACAAGATATTTCTGTATTCCCAGATAGCTTTAAAAATAGATGCCTTCAAGGTTTATAGGAGTCTCTGTGTATATCTATGAACTGGACTGAGCTATAGTGCTGTGTAAATGGAGTGCATACAAACGGAAGATAAATCTTTTTCTAATTGTTTGTGATCCTTCTGTGTACTTTGTTCGTAGGCAGAGTCTCCGTTTGTTCTTAGGAGGTGTTGAAAGGCAAGCAAAGAAAACAACTTTGTCTAGAAGTAGCCAAAATTTTAAAATGAATTATTAAAAGTATATTGGGTTTAGTATATTTCTTGACTGAATATCCAAAGCCAAAAACACTCCAGGGGCCACATCTCAGCTGATGTAAATCTTTGTAACTCTACTGAAGTCAGTGGAACTGTACCAATTTACAGGAAATGAAGATCTGACCCTTTGATTTTAGGGCTAAATCAACTTCTCAGACAAAGCCTAAATCACTGGCCTTGGCCAAAGCCCACAGGTGCAGTGGATCGGAAATAAAATCCTCACCCGTGTTGCAGCGTATCATCAGAGCAGCTCTGCAACCACTATCGTAGTCTTGGGGAGAAAATATATAGTCACAACCATTAGTCCTACTCACACTCCTCTCCCACCCCACCCTATCTCAGATTCCCCCACTCCCACACACTGACTTGTGCTTGAAGAATTGTGCCCTCATGGCATAAAAAAGGTGTGGGACACCTGTATCCTAGCTCCCTGTGTGGTGCAAATAGAATCACATCCATTCTGCTGTGTTCAAGACTCTCCATGCCCATAAAATGTGAGGTAAGATTTGCCCCTTAGTTAAGTTTTATCACTGGAGCTCACTAACAATGCATGTTATAGTTGTAATTCAGAACCTCCATTCTTTGAGTTTCATGAGTTATCTTTTGAAATATTTTAACTCTAACAGTAATAATCTTCTTTACTTATAGCATATTTTATGCAGGGATCTCAAAGTACTTTACATAGAAGAATAAAAACCTCATAGCACCACTGTGATTTAATATACTGTGGTACTCTTCCTAGTATATTGAGATGTTACACAGAGGTTGTTAGAGGTTCCTAAGTCATGGCAAAACTAGGGGAAAGCCCCAAGAGGCCTGACTTCCTAATCCCTGCCCTCATCATTAGACATAGTTCTGCTCCAAATCATTGTATCTTTAAACAAAATGAAACAGGTTTTGGCAGTGACATCACCAATTAATATTCATGTCACTCAGATGACTTCCTCAGTATTGAAACACTTTAAAAAAATCAAAGATTCAACTTTCATATCTGAGTTAATGGCTTTAACCTGGCAGTTATTCACATACAGAATGACACTAGCTTTCATTATTGAAATGTTTAGACAGTCCTCTGTGTTCTTTTCCCAAAACATAACAGTTCCTTATCAAAGTTTATTATTCTTCCTGAATGTCATGGTAAGAGCTCAATAATAACTAAATATCTCAGGAACCATAATGGGTGTCATCATGAAATGTGGAACATTTTTCAGTTGAAGATGACAACTCTACTTAAAATTCAGCTCAACTATTGAATATGTGCAATGGTACAAGCCTTGGAGATAGTTATTGCCTCGATCAAGGAGATTTGAAAGATCACATATTAGAAATGAACCAAATTTCTCCCTGGTGTAGCATACTTGAAGTCAGCAGCCTTACACATAGGCAAATTTGTCCGACAGTGCTTAAATTCTTATTTTAAACTGATCAAACCTTGGAAATTCTTAATTAAAGATGACAATAAGTGTTTGATTCACCCCCAGATTGTACCAGTTTCTGTACCAGTGAGATCAATTGTGGTATGTATCTTTAACTCCAGTGAACATGAAAGAGAGGCCGAATAGCAAGTGCTATGGATTTGTGAGCATTAGATTTGCATAGTCTTGATTGTGTTGTCTTAAGTGTTTTAAGATAGCTATTTATAATGAATTTTCTTTACTAGAAGTATTTAAGGGAAGATGTGAATTAGTTATAATCTAACAGATATTCTAAATAATCCATATTTCATTGTTAGATTAAGATAGATTTAAATTTGTGTAAAGATATAACCAAGGGTCAAATTTTCAAAGCATTTAAATCAATTAAGAAGTTAAGCACCATTTTCAAAAGTGACTTAGGCCCAGATTTTTAAAGGTATTTAGTCATTGCTCTGCTCAGCATTGCTAGGTCTATGTGACTTAGTAGACTAAGTCTAATTTTCAGAAGTGATTTAGTCATTTAGGTGTCTAAATGCCTTTGAGGATCTGAGCCTAAGTGCCTCAATCATTTAGGCCTAGCAATGCTGAGCAGAACAATGGCTAAATACTTTTTAAAATCTGTGCCTAAACCACTTTTGAATATAGTGTTTAGGCTCCTAATTCACTTATGTGCTTTTCAGAATTTTATTCTGTCTTTCTTGGACACATTGATCTAGTTAAATACATAAATTTGTATGTTCTGTTTATTAAGATATGCACAATAACTTCATTTAGCATCTTTAATAGAATGCATATTCTTCTTTTACAAAGACAAAAAGTAACAGTATCTCTTTCAGACTGACTTTTACTATGTGTTTGTACAGTACCTAGCACAATGAGGCTAGGTCTTGGGCAGGGAGGCTACTGTAATACGGCTGACTGGGTCTTGGGCAGGGAGGCCACTGTAATACAACTGAATAATAGTTGTAATAATACCTATGCCTACTCCAGCCACCAAATAAGTCCTCACTTGCACCTCTTCCTGCCTTATCTGTTGAAAGTGGAATGTTTGGGACTCATGGGGACCATTTCTCCTCTATGAATTGACAATACACTACAGTTCCTATAAGTTTCTCCTTCAGATTCATTAGAAAATCCCTATTGTGGCAATGAAGTTGAAATATTTTGTGCTAACATTTAAACAATGACCTAGGAGGCCCTGTGGGTTTTCTCTAAAGAATTGTTATGAAGTTAATAGCTAGCTTTTTGGCCAGCTGGGTGGATGGTCTGGAAACTCGCTGATCAATTAGGGACCTTCTGCTTCAAAGAGAAAAACATTAATCTTTGGCCTAAGGTTGAATTTTTTAAAATTGTAACAAATAATCTAATCTTGCCCTAGGAATCCTAACAAGTTTTGTCTCTGGTTGATCTTAATACACCTTGTAAATTTATGGTGGGACTTTCAGTCATTGCTGGGCTAACTCTGCTTCCACTGAGATCAGTGAGTGTTTGTTAGGCCAATGCTGAGCACTTCTGAAAATCCCATCCATAGTTTTTTACCTTTGAAAATATTTTCCTTTTGCAACTGTAAAATTCTGGGATTGTAAGTATGACATGATTTTGCTTACTGAAGGACCCATTTTGCCTCCCCCCCCCCCCCCCGCTTTAGGGTCATTTCATTTTGAGGACATTAAATGTTTGCCAAAAGACTATATATTTTTCCGCATCTCAGTCATGGCAGAAAGATTTCATGCAGTGCAAACTGGCCATAGCAAATGTTAGCTTTGTAAATATCCCCTGCTTCACATACATCTTACCTTGTAGAATACCCTCGAGTAAAAGAAAGATGTATGCACCATCACTTCCAAAAGGAAGAAATATATTAGATCTGTAAAAGCAACTTCAGAGACATTTCAAAGATTAATGCAATATATCCCAATGCAAACTTTAGATGCAGTTAACAGATGGAATTGTATATTCTTTGTTACATGGGATGGCTGAGCAAAGGTTGGTTGTATATGCCATGTCGTTGGAATGTGATATTGGCAGACTACTTTCATGGATAGACTGGAGTGTATAGGAAGCCCTGTGAATGTGCTCAGTCCATTTGAATAGGTCATTAGAAATTATAAGAGGAAAAGGCATGTCGAAGCCAAGTCAAATCTGGAGTTCTTTCACTGCAGTATATAACAGACGTTTATAGCCAAAATTATAATTAGCAATCTCCTCAGCAGCCTGAAAATCCACAACACGATTCTGCAGAAAATCTGAATTCATCTTTCAATGCTCAAAGTACATCATGCATATACTGATAATTCAAGTTAGCTCATTGCCACTGTGATTATTGCTAATGCTGCAGTGGAAAGGCTAGGTCAGGTTTGATTCAAAAATTGCATTAATAAAATATTCACTTAAATGTGGAAGGAACAGAGATAAGCAAATGATTTGTAATGATTAACTGAATTGGTTAATTTAGCCCTTGTTCTGTAGAAAGAGAGTATCTTTTCACAGGAACTTAGTGTTATTCAGTAGAATTCACCCTTCAGGGCAGGAAATCCCCTGGCAGGAATGGTGGAATATTAAGGTCCCAGCACCGTATGGGATCTTCAGACTAGAAAGAGGAGGGGCTAAACTAATCCAGTGATTAGATTTTGTTCTCCCTCCAATGCACACTCAAACCTCACACACCATGCACATCCTTGGTGGATTGTTTAATTAACGTCACAAAAACATCCACAAAATTTGGCACAACCGGTCTAGTCTTAATTGAACAAAGGCCTGTAATAGATTTGATCCAAAGCTGTTTGAAATCATCTGAAAAACTCATATTTACTTCCTGGGGTTTGAATCTGGCCCCATAACAGGGATGCTGCAGATGAGGATTGATGTGTAGATGTCAAAGTATTAGATTTTTGTCAAATGTTGATTTCAGGCACAAACAGATGAAATATTTCCATCAATAATTTAAATGTTCAGATAGCCAACGGAAGTAAAATGCTGCTTGAGAACTTAGAGTTTGATTGAATGAGATTTACTTTGTATATTTTGATGTGATATTGACAATTTGTGCTTTAATGGTTTATAAAGACTTAACTTTTTGAATCTCAACAGCTACTGTCATTAAACAAATATTGTCTGATCCACCCATAATTTTCCACAACTGTGAACACTTTGACTGATAAAAGTCAAAAATGCTTAAAAATAAACATTGATATTGTCTATCAAAATTATAAACAATAAAAACAGAATTCTGGCAAGCCGACTGATGTGGCAGATGTCAAGGCAGAAATATGTGAGTGGGCACTTACCTAGAACCTGTCTATATTCAGCTTATGATTTGCTCTTCCAGCTGCTACTGCTTCCTAACTTCTCATTTAAAATGAGTCAATGAAAAAAATTTAAATATTCCATATTTGTATGTGGAACAGCTCAATGTCTAGTTGGCAGCCGGTATCAAGCGGAGTGCCCCAAGGATCAGTCCTGGGATTGGTTTTGTTCAACATCTTCATTAATGATCTGGAGGATGGGATGGATTGCACCCTCAGCAAGTTCGTGGATGACACTAAGCTGGGGGGAGAGGTAGATACACTGGAGGGTAGGGATAGGGTCCAGAGTGACCTAGACAAATTGGAAGAGTGGGCCAAAAAGAAATCTGATGAGGTTCAAGAAGGACAAGTGCAGAGTCCTGCATTTAGGATGGAAGAACCCCATGCACTGCTACAGGCTGGGGACCGACTGGCTAAGCGGCAGTTCTGCAGAAAAGGACCTGGGGTTACAATGGACAAGAAGCTGGATATGAGTCAACAGTGTGCCCTTGTTGCCAAGAAGGCTAATGGCATAATGGGCTGCATTAGTAGGAGCACGGCCAGCAGATTGAGGGAAGTGATTATTCCCCTCTATTCGGCACTGGTGAGGCCACATCTGGAGTACTGCCTCCAGTTTTGTCGTCTCTCCCCGCACCTCCACCCCCGCCGCCACACATACACACACAGAGAAAAGATGTGGAAAAATTGGGGACAGTCCAGCAGAGGGCAATGAAAATGATTAGGGGGCTTGGGCACATGACTGATGAGAAGAGGCTGAGGGAACTGGGTTTATTTAGTCTGCAGATGAGAAGAGTGAGGGGGGATTTGATAGCAGCCTTCAACTACCTGAAGGGGGGTTCCAAGAGGAGGGAGCTAGGCTGTTCTCAGTGGTCACAAATGACAGAACAAGGAGCAATGGTCTCAAGTTGCAGTGGGGGAGGTCTAGGTTGGATATTAGGAAAAACTTTTTCACTAGGAGGGTGGTGAAGCACTGGAATGGGTTACCTAGGGAGGTGGTGGAAGCTCCATCCTTAGAGGTTTCTAAGGCCCACCTTGACAAAGCCCTGGCTGGGATGATTTAGTTGGGGTTGGTCCTGCTTTGAGCAGGGGGTTGGACTAGATGACCTCCTGAGGTCCCTTCCAACCCTGATCTTCTATCAGTCTATGATTTCCCTCCTTGTGCAGCAAAAACAAACAAACTAAAAATCACCCGGTGGGTTATTATATATTGGCAATAATGTGGTTGAAATGCTGTTGTGAAACCCACATTTTTTTTCTGTACCCTCTTAGAGAAAAACCTAAAGAGCAGAACTGGGTCATATCAGTTAAAAAAGATCCACTCTCATTTGTTAGTGCACTTTATCTGTAATTAGTGTGCACTAGTTGAATGACTATTTACACAATAAATCAGGTTTTGGCCAAACAAACCTCTCTCTTCAGATTGCCAATATCCTCATTTGGCTGCATTTCTCCTGTCCCGTCTCTCCCCCTCCGCCAGACCTTCTGTCTTCTCTCTTCTATGAGGATTTCCAAATGCCTCCATGTGTGCTCACAGCACCAGACATTCATTACTGGGAGATTTCACAGCCGAGACAATAAAACTCTGCAGTTTGGGATGGTATTGTTACTCTCCCCTTCAAAAGCCTGTTTTCAATATTGGGGGAACGTCTCTGAAGCAGTTCCCACTCTGGGTTTTTCCAGGTTGTTGTGCCCCTTTGTTTTTGTGCAACTGGAGCTTCATTAGTTTGTTGCTCCATGCACAATTTCCAACGGCTGCTTTGAAGACATGTTAATTATAGTAATGATTTCCAACTCATTTACTAGTCATTGCCTATTTTCTTGCAAGGGAAAAATGGAAGTAAGAGCTTGCCCAAACCACTGATCAGTGAACAGTAAAGCCTTAAGTAAAATCTGAATCTGGAATGTATTTATTTTTTCCTCTAGTGAATTTTGCCAGAAGCCATCATTTTTCCAAGGCCTACGCAAGTAACTGCTTAATGCAAACATTAGCACTCCAGATCATTTCACACATTAGTAATAGGGGAAGCATTTAACCATCGGAGGTAGAAAGAAAATCGTGTTAGGTAGAACACATTCATTTGCTGAAAGCTAAATAGGTTGTTATATGCAAGCGCACAGTTACAGTGCTTTCCCTTTAAACTTGTGAACAGGCCTTTGGACTCACTCAGCTCCTCATTTCATCATCACAACCATCAGTGGTTTCACTGTAGAAACTCCAACAACAACTCCCTGTTTTAGGACCTAAGTCTGTGAGGTGCTAAGTACCTCCTGGAAAGTACTGACTACCCTCAACTGCTGGCAAAGTCAGCCCCAACAGGATCAGGCCATTGGCCAGGATTTATCTAGGAAAATGTAGATGTGTTTTCAAACAGAAAGCACAAGATACTAATTTGTGAGTCCGTAATGGGTAAATGCGTGTGTTATTACCCATTTGCACATGCATGAACAAATATATGCTTTCATGTGTATGTACATATTTTTTGGCCACAACCTTGGAGTCTATGCTTGAATTTGCCCTGAATATTACTTTAATTCTCCTGATTGAGTAATTATATTTGGCCACACAGCATAATTCCTCCAGAGTCAATCAGAACTAATGGACACTGGAACAGTCTGGGGTCATATCTATGTCAGATACTCTCATTCCTATTTCACTTGTTGAATCTTCCCCTGGCCTGATGTACACACTGAACAAAGCAGAAACCCTCATTCCCCACATGACCTGCATGAAAGACAAGTGACCACATATGAAATCCTCCCCCATTTCCCTGCTCCCATGTGTCTTAAGGAATGAAAACACTGGAGATGAAGTAAGTTAAACAATATATCTTCATTGGGACCTTACTATATTCAGATATTCAAGAAGCTGTATAACAGCTGACCCTTTGTTTTTGTCACTGATGTACAATGCCTCAATACATTGTTTCATTTTAATTAATTGTAAAGAACCAGCAGCTGATGAGTGATTCTGATCACATTTTATACTTTCTTTTTTTCTATACCCACTAGGATAGAACAAACACGTTAGTCAAATGTATCTCTTATGAAAAACTTTAGAGCCAGAGATCACCTATTTCTGAATACTCATTATGGTGACAGATCTCTTGCTGGGAAGCTAGGGGGAGTCCTTCTCAATCTCAGTTGGGATGACACTGAAATGATTTTGGTTTCAGAGCAAGTGAGTCTCTATCTGAGAAATCTAGTTGCGTTCCATAAGCAAAGCATTCAGAATGTTAATTGAAGGCAAGAAGCCATTACCTGAGATGTTCTTAAGGAATAACATATTAGTGATCTACAACTTTGACACTATACAGGCCTTGCATTTAAGGGAGTACATCATTTATTTAGGGTCTTTTTCAAATTAAGGAAAATGCTCAGTGAGGTAGCTCGGACAGTATAAATTTTGCTGGTGGCTTATTTGCTACAGATCTTGAGACTGAGAAAAACAGTTTTTAGAAATAAATCTAGATTATTTCAGCCATCGTTAAAAATCTTTTTAGGATTTGCTTCTGCTAGTCTGCTGCTGCTAAGTGACTCTCTAAGATTTTGGAGATTCATTCCTGAGAACAATCCAAAAGTTTGAGTACTCCTCTTTGTCTGAACATTACACAAAATCAGCTTTTCTTAAGAGATCTCCAGTACTTCCTAATTTTGACCATGCCAGAAATACCTCAAGGACAGTAGCCTCTTTTGAGGATTTTGGGACATCTGCTTCTGGTTCCTGAGTGAAGACAAGGAGGGCTTTAATAACAAAAAAATGTTAGAGAAAATGAATGACTTTTGGAATCTCAAAAGTGGTTAATTTCATTTGGAATGTTGGTAGTAGATTTGTAGCAGTTCATCATTTTTATCTAAATGGTGGCTTGGAGAGAGCAGTTACCCTTCCTCAATATCCCTCCTTCTTCCAGTCACTAGAGACATTTGCAGGGAGGTCAAGTTTTAAAAAGGGTTTTTAGAGGCAACCACAAATCCCAGACATCTTTTCCCTATTCCAGCCCAACAGTTTTTCTGACGTAAAAAAGCATAATTAATAATCAAATGAAAAATAATTCCTTTTAAAAAAGTGATTTAATTGAAACAATGCTAATTATGTTTTAACCGACTCATGACCAACTACAGTAGGACTTCAGTATTAACTGTTAGTGGTAGAGACTGTATGAGACACAGTTGAGCTGTCAGGTTTCAGAGTAGCAGCCGTGTTAGTCTGTATCCGCAAAAAGAAAAGGAGGACTTGTGGCACCTTAGAGACTAACAAATTTATTTGAGCATAAGCTTTCGTGAGCTACAGCTCACTAGCTTATGCTCAAATAAATTTGTTAGTCTCTAAGGTGCCACAAGTCCTCCTTTTCTTTTTAGTTGAGCTGTCGTGAGTCCATAGGGCAGTGGTACCCATACATATTAGCCAGTCACATTATATATAATACTGTAATCTTACTTTTTAATAAAGAATTTAATTTCAAAAAAATATACAGGACATAAGGGCCAGATCTTTGGCTAGTATCAATCCATGTAGCTCCATGGACTTCAATGGGGGTTGTACTAATTTGTACCAGTTGTACTATATTAATACAATAACACTTCTGATTGATTTACTATCTGAAAATAATTCTTAGGCCTTTAGTTTATTACCCTAACACAAAGCACAAAGGTATAAAAGTAAAGCAGAGGCTGCCAATCGCTCACTTGAAACTTATCTTTGCTGCTCTGTTACCTCATTAGTGGATTTGCATCCTCTCTTTTAATATCCCCCTTTAATAGCTGTTCAGGTATGTTAGCTGTTAACTAATTTCTATAGTACTTACTCCATCCAAATCCCAAAGCAGGTTGGTGTGAATAGTTTGATAATGCACTATTGTTTCTGAGAACGGAGGATTGAGTGCCTTTCAGACATCTTGACAAAAGAAAAGGTACACTCCCAGACAGATTGTTAAACTATATCTTATTATACAAGAAATATGATGCAGCGTGCTTTACCCTCCTTCCATATAGATTTCCTTGCTAAGTTTGGAAAACAGTCGTCATCTAAATGATAAAACAACTGTTATCCATGAGTTCCCACCTGCAATGAAATTCTGTGCCAAGCCTTGCAATTTGACTAGGGACAAATTTCAGTTTGGGACGTAGAAAAAGAATCCAGATAAAACATTGAAAACTGAAATGTGAGTAGGAACACTAAATGAGACTGGTGGGTGGGTTGGAAGAAATGTACTTTTCTTGAGCAAGAAGGCTGCTGATCGCAGATGAAAGTGAGGTGTATTTCTTACATGAGGTGGCTCAGTTACAACCCATTCCATATGAGCACAAAGAACTGCCTATAAAACAATGGCCTCATTAGAGCAACTCAATACTGGGATGGTGCCAAATACGGAATTCTATGATGACATGCCCTGGGAACATCTGATGTGGCAATAATCCTGATCTACCTGCTAATTCCCATATTATTGGTCTAGTAGTCTCTGTGTATGTGTCCCTATCAAAGCTACCCTCTGGCTTAGTCATAATTCACCGTAATAGCTTTCAGTTGAAAATTGTACTGAATAATCTCTAAAGTAACCACTAATTGGGAGGTATCACAGGGTCAAAATAAACTTACTGAAACTGGATTGAGACGTTACTTACTGTGTATTCACTAGAATCACCTTGCCCACAAAGGTAATGTATATAGGATAGGGTGAGGTATTGATGGAAGAAGGTGAGGTGAAAGCAGATCTGTAATAAGTTCATGACAATTAGGGTGTTGCACTTAAGAATAGCACATATGGAAGCTGTTTGTGCTGATTTACAAGGGAGTCTGTGGGTGATTTATGGCCTTTGTAGGGCTTTGGCACTCAGGTCTCTATTTATTTGTGTTTATCATCTGTCTTTGTCTGTTCCTGCCCTCTGTTTACCTCCAAGCTCTTTGTTCACTGGTTTTACATTGTTCTTTAGCTAAAGATGATTTCCCCTCTGTAATGATTCTGGGATTGCTTCTTGGGTGAGAACAGTCTGATGGTGAAACAGGGAGAAGGGAGAGGAGCGATTTTTTTTCAGGGCAGGGTGTGTTCTTAATGGCTACAGGAACTGCAGCCTTATTTTGGAAGCTGCGTGTGTTTTAACCCCTAGGGTGCACTAGGAATTTCAGCTTGTATCTCCTGGCAGGTGATTGTGGAACTTTAACTAGGGATACATGCTCTGATCTGTTAATCATTCTGTACAAAGTTTTGGACTATTTTAACTTGAAACACTTGAACAAGTGTTTATATGAAAACAAGAGACAATAATGAAGCTGTTCCTTTAGAAAGCATGAGGAATAATGCTGGATTACACACACAAAAATTGTTGATGACTCAATTAAAGATAATCTAGAAGCATGATCAAATCGTTTAACCAAAACGTGACCTGCCTTGAAATTATTGATGATCTCATTGACATTTTCATCACATTTTAAGGGGCAAATTTTGAAAATATGGCCTTTGTTTGGGTTTTTGACAGTCTGAGCAACTTTGTGCCTGCAGCACTTTCTCCTGAGAGGAGCAAGGCGAAGATGAAGGGCCCACAGTACCTCCTCATTGGGATTGGTCAGAATGCTTCCCAATATACCAGTAACCAGTGTCTGTCCCTCCCTACTTAAGCTGCTGAGGGGACCATTTTACAGAAGGAGGGATTCATGATTTTTGAATTTTTGGGGTTAGCAACAGTAGGCGATGAGCAAGAAAGGGGAAAGTCTAATAATGGAAAGTATCAGTCAACCTTAACTGTAGGTGTTACTACCTGTGCCATCTATAATACAAGCAGACCAAATCCCATTCACATTCAACACAGTTGGAAGCAGACAGCAGGGCTGGTGCTTCGACGGTGAGGTCAATGGAAATGTACTACTCTCGCTGGCCAGCAGTGCCTCAGAGCTATTGCCCTTATCAGTGTGGTATCACGGTGCTGACGATTTCATCTCTCCAGGGTGTTCTGTCACGGCCAAACCCTGCTTCTCAGTGTCTTAGGTTCAGGCTGGACCAAGAAGAGGAGCAGTCAACAAGCCCTTCCTCTGTTTGATCACTAGAGATATAGAAATACTGAGAGGAGCCGAAAGAGGAATTTAGCAGAGAGAGATATGGTCACTCTAACTAAGACCAAATGACACATTTGCATTTAGCACTTCCTGATGATGCTGGGCGCTTCCCTCCAAACCCTCAAATTTCAGTTAATTCATGCTGTGTCCCCTTAGCCCCACATATCATAGAATCATAAAATATCAGGGTTGGAAGGGACCCCAGAAGGTCATCTAGTCCAACCCCCTGCTCGAAGCAGGACCAATTCCCAGTTAAATCATCCCAGCCAGGGCTTTGTCAAGCCTGACCTTAAAAACCTCTAAGGAAGGAGAGTCTACCACCTCCCTAGGTAATGCATTCCAGTGTTTCACCACCCTCTTAGTGAAAAAGTTTTTCCTAATATCCAATCTAAACCTCCCCCATTGCAACTTGAGACCATTACTCCTCGTTCTGTCATCTGCTACCATTGAGAACAGTCTAGAGCCATCCTCTTTGGAACCCCCTTTCAGGTAGTTGAAAGCAGCTATCAAATCCCCCCTCATTCTTCTCTTCTGCAGACTAAACAATCCCAGCTCCCTCAGCCTCTCCTCATAAGTCATGTGCTCTAGACCCCTAATCATTTTTGTTGCCCTTTGCTGGACTCTCTCCAATTTATCCACATCCTTCTTGTAGTGTGGGGCCCAAAACTGGACACAGTACTCCAGATGAGGCCTCACCAGTGTCGAATAGAGGGGAACGATCACGTCCCTCGATCTGCTCGCTATGCCCCTACTTATACATCCCAAAATGCCATTGGCCTTCTTGGCAACAAGGGCACACTGCTGACTCATATCCAGCTTCTCGTCCACTGTCACCCCTAGGTCCTTTTCCGCAGAACTGCTGCCTAGCTGTTCGGTCCCTAGTCTGTAGTGGTGCATTGGATTCTTCCATCCTAAGTGTAGGACCCTGCACTTATCCTTATTGAACCTCATCAGATTTCTTTTGGCCCAATCCTCCAATTTGTCTAGGTCCTTCTGTATCCTATCCCTCCCCTCCAGCATATCTACCACTCCTCCCAGTTTAGTATCATCCGCAAATTTGCTGAGAGTGCAATCCACACCATCCTCCAGATCATTTATGAAGATATTGAACAAAACCGGCCCCAGGACTGACCCCTGGGGCACTCCACTTGACACCGGCTGCCAACTAGACATGGAGCCATTGATCACTACCCGTTGAGCCCGACAATCTAGCCAGCTTTCTACCCACCTTATAGTGCATTCATCCAGCCCATACTTCCTTAACTTGCTGACAAGAATACTTTGGGAGACCGTGTCAAAAGCTTTGCTAAAGTCAAGAAACAATACATCCACTGCTTTCCCTTCATCCACAGAACCAGTAATCTCATCATAAAAGGCGATTAGATTAGTCAGGCATGACCTTCCCTTGGTGAATCCATGCTGACTGTTCCTGATCACTTTCCTCTCATGTAAGTGCTTCAGGATTGATTCTTTGAGGACCTGCTCCATGATTTTTCCAGGGACTGAGGTGAGGCTGACTGGCCTGTAGTTCTCAGGATCCTCCTTCTTCCCTTTTTTAAAGATTGGCACTACATTAGCCTTTTTCCAGTCATCCGGGACTTCCCCCGTTCGCCACGAGTTTTCAAAGATAATGGCCAAGGGCTCTGCAATCACAGCCGCCAATTCCTTCAGCACTCTCGGATGCAACTCGTCCGGCCCCATGGACTTGTGCACGTCCAGCTTTTCTAAATAGTCCCTAACCACCTCTATCTCCACAGAGGGCTGGCCATCTCTTCCCCATTTTGTGATGCCCAGCGCAGCAGTCTGGGAGCTGACCTTGTTAGTGAAAACAGAGGCAAAAAAATATGCCCAACCCTAGCCCAGATATTAATTATGCAGCTTCCAACCCCACATAAATTCTGAGCTCCTCATCTTCACATCAATCAATTTCAAGTTGGGACCTAAATTTGGCAGGAGTCCGGCATGTCACCTTGGTGACAGGGATGTGCCTTTTGTTGTCCCTGTGAAAACCTGCACAAATTGGGTCGAATTATTATGCATCTCTGAAAAATCTCAGTTTGCAGATGCACAGTGGCGCCTTTTAAAGTTTGGAAGCTAAATTCTTCAAAGATTCCATCTACAGTGTGTGTGCTCCCTCCTCAAGCAGCTACTACTGCCAGCTAGACAGTGGATGCCCCATCCACACAGAGCAAGTGAGTATGCTCTAGGCCATGGCTGAAGGGACTGAACGTGATTTCCCTGCAAATATTCTTCTTCCCTGCCAGGACTGCTGTGGGGCAGGGCACAGGACCACAGAGAAGGAAACAGAATGAGGCAGAAGTCCTATGGAAAAAAATTGTACGTGATCACGTAATTAAAGACTTTCTCATAATGCATATGCACAAGGGGACTGAATTACGGTTGCAAAGGCCACCTTAATTCTGGCATTTCTTAACTTTTGAGTGCTTCACATTGCAACTTTAACATTCTTTGAATGTATTTTATTAAAATGTAATATACACTTAGGTGGGCAAACTATGGCCCACGGGCCACATCCGGCCCGCGGAACCGTCCTGCCTGGCCCCTGAGCTCCTGGCCTGGGAGGTTCTCCTCTGGTCCCTCCCCTGCTGTTCCCCCCTCCCCCGCAGCCATGCCACTGCACAGGCAGTGGGACTGAGAGCTCCAGCCGCTCTGAGCGGCATGGTAAGGGGGCGCCAGCGGTGTGCGCACGACGGTGGAGAGAGTTGGGTAGGGAGTCAAGGAGGGCAGTCAGGGGGCAGGGAGCAGGGGGTGGTTGGATGGGGCAGAGGTTCTGGGGCAGTCAGGGGTCGGGGAACAGGGGGGGTTGGATAGGGCGTGGGAGTCCCGGGGGGCCTGTCATGGGGTGGGGGTGTGGATAGGGGTCGGGGCAGTCAGGGGACAGGGAGCAGGGGGGTTTGATAGGGGGTGGGATCCTGGGGGGGTGGTTTGGGGCAGGGGGTCCCAGGAGGGGGCAGTCAGGGAACAAGGAGCGGGGGGGTTGGATGGGTCAGGGGTTCTGAGGGGGACAGTCAGGGGGTGGGAAGTGGGATGGGGTGAATAGGGGGCGGAGGAGGGGGCCAGGCTGTTTCTGGGGCACAGCCTTCACTAACCGGCCCTCCATACAGTTTCGCACCCTGATGTGGCCCAAAAAAGTTTGCCTACTCCTGACTTAGGGTCACACTGTCCAAATTAGCTATGTGTGCAAAAAAGAAGTGTGTAGCCAGAGGATGGGTTGATTCATTGTGTCCCTTGGACAAACCTTCACCCAAAGGGGATGGTTGAAGCTGGTGGAGTCTCCACTTTGCTCTAGACTCCTGTGAAAGGTGTGTGGCAGCCTGGAAGGGATATATACCTTCCTACCCCTGCCCCAGCCCCAAATATGACAAACATCCAGCCCTGGGAATTGGGAACAGGATTTGTTCCCTAGTTACTACTAACTTCTACATGTTTCTCTGATCTCAGTTGCAGGTACCATTTTGAATAAAGAAGAAACATCTAAAAGGTTCCAAATTTAGGGAGCAGGACTACATTTTCCTGGCGTATATTTGGGAGCGAAAGACAAATAAAAAGGCCTCATTATGCCAAAGACCCAAATTTATGATGCCGCATGATACAATTACTCTTTGGAACTTTAATATGAATGCATATGGCAGCACTGTGACTGTGCAAAAGTCACAGTGGTTTCAATCAGAGCAGCCCACCCTTTTTTGTTGGTGTTAGGCAGACTCTAACATCAGCTGAATATACAGTGCTAAAAAATTAATTTCTTTCATTTTCTTTTTTTACGGCTGGCCGTTAAAGAAATTCTGAAAACCGAATGTATTTTGAAAGTTCCTTTCAGTGCTGCTTTCATCAATCTTTATTATTTATTGGTTCAAGTCAGATGACACATCTGAGCTACTTTATAGCTGGAGGTGTGGCTGATGGGCTGCTTGCCCTCGTTGACCTTGTCAAGGGCAAACATAGTTTAAAGTTGTTTATAAACTATAAATTTCATGGCAAAGAATGATGTGAAAATAAATCCAGTGTAGTCCTGAAATGATTAAAAGAAGTACATTGTGTAAACAGGATACTGCAGTGGGTAAGTCTCTAAAAAGTGTGATTCTACAGAGAGCTCCAAAGTCAGTTCTGAGGCAACGTGTGCCGCAAGCTGATCATTAAAAATGATCTTGGTCTTTGGATTTCTTGGTGTGAATGGCAATAATTTCATGGGTAACAGCCACGGCATTTAACAGTGGAGTTACTGGGAGACGCTGATGCTTACCATTTTGAAGAAATATGAGGTGAATGTGAATTCCGCAAGTAATTGAAAAAAACAATTTAAAATGATCAGAAGAATGGACTGTGTTCTTTAAACCCAGGGGTCTAAATTCATACAGCTTCCATTCCCTTAGCCCAGACTGGAATGGTTAGGCCATTCAAAGCAGAATTAGATCCCTTTAAGTGCTGTTAGATATTTATCATTTTGTGGTATTGTTTTCAGAGAAACTTTCTTTGCATTTGGGATACATTCTGCCCTTAGATATACCTGCACCTATTAATTTCTGCACATGCATCTTGAAGGGCAGATTTTGATTTTAGTGTATATATAGTTAATATATTTGAATATGTACTACAATAATTGTATAGTTACTGTGGCAATGGCTAGATACTACGGGGATGAACTCTATATACATATCTAAGATGGAGAGGATGGTACAAGACATATAACAAAGATCAACTGATAAAAAAAGAAAAGGTAACTTTAGCATATCAGGAAAAACTACTTGAGAGATTTAATTGTGGAATTCCTTCAAAGAAAAAAGTATCAATTCCTTCAGACAGACACACACTAGAGGGACCTGCCCTGGCATGTGGATGAAGCTAATAACCTTATCCCATCTCCATACAAATTGCTGTAAAGATCATAGAATCTTCTACAATGTGAGGTTACATGGCCTAAAGCAATTGTGGAACGACATGCAAATGTTCAGTGTAGGCAAACAGAAACCCCCACCATAAGATACATTGACTAGTTAAAACTTCGCACATTTCAGGGTCATGCTAAGTTCTAAGAAAACAAAAAAAACCAGCCACCCTATAGAAGATTTCACACTCCTGGTAGCCGCAAGTCTTCCACAGGGACAGCTCTTCGTTCTCTCCTGTGTTCAGTGAACTTTTTGAAAAAATGTTAATCTGTTGCCTGGACACCGCTCTTCGAGGATTGTCTATATGGCATCTTTCCGACCCTGTCTTTTCCCAGTCCAGTCACCTACCTTTATCTTACACAGAAACCAGCTTGTGAAAGCGTGACCCCACTGAAGGCAATGGCAAAACCATCACTGACTTTCAGGGGCCAGGATTTCACCGTAGAAATGGGATTGAATTATAAAGTCTGGCTATGGATTTGGATCCAAATCCAACACTTCCTCCAAGTCCTTTGATGCCCTTGGATTCTTCCTATGGTTCAGAAAAGCCATAGTTGCAAAATCAGGTTCTGGATCAAATTTCCTTGGAGTTCAGGGGAATTCGAATCTGGGCTTCGAATTGAGGCTGATTGCTGTTCTTAATATGCATACTTTTCCCCATATTCCTATTAATGATATTCTTCCCATCCAAACATTCAAGATATTTTGTTAATGGCACTTTATCCATTGAACAGTGTCCACACCCCTCTGAGTGAATCCAGGGAACATACTTCATAATGGAAGACAACATCATATTTAATTAATTACAGAGACTCTCACCAAGACAAAACAAACTATATTAAATGTCTATTTCTGATTCAGTACGAAGTAGATTTCTCTCTAGCACAAATTAAGAAAAAATTCAAATGAATGCTTGTACTAAATTTGCATTTCAAATAGAAACTTTAAAGGGATCCTGCCAGGTCAAATTTAACCCCAGAACTTAATCTTTATGAAAACAAGCTTTTTCAAACTCTGAAACCAAGAAAAATGTTTCCACAATTTTTTTCTAATTCCAAATAAACAAATTTTCTAAATTTAGTTTGCAATCAAAGCATCACAGGCTTATGCTAATGAATGAGCAACAGAAACAGAAATTGACTAGAAACTGACTATAATCAGAAATTAAACTGAATAAGGGCCAGATTGTGACCTACTTAGCTAACACACACAACCCCCTTAATGCTTTGTGCTAGCTAAGCATATCACAGATAGTGGTGCAAGATTTTACACTGGGGATTCCTTTTCCTTTCCATGTGCAAATGGGCAGGGAGTAGGTAGATTCTTATGAGATTGCCAAATGGATCAATTTAGAAGCCTAACTATCTAACTGCACCTGCAAATTAAGTCTTTAGACATCTAAATAGGTGTAATTGCAGTCATGATTAAAAGCACCCACAATATTGGAGACCAAGTCAAAGCCTGGTTTAAGATCACAAGTTAAATCAGTTTTAAGACAAAACAGAGTATTAAGGGACATGAAGGTGATAATTTCTTGCTACAAAGAAGAGTTGTGTTTAGTTCCTTGGTTCTCAATCTGACAGGGTTCAAATTGCCTTCAGTCAGGATGATAAGGAGCAAAGGGAACAACATGAGAGTCCTCTGACGGAGATTTGATAGAACTCCATGTTGGAGGAAGGATGAATGACAAGAGGATAAGGAGAATAAACAGGCACATGGAAATGAAGAAAGCAAAAGGCAGGAAACATAACAATAAATCTAGCTAGGAAGGGAGAATGGCACTGTAACTAGGTTGCATCCAGTTAGTGTCCTAGCAAAATCCCAGAGACCAGACAATTCTGATGCTTGTATTTTGCCTCTTGCTACTGTGTTGGTGAGAAAGGGTGTAGCAACTCTGTCTGATCAGGGTGATACCCTAGCTGGGGCACAAGGAAAGTATAAAGGTGATTTGATTCTGTTACCTACTGACAGTTTGAAAACTTGTAGCAAGAAGGAAAAGATTGCTGAACTTGTGTGTGGCAAAGGGAAGGAGAATGCTTCTGACCTTTTGACTATGAAATATGGCAGTTTGCCTGAAAGGGGATTGTGTAGGAATCTGCCTGATGGGCCAAAGGTGATTCTGGATGTAAGTGAAACTCCGGAGTTAGTAGTGGCTCAGTAGAGCAATGCATTTTGTTGCCCATTCACCCAGTTTGGTGAGATCCCTTTGTCACACTTTGCAGTCTCTTTTGGACTTAGCTAACTTGAGTTGGTTTGTATCATCTGCAAATGTTGCCACTTTACTGTTTACTCCTTTTTCCAGATCACTTAGGACAGGGGTGGGCAAACTTTTTGGCCCGAGGGCCACATCAGGGTGTGAAACTGTATGGAGGGCCGGGTAGGGAAGGCTGTGCCTCCCCAAACAGCCTGGCCCCCGCCCCTATCTGCCCCTTCCCACTTCCTGCCCCCTGACTGCCCCCCTCAGAACCCCCGACCCATCCAACCCCCCCTGCTCCTTGTCCCCTGACTGCCCCCCGGCCCCTATTCACCCCTATCCACCCCTCTGCCCCCCGGGACTCCCACACCTCCAGCTTTCATCCAGACCACACCACAGAATCCATTGTCTACAGCCAAGCTCTAAGATACAATCTCATTTGCTCCAACCCCTCAGACAGAGACAAACACTACACGATCTCTATCAAGTGTTCTTACAACTACAATACCCACCTGCTGAAGTGAAGAAACAGATTGGCAGAGCCAGAAGAGTACCCAGAAGTCACCTACTACAGGACAGGCCCAACAAAGAAAGTAACAAAACGCCACTAGCTGTCACCTTCAGCCCCCAATTAAAACCTCTCGAGCACATCATCAAGGATCTACAGCCTATCCTGAAGGACGATCCTTCACTCTTACAGATCTTGGGAGACAAGCCAGTCCTCGCTTACAGACAGCCCCCCAACCTGAAGCAAATACTCACCAGCAACCACGCACCACACAACAAAAATGCTAACCCCGGAACCTATCCTTGCAACAAAACCCGTTGTCAACTGTGTCCACATATCTATTCAAGGGATACCATCATAGGACCTAATCACATCAGCCTCACTATTAGAGGCTTGTTCACCAGCACATCTACCAATGTGATATATGCCATCATGTAACAGCAATGCCCCTCTGCCATGTACATTGGCCAAACCGGACAGTCTCTATGCACAAGAATAAATGGACACAAATCAGAAGTCAAGAATTATAACATTCAAAAATCAGTTGGAGAACACTTCAACCTCCCTGGACACTCAATTACAGGCCTAAAAGTTGCAATTCTTCAACAAAAAAACTTCAAAAACAGACTCCAATGAGAAAGTGCAGAACTGGAATTAATTTGCAAACTGGACACCATTAAATTAGGCTTGAATAAAGACTCATTACACAAACTAAAAACTATTTCCCCTTGCTAATTTTCCCCCTACTGTTACTCACCTCCTTGTTGTCAACTGTTAGAAATGGGCCATTCTGATTATCACTACAAAATTTTTTTTTCTCCTGCTAATAATAGCCCACCTTAATCGATGAGTCTTCTTAGAGTTGGTATGGCAACCCCCATTTTTTCATGTTCTCTCTCTCTCTCTCTCCTATATATATATCTTCCTACTGTATTTTCCACTGCATGCATCTGATGAAGTGGGCTTTAGCCCACGAAAGCTTATGCTCAGATAACTCTGTTAGTCTCTAAGGTGCCACAAGTACTCCTCGTTCTTTTTGCTGATACAGACTAACACGGCTACCATTCTGAAACCTGATACCACAGTTAGTCAGTAGTACTACAATTTCACATTTGAGTTTCTTCAGAACTCTTGGGTGAATACCATGTGGTTCTGGTGACTTATTGCTGTTTACTTCATCAATTTGTTCCAAAACCTCCTTACTGGTCCTTACTGAATACAGTTAAGTCATGATCAGTGGCCCCAGAGCAACCACCAACATCCAGTCCTGTAATCAGTTCATCTTTATCCACCACAAGGAGGCCCACAATAGAGTCACCCCTAGTTGGGTACAAAACTTTGTATTAGAAAAGTATCTATCATTTTTCAAAATCTCCAAGGATGATTTACTCCTGGCTATGTGAGACCTCCCCCGTCTGTCTCCCAATAGGAAGTCTCCTGTACTAACCTAGTTTCTTCCCACACAGACAGGTGAAAAAGGAGAAACATTTCCTGCTCTCTAGTTTGGATTCAGTGATCTGTGCTAGCCCCCCACCAGTTGATCTGCTGGGCTGTGGTAGTTAGCAGATTGATCCCTATCCATTCTAGGATCTGGGGTTCTCAATATCCAAGAAAGTAAAACAGGTAATGATATGCCTAATACAGGGGTTCTCAAACTTCATTGCACTCCGACCCCCTTCTGACAACAAAAATTACTACATGACTCCAGGAGGGGGGACTGAAGCCTGAGCCCTCCTGAGCCCCACCGCTCCAGGTCGGCGGGGGAAAGCCAAAGCCCGAGCCCCACCACCCTACGTGGGGAGGCCAAAATCAAAGCCCTACGGCTTCAGCCTCAGACAGGGGGCCTGCAACCTGAGCCTGGCTGCCCAGGGCTGAAGCCCTCGGGCTTTGGATTTGGCCTCAGGCAGTGGGGCTCAGGCTTCAGCTTTGGCCCCAGGCCCCAACAAGTCTAAGCCAGCCCTGGTGACCCCATTAAAATGCGGTTGCAACCCACTTTGGGGTCCTGACCCACAGTTTGAGAACCGCTGGTCTAATGTAAAATGCCACCCTGCGCCCTCCACTGCTTTTACCCTCTCTCCCCTACCTCAGCGGGTTGTAACCAGCGATACTGACATTCCAGTCATACACATCGTCCCACCGGGTTTCCCCATTTCCCCTCCCCAGGGAGAATTTCCAACTCCTCTTCCTTATTGCCCAGATTCCAGTGCCAAGAGCAGTGTTGCTTCCCTTCACGAGTGATATCTTGCAGGGCACATACACCGCAGCCCAGCATTCCCCTGAGTCCACACTTGCGTTACTGCGGATGGCTTATCTGCAAGCCAGGGAGAGACTCCATCTCACGTGTCCCTTTCTTCCCTCCATTGGAAGGTGCTGGGGGAGAAAGAGAACATGTCCCCAGGGCTGAATGGGATTGCTGACATTGCAGCATGGGATTGCTGGCGTTGCAGCACGCTCTCCAGGAACCCTCAAGCCTTCCCTATCAGCTCTGCAGCATCAGAACAGCAGAGCCTGGATAGGAGCAAGAGAAAGGCCTGTTTTCCACAGAATCCTTCCCTCAGGCCCAGAGCATTTAGAGCAGAAATCCCTGTAGGAGTTAATGTTGCTCTAAAAAGAGCTGACAAGGGGTGTGCAGCTTCTTGACAACACCACGCAAAGCGATCTGTTTGTAGAGATGCATAAAGCCCTGCACTGATTTCTCTGAGAGGATTCCCCCGAGCAGTTGGGGGAGGCAGGACTTTATTCTTACCTCTCGTGACAGGGCTATGTGAGAGCTTGTAGGGAGCCAGAGGCAGTTTTCTAGAGAGTTAATTCAGAAATTCCCTATAGAACCTAGGGGCTGCTGCCTATGGCAGGAAGGAGCTAGGTGCTTGTTGGGGTGACTCTAGGAGGAATGCTCTGGGCTGGCTCTCTGATCACCTCTTCACTCTGCTTCTTCCCACACCCACCTTTGGGGTAAGTCCATCACCTCCTCCTTAGTGTGTGTGGGCTGGAAACCAGATATGGCAGTAGAGAGGTTGCCCACTCAGCCCATGCACAGGAGGATCCACTGCAGCTCAAGTCCTCCTGCTTGTCACAGCCCAGAGGAATGCATGGACTGGACTCTGTGACTGCATAAGTCACCAACAGGGGAGTGTGGCAGGAGAAGACACATAAAATGTCTACAGACAGCTTTTTCTGGCCTGCTGAGGTGGGGGGAGAGAGGCCAGATTCCATCTGGCTCCTCAGGACTCAGAGGAAGCTCTGGGATCTGGAGAGAGGACTCTGGAGCCTTGGGATGTGCAGGTTTGGAGACATTTGGCTCCTACCTAGTCCAAACTAACCTGCTGTGCTCCCCCACAAGAGCCATATTAACAGGCAATACTGCAAGTGACCCCCTCTATTTCCTTGGCCACACGTATCGTGCCCTTTTTCTGGTGGCTAGTCCAGAAAAAGAGGACAAGAGCTCACTACTTCTACCACCTCAGGGATTGGTTGGGTTGAGATCAGCTGGTAGAAGCATGCAATAGCGACAGAATCTGGGATTTCAAGCCCCTAGAGTGACCTCTTACCTTTATAGACCTGCCCTTTCATCATACACAGCTATTTTAAAGTTTAGTGTGATAGTAAAGAGACCCATTTTCAACCCTTCACCACACAAGACAAAGGCCGCAGTATTTATCATTAACTATTTAATTCTATTCTCTAGGCTCCCAAACTGCTTTTCCTCCGTGCTGCCACCAGCCACCTTTGAGTTCTCCCTCTTCTCTCCCCTGCTCTGCTCACTTGATTGCAGCAGCTCAGCGGATGGTCCAGCTTTGCTCTTTCACTTCCATTCTTCTTCACTTCTGTGGATGGCTGCATTTGCCATTGAGCAGCCTGATGGAAATACCTGAGTCCTCTGTCTAGGCACGCAGGCCCAGCAGTTAAAGCCAAAGCCCCACTGAGAGCAGTGGGAGATTAGCCTGGAGTGTCAGGAGTGGAGGCTTGGCCCGTGGGGACCCCAGACACTGCATAGAATCATAGACTTTAAGGTCAGAAGGGACCATTATGATCATCTAGTCTGACCTCCTGCACAACGCAGGCCACAGAATCTCACCCACCAACTCCTGTAACAAACCTCTAACTTATGTCTGAGCTATTGAAGTCCTCAAATCGTGGTTTAAAGATTTCAAGGTGCAGAGAATCCTCCAGCAAGTGACCTGTGTCCCACGCTGCAGAGGAAGGCGAAAAACCACCAGGGCCTCTGCCAATCTGCCCTGGGGGGAAATTCCTTCCCGACCCCAAATATGGCGATCAGCTAAACCCTGAGTATGTGGGCAAGACTCACCAGCCAGATACCCAGGAAAGAATTCTCCGTCATAACTCAGATCCCACCCCATCTAACATCCCATCACAGGCCATTGGGCATATCTACCACTAGTAGTCAAATATCAATTAATTGTCAAAAATTAGGCTATCCCATCATATCATCTCCTCCATAAACTTATCAAGCTTTGTCTTGAAGCCAGATATGTCTTTTGCCCCCACTGCTTCTCTTGGAAGGCTGTTCCAGAACTTCACTCCTCTGATGGTTAGAAACCTTTGTCTAATTTCAAGTCTAAACTTCCTGATGGCCAGTTTATATCCATTTGTTCTTGTGTCCACATTGGTATTGAGCTTAAATAATTCTTCTCCCTCCATGGTATTTATCCCTCTGATATATTTATAGAGAGCTATCATATCTCCTCTCAGCCTTCTTTTGGTTAGGCTAAACAAGCCAAGCTCCCTGAGTCTACTTTCATAAGACAGGTTTTCCATTCCTCAGATCATCCTAGTAGCCCTTCTCTGTACCTGTTCCAGTTTGCATTCATCTTTCTTAAACATGGAAGACCAGAACTGCACGCAATATTCCAGATGAGATCTCACTAGTGCCTTGTATAACGATACTAACACCTCCTTATCTCTACTGGAAATACCTCACCTGGTCCATCCCAAGACCGAATTAGCTTTTTTCACGGCCATATCACATTGGAGGCTCATAGTCATCCTGTGATCAACCAATACTCCGAGGTCCTTCTCCTCCTCTGTTACTTCCAAGTAATGCATCCCCAGTTTATAACAGAAATTCTTGTTATTAATCCCTAAATGCATGACCTTGCACTTTTCACTATTAAATTTCATCCTATTACTATTACTCCAGTTTACAAGGTCATCCAGATCTTCCTGTATGATATCCCAGTCCTTCTCTGTATTGGCAATACCTCCCAGCTTTGTGTCATCAGCAAACTTTATTAGCACATTCCTGCTTTTTGTGCCAAGGTCAGTAATAAAAAGATTAAATAATATTGGTCCCAAAACTGATCCCTGAGGATCTCCACTGGTAACCTCCTTCCAGTCTGACAGTTCACCTTTCAGTGTGACCCGTTGTAGTCTCCCCTTTAACCAGTTCCTTATCCACCTTTCAATTTTCATATTGATCCCCATATTTTCCAATTTAGCTAATAATTCTCCCTGTGGAACCGTATCAAATGCCTTATTGAAATCGAGGTAAATTAGATCCACTGCGTTCCCTTTGTCTAAAAAATCTGTTACCGTCTCAAAGAAGGAGATCAGGTTGGTTTGACACGATCTACCTTTTGTAAAGACATGTTATATTTTGTCCCAGTTACCATTAACCTCAATGTCCTTAACTACTTTCTCCTTCAAAAATTTTTCCAAGACCTTGCATACTACAGATGTCAAACTAACAGGCCTGTAGTTACCCAGATCGCTTTTTTTACCTTTCTTAAGAATAGGAACTATGTTAGCAATTCTCCAGTCATACAGTACAACCCCTGAATTTACAGATTGATTAAAAATTTCTTGCTAACGGGCTTGCAATTTCAAGTGCCAGTTCCTTTAATAGTCTTATATGAAGATTATCCAGGCCTCCCGATTTAGTCCCATTAAGCTGTTCGAGTTTGGCTTCTACCTCGGATGTGGTAATATCTACCTCCATATCCTCATTCACATTTGTCATCCTACCATTATCACTAAGCTCCTCGTTAAAGACTGAGGCAAAGTATTTGTTTAGATATTGGGCCATGCTTATATTATCCTTAACCTCCACTCCATCCTCAGTGTTTAGCGGTCCCACTTCTTCTTTCTTTGTTTTCTTCTTATTTATATGGCTATAGAACCTTTTACTATTGGTTTTAATTCCCTTTGCAAGGTCCAACTCTACATGGCTTTTGGTCTTTCTCACTTTATCCCTACATGTTCTGACCACAATAAGGTAGCTTTCCTTGCTGATCCCTCCCATCTTCCATTCCTTGTAGGCTTTCTGCTTTTTCTTAATAACCTCTCTGAGATGCTTGCTCATCCAGCTTGGTCTACAACTCCTGCCTATGAATTTTTTCCCCTTTCTTGGGATGCAGGCTTCTGATAGTTTCTGCAATTTTGACTTGAAGTAATTCCAGGCCTCCTCCGCCTTTAGATCCACAAGTTCTTCAGTCCAATCCACTCCCAAACTAATTTCCTTAATTTTTTAAAGTTAGCCTTTTTGAAATCAAAAACCCTAGTCACAGATCTATTTTTGTTTATCCTTCCATTTAGTTTGAACTGAATTAGCTCATGATCACTTGAACCAAGGTTGTCCCCTACAATCATTTCTTCTATGAGGTCCTCACTGCTCACCAAAACCAAATCTAAAATGGTATCCTCTTTTGTCAGTTCAGCAACTACTTGGTGAAGAAATCCATCAGCTAGCGTATCCAGGAAAATCTGAGCCCTATTATTATTACTAGCACTTGTCCTCCAGTCTATATCTGGGAAGTTAAAGTCTCCATGATCACACAATTCCCATTAGTATTTACTTGATTAAAAACATTAAAGAGGTCTCTATCCATATCCAGATTGGATCCAGGTGGTCTATAGCACAATCAGATCACTATCCCACGGCAGGCTCTCGTAGCTTTCTTCCCCAGTGTGATTTTTTCCCAGACAGACTCTGTCTTATTCATTCCATCACTTCTTATTTTTTTACAGTCTACCACATCATTGATATACAATGCTACACCACCACCTTTGCCTTTATTTCTGTCTTTCCTAAACAGCACATACCATTCAATACCCGTACTCCAGTCATGACTACTATTCCACCATGTTTCTGTTACCCTATAATATCTGGTTTCACTTCCTGCACCAGTAGCCCTAGTTCCTCCATTTTGTTACCTAGGCTCCTCTCATTAGTGTACAAACATCTTAATTTTCGCACATTCTACCACCAATATTATCTATTAGATTGGTATGTACACTGCCCTTCCTCCTTATGTCCATTCTCCTACCCACGACTGTATCCTTTCTTACTTCGTTTTCTTCCCTCTCAAAGAGAATAACTGGCGTGGAGATTACCTGGACATCTCCCAACTATCTCCCCCAAATTCCTAGTTTAAAACTCTCTTGATCAGTTGTGTCATCCTCCATCCTAGAAGTCTATTTCCCTCCTTACTTCTGCGACCTACATGGTGAATCCTCCAACCCATCTCCAAACAGCTCTTCTACATTCTGCAAACTGACCTCACTGGCTGACTATCTAGGAGAACGGAAACCCTTTGTTAGAGCAGGAGAGTCTCTTCAATGCAGCTCTCTTTCCATGGCTCCCAGAGGGTCATACTGAAACACCTGTGAGTCTCTTGGAGTCTCTCAAGGAGTTCCCTGCTCAGTCACTTGGCACCCACTAGCAATGGTCTCTGGCAGCGGCATTGCAAAGGGGAGCTCAGCAGATGGTCCTTTCTGTGGCTTCCTGAGTGGGAAGGAGGTTGGTCTTGTCATTTAAGTCCTAGCTGTCAGAGTCAGGGCTCCTGGGTTCTCTGGTTTTGGAGTGGGTGGAGTCTAGTGGTTGGAGCTGGACTAGTATCAGTACCATGCTTCCTGCCTGCCTCTGTAAGCGACATTGTGTGTGACCTTGCAGCCAGTTGCTTTCCATCCCTGTGCGCCAGCTAACAGAGATAATACTGATCCCCCTCAGAGGGGCTGGCAGGGGTCACTACCATAATGACTCAAGTTGGAGTGAGTTGTTCTCTTGGCAGCGAAGCACCCAGATTCAGTCCCCATGGATGCCCAAGGTGTCTATATGTGGCCACGGTTTGACTCACCTAGCGTTACAGGCTGTTTAGCCCAGTCCTGGCCATGCGTGGTGCATCTGCTCCTGGCCCTCTCTGGCACACAGCTCCATCACACACAAGAACATGGCCCACCAAGGACAATCTGTCATCTCCCATCTGGTGTTCATCTCCAAGATGGATGGAGAGCCCTAGTCAGCCCATAGAAAGACAGGGTGGTGTTCTTTGGTGGAAACTGCTGGAGCTTCAGCCTCTGCTCCCACCTCCACCCACACGCTAAGGGCTTCAAAAGTGGTCCCTGATCCCAGGTGAACAAAGTAGCTGAGCTGAGGCCAGGGTGGGTGGAATTACTGCTGGGACTGGTCCTAAGAGAAGAGGAGATTTCTCCTCTGCTCTAGGGAGCTCCCGATAGGAAAAGCAGCTGGGGTGGGGGTGGGAGCAATACAAGCACTACCCCTCAGCCCTTAAATAGCGGGCAACTAGGAATTTGGGAGCCAAGGTACTGGTGTATCTTGCTGGAGTGCAGAAAAGGGCATTGGAGAAATTGTACAAAAGTCAATGTCACGGCTGGGTCAAGGGCAGCCAGGCCTACTGGTCAGAGCCAGAGTCCACACACACATGACAGGAGTCAAGAGTCAGCTGGGTCAGGATACTGGAAGATCAGAAGCAAAAGACAAACTTGCAATCACAACCACAAATCAGATGCCAGAAAATCAAGCCAGGGGAGCGGAAGCAAAAACAGGCAGCACATGGTCCAGAACAGGGAGCAGCCCTGGTGTTCAGTCAGCTTCCTGTTCCTTCTGCTGCCTTAAGCCTTAAGGTCCAGAGGGCTAATTAGCTTCTCTGGGACTCCTCCAATAGGACCTCAGGAGTGGAGCCTCAAACTGCGGCTGAACTTCATGGGTCCTAGGTAAGCAATTTTCAGCAGGCTTCCAGGTGAAGGGTTGAAGTGTGGCTGCTCCTATGAACCTTGCAGACCCGGGTTGAAGACTCCTGGGTCGTGACAGTGAGTGATCTCTCCCCACTCAAACCTCCTGCAGAAAACATTATCAAGGATCCTGGACACATCCTCTGAGAATAAGCCCTGGTCTACACTAGGACTTTAGGTCGAATTTAGCAGCATTAAATCGATGTAAACCTGCACCCGTCCACATGATGAAGCCCTTTATTTTGACTTAAAGGGCTCTTAAAATCGATTTCCTTACTCCACCCCTGACAAGTGGATTAGCGCTTAAATCGGCCTTGCCGGGTCGAATTTGGGGTACTGTGGACACAATTCGACGGTATTGGCCTCCGGGAGCTATCCCAGAGTGCTCCATTTTGACCGCTCTGGACAGCACTCTCAACTCAGATGCACTGGCCAGGTAGACAGGAAAAGAACCTCGAACTTTTGAATCTCATTTCCTGTTTGACCAGCGTGGCAAGCTGCAGGTGACCATGCAGAGCTCATCAGCAGAGGTGACCATGATGGAGTCTCAGAATCGCAAAAGAGCTCCAGCATGGACCGAACGGGAGGTACGGGATCTGATCGCTGTATGGGGAGAGGAATCCGTGCTATCAGAACTCCGTTCCAGTTTTCGAAATGCCAAAACCTTTGTCAAAATCTCCCAGGGCATGAAGGACAGAGGCCATAACAGGGACCCGAAGCAGTGCCGCGTGAAACTGAAGGAGCTGAGGCAAGCCTACCAGAAAACCAGAGAGGCGAACGGCCGCTCCGGGTCAGAGCCCCAAACATGCCGCTTCTATGATGAGCTGCATGCCATTTTAGGGGGTTCAGCCACCACTACCCCAGCCGTGTTGTTTGACTCCTTCAATGGAGATGGAGGCAATACGGAAGCAGGTTTTGGGGACGAAGATGATGATGATGATGATGAGGTTGTAGATAGCTCACAGCAAGCAAGCGGAGAAACCGGTTTTCCCGACAGCCAGGAACTGTTTCTCACCCTGGACCTGGAGCCAGTACCCCCTGAACCCACCCAAGGCTGCCTCCTGGACCCAGCAGGTGGAGAAGGGACCTCCGGTGAGTGTACCTTTTAAAATACTATACATGGTTTAAAAGCAAGCATGTGAAAGGATTACTTTGCCCTGGCATTCGCGGCTCTCCTGGATATATTCCCAAAGCCTTTGCAAAAGGTTTCTGGGGAGGGCAGACTTATTGCGTCCTTCATGGTAGGACACTTTACCACTCCAGGCCAGTAACACGTACTCGGGAATCATTGTACAACAAAGCATTGCAGTGTATGTTTGCTGGCGTTCAAGCAACATCCGTTCTTTATCTCTCTGTGTTATCCTCAGGAGAGTGAGATATAATCCATGGTCACCTGGTTGAAATAGGGTGCTTTTCTTCAGGGGACACTCAGAGGAGCCCATTCCTGCTGGGCTGTTTGCCTGCGGCTGAACAGAAATGTTCCCCGCTGTTAGCCACAGGGAGGGGGGAGGGTTGAGGGGGTAGCCACGCGGTGGGGGGAGGCAAAATGCGACCTTGTAACGAAAGCACATGTGCTATGTATGTAATGTTAACAGCAAGGTTTACCCTGAAAGAGTGTAGCCAGTGTTTTATAAAATGTGTCTTTTTAAATACCGCTGTCCCTTTTTTTTTCTCCACCAGCTGCATGTGTTTCAATGATCACAGGATCTTCTCCTTCCCAGAGGCTAGTGAAGATTAGAAAGAAAAAAAAATGCACTCGAGATGAAATGTTCTCCGAGCTCATGCTGTCCTCCCACACTGACAGAGCACAGACGAATGCGTGGAGGCAAATAATGTCAGACTGCAGGAAAGCACAAAATGACCAGGAGGAGAGGTGGCGGGCTGAAGAGAGTAAGTGGTGGGCTGAAGAGAGGGCTGAAGCTCGAATGTGGCGGCAGCGTGATGAGAGGAGGCAGGATTCAATGCTGAGGCTGCTGGAGGACCAAACCAGTATGCTCCAGTGTATGGTTGAGCTGCAGCAAAGGCAGCTGGAGCACAGACTGCCACTACAGCCCCTGTGTAACCAACCGCCCTCCTCCCCAACTTCCATAGCCTACACACCCAGACGCTCAAGAACGCGGCGGGGGGGCCTCCGGCTAACCAGCCACTCCACCACAGAGGATTGCCCCCAAAAAAGAAGGCTGTCATTCAATAAATTTTAAATTTGTAAACTTTTAAAGTGCTGTGTGGCATTTTCCTTCCCTCCTCCACCACTCCTCCTGGGCTACCTTGGTAGTCATCCCCCTATTTGTGTGATGAATGAATAAAGAATGCACGAATGTGAAGCAACAATGACTTTATTGCCTCTGCAAGCGGTGATCGAAGGGAGGAGGAGAGGGTGGTTAGCTTACAGGGAAGTAGAGTGAACCAAGGGGCGGGGGGTTTCATCAAGGAGAAACAAACAGAACTTTCACACCGTAGCCTGGCCAGTCATGAAACCGGTTTTCAAAGCCTCTCTGATGCGTACCGCGCCCTCCTGTGCTCTTCTAACCACCCTGGTGTCTGGCTGCGCGTAACCAGCAGCCAGGCAATTTGCCTCAACCTCCCACCCCGCCATAAACGTCTTCCCCTTACTCTCACAGATATTGTGGAGCACACAGCAAGCAGTAATAACAGTGGGAATATTGGTTTCGCTGAGGTCTAAGCGAGTCAGTAAACTGCGCCAGCGCGCCTTTAAACGTCCAAATGCACATTCTACCACCATTCTGCACTTGCTCAGCCTGTAGCTGAACAGCTCCTGACTACTGTCCAGGCTGCCTGTGTACGGCTTCATGAGCCATGGCATTAAGGGGTAGGCTGGGTCCCCAAGGACACATATAGGCATTTCAACATCACCAACAGTTATTTTCTGGTCTGGGAATAAAGTCCCTTCTTGAAGCTTTTGAAACAGACCAGAGTTCCTGAAGATGCGAGCGTCATGTACCTTTCCCGGCCATCCCACGTTGATGTTGGTGAAACGTCCCTTGTGATCCACCAGAGCTTGAAGCACTACTGAAAAGTACCCCTTGCGGTTTATGTACTCGCCAGCTTGGTGCTCCGGTGCCAAGATAGGGATAGGGGTTCTGTCTATGGCCCCACCACAGTTAGGGAATCCCATTGCAGCAAAGCCATCCACTATGACCTGCACATTTCCCAGGGTCACTACCCTTGATATCAGCAGATCTTTGATTGCGTGGGCTACTTGCATCACAGCAGCCCCCACAGTAGATTTGCCCACTCCAAATTGATTCCCAACTGACCGGTAGCTGTCTGGCGTTGCAAGCTTCCACAGGGCTATCGCCACTCGCTTCTCAACTGTGAGGGCTGCTCTCATCTTGGTATTCATGCGCTTCAGGGCAGGGGAAAGCAAGTCACAAAGTTCCATGAAAGTGCCTTTACGCATGCGAAAGTTTCGCAGCCACTGGGAATCGTCCCAGACCTGCAACACTATGCGGTCCCACCAGTCTGTGCTTGTTTCCCGAGCCCAGAATCGGCGTTCCACAGCATGAACCTGCCCCATTAGCACCATGATGCATGCATTGGCAGGGCCCATGCTTTCAGAGAAATCTGTGTCCATGTCCTGATCACGCACGTGACCGCGCTGATGTTGCCTCCTCACCCGGTAGCGCTTTGCCAGGTTCTGGTGCTGCATATACTGCTGGATAATGCATGTGGTGTTTAATGTGCTCCTAATTGCCAAAGTGAGCTGAGCGGACTCCATGCTTGCCTTGGTATGGCGTCCGCACAGAAAAAAGGCGCGGAATGATTGTCTGCCGTTGCTGTGACGGAGGGAGGGGCGACTGACGACACGGCTTACAGGGTTGGCTTCAGGGGGCTAAAATCCACAAAGGGGGTGGCTTTACATCAAGGAGTAGTTCAGGCAGGACTTCACGGAGGGTTCCAATAAGAAATGGTGCACCTAAGTTATTGTTCTTATTGGAACAAGGAGGTAAGCCTGGCCTATGATTGATACATGGCTAGATTTACCTCGCTGCACCTTCTCTGTGAGTGACTGCAGTGTGACCTAGAGGAATGAGTCCCCTAGACAGGGGAGGAGGCAAATGAGTACAAAACAAATCTGGTCTATTTCTTGTTTTGATCCACTCCATCTATCTTTTACATCTTTGGCTGGCAGCAGACGGTGCAGAAGGACATATTGCCTACCTGCTCACCATAAGACGGTTCAATAGGACTGACTGCCGGACTTAAGAGAATGACCTGGTCAAGTCACTAAAAATTTAGTCCCTGCGCCCATGTCTGCCCAGGCGCTCCTGATCGACCTCACACAGGCGACCAGGAGTACCTCGGACATGATGAGGACGGCTACCAGTCGTATTGTACCATCTGCTGCCACAAGGCAATGGGTTGCTGCTACTGTGTAGCAATGCCGTACCGCGTCTGCCAGCACCCAGGAGACATACGGTGACAGTGAGCTGAGCGGGCTCCATGCTTGCGGTGGTATGGCGTCCGCACAGGTAACTCAGGAAAAAAGGCGCGAAACGATTGTCTGCCCTTGCTTTCACGGAGGGAGGGAGGGAGGGAAGGGGGGACTGACGATATGTACCCAGAACCACCCGCGACAATGTTTCAGCCCCATCAGGCATTGGGATCTCAACCCAGAATTCCAATGGGCAGCGGAGACTGCGGGAACTGTGGGATAGCTACCCACAGTGCAACGCTCTGGAAGTCGACTCTAGCCTCGGTACTGTGGAAGCACTCCGCCGAGTTAATGCACTTAATGCACTTCTGTGGGGACACACACACTCGTATATATAAAACCGATTTCTAAAAAACCGACTTCTATAAATTCGACCTTATTCCGTAGTGTAGACATACCCTTAAATGAGGAGATCATGATGAGAAATAGGTCTCTGTACCAGGGCTGGGATCTAGGGATAGGGAAAGTTCCCAACCAGGATATGTAGCAGGAGCCCCCTGCTTATTGCAAGAGCCCCAAGGGGCAGTGAACGGTTCTTACCTCCAGGAGATGCGTGGGATCTTCCATCTGAGTCTCAACAAGCCCCATGTTGCTTGGTTTGACAAGATGAGTTCATCTGTCCCCACTGCTCCCTGAGCTGCGTGGGCTGCAGGATACAGCTGTGTCAGAGGCTGGGAGATCTGAAAGACAGATGTGACAATCAGGGTTCTGTCACCCCAGGGGGAGAACAGAGGGTCTGAACCCAAAAGAATCAGAAATTGAATCAACTGATTCAATGCAGAGTTACTGTGCCCTACAGGTACATCATAAGGTTCTCTCGTGGATTGGTAACTGGTTAAAAGATAGGAAACAAAGGGTGGGAATAAATGGTCAGTTTTCAGCATGGAGAGAGGTAAATCCTGGTGTCCCCCAAGGGTCTGCACTGAGACCAGTGCTGTTCAACATATTCATTCATGATCTGGAAAAAGGGGTAAACAGGGAGTTGGCAACATTTGCAGATGATAAAAAAGCTACTCAAGATAGTGAAGTCCCAAGCAGACTGCCAAGAGCTACAAAAGGATCTCACCAAACTGGGTGACTGGGCAACAAAATGGCAATGTTCGGTGTTCAAAATTCAGTGTTGATAAATGCAAAGTAATGCACATTGGAAAATACAATCCCAACTCTACATCTAAAATGATGGGGTCTAAATTAGCTGTTACCTCTCAAGAAAGATCTTGGAGTCATGGTGGATAGTTCTCTGAAAACATCCACTCAATGTGCAGCGGCAGTCAAAAATGCGAACAGAATGTTGGGAATCATTAAGAAAGGGATAGATAACAAGACAGAAAATATCATATTGCCTCTATATAAATCCATGGTATGCCCCCATCTTGAATACTGTGTGCAGATGTGGTCTCCCCATATCAGAAAGATATGTTAGAATTGGAAAAGTTTCAGAAAAGGGCAACAAAAATGATTAGGGGTACGGAATAGCTGCCAAATGAGGAGAGATTAAGAAGACTTGGACTTTTCAGCTTAGAAAAGAGATGACTAAGGGGAGGATATGATAGAGAGCCATAAAATCGTGACTGGTGTGGAGAAAGTAAATAAGGAAGTGTTATTTACTCCTCATCATTTAAGAACTCAGGGTCACCAAATGAAATTAATAGGCAGCAGGTTTAAAACTAAAAAAAGGAAGTATTTTTTTCACACAACGCACAGTCAACCTGTGGAACTCCTGCCCAGAGGATGTTGTGAAGACCAAGACTATAATAGGGTTCAACAAAAATTAGTAAGTTCATAGAGGATAGGTCCATCAATGGCTATTAGCCAGGATGGGTAAGGATACTGTCCCTAGCCTCTGTTTGCCAGAAGCTGGGAATGGGTGACAGGGGATAGAACACTTGATCATTACCTGTTCTGTTCATTTCCTCTGGGGCACCTGGCATTGGTCACTGTTGGGGTGAGATGGACCTTGGGTCTGACCCAGTATGGCCGTTCTTATGTTTGGAAAGCTGACAACACTCTGGTCATGAATATCCTTGTGTGACGTAGGTCTGAGTGAGGTATCATGCGTTCTGTACATGTACTGGAAACACGCCCCCTAAAATATTTTGAGGGGGTCAGACTTGATAAACCAGTTTGGCTTAGAGATGGAGAAGTTCCTGTTTGTTTCATGTTCATAGAGCCATAGCTAAATAGCCAAGGGAGGAGGGGAGAAGAGAGTACCAGGGCAAGTGCTGAGGTAGGACCCAATCAAGTTCCCAGCTCTCTCCCAGGTTTGTGGGTGAGACCTAGGACAGGTCTCTGTTAGACAAAGGACAACGCCCTGCTCCTTACAATCCTCTGTGTCTATGGGAGAGAAGGGATGAATCCCTCCTTGAGAATCTCAGCAGCTTCCTAGGAAGGAGCCAGTGCTCTTCTCGGAGGACCTTCTCCTGGATCTCACAGGGGTCCGATGCTCTCACTCCGCAAGCCTGCCTGGGGCCTTGGAGTTAGTGCTCAACAGTACCAGGCAGAGCCCTGTTTTCGAGAACCAGTGCCTTCCCTCTGTCCCTGAAGGAGGAAGGGCCCCAACACTGCTCTGCACCGACTGCGCTGACCACGGGTGGCCCAATGGCTCTCAGGTAGCAGGACACAATGGAAAAGTGAATCATCCAGTCTCTCATTTCCAGGCCTCCCCAGGGCTAAGGTAAAATTCCTGCTGCCCCTGCTCATTATGCTCACCTCCAAGATGTGCTGGAGTTTGTCTGTGCTGGGGGTTGCTGTCAGCAGGCTCTTCAGCATGGCATCCATGTCTCTGGACAGGCCTTCTTCAGAGCCTGTCAGGGGCGGGAAACCATGGGTCAGGGTTATGGAACCTGGGGCTACACATGCCAGGCAGACAGCTGGCTCCGCAGTACTTGCCCAGAGCAGCTCTCTGCAGGGGGCCTGGTGCACAGCAGGGTAGGGAACAGCCAAGCTGCTAGGGATAGGAGCTGGGTTTCCTGGCAGAGTCCAGGAACCAAAGCACAGCATCTTCAAGGAAGGGATTCCCCACAGAGGGGCAATATAATCTCCCACAGACAGGGAGTCTCCCCCGATACTTGATTAATCCTATGGGCTGTTCCCATCTCTGCCCACCGCATCCCCAACTCAGCAGCTCCAGCTACCAAAGAGAGCAAGAACCAGAGACCTTCCTGCTCCTAGGGCAGAGGAATAGATTGATGATCTAACTGTTCTGGATCTAGGGGAAGCTTCAGTTTGCTGGCAGGAGACTGTACATGAGACCTTGCCGTTGGGGGACGACACAGGCACTAACATGGGCACGGAAGTTTGAGGAACAGGGGACAGAGGCCTGTGTGGGGCAAGAAGGGCAGGGATTTGGGAAGCAAGAGCAGAGGATCAAACACTTTCTTAATGTGGGTCAGGATGATCCCCATTTCAAAGACTGAGAAAGCGAGACACCAGGTGGGAGAGTGACCTGCCAGGATCACGTTACCATTCAGTGGGTGGGCTTCAGTACAACCTGTTCCCTGCTCTCATCACTGGACCCTGCTGCCCCTTCTGTATGACCCCTCCAGCCATCCTCTCCCATAGGCCATCCCCACCACTCTCCAATACCAGGCTGTTTGCATAATGGAAGCAGGCTTGTAACAGAGTTCACTCACCAACAGGTGCCCCTTCCTGGCAAGGCCTGTTTTCACAGCTTTCTTGCTGCATTAGCACTCCCGCCGATAGTGAGTAGGGCACTCTGGCAGTTTTTTGGCTGGGAACTCAGCCCTTCAGCCAGGTGACCGTCTTTTATTCCACTCCTTCCTGGGTTGTGCTCATCCCAAACTAAAAGTCCAAAAATGTCTTTAACAAAAACAAGGTCTTCCGTCCCTTTGGGGGCTCTTCCTCAGCCTGACTTTGGCTCGGCCTGCCCTTGCTGGCCTTGGTAGCCCTTTCTATGGCCTTGTACATCCCCTTCCTTAGAGATCATGGGAGAACCAGTCCTACCCTGGATTCTAGGTTCTGCCCCAAGGCCCTGTACCGAACAGCTAGGCCTGCTCCTGTACCTTTGCTGCAGTTTTCCCTGGTTTTCCCCTCAGGTGAGCACTCTGTGTAATCCATTTGGCCAAGCTAGCTCTCGGCTTTATAGCCCACAGGCCAAGCCTCCCTGTTATATTCTTTCCTCCTTAGAACCTGGCCCACACGGGGGGCAAGTTCTATTCTTGTCCAAGCTTCATCTCTCATCATCTCATCGCTGTCACTGCCAGCTCGCTCACCAGAATGAAGAGGCCATCCTTCTCTTCTGCAATATCCCAACGTTCTTCCTGCAGCCACTCATTCTCATTAACAACTGCTTGCAGAGCCTCTTCTGAAGCCTTTAGCTTTTTCTGTAACCTTGTTGCTACTGCCGCTGCATACGCCAAAACCTATTCCGTCAGGGTCCGAGAACCCACCATGGACTGCTCCACCCTGGTGTTTGTCCCTACTTCAGTCTGTTTCATCTCTGTGCCAACCACTTCTTCCTTCACCTCCCTGCAGCACCCAACAGGGTGTGTTGGTGGAGGGTCTGCAAGATCCATGGCCATCCCTGCCACCTCCACGTTACCTGCCTCATGTGGGTTTGTATCGGAGGACACCTTCTCCTTTCTTTCTACCTTCTTGGGCCCTGGCCCCTCGTTTTGCCACTCAGCAATTTCCTAAGCAGGCCGTGTCTTTTGATATGGCCTGGTTCTCTGCACCCAAAACAAAGAACTCTTGTCCCCATCTTGGCATTAGGCCACACTTGTACACTTTCTCATGCCCTGCTCTCCTGGGCTAACCTTCACAGCACAGCCCAGGCATGCTCTCCTTGTCTGTTCTTTTTGTCCATGGGCATAGCAGACCCTGGGTTGATTTCCCTTTGCAGGATCTCTCACAGGTATTGCTGCTGCTGTCTGTAGCTCCGCCTGCATTTCCTTTGTTTCTGTTGGTTTTCTAGAAGCTGCTGGAGAAACCCCTAGACCTGTTTTGGCTGCTTAACCAGTCCCTGGAACTGAAGTGGGAACTCCAGTGACCAGCTCGGTCCCTCGATACACCCGCTTGGGAGGACAGACCTGCCTTCAGCAACCAAGACTTCCATCAGCCCTCAAGGATCACAGGGGGAATTCAATCCTCTTGACTATGCCAATCAGAAACAAATCTCCTCATCGTTACATGCCCCCCTGGCGGCCAGGTGTGGCATCACAGACCTCTCGCTGGACTAGTGGCCCACCTCGATGGTTGCTCCAGCACCATGGAAGTTTCTCTGCCTGATAACTCAGCCCTCCGGCCAGGTCACCAGCTTTAGTCCACTCTTCTGGGGCCCAGCTTGTCTCACACTAAAAGTCCAAAGAGGTCTTTCCACAGAAAGAGGTCCTTCTGCCATCACTGGGGCGCTTACTCAGACTGCAGCCCCATTGCTGGGCATGGTAACCCTCTCCAGGTGCTTGTACGCCCCCTTCTTTGGGGCCAGTAGGGGAACCCAGTCCCAACCTGACATTGGTTGAAGCCCAGGGCCCTGTAGCCAACAGCTATGTCTGCTCCTTTCTCTTTGCTGCAGTTTTCCCTGGGCACTTCTTATCTCTCTTCTCAAGTTCCCTTCTAGGCTTTCCCTGCTGCTCTGAACTTCCTACATCATTTTCATTCCTGTTGATACCCCAGCTGGGCTGTATCAGCACTGCAGTCTGGCTCCTTAGGGGGAGGTACTGGTGCCTCTCAGTTAGGGCTCATTCTGTAATCAGCTTGGCTAAGCCCCAGGCTGTGCAGCGTAGGGGAAAGCACCCTGTTACAGGCCTGCTCTGCCCACTCCTACCGTTACTGGGCTGGGATCCTTGCTCCCATTTCAGACCTGGTTTCCAGAGGGGCTGAGTACACACAGGCCCCACTGCCTGGAACTGAAGTTTGCTTGTTCTGGTGACTCTGAAATTCAGGCCTTTCATCATTCAGATGCTGACAGGTGTGGTGAGGGGGCTGGAGAAACCCCGGGGCTGGAGAAACCCCATTGCTGAGTGGAAGGAGGTCAAAGAGTTGGGATTCTGGGAGCAGATGGGTTCGTTTGCCCTGCTGCAGGAAGTGGAGCTGGAGACCGGAGATGCCATGTGAACGAGACTACCTGATGCTCTCTTCATGTCCGAGGGGTTGGAGCCTCCTGCCGGAAATGCTCTCAGGAGTCCAAGTTTGAAGACATCTCTGGGGAGCCCCTTCCTAGGAACAAAACCAGGGTGGTACAATGATGGAGACATCTCTGTCCCAGAGCTGGGAGCCAGGGACGGGGGAAGGTCCCAGCCAGGCTTAGCATCGAAGATCCCATTTCTCCCGCAAGAGACCCACACGCCCCAAGGAGTAAATGGCTCTTACCTCCATGAGGGAGTGGGGTCTTCCATCTAAGCCTCTTTGAGACCCAGCATTGCTTGGTTTGATGGGACTAGGTGACCTTTCCCCACTGCTCCCTGAGGTGGCTCAGATGCACCCGTCTGGGAGGCTGTGCCAGATCCCAGGGCCTGGAAGACAGCTGGGAAGGAGGCTTCTATTCATTTCACACCCAAAGACCCTGTAGAAGGGCCAAGGGGAGAATACAGAGCAGGAGGTGAAGCTAGCCATGAGCCTCTGTCCCACACCCACCTCCTCAAAAGTGGAACTTTCCGAGCTTCAGTGAGGCTACGGGCTGTGGCCCTGACACAATGGCCCTTCTGCACCATATGGGGCAGGGAGAGCTCTGCCTGGGAGCAGGGAGAATGGGATGGGGGTTGGACCAAGGGAAGGGAATGGGTGTGAGGGAAAGAGCTCCTGCCCCAGATGAAGGAATTGGGGGGGGAGGGAGGGCAGAGGGAATGACCCTGCTCCACAGAGAGGGGAGAGAGTTTCTGAGTGTGCCAGGGGCTCCATTTTCCCTTCCACTAGCTCCCCATTTACAGTGAGCCAGAGCAGTACCTGCAGCAGGGAGCAGGAGTTGCTGGTGGCCTCAGAAGCACAGCCCCTGCAGTGCCTCAGGCACCTGGTGCAAGTGCCGGATGATGCAGAGCTGGTGCACCACATTGGCCGTGACGGCCTCCTGCTGCAAGGGAACAAGAACCTGTCAGAGACTCAGACGCCCCCGAGGAATCGGGGGGATTAAGGGCACCTGGAACCAGCAGCATTTCCACCCAGCACCTGCCTACCTCTGAGGGATGGATTCACTCTCCTGACCCCCAGAATGGAGTCTTGTTGTCCTTTCTAGTGACCTCCAGTGCCAACCCCTCTCCTTGTAGGGTGAGCTCCTGCCACCTCCCCGTCAGTGCCCGTGAGAGCGGTTCCACCTCCAATCCACAGCTCAGGTTCTCAGAACCCTCTCCTCCACCCCCACCCAGGTTGGGCAGGGAGGGGGCTCTAGCGGGGGTGGGGGGGAAGGAGAGATTCTGGCAGCAGTGAAGTGGGATGTGGGGAGGTTGAGACCTTTCCTCAAGTCATCCTAGCCATTAATGCTGAAGCCACAGGATGGCAGCCCTGGTGAATGGGGCAGATCAGCAGCCCCTGCTGACTGAATCCTCCCATTCTCTCTAGAGCGGGTCCAGCCCTGCCAGCATCAGGACAAGCTTCCCCTGCCAATGTGCCTCAGCCCTGCCTGGTCTGTCACAATCACCTGTCAGTCCTTGGCCTCCCAGGCTGCCAGTGATGGGAGCAACTCTGGTGACACGGACTCTGGTGACACGGTGGCTAGGGTGACACAGACACTAGGCCATTGGGAACTAGGTGCTGCCCTGTGGGACAGGAGAGGCTTGCAGAGGGCACTTACGGGACTCTTCTGCCCTTCCCAAGAGCGATAGCACTGTGTCCTAAGAACATAAGTCCGTGATGAGGTAACACTTGTCATTAATTAGCCTTGCTAAAGAGCTGGGTAGGAGCTGCTCCGGGGACAAGCTGGCTCCCTCCTGCTCATGGAGGTGAATTCACCTCCCTTCCCAGTAGCACCTATTCTCACTCTCATTCCCCACCAGGCTCCTTGCTGCCAGGCCAGCAAATGGCCATAGGATGGGAATGAGGCCTGGGTCCCGCCCCAATCTCCTGCGTCTAATGTAGCTGCTTACCTTGTCCCCCATTAGCTGCTGGTCTTCCCCCAGGAGGCAGTAGGTGAGGAGCAGCCCAGCCTGGCTGACATGCAGCAGGGGGTCGTGGATGACCACCACTGCCGTCCGGAGGAAGGATCTTCTCTGCCCCTCCGAGAAGAACTTTCCGAAGACCTAAAACCGTGGGGACATGAGTCTGTTCGCAGATTGCCCAGAACTAGGCTCCAAATCCTGGGGCTAGAATGGTATCTCCGTCTAGTGACCTCAGGAGGGAGCCACTGCAGGGGACCCCGCCACCCCCACTACCTGAGCTGTCTCATGCCCTGGCAAAGTGTCCTTACCTCCCCCACCCTGGCTGTGTTTCTTTAGCTCAGGAGCCTGCTGTCCTGGTGCGAGTCCCAACACCACAGGTCTTCAGCCTCATGGATGGTCAGCCCTGGGAAAGAGAGACACACACACATTTGTCATTCTGGTTGCAGTGCTTGTGTATGTTCAATGCCATTGGTGGCTGCACAGTGGGCAGAGTCCTCACTGCGTGCCTGGCCCAACAGAATTGCAGGGTGTGGTGTAGAACAGAGAAAGAGACAGACAGAGACTCAGCCTCCAGCTGGGGTCAGTCTCAGAGAAATTGGTTGGGGTCTGAGTCTCACTCTTCTATTGGGTGCCATTTCCCAGCTGGGTCCCTTACCCCTCAGCAGCTGGTAGAGCCGGTACACTCCCTCCCTGGCCTGCCGGCTGATGTCCTTGGCTGGGTCACTGATGGACAGAGCCAGCTGTGCCACATGGTGACCCATCCTGGGGAATTCTGCTGAGTTCTAATGGAAGGGAGAGGGAGAGGGGACTCTATCAGTATTTTCCTGTCAGCTCCCAGTCCCCACCTGGGCCAGGACTCTCTTTTCCCTCAGTCCCTCTGCAGGAGATGCTAGAGGATAGGAGCTAGAGCTAGACCCTTAATTTCCTCAGCCCCCAAGGGAGCCTGGAGCACAGGGATGTGGACAGGCCAAGGTTTCCCAGACAGACAGTGGCAGGGCAGGAAAAGTGCCTGTTTCCTGGACCCTGCTGCCCCTCGTGTAGCTGATCCTGGGAGTGAGCCTCTCCCCAAAGCCATTGGAATGTTACTGTTGTGAAAAGAACAGCCCAGCTAGGAGAGAGTGACCCTTCCCACCACCTCTGCCAGAGGAGCCACCATTGGGAGGTGACTCCCAGCCCTGGGCCTGAGCAGCACCGGGGTTAGGGGAACCGGGCAGGAGGGTCTTGGTACCTGAGGTTGCCCACAGCAATCAGGAAGTTAGCGAGGACGGCGCCGGGTGGAGAGTTATCAGGCAGCTCCTCAATGAGCTCCTGTGAGACCCAAAGGAGATAAAGGAGCTTGTGAGATTTGCCTCCCGCTCCTCCGATTCCTGCCCACTAGTGATCAATCTCAGAATTTCTCCCGCCTCTTCTCCCCAATCTTCAGCCGCAGCAATCCCTGGCCTCAGCTGCCCCTCCAGCACCAGCCATCCCCCATTCATTGGCCCGGGGAGACCCCTGCCCCTCCCATGTCTCTGTCCTCCCTCCAGCTGCTGGGCACCATGTCTCGCTCACTGCCACAGCCGCCTTGCAGTAGTGCAGCTCCAGTGTGTCCTGCCCTCTCTACTGTGCAGCGAGACACGCGGGGTGGATGGCGTACAGGAACATGAACTGTTGGGCCTCATCCTGCACCCACCAGGAGTGGGGTTAGGGGAGAGAGAGCCAGTTAGTCAGGGTCCTCCCTGCCCCACCCACATCAGCTGCAGGACTCAGGCCTGAATGGGGGATAGTGGAGACCCACCCACTGTCCAAATCACCCACGACTCCTACACAAGCAGGGTCAGGAAATGGGACAGTGCCTGTGCGGGGAGGAGACCCTGGCTGGTGTGTGACAAACACCCCCATCTTGGGGGTCCCAGATCATGGAGGAGAAAGGTCCCCATTCGGGCTGGTGGATCATCAGAGACAAGACCCTCTGCAGGGGGTCAGGGTGCTGGGAAGGGGTGGGAGAATCTTGGTTCCAGCGCAGCTGGGGAATGTTTGTACCTTTTGTTGGCCCTGGAGCTGCTCTCGGATGTTCTCGAGAGCAGCCTCCTCTGTGGCCATGTCCACACATTCCTTCTCCTCATCCTCTGAGTCCTGGGGGTCCCTGCACCAGGGAGAGAAGGGGACAGGGTGACACCTGCTGCCACTCAGGGGAAAGACAGGGGCATGGTGGGGTAATGTGCTCCCTTCCAACCTCTGGGACCCAGGGCAGATCAGACCCCACACTCCCCGCTCTCAGTGATGCCTTCATCCCCCAACTCCTTCAGGAGCCCATAGCAAAGAGAGCCTCCAACACTGTCCTGGACTCCCTGGGAGGTGCCTGCCCCCACCCCTCAACTGGAGCATCTAGGTCCAAAGTGTAAGGAGTTCACGTGGCTCAGGCCAGACACCTGGGCTGGGGACCCATCCCCATAGCACTGGTCAAGTGCCTGGGCTCAGGGTGTTCACAGCCCCCTCCTCACCCCTCCCTGAGCCCAGCCTGGCTCCTCACCTGGAACAAAGCAGCGGCGCCCATCGGCCTCACTCCTGTCAGAGTCCCAGGTGCTGCTGCTGTCCCATGGGGAGCAGGCCGAGCTGCTGGTGCTGGGACAGGGATCCTCCACCTCCTGCCCTGGGGAGGCTGGAGGGTTGTCAGTGAGTGGGCAGGGCGATGCCTCCTGCAGGGAATCAGGACTGGGCTCCTGGGGCTGGTGCTTCCCACACAACAAGACCCAGAGTCACCCTGCCCAGCTCCCCTCGTGGTCTGGGTCCTGTCTGCTCAGCCACATCCTGGGCAAGCTCCATTTTGGCCTGTCTGGTGCCTCTCCCACCTCGGCGGCTGCTCCGGGAGCGGGTTTCCTCTGACAGAAGGCTGGGCACGTCCACCTCCTGGCCCGGCCGGTAGCTCCTTCCCCATCAGCGGGGACGGAGGAGCCGTTCTGCTCCTGGGAAAGATGGCAGCTGCTTCCCTCAGGCTCTGGGGCCACCTGCAGAGCCTTCTTCCTGAACATCCTCAGAAGCCCGGCCATCCTGGAACCGAGCGGGGAGCAGGCGTGAGTCTGGGGTCAAGGCAGCCTCTCACTAACCAGCCTTTTTGGTCCCTCCCCATCCCTGCCCAAGCCAGAGCAGCTCCTCCTCCCTGCACAGGGGTTCAGGAAGTGCAATCTCCACACACTGGCAGGAGTTCATTGCATGATCTGCTCCAAGCGTTCCCCCCCATCATCCCTGATGCTGCAATACCCGGGGAATCTTCTCCTTTTTGAGCACTGGTGTCAGTCACAAAGACCATGGTCACTTTGGACAAGAAGCTCCCTCCTGCCATCCCTGGCCACACACTCCCCCTCCCCCCCAAGCTAAAGAAGGAACAGAACCCAGGAGTCAGGACTTCTCCTGGGAAACCATTCCCCACTTCAAGGTCCCTAGGCATAGGAAGCCCAGAGCCTCCTCGTTTCCCATTGATTTTCATGCTCAGCAGTTCACAGGGTCTGGCCCAGCACAGAGACTCAGCCTGGAGAACAGTCTCCCACAAAGAAAGAGGTCCACAAAGGAAGGGCTGGGAGCCCCATTGCTGGGACCTTTCCAACACACTGGAAATGGCTCTGGAAAAGCCCCTCCCCAGTCTGAGAGTGAGGGGCTCCTGGGGGCCATTTGCAGATCCAATCTCCTTTGGGAGACATTCTCTCCCCCTCTTTCTGCCTCTCCCCAGACAGACAGGGGATGCCACAGTAGAACCCTAATGCCACTCACATGCTGTGGGTGATGGAGCGATGGATGGTGGATGTTCAGGGTCACCTGCTGTCCCTCACCCTCCTTGTCACTCTCCAAGCCCAAGGCAGGCTGGAGAGGGTGGTGACCTGAGGAGTTACCCTGCCCAGCCAGCAGGCAGGGTGATGACACCGGGCGATCGACTGGCTGTGAAAAGAAGAGTCTGTCTTATTGCCAAGGGATGGAGAAACTCAGCCTGCATGAGGGGGTGCAAAACACTGCCCTAATGCGGGGGTGACAGCGCCTCCCAGCTCCTGACATCCTGGCACTTTACACACCTTCCTGGAGCCTCCCAACCCCTCTGGGCTGGAGGGACTGCGACCCCAACCCGACTGATGAGAAAGAGGCCTGGGGAGGGGAAGCTACTGGCTCAGGATCATACCAAGTGTCAGAGCCATGGATGGGACCCAGCAGTCCTTATTTCCAGTCCCCTTCACTAACCACTGCTTCACACTCCCTCCCACAGCTGGCAATTACAACCAGGCCCTCATTTCCGGTCCCCCTACCTTTGAGAGGGAGTGTGCTCTGTGATAGTGACTGGACCAGGGATTGAGACTCAGGACTCCTGGGTTCCATTTTTGGTTTTCCTATTGACATGTGGGACTTCAGGCAAGTTGCTCCCACCTTCTATTGCTCCGTCCCTAGCAGTCAAATGGGGATTTCCTACTTTCCCACTATTGGAAAGTGCTGAGAGAATCCCCCAGCAAAAGCTGGTCTGACAGTGCTAAGCAGCATCTGACCATTAAAGGTTGGAGTGCACTGCCCAGGAGGAGGAGTGTTTGGCTCTGGGGTTTCACTTCTGCCCAATCTATAGAGAGGGGCCCAGTTGTGGAGTTTGGCTCAAGAAGACCAATTCGTAAAGGGTGTTTTGAATTTCAATCCTGTGCTCCAAAGTGCTTGGTGTCATCTGCAAATTTTAGAAGCATACTCTCCACTCCATTTTCCAAATCATTAATGAAAATATTGAATAGTACCACACCCCAGACTGATCCCTGCTGGACCCTCTCAGTTGGACAGCCAAACATGGAGAAGGACTCTTGGAGTATGGGCTTTCAACCAGCTGTGCACCCACATTATACTAATTGCATCTCGACCACATTTCCCTAGTTTGCTTGTGAGAATGTCCTATGGGACTGTGTCAAAATCCTGATTAACACCAAGATAGATCACATCTACTTTTACCCACCTCCACTAGGCCCATAACCCTGCCAAAGAAGGAAATAGGATTGGTTTGGCATGATTTTTTCTTGACAAATCCATGCTCAATAGCCCTAAAAACCAAATGATCCTGTAAAGGCTGACAAACTGCATTAATAATGTGTTCTAGTGTCTTTCCAGGTATGGAAGTGAGGCTAGCTAGTCTGTATATCCCAGGGTTCTCTTTGTTCCCCTTTTAAAGATAGCTAATGTCTTGTTAATGGATGGGAAGATGTTCTTTTTCGGGGATCTCAGACGAGAACTGGGGCACAGCACCTGTTTTGTTAAGGCCACAAAAATGGAGGCAGAAACCTCTTCTCTCCTCCTGGCAAAGAACCCGAGGTACCTAAAAGAGTGGGACTCACATCCTTGAATGGGCTTGAAAAAAGACAATGGTTAAAATTTGGCCCTGACCATTTCTTGTTTCCGCAAACTAGACATTTTAGCAAAGTTTAGAATTTCTTGGTGCTCAACACTGTGAAACTCCCCTTTCTCCTTCACACAGGGCTTTAATGCCCCTTATCTAACCCAGGCTCATGGCTGCCCAGAGTTCGAGAATTGTCCGTGTTCCCATTGGACAGATGGGGAGCCTGAGGTACAGAGAAGGGAAGTGACCTACCTAAGGGCCTACACAGCAAGGTGGTGGTAGAGCCAGAAAGAGAAGCCACTAGTCCTGACTCCTGTTCTAACAGACAACAAACCCCCAAGAGGCAGGGATAGAGCCCAGGAATCGAGATGGTGGGGAAATTTAATTGAAACCGTTTCTGTCAGAAAATCCCATTCAGACTAAACCAGTTTGTTTCTTGAAATCATGACAAGTGGGATGAAAATTTTTTGCAAAAAAATATTTTGTTGCAAAACAAAAGCATCTCCTGTTTGTCACACAGTGTGTTAAATTGTTTCCTCTCACACAAAGAGGAGACACTTAGATCTCAAAAATTAGATAAGATGCTTCAGTCTGAGCTAAGTAGTTGCTGCTCTTAACAATTTCAAAATAATCAAATACAAATAAAGTACAATATTTCAGCTATTCTATTATGACATAATCTGATCTGAGTAAACGTGATAGGACACCTCATATCATGCACTGCTTCTAGTGACACTCTCCAGTGTATCCCCATCTTCCACCCACCCTGAGGTAGGTAGGAGCGGATTGTTATCTCTACTGGAAAGAGGGAGGAGCTTAGGCTGAGAAAGGAGAATTCACTTGTCTTAGGTCACACAGCCAGTCAGTGACAGAGTTGGGAATAGGACCCAAGAGCCTGACTTTTAAACTAACCATCGGATCTTAAATCTCATACACTGAATGATCTGAATAAAGTGCTCTCAGATGAGCTCCAGACCAACAACAGTTCACAGCAATTATTCAGCAAGTATTTTAGGAGAACTGGAATTGTAGAGAGAATCCTGAACTGCTCAGAGACAATTATTGCAGAGAAGCAGCAAAATTCATCAAACATATGACTGGTTATGACTTATTTACTTGGTCTTAAAAGAGAACAAGAAGGATCTGAGTCTCCTCCCTGTCAATATCCCCCTGGTCAGCCAATCAGGGTAGAGACTGAGGGGCGGGAGGCTGAGGGTTCTCACCAGAGAGCCCAAAGGATGGCCCAGGTCACCGGTGGGGATCACTGGCCGAGCACTATTTCAGTCCCACATTTTTGGGTGAACCTTCCACAATGGGAGCTGCAGAGCACCCACAGTGATACCCACACCACACCCACACCTCCTGGTGGCGGGAGGGGAACAAGGGAAAGGACAAAAGAAGTAAGAGAAGAAGAGAAAGGGGGGAGGGATGGAGGAAAAGGTAAAACAAAAAGGACAAACCCCAATGTTCCCAGTGATTCTAAGGGACAAAATCCTAGGTGGGGAATAAAATTCTGCCACCTTAAGCTAGTGTTTTCCATGCCTAGAATTCAGCTGGCACCAAATGGATCAGACTGAACAGGTTCCATACCTCTCAGAGACTCTTACCTTGTAAACAGGGATGTCTGTTTTCTGGTAAAATCAGTAAAAGGAAAGGAGAAAACTTTAAAGAGGGTCCTCCTCACACTCACGTATGTAAACCCTAATACTCTCTCAGTCCTCAAAGAGAGACCTCGAGAAGGAGACTTGCTGAAGCAAAGCTACAGGGGTCTCTAAGGTTTTCTTGGCCCTGAGCCCCTGTCCTGCCTGGCTGATGTCAGCATCTCTCTGTGAGGTCACCACCTCCCCACCACCTTTGACCAATAGGCTGAGGTCCTGCAAAAGGCCTTTGTGATGTCACTGCCACACCCACCCCAAGGGTGACCAGATGTCCCCATTTTATAGGGACAGTCCCGATATTTGGGGCTTTTTCTTCTATAGACTCCTATTACCCCACACTCCCTGTCCCATTTTTCACTCTTGCTATCTGGTCAGCCTACTCACCCCTCCCCTGCTGTGCTAATGTCCTGCCGCTGACCAGACACTTTGGAGGTTTGAGCTAATCCCTGTGGATCACCCCACTCAATGAGTGTTCATTCTAGGAGGCAAGTCGGCTAGACAGTAAAACATCAGAAGCTGCTCCTAATGCTACACTCAGTTTTTCAGAAATGAGTAGACTTTATGGCCAGAAGAGACCATTAGATCTAATCTGACCCCCTACATATCACAGGCCTCCTGTATACCACAATCGCTACTTTGGGTGCAAACACATTCCAGAAAGGCATCTAGTCTTCATTAAATGACATCAAGAGATGGAGAATCCACCACTTTCCTTGGTAGCTTGTTCCCGTGGTGAATCATCCTCGCTGTTGAATATTTGTGCCATATTTCTAATATGAAATTTGTCTCTTTTCACCTTCCAGCCATTGGGTCTTGTTATGCCTTTTTCTGCTAGATTAAAGAGCCCTTTAATACGCAAGATTTTCTCTCCATTAAGGCACTTCCACACTTCAGTGAAGTCACCTTTCAATCTTCTTTTCATCAGCTAAACAGGTTGAGCTCTTTCAATAGCTCCCTAGAAGGCATTTTTCTCCAGCCCTCAGAACATTTGGTGGCTCTTTGCTGCCCCAGCTCCAATTTCTCAACATCTTTTTCAAATGAGGACACCAAAACTGGAGGCCGTATTCCAGTAGCAGTCTCAATGATACTGTCTCACCTCCCTATCCTACTTGCGGCTCTGCTCACACGTCTAAGGATGGCTTTAGCCCTGTTCACCACAGCATCACACTGGGAGCTCATGCTGAGTGTCTTCTCCACTATGGCCCCTAAATCCTTTTCAGAGTCACTGCTTTCCTGGATACACTTCCCCATTCTGGAGGTGTGGCCGGCATGCCTTGTTGCTAGGTGTAGGACCTTGCATTTGGCTCTGGTCAAACTTGTATTCTTTGAATGGGCCGAGCTTGTCGAATGAGCCAGATGGCTCTGTATCACTTCCCTCTCCTCCTCAGTAATTACCACACTGCCAGTATTTTGTCACCCACCAATCTTATCAGCAGGGATTGTATGTTTTCTCCCAATTCATTGATAAAAATATTTTTAAAAATTAGTCCTTGAGATCTTCTTCAGACCCGTAGTACCCAGGACCTGCTCCCCACAGCACAGTGAGAAAAGGCCGTCCAGCCTGCTGGTACATATGGGATAAGCAAAGAACAAACACACGTTTAGGAGCTGTGTTGTCCATAGGCTCTGAACAACATGTGGGGATTAGCAGCTTACAAATGCACTACAGACCTGTACGGTAGACAGGTCCCAACTATGTCTCGGTTTCCCACCCGGTAAAATGGGGAGAAAAAACAAAACCTTGATTAGCTCTATTTGATAGTTGGGGAAGCCAAGGCACCCAACGGTGAAGAGACTTGCTCATGGTCCCAAAGCCAGGAATAGAAAACAGCAGGTCTTCTGATTGCCAGTCCTGGGACCCAGCCTGGGTTATCCTGGCCTCACCGCTCTAACTTTAGTCACAGCCTCCATGTCTTTTCCTCCATGTCCCTTAACCCACATCATTGCAGAAGAAAGATTTTCCGTTAGTCAGCTGCCTCTAATGCAGTGGTTCTCAAACTTTTGTACTGATGTCCCCTTTCACATAGCAAGTCTCTGAGTATGATCCCTCCTTATAAATTAAAAACACTTTTTAATATATTTAACACATTATAAATGCTGGAGGCAAAGCGGGGTTTGGGGTGGAGGCTGACTGCTTGTGACCCCCCCATGTAATAACCTTGTGACCCCCTGAGGGGGCCCGACCCCCAGTTTGTGAGCCCCTGCTCTAATGCATGTGGATGTCATTCCAAAAGATGTGCTCTGGCTCAGTCCCATGTTATGGTTGGCTGAAGGAACCACTTGGTGACATTCTACAGGAGGTGCGACTAGATGCACATAATGCATGGTCCTTTCTGACCTTAACATCTATCAATCTATACATTTTCTGCTGCTAGGAAGCTAACTCTGGACCTATTTTCTCTCATTCACTTTCAGTTGGAATAATTTAAATCCAGGCCAAAGGATTTCCTCTTCCATTGTGTCTTCAGCACCTTTGAGAGCAAACAGTTACTGTTAGCCCACAGGTTTCCAGTTTCAGCCTGTCCCAGGGTGAGATGGCTGGGAAAGCTCAACTGCACCTAGCCCAGGTTATGCAGCTCCCTAGTGTGAAGGGAATAAGTGTGGGGGTCACGTGACAAGAAGCAGCATGTGACTAGGACCCAGACCTGCTGACAGATACATGGGACCCTCGCTAGAATGCGGAGTTCAGGATCCATGCACGGTACCGCGTTAACGCGGGGGCCACATTACCATGGATTCTAATTTAAATATTTAAATTTGGGACCCATCGCCATGACCGCGCAGTATGTGAATCCGTGCTGTAGCGATGCATGCTCTAGCGAGCGTCCGCTGTATAAGGGCAGCCTGTGCTCAGCCAGGAGAGAGACCCCAAGGGGAGCAGGCATGGGAGGGGCTTGGAGAGTGCTTGAAAGGTCAGGAACAAGCTGGGAAGGGGCTAGTCTGAGCACTTAGGACAAGGCCCTAGGAGGGAAAGACAGGGCAGTTTAGGTGATGGGGCAGATAGTCCAGTTGGTTTAGGCTCCCAAGGCCAGACACCCACAGGTGAAGGTGATTGTCAGGGCTTATGTCCTTCTTCCCAAGGGTAGAGTTGATAGTGGAGAAGACTGATGCCAGAAGGGGAAAATGAGTTAACCCCAAGGTCACCCGGTGAGTTTATATCACAAACGCATACTCGGAAGGATCTGAAAGAATCATGGATTTTCCAGTCTCTTCTTTCTAGGAGTCCCCAGGGCTATGGTAAAACCCCGGCTGCCCCTCCCCATTCTGCTCACCTCCAGGATGTGCTGGAGTTTGTCTGTGCTTGTGCGTGCTGTCAGCAGGATCTACAGCTCATCATCCATGTTCTCTGGGCAGACCTTGCTCAGAGCCTGCCAGCGGAGGGAGACCATTGGTCAGGGTTATGGAAACTGGGGCTACACCTGCCAGGAGGACAGCTGGCTCTGCAGTCCTTGCCCAGAGCAGCTCTCTGCAGAGGGCCTGATGCACAGCAGAGTAGGGAACAGCCCAGCTGCTAGGGATGGGAGCTGGGCTTCTGGGCAGAATCCAGGAACCAAAGCCCAGCCTGCGGAAAGAAAGGACTGCCCATGGAGGGACAACGTAATGTCCCATGGAGGGAAGAGGCTCTCCCTGCCATTTCTTAACCTCGTGGGCTGTTCTCATGCGCTGCCAGCCCCACCTCTCAGTAGCTCCAGCTGTCCGAGGGAGCAGGGACCAGAGGCCATCCTGCTGCTGGGACAGAGGTGGAGGTTGCTGTTCTACCTGCATATGGGTGTTGTCCTTTCTCATGCCCATGGTGAAAACACCATGCAAGGGAAGCTCTCAGGACATGCGATTTCAGCTCCAGAGCAAGGGGAAGCTTCAGCTTGCTGAAAGGAGACTGTGTCTGAGAACTTGCAGTTGGGGGATGAGACAGGCACTAAGATAGGCATGGAAGTTTGGGGAAATGGGGAGTGGCCAGTGTTGGGCAAGGAGGACAGGGATTTGGGAAGCAAGATCTGAGAATGAAACACTGTCTAATTGTCGGTTAGTATTATCCCCACTTCACTTGACCTGCTGCTCACGAACCGGGAAGAATTAGTGGGGGAAGCAAAAGTGGATGGGAATCTGGGAGGCAGTGACCATGGGTTGGTTGAGTTCAGGATCCTGACACAGGGAAGAAAGGTAAGCAGCAGAATGCGGACCCTGGACTTCAGGAAAGCAGACTTTGACTCCCTCAGGGAACTGATGGGTAGGATCCCCTGGGGGAATAACATGAAAGGGAAAGGAGTCCAGGAGAGCTGTCTGTATTTCAAGGAATCCCTATTGAGGTTACAGGGACAAACCATCCCGATGTGTCGAAAGAATAGTAAATATGGCAGGCGACCAGCTTGGCTTAACGGTGAAATCCTTGCGGATCTTAAACATAAAAAAGAAGCTTACAAGAAGTGGAAGATTGGACAAATGACCAGGGAAGAGTATAAAAATATTGCTCGGGCATGTAGGAATGAAATCAGGAGGGCCAAATCACACCTGGAGCCGCAGCTAGCAAGAGATGTTAAGAGTAACAAGAAGGGTTTCTTCAGGTATGTTGGCAACAAGAAGAAAGTCAAGGAAAGTGTGGGCCCCTTACTGAATGAGGGAGGCAACCTAGTGACAGAGGATGTGGAAAAAGCTAATGTACTCAATGCTTTTTTTGCCTCTGTCTTCACGAACAAGGTCAGCTCCCAGAGTGCTGCGCTGGGCATCACAGCATGGGGAGTAGGTGGCCAGCCCTCTGTGGAGAAAGAGGTGGTTAGGGACTATTTAGAAAAGCTGGACATGCACAAGTCCATGGGGCCGGACGTGTTGCATCCGAGAGTGCTAAAGGAATTGGTGGCTGTGATTGCAGAGCCATTGGCCATTATCTTTGAAAACTCGTGGTGAAAGGGGGAAGTCCCGGATAACTGGAAAAAGGCTAATGTAGTGTCAATCTTTAAAAAAGGGAAGAAGGAGGATCCTGGGAACTACAGGCCAGTCAGTCTCACCTCAGTCCCCGGAAAAATCATGGAGCAGGTCCTCAAGGAATCAATCCTGAAGCACTTACACGAGAGAAAAGTGATCAGGAATAGTCAGCATGGATTCACCAAGGGAAGGTCATGCCTGACTAATCTAATCGCCTTCTATGATGAGATTATTGGTTCTGTGGATGAAGGGAAAGCAGTGGATGTATTGTTTCTTGACTTTAGCAAAGCTTTGGACACGGTCTCCCACAGTAGTCTTGCCAGCAAGTTAAAGAAGTATGGGCTGGATGAATGCACTATAAGGTGGGTAGAAAGTTGGCTAGATTGTCGGGCTCAACGGGTAGTGATCAATGGCTCCTTGTCTAGTTGGCAGCCGGTATCAAGTGGAGTGCCCCAAGGGTCGGTCCTCGGGCCGGTTTTGTTCAATATCTTCATAAATGATCTGGAGGATGGTGTGGATTGCACTCTCAGCAAATTTTCGATGATACTAAACTGGGAGGAGTGGTAGATATGCTGGAGGGCAGGGATAGGATACAGAGGGACCTAGACAAATTGGAAGATTGGGCCAAAAGAAATCTGATGAGGTTCAACAAGGACAAGTGCAGAGTCCTGCACTTAGGACGGAAGAATCCCATGCACCGCTACAGACTAGGGACCGAGTGGCTAGGCAGCAGTTCTGCAGAAAAGGACCTAGGGGTTACAGTGGAGGAGAAGCTGGATATGAGTCAACAGTGTGCCCTTGTTGCCAAGAAGGCCAATGGCATTTTGGGATGTAGAAGTAGGGGCATTGCCAGCAGATCGAGGGACGTGATCGTTCCCCTCTATTCGACATTGGTGAGGCCTCATCTGGAGTACTGTGTCCAGTTTTGGGCCCCGCACTACAAGAAGGATGTGGATAAATTGGAGAGAGTCCAGTGAAGGGCAACAGAAATGATTAGGGGTCTGGAATACATGACTTATGAGGAGAGGCTGAGGGAACTGGGATTGTTTAGTCTGCAGAAGAGAAGAATGAGGGGGGATTTGATAGCTGCTTTCAACTACCTGAGAGGTGGTTCCAAAGAGGATGGTTCTAGACTATTCTCAGTGGTAGAAGAGGACAGGACAAGGAGTAATGGTCTCAAGTTGCAGTGAGGGAGATTTAGGTTGGATATTAGGAAAAACTTTTTCACTAGGAGGGTGGTGAAACACTGGAATGCGTTACCTAGGGAGGTGGTAGAATCTCCTTCCTTAGAAGTTTTTAAGGTCAGGCTTGACAAAGCCCTGGCTGGGATGATTTAATTGGGGATTGATCCTGCTTTGAGCAGAAGGTTGGACTAGATGACCTCCTGAGGTCCCTTCCAACCCTGATATTCTATGATTCTATGAAAGTGAGGCACCACGTGGAAGTGGGACCTGGGCTGAGTGTATGAATAATCGCTAGAGCAAAAATATAAAAGCCATTAAGTGTCAGAAGAACATTCATCAGGGAATTAGAGAGTTCAAGGCTGGCCAGAAAATGTGTAGTGTATGGCATAAACTAGTATACGCTCTGCCACCTCACTGGTTTTGGAGACAAGGGTACGTGTCTTGGAGAGAGGGGTTAGAGGATCTTTCTCTGAGACACACAGCTGTCAATAGTTGGGAACAGAAACCCCATCTGTAATTTTGCTCACTGGCCCTGCCACAAACTCCACCCTGCAACCATTGTGAGCCAGGACCGGGAACACCATTCCACTGTCACAGTTACATGTACCTGTGCACCTGCAGACACTGCCGCTGGCACATGCACTGGTGCTGGTGCCGTGACATGAGGTGGATGAACCACTCTGCTGGCCCCCATATCCAGCATTCCCTCCCGGAGCAATCGGTCCTGCTCCCTGCTCTTCCTCTCTTCCTCCAGGAACCATTGGAGCAGTCTCTCCTCATGGACCATGTCCCTCTCCTCCTTGGCTCTTTTGAAAGGAAGGTGTTCCTCCTTGCCCCTATCTCCAAAAGCTCCTGCATGATCCTCCTCCTTCTGGCCCACTGCTGGCCACTTGTAGCACCCGCAGTCCCAGGCAGCAGGCTTGACCCAGCAGGTGTGGAAGTGTCTTCCAATGGAATGAAACAGAAGGTATGTTCATTGTATTGCTATGGGGGGAGTGAGAAAGAATCCCACAGTTTGCTTTCTGTCTGTCCACAAGACCATGATTTCCAACATTGTGGAATGCTTCAGTATCACTCATAAATTCTCATGTACACTCCATGTCACTTCTGCCCTTGGAGGATTCACACATGCACACCCTATGCAGGTGTGTGAGTAACACTAATTTTACTTTAAATCAATACAAAAAAAATTAAGAGGCTGGATCTGGCTGTTGCAGGGTAGGCTGAAGTCATGTTTTGGGGACATTTACCATTACTGACTCTGACTTTGTTTCATGCTCCATGAAAAACTTCCAAACATCACCTTCCAGGAACAGAAGGAAATCAGGACCCAAAGTAACATACTTTTGGTCAGAATGCAGCATTCTGCAGGCAGCAGAGTGGATTCTCACCAACCCTCCTCCTGAATCCAGCAACAGAAAAGCCCGGATGACACAGGGCAAAAGAATGCCTGCTGCATGAAGCATCATCTAAAGTCGCCTTCCAAGGAGTTAAAGAGAAGCCAGGATAAAAAAGGATTCAAAATTCACATTGTCACTGCTGGATGAAATTATAATTCGCTACCCAAAATATGCATCTGCAGCATTAAATCGGCATACCCAAGATAACAAAAAGCTCTCCTTGGAAAAATACGCCCTCAGGCCTGCTAGGCCTGTTAGCCATTAACAGCACAGAAAGCTGTATCTTCAAGGTTTTTTCCCCTCTGTTTGGACTTGTGATGAGGAATACAAACCCCACATTGGGGAACAAGGGGTTAAGGAGCTGCTCTCGCCTCAGCCAGCCCAGCTCTATCACACCTGCAGGGGGTGCACAGACTGGATGAGGACTTGTGGGCAGACCAGGAAAGAGGAAGGACCTCTAACTTGCAGGCCCTGAAGGAAGGCAGGATCTCTCCCTCAGCAACTGCCTGAAGGTCCCTCTCCCTGAGAGAAGGGAGGACCTGCTCCTGTTGCACCAGGGTGTGGTGTTCTTTCCCATCTAGTGGCACTGAGACCACTTAGAGAGAGAGTTAAATAAGTCTGATCTTTTTATGAATAAACCTTTAGATTCTAAAGGATTGGAAACAGTGTGATTTGTGGGTAAGCTCTGACTTGTCTATTGACCTGGGTCTGGGGCTTGGTCCTTTGGGATTGGGAGAACCTTTTTCTTTTACTAGGGTATTGGTTTTCATAATCATTCATCCCCATAAGGAGTGGTGCTGGAGGTGATACAAGGGAACTGGAGTATCTGAGGGAATTGCTTGTATGACTTCTGGTTAGCCAGTGGGGTAAAACCAAAATCCTCTCTGTTTGGCTGGTTTGGCATACCTTAATAGTAAAGGACATCCAGCCTTGGGCTGTGATTACCCTAGTCCAGGCAATTTGTCCTGAACTGATACTCTCAGTAGTGTCCTGCCAGAGGCCGCATCGTTACAGTGGCGTAATTGTGCCAGGATCCACAGAACCATGTCAATTAAACTTTGGATCAGAACCCCACACTATCCAAATTGGAATTTTGGTATTGAGAGTTTTGTTAGGTTAAAGGTCAGTGACCATGAGCCAGAAAGCATCAGCAGAAGCAATGAAACTGCAAGCCCTGAGAGAGAGCCTGCAGTTTGAACATAATCAAAAACTGGCAGAAATTTGAATGAGAGAGAAGCAAGCCTTGGCCCAGCTGGAAAAAGAAGCTGCTGAAAGACAGAAGGAAGCTGCTGAAAGAGAGGAAAGGGCTCATAGGGGACGTATGGAATTGCTGGCTGCTGAGGAGAAGATTCATCAGATGCAACAAGAAACTGCCAGACTTAAGCGCCAAGTCAAAAAAGCAATGGAAGAACAGCAGAAACTGTATCCTCTTGAAAGTCCAGTTTATAACAATGTTGGTATGTTGTATTACTCTGAACAGTTGTCTATGTTTAACCAGTTTTGCTATGGCCAGGAGAGGGTGACTCTAACCTGGGAAAGGTGGCAAAGAGCTGTTTGTCTGGGAATGAAGTTTATGAATGTCTGTCTAATGTCTCAGAAGTGAATCTGGAATTAGATCAAGCACAGAACGAACTCATTGGTCAGGAAAAAGTTTCTCAGGAGATTAAAGTCGATGGTCAGGTTAAAGCCCTCGCTGAGGAAGGAAAGGGTAGATTTTTGATGGGTGATGGATTGTTGGCTAATGCAGCTTATAAAAGTAAACCTGAAAAAGGTGACTGTGATTTGCTGGAAGTAGCTCAGTGTAGTGTGGAGAACAGCAGTTTACCTGGTAAGGAAGCTGCCCCACTCTCCTGGTATTTGTCTGTAACCAGCCCGATGTGCTGGGACAAGGATAAAGGAGGACAAGGAAGGCAGGGAAAGTTTAGGTGAGCCTAGGCAGCCTTGTGAGCTGATGGCTTTGTCTAGTCAGCAGTTTGAGAAGTCAAGGATAACCTTACCTGTTACTTGTGTGGAGAATTGTGACAGTAAAGGAAATGTGCCTGTGTCTGTTAGGGGTATTGACTTGCCTATGGAGGGAGCTATCTCAATCTCCCAATCTCCAAGCAGTTGTTTGTGAACAGCCCTGTGTGCTGGGACAAGGGAAATGAGATCCCAAGCTGTGTGCCTGTTAAAGGGGAATGTTTCTCCAGCTCTTCTTTGTCTGTGAAGCAGACAGAAAGTGCTTCTCAGTTTATGCTACTTGACAATTTATCAGTGGTCCCAGAGTTGGTTCGGGGTACAACTAAAGCCCAGGAAGGGAATGGTCCTAAGTTTGTGTCTGTTAGTTCTTGCATTTTGTTCTACAGATAACATTTTAATATGCTAATTTGATTAGCAAATGTCTACAAAACGGAATCCAAGACCATGCTCTATCTATGCCATGTACCTCTGAAGTCAGTTGGAGGACTGGAACCAACCACTACGTTAAATAGCTATGCCCTTTCCTTATCCAGCTTCTGATGTACCAGTTTGTAAGCAGCAAAATAATTAGGATTTAACCAGAGATAGGCCCAAGCCAAAATCCCATACCTGAACACCCTCAAATTTTAAAGGGGGATCAGCTATCTGAACTTCATGACCGATGTTCTGTTTCTACCCTCAGCCAAATTAAAACCCTAGGAATGATCACCACCAACCTTTGGGGTAGGGGATTTCATAATACAAATACAAATTGGCAAGTTGCAACTCAGGCCTCTTCTAAAGGCCAGATTCTGATACCCTTTACTCACTCTGAGTAGTAACTCCATAAGTAGTCCCACTGAAATCAATGGGACTATCTGAGGTGTCAGATACTACTCAGTGTGAGTAAGGGTATTGGAATCTGGCCCTAACTGAATAGTGGCAAAGTAACCTCCACCCCCACCTGTGGAGGTATCTGATAGTTTTCTTTAGCACACAATCAGAGAGGCAGGTGCTGCACTTCTGAACTCTGAGGGACCAGACTGAATGATTTTTTAAAAAGGAAAAAGCCGATGAGGACTAAAGGATGTGATGCATGATATCCCTCTAGCTTAACTGCTCCAAAACATTTTTTAGCAAACACATAATCGAAGAACCACCCACCCAAACAGACACTGATCTGACTAGATGAAGTGGTATTAAAGTGTAATGCCTTTTCCTTTAGTAATTGTTTTTATGGTCAGCAGAGTTGCCAGTTTATTAAAGGACAGTTCTTTTATTTCCACTCTGGAATTACCAAACACTTTTGTAAATGGTACACTGATGACAGTATCAAAGCTATTTCTTGCTTTAAGGAAATGCTGCAACGTAGGTAGTTTTAATGTTGTTTTTCCTTCAGTTCCCTTTCTTCAGGACTTCTATTCCCTGTTGTCCATGAGCTTTTGGTGGTTTGGAACATAAGGATCTACATCTGCAATAAGCTGTGTGTATTAATATAAACATAGATCTCTCTCTCTCTCTGCACATGTAATGAACACTGTTAATTCTTTGCCTCACAATTATGTCTCTCTCACGATCTCAGAAGTGCTTTACAAACTTTCCTTCCAGCCTCCTTGTTAACTAGGTATGCTCTAGTATGTTCATTTTGCTGGTGATGAAACTCAGCCACATAAAGTTTAAATGGTTTGCCAAGGACACAGAACAAGTCAGTAGTCGAGCCAATGTTATTCTGAACTCTGACTGTTCTAACCATTATAAATACCTCCTCTCTTCCAGTTCAAATTTATTCAGAACATTCTGTGTTGGAGCTTCTTCTGTAATCTAGAGGTTGCTGGATTTATTATGCCCCTGGTCTGTATTGGCATAAGGTCATATATCTGTGATGCAGAGTAATCTGAGCAATTTGGGCAGCATTCTATGTCCTTTCTGTGAGCAAAATTCTCACAAACTTCAGCGCGTTAAGAAATTAGGTCCTATCTTGGCAATATTTGGAGAAAAAGTTTGGACAAATACTTAAATTCTCCTCTTTCCTTTTGGTTTTTTTAAAAACAGATATTGTTCTGGCCTTATTGGTGAAGCACACTCCTTTGCAGATTGGAGATGAGGATTAAAATTCTTCTATGCTTTTCAAGCTTCTAATGGCCAGGCAGCAGCAGAGCCTACTGTGTCAGCTACCCATCTAGTCAATACTTTAAATTCCTCCTGTGTTACCTACAATATCTCTTACTGTACGAGTGTCTAAGGAAATATCTATTGAAATATTTTGCATAAGAACCACAGCATTTTAGCATTAGGGACTCAGTAATATTGAAACTGAAAGATTTGCATTGACTTTGGATTGAGCCCTTAGTGAGGAAAAACTTGAAATGATTCCAAGAAGCACTCAGCTGATTGCTAGGAGGGATTCTTCAAAGCATATTGAAGTCATGGAAAGATTCCTGGTGACTTCAGTGGGCTTTGGGTTAGGCCCCAACTGTCCCAAAAGTTATGTTCCCAAAGTGGGTCAAATTTAAAGGCAAGTTAAATTTTGTCTATTCTATTTGGGTTCTTATACCACCCTCCTTCTTGTAGCAGCTAAGTGCTTTCTAGCAGTGAATTAAGTGATGTGACCAACATTGGTCATGTACGGTTTGTTCTTTCTCTCATCCTGTTCCCAGAGAGAGAATTGTGTATGCCATGGAATGGTTTGTTTTGGTAGGGTTTTGTTTTGGGGGCACTTTTTAAAAAATGTTCTATAACAGAGTTACTGTGCTGTCTGGGTGTTTGTTTGTGGCACATCCCCAGACAGCCCCAAAAGGGAGTCCCCCTTTTTCCAGAGAGGAATGACCCCACTCTCCGGAAGTTGAAGATAGGGGTGTGGTGCTTCCTGCAAAAAATCAAGTGTTCTGGAGTCAGTAGCACCAGCAGCAGAATGGGAGCAGCCTCTGTCCCCTCTTCTAGTAATAAGTGCACGTTCTGTTGTTACTGAATGTGTCCTTATCCACAGACTCTGCCGGCTTGTGCTATCCCATCAAGAAGGAGACTGAAAGTTCACACGACACTGGTGGCAGAGTGGGATCAGCACATAGTCTAGGAAGGAAGGAAAATGGCAGATGACGGCGATGAAGAGGGTGACATGTACCAGGGAACCTCAGTAATGGAAAGACTCTGAAAAACACCCATATTTTTATGCCTCATCAACTTGCAGGGGCTGAGGATGATTGGAGCCCTTTGAATGGTCTGAATCAATGGTCTGAAGGAGCGAAGGTGGATTTTTTGGTGCTGCTACTGAAAGGCAGGGCATGGTATGTGTGCATGTGCCTGCCTCCCCTGGGTACAGACAGATTGGCAAGCCCTGAAAGAGGCATTGGAACAGCAATCTGAGGCTCCTTTACATGAAGTTTGGTCTCGGATGGCATGTGCAGACCAGAAATGTCAAGTCAGAGAAACAACGTCCCTCAGAAACTATGGGAATCAGCTCAGGCAGTTAGCAGCAACAGCCCATGCAGGAAGGGACACAGCAATAAGGATGCCCTAGCATGAAACAACTTCATTAGTAATACAGAATCATAGAATATCAGGGTTGGAAGGGACCTCAGGAGGTCATCTAGTCCAGCCACCTGCTCAAAGCAGGACCAATCCCCAACTAAATCATCCCAGCCAGGGCTTTGTCAAGCCTGACCTTAAAAACTTCTAAGGAAGGAGATTCCACCACCTCTCTAGGTAACGCATTCCAGCGTTTCACCACCCTCCTAGTGAAAAAGTTTTTCCTAATATCCAACCTAAACCTCCCGCACTGCAACTTGAGACCATTACTCCTTGTTCTGTCATCAGCTACCACTGAGAACAGTCTAGAGCCATCCTCTTTGGAACCCCCTTTCAGGTAGTTGAAAGCAGCTATCAAATCCCCCCTCATTCTTCTCTTCCGCAGACTAAACAATCCCAGTTCCCTCAGCCTTTCCTCATAAGTCATGTGTTCCAGTCCCCTAATCATTTTTGTTGCCCTCTGCTGGACTCTTTCCAATTTTTCCACATCCTTCTCGTAGTGTGGGGCCCAAAATTGGACACAGTACTCCAGATGAGGCCTCACCAATGTCGAATAGAGGGGAACGATCACGTCCCTCGATCTGCTGGCAATGCCCCTACTTATACATCCCAAAATGCCATTGGCCTTCTTGGCAACAAGGGCACACTGTTGACTCATATCCAGCTTCTCATCCACTGTAACCCCTAGGTCCTTGTCTGGAGAACTGCTGCCGAGCCATTCGGTCCTTAGTCTGTAGCGGTACATGGGAATCTTCCATCCTAAGTGCAGGACTCTGCATTTGTCCTTGTTGAACCTCATCAGATTTCTTTTGCCCCAATCCTCTAATTTGTCTCGAGCCCTCTGTATCCTATCCCTACTCCCCAGCGTATCTACCTCTCCTCCCAGTTTAGTGTCATCTGCAAACTTGCTGAGGGTGCAATCCACGCCATCCTCCAGATCATTTATTAAGATATTGAACAAAACCGGCCCGAGGACCGACCCTTGGGGCACTCCACTTGATACCGGCTGCCAACTAGACATGGAGCCATTGATCACTACCCGTTGAGCCCGACAATCTAGCCAACTTTCTATCCACCTTATAGTCCATTCATCCAGCCCATATTTCTTTAACTTGCTGGCAAGACTACTGTGGGAGACCGTGTCAAAACTTTGCTAAAGTCAAGGAACAACACGTCCACCGCTTTCCCCTCATCCACAGGGCCAGTTATCTCGTCATAGAAGGCAATTAGATTAGTCTGGCATGACTTGCCCTTGGTGAATCCATGCTGACTGGTCCTGATCACTTTCCTCTCCTCTAAGTGCTTCAGAATTGAAGGGAAGTCTGGATACAACTGAGGAGTGCAAATGAACTGGAGGAGATCCACCAGCTGGAAGGGTGTGAGGGAGCAGCATTGGGGGTCTGGGAACACAAAACTCAGGACACAGCAGTAGGGGACTCAGTGGGGCAAATGGCCAAAGGATGGATGTAATGGGTAATTGCCAAACTGGTGTAGAAATTAACAACGTTAAATTGGTATGGGGTTTTACTGTGGCACAAAACTCTGACTACAGGGCATTGGTTGGAGATAAAACATGCATTACAATTGGAAAATGCATCCCTGTAATTTGCCAGAATGATGCCATTACTGAATATAGGGTAACTGTGGTAGGGATGTAATAATCCTGTTAAGGTCAGAGGAGGTAATTCCAGTCCTGGTAAGAGGTATAATGTCAGAGAAATAATCTCAGACTAGAGGCCATTTTGGAGACATCTGGGTGGGACATTAGAAAGGTCTGATTGCTGGTGGCACACTCTCTTGGAACAGCCAGAAACAGAGTTATACTGGGTTGGGGAGCTCATAGAGCACCAGAAGATTAGATTGCATAGCCTGGCACTAAATTAGGGGAGTTTTCCCTTGCTTTCCAGAGGAAGGAATAGTAAATAAGAGAGGTGAGAAACCAACAAGTGGCCAAATAATCAGGGTTCAAAGAACAGACCTGTTATTAGTGATGCAGGTGTTGCAAATACTACGTAGCTGGTGAGAGACATTTTGGGGTAGAGAAGCTCACAGAAGGTGGGTATCAGCCAGACATTACTAGCCAGGCTGTCAAACAATGGTGTCCAACCTGCGCTGACTGTGTGGCCAGGAAATTGATAGGTCTCATCCCCATAGCAACCAGGATTATGACAAAAGTGACATTTCCTTTTGAAGGGTAGTACACTTGCAAGGAAGGCTGGGCTACCAGATGGACATAAAAAACGTGTTTTCATAGTTTCTTCTTTTGATCATTTTGTTATGTGGACTCGAGGACACGTCTTTTTCAAAAGGAGGAGCAGTGCAGGAGATGTACTGCACGGGCTGCTGGGTCTGAGGGTGTGGACGTCCACCACAGACAACCCCTAAAGGATGTCCTTAAAAGGTCCTGCTTTGAGCAGGGGGTTGGACTAGATGACCTCCTGAGGTCCCTTCCAACCCTGATATTCTATGATTCTATGATTCTATGATGTGGCTCCCCCCCCCCGCCAAAAGAAGAAGGACCTCGTTTTTAGGAAGCTGAGATGAGGTGAGGTGTACTTTCTGCCTAGAGGAAAAGCAAAAGTATTTTACTCTTCCAGTAGTGTAAATGCATTCTGAGCTCCTGCCGGTTGTCCTCGTTCCAGGGTCTCTGCCTGCCTGTGCTAATCCATCAAGAAGGAGAGAGTGAAGTCACAAAACAATACACACAGCCATGTATTTATATTAGAGAAGGCAAGGTTGAAGACTTGCCCCTTGCATTTGTACCTTCTTCTAGGTCCTTCAACACGTATGTTATACCACCTTTGACTCCATTAGATGTACTTAAAGTCACTTAGACACACTTCCGCTTGCTATCGGGTAACTTCCACACCACTCCTCCCCTTTACTCCCCCCATTCCCTCATATACATCACTTGCAGATTTGACCCAGTATTGCTTATCTGTGTGTTCCTCACCTCATTTTACATGGTAAAAAAAGTCCTACTCAGCAAATTCTCCCTGGGTGTAACTCCTATGGAAATGAAAGCTTGCATAATCAAGTTCAGTGGTTTTAATCATCTTTCTGTTTATTTCTTTCAACAAAGATTTAAAGTTGACCTGCCACAGAAAAAGAGGCAACCAAAAATTATTAGGTTGGACTCACACCTTTGACTAAATGTGGCTCTTCTAGATCCCATACAATAATTATTCTTCAGTTTAGGTATCTTTTTTGGGTATATAGATTATTACAACATGCAGGCAGATGGTATAAATACTGCATTTATAGGGCTACCAGCTGTCACCCACCAAGCAGCCCTGTCATGCATTGCCATAGCCTGGCATCCAGCCGGATTGCAGAAATTTGCAGCAATTATTGACAGGTTTCAGAGTAACAGCCGTGTTAGTCTGTATTTGCAAAAGGAAAAGGAGTAGTTGTGGCACCTTAGAGACTAACCAATTTATTTGAGCATAAGCTTTCGTAAGCTACATCCGATGAATCCAATGCATCCGATGAAGTGAACTGTAGCTCACGAAAGCTTATGCTCAAATAAATTGGTTAGTCTCTATGATGCCACAAGTACTCCTTTTCTTTTTGCAGTAATTATTGGTGTCAGCCACCAGACGTTGCTATGGTCCCTTCTCTGCCAGCCTCCATCGGCCGCTCTGGCTCCTCACGCTCAATCTTAGTGGAAAAGAAACAATTGGGAAGAAGAGTAGGCAGCAGCAGTAGGTGGGGAAAGAAGATGCCCAGTTGTGGCCTCAGGTTCCTCCAGCTTCACGGTCTCCCAGCTTTCCCCAAGAGAGACAGCCCTCTTTCCCAAATGCCACCAGGCCCCTCCAGCTTTTAGCTTCCCCCTGACATCTTCACCCAGCCCCCACATGACTCTTTTATCTTTACCCCCCAGAAACCCCCCCCCAGCTTCTCTCCCAACATACTGCAGCACCCCAGAATGCCCGAGCACCTTCCAACCCCCCCCACGCCCACCTGCACTCTCACATCCATCTATCCTAGATGCCCTAGCACTCTTCAACACTCACTCCTCTACCCAGCACCCCCATGTCTTCCCACACTCACCCACGTACCCAGCAGCTCTGGTCATCCTCCCAGCTACCCACTCCCAGCTGCCACTTCTTGTGCCCCTACCAATGTCTGGGGAAGGGCGTGTTGACCATAAGCTGAAATTTATGGGCACATGCAGATTATTTGCAAATATGCAAATGATAGCATTAAATACTTTGTGTAAAATGTCACATGTAGAGCAGCTCATTAACTGCTGCTATTATGATAGCAACTAAAAACTCTCGGCGGAAATCAGGGCCCCATTGTGCTAGGGACTGTACAAACATTTAAGCCACTGTAATGGAAATAAACTTCATCCATTAGAAGCTTTATTGTTTAGGGGTCAACGTACTGGCCAGAAACATGTGCTGAAGCTTGTTACTTTACTACGAAGACTTTTTCTCTTGAACATTCTCATTAAAGTTGCTTTAGTTTAGTTTTGGTTTTAAAGAGGAGGATTAAAATATTCACTTCAGCAGATGTCTGATGCTTTTTTGATCTCCAACAAAAACAAGAAATGTTAGTTTTGAAAAAAAATAATGTCCGGGATATTAGTATAAAAGCCAGGCTAAGAACGTTATGTACTTAAAAATACGGCAAAATAGCTAAGTTAATAACAAGAAAAAATTAATTGCTAGCATGAGTACAATAACAAGTGTATAGCCATTTTAATAGGCATTTCTGTATGTTAATATTGTTTCAGGTCCATATTATGGAACCTTTTCTCCTTTTGATTCTCATTAGGGATATTATACATGCATGGTGAAACAAAATAGTCCGCTGTGGGGTGATATGTTACAGCATATTTTGACAGCTTCAGAATAAATCTGGTCTCCTACTAAAATGACTAAGAATGACTATGGCCCAAAGGTATACAACTACAGACTGAGCCATACTGACCCCTTGATTGTGGTGGCAGGAAAGGTAAGGAACAAAGCTTAAATGAAATGATGCTGAGCAGCCATAAAAACAAAGGACCTCAAGTCACAGAGAAGTCTGAATGAATGGCTTATTTATTTCAGCTGAATGTTGCAGAATTAATCCTCTGATCTCACAAGTGAAGCAAGATTGGACTGTGGCGATATTTATATGATAAGGGACATCTATGTGCTGCAAGAAATGAGAGACAATTAGCATTAAAAATAACATGTAGTACTCCAAATGCCAACCATTTAAAAATGAGGAGTCAGGCCCCCCAGAATCACGAAATTGGCTTCAAATTCATGAGATTGACTAAAATGTAGGTTCTTTTTATTTGCGTTTTTTTGAACCTTTCTAACTACTTTTCTTTGCCGTCATGAGGGGTTTTTTTTGTTTTGTTTTATCATACAAGCTGAGATTCTCATGTAATCCCATGATTCCTGGAGCCACCTCTTTAAGGAAAATACCACATATCATGAGACACAATAAAATCATGAGAGTTGGGGTAGCACAAACAGAGCACTAGACACCTGTAAAGTTCACAGGTCACCATTCTCAAATGTGATTATTGATTTTATATTGCCCAGTTTGAGACACCTTAAAGAAGTCTGCAAGAAGAACAGGAGTACTTGTGGCACCTTAGAGACTAACAAATTTATTAGAGCATAAGTTTTCGTGGGCTACAGCCCACTTCATCAGATGCATAGAATGGAATATATAGTAAGAAGAGAGATATATATATATATATATATATATATATATATATATATATATATATATATATATATATATATATACATACAGAGAAGGTGGAAGTTGCCATACAAACTGTAAGAGGCTAATTAATTAAGATAAGCTATTATCAGCAGGAGAAAAAAACTTTTGTAGTGATAATCACAATGGCCCATTTAGACAGTTGACAAGAAGGTGTGAGGATACTTAATATGGGGAAATAGATTCAATATGTGTAATGACCCAGCCACTCCCAGTCTCTATTCAAACCCAAGTTAATGGTATCTAGTTTGCATATTAATTCAAGGTCAGCAGTTTCTCATTGGAGTCTGTTTTTGAAGCTTTTCTGTTGCAAAATTGCCACCCTTAAGTCTTTTACTGCAGATTTTCTGTCTGATTTTCAAAGGACAAGTGCTCTGCACTTTCTGGAAATCAGACCCTCTTACAGTGTGTCAAGCTGGGCATCAAGAGCTTGAGACAACCAAGCTTTTGAAAATGTAGGCTATGAAATTTTGCACTCCTCAGGGTGTTACTTAATTGGCAATTTCACTGAAGTGAGTATTTTCACATGCAAGAACTTTGAATTTTTGTATGTCTGTATTGTAAAATCCATCTTGATTGGACAACTTTTGCTTAATTTTGCATTAAGAAATGGCCCATTTGGGACTCATTCTTCCCTGAAAAGAAATCACACAGTTTAGCAAAAAATTCTGCAACAAGAGGACCTGCTGAATTTGTAAAAGCAAAACAAAACAAAAACTCACCTCTGAATTTTGAATAGCTTTACCTTTTGTAATGACTGTCTTGCTTGCCTCCATTAGTCCTTTCTGTGTAGAAAGCAATGTACAAACTTTAACTATTTAACCACTTAAATTCATGACACCTCTGTGAGATAGGTAAGAGGATATTGTTAAAGGTTAGTGGTGTCAAATTAAGACAGGGAAAATGTCCTGACCTTGAGATCTATTAGACTGTGGAATGGTAGCCAAAGAGAATAATAATAATAAGATTAAAGGGACTTAAGCACTGCAGTGCTGAGTGTTGCAATGCCTATCTTTTAGCCACCTTGAAAATCACTGGGATTCACAAAGCCTGAGTTAGGTGCACAGGCTTTCTGTACAATAAATAGAAGGAGATAGGTGCCTTAAAATGGGATTCACAAAAGCAATTCAGCATAATAGATGGCTCGCCACCTAAGCTAGTCAATGTGAGATTCCAAGAAGAAGAATGTGTCCTTAGCAAATTGATAAACAAATGGAACAAACTGATAAACCAAAAAGTGATAAGTCACCAGGACCAGATGGTATTCACCCAAGAGATCTGAAGGCTGTGAGGCTGTAGAAGACCCAAGTTCAAGTCCAAGCCCCTGCTCCTTTGCCTATTTAATTATTTATACAAAGTGGAATAGTTTCAACAGGAGAGACAGTTACACCAGAATATCCTCTCGCCAACTATCCAGGGCACTGTCCTGGAATGTGAGAGACATGAAGCAGAAGGGAAACTAGAACACAGGTCTCCCACCTGCCAGAAAAGTACCATAACCAAGGATCTGAAAGTCATCCAGAGGGTAGCTGCTCCTCTTCCTCCTACAACTGTTCTGACAGTGGTGCCCCAGTCCGCCCAAAAAACTTTGTGGCAGAGACTATTCAGCACATTTTGCAAAATGTTTTGGATTGACCAAAAGTGAATATTTTTGGTGCATGAACTATTTTTGCCAAAAAATACACTCAGCTTTAGCCCAGAGCTGCTTGAGAATTCCAACATCGGTTGGTGCCATAAATATAAAGGGAAGGGTAACAACCTTTATGTATGCAGTAATATAAAATCCCTCTTGACCAGAGGTACAGAATCCCCTTACCTGTAAGGGGTTAATCAGTTCAATTAACCTAGTTGGCACCTGACCAGAGGGACCAATGAGGAAAGAAGATACTTTCAAATCTGGGGGGGGGGGACGGCTTTGGTTTTGTGCTCTGTGTGTGTTCTCTCCGAGACAAAGAGAGAGACCAACCAAGCAAGTAATCCAGCTCCTATGGAAATGATACATATAATATTACAGAAATAGTAAGTAATAGCAAGGAATGCATTACATTATCTTTTATTTTAGCTTGTGAATTTTCCCTGTGCTAAGAGGGAGGTTTATCCCTGTTTTTTGTAACTTTGAAGTTTTACCTAGGGAGGAATCCTCTGTGTTTTAAGTCTTATTACCCTGTAAAATTACCTCCCATCCTGATTTTACAGACATGCTTCTTTTACTTATTTTTTTTTCTAATAAAGTTCTGTTATTTGAGAATCTGATTGGTTTTTAGTGTCCTAAAAACCCAAGGGTCTAGTCTGTGCTCACCTTGTTTACTTATCTGGTTGGTAGATTATTCTCAAGCCTTCCCAGGAAAGGGGATGAAGGGGCTTGGGGAATATTTTGGGGAAACAGGAACTCTAAGTGGTCCTTTTCCTGAATCTTTGTCTAACCCACTTGGTGGTGGCAGCAGTACTCATCCAAGGACAAGGAAGGATTTGTGCCTTGGGGAAGTTTTTAACCTAAGCTGGTAGAAATATGGAACTATGACGTGATTGGAATAACAGAGACTTGGTGGGATAACTCACATGACTGGAGTACAGTCATGGATGGTTATAAACTGTTCAGGAAGGACAGGCAGGGCAGAAAAGGTGGGGGAGTAGCACTGTATGTAAGGGAGCAGTATGACTGCTCAGAGCTCCGGTACGAAACTGTGGAAAAACCTGAGTGTCTCTGGATTAAGTTTAGAAGTGTGTGCAACAAGAGTGATGTAGTGGTGGGAGTCTGCTATAGACCACCGGACCAGGGGGATGAGGTGGATGAGGCTTTCTTCCGGCAACTCACGGAAGCTACTAGATCGCATGCCCTGATTCTCATGGGTGACTTTAATTTTCCTGATATCTGCTGGGAGAGCAATACAGCGGTGCATAGACAATCCAGGAAGTTTTTGGAAAGCGTAGGGGACAATTTCCTGGCGCAAGTGCTAGGGGAGCCAACTAGGGGGGGTGCTTTTCTTGACCTGCTGCTCACAAACCGGGTAGAATTAGTGGGGGAAGCAAAAGTGGATGGGAATCTGGGAGGCAGTGACCATGAGTTGGTTGAGTTCAGGATCCTGACGCAGGGAAGAAAGGTAAGCAGCAGGATACGGACCCTGGACTTCAGGAAAGCAGACTTCGACTCCCTCAGGGAACAGATGGCCAGGATCCCCTGGGGGACTAACATGAAGGGGAAGGGAGTCCAGGAGAGCTGGCTGTATTTCAAGGAATCCCTGTTGAGGTTACAGGGACAAACCATCCCGATGTATCGAAAGAATAGTAAATATGGCAGGCGACCAGCTTGGCTTAATGGTGAAATCCTAGCGGATCTTAAACATAAAAAAGAAGCTTACAAGAAGTGGAAGGTTGGACATATGACCAGGGAAGAGTATAAAAATATTGCTCGGGCATGTAGGAAAGATATCAGGAGGGCCAAATCGCACCTGGAGCTGCAGCTAGCAAGAGATGTCAAGAGTAACAAGAAGGGTTTCTTCAGGTATGTTGGCAACAAGAAGAAAGCCAAGGAAAGTGTGGGCCCCTTACTGAATGAGGGAGGCAACCTAGTGACAGAGGATGTGGAAAAAGCTAATGTACTCAATGCTTTTTTTGCCTCTGTTTTCACTAACAAGGTCAGCTCCCAGACTGCTGCGCTGGGCATCACAGAATGGGGAAGAGATGGCCAGCCCTCTGTGGAGATAGAGGTGGTTAGGGACTATTTAGAAAAGCTGGACGTGCACAAGTCCATGGGGCCGGACGAGTTACATCCGAGAGTGCTGAAGGAATTGGTGGCTGTGATTGCAGAGCCCTTGGCCATTATCTTTGAAAACTCGTGGCGAACGGGGGAAGTCCCGGATGACTGGAAAAAGGCTAATGTAGTGCCAATCTTTAAAAAAGGGAAGAAGGAGGATCCTGGGAACTACAGGCCAGTCAGCCTCACCTCAGTCCCTGGAAAAATCATGGAGCAGGTCCTCAAAGAATCAATCCTGAAGCACTTACATGAGAGGAAAGTGATCAGGAACAGTCAGCATGGATTCACCAAGGGAAGGTCATGCCTGACTAATCTAATCGCCTTTTATGATGAGATTACTGGTTCTGTGGATGAAGGGAAAGCAGTGGATGTATTGTTTCTTGACTTTAGCAAAGCTTTGGACACGGTCTCCCACAGTATTCTTGTCAGCAAGTTAAGGAAGTATGGGCTGGATGAATGCACTATAAGGTGGGTAGAAAGCTGGCTAGATTGTCGGGCTCAACGGGTAGTGATCAATGGCTCCATGTCTAGTTGGCAGCCGGTGTCAAGTGGAGTGCCCCAGGGGTCGGTCCTGGGGCCGGTTTTGTTCAATATCTTCATAAATGATCTGGAGGATGGTGTGGATTGCACTCTCAGCAAATTTGCAGATGATACTAAACTGGGAGGAGTGGTAGATACGCTGGAGGGGAGGGATAGGATACAGAAGGACCTAGACAAATTGGAGGATTGGGCCAAAAGAAATCTGATGAGGTTCAATAAGGATAAGTGCAGGGTCCTGCACTTAGGATGGAAGAATCCAATGCACCGCTACAGACTAGGGACCGAATGGCTAGGCAGCAGTTCTGCGGAAAAGGACCTAGGGGTGACAGTGGACGAGAAGCTGGATATGAGTCAACAGTGTGCCCTTGTTGCCAAGAAGGCCAATGGCATTTTGGGATGTATAAGTAGGGGCATAGCGAGCAGATCGAGGGACGTGATCGTTCCCCTCTATTCGACACTGGTGAGGCCTCATCTGGAGTACTGTGTCCAGTTTTGGGCCCCACACTACAAGAAGGATGTGGATAAATTGGAGAGAGTCCAGCGAAGGGCAACAAAAATGATTAGGGGTCTAGAGCACATGACTTATGAAGAGAGGCTGAGGGAGCTGGGATTGTTTAGTCTGCAGAAGAGAAGAATGAGGGGGGATTTGATAGCTGCTTTCAACTACCTGAAAGGGGGTTCCAAAGAGGATGGCTCTAGACTGTTCTCAATGGTAGCAGATGACAGAACGAGGAGTAATGGTCTCAAGTTGCAATGGGGGAGGTTTAGATTGGATATTAGGAAAAACTTTTTCACTAAGAGGGTGGTGAAACACTGGAATGCGTTACCTAGGGAGGTGGTAGAATCTCCTTCCTTAGAGGTTTTTAAGGTCAGGCTTGACAAAGCCCTGGCTGGGATGATTTAACTGGGAATTGGTCCTGCTTCAAGCAGGGGGTTGGACTAGATGACCTTCTGGGGTCCCTTCCAACCCTGATATTCTATGATTCTATGATTCTAAATAAGCGTAGGGGGTCTTTCATGCGGGTCCCCACATCTGTACCCTAGAGTTCAGAGTGGGGAGGGAACCCTGACAGTTGGTGAGCAAGGGGAAATTACCAAATGGGCCAGGCCTGATTTGCATTTCTGTTATGTGAATGTTTAGGGCATTTTGGTCAAAATTTAGTTAAGTTTTAAGTTTGGGAATAATACAATATTATTATCCTTCTCAAGTAACGAAAGGCAAGAAAGAACTGCATAGAAATGTGTTTGGAATGAGGGGCACCCTAACCCTGGTGTGGTTGGGTAGCAAAGCCCGGCTAAAGCTGTGTGTGTAGTGGGGGGAGTGTAAAGGTAGGAAGAGTACATGACTGGGAGTAAAGACTATATGTTAGGTCCTATATGCTACTGATGTTCTCTGAAGATTTTGCAAAAAGCAGTACAAAGCTGGCAGATGGTGTAGAATTCTGGTGAGGGTTTCCTACCCAGTAGATAGTAAAAGCTATAATCTCTACTACTGAGATAGGTAGAAGAGTCTCTGGAGCAGCACTTCCCTGGGAGTCTGTTGGTTGATCTTCCTAAACTTGATCTCTGGAAACCATGAACAACAAACAGTGAGTAAGGGTGTAGCAAAGGAGGGAAGTGGTTATTACAGGGACACACCACCTGAGTTCCAGGCTATGGCCAAGACACATTGGTGGGGTGGGAGTCTTACTTAATAGATATAAACAGATATTGTTGATTGATTATTACTGGCTTTCCCAAATTTATTCTGTTCCCAAAAGAGTTTGCTTTGGTTTGTGACATTGACTCCTGGCTTGTATGGGGAAAGTACTGCATATCAAAGGTGCCCAGGAGGGTAGTTAGTTTTTTCCAGGCTTCTTGGCTTGAGCTGGAGTTGTTTGTTAAGTTTTCAGAAGGAACTCGAAGGTAACTGGACCTGACCCTTTTTGCTGCTGGCAGCAGCTTGCAGAAGGAGGACACTAAATAGCAAAAATTAGGAAAAGCTAATTCTTTCCCTAATTCACTGCAATAAGAGAAGTATTGTAAATGGGGCTGGAGAACTTCTAGAATTGATTGATCACAAACTTGGGGTCTGATCCTCTGTTTTATTAATTATACTGAACTCCCAATGAAGTCAAAAGTGGGGTTTTGCCTAAGTAAAGGAGCGCAAGATTTCACCCAGTATTTTAACAAAGGGAGTCTGAAATACACACGAGGTTCATATTTTAAATAGACATAGCATGGACCCAAGTCACAAAGTTCAGATCTGGATTTGGATCCCAAACCATTTTTGGGGTGTGTTAGGATCTATGGTTTTATGTTGTCCCATCTCTTATTTTTAACATCTCTGGTTCCAATCTAGTTTTCCAAGGCCTGCAGAGTGGGGAAAAATCAAAACAGTATTAAGGAAAATTTGCAGCAAGTGGCTACAATATTAGACCAGTTACAGACTTAGCTTATCACCAGTTGTAAAAATATTTTACATCATCAGGGAGCACAGTTGATTCACTTTTTGATGGATTACTTTGAAATAATTTGAATAAAAATAGCTAGTAGAAGAAGTAGAAACTTTTCAAGGATACCAATGCCTGGAGGATTGGATGCTTTGATTTCCAAAGTATTGACACCATCCAGCATTGAAGGTACAAAGTAACAAGTTAAGTCTTGAATGATATGGAAAAGTATAATATACTTCTAGTTAAAAAGCTACCACAAAACTAGGAAATTAAAAACTATAAATATAAATGGTAGCCTCTCCAAAAAAGAGAGTTAATTGGTCAGATAGCTTTGGATTTAGTTCCACAGCCTCTATTGTTCATAATATATGATAGATATGCAAATAGTTTGGGTGAAAATAGAAAAGAAAATGGAAAAATCTAATATAAGCAACTAGAATAGATACTATGTGTTAAATGGGGGCAGTCATGAAGTGTACTGACCAGAAAAAGAGTTATGGTTGCGGAAGAATCCTTGACACCATCTGCCCAATGTATCTGTTTAAAAAAAGGGAGGGGGGGACCAGAATGTTGGGCTGTAGCAAAATGCAATCCAAATAAAATATTTGTGTACACAGCACATTCTAGTTAGAGCTCATCTAGAATACTGTGCTTATGTTTAATCATATTTCCATACATAGGATAGTATTGACCTTGAAAAATGCAGCACAGGGTGACAATTGTTGATTTCTCATTTCAAACATATGTACCATTCAGAATTATGAAGGAAGTTGACCAAATGCAATGAAAGGTGAAAGGTTGAAAGCAGGAATAAAATGAGCAAAAATTCAACATTGGGGTAAACAGTAAGTTTCAACAGAAATATTTTATCGCAGCTAGTACACATCATAGAATAAATTGCTAAGTAAAGCGATCAGTGTCAATAGTACTGGCTGAAGGGCTGCTAGGCATTTGTTGTTTTGGGAGACGGGAATTAAGGCAAAAGAATAGCAAAACTGGGAGAGGGATTGAGGCAAACTTAGAGGAGACAGGCTTTTAGGGCCAAATAGCTTTTTCCTGTCCAGTAGTTACTCATGTGCTTTTGATGTAACTTTTCATATTTAAAACCACATTTCATTGTAGCACATAAGTGCATTTGAGATGAACTAAATAGTTTGTCTGAGATTTGGAGGAGGGAGGGGAAGGGAAGTGAAGACGGACTCAACTTTATTTGATCTCTGATCATTTCATTGCAAAAAGATATAAATGTATATATGATTTTAAATAGTTTTGTAGTTGCTGATGTGCTCTTGACTGGAAACTCTAAGTGCTGTTGCAATACAATAATAATTGCTGACATAGAGACAAAGCTGTGGAAATGACCAAAGCCATGATCCGTCAGTGTGTAATGCACAGGCTCACTACTGTGCCTGCATGGTCATGTATTTAAATCAAAGCACCATGAGCAATGTATTGTAGGATCAAGACTCAGATCTGCATGTCAGGTAAATTTGAATACCACCCTTTGGTGGAATTGATCAAAGGTACATTTAGAGTAGTGAAAAAGATCATGCAGACTATGGTGAGGAGAAGTTGTAGCAAATGGGGGTGAACAGAAAAGGGAATGGAATGAGGTAATCCTTTAAAGCAAACATAGTTGGTTAAATAATGCCATGAAACTTCCAATTCTTCACAATGGTCAGAGATCAAGCTGTGTTTGTTTATACAGGCTGAAGATTAACCAGTAAGTAAAGTCCTCCCTGATTGTGGGAGGTTTACATTCTCTTTGTTGCTGCTGTTTGCCAAGTGGGATTTTGTGAGATTAGAATGAATATAGATGGTCAAATGGGTATATTAAAGGGTTTGCCTAAATTGAGCTAAGAAGGAGGTCCATATTGATGTGACATGCAGGGTGAGTTCAGACCAGTTTGAGATTCCAAATGGTTCCTGCAGCCACAAGGGGACATATTTTACAGGTCTTAAAAGGACACTGTCAAAGTAAAAATCACATTTCTACCTGATGTTTTTGTACCTTCAGTAGTTGCATGTAACACCAAAATTACATTAAATTGTAATTAAAATTAATCAATCAAATCAAATTTTAATCAAATTAAATTAATCAAAATTGTAATTAAAAATAGTTCTCTATTTTTCAGTATGTTTATTTGTTCATTTGAAAGCTCTTTATGTAAAGTCAGTTTCACTGCTTCCCCTCTATAATCCACTTATTGATTGCTGAACAGGCACTGACAACCAACTACCAGAAGTCTAAAAGTCATTTTATTATAAAAATTGCAATGCTTTTACTTTACTCAGTTTCAATAAATTCAGATTGACTGGACCTCTTTCATTGAACAAAACTCCCATTTAGTTTTCCTTGATTATAAAACATACATTTTGGCATTAAGGGGTGAAACTCTGGCCCCAGTGAAGTTAATAGGAGTTTTGCTGTTGATTTCTCTGGAGCCAGGATTTCACCAAAAGTTTGCAGTGAGGTTTGTTGAAAACTAGAAATGTGAAGCAAATGTGCTGCCTATATGCCTGATCCTTAAATCAGATCTGCATGAGTGGACTTCTGTGGGGCTCCACATGGAAAGAGTGATCCATCTATGCAGATCTGATTGCAAGACTAGGGCCTAAGTGATCTTTTGTCACTGCCAAATAGCCAATTCAGTGATGAAATATAAACAGTTGTTGGAGAAAGCTCTCCCTTCTAGCTGCTCATTGGTAGGGATATAAAGCAGCATTTGCTCAGTCTGTCAGCACTGAGGATTGTTGACCAGATACTCTTATGTTCTACCAATTTGTACTTTTGTTGGTTTCATTTCAGTGAACAACAGGTCATCCTTGTATTATATCATAATATTTTTATTATAGTTAGGGTGTTTGCTAAGACAACAGCCTTCCTAAGTCAAATGATTAATCGTTTTTATGAAATCAAATTAACAATAATATTTGTCATTGCCTATAATCCAATTAATGGCACCCTGAGTATTTTTCTTAAACCAAAGTCTTGACAAAAGATGTCCATATGATTGTATTTGGAAAAAAAAATCATTACACAATAACAATAGTAATGTCAAATGTTATTTATAAAGTCAGGGTGGGATTTTCAAAAGTGCTTCACATTGGCCTAACTGCTTCCACTGACATCATTGTTAAAACTCCTATTTATGCCAGCAGATGAGTGTTTTTGAAAACTACACCCCACAGTCATAGTATAATACAGCAGTTCTCTTATGATCACTAATACATACTAAGAGGTGTGAGCTTCTGTAAGTTTTTGTACAGAAGATATTCTTTGTCTGTTAGTAACAAATCTCAGGTGGCAACTTGTCCTGAAACACAAACAGTCATTAGAATCAGAAAAATGTATGGGTGGAAGGGACTAGGTCATCTAGTCGTCGTTCCCCCCCCCGCCCCCCATGCTGAGGCAGGTAGACCATCCCTGACAGGCGTTTGCCTGAACCTGTTCTTAAAAATCTCCAGTGATTCCACACCCTCCATAGATAACCTGTTCCAGTGCTGAACTACCCATCCAGTTAGAAAGTTTTCCCTTATATCTAACCTAAATCTCCCTTGTCCTATCCTTGGTGGACATAAAGAACAATTCATCACTGTCCTCCCTATAATAAACTTTATACCTATTTGAAGTCTGTTATCGTGTGCCCCTCAGCCTTCTCAGGACCTAACCCGACCAATTCTTTCAAACTTTCCTCACAGGTCAGGTTTTCTAAACCTCTTATTATTTTTCTTGCTCTCCTCTGTACCCTCTCCAATTTGTCCACATCTTTTTTAAAGTGTGGTGCCCAAATCAGGACATGGCACTCCAGCTGAGGCCTCACCAGTGCTGAGTGGAACAGTTAAAGTTGTGAATATCCAGGGAGGGGATGTTTTTGAATATCCTTACTCAATTTATCTTTGGAAACCTCTTTCCCTATGTGACAGGGTGAAAGAGACAGAAAAGGGGTACAGGCTACCTGCCTGTCACATGACTCGGCAGGAGGCTAACGGAAAGAACATCAGTCAAGGGACAAAAATGCTTCTGGGGACTGCAGCCTGCTTTGGTCAGGGGAATAGCTTTATTTTGAATTACTTCTTGAGTTTTTGTGTTTGGATAATAAATTGTGCCCTTAGGGCAATAGGAGGACTGGAGGCTAGTAAATATAACTAGGTGGTAAGCACCTCAGTCAGGGACTGTCTTTCATTATGTATCTATACAGTATCCAACACTTTGGACCGTTAGGCGTTCCTATAGTACAGCTAATCAATTTTTAATAGAAAGCTGGCTTGGTTATCACTTGTTAATATAACTAGCCATTTAGCTATAGATCTTTAGACGTATTTGTTATACTGCATTAAAAATGTATAGCAAATTTATATATGTGTAGTGCATTTTAGGATGTGAGATATTTGCAGTCCCTTTAAAACTTATTAAAGTTATCTCAAAAACACAATTTTAAAAAAGCCATGTTTAGATCTGTTTTTCTTGATCTGGGACTAACACTTTCAGTTATCATTTTGCCATGTCTAGAATGATAAATTTATGTAGGATGTACAATCCCAGGAAATTCAGAGTTAAACTTAAAAGAAATCCAAACAAGTTAATGTCTGGAAACCACACAGTCAAGGCACCCAGAGCTGCCCTAAAGTGACACTATGCAATAAAACTATACAATTATGACGGGTGCATAATAGTGTTTGTGGCTCTGGATTAGATTAAAATCAGTTTAAAGGCATATTCAATTTTTCTTTTCCACATGTCACTACAGGGTAGCATTAAAGGGTGTATCGGTGGGTGTTCCTCTTGCTTTTAAACTCCTAAAGATGGGGTGACCAGTTTCCCGCTTCTAGAAAGATATCCTTATAATTAAGGCAAGGAAGACTAGTTTGTTTTCCCAGTGGTGGTAGTGCCTTTGAGACAATATGGCCTCAATAAAAAGTGTGGTCTGTAACCAAGACTTTTAGCATTGATTTCTCAGAAACAACACACCAAATGCTTCCCTTGATTAGGGTTTAGAAAGTTGCACACAACAGTTCGCTCATTTCCATGAAGGCCTTTTTTCTCCCCTTTTATAGGTGTTTGTTGCACTATTGCTGGTTGCTACTCATTTATTTATGTCAGGTCACTGCCTGAGTCAGGTCAGGGCTTGGCACTGCTTGAAACAATGTTCTCTTTCAAACCAGCCAAACAAGGCATCTGAGTGTTCTCTAAACGAGAAAATGCAAATGTTTAACTTGTCATTTAAAAAAAAGAAGCAAGGGTGCTGACATCTGAATCGGAAAAATCCAGGCGTCTCTGTTAAAATTTGATTTTGCTTGTATGCTGCTACGTTAAAAATTTGTTATCAGTGCTGCTGTAAAGGAAACCAGTTCTGAGATGGCATTTTTTCTTTTTAGCTTTTATATGCCGAGTTGATGTAAAACTTCATGTAATATCCATTTGTCGTCATTCTGTGCCGTTTCAATAAAACTCAACAAACAGAGAAATGATCTGCCATCCTACATCCTTGATACCATGTTATCACGTCAGGCAAACCCAAAGTGCAATTAAACATATTTAGACAGGAAAGGAAACGTTAATGTAATGACTTCTACTGATAAAGTTTCTTAGACCAGTGGCATAGTAGCTGCTTAATTGGGTAATGCAGCAAACCAAATATACATATTTCCACACGGTGGGCCAGATCCTCAGCTAGTTTAAATTGGCCTAACTCTGTTAAAATCAGGGGAGCAATGCTGATTCATAGAAGTAAAGCTTAATTTTATTCTACTACAATCTTTTGTATTAGCCTACACATGAAATAGTTTTGGATTCATGGTTCACCAAGGCCAGAGAATATTTTTATTTCTTAGAGTGAAAAAAATCTCCCATTTGGAGAGGTGCATGCATGTGTCATCTAAAGGTGCCTCTATATATGTCTATTAGCTCTAAACTAATATGAGCACAATCAGATAAACGGGTGGCATTGACAGCTATATGGATATATTTTGTGCAGTGGGATAATAGAACGTACAGAATGAGCTCTCCCTATTCAGTAGTTTAGTCTCTCTGGAGTAAATTTTGAAAGGGCCTCTATTAATACGCTTACAAAATTAATCTGCTTGCCCATGTAAAACCCCACATTTGCTTGCATAGAATTGATGAGTGTGTTCATTTACCTAATTTGCCAGCATAATTCTTGAGGTCACCATAATAGAAATATTATTTTCAGAAAAATAATCTAGCATTTTTTATGATGGGTTTTGCAGTTCTTATGATCCTTAACCCATCTAGCCGAAGATCAAATACTTTGTTAACATAACTAGCCAGTGTGATAGTCAGTATACATTTCACAGAAGAGTTGAAATCTAACATTAAAAATCTCTGGGGAATACTTAAGTGGGTGCATATAAGAAATCAGAGAAATTGCCACCACAGTTGGCACTACTAGGCAACCTTGTGGGCTTAATAAGTAGAGAAGCCAAGGACTGAAGGCCTGGAGACTGATATGGCCCATACAGGTCAAGGTTGATGTAGCTTACCAGAGCTGTTCGGGATAGCATCTAGTCCATACCGTACCTTTTTGTGCTTAGACAGAGGACTCCTTTTTCCCGGGCTGTCAATCCAGCACCTTTCAAAAACACAAAACTCACCATTTTTTGAAAAGACATGGGGGGAGGGAGGGATAGTTCATTGAATATTTTTATATTTTCTTGCTTCCCGTTTTTAACCTATTTTTTCTCATTAAATGTGAATGAGATTTTCAAAGGCACTAATAGCAGTGAGGATCCTAAATTCTATTGAAATTAAGTGGAAATTAGGTACCTAATTGCCATTAGTAGCTTTGAAAATCTCCCCATGTATCCTTACAGTTCTGGAGTATCCGTACTGGTTGATGCTTAGGAGTAGGGGATGAAGAGTGAACGTATCCAGTTATTCAGATCAGTTGCCTTGAAACATATAAACAACATTATTTATTTTTTTAAGGAACTGGATGCTCCACAGTTTCAGCTCTCGCCAGTTTGCATTCTTTGTGCCTGTTGCTGAAACGGAAACCTTAAGGTAAATTAAGATTAGCAATCACAGTATTTTACAGAAATGTTTCATGTTCTCAAGAAAACCTAAGAGCCTTAGGTTATTTCTACCTGTGATTTCAAGATCCAACATTTTGTCCCGCAGAGAAATTATTTGATTTTTTTCAAGTACTGATATTGGAGTTGAAGGATATGGTTTATCTTCAGTTGTCCTCTGGCACTTTGGTCTCCTATTTATTTTTCAGTCAAACTGAATAGATTATTTAATTTCTGCAATGTCATCTGCCATTCTTGACGTTTTCTCTGTTTCTCTGAATGCTGAAGGAACATTCCCTGCCCTCTCTTCAGATTTCTTGTTGACTATATGAGAGTGCTTGCTGCCATTACTTTTGGCTGTGGAGCTTGATTCTGTTATTGTTTAGTAAAGGAACTATTTCTATTGTCTAAATTGCTGTCAGGTAGAAGTAGTTTGAATAACTAATAGACGGTGGTTGTGCATGGCAGCAAGTGCACAAAGAGATATTGCAAGTGAGGATGTATTTTTCAGAAGTTTTCCCCAACATGTGAGCATTTCTGGCACCCAGCACAATGGGTCTCTATTCCAGATTGAGACCTGTGATCCATAATTGGATGAGTGGGGAAGGTGGGATCTTTGGCCAGCCCCTCTTGTACAAAAATACTGGTGCTCAGCAGCCATTTTGGGTAAACACAAGGGGGTGGGGAGGGAGCTACACCCAGATCCGCTCTGCCCCCAGGCCCTGTCCCCAGCTGTGGCCCAGACTCCATGGCTGCCAGCCCCTGCTCTCAGCTGCAGCCTGGCAGCAACTCCATTCCCAGCCCGGGGGCGGGGGAGCGCGAGAGGAAAAGTTTGGTGACCACTGGACTAAGATAAAATTCCCATGGAGTTTGGTGGGTCTTGGACCTGAGCCACTACTGCAGAATAGATTCCCAGTGGTGCAAACTCAATTAATTTGGCTAAGATTTAGATAAGCATTTGAACTTGGGATTCTTATCTGGACTAACTTTTTTGATGTTTGCCGCTCATGCTGTACCAGGAACAGGGAACCTAAACACATTCTTTCCGAGTGCTAAGTATCTCTGCGAGGAGTTTAATACTCTCAACACCCATAAACTCCTGTGGGAGTTAAAGGTGATCAGCATGTTGTAGGATGGGGTCCCTGGATTCCTATGCAGGTTCTTATCAGTCTTATCATGTTTTACATACCATTTCCCTGGAAATAAGACATAATCATACAGAAAAATCATGTACTTACCACTTTGTGTTCTGGCAAGGTACACAAGGACAGTGCATGTCCTTAAAAACATAGCTATGTCTCTCAGGTTTCCCGTTAATTTCATTTGAATTGATTGATAATTAAGAGTTGCAGAGTTAAAGGTCAAACTCCACCTGTTCGAACAACATCTCATTTTCTGACACCTCAAACAATAGAAAGAGATAAGTAAAAGATAAAGGCAAATTTTTAAAAGAAAGGTAATTAAAACATGGGTATGATTGTATCTTTCATCTTAATAGTCAAATATTTACTGAGCAAAACTAAAGACCTTTAAAAGTGTTTAGCATGTAAGTGTTTGCATACAAAGGACTAAACAAAGATCATATTAAAGTTTAGCTAGCTTTAGTTTAGTCAGCATTAGTTGATGTTAACAAGGTGGGCACATAAAACTCAAAGTGGATAGCATAAGAGAAAACAGACAGACATGGGTTTACAGCTTTTCACTGAATTCACAAATTGGCTTGACTAACACTTAGTCTTGAAAAAGTTTTTAAAGGGTTCTAGAACCCATCTTTTACTAATGTAAAAGGGCAAAAAGATTTCCTTTCAATCCTGAATCTTCAAATATGTTTGTTTTTGGTTTTGGGGGGGGACGGAGGGGGGGAGACGGGCGGGAGTTTGGTGCCAGCCAGCAAGAGTCATACAGTTTTCAATGGTAAAACAGTTGGGAATCATCTTTTGCTTATTTGCTAGTTAAACTTTTATAAATAATTATCAGAGTAGTTGTGTAAAGGGATATCCTGCTAAATCTCAGAGTTTAAACACTCATAAATCTGTGTTCTGCTAATTTAGCTACAATGCAGTTGAAACTGCAGATGTAACATCTGCATATTATTTTTGGTCAAGTTAATTAGTTTGTTATTGCTCTGTATTTGTGCCTTGGTAGAAAAGATTCTTATATATGGAGCTTATCATGCATTGATCTTCAAACTCATTTTACAGTTAAATGAGTCAGCTCAGCAGATTAGCTCAGCCCAAGGCTTCCAGATAACTGTTGGCTAAATACACTGAGTAATATTGTAGGGATGGGACCGGGGGCCCTTACTGAAGTTGAGAATAAGACTATACAGTGTACACATCAGCAATGTTCACTGAAGTTTTATATTTTTATGGTGAGGGCTGCAGTGTTACAATTATACAGGTCACAATTTTGTAACTCAGGTAATATATTGTTACATCTCATTGAAGCAATTGAAAAAAGACCATAATTCTATATGTACAAGCTACTGCTTAACACTTTGTTCAACGTCCTTTCTGGGTGGTCAGGGAAGTTCAACGTAAACATTCAATTGACCCATAGATTCCTACAATGATGTCTTTATTGTGTAAAACTACTAAAGAATGTTAAGCCACTTCATTCTAATCCAATTTACAAAATGATCCTATAATTCCTTAAAATATGGAAATCCAATTTTTATAATAATGTGAACCATCTTATAGAGTAATAGAAACCTGGAAAGGGGGTGGTGTTGGTCTTTGCAATACAAATCCTCAATCAGCCCATTAAAAACCGTTTTTAAACTTTACATGTAAATAGAAAGCAATGAATAAATAAATACATCATCAATTATAGACCATTTCAAGAGCCCAGTCCCTGCAAACACTCACATGTGAGTAAGACAAGGTGGGCAGGCGGTAATATATATATTTTTTTAATGAAGCATCTTTTGTTGGTGAGAGAGAGAGAGAGAGAGAGAGAGAGAGACAAACTTCCACAGAGATCTTCTTGAGGTCTGGGAAAGGATTTTTTTCTACCAACAGAAGTTGGCTTAATAAAATATATTGGCTCACCCTCCTTGTGTGTCTCATATCCTGGGACCAACCCAGCTACAACACTACAAACAACATGTGAGTAATTTCATGCACATAAATAATCCAAGTGACAGCGATGAGACTACTCATCTAAGTAAAGTTATTCACATACTTCACAGGGTCAAGCCTGAAGATCCCATATTAATAAAGGTTACTTTGTGGTTTCAGGCACAGTCTTGAACAAGATGTGTGGTGTGCGAGCTGCGCTACCCCAGGAGGAGTAGCCTAAGAAGACATGGTGACTCAGAAGACACCTCTGAGGCCCAATTCCTCCCATGCTTCCTCTTCTTTGCTCTTGTAAAACAGTAACTACATTACTATCCCCATTCCCGTCCCACACATGCTGCCCTGATTCAGCTACTTGGGAAAGGAGTAGCAGTGGTGGAGCCAAAGTTTTGCCATTCTCTGCCCCCCTCTACCCAGTGAACAAGTAGCCCTCCTTCTGAATGGCTAGACCCAAGGTCCATAAAGCTCATGCAGGAGTGCAGCGGCTTTATTACTCCCCCTCACATCCCTGTGTGGGTGTGTTGTCTTGGATGTAGTCTAGACCTTCTCCTATGGTACACTGTTAAAAGGGCTGAGGCCTGGCATCAGTTTCCGTGAGAACAATTAGCACCCACAAAATTTGCACCCATATTTTTGAGCCCCATTTTTACTGCAGGCACAAAGACCACAGCAGGGACTCTGCCCTTGAGAAAATTTGAACCCACTTTTTTTGCACACACACAATGTATTTGAGACGTACATCTGAGTAACTGTGTTTCTAAGTCGCTGATTTGTGAGTATTCAGCTGCATTCCTGAAATCCATTTTGCAGAGGTTACTTTTGTGGGCTGCAAAAGAGAGAGAATTCTTTTTTTTTTTTTTTTCCTTTCCTAATTTTTGCCCTGTATGCATCCAGGAATATTTATCTACTCAATGCATGACAAAAATAAATAAATAAATAAACTTGGCCCTCAGGCATACAATTAAAACCCTATTCAACAACCTTGCTATTCATGACAGCACTATAATTAACAGATTTGCCTAAAACAAACCTAGCTCTTTCTTCTCCTTGAAAGTGATAATCAGCACGTTCTGATCAGAATATCTCCTTATGATTAGAAGCAGATGTTAATCCTCTGCAGGAATAAATTTTAACCTTGGAGTAATCAGGTTAGATGGGTCTGGGTTGTTTCAGGCTTGTCATGTATCATGTAATGTGAAATATCCAACAGAATCCTTACAACTTAAAGCCTAGCATTAAATCTCTTCTGCCTTAGCAAACTTGCAAACACAGGTTCAACTTTATGAAGTTAAATAAAAGCTTATTTTATTCATGATACCAAGATGATTTATGGCCGCCAATTAGTTTTTATGGCAGACACCTTGTATGGGGTGAATGTCCTTCCACCTTGGAGGTATATTAGATATAGAGCTAGGCAAATAATGGCTTTTTGGTTGGCTGGCAATTATCAAAAATTGCGGGGGGGGGGGGGGGAATGGTCAAACTAAAACAATTTTTTTTTTCAAAACTTTTGGTGAATTGAAAAATTGGAAAACATTTTGAGGCAGGTCAAATGAAATGTTTTGTTTTTAATTTTGGTCATTTCAGCAGAAGCAAAGGAGAATGAGATTCACAGAATGGGGGAGGGAGGAAGAGTGACTACGAATTGTTGCTGTGAATAGTGACTGGGCCAGGAAAAGAGAGTGAGAATGACTCGATAGCCCAGGTGTTAGGGTACTCTCCTGATAGGTTGGAGACTCAAGTCCCTGGTTCAATGACTATTAATTAGTGATAGGAAGTGGAACAGCTTCAACATGAAAGGCTGAGAGAGCCCTGTACTAGAACATCACTTAACTCAGTGGCTATGGGCATCTCCTATAAGGGAGATCCAAGTTCAAATCTCTTCTCCTGAGTAGGCAGAGGGGAATTGCACCAAGGCCTTCTACCTCACAGTTGAGTGCTCTCACCACTGTTATAAAGAGGGCACTACCACATTATGCAACCATTTTGATTTTCAGTTATGCGAAAAGTATCGGTAAACTCAACATGAATTCACAAATAGTTGCAGGTTAAGTGAAGGTGCATTTTTTGGTAAATAAATTATTCGCCAAAATTTTTTGGCCATCTCTAATAGATCAACTTCCAAAGCAAATTGCTGGGAGAGGAAATGGTTTCAAAATAATTTTACTGGGGATGCAAATTAGTAGTCCTCGTCGTCTGCAGCATCCCAGGTAAGCAGCATGTTATCTTCTCACAGCAGTGTAAATCAAGAATAGTTTCGTTTACATCAATGGAATTACAGTTTTGTGAAACCTGAGTAATGAAAAGAGAATAAGTCCCCCTTACTTCAACTTCTATTGTCTATGGATAGCTCTATCCTCTAATAGCTACATTTATGGCCAAATTGTGTTTTCAGATAAATTTTTGAGAAGAGAATTGACCCAATGATTGCATCTTACTACAGTTGCTCATTTTTCTGTTGGATAGGGTGAAGCACTGTATGATTTACCCTCTCCAAAAAAGGCAGTCTCTTTTGAAGGTATTCTGTTTCCTCTGCCTGGCTTTGATATGTTTCATTTATCACTGGGTCTGCACTTTTGTGGTCAGTTTAATAATGCTCTGTAAGTGCACTTTTTTCCTTCACAGCTAGTGGAGAACAGACAAGAGACTGACGCTGCTAAATTTAGTGCAAGAAAATTTGTCACATTTTTCAAAATGGTTATTTATTCTTCCTGGGAACAGAGTTAGGCCAATGATGAGCACTTTTGGAAATTCCACCATATCATTTTACTACCCCTTCCCAGCAGGAAGTGCAGTATGTTGACACATCCTCAGGCCAAATTAGAGCTGGTGGTGAACATTAATCTGGATCCACAGAGCTCTGTGGGAGCGTATGTTGAAAATTGTCTAGCTCTCTTAAAATGTCAGAGACCCTGCTCTGTAGGTTTTCTGGGACAGGAGCCTCAGAAAGCATCAAACCTTAGTGGTGGAAAAGTGGTTCAGATGTCCCTGTGTACAGATAACCTGCCACTATACATAGTCCCTTGAACAAGTTTTTCCTACTTTTAATCAGAACAGGTTGGGGAGGGACAAGTGTGCTGTCCTAGGGTTGCTTAAACACACACTAATATTTAGTTGGGTGGGTTGGTAGTGCCATAATTCTAGTGTTTACTACAATTTGACCATGCTGGTGATCTGTCTACTCAGGGAAAATGAGCACAATTTATTCATAACAAAATTAGGCAGAAGTTGAGAAGTGTAATACAATATATAATTCAGATGTCTAGATATTACTATCCATCACGGTTATAACACGCCCCTCTCACAAGTTAAGGTTTATTAGGAAGATCCCCATGTTTCAAAGTATAGGAGATGTTTAGGGGGTGTGCTATTTTCTTGGAACCAATAATGCGGGGCAATTAGAATTCTGTTTTTCCAGGAGTGGAATCTATTATTTTCTTTGTTATACGTTCTTCTAGGGTAGTCTGCCTGTAGACTTCAGCTCTCTTACTGAAACATATATTGCCGGTTTATGACATGTCTCATTGAAGTAATGACTAACAGACTAATTAGCCATAGGAGTTCAGTTAAGTCAGTCACAGACTTTAAAAGTCATGTGATACCACTGGATTTGAATGAAACCATAATAACTCAAAACTTGTGCTTGAACGGTGACAGGAAAACAATGAAAAATACTGCAATGGAAATTGCAAATTAGCACCTGCATGACAGGAGTATTTTGTTAAGAGATGGAAAAATGGAGTTTCCAAATCACCAGTGTTAGTTTTGATATTAAATAAGACTCCTAGGAACGGCCATCCTGGGTCAGACCAGTGGTCCATCTAGCCCAGTATCTTGTCTTCTGACAGTGGCCAATCCCAGGTGCTTCAGAGGAAATTAACAGAACAGATAATCATGAAGTGATCCACTCCCTGTCTCCCATTCCCAGCTTGTGGCAAACAGAGGTTCAGAGCATGGTTTTGCATCCCTGCCCATCCTGGCTAATAGCGACTGATGGACCTATCCTCCAGGAACTTACCTAGTTCTTTTTAAACCCTGTTATAGTCTTGGCCTTCACAACATTCTTTGGCAAGGAGTTCCACAGGTTGACTGTGCATTGTGTGAAAAAAATACTTCCTTTTGTTTGTTTTAAACCTGCTGCCTATTAATTTCATTTGGTGACCTCTAGTTCATGTGTTATGAGAAGGAGTAAATAATACTTCCTTATTTACTTTCTCAACACCAGTCATGATTTTATAGAACTCTTACATATCCCCCCTTAGTCATTTCTTTTCCAAGCTGAAAAGTCCCAGACTTATTAAGCTCTTCTCATATGGAAGCTGTTTCATAACCCTATTCATTTTTTTCCCCTTTTCTGAACCTTTTCCAATTCCAATATATCTTTTTTGAGATGGGGCAACCACATCTACATACAGCATTCAGGATGTGGGCGTACCATGGATTTATATACAGGCAATATGATATTTTCTGTCTTGTTATCTATCCCTTTCCTAATGATTCCCAACACTGTGTTCACTTTTTTGACTTCTGCTGCACATTGAGTGGATGTTTTCAAAGAATTATCCACGATGACTCTAAGGTCTTTTTCTTGAGTGGTAACAGCTAATTTAGACCTATCATTTTATATGTATAATTGGGATTATGTTTTCCAATGTGCATTACTTTGCATTTCTCAACCATTAATGTCATCTGCCATTTTGTTGCCCGGACACTCAGGTGTTTGCCAGTTGTAGTGGTGAACATAGTATGACTGAGCTATGTGTATGCAATGTTTTGTAGCAGTGTCTGTGCCAGGATATTAGAGAGACAAGGTAAGTGAGGTCATATCTTTTATTGGACCAACTTCTGTTGGTGAGAGAGACAACCTTTTGTGCTTACACTGAGCTCCTCTTCGGGTCTGGGAAACTTACTCAGAGCATCAAAAGTAAATACAAGCTTGTTTTGCATAAAAAGTTAACACACATTTCAGGGTATATGAGAGAGTAGAATTATCAATAAGATAATCAATAATCATTTTACTCTGAGGTGCAGTCAGAGCTATTATGAATGTAGGTGCTTTCAAACATTTGGTGTGTTGAGCATCAATGTCTGTACTAGAAAAGGGGAAAGAGGCAGCACTTACAAGGCTGATGCAATACATAAGGGCTTGATTCTCAAGGATTTAGGTGTTGCAGTGCCTAACTTTGAGGTGCCAGGCCACCTAATGGAATTCACCACTCTGAGTTAGGTGTCCAGGGTCTCCACACAATGCAGGGTGATAGTTAGGCACCTAAAAAGGGATTCACAGAAGTCTGCAAGCTGAGCAGAGAGCTGCTTATGCTACCCAGTAGGAAATGCTGAGGAGATGAGTGTGGCCAAAGCCCTGCCACGCCAAGGAACTTAGGCACCTGTCTCCATTCAGGATTCACAACCATGACCCCTCTCCTGGAGTTGAGTACCTAAATCAAGTCAGTCTTTTATCCATTAGCTCCATGGTTGGACTATTCGTTCACACTGTAGAAGCCCTAGATTCAAGTCCCCTCTCTGCCTCATGTGGAACAGTGATTTCACACTTGTGTCATCGTCTTGTCTCTTGTGGGGGGTTACATGTACTTAGAGCAGGCCTACTGGATTGTGCCCTGCAGGCAAGACAGGGGAGGGGGGAAACCTAGTTTATGAATCCCTTCTGTGCTTAGGCGTGAGATAGGAGCTGAGCTGGTCAGTGGTCTCAGGACTTAACAGCTGGGCATATGCACAGCTACCTGAAATTTAGGGGATTTTAATATTTACAAGGTTTAGGTGCCTACAGGCTTAGGCAGCTGCTGAGTGGGGGTTCTGTGGATATCGGAGGCACCTAAGTGCGCTCATCGCGAGTAGAAGTAGTGTCCAGTTGTAAATAATATTGTTCAGTGTTGGTGTTCATTAGGGTCACACCTACGCTACAGGTCCAGCCTTGTTTGTTTGTTCAACCCTATTCATGACACACTCAGTTAAGAAACATGGTTGAGTATGCAGCTTCATTCGTGCTATGACTGCGTGTCAAGTGTGTTTGAATATCCACACCTACCGTATTGTCTCGTCAGGTTTGCATCAGAGTATTCTAAGAAGCTCTGGGAAGCTATCCCAGACTGCCTCAGCCTGGAACACATCCACACAGACATGGTAGAAAAATGGGAAAACAGTTTACTGAAATTTCTAAGGTATGTCCATTTTACCTGGTTCAAAATTGACCCAGTTTTCATGAACTTTTCCACACTATTTTCACCATTTTTATCAAAATCATTTTAGAAATTTTCCATTTACTGTATACCCATTTTTTGTAAGAAAACATGGAGATGTATCTCTATTACACCTAGTCATATATGAATACAGCTAACCAGGCATTGGAAGCAACATAATATACTATAGAAGATATATGAATGGATTGTGGAGGCTCTCTTTAATGTTAACATATTTAAATCTTTTTTTGGCTACCAAGTGGTTATTCTATCTGATTACTCATTGGTATCTGGATGCTATTTAAACTATGCAATGGAAATAATTTCTACTGAAAGTGAAACAAGTTAATTTTGGATCTACATTGGGTTCAGAAAAATGTAAACGTGCTTCTCACCTCTGTAGTTTTTTAAATAATTGTCACACAAACCAATGAAAAGTTGCACAAAATGCTGTGGAAAAGATGGTGGAATTTGCAAACATGCATAGCAACAGAAAAAAATCACACAAAGTGGGCAGAATTTTTAACAAAGCCATGAGATTAGATGAAACTTTGGAATGAAATATATAGCTGTAAACCTTTCAAGCTTGTGCATATTCCTCTGGGAAAGGTTTGTGATGTGGATCCAGTAGACGGAGAGTTTTAAATTCCAGGTCCAGCTGCCTGTGTCTGAATGAGACCTGTATAAGCATTTCTGCTTTTTGGTAATTTTAAAAGGTTCAGTTTGTTGCACACGGTGAACAGTAATTTAACTTATGCTGTATATTAAACAAAAAATAGACTAGACTTGTGTGCAGTGTTCACACTGACCCTCAAGCCTACTTAGTCCAAGACTTGGGTATGCGATTCAACCTGCTTGCAAATCTAAGTTCAGACTCACAAAAGTTCAAATGTGGGCTGGGAAGCTCACAGCACTGGGAAACTGGTGAATCTATTTCCCCACAGGTTTCAGAGTAGCAGCCGTGATAGTCTGTATTCGCAAAAAGAAGTGAGCTGTAGCTCACGAAAGCTTATGCTCAAATAAATTGGTTAGTTTCTATGGTGCCACAAGTACTCCTTTTCTATTTCCCCACAGGCAGCCTTCCCTCATCTCCTCTCTTCCCATGAGTTGTCCCTCCTTCCAAAACAAGACCGCGAAGACTTTCAATTAAGAAGGTGGTCAGGCCTCCTGTAGTGTAATGGGGGAGGGGTGAATAGAGAAAGCAAAAAACGTAACCATTGATTAGAAAAGGGGTCTCCTGGGGGAAGGGGTGATGGTGGAAGGAGCCAATTTCAGTAGTTCTAGTTGGTGGCTTGAATTAGTTAAACTCAAATCTCCAAGCCATGCTTTAAAAAAAAAAAAAAACAACAAACAAACAAACACCCCAAACTGTCTAATATGTGCTAAGCTGTCTTTAGCAACATGTTAATTAGTCTGTGTTAGCTAATGTATTTGCTAAATATACTAGTTTTCATAGTTTAGAGAAGGTTCAAGTGTATCTGCAGAGATTCATTCATTTCCAACCTCTGTCTACGCTGCAGGGTACCTACTCATAGAGTAGCTTGGACAGTCATAGCCTACCTTACCCTCTCATATTTTGTGCATTAAATCATGCAATATATGAAATTTCCTATAACTTATTTTTAAACTCTGACTTCAGGCATTTCAAGACTTCATATTCACTTGAACATTGTAATTACAACTTCCAGTGTTCCCTCACCTCTTTTCAGTATATTACATATATGCCGCTCCAAGTGTTGTCGCAAGAAAATGTGACTAAATTTTTCCTAGTAATGTTATATTGTGAGTCAGTGCAGGGGGAGAGGATTCAGCAGCTGCCTTCCATCAAAGACTAAACTATCTGTTGATATGCTTCAATGATTGCAATGGAAGGGACAGTCACTGCCCATTTACCGGGACTGCATTTGTTCATGCAACATTAATTTTTGTAATGGAGCACTAAAAGATCTGTAAAACATCATGCATGGAAATGGTCATTTTCGGACATTGTATTTAGCTTTTCCAGGCTGACTGAAAGATTTCAGCACCTAGTCCCTTTTTAGATAACAAGACTTCAGTGTCTGATGTGGTGGAAACCAGGTACATACTGTTTTTATTTTCCCCTTGGATAATTATCCACAATAATCTTGTAGACTCCATACACGGTGATAAAATGAATTGTTAATAACCAGAAGTAGTGTTAACAAATGCAAGTGTGTGTCCTCAGCATCAAAGAGCCATATCCTACTGTAACTCTTTGAGTTCTGAAGTGGTCAGAGGAGGGTTCTGAGACTGGTATGTCAGAGAGCAGCAAATTAGAACAACATTTTTACAATATTGGCCATATAGCATATCTTCTCTGGCTTTGGACAACTTTCTTCTGTCTCTCAGAAAATAATAAACCTGCTCTTTTTCATTGAAAACTGTGCTGATTCTATAGAAAAGGTGTGCTTAGATATCTGTGCCAAGGAAGAGTTGTGGTCCCGTTATGAAAAGGACATGTAATCATGTCCTCCCAGAGCACCTTAACTCTGAATAGTCCTGGGAAAACTGCTAAGGAATGGGGGTTTGTGAGCTGAAGAAGAAGAGGTATCTCAGTCCAGGAACAAATGTAATAATTCCCATGAAATTTTCCTAGGTATTTTTGCTGCTATGTTTCTTTTGGTTTTTATTATACAATCAGGATCCATTTTTCCAATTTGTGATTAATTGTGACTTTTACTTTTGTGGATTTTCTGAACATTTGGTGGAAAACCAATTGTACTTACAACATTACTGTCTACAGATTTCTGAAATGCCCATCACTGTATTATTACGTACCAATTACAATAATGAGTAGAAGCATTGTTTTAGACTGTTTAATAAAACAGTGTTACTTTGTATGTAGCATTTTGCGTCTGAAGATCTCAAAACACTTGACAAAGGAGGTAATTCTTCCCATTTTATGGATGGGGAAACTGAGGCACAGGGAATTTTCATGATTTGCCCAATGTCACCGAGCAGGCTAGTGGTCTCCTGTGTGCTACTCCAATGCTCTATCCACTAGCTCATGCTATTTCCCTTCAGAACATTAGGAACATTCTCGGCAACTCCTCTATGTCAAAGTTTTTCTGGAGGATATTTTCTGGATATTAGTAATTCAGGAGATGTCACTAGGTTGCCTTTAAAGCTCAAAAATAGAAATGCTTTTGAATGCAAAATAATCTTTGTTTCACTCCAAAATTATCCTATTTTTTTAAAAAAATGAATAACTCAAAATGTTTGTTTTGATTCAGATAAAGTTAAAGATCAAAATTCTGAACTTTTCAAACTTCAGTGCCAAAGCCAACATTCTTCAAACGTGTATGTTTTGGGCAGTGAGATGATTGCAACTTTGTTTGAAACTATTTTTCCCATGAAATTTCATCCCAATAGATTAGCACAGCCCTTTAGGGCTGCCAACACATGTTGGTGTCTTAATGTTTCATTTAACATGTAATAGGGATAGATCATTTATATAGATTTAAATATAGGTGACCATGGAACTAGCCACTCTCAGAACTAAATGCAAAACTCATCCCCATGTGTATGGGGGAGGTGAGAGAGACTGAGTAAAAGTATCTGCTCTTTTTCATTGAAAGCTGTGCTGATTAAATAGAAAAGGTGTGCTTAGATATCTGTGCCAGTCAAATTATGTTGCTCTTGCCGTGTTGAGAAAAAATGAGTGCACCTCATGATTTTGTTATGTCCCCCTTAATCCCTTCTTAGGGTTTTCTCTTTTCGTGGCCTTTAGGTAGCGTTCGCCTGATCAGTTATTTCTAACACTGTTAAATATGGAACATATGGACAAGCACACCATGAGATGGAGGCACGGTGGATTCATTTCTGTTTATGAGATGTGCACATGTGGCATTTTGGCAAACTGTACAGTATCAAAATCTCACATTTTTTGTGAGGTTAGAATGAGCTCACTCAAACTTTCGGGTTTATCTACCTGAATAATTAACTCTCAGCAAACTGGGGTGTGAATCTATCCTGCACTAGACTTCCGTGGATTAACTGTCTCTGTGGACCCTGTTGACGTGCATTAACAGTTAATGCACTTTGATTAATCCCATTTAAAAGTGGACTAGATGAAAGCACACTAATCAACTGTTAATGCATGTTGTAGTGAGGCGGGGTGACCTCCCGCCGACCTAGCCTGCCGAGCCAAGTGATACCCTGCCCACTGGGGAACCTGTGTCTGCCATGGACCTGCCAGGACTACGGCTGGCCACCTACCTGGATGAGACCGAAGATGCCCCAGGGTTCCAGGTACACCCCGAGGGGAGGGCAGGAAGTGGCCCAGGGACAGCCAACTTCAGTCTGGCTGTAATGCTACCTGAAGCACAGTTGGCATGTTGGGGCTGGATTCCCCACTGACCCAGTGGTGAACCATTCCGCCACTGTTAAGGTCCTGGTTCGGGCCCAGTGAGTAAGGTGGGCCTGGACTCCCTCCCCCGCAAAGCTAACCCCTGGGGTGGCAACCTCCCCTTGCCAGGTCAAGAGGCCTGTGTTTATTGGTCATCCGCCAGAACTAGGACACAGGGCGATTGCTCTGCCCCCTGCTTATAAACTCCACAGCCTAATTGACTCCTGGGTGTTTGCTCTGCCCCTTCATTAAAGACTCAGAGCGGATTGACTCCAGGGTTTGCTCTGCCTCTGCTTCCAGAGCTCAGAGCTAATTGATTCCTGGATTTGCTCTGCCCTTGCCTAATGGCCTCAGAGCTGATTGACTCCAGATTGGTGTGCCACCGCTTAAAGGGCCCAGAGACTATAGACTGTTGGCTGCTGTACCCCGGGCTCAGGACCAGAGCATATGAACTCCTGGGAGGCCCTGTTCCTGTCTAACAGCCAGAGCCCATTGACTATTGGGGGGGGGGGAGGGGGAGAGGTTAGCCCCATTGGACTGGCCGGGATGCTAACACCTATTTGCTAGGGATCCTAGGCAGCGATCCCAACATCATAGTGAAGCAGTGTATCCTCCCTCCGACCTAGAGGGGGAGGGATGACCACCACACCACTAAACATGTCAACAGGGTCCACACAGACAGTTAATCCTTGGCAGGTTAGTGCAGGATAGATCATTCCCCAGTTTGCTGCGAACTAAATGTTCGTATAGACAAGCCCTTAGATGTGATTGTGGACCCTAAATAGGAGAGCTTGATTCTGATCTCATTGCACTATAAATCAGGAGATAGTAGATAGTATAGTGATAGTTAAACTGTGTTGACATCAATGGATTGGTGTTGTTGTGTGTTTGCAATCAGGCCCAGAATGCTTTGGTTTGATTCCCTGGATGACATATCTTGGGTTACACCTTTTTGTCTAGGCTTTTCCTAGGAATGCACTGATTGAAGGATGGAGATTTCCTCCTTTCCCATGTGGAAGATAGTAGATAGACTCCCCTCTCCCTGACACCAGTCCACTCTGACTCCTTACTCAAAGGGTCTGTGAGTCTAAGAATCTCTGTGTGGTGAGGAGGCAGCTGGAGATACAATTCATTCCCCTCAGGTCAATGGCCTAGAGAAGTAGAATTCCTTTTCTCCTGCTGATCTTCACAGAACTTGGCCCGATTACTCTGGATTTAGACTATCCAGCTAGATACTTTTTCATTTAGGCTGCACTCAGGATTTGGGTCTTAGACCATGAGAGAAATATGAAGAGTCTACATACATACATACATGAGCCTCATCAATCTACACTGCATTGTTCTCCTGCCATAAATGGATATTAAAAAAAGCAAAACTGAAAGTGATAAAACACACAGATAAATATTGAGAGTTAGCTATGATTTTTGGGAGCTGAATCAGGCTTTTAATTCAAGAGAAAATCTCGTATTGAGGTCTGGGCAAGAAACTGTGTTGTCCATTGTATTCGTTCTTGCATTTGGGGGGGTGGAGGGGGGAGGCCAGCTCTGTGTGTGTTTATTAACCGGGAATGATGGGAAGAAACCTTGTCTAGTTCGTACTGAGGTTATTAAACAAGGGCCGTCAACATGGTTACACTTCCAGCTGTCAGTGTATTATGTACAACTGGGCCATTCCATTTATCAAAAAATCTTTCCATTCTTTAAGCAGGTTAAATATTAATCCAAAAGTGAATCCTGTGTATGTTCTAGCTGTGAGATGTGCTTGTTAGGAGCATGGGAGCAGCAACTTGGGGTCTACAGCTTCAAGAAAGACATCTTGGATGTAATTCACCACTACCTTTTACCCCTCTGCATAATACTAGCTGTATCAGAATGGGAACATGTTAAATTCACTTTGTGTAGGTATAAATGACTGTAAGGTATAAGACAATGGAGAATCCTGACTTTTGTTGGCTTCAATATCCAGTCAATGACACCCAAGTACTTTTTTTTTCTTCTTCTTCCCTATTTAGATTGCAACTACTCTATGGCATGAGATTTTAGCAGTAGTTGTTAAAAGATCATTTGTATACCTACCGTGGAGCCCCTACTCCATGGAACAGCAGCAACAGTGCTATGAAGGCTGGTCCTGCCCCCTGAGTCCTGGCTGGGTGGGAAAAGTTGGCCTCTCCACCCACCAGAGCCATGGATGGCTAAAGAGCTGACCCCCCCCCCAAAAAAAAAACCTACCGTACTTCCTGCTGCCAGCTGTCCTCTGATTGGAATAGAGCAGCAGTTCTCAAACTGTGGGTTGGGACCCCAAAGTGAGTTGCAACCCCATTTTAATGGGGTCACCAGGACTGGTTTAGACTTGCTGGGGCCCGGGGCCAAAGTCTGAGGGCTTCAGCCCTGGGTGGCAGGGCTCAGGTTACAGGACCCCTGCCTGAGGCTAAAGCATTTGGGCTTTGACTTTGCCCGCTCCCCCGCAGCCCAGGGTGGTGGGGCTCAGGCTTTGGCCCCCGCACCTGGGGTGGTGGGGCTCAGGCGGGCTTCCGTCCCCCTTCCTGGGGTCCTGTAGTATTTTTTGTTGTCAGCAGGGGGTCACAGTGCAATGGAGTTTGAGAACCCCTGGAGTAGATGTCTGCTGTTTGAGAAAGGACTGTGCAGGCTACAGTAGAAGGCTTGTGCAGTTGCTGCAGGGGACCAAGCAAGCCCAAACAGAACTTGAACTCAGGACTGGGGGGTAGGTCCAGAGAGTAGCCTGAGCATGAGGTCCCTTTGGTCTATTGCTGATTCTTACGTGCAGTGCAGGCTAAACAGGACCTGATGCTCACGCTACTCTCTGGACCTATCCCCCAGTCCTGAGGTGTCTTCACTGGATGGAGCCAAGACGAGAGGGGTAGTTGGGACTGTTTGTGATTGATGTTGGTAGAGTTCCTTTTAGGCATCTGAGATTTATGCCATACTCCTGCTGACAGTTCTTTTCAGTGACATCCATGCTAATAAATGTGCTGGGTTAGATCTCTCTGTTGGAGTGATTCCTGAGTGATTCACTCAGTCCTCATTTGCCAGAGATCCTCAGAGGTTCCCAAATCTGTCCATGAAATGGGGGATGAGGTTCAGATGAGCAAGAGCCCAGTTTCCAGCTCCTCACCTCTTCCAAGAGTTCAGCTCAGAAGCTCTCGAAAGTCTGTAAGTTTGGAACAACCTCGTAGAGAGAGGATGGCCCACATGCTACATTATTTTCATCCTAAAAAAAGAGAAAACCAAAACACAAATTCTGCAGCAAATGTTTATTTTCTTAGTTTTCCATCCATATTGCAAAATGAGATCTATTATATGTCTAGTGCTACTTTTCTTATTTAAAAAGAAATCTGTCTCTGTCTCACTGGACTTTATCCATAACCATGACTAAGCTCTAATGGCTTTTAAAAAAAATGGAACCATAAAATAAAAGTACATATGTACCCCTTAGAACAGTGGGTCTGGTTCTGCTTTCACTTGCATTGTTTTATAATGGCGTAACTCTACTGAAGTCAGTGGAATTATGCCTTAGTTACATTGGTTTAACAGACAGAAGAATTAGGACCAGTGGTCATGACTATGACCTTACCAACAGTTTTATACACATCTGCTTTATACAGGCCTGATTCACAACTGCATTGTTCTAGTTTTACACCAGTGTAACTCCGTGGTTACAATGAAGCCAGACTGGTGCAAAATGAGTAATAGAGTGGTGAGTCAGGCCCTAATTTTATAACTCTACTCCTGATGTACATTAGTGTAAATAAGATCAGAATCAGGCCTACTGTATTTATCTGGAATACATTTTCAGGAGTCTGGCCTCTCTTAGTTATCCTGTGCTCAGCAGAAACCCGCTTCCTGCTTCGGTGCTGTGGAAGCCAGACAACCTTTCTTATAAACACTGTACCACCAAGACTGGAGTCTATAAGAAATTAAGGAGTGGAAACTTGGAGAGTCTGGCTTCTCTGCCTGTCTAAAGAAAATCTTCCAGCTTTAGCGAGGGAGATTTTAAATGGGACTATGGGAGTAATACTAAGTTTCTAACCAAGCCAGAAACTGACTTTACCAGTCCATCACTCAGCCCTCATTTTCCAAAGATCCTCAGAGGTACCCAAACCTGTCCATGAAATGGGGGATGAAGTTCAGATGAGCAAGAGCTCAGTTTCCAGCTAATGGCCTACTCCTCACTCCATCCAAGAGTTCAGCTGGCCAACTCCCCTATTTTCTGTCTTTATGATCTGTGCTCCTCTCATTGATGTTCATGGTGTAGGATGAGGCCTTTTGTCAGAAGGGGCCATTGGAGGTAGTCCTGGTGAAGTGATCTCTGTTTATGGTTTCAGATGTTCACCATGCAGAGCTCAACAGTTTCACCAGTTTTTTTTACATAGAATCAAAAGAAACATGGTGTTTTTTTGGCTGTTTCATTTTTCATTCAAACCCCAAGCTCAAAGTAAAGCTCCGTGGGTATGAACTCACCTGTACCTAAACAAAAAATATTTTTAAAGCCTTTTGAATCAAAATCACCATATGTTTTTTTTCACAAGTCTAGACCTTATACTCCCTAACAGAGAAATCTTTTCTGTGAGATAATATTGTCCATGTGTGTTGATCTTAAATCCTATTTCCTTACCACATTTCTTTTCTTGCCTTGATCAAAGTAGGGGGTTTTAATATGCATCCACATACCAATACTTTCTGTTGAAACAAATCAATAGAGCAACCCCCCCTAAGTTTTTACTATTCTATTAGATTCTGTGCCTACAGTATATCCGCAAATGAAAAATAGTCTCACAAAAGTAATAATGAGTAGGCTAGTTCTGCTACCTGGTTTTCATGAAAAATACTTGCAGAAACCTAAAAATCTTAAATGAGTTTTAAATTCAAGGGCTGGATATATGAAAAGCTTTGGTTATAACAAAGAAATTACTGTTGACATAATTTGCATTTTGCATCAGCAATGCATGCTCGGTCAGGAGAAATTCTCCTTTCCCACAGTTCATTAGCATATGCTGCTAAATTAGATTGGGGATGTATGTATAAAGTGTGGTTTTACTCTGCCAAAAAGGGTTTGGTGGGGTTCCATGTTTATTGTGTCTCAATGAGTTCCTTGACAACTGTGCTCTATTTACAAGGGAAAAAAATTGCAGGTTTTGCATATAATCCAGCAGTAACAAACATTATGATGGTCAGTTATGCTCTCAGTGACATTTGTGCAAAGCCACTGTCTTCAGATTGTGTCCTCAGTGACACCTGTGCAGATCTGTTGCCTTCAGTAAGTTTGTCCCAGTGTAACTAATTTGGAATGTAGTTAATGAGTCTGTTGATGATGCACAAGCAATAGAATCCAGCCCACATTCTCTTCGTTGTGGTGGCTCTTCAAGACTTAAAGGAATAAAAAGCAATAAAAAACATAGTCACTAAGCCTATGTCTTCATTGCACAGTTAACCCAGTGACTGGCACCTGGGTCTAAGCACATGGGTTAGCCTTGCCCATGTGTGAGCATCCCTACCAGACATGCCAAACTCGCAAAAATAATGCAGAAATTGGGCTTGTTTTTGGCTTAATTGGCTTGTGAGTTGCTTGGTTTTTTGGTTTGTATCTTGTTGCTTGTTGCCTCTTTTTCTTTTTTTGATCGGGCCACGGCAAGCAGGGGCAACGGGGCGAGGGGGGGGGGTGTCAAGCAGCAGCAAGGGCTGGGGGGAGAGTCAGAGATGCACAGCAGGCCCACCACAGTCCCAGACTGCAGGCCGGGGGGATCTAGTCACATAAAGTGTTGGGGTTCTTAGGGATTGGCTTGTTTTGGCCTTGTTTTGAAATGGAAGTAGCTTGATTTTTGGCTTATTGTGAAAGTTGGAGTGCTTATTTACTGCGTGAAAGTTGGCAACTGTGATCCCTACAGCAAAACCTAACCTACGCTACTGTGTTGTCACTGTTTCTGTGCTCACTGAGTCTGGGTGCATAACCCACAGTTCTTTGTGCTGAGACACTCTAGGATTCTATCCTACTCAGCTACAGGAAAACTTGTCTGTCCTTTGCGGGGAATTGTGGGAAGGCATTGGAAGACTATTAGCACACAAGTGATTTACTGTGTCCTCATTGCAAAGTGTGTGGGTTCCAACCTGAGTTAAACCAGAGCCTGGGTTCTAATTTATGCCCTTCACTGGGTAAGATAGCTCAGGCTTAAAATACATCCAAACCTGGGTCAGATTTTTTTCTTTGTGGATGCTAGATGGGGGGGGGGGGGTAGGGAGGTGGAGAGGTGTTAGACTAAAACCCATGTAAAAGAGCCCGAGTTAACTGTGCAGTGAAGACATACCCTAAAGCAGGGATAGTCAATTATTTTTCTGTCAAGGTCCAGATTTCTTGGTTAAGGTATAGTCAAGGTCCAGACTCCAGAGAAAATTACAAGTCAATAAAAAGATGTTGCGGTCCATTCAAAAGCGTCTGGTGGTCTGGATTTGTACCGCAGTCAGCCTATTGACTACCCCTGCCCTAAAGTCCATAAGATAAGACTCTGCATATGCACAGGGAGTTGAGCTATTGAGGAGGAAGAAAACATTTTTATGTTTCAGATCAGAACCTTACTTTAGTCTTAGCCATTTTATTGTGTATGTGTTGTCTTTAACTTTCCCGTGATATACACTTTGCAGACCTCCTTTGATAATACTCAATTTATCCACTTCTAATATTATCTTCTGTTCAGACACAAGAGCTTCTGCCAAAAGATCCAGCCTTGGTTGAGGTTTAAAGAGGAAAAATACTTGGAAATTTATGAGCATGAGCAGTGAAGCTTCCTGTAAAAGCTAAAAATGTTTGGCATCCATAGGTATTCATGGCAGCAAATCCAGCAGAGGCACGTAATGTGTATTCTCACTCATTTCTGCCCAGTGGGATGTTTTCACAATGATTGCTTTACAATGGGAGATTTCAAACAACACAGTGTAGTTTAATATTTTGCAGGGAAAACCTTATACTAGATGCCCAGGATAGGTTAGAAGATATCCAAAGATTTCTACTAGTTTGTCAAAGATCTATGCAGACTTGCACTCAAATTCTATACACCTGGGTACAGAAAGCTTGGTCTTCAGTTTCAGCTAGACAGTTAGGTATGATTTTAGTCCAGAAGTCATTTCCCATGAATTCACATTAACTGCATAATCTGACTTTTCTATAACACAAAGTTACTTTGGAAAGTAAAGTTCCCACTTTAAAGTGCAGGCAGATTGATTCATTTCCTGTATGGAATGTATTGTCAGTTAAGTTTCACTAGAGTGAGAGCTATAGCAGCATTCTCCTGCCTTTTCCCACACCAGATTTGAGCTAAATTCTAAACCAAAACAAAACACCACCCCACCCCACCCCACCCACCCCTCTCATCTATTTTCTTTTCTTTTACCCTCACTGAACCTGTCCATCGTGAGTGGTGGTATTTACTAGGTCTACAGCCACCCCTTCATGGGAATCTGTATGCTGTTGGAATTGCTCTTGATTTTTAGAAAAAACAAAAACCTATTCTGTTTTGGATAGTGCAGGAAGGAACATTAAATGAGACTAGGTCAGGTCAGATATAAAGGAAGCAGGAAGAGAACAACAGTGAGCAAGGAAACATTTGTATGAAAACAATTTCACATTCATCTTTCATGGAGCTATTAGTAAAATAATTAATCAGGTAGTGTACCCTGAACGCAGTGGGAGGAAAGAGTTGCAAAACAATGTATCTCTAAGAAGGTGAAATAAGTTCAGATTTACTTAAAGTGTACTTAAATGTTTGTTCTACCAATTCAGAAAATGAGGGAAGGGGGAATGGGCATTGTGGGGCTTTGTAGCCTTAACCACAATTTTTTTAATTTCGACATTTTCAATTGTACTTTTGAAAAAGCAGCTATCAAACAAAATTGCACACCTGTACACATCAACTTGTAGTTCCATTATCTTGGGGTTTCGAGGATAAGAAAAGACCCACATGCTGAATTTCAACAAATATATCAAACATTATCTCCTGACATAACCACCGAGTCCTCGTCAGTGTGAACTAGCAGACTTTTGCCACTGTAGACTTTATTCATTTATTTTATTCTTCAACAGCAATTGTTTTAATGCTAGGCTTGAATTGCCATTTTCCCCACCTGGTTCCTATTGATTTGTTCTGTTTATTAAAAAAAAGCCTGAGAATTTATCTGTCTTCTTTTTTGCCAGTGAATGAATTTCATTTGAGCCAAAAGCCATTTGTTTGATATGTATCCATTATGTGTTCCTGCCAATTTCTAATGTATGCAATAAGGCTCACTATTAAAGACAAAAGCAAACAAGTTCATGCTGTAAAGTACCCTGTCCTAGCATGCGTGGTTTCTTATGTAAATCTCGGGTCTGATTTTTTATGTACTGTCTTTATTTTTGTGGTTCCAAAGTCCTGACTGGGAACATTTAGGAGATCAGTTAAAGATATTACAGTATGCAGTACTGAAAATAATACCTGAATGTGCACCATAGCATTCATTTCAAGGGATGACTGCACGTACTAATGATTACCCAGCATTTGGGCTACAGAGTAGACCTCTATTTCACATTTGTGCTGGAGAAAAGGCACAAATGTTTGAATGAGGTTGGTGTACGTGTTTATTTCATAGCCAGACTTCTCCCCACCTCCATCTGAAAAGGGGAGGGACTGGGGAAAATAGTCGGATGGCAGAAACAGCACATTATGTACCGAATTCTCTGATGGTGTAATACATTGGTGCAGTGCTGTTGAAGAATCTTGCCCTATCACATTTTAGCCCCAATTCAATCTCTGAAATGCATCAGATATCATAAGGTGCTGTAAGGGAAACTGCTACAGTAACATACTGACAATTAAAATACTGCGGGTTGCATTGTGTAGCTGTGTCTGGACACAAAGGGTTTGATTCTCATTTGCACTAAGGCCCCTTTGCACTGCTCTGCTAGTATAAAAGGGCATTAAGGTAAGTATACTCATTCTAAGGCTCCTTTACACTGCCAGAGTGGTGTAAAGAGGCCTCAGTGTAAATTAGAATAAGGCCCATAAATTTTTTGCTTTGCTTTCCTTTGCTCTCAAGAAGAATTCCAAATTGCTTTAAATTGTATTTATATCAACTTTATAAGGTGCAGGACTCTTTTTTTAGATACAAGATTATGCAGTTTAATGAAACAAGCAGTTTCGTTGCCTGACCTTTCTCTAACTAATCTGGCAAAGCACTACAGGTCTGTTCATTGTCCTGCTTTCTTTAAACGATACTCTGTGTGAGGAGGGAACAAGATGCATATTTGGATCTGGATTCAGATCCAAATTCAAACTTTCCCCATCTTGTGGATCATTATGATTAGGGACCCGGGTACAGGCCATTACACAGGGAGCTCAAAGTTGCAAAATTCACATCAGCATTAAAATCCAAAGTTTGAATATGCAGGGAGAAATGCTTGGCATTCTGGATCAGTCTAATCTCTTGCATGACTAGAACCAATTGAAAAATTTCAGACAATTTTGAGGAACTATTTTTTCAGAAATATGTCTGCATTTGTTTTTTAACCAGCTCTAGTTATGATGTAAGTTTTGAATGACTAAAGAAGACCAGAAAAGGAATTTTGTTTTGCTATTTTTTTAATTTCAGAAATTCTTATACAGTACAACACCTGTCTAATCATCATGCCATGAGGGTTTCAGCAGGGAATTCACTGTATATCTCTCATGATTTTCATTTTAGCCTTCTTTCTATAATACAGTTTTAAGGCAGCATATTTAAAGGCTGAGATACATACTGCCAGCAAATGGGACAGAACCAGAACCAATGATTGAAAGACAGCCCTACTTAGAAAATTTTATGAAAATATAAATTTGGGAGCATGCCAGGGTGCCTGTAAATGTTTGAAGGCGATTGTTTGTTTGCAGCCCCCTCATTCACTACTCCCAGTACTGACAGCCTTCAGCTGTGTGCAGTATTTAAGTTCAGACAGTTCTAGCCCAATGGCATGCCTTTACTTCAAACCAGCCCAATAAAATAGTATCAGTAAAATCTTTAAAAGAGTGTTTCATGCACCGTGACAGGCTGAAATCCATTTCTTTCAAATAAATTTTTAAAAAGAGACCTGAGATTTCTCTAATTTCAGAAGTCTGAATCCTCTGTTATGCATCTACCATTGCTTTCTCACAGTAAGAATACGTGGTACTGCTTCCTTTTAAGATTGCCTGTTTAACTCCACCCTGAGGATAAGATTTGCTCTTTAAAGAATCTTGCATTTATTTCTTTTGAATAGATGCCTCTTTTGATTTTTCACCTTTTTAAATTTTCACTATAATTAGCTTAATTTTTTAAATTAAAAGTAATTTTGAACCAGGAAACCTGTCACTTTCAACAACTTTTAAATACTTTTCAATTTGTTTTTCAAAAAGAGGAAATTTAGTCAAAACTGACCCTTCCCCATAGACAGAATGTTTCGTTAAAAAATTTCCAACAAGTTCTAATTACATAATGTGTTTCATCTTGGTGAATCCTAAAGTGCTTTACAAACTGTTATACAAACAACGTACAGGGATTAATTAACTGTCTCTAGGGAAGAATGTGGTGGCTGTTTTATCAGGGCACAAAAACTAAAAGTTTAGGACAGGAAGTGAAGAATATGCATCTAGTTCAGATAAGCATCCCAAACGTTCAGGGATCTATACAAAACAAGGAGAGAAAAGTCATCAAAGTATTCTCAACCCATTCTAAAAATATGGAAAATGAAAATGCTATCAAATTGTATGTGGTAAGTTAAAATCATGACCAGTGCATTATAACTGTGTATTTATGTGGTAAGCATGTGTCCGTCATTTGGCAGGAGAAGACCTAAACTGTCAAAAAATGTCTAAATTAGTTCCAAAGTTTGGGGAGTGATTTTATATTTATACAGATGCTTAAAGATATGTTGGGCATGTGCAACGGAAACAGGGATATAATGATAGTTGGGGATGTTTTCGAATAAAGAGGGTCAAGTGATGTAAACCACAACATAGTCAGCATGCTGTCATTACCTAATTAAATAATAGCATTCAGGACAATGGTATTTTCTTCCGTATTTTTGTTTTGGCCTGCTTGAGGTACTGGCAATTCTATGTAATTTTTTTTTTAACGTACAAAATGCGTGAACTCCTTAAGCACTAACTGTAAAATAAATCACCCTATAGAAACCACGCCAGCCAGAAAAGCGTGCCTTAAGCTTCACAGACATAATTGTTCTTCTGTTGATAAATGCTTTAAACACATCTTATGCAATATAAAACAGAATAATTACTGTAATCAGAACATCACAAGCTGGGCCAGGACTCAGGAGAAGGTTACAGAAAAATTTCTTAAGATGAGTGGTGCTCTGCAAAAGTTCTGACTTCTGAGAATTAGTGAGACATTGTCACTGTTAAAATGCACACTACTGCTCTCTTTATTAACACATTACATTCCTTCAACAATCTCTAAAAATGTATACAATTTGTACTGCATGACACCATTTCCAAAAGAACTATTTTGGGGGCATCAATCAAAATTCAATTCAAAGTATAGCTTCAAAAAGTTTAACTTTAAGTCCTTTTTACAATAGCATTGTATGTTTAGGAAGAATCTTTCATCTAGAAGAGCCAGTTCCCAAGGCACTGTACAGACTGTGGGCTTGATTCACCCTGAAAGTAAAGGAGGATTCAAATTGCGCTCCCATCTTTGCCTGCTGGAACAACTGTTCCAGAAATGGCTCTCATCTCCTGCTGCTCTTCTCTATGCTCTGTTAAGAGCTGCACAAGGAGGCCATTTGCAGTGCACAACAAATTTCATTGGTCCTACAAAACCCAGGAACCGTTACATATTAATAGGTACCATCTATTGGCAGTGTATGGATTAACTATTTACATATATGCAGATATAGAGCACTCATAACATGCTCTCCATAGGAGCTCCACTGGTGAAGATTGTCATGGGGAAGCAATGAATCAGAACATCTCTTTGCTGCTCTGGCTCCAGTCGCTCCCTAACTGACCCACCCACTTTTGGGGCTTTCCTGGCTAACTCCAATGCCTCCCTCTTTCTCTTCAGCAAGAGCCCTCAGAAGCTAACCACACTGTCCCATCACTGGGGACTTGCAGCTCAGTAGCTACTGGTGGAAGTCGGTGGAAATCAAAGGGTGAATTAGGCTGCATGTGTATGCTATGGTACAGGTAGGCCACACAGGAACACTTTTATAGGGAAGGTGGCCTAACGGTTTCCTTTTATGTCTGTTTTCAGTTGTTTATAACTTAAAGACAATTTGTGTAAAAGTTCAGTTCATGTGGTTATAATTTGCCAAAGGCTGGATTTTTTTTTTAATTTATTTGTTTTTAAGTTTCAGCAAAAATGGGTAAAAGGGTTAGTGTGTGTGGGGATGTGGGGGAGAAGCAGTTTTGAAAGTTTTGATCAGAAAAGGTGGGGTTTTTTTGGTTTTTTTTTTTTTAAACAGCTGTGGGACTTGTGTGGTTTAGAGTAGAAAGTTGAAATTTGGCTGGGGAGAGAGTCCTGAGGTCACAGAGTTGCCTTTCACTGTTCTCATGAAAATCTACATAGTTTGGGCCATTTTCAGACGTGTGGCAGAATTTGTATTTGAGTGATGATGGCAGTATGATTCAGAAGAAGCAGAAGCCCATAATTAGAGCTGCTTGAAAATCAGAATTTCTGTCCCAGGGGAAATTCTGCTATTTCAAAACTGGTCTCATCCCAAATTGGGACAAAAAGTTGAAAAATAAAAATTCTGAAAAATGTTGATTCAGAAATGTGAAAGTATTTTTAGTCTGCGGAAGAGAAGAATGAGGGGGGATTTGATAGCTGCTTTCAACTATCTGAAAGAGGGTTCCAAAGAGGATGGATCTAGACTGTTCTCAGTGGTAGCTGATGATGGAACAAGGAGTAATGGTCTCCAGTTGCAGTGGGGGAGGTTTAGGTTGGATATTAGGAAAAGCTTTTTCACTAGGAGGGTGGTGAAGCACTGGAATGCGTTACCTAGGAAGGTGGTGGAATCTCCTTCCTTAGATATTTTTAAGGTCAGGCTTGACAAAGCCCTGGCTGGGATGATTTAGTTGGGGATTGGTCCTGCTTTGAGCAGGGGGTTGGACTAGATGACCTCCTGAGGTCCCTTCCAACCCTGATATTCTATGATTCTATGATTCATTTTGGCTTGGTTTTCCAGTGACCATAGTTCAGTGTCATTTTTGTGGTACCTTATGGGAGTTGCAATTTATATTTCTCATAGCATCATTCTCCTTCCAGGGCCAGATTCCCCAGCTGGACTACATCTCCCATGATGCACCATGGCAGTTCAACCACCTGGCAGACCATAGTGCATCATGAGAGAAGAAGTTCAGCCAGGGAACCTGGCCCATAGCCAGTCTTAGAAGGATTAGGTTTTTTTTATTGGTAAATGTCAGTAAATGTTGATTTTTTTCATACACATACAAATCGGTGAAAAAATATTTCCATCGCTAATAATCAAAATTTAAAACTAGGCAAAGAAAACTGCTTATTAGAAACAAAATCCAGTGATTTAGACTTTTGAATTAGTCTTGATAGACATGGACTAGCAAATGAATAGTAAAAACAGGTATAAGTTGTTGATTTAAGGATATTTATTTTGTATATTTTGACGTGATGTTGACAATTTATATTTAAACAGTTATAAAGCTTTACTTTTTGAATCTCAATGTCTACTGTCATTAAATAATTGTTTGACACCCCCCATGACTTCATGAAACTGTGAAAACTTAAATAACTAAAAAAACATTTAAAATCCATAATTCTGTGTAACTGTGAAAATGTAAATATAATAAAAAATGTAAAAAAAAAATGCTGAAAATAAGCACCCATATTATCTGTTGCAATTATTTAAAAAATGAAAATTGAATTCTGCCAAGTCTACCCATAAGGGAGTGTGAAGCCAAGAGGCACCCAAATTACAATTTCCATGAGGCATTGTAGCAGCTCAGTTGAACACAGATTAATGTTGAACTGACCCAAAATAAAACAATTGAATTCAGGTCAAAGAACTGAAATGTTTCACTGTTAACTAAACCAATCTGGAATAAAATATTGCATTTAATTTTCCTGATGGAAAGTCAAAAAAATTTTGGCAAAATTTAAACTTTTTTCCATGGAAAACATTAATTTTTTTTTGTAGAATTTGCATTTTTCAATAGAAAAACATTTAAACAGAAAATTCCTAACCATCTCTATCCATAATCAATGCCTATTGAAAACTACTGAAATAGTAGTAGTTTATATGCCATATAGATTCCCCTATAACTCTTAACATATAATATCAGAGAAGACATAATAATTAAACCCTGGTCGCACTTTCCAGGTCAGTGGAGACTCTACCATGAAGGCAACTACTACTTACTAATACCTACCTTGAATGAGTATTGTGAGGATTAATCCCTTAATATTTTGTAAGTCTATTTGAACATGAAAAGAATGGTGGTGTTATGAATAATAATGTATTTATGTAATACTGCTTCGAGAACAGTGTTTATAGCTGAGAGAAGAAGGGATCCTGCGGGCCTAAGAATTGCCCTAAAGGTCCTGAAGGACTCATGAAAACTCATATACTGTCAATGTATACATCTTTCAAGGCTGCTAGTTACTTCCAAACTTCTTAGTGGAAAATACTGGACACAAACCAGACCTTGTGAGAATTTTTAGATTTCTGTTTCTACTTAACATGTCCCTTTCATCTCCCACTTTCACAAAGTTCCCCAGAGGAGAGAACAGAGTATATAATACACACACACACACACACACACACACACACACACACACACACTTTTATGCTTTTTCTGAAGAGGGCTCATTTTTACATTAGTGTGAATTTAAGGTTTGATCTTCTCTAGAAAAATATACCTACAACAGAAACAGTTAGGCATTACTTGTATTCTAATAGGAGTCCGGTGGCACCCTGAAGACTAACAGATTTATTTGGGTATAAGCTTTCGTGGATAAAAAACCCACTTCTTTGCGAAATTTATGCCCAAATAAATCTGTTAGTCTTTAAGGTGTCACCAGACTCCTCGTTTTTGGGGATACAGACTAACACGGCTACCACTCTGATACTTGGATTCTAATGTATACTCCAAAATGCATGGGGAATTAGAGAGAGAACTTTTCTTTGGAGCACAGGTTCTTAAACTATGGCTTATAGACCAATGGTAGTCTGTGAAGAGTTGGCTTTTCATAGATGGTGGCTCTCCTTCTTGTTTTCAACTACTAAATGACATTAAAGGAAGCTAAAAGTACATTAAATGCCTAAGATATTGCTCCTCAAAAAGACTATTCTCTAGTTTTAGACACAATTTTATATCTGTCCTACACAGACTTGTTCTTTCTTTTTAAGATTAGTTAGACCACTGGTCCAATAGAATGTGGAATTTTTTATGTTCCTTTTTACCATGTTAAGTATCTGATCCACTCTAAATCATTTCACATGTTCTGTAAGTAGGGCTGGGTTAGGGAAATAACTTTATATACACGTGCTGGTAATCGCTGACTTCCAAGAGCCTATTGCTCCTAATGTATCCTTCTACTTGTAATATGTTCTGCCTGTATGATTTCTTTCTTGAAATAAGTAGGACCACTCACATGTTTAAAGTTAGCAAAGAGTCCTGTGGCACGTTATAGACTAACAGACGTATTGAAACATAAGCTTTCGTGGGTGAATACCCACTTCGTCGGATGCATGTAGTGGAAATTTCCAGAGGCAGGTATAAATATGCAAGCAAGACAGGCTAGGATAACGAGGTTAATTCAATCAGGGAGGATGAGGCTCTCTCCTAGCAGTTGAGGTGTGAACATCAAGGGACGAGAAACTGCTTTTGTAGTTGGCTAGCCATTCAGTCTTTGTTTAATCCTGAGCTGATGGTGTCAAATTTGCAAATGAACTGAAGCTCAGCAATTTCTCTTTGAAGTCTGGTCCTGAAGTTTTTTTTTGCTGCAGGATGGCTGCCTTTAAATCTGCTATTGTGTGTCCAGCGAGATTGAAGTGTTCTCCTACAGGTTTTTGTATATTGCCATTCCTAATATCTGATTTGTGTCCATTTATCCTTTTACGTAGGGACTGTCCAGTTTGGCCAATGTACATAGCAGAGGGGCATTGCTGGCACATGATGGCGTATATTACATTGGTGGATGTGCAGATGAATGAACCGGTGATGGTGTGGCGGATCTGGTTATGTCCTGTGATGGTGTCGCTGGTGTAGATATGTGGGCAGAGTTGGCATCGAGGTTTATTGCATGGATAGGTTCCTGAGTTAGAGTTACTATGGTGTGGGGTGTAGTTGCTGGTGAGGATATGCTTCAGGTTGGCGGGTTGTCTGTGGGCAAGGACTGGTCTGCCTCCCAAGGCCTGTGAAAGTGAGGGATTGTTGTCCAGGATGGGCTGTAGATTACTGATGATGTGTTGGAGAGGTTTTAGCTGAGGACTGTATGCGATACCCTGTGAAGTTCTGTTGGTTTCTTTCTTGGGCTTGTCTTGCAGTAGGAGGCTTCTGGGTACATGTCTGGCTCTGTTGATCTGTTTCCTTATTTCGTCATGTGGGTATCATAGTTTTGAGAATGCTTGGTGAAGATCTTGTAGGTGTTGGCCTCTGTCTGAGGGGTTGGAGCAAATGCGGTTGTACCTCGGTGCTTGGCTGTAGACAATGGATCATGTGGTGTGTCTGGGATGGAAGCTGGAGGCATGAAGGTAGGCATAGCGGTCGGTGGGTTTTCAGTATAGGGTGGTGGTAACGTGACTGTCACTTATTTGCACCGTGGTGTCTAGGAAGTGGACCTCCTGTGTAGATTGGTCCAGGCTGAGGTTGATGGTAGGGTGGAAGCTATTGAAATCATGGTGGAATTCTTCCAGGGTTTCCTTCCCATGGGTCCAGATGTTGAAGATATCATCAGTGTAGCATAGGTAGAGAAGGGGCGTGAGTGGATGAGAGCTGAGGCCAGCCATAAAAATGTTGGCATATTGTGGGGCCATGCGGGTGTCCATAGTGGTGCCACTGGTCTGGAGGTATATATTGTCACCAAATTTGAATAATAATTGTGCTTGAGGATAAAGTCACAGAGTTCAGCAACCAGTTGTGGCATCATCAGGGATACTGTTCCTGACAGTTTGTATTCCATCTGTGTGTGGGATGTTTGTGTAGAGAGCCTCTACATCCATGGTGGCTAGGATGGTGTTTTCTGGACGATCACCAATGCATTGTAGTTTTCTTAGGAAATCAGTGGTGTCACAGAGATAGCTGGGAGTGCTGGTGGAGTAGGGTCTGAGTAGAGAGTCCACATATCCAGACAGTCCTTCAGTGAGAGTGCCAATGCCTGAGATGATGGGGTGTCCAGGATTTCAGGATTTGTGGATCTTGGGTGATAGTAGAATAACCCCGGTCAGGGCTCTAAGGGTACGTTGATTTGTTCCTGTGTTAATGTAGGGAGTGTCCTGAGTAGCTGGTGTAGTTTCTTAGTGTATTCCTCAGTGGGATCTGAGGAAAGTGGCCAATAGAATTTCGTATTGGAGAGCTGTCTGGCAGCCTCCTTTTGGTAGTCAGACCATGTCAGGTTTCCTTCCCCACTCTGAACTCGCTTTTAGTTTGTATATTGAAAAAATTCAAACACCACAGATTCTTAGTAAGTGGATTAGGATTTTATGGTAGCTACAGGCATGGTTTTTGCTTATGTAAGTTACCTTATATTTCTGCCAAGAAAGTGGCATATTTTTCTCTTTCTAGTTTAGTTTTGGCTACCATGTGTGGGTGTGCGGTACATTTTGTTGTAGATACTATATCTGTTTTTCTTTCCTGTTTATGTGTTGATAATATCTTAAGGGGCCAAAAAAAATCAGAGCTTACAAGCTTCTGAAAGTTCAAGTAACTCTTTTCATAGTTATGGCCACAAATACTGTTGTCAGTAGAGAGAGAAACTACATCGTTAGCGAACAAACTTCCAACTGTGAAATGCAGTTTTACAGGACATGCAGTGAAAGAGAGAGAAATAGGTTAGAGAAAAATTTGGAACGTTTGTTCTAGTGCTTCATATGCTTAGCAAGGCTGCCCTTAGACTTGCAAATTCAGCTCAGGATACATCTCATACTCAGGCAACTTCAGGCAACTTGAGCCGAGCTTCTCAGTTATGTTGAGATATTAATCACTAGAGAGAAGAAAGACCAGAAAACTCATTTTCACTAGGATTTAAATTCAGATCTCTCTAGAGATGAAAAGCTAGCTCATTAACATACAATACCGTCAAGATTATTAGAGTCCTATTCAACTTGCAGGCCAAAACACGGTATTAATAACCTACATTGGGGCACACAAATAAATTGCAGCGCAGGACGCATTAAATACAGTCTTAATTTACTTATGAATATATGTTTAATACCAGCAATAATCTCAGTTCACAAATTTTATTGTAAATTACGACTAATGTGGTCAAATGCGGTCTCCCAGGCAATTATTATGTTTAATTGGATGTTTTAATAACTGACCCTTTTCTAACATGGCTATTCTTACAGAATCACAGAAGTTAGAAATAGAAAAGAGGGAAGATCCAGCCCATCTCTCAGCCCATGCAGGACCATTCTGCTACAGTATATTACCTAGGACATTCTTCAGTATAGTTTGAAAAGTTCTGAGCAATGGGCCTTCTAGTCCTTCCGTAAGGAAGCTATTCCACATCCAAATACATCTCAACACAAAGAAGTTTTTCCTGATATACAGCCTAAATATTTGCTTCCTAAATTCCATCTCATTACTCCTTGTCCTACTTGTAGACTTTCTGGTAATATAGCATCCAGACTGGAGTGCAATATTCCAGTGCAGTCACACCAGAGGCAGTTGCGTTGGAACAAATTTTATAGTGGGGGTGCTGAAAGACATTGAACAGTGCTGAAATCCCTATATGATGGAAACCACTCCAAGCCAGGAGGTCCTCTTGCACTCCCAGCACCACTAGTTCCAGCACCCCTGACCAGAGGAACAACTGCTTTTGCACTAGGATACCATTTTGTATGCAGCCTGAAACTTTACCAGACTTTTTTGTATCCATATTGTTTAGCAAACTCATGTTGAATTGTCTGTCCACTGTCATCCCTGGAGGACTTTCAGCATTGCTGCTTCCTAGGTTTCTCCCTGCCATTGAGTACACCAGTGGTTCCCAAACTTTTTCCGCCGCTTGTGCCGGGAAAGCCCCGGCGGGCCAGGCCGGTTTGTTTACCTGCCGCGTCCGCAGGTTCGGCCCATCGCGGCTGCCAGTGGCTGCGGTTCGCTGCTCCAGGCCAATGGGAGCTGCTAATCTAATAAGCTGTTTACTCTCTCTGCCAGATCAGTATTGAAGACATTAATGAAACAGCTTTTAATACTGAAACTCGTACTACTCCACTGGGCAGTCTCTGTCCCACAGCTTGATACAGTTCCATTTATCGCTATCCTGTGTTTACACTCTTTTAGCCAATTTTCAGCACACATGATCGTGACTTTATCTGAGCCCACTGGAATTAATTTTTCATGTAAGATTTCATGAGGTGCCTTCAAATGTATTGCTAAAATCCCCAAATATTGTATCCACCATATCCCTTTCATCCATAAATATTCGCAAAAAGAAAAGGAGTACTTGTGGCACCTTAGAGGCTAACAAATTTATTTGAGCATAAGCTTTTGATGAAGTGAGCTGTAGCTCACGAAAGCTTATGCTCAAATAAATTTGTTAGTCTCTAAGATGCCACAAGTACTCCTTTTCTTTTTGCGAATACAGACTAACGCGGCTGCTACTCTGAAACCATCCATAAATATCGTAATTCTATTTTTTAAAAAACAGACTGTTTGGCCTGGTAAGACTTGGAGCATGATCCTGCAGCCTTTACTCATAAATAACTCAAACTAACAAGGTATTTAAGCATGTAACTAACTTTAAGGACAAGGTGGAATTTGTGCCTTGGGAGAGTTTTTTAACCTAAGCTGGTAAAAATAAGTTTAGGGGGTCTTGCATGCGGGACCCCACATCTGTACCTCAGAGTTCAGAGCATGTAATGTACAGTCCATAGCCTTGTAACTGACACATCATGACTTGGGGGGCAGGGTGGGGAAGTGCAGCGGAAGTTGAGAGAAATATGCATGTGGCTGTCTCATGTTGCTTAAATTTTGCCCTGAGAAAGGGGATGCCTTTCACAGGATTGCTCACTTGATTTGCAGGGAATTTGTAAGACACTAAAGAGTACAATACTGCACTATTATGCAGCATAAGAAAGCTTTAGAAGTAGCAACATTGATATAGGGCATTCAGAGGTCAATGTGTTATGCTAGTCCTGTGCTGGTCACCTGATTTCTAATGGTTGCTTTAAATACAAAACAAGAGTCCTCCAGTTAGATGTATAGAAGCAGCAAACGTTGTTGTTGTTAACAATTTTTTTTCTTTTATTCCAGTGTAAGTGTAATCCCCACCATGATAATAGTTGTAATGGTAAGTGTAAGTTGCAATCCCCACCATGATAATAGTTGTAAAAAGTCCTGAGAAAATGGCATCTGATAAAACCATGGGTGCTTTCATCTCATCATTCACTGTACGTGCATTTAAAAAAAAAAAAAGGAAAGAAGGCTGCTGATTTCTAGCTGAATATGAGCTGATATGTATTAGCAGATAAAAAGGTATACTGAAATGCATGGATATTAAGGCCTTCACCCTGTCAGCCATTGCAAGGGGAGCAGCAGGGTTCTCAAAGTTATTGCCCTCCAATGCAAATGAAATTTATACATGGAGACAAGTAAGGGCATGAACTAGGAGTAGTCCTGTACCCAGAGGGTGAGATTCAGAGGGCCAGCACAGGCCTATGCACAGCTTAGTCCCACCTAAGTCTTCAAAATCATATTTTAGTGGAACTTTAAAGAGGTGTGTAGGCCTTGTTCTGGTCCTCTGCACAAGTGTGAATTTCACCTTCCAGGCCCATTCTTTTAAGCTTCTAGTCCTGTGTGTTATCTTACTCTTGTCTTGCAAATTGTCCCTTGGAAGGCAAATGGACTATGGGCAGGAGTAAGCTATGTGTGGGGCAAGCATTTCAGGTTTAGGCTAGGTGTGGTGGTAAGTCTCAAGCTCCACTTACACCAGTGCACCCTTTCTCCTAATTGTACAGGGTAGAAAGTAGGTGAGGGCAAAGGCCATGTCTCAGGAGATATGGCTTTAAGCAGTGTCCCCACCATACTGTTGAAGGGCTTAGCTAAGTGTTCCTTTCTAAGGCCTCTCTTCCTGATACCCCAGGGTAACCTGGCAGTTGCACAGCAGCACTCTGACACATTATTAGGTCCCAGTGCTTTCCCTCTCCCGCTCACCTCACTTTTTATTTTATGCTTATATACGGCAACACCCCAAACCTGCACTGTTCATGATCAAACTCTAAATCTGCAGCTCTTCTCTTGTCACATGTTCACAGTACCCTGTTTGATCTTACCTACAGAAGCATGTGTATCATAATAGCTATGCCCAGCACAAGAAGTCAAAGATAGCGGCACCTACCTAGCCCAATAGATTACTGAATGGACCCTGTATTGCTTTGTGAAAGTCCCAGCTTTAATTACTGGCTGTTTCTCTTGCTCTTCGCAATAGCAGGGACAGGAGTGCTGAGGAAGAGAGAGAGAGACAGCTCTGGAGAAGAACAATAGAATTTGAAGTCATTTCATAGGGAAGGGTATTAATGAGTTCTGAAAGGTTCCAGCCACGTTACTTACTAGGCCTGCCATATCTCTTCAGCAAGCGGAGAGACTATTTACCTTTTTCCTTCTTGTGTGTGTGTGTATGTGTGTCTCTCTCTCTCTCTCGTATTATTTGAGGGGCAGTGGTTCTGGTGATGCCAAAACTTGGAATCCTGGGACTGGGGGGAAAAAAAGGCATTTGGGTTTGCTGGATAGGGTAGGGGAATGTTCATCAAGGCTGTGGATTTCATTCACATACTTGTTCATTACTGATCCTACTGTAAATGGAATATTTGGAGCACATAATCACTCTTTAAGGCCTGATCTCTCTTTCTTGTGCCTGGACTTTCAGAGGCATTTAGCCACAAGTGATATATTATATGGCATGATGGCCTTTCCAAGGTTATAGATCAACACCCCATTCAGATAAGCAGGTCAGGACTTTGACCAGCATGATGTCCTGAATTCTTGCTTGATCACTTAATTTCTTATAATAACCCACACTTCTGTATTTGTAGCATGATATGGGCCTGTTGTAGCTTGTGCTTCATTGAAAGTAAAGTTTCAAAAACAATCTTGAATTCTTATTTCACTGGCCTGCATTCATTCATTATTTGTGTCAAACCTATAAATCAACCCTGCGATTCCCTTTGTAGAAGCAGTTCCCTGTTCTACCGTTATTCCTCTAATAATTCTCATCTCTTTCAGCTTATACAGCTGCCTTCTGCTGTCTTTAAATAATTGCTTGTAGATTAAAATTCTTGGCATTGAGTGGCCTTTCTCTAATCAGATGTCATCATCCTGATTATTTCTGTTCCTCGGGGGATTGAAAGCTTGTAATCTTAATTTGTAAACCAGTCTGATTAAAGGTATCTTATTTACAGGGCTTTAAATGAGAACTCAGTATGTTTCCTTTATTTACGGGAAAATGCGAATCAATTATCCTTTTTATTGAGGTGGTTTGTGAGAGGGCAGCCAGCCTTTGGGCTACTCAGGCACATGCATATGGCACAGCTACCACAGCATATTTCCTTAAAACAGTCCTGCCACTCATTATTAAGATGCAAAGTGTTCTAATACAGTCACCCCTGACTGCTTGGCTAATGTACCTTGACTCCAAACCCCATGTAAATCCATTCCTTTACAACGTACACCGTGTTCACATCAAACAAATTCAGTCCTTCCTTCCCTTCCCAACAATCCCTTTATGGGCGAGTCCTGTAAAATGGCCAACATTTGAATGTTTGGGTTTCTAAAGACAGTGGGAGTTGTGGATTGGTGAGCACCTCTGAAAATGAGGCCGCTTACTTAGGTGCCTAAATACAGATTTAGGAGCCTACCTTTAGAAACCAATATTGTTGGCCATTACTTTTACACAGTACATCTCAGATTCACTTGCAGTATGAGATTATCAATTGAGAAAATGCTTCACAAAGATCTTAAAACAAAACTTTTCCTTTAAAACAAAACTTTCCTATAAAGCTGCTAGCAAAATGTTGAGTTTAAAAATAAAGTTGGGTGTTTGTATTGGCCATTTGTTTCTTAAATAATGTATCTGGCACTTGAGAAAAGGCACATCATGAGCTAGTTCATAGAAAAAGTATGTATGTAATGTTAACCCATCTACCAAGTAAATCAAGTCAAACAAAGCAGCAAAAGGCAGCAATTAAACGGCAGAGTGTTAGCTGTCAACATGAATTTATTAACATGAATGATATTTCTGAACATGAAGTTATTAGGGCTGCGTGGAAATTTTCTGCTAACATGTTTTTTGTGTCTACTTCAATTACATTTCTTTTAGAAATTGGAATGGAACATTTTGATTTTGTTTCAAAATGACTTTTTTTCACAAATTTTTTAAAAATTTGTATGATCCATATAAACATTTTAAGAAGTCAAAATCTGAACAAAATTTTTTTGATTGACCCAAAGCAGGGCTGGTTTTTTTTTTTTTTTTTAAGAATTTTGCTCCACGGAAAATTTTTAAAAATTGTTTTCATCTAGTTTTTTAATAGGAAAAAAAAACTTCAAAATCCTGGAATTTTCTGTGAAACAAAAAATCTGGTTCCCACACAGCTCTGCTAGTTATATGCTTATAGCACTAGTCTATTTTTCATCATTACATTGTTTCTGTAGTAAGTTATCAGTCATAAATCCTTCATTAAACAAAGATTCATTTACAGGCTAAGTCATGAATGCCACGCTGTTAAAACCATAGTTGGTGTTGTCCTGCTTTAAATGCTTCGAAGCTGTAAAGCTAAATTATATGTAAAAATCTTATATTAGGTTTTCTGTCCTGAAGGCAAGGATTCTTGTATGAGAAAGTAAACTATCCAGTTTTGGCTTTCTTCCAATGATAATGTATGGCTGCTTGGACTGCATGTTATAGGCAATGAGAAATATGTTTTTGTATTGCCACTTAATTTACTAAATCTACCATTAATAGAAAAGCAGTATTCCATTATGAACATACCCAGTACAAGAAAATACTTGGTATTACTTTTCTTTCTGCCCTTTATTTGAATAATATCTCTATGTGCCTGTGTATGTATGGTATATAATGGTATATATAAGGAGAGTGCTGAAATAGGTGCAATGGGTTAATGGATCTGTTGAAATGAATCTCATAGTAGTAAACAGCAAATGTCCCCAGAGCCTTTTCCATATAAAATGTAAATTATTTTGAGCTGTAATTGACTCAAATAACTAATCACTCTTTTTTAAAAAAAAAAAATCCTTATGTCTACCAATCTTTTCATTTTTAGGCCGTTATGCCTTATGAAGCCACGCTGATCACTTGGAGTAGTACCATCCTTAATTGATATTATTGTCTGCAAGCTGTGACTATAAATTGTGCTCCATAGGTTTCTCGTATATGCAGTACTCTGTATCATCTACCCCCGTCTTTCTGTTGTTATAATCATTTTCTTCTACTCCTCGCCATTTTTTCAATGTCATTTATATTATTGCTATATTCTAGATGTAGTGGCATCTGGACTCTGCCAAGGAGCTTTATTACCTCCTTAGCAGAGCTGTGCAAATAACCAAGATTTTGGTTTGGTGGCCAAAATGAAAAATTGCAAAAAAAAAAAAAAAAAAAATTGTTTGGGATTCATCCAAAACAAAAATCCTTTTGAATTTTACAGTGAAATGAAAATATTGGCAAATTTTTATTTTGGGTTGCATGAAACAGTTTGTTAGACCCACTATGAAATGTTTTATTTCAGTTTGGGGTTTTTATAACTTTTAAAAAAAATAAAACTAAGGTAACATCAAGACATTTTGAATCGAAACATCAAAACATTTCTGTTTTTTCAGAATTTTTACAGCTGAAACAATCTGTCAAATTCAATGTAAATTTTCAAAATGTTTCAGCTGATCTGAATCTGCATCGTTCAGTGAAAAACACTGAATCCAAAATATTCACCCAATACTATTCCTTAGGGTTTTTTTAAAATGAGATTTCTCTAATGTGCATATACACCTAAGAGTTATAATGACTTCTTGTGAAATGGTGGTGCATTGCAAGTTATGCCATTTATCATACACCACCTCAGATGTATTTCAAGAGTTGCCACTTTCTAAATAGTTGTTCCCCATTTTGTCTCTTTTTTGTATTAATTCACTGTGTTTCTAGTCTCTTTTATTCAATAGGTAATTTAAAATGATTCAAAATTCTGTGAAATTTGAAGGCAATACTGACTTCAATGACAGGTTTCAGAGTAGCAGCCGTGTTAGTCTGTATCCACAAAAAGAAAAGGAGGACTTGTGGCACCTTCGAGACAAACAAATTTATTTGAGCATAAGCTTTTGTGAGCTACAGCTCACTTCATCGGATGCATCCAATGAAGTGAGTTGTAGCTCACGAAAGCTTATGCTCAAATAAATTTGTTAGTCTCTAAGGTGCTACAAGTCCTCCTTTTCTTTTTGACTTCAATGAGACACACATTTTCTCAAATTTTTTATTCTCGCTTTATTGATGACTAGTAATGGTGTGATTGTTAAGCCATATTTTCAGCTTCATTGTTTGAAATGCAAAAAGCCATCACATATAAGGTAAACTTCATGGAAATGAACACTCTGGAAACATATCACCTTCCTGCAATTGCTCCTCAAATCTGAACTCAAAGGAAGTTGCTCTAGAGCATTTCAAACATTTAGGGTCATATTCATCCCATTTTCCACATATTCAGTTCCCATTCGCATCCTGAAGAGAACATCCTACCCCATAGAATTTAGTAATGACAACCTGCAATAACCTGTACAGAGCTCAGCAATACCAAAGATCCCAGGGAAAAAGTAATTCAGAGGTTGGGGCTGGGGGTCGGGGGTGTGTGAGAGAGAGAGAGAGAGAGAGAGAAATGGAAAGTAAGGAAAAAAACTCTTGAACTAGAAAGTTTCAGACCTTTTACCCAAACTCAGAATAATCAAAATTAATCCCAAACAGTTCAAAAGGCTTATGTGGGGTTACTCAAATCCTTCAGAACATATTATTTTAAAACGTGATTTAAGTAACAGGATAAGGTATGTTATTTATTTATCAGTAGGGAATGGCATACGACACACTTTCCCCTCGATCAGCTTGACAATCCTTTCCATAATAGGTCTTGGAACAAACTGAAAATATAAGGATCAAAACCACTGGTACGTAATATGCTCCTGTTAAATGAAATGTATTTGTACATATGATGCTTTTGTGATAACATTTTGTTTTTACTGTTGAACAATTGCAAAGTCAGTTGCAAATTCATAGCCAATGTCGCTCATTTCTCTCATCAAATATCAAGCTATGCAGGGGTGGCAGTTTGAATGAGATGTTGTTGGGACACCATGACGCCAGTATAAAGAGAACTCCTCTACCTGGGAATTATGCTTTGCTTTTACAGTCAAAATACATGCCATTCTCTTTTCTGCCCGCTTTACATTAAAATAAATCTCTCAATGGGATGAAGTCAAGTTATACAACTATGCAATGGGTGTGAGAAGGGATTATTATTTACTATGAAAATACCATGTTACAATTTACAATCCTAATAAGGCTGCTCTCCACAGCCAGAGCAGTATAAGGGCCATTCTCAGTCAACTATCCCATCCGCTCTCCATAATGGACAATTAGGGTCTGATTCTCCACTGCGCTGCACCTATCATTTGCATCTATGGAAAGTGGGTGCAAAAAGCTAGCATTAGTATCTAGTTAGTAGCATGATTTAGTTGCATTTTACAGCCACATGTCTGACAAGAAAGAATCAGGCTCATAGTGTGGGACGTAAGAATGTCTTATCCTATCTATTTAATTAGTTTTATTATAGTATACACATCTGTGAAAAAGCTTAGCACAACTGACAATGCAGTGAGAAACTTTATATCTTTATAAGATATCCAAGCCATATAATTTATGATAGTTTTCCCATTGGATTTAGTTGTTCAGTCATGAACTCTTCTTTTAATTGAATTTCTCTTCCACAAATGGCTGTACCCACACACACACTGCAAGATATCATCTATTGTCATTAATGCCAAAAGACTGTTCAATAGCATCTATGAAAGAAAACCTCTGACAGAATGCAATATTCCACTTCACCAAAATAAAAACAAAACCCTTTGATTTACAGAGTCTGGTTCTTTTCCTATAATAGATGTAGACATTTTGGTGAGCATTCTGTTTTTCCTGTGATTAATGGTGCTATTTATCTCAAGGACTTGAAAACAATCAGGCCAGCTATTGGAAGATGTTGGGCTAAATTCACTGACAGCAGTGGAATTACACCAGGGTTGAATGGAACCCCTGGGGTATAATGGCAATCCATTAGGGAGCCTAAAAAAGTTCAGATAACTGATTGGGAGAAACACCCTAAAGTTGGAGGCTCTGCACAGAGGTTTGGTACATGCAATAGGGAGACCGCAGCAGTGAGTAGGGGCAACAGAACCTGATGTTTGTGCTGGGATTCATTTTGAAAGTTGAGGCAGTGTTCTGTGGAATCCACCTGTTGGAGTTGGCAATAAACATAATATTTCCACCAGTATTCAAAGGTAAGGTACGTGTACTAGTTCAGGATAGGAGAGTGTGTTTGTTTCCATTAAACACTATCTGACTTGTCATCTGTTAGCAAATGGTTAAATTGACCCCTAAACCAGTAACTGTCTCATCTCTCGGAAACAATCACAATCCTAGTTAGAAAGATAAGAGTGAGCATGTCTCAGGTGAAGGAAAGTCTTCCTCATTATTGGGTGCGTTGTCACAGCAAGTGTTCCTATTTAAGGCAGAAGAGGAGTGCCAGCAACACCAGCACAAAGCCATTCTAGTAGATCTAATGTATTTTTATACTCCAACCAACTCTTGCTAAGAGCAGTGAAGGGCACCTGAGATTCAATCAAACTCATATTTCTTTCCCTTCATGTGGAGGGAATCAGCTTCCAGGGATTGATGGTTGCTGTTACCCAATGGTAGCAGGTGCCAGGCCCTTAAAGGCTTTTCCAAGCACTGAAAGCAGAAAAGTGGCATGCCCTTGGGGAGAAACGATGGTCCAGTGGTTAGGGCACTAGCCTAGGACTTGGGAGCTCTGGATTCATATCCCTATTCTGCCACAGACTTCCTGAGTGACTTTGGCAAGTCTCTGTGTCTCAGCTCTGCATCTGGAAAATAGGAATAATAGCACTTCTCTACCTCACAGGGGTGTTGTGAGGATAAATACAGTAAAGATTATTTAGGTTCTACTGTAATGGGAGCCATATAAATACCTTAGAATTGTGAGTGCTGGAGGGTCTACCCTATGGACCATACTCTACGGACAAGTGCAACAATGGATTAACCACCAATTGCATCTCAAACCTGGGGATCAACTACACCAAGGCTACCAGTTTAATCCCTGTAATGTAATACTTTGGGTGTAAGTGTTGCTTGCTATATATCCTGGCATGCATATTGGTTGAGCAACGAAAGTGAGCATTAATGTGCCATGCACAACCAGTGTGGAGTTACGGAATTGCCGGCAATGGCAAAGTGCCTGCTGTCATGGCAGGGTTGTCCTCACTGCATGGCAGTGGTTTCTCACATGCATCCTGCTTCATGCACTGCCTCACACTAGTCAGGAATGAGTTTATTTTGAAAGTAAAAATTGTTTTCATAACAACCAAAAATATCTGCAGCTCCTTCCACGTGTCTTGAGTTGCACATATTCAAGGTGCTTCAGACAAAGAACCAACTGCCCTGCCAGCAGATGGAGATGGAGATGGTGAAGTGGTGGAATTGCATGATTCATATGCTGGGTAGCCAGGTAATATTTTTAACTATGCTGCTTCACTCAGACCCAAGAAGACAGCAAGCTGCACTTTGCCCACTCGTAAGGATATTGTGTGACATCCTTACTTCTGGAGCTCTTGATATCTCAGACTTAATCACTGGGATGACACTTACATTACCCAGGTGATGATACTGTTCTGATTCTTGGGGGGAGGGGCCATCATCTCTATGGTTCAGCAGTATGAGCAAGTTAGTTTATTATATTGTATAAGTAGAGTCAAACTAGCTCACCAAAATTGTCTTCACATCTACTCTTTCCATTCTCTTATGGCAGTAAAGAGTTACGGGCATTGCCCAGCCACTGAATATCAGATGATCCTAGCTGTTTCACTTGGCTAAGCTGAAGTCTGGGAGACTGACTTCTAGAACCGGGCAATGTAACATAGAGACAGAGCTGTCTCCTTTGACCTGGGAAGATGTAAGCTTAGAAAAAGTATTCAGGTTTATTTATCATCCCTTTTTAATGCTACGATAGTATAGATAAAATTCCTGAAAGAATGTATCAAACAACCTGAGAAATACTATGACGGAACGGTTAAATGTTCCGTCTCTTTATGGGCAAAGCAGAGCCCTTGCACATGAACTAATAGGTACTTCCCCATATAATTAGTGTTTACTTTATTAATGAGTCATCAAGATTTAAATTACCACACTAATTTCTGTTCAGCACAGTATCTTGGACAGTTAGGGTATGTACTATATGAAATATTAACATATCTTTCTGGATTCTTATATGGCCCTAATCTCTCTCTCTCTCTCTCTCTCTCTCTCTCTGTGTGTATGTGTGTGTGTGTAAAACTTTATAACATGTTGATGTAATAAATTTTTTAAAGTATTTTTATTTCTTAAGCCTCTGACTAGCTGACAGCAATATGAAATTGGTATAGGGACCGTCTTTGACAACACCTATCTAGATTGTTGTCCACTTGTTTTGGGTAAATATACTCAAAACCACATTTAAACAAATATAAATGAGAGCAAAGCAGTAAAATAATGGTAATGCCACAAGTGAACACTACTAAGGAGGTAGGATTGTGCTTTTTGGTTTTCATCTCTCTTTTTAAGGAGAAAAATAGTCTAGTTGAAAATTGCATAATTAAGTTTTTTTTTTTAACCTAAGGCAAGTTCTGCCAGTGAACCATCATCAAAGGTTTGAATTTAAGCAGGAAACCAGCATTTCTGGCTGGAAAGAAAGACAGTATTATCTCTAGTTTGTTTTCTTTGTGCTGTAACAGTAAAACTTTAGCACGAACATGGGAGTTTGCTGTACGTAGCTCAGGAAGAGAGACCAAGCAAGAGATGAAGTGAATATGTTAGATATGGGTGTGCATATCTTCATGCCCAGCTTAGAAGATTTAGTATCCATCACTGAGCAAAGCTGTGAGATGTTATCTCAATGCCACTACATCAGCATGTTTTCCTTGGCTGAAAATTGACCATCTTTTCTGAATGCAAAGTCAATTATCAGAATAGGAGACCCTATCTCCTAGAAAACTATCTCCGAGAGAGAGAGCGTGCATGATTGGTAAGAGAGGGTATGTTGAAATGCACTTAGTGCTGGATTTTATGTAAGAGAGGTAGAATGCTGTTACAGTACAGTACTTTCCTTTGGGAATTTTCTGTGGAACAAAATTGACCAGACAACTAACTAAATAGATATTAGTGAGAGAGAGCGATTTATCCTTAACTTAAACAGGTCCAATAATATCTGGAAGAGCTAATCATATTATATTACTGTATGTATAACTACTGCAATCAACAGGTTAAAATCTTGTTACTGGAGCCATCTGGAAAATAAATTCTCAAGGAAATTGCTGCTCCACTCTGCATGCTGTTACAAGTTAAGCTCTTATAAAGCAAAGGGTGAAGAGACTTGAAAGATTATCTTGCCGTGCAAATTTGAAATACACATGATTTCATCACAGGCACTTTCAGAGAAGTAGTAAAGCATATAGAAGGTTTAGTTAAATATTACTAGACATTCCCAAATAATTTACCTTTGTATTGTTAGTACAGTGCAGTTCTGTCTTCATGTGTATTGGGGGCCTGATCCAAATTCCACTGAAGTTGATGGGAGAAGTCACATTGCCTTCAAAGGGCTTTGGAGCAAGCCCTCTATGTAAGTTGCATATTGCATTGGTCTGTAAGGAAGGTTGGCCAGCAGAATATGTTTTGCCAGGTTTATAACCCACTTGAAAACTGGGTTCTAGAATTAGACGAGAACATGCCATTTTGGGGGTCTGAGTTCTGTTTAGGTTTGGCAAAAAGTGAGAGATGGATTTGTGTTCTTTTTCAAAATGTCAATTCCCTAGTTCCTAGAAGCAGGGCAAGCATTATCTTCCAACATGAATCTTTGGTGACAGGCTTCCTTTTAGTTAGAAAGACTTTTTGTTATATTTCCTTTGAAAAACAATAGTTGAAATGAAGGGAAAGGGAGTATAACTAACATTAATAGGATGAAATTAAGAAAGGGAAAACTTAGTTAAATATCAGGAAAAACATCCTGACAGCGAGATCTATTAGACAACTGAATAGTCTCTCGCAGGAAGTGGAGGAAGCCACATTGCTTGAGACATTTTAAAACTACACTGGACAAAGCACAAGAAAATATATCATAGGAACTAATCTGGCATACACAAGGGAAAAAGGCTAGCAGGCTCAACAGACCTTTTCTGTCTCTGATTTCTAGAGAAGTTAAAAAGTAGCAGAGGCTTAGTGAAGCCTCTAAAACACCATCAGGGTTGTCAAACCCTTCTGAAGCAGTTTAACCAGGTGCTCTGTTCTGGTATGTAGACAGATGTGATATGAATTCTATTGAACATGTCCAGTTTTTAGACACTGACAATCACATCAGTAGATTCTAGACCAAAATGTAAAGCTGACAAGGCAAATTCCCTGAGATAATAAGGCAAACTGTAAAGACAAATTTGGGAAATTTAATCCCTGTAACTTTGAAAATGGCCTTAATGTGGCTATAAACTCAAAAGAATATCGGAGCCATCAATCCTTACCAATATAACTCATTCAGGCTAGCAGACCATGTCCCCACTGACTGTGGTTGTGTTTAAAACCTAACTGTGGGAGAGAATGGGCCAAATTCTGATCCACCAGCATAAATGGTGAGATCAGAATTTGGCCCAAGGCATCCATTGCATAAACATACTTATCTGGTTATTTATGCTGTAGTTACCAAAATGTAATGTGCATGCATCTATCTGGCACTATCAAGAATCCACTGTAATTCTTCAGCTCGGTGCTAGAGTTTCAGTTTTACTGGTACATTTGCTTAAAGTTTGCAGTTGGCTGGCTTTTTTTTTTTTTTAATTTGGTTGACGGAGCTCTCTGTGTGCATTTGATGGGTGGATGTGTGTGATAAATCCTATTAAATATTAGGTGGATTCCTTACTTTAAGAAACCTCCCATAAAATTATTCTATTAAAATATTATTTTTATTAACATAAAAAATGCATCTTTCTTTTTCCTCCTGATGTACTTACAATCATTAAGGGCTGTTTGAAGACCCTCATGATATATTTTATTTTTAAACAACAAACTGTTCCTAGCATCTTTTAAATACCATTTGCCAGAAATAAAGCACATGTTTAGCACTCAGGAAACACTTTAGAGGATTAAAAATCACAGTGTGAAGAGGAAAATGATACCCTAAACTTCCCCTGCACTCAGACAAGCAGACAGCCACATCATGTGTAGCTGAATCAGACTTTAGGAACTGCTTGCACAAACTATGGAAATGTCTGGCAAGATAAAATGTACCCTAAGCTGGAAGAAAATGAGTCAGTGGTCACATGATGTTCCATGGCCAGAACTTTAAAACAAACTTTCAGAAACTCATTCAACATATGTTGATGAACACACAGATGAAAGCAAGTATTGTACAGATGGGAATTCTAGTGTCTTGCTCAGGGACTTAGAACTTATGAAAGAAAGCATTTACAGTGTAATTTGTAGGACAAACACCAAAAAACCCACCTTCTTCAGACTGGTATAGTAGTTATGAAAGCCTTGTTTTCCTGAACATACTGAAGTATTCACACATACACATATGGTATTTGAGCTTAACTCATCTGTCCCTTGGTGCCTTCTTCATCACTGAAAGAGAAAAACAAAACAGAAGAAAATGGGAAAGGCTGCTGCTGAAAGAAAAGCCCCATTTTATTCAGTTTTATGCATGAAAAAGAAAAGAATGATCGAGATCTTTCTCCAGGTTAGTTCTCAGATGCCTTGTGGATTTGAACTCCACTAGGAACGTTTTACCGAGTTTTACAGACTGCAGAATCATTGGGTGTTTAAAAAAAAAGATACATCCAAAGGATGGAAGAAAATAATTTCTCTCTTCAAACTGGCTGTTTGTTTTTTGTTTTGGTTTTTTTACAATCCTTTTTTAAAAAGTTGTTATAGAAAAGTTTGCTTTGGCTCAGCTGGATGATTAAACAGTATGGTGTAATATCCAAATTAGAATGCCCAAAGATATAGAATAAGGATTTTGAAGAGGCCTAAGAAAGTAAGGTGCTATCGTCCACTGACTTTCAGTGAGATGTGGACATTTTACCCCGCTTCAACCCTTTGAAAATCCCAACCTTAAAGATGTGCAAAACTTGGTGCATTTTGTTCGCAGGTATACATACAAATGTTTGTTTGGTTTGGTTTGGATGGGTTTGCACCTCTCAAGTGTTACATTTGGGGGATCAAAGAAAACCTCAAAACAACAACATTTCACCCCAAACCACGTATTTGTAGCGTAAGTGTGCTCTTAACTCAGGTTAGCTAACCCATGTTAGCTAACTCAGGTTGGAACAGCAGTGAAGACATGGCAACTCGGTTTTTAACTCAGATTAGCACCTTGAGTTAAAGCCTATAGGGGAGGCTGAGTTTAGCTAACCCAAGTTAGGAATGCATTTTTTTCTCAATGTGGACATACCCTAAGGCCCTGTTATGCTCTACTCTGGCAGTATAAATAGGCTGTAATGCTACTGAGAATGAGGGCCGCAGAATTTAATATTACGGTTAAGGTTCCTTCGTTTAGCAACTATTATCCCACTTCTTCCAAGTCACATCACAAGAGGAACATATGCACCCTTCAACTCCCAATGTGAGTTTATTAGTTGACTTGGGCATGTATTTTTAAAACTAAAGCCACTCAAATGTTTTTAAAATCAGCAATACATTTTATACTGGGCAAGTGTCAAACTGAAATAAGTGGCGTTACAGCAGAGATGAAGTTGGCCTATTCTTAAAATTATTAATCTTGGTCAATCTGCTGAAGTTTGTTCTTAGTCCTTTTTCGGGCAAAACTCTCTCGGATTCAGTCTGCATAGAACTGAGTAAAATAATAATTATTAATAATGAGGATTTGGCTCCTTTTGCTGTGTCTGATTAAAATGGCATTAACTTTTATTTTTTGACCCTTTGCTAATTGACCACAGTGGCAATATGAGACTTCTTGGCTGGTTGCATAGATATTAATGTGTTGGGGTTTATAATTGTATTGTAAATTACTTTTTGCTGTAACATCCAGCCTATGCACTGGAATACTTGAAGACTGTGGTTTTCAATGAGCTGCAGCTGTTCTTACTAACATCTGATTTTCATTGCCATCACTTTTCTGTTGGGTGCTCGGTCTGTAATAAGATTCTCCCGTAACTTCCCAGTCTGTTAACAATATGCTGAGGTCTAAAGAGTCAGCATCGCACTTTGATCCAAGGATGCATGTTTTGATCTGTTTGTCAGTGATATCAAGAAAGAAAATAAATGTACAGTACTACAGCCTGCTTTGACACTAGCATCCTGTCAGTAGGTTTGGACTGGCTGAGAGGACTTCAGATAAATACCGGAGGAGCCCCCAAAACCTGGCTAGCCACATTTCTATTTTTGTCCTTTTGTGTATTTTGTTTGAGGGGCAGGGATATAGTAGTTGATAATGATAGGTAGTTTGACATAAGCAATTCCAACAAATCAGCGTGCTTGGCATGGTGATTGGATGAGCATTTCATTTAGCCATTTTATAATTGCTTGCTACCGAGCAGAAAGCACAGATTGGAATTACTGAACGATTGATCCTTGCAAATGTTAGACTCTCCCCACACAGGCTCTGATTCAGCAGGTTACTTAAGCACATGCCTAACTTTAAGCATGTGAGTAGCCTTATTCCCTCTGATGGGACTAATCCCATGCTTAAGTACCTTGCTGACCTAGGGCCTCAAGGGTGCATCTGCACAGCATTCTGGAGTGAGCCTTTCAGCCTCTCTGGCTCTGAAGCCTAATGAGAGGGGAGGGCTTCGGAAACCATGCTCCGGCCCAAGCCGCAACTTCAAAGCACTGTTTATACAGTTATTTTTAGAGCATTAGTCCTTCTCGCCCTAGTCTATCAGCCCGGGCTAGGAACCTTGTTCCAAAATGTTGTGTACACAAACCCAGTTTGGGTGTCAAACTCAATCCTTGCACCTGAGTTTGCAGAGGCAGGGGGCCTAATCCAAAGTCTGTTGACATTAATGGAAAGACTCTCCATAGACTTCAGTGGGCTTTGAATCAAGTCCTGAGAGCAGTACAGAAGCAACACGTTCAGCCTGGGAGGAGGGGTGTCTCATGGCACACACCAATCCATATACTTGTCTCAGAGGTCAGCGATGTCAGTCATCAGAGGATGTTGTATTCAGGTGGCCTTAGGCATATCTTGTGCTTGTCACAACACAGAGTCAGGAGACCACAGTTCTATTCCTGGTTCTGCTAAAGGTTTTTTGGATTTACTCAATGATTTTTGTATCCCTTTTTTTTTCCGGCTTTTTTCCTTTGGGAAAGGGGTGGGCAGGGAGTAGTCTTAATATGTTTAAAATGGTATTGTTTAGAAACTGGCATTATTTCTAATCTGTGAAAATAGGGTTAGCTGTATTGGGCTAAATTTTCCAAATTTCCTTTAAAAATGTGTGCACAAAATTTACCACTTTGTCTGCATATGCTAAACTCCGCAGATGTGTGCAATCTGTTATTTACATTGCACTTTCCTGAAAGTGACTTTGAAAAATTGGTCCATCAGTATTTCTTTAAAGAATCCAACCTCCGTTTAAAAAGGAGGGTGGGAGGAAAGCTGGCTCTCAGAGGATGCATTACATTTTAAGAGCACCCTGCAAGATAGCGGCTTTTATTTTATAACTATACCCTTAGAATGCTTAGATTTACAACCCTCATTAATATAATTTATAAGACAAGATTACAAGAGTTTTAAAAGGGCTGCAGCCCATCCAGTCAGCAACATCCAGGCAGTTCAGGTTTGACCAACCTGATCTTGTCAAGTCAAGAAAACAAAAATCAATCAATAAATAGCAGGAGTGAGAGTACTTAAAATGAAAAAAGAGAGTTCATTTCCTGGTAAGGGAGAGGGGCCAGGCAAGCTGCTGCCATTTTGCATTGCAGAGAAAATACCGCTAGGAAGTGAATTCTTGGTATTATTTCCCATTGAAACACTCTGAGAATTCTCCCTCTCTGTCTTTTATGGTAGTTTGATGAGACACATGATAGGAAATGGTTGGAAATGGCTTGTTCAGAGGCAGATCCAGGTCAAAGCAAGCCTGACCCTTCTGTATGCCCGAGAGTCACATTTCCATCTTGCTATCGCCAATAATAACCCACACAGGTATTAACTTTCATTTTTAAGTGACCTTCTGTGCTTAGTGCTACGACTTAGAATATAATTAGTCAACATAATTACACATTTTCCCCCTTTTTACTGAGAAGCAGAGTATCAAAAGCATTTGAGTAAGCTAAAGGAAGGAAAGTCGTCTGCCAATCTGAGCAAGAGATTGAAGTATCAGGGTTCTGAATTCCTTTCCTGGCTCTGTCATTGACTTTCTGGGTGGCCTTGAGCAAGGAACGGACAAACACATTTTTAAAAATTGGTCTCTAATTTGAGTGTTTTAGAAAGCTAGTGCCTAGTTCTCAGAGCATCCATAGCTCCCAAAAAAGTCATTAAGGCCAAGGTTTTCAAATGAGTCCATTAATTTTGGTTAGCTTAGTTTTTGGGGACCCAATTAGAGACACCTAAGTGGAATTTTCAGAAGTACTTGGTATTGGCCTAACTCTCCTCCCACTGAATTTCACCATTGACATAATTAGGAGCAGAGTCAAAGACCAATTCTGAGCACCTTTGAAAATCCCAACTTTACCATGAAGGCATGACGTAATACAACAGGATTGTCAATAAAATGAACACCCAAAACCTGGGGGCGGGGGTTGTGCACACACCCTTCCCCACCCTTTTCTCGTCTTTTTGCCTTTTCCTTCCTTTTCACACAAGGGAAAAAGTGAAGAAAAAAGGGAATGGGTGGGGGGTGTTAAAAATGAAACCTCAATATTTTACATTTTGGTTTGCCATCAAAAAACATTTGACCAAAATGAAAGATTTCCGCAAAAAACTAATTTATGTGAAACACTATTCTTCATTTAAAAAGTTTGGATGAAAATATTTTGACCAGTTCTACTATCTACTGTGGATATGTTCTGTTGTCCTCTAACAGATAGAGTGACACCTGCTCAACTATTTGCTGTCATCTCTCCAGCTAGTGGCTAGCCCACAAAGTCTATATAAACCACATTACTGCTGAGAGGTAAAAAAGATTCTCCTTTTGCTGAAGTAGCAAACATGGTTTGGGAGCTAAACCACTAGTTCGAGTTCTAGTCCTTATGGTATACGTGTGCTTAGGCTAACAGATGTGATGTATGTATATTAATGTGGCTGATGACATGGGCTAGTTGTTTCCACATCCCTTTATCATTCACTATTCCCAGCCAACAAAGCTTTTGTTTGTTCCAATGTTTATTAAGCAAAAGCTTATACTGAGATTGGTTCAACCAACAAAGTACATATTTTAAGTAACCAAACAAATTTAGCTTCAGCTGAAAGCAGAAGTAGGTTATAAAGAGGTCAGGTCATTCAATTAGTGGACAGAAACAATCCCATGTGACAAAGGTTATGTCCACACTTTGAGCAGGTGATATGATTCCCAGCTCGAGGAAACACACCTGTGCTAGCTCTCATCAAGCTAGTATCCTAAAGTTAGAATGTAGCTGGGGCAAAGAGAGCAGTGGGAGGTATAGCTGCCCCTCAGTATGTGCCTGTTTGAGAGCTTTGGCATGTACTCGTGGTGGCTAGCACCTCCCACTGTTTGCGCTGTCACACTAGCTCAATGAGAGCTAACATGGGTATGTCTCTTGAAGTGTAGACATACCCTTGGTAATCAGTGATACGGCTCAAATAGCAAATTCCTAATATCACATTGAGTGACAGAACAGCGGTTCTGCAAACAGAAGAAGAAAGGACTACATTTGTTAACTACCTTGTTTGCAATGAATAGTAGTTTGACTGGCTCTTCTAGAGATTTATTAGAATGCTAGAAAACCAGATTATATAGGTGGAAGTTTGAGACTAAGTAGTACTACCCCTTGGCACTTCTTTATCACTATTCATCCACGGATCTCTAAGGGTGGGACCCTGAACACAAAATGTGTGCAATATTCTAAGACTCTGGAATGTTCCTGAGAGTCTTGTCTGACTAATCACTAATTTCTGAATCATTTTGACTGTGCAGGTACTTAGTTGCTGCCACTGTGTGCATGTGTCCACAGGGTGAAGTGGCAAACAAGGTGAGGAAGAATCAGGGAGGGGAAGGAGAAGTAGTGGGGGAGAGAGCTATGGAGATAAAGCAGGGGTAAAAGGGCAAGGAATGCAGAGTTGTATAATCAAGGGCGAGATACAGTAAGGAATAATGAGACTTTCCCTACTTAGACACCTTGCTGGATTCTAAATGAACTGTCAGCACTTGGGTGAAAAAAACCTAGGTTTCCTTGTGGGCAGCATACTGAAAAACTGGTCAGCATGCGACAGAGGTCAAGGCAGGAAATAAGTTGTTAGCTTGTATTTTTTTTTTAAAAAGCAAGAGGGAGAGAAAATAATGCAGCAAATATCATAGTTCCATTATATGAATCGATGGTGAGCCTTCAACCGAACACTCTGTTCAGTTCTGGTGACTGCCTGCCAAAGAATATAGGAGAACAAGAAAAGGTCCAGAGGTAGGCAACACAAATGGATAGAGCCATGGAACAGCATTGAAAGGAGGAAAAATTTTAAAATGGGATGAATTAAGAGGCAACACGAGAGAGAGATGTAAAATAACGAATGGCACAGAGATGGTGAAATCAGGCACTCCTATTTATCCTTTTTCATAATACAAGAGGAGGAGGCCATGGAGTAGACACTGAAAGGAAAGAAATTTAAAATTGATATAAGAAAATACTTTTTCCACACAATGCTTAATTAACCTGTAGAAAGTCCTGATGTAAAATATTAGTGAGCATGATAATTATTGTTCTTTCTAATCCAACCACTAACTTCTTGAGGCTGGAAGGAAACTTTTACTGCACACTTGTCGGTTATGGGAAGGTTTATGTCTTTCTCTGAAGTACCTGGAACTGCTCACTTTCATAGCCCTGGTCTACACTAGGACTTTAGGTCGAATTTAGCAGCTTTAAATCGATGTAAACCTGCACCTGTCCACACGATGAAACCCTTTATTTCGACTTAAAGGGCTCTTAAAATCGATTTCCTTACTACACCCCTGACAAGTGGATTAGTGCTTAAATCGGCCTTGCCGGGTCGAATTTGGGGTACTGTGGACACAATTCGACGGTATTGGCCTCCGGGAGCTCCATTGTGACTGCTCTGGACAATACTCTCAACTCAGATGCACGATTGTTTGCCATTGCTCTGACGCAGGGAGGGGCGACTGACGGCACGGCTTACAGGGTTGGCTTACAGGGAGCTAAAATCAACAAAGGGGGTGGCTTTACATCAAGGAGTATTTCAGGCAGGACTTCACGGAGGGTTCCAATAAGAAATGGTGCACCTAAGTTATTGTTCTTATTGGAACAAGGAGGTTAGTCTGGCCTCTGATTGATACATGGCTAGATTTACCTCGCTGCACCTTCTCTGTGAGTGACTGCAATGTGACCTAGAGGAATGAGTCCCCTAGACGGGGGGCGGGGTGGGGGTTTGCAAATGAGTACAAAACAAATCTGGTCTATTCCTTGTTTTGATACACTCCATCTATCTTTTACATCTTTGGCTGGCAGCAGACGGTGCAGAAGGACTGCATGCCATCCACATCGCATGGCTGCTCGGCAGAAGATGGTACAATAGGACTGCTAGCCATCCTCATCTCTTGCCTGCCCGGCAGAAGATGATGCAATAGGACTGCTAGCAATCTATATCACCTGCCTGCTCACCATAAGATGGTTCAATAGGACTGACTGCAGGACTAAAGAGAATGACTTGATCAAGTCACTCCAAATTTAGTCCCTGCGCCCATGTCTGCCCAGGCGCTCCTGATCGACCTCACACAGGCAACCAGGAGCACCTCGGACATGACGATGACGGCTACCAGTCATATTGCACCGTCTGCTGCCACAAGGCAATGGGTTGCTGCTGCTGTGTAGCAATGCAGTACCACGTCTGCCAGCACCCAGGAGACATACGGTGACAGTGAGCTGAGCGGGCTCCATGCTTGCCGTGGTATGGCGTCTGCACAGGTAACTCAGGAAAAAAGGCGCGAAACGATTGCCCTTGCTTTTCTGCCCTTGCTTTCACGGAGGGAGGGAGGGAACGGGGGCTTGACGACATGTACCCAGAACCACCCGCGACAATGTTTTAGCCCCATCAGGCATTGGGATCTCAACCCGGAATTCCAATGGGCAGCGGAGACTGCGGGAACTGTGGGATAGCTACCCACAGTGCAACGCTCCGGAAGTCAACTCTAGCCTCGGTACTGTGGAAGCACTCCACCGAGTTAATGCACTTAATGCACTTAGAGCATTTTCTGTGGGGACACACACACTCGTATATATAAAACCGATTTCTAAAAAAACGACTTCTATAAATTCGACCTAATTTCGTAGTGTAGACATACCCTTAGACTGTCTGAGGGGTCAGGTCTCTGATGCAGTCCTGCAATTCCTATGTTCGTATGACCTTATAAAAGTTCTTACCTGGATCGGGGTTCTCATTTTCACACACACTCTCCTTATCCTTGTGCTGTATCCATCTCCTCTTTCACATCAAGGAGATGATAGAATAATGCCCCCCAGTTTCATAAGTGTGTCATCTTTGGGCACACTGTATAGGATTTTTTAAAGTAACCCAGAGTACCCCTCAAGCCACTAGACACTCTTTCACTTTCTTGTCATTCATTTCAAGTGTGTGAATGTGTATGTATTTGCTGACTACATTTCTGTTAATAGCAGCATAGGCTGGGTATTGCAGCTACAGTCCAAGTTCTTTACAATCCTCCTGTACTCCAGGGTGAATTCCATTGAATAAAAATTATTATTATAAACTTGTGTATGGTAGGAACCCCAACCGAAATCAGGACCACATTGTGCTAGGTGCTGCACAGAGTAGGAGATAGTCCCTGCTCTGAAGACCTTACCAACTAAATAGATTAAAGTAGAATGAGGGGAGACTTGATAATAGTCTTCATATGTTAAGGGTTGTTATGAAAAGGATTGTTCTCTATGTCCATTGAAGGTAGTTCAAGAAGTAATGATCTTAATCTGCTGCAAGGGGGATTTAGATTAGCTATTAGAAAAACTTTTCAACTATATACATTTTAGTTAAGCTCTGGAAAAAGCTTCCAAGGGAGGTTGTGGAATCCCCATCAATGGAGGTTTTTAAGAACAAATTGGATAACACCTGTCAGGAATGGTCTAAGTTCACTCACTGCAAGGGGCTGGACTCAATGACATCTTGAGGTCCCTTCCAGGCCTACATTTCTGTGATTCTATGAGACAGTTATAACAGAGTTCCTGTTACAAACCCCGCCCCCCCCCCACACAACCCCTTCTACTTGCAAGAGAGGAGGGATTTTTTAAAAGGACACATCTGTACTGAAACACCTGCACTAAATAACTTTGTGTCCATCCACTCTGAAAATTTTCAGAGCCCAAATCTCATTCAAAATGCCGCCTTCTCTGGATGAAGTAGAGAATTTTAGGAAAGTGAATCCTATTCACTATGGAATTCCAAACAGCCTTTCCGCAGCTCTAATACTTTCATCTATTGAAATGACTATCAAAAAAAGCACAAAAATACATTTCAGAATTGAATAATAATCATTTAATAGTAGTTGTAAAAAAAACAAAACAGTATCAAAACAACATGAAAAAGTTTTTATAACACTTGTGAGCTGGGTCTGCATTTCACCATTGTTATAAGTGAGTAAATGTCTGAAAGGACAGGACAGCATCCATTAGATGAGCATGTCACCTCTCCTCAAACACCAGCGTCAGAAGGGAAGCTTACTTTCAACACGCACAGTATGAGAAAGTTACTGACACTGCAGAATAAACCTGAGGACATTGGCAGGCTTTTGTCAATTACACAAAGTCTCCAACAGCTCCTCAAATGGCTAGTTACTGAGTGCTGAACCTCAAAAGTTTCAGAGAGACTGTTCAGTTTGGGTATGCATCCAAAAGTTATACTGCTTAATCAAAACCTATCCAAGCCTCTTTGGTCTGGAAACAAGGCTGGAAATGTTGCAAGATCTTATGAGATTTCCAGTGCTCCCTTCTTGCTGCCAGCATAAGGACACCGTGAGAACAGTCTCTCACAATACTGTATGTTGGTACTGAGGCTTCTGCTCTTGGCTGAAACAATAATCAGTTAACCAAACTTTTTGAACCTCAGAAGAGGACTGGGTTTGGTTCAAAGCCCATTCCTAATAATTACATGGGGCAGATAAACCATACACCCTTATGCAATGAGTTATGTATACAATTAGTTCCTTGCAAGACTATAAAGCCACTTCCCCTTTGTGTGTGTGTATGTGTGTGTGATTTAAATCCAATACAGTTTCATTTCAAAACCCACCTTGGATGGAAATTTTGTTCACTCATAAATGTAGTTGCGACTAACTCTACCACTACAAAACTGGTTTATGGAGTAAGTGTATAATTGTTTCTGCTTTCTCCCCCTCCCCACCACACATGCACCTTTTTGTGTGACATAATCATATTTTAGTCTACAATGTATCTTTTTAAAATTAAAACTTTAGTAAAGAGAGACACTGTGGAGAAGTCTTTTGTCATGCATTAGGAAAGCAAGGACCATGTTCTCTGACAACTGACTTACTTTGGTAGGAAAAAGAATTATAAGAAAACAAAGATAAAAACTGGCAAGAAGAAAACCAACTGAAAAGAAATACAGCTCCAGATTCTGATGTCAGTGACACAGATGACTGGTTTGTCTTTTGAGAGCTCAGATGAAGTGTTAGGGCATGAAATCTTTTAGACAGCTCCTGTGACGCCTCATGATTGTACTCAAAAGCATTTCAAGTGACTGGAACTTAATGAATGAACTGTGAACTGAAGTGTTGCTCTCAGATGTATGTGACAGCTGGCTACAGTAACTCAAACAGTTGCTAAAGGCTTGGTGATGGCCAGTGATTTTGTCTGTGTTCTGAACACATGAATGCATGTTTGTAATTCAAAAAGTGTTGATTCCTACACTGGCTAAAAGTAGGAGAAAACATAAATCACTGAGGCTGATTTATACATAAAGGAATGCGGTGTTGGTGTAGCCATGTCAGTCCCAGGATATTAAAGAGACAAGGTGAGTGAGGTAATATATTTTTGGCCCAACGTCTGTTGGTGAGAGAGAAAAGCTTTCGAGCTACACAAAGCTCTTCTTCAGGTCTGGGAAAGGTACTAAGTGTGTCACAGCTAAATACAAGATTGAACTAATTAGCATAAGTAGTTAGCACATATTCTAAGGGACCCTTCTAGGTGAAGTAGGCCATTAACACCCGTGTAATGATAGGCCAAAAAAGGGAGTTATGGCAGTCTAGCTCTAGGATAGGGTATTAGAAGCCAATGCAAAATTAACTGGTAGTGGAGGCTCTACCAAGCAAATCAAAATACCCAAATATCTAATACACCACAAAACCATTTGTGCAAGAGAAAGTGTAATAAGAATACTTGGATGCTAATATCTAAACTGTATTCAATTTATTCACCTAAATTTGGGTGATTGCTGATTATGCACAATATGTATCTTATGACTTTAAAAACAATCTTTGTATTTGTGGATAATCTAAACACTATACCCAGATGTATAGACACACTTTTTTCTTAACCTGTGTACTTTACAGTTTTTTAGCATTAGCTTTAATAAAAAAATTTAAATCTGGAAAAAAAAAAACAAACCTCCAACATTGGAGACATGTTCTTGCCCTTACCCTTCTCCGTGGCAATTCAGATGTATCCCCTACAGCATATTCTTGTGTGTTTTGTACAGTTTGGTTTTCAATGAAAACTAGTAGGGCTTCAACCCACCCCTCAAGTGATACTATTGCATCCTAAGAGACACAACGTAATATTTTCAGAAGTGCCTCTGGGCAAAGTTTTCCAGAGGAGGAGTTGAACTCCCATTTTCAAAACAGACTGAGGCACTTAGGAACTGAGCTCCCATTGACTTTCAAATTACTTTGAAAGTGGGTCTTCAACTCCTAAGTCAAAGTGTTTTTGAAAATGTTGTCTTTTATTGCCTAATTATTTCTGATTCAACCTCACTTTCATGGGCTCAGTTTTAGCTCCCTTTCACAAGGTCATAGCATTTGACAGTATGGCTTCATCTGAAAGGTACTCCCAGAAATGCTCACATGTTTTGCAAAAAGAAAAGGAGTACTTGTGGCACCTTAGAGACTAAGCAATTTATTTGAGCATAAGCTTTCGTGAGCTATAGCTTATGCTCATGAAAGCTTATGCTCAAATAAATTGCTTAGTCTCTAAGGTGCCACAAGTACTCCTTTTCTTTTTGCGAATACAGACTAACACGGCTGCTACTCACATGTTTTGCTTGTGCTCGCTATAACTCTCACCACATTTCCATGCCTCTTCAGAGTATATCTGTATTATACCTTAAATTTTTGTTGCCACCAGGTTGAAAATACTATCATCAGATAGATGGATACTTTGGCATTTTTTCAGGGAATTATGACTCTTTTCCTTAAACTGTTGTCAAATGAAATGGGACCTAGAAATACCCACAGTATTGGCAGTTAGTAGAATAACCCTGTAACATGACACCGTGAAAGAGTGAAGTGCATAACAGCAGCAAAAAGAACGAGGAGTACTTGTGGCACCTTAGAATGTAACAAATCTATTTGAGCATAAGCTTTTGTGGGCTAAAACCCACTTCATTGGAGACATGCATCCCATGAAGTGGGTTTTAGCCCACGAAAGCTTATGCTCAAATACATTTGTTACTCTCCAAGGTGCCACAAGTGCTCCTCGTTCTTTTTGCTGATACAGACTAACACAGCTACCAGTCTGAAACATATCAGCAGCTGTTTCTCCACTTTTCCCTCTTTGGTTCTGCTGTGTATTCGCACAAAGAGTCCTTGATATTCTTGCTGCAGTGCTACTTACAGTATATTGTGACCCACTCATTTCTTCTGTGTCAAAAAAACCCACGCTTCCAAAGATGGAGCAGTAAGTATTAGGAATAATAATTATTAACAGGCCAAATCCTCACGAAATTATTCAGTGAAGAAAAAGTTTTTCTGAATGAGCACTGATTAAACATTGAGTAAAGATTTCAGGTTTTATTAATAAAAAGCTAAATTCTGAATTTCTCACTCAGTTTGCCTGAATATGGATTGAGTTTAAAAAAGAGAGAGAAAGGATTTCAAGATTTGGCCCAACACATTTACACAGAAAATAGCACAAATCTTCAAACTAATCATAACAAATAGAGTGCATTCTATTTTAAAATAGAATTAGTGGGTAAGATCCTCACCCCCACCCTGGCCCCTTTATGCCAGGCAAAAGAGCCAAAGCAATATAAAAGTGTCCAAAAATCTCCTGTTCTGACCAGGGAGGATTTTCCCCTAGTGCAGGTGCTGGAAAGACCACTTTAAGGCTAACTTCTGAGGACCCCCTCACAAGCTCTGGTGTAGTAGCCCAAGGACAGTATGGGGCAGCCCAGGGAGGTTACTGTGACTGAGACAGACACCCTTCCCCTCTCCCCAAGGCTGTCTAATTTGTGCCAGGGATTTCTCCAGCCTGCTCAGGAGGGTACAAAGATGGCTTTAAAGTTGCCTTAACTCCACTTCACCTGGGAAGGAAGTTGTGTGTTGTGCTTCTTAGAGGTGCTGCACAGAATCAGGGCTGGATTTACACCTTATGTATCCTTAGGCACAGCATATTCAGCCCCACCCCCGCCTACAGCTGACCTTTGTGTTTTCCATAAAATATTAAACTTTTAACCCACTTTTAACTTTTTGGTGCCAGCGCCTCTAGGCATGTGCCTTCTGTGCCTGATTGGAAATCCGGCCCTGCACAGAAACTCATCCAAGATCTGTGAAAAAGTCAATGGAAAGATTCTCCTTGATTTCCATTGACAGTGGATTGAGACACTAGTCTGCTGGGATGATGAAATCAGAACTGTTGCATTGAAAGAAATATCCTAGGCATTTGAATTTCTAGCACCTACCATGTGGTCTGTCCCACTCTGCTTTTCCCCCTGCACTGTGCAACCCACAAAACTAAGGGCAGCCTTTATTTTCAAATACTGTCTGTGACGTTCCCCTCTGGTATTATATGGACCGTTGATCTGCTAGGTCACTCCAACCTGACTCTGGGAGCCAGCCTTACCCTGCTCTGCTGTGAGAGCCCCCACTCCTGGGCTGTTCACACACAGCCTCTGGCATGTAAGCTGCTCCTTGGGTTGTGCAACCGAATGACACTAGCCAATATCTCCAGTCCCAGACACAACCCTAGGAACCTCCATCTTGCAGTGTCCAGTTATGCCCGCTGGACACTGCAAGCTTATATGAGTTTGTCAATTTCACAAAGAAATTGATATGCACCAGGCTTGTTACCCCAAGGGGAGTCTCTGACATACTTCAAACCAAACACACTGCTTCAGGTAGAATAAACAAATGAATTTATTAACTACAAAGATAGATTTTAAGTGATTATAAGTCAGAGCACAAAAAGTCAGATTTGGTCAAATGAAATAAAAGAAAAACGCATTCTAAGCTCCTCTTAACACCTTCAGTGCCCTTGCAAACTTAGATGCTTCTCACTGCAGGGTGGCTGGTTGCTCTTCAGCCAGGCTCTCCCCTTTGATCAGCACTTCAGTCACTTGGTGGTGGTCGTGTCTGTAGATGCAGGTGGAAGAGAGAGGAGGAGCATGGCAAATGTCTCTCCCTTTTATCATGTTCTTTCTTCCCTCTTGGCATCCCCATCCTTCTGAGTCAGGGGAGCATTACCTCATCGCCATCCCAAACTGACCAAAGGAAGAGCGGTGACGAACTTGAGAGTCCAACAGATCCGCTCATAGAATCATAGAATATCAGGGTTGGAAGGGACCTCAGGAGGTCATCTAGTCCAACCCCCTGCTCAAAGCAGGACCGATCTCCGACTAAATCATCCCAGCCAGGGCTTTGTCAAGCCTGACCTTAAAAAATTCTAGGGAAGGAGATTCCACCACCTCCCTAGGTAACGCATTCCAGTGTTTCACCACCCTCCTAGTGAAAAAGTTTTTCCTAATATCCAACCTAAATCTCCCCCACTGCAACTTGAGACCATTATTCCTTGTTCTGTCATCTGCTACCACTGAGAACAGTCTAGAGCCATCCTCTTTGGAACCCCCTTTCAGGTAGTTGAAAGCAGCTATCAAATCCCCCCTCATTCTTCTCTTCTGAAGACTAAACATCCCCAGTTCCCTCAGCCTCTCCTCATAAGTCATGTGTTCCAGTCCCCTGATCATTTTTGTTGCCCTCCGCTGGACTCTTTCCAATTTCTCCGCATCCTTCTTGTAGTGTGGGGCCCAAAACTGGACACAGTACTCCAGATGAGACCTCACCAATGTCGAATAGAGGAGAACGATCACGTCCCTCGATCTGCTGGCAATGTCCCTACTTATGCATCCCAAAATGCCATTGGCCTTCTTGGCAACAAGGGCACACTGTTGACTCATATCCAGCTTCTCCTCCACTGTAACCCCTAGGTCCTTTTCTGCAGAACTGCTGCCTAGCCATTCGGTCCCTAGTCTGTAGCGGTGCATTGGATTCTTCCGTCCTAAGTGCAGGACTCTGCACTTGTCCTTGTTGAACCTCATCAGATTTCTTTTGGCCCAATCCTCCAATTTGTCTAGGTCCCTCTGTATCCTATCCCTACCCTCCAGCATATCTACCTCTCCTCCCAGTTTAGTGTCATCTGCAAACTTGCTGAGGGTGCAATCCACACCATCCTCCAGATCATTTATGAAGATATTGAATAAAACCAGCCCCAGGACCGACCCCTGGGGCACTCCACTTGATACCGGCTGCCAACTAGACATGGAGCCATTGATCACTACCCATTGAGCCCGACAATCTAGCCAGCTTTCTATCCACCTTATAGTTCATTCATCCAACCCATACTTCTTTAACTTGCTGGGAAGAATACTGTGGGAGACAGTGTCAAAAGCTTTGCTAAAGTCAAGGAACAACACGTCCACCACTTTCCCCTCATCCACAGAGCCAGTTATCTCATCATAGAAGGCAATTAGATTAGTCAGGCATGACTTGCCCTTGGTGAATCCATGCTGACTTTCCTGGTCACTTTCCTCTCCTCTAAGTGCTTCAGAATTGATTTCTTGAGGACCTGCTCCATGATTTTTCCAGGGACTGAGGTGAGGCTGACTGGCCTGTAGTTCCCAGGATCCTCCTTCTTCCCTTTCTTAAAGATGGGCACTACATTAGCCTTTTTCCAGTCATCTGGGACCTCCTCCAATCGCCATGAGTTTTCAAAGATACTGGCCAATGGCTCTGCAATCACATCCGCCAACTCCTTTAGCACTCTCGGATGCAACGCATCCGGCCCCATGGACTTGTGCTTATCCAGCTTTTCTAAATAGTCCCGAACCACTTCTTTCTCCACAGAGGGCTGGTCACCTTCTCCCCATGCTGTGCTGCCCAGTGCAGTAGTCTGTGAGCTGACCTTATTCGTGAAGACAGAGGCAAAAAAAGCATTGAGTACATTAGCTTTTTCCACATCCTCTGTCACTAGGTTGCCTCCCTCATTCAGTAAGGGGCCCACACTTTCCTTGACTTTCTTCTTGTTGCTAACATACCTGAAGAAACCCTTCTTGTTACTCTTAACATCTCTTGCTAGCTGCAAGTCCAGGTGTGATTTGGCCTTCCTGATTTCACTCCTGCAAGCCCGAGCAATATTTTTATACTCATCCCTGGTCATTTGTCCAATCTTCCACTTCTTGTAAGCTTCTTTTTTGTATTTAAGAGCAGCAAGGATTTCACTGTTAAGTCAAGCTGGTCGCCTGCCATATTTACTATTCTTTCTACACATTGGGATGGTGTGTCCCTGTAACCTCAATAAGGATTCTTTAAAATACAGCCAGCTCTCCTGGACTCCTTTCCCCCTCATGTTATTCTCCCAGGGGATCTTGCCCATCAGTTCCCTGAGGGAGTCAAAGTCTGCTTTTCTGAAATCCAGGGTCTGTATTCTGCTGCTCTCCTTTCTTCCTTGTGTTAGGATCCTGAACTCGACCATTTCATGGTCACTGCCTCCCAGGTTCCCATCCACTTTTGCTTCCCCTACTAATTCTTCCCGGTTTGTGAGCAGCAGGTCAAGAAGAGCTCTGCCCCTAGTTGGTTCCTCCAGCACTTGCACCAGGAAATTGTCCCCTACATTTTCCAAAAACTTCCTGGATTGCCTGTGCACTGCTGTATTGTTCTCCCAGCAGATATCAGGGTGATTGAAGTCTCCCATGAGAAGCAGGGCCTGCGATCTAGTAACTTCTGCGAGTTGCTGGAAGAAAGCCTCGTCCACCTCATCCCCCTGGTCTGGTGGTCAGAAGGATAGCCGTGTTAGTCTGGATCTGTAAAAGTGGCAAAGAGTCCTGTGGCACCTTGTAGACTAACAGACGTATTGGAGCATAAGCTTTTGTGGGTGAATACCCACTTCAACAGATGCATCACGCCGGATGAAGTGGGTATTCACCCATGAAAGCTTATGCTCCAATTCGTCTGTTAGTCTATAAGGTGCAACAATGCTCACATCATGAACCTTCCAAAGACACCCAACATGACAAACTTTGGATACCACACAATCATTTTACAAGGATGAACACAGGGGTGCTGGGTGTTCCCCCAAGATACAGAGAGTCACACTGTCATTCCTGAGAAAGTGTTCCACTAGCTAGTCTAGACAGCATGCAGAATGTGGCCTGTGTGTATGGATTTGCCATCTTTCATGTCTGTTTCAATGTCATAGGTAATCTAAAACTATGGAAAAGACCTTGCCCAGACATTATTACAGAAAAAGACATTTATGTGCATATCAAAATGACATAAAATGAATCTATTATTTCTGTCTGAAGTACACTTTCCCTCTAGGAAAGCACATCAAAGCACAAAGGTACAATTCCCTCATGTCATTTCCTTCAATAGCAAAGGAAGGGCTGGCCCAAGATATTTGGCTGCTTCTGATCAAAACTAATGTATATATAAATATGTTAATCAGCTCTGAATCTTGGTAGAAGATTTTCACCATGAAATTCTTCTTTAATCTCTGAGAAAGAGAACAGAGATCAGAAATGCAAGTACAGAATGTGATATGGGTAGCCAAGAAGAAAGTCAAGGAAAGTGTGGGCCCCTTACTGAATGAGGGAGGCAACCTAGTGACAGAGGATGTGGAAAAAGCTAATGTACTCAATGCTTTTTTTGCCTCTGTCTTCACGAATAAGGTCAGCTCACAGACTACTGCACTGGGCAGCACAGCATGGGGAGAAGGTGACCAGCCCTCTGTGGAGAAAGAAGTGGTTCGGGACTATTTAGAAAAGCTGGACGAGCACAAGTCCATGGGGCCGGATGCGTTGCATCCGAGAGTGCTAAAGGAGTTGGCGGATGTGATTGCAGCGCCATTGGCCATTATCTTTGAAAACTCATGGCGATTGGAGGAGGTCCCAGATGACTGGAAAAAGGCTAATGTAGTGCCCATCTTTAAGAAAGGGAAGGAGGAGGATCCTGGGAACTACAGGCCAGTCAGCCTCACCTCAGTCCCTGGAAAAATCTTGGAGCAGGTCCTCAAGGAATCAATTCTGAAGCACTTAGAGGAGAGGAAAGTGACCAGGAACAGTCAGCATGGATTCACCAAGGGCAAGTCATGCCTGACTAATCTAATTGCCTTCTATGATGAGATAACTGGCTCTGTGGATGAGGGGAAAGTGGTGGACGTGTTGTTCCTTGACTTTAGCAAAGCTTTTGACACTGTCTCCCACAGTATTCTTCCCAGCAAGTTAAAGTATGGGCTGGATGAATGGACTGTAAGGTGGATAGAAAGCCGGCTAGATTGTCGGGCTCAATGGGTAGTGATCAATGGCTCCATGTCTAGTTGGCAGCCGGTATCAAGTGGAGTGCCCCAGGGGTCGGTCCTGGGGCTGGTTTTATTCAATATCTTCATAAATGATCTGGAGGATGGTGTGGATTGCACCCTCAGCAAGTTTGCAGATGACACTAAACTGGGAGGAGTGGTAGATATGCTGGAGGGTAGGGATAGGATACAGAGGGACCTAGACAAATTGGAGGATTGGGCCAAAAGAAATCTGATGAGGTTCAACAAGGACAAGTGCAAAGTCCTGCACTTAGGATGGAAGAATCCAATGCACCGCTACAGACTAGGGACCGAATGGCTAGGCAGCAGTTCTGCAGAAAAGGACCTAGGGGTTACAGTGGAGGAGAAGCTGGATATGAGTCAACAGTGTGCCCTTGTTGCCAAGAAGGCCAATGGCATTTTGGGATGCATAAGTAGGGGCATTGCCAGCAGATCGAGGGACGTGATCGTTCCCCTCTATTCGACATTGGTGAGGTCTCATCTGGAGTACTGTGTCCAGTTTTGGGCCCCACACTACAAGAAGGATGTGGAGAAATTGGAAAGAGTCCAGCAGAGGGCAACAAAAATGATCAGGGGACTGGAACACATGACTTATGAGGAGAGGCTGAGGGAACTGGGGATGTTTAGTCTTCAGAAGAGAAGAATGAGGGGGGATTTGATAGCTGCTTTCAACTACCTGAAAGGGGGTTCCAAAGAGGATGGCTCTAGACTGTTCTCAGTGGTAGCAGATGACAGAACAAGGAGTAATGGTCTCAAGTTGCAGTGGGGGAGATTTAGGTTGGATATTAGGAAAAACTTTTTCACTAGGAGGGTGGTGAAACACTGGAATGCGTTACCTAGGGAGGTGGTGGAATCTCCTTCCCTAGAATTTTTTAAGGTCAGGCTTGACAAAGCCCTGGCTGGGATGATGTAGTCGGGGATCGGTCCTGCTTTGAGCAGGGGGTTGGACTAGATGACCTCCTGAGGTCCCTTCCAACCCTGATATTCTATGATTCTATGGTAAGATTAGTCCCTAGCTAATACACCTGACCAATCACAGAATCAGCAGCAACAAAAGAAACAAATGTCTAAAGTTTCCTAACTTGGTTTCTATGGTATGGACCAATCCTGTTCTTGTGAAAAGCTGGTGAGGGAGCCATTTGGTACCTAGGAGGGATTGGCAGCTTGATTCCCAGTAATAATTGTTGTATTAATTTAAATACATGGGGGGTTTGGGAGGGGGAGAGAGTTTGCATTTTTCTTGAAAAAAAATCATAGAGCCAAAGCAGAGCACCAGATACAACAGTTCTTAGATTTTGGGGGAGTTCAGAAATGGATCAGAAACCTTCTATCGCTGACTCCAAATAAAATCCAAATGGACTCTGGTACATTAGTAGTCATAGCCTTATTGGGCCCAATTCTGCCATAGTAGTTCCATAGAAGTCAATGAGACCACTCACATGAGTAATGCCTACTTATGTGAAGAACAAAGGCAGAATCATGTCTCTTGTAAATAAGTAAATCTCTTTAAAGCCATGTGACCTATTTCAGACTGAGTATTTTGAGCTGTATTTCCATATTGTTTTATCCATGAGGTGCTTACAAATGAGTCTTCTTGTGCATGCATTTCACTATATAATGCTGATCAATCAAAATTAATTTTGATTGAGTTGTTTTTATCTCACTCATATGGCTGTACTGATAGATTTTTTCCACTTTAACCAACATATTGTGGGAGAGGGAAAAGAAAAGTGCCTAGTAGTGATGAGCAAACTTAAATATGAGGTTCAGAGGTTCAGTTCAAATAACCCTTCCCCCATGTTTGAATGCTTGAACTGTTTTAGACTTCAGGACAGTTACTCAGCTTACGTAAATATTCCATTGTTTGTAATGGAGCTACCCCAAACATAGGCAGAGGTGGAGGTGGGGAGGCAAGGGAGAGGGTGGCCCCCCTTATTCCAAACGGAAGCAAGCATCATGGGCAGGCAGCCTGAGTATGCAATGCAATGAGTTCTGTAGCGGGGACAGGAGATGTGTCACATGCTGCTCCCAGTTTGCGCCCCTGCAAGGCTAACACCAGCCCTGGCGACCTCATTAAAATGGGGTTGCGACCCACCTTGAGGTGTGACCCACAGTCTGAGAACTGCTGGTCGAACCAATAGAAAGCTGAGGGGAGATATGATTACTCTGTATAAATACATCAGGGGGATAAATACCACAGAGGGAGAGGAGTTATTTAAGTTAAGAATCAATGTGGACCCCAGAACAAATACATACAAATTGGCCATCAACAAGTTGAAATTAGGTGAAGATTTCTAACCATTGGAGGAGTGACGTTCTGGAGCAGCCTCCCAAGGGGAGCAGTGGGGGCAAAAAACCTAACTGGCTTCAAGACTGAGGTAGATAAGCTTATGGAGGGAATGGTATGACAGGACTGCCTATAATGGCATGTGGCCCACTGGTGACTGCCAGTAGCAAAAATCCCCACCAGCTGGAGACAGGACACCAGATGGGGAGGGCTCTGAGTTACGACAGAGAATTCTTTCCCAGGTATCTGCCTGGTGGGTCTTACCCACTTGCTCAGGGTCTAACTGATCACCATATTTGGTGTCAGGAAGAAATTTTTCCCCATGTCAGATTGGCAGAGACCATGGCGGGTTTTCACCTTCTTCTGCAGCATGGGGTATAGGGTCACTTGCAGATTTAAACTAGTGTAAATGGTGGATTCTCTGTAACTTGAAGTCTTTAAACCGTGATTTGAGGACTTTGGTAGCTCAGCCAGAAGTTAGGGATCTATTGCAAGAGTCGGTGGATGAGGTTCTGTGGCCTGCAGCGTGCCGGAGGTCAGACTAGATGATCACGATGGGGTCCCTTCTGGCTTTAGTAAGAGTATCTGAGTAAGAATATACATTAGAGTTTTAAACCTAACCAGTGTCCCTTAAGTGACTTGCCACAAGATGTCAGAACATATTATTAGAGTTGAGTGAGTCAAATATTTATTTAATTTTCTTTCTTGATATAGGAATTAGATAGTGCTCCTGTCAGATAATTCTAAGTTAATATCTGCAAAAACACTAGAGTTTTCAGTTGCCTAAGTAGCCCCTGGAATCATGGTTAAACTTGCCTCCCATCCCCAAATCTGAAATGGTGCCCCTACCGGCAGGCACAGAATTTGTCCCCCTCCCATGCATGACCCCATTGGCCTGACTGGAGCCTCCCCTCCAAATACAGAAGTCAAACCACACCTATGACCCCAAATTATACCAGCTGAGGGATATGTTCCCCCAGGTATGTTTCAGAAGACACCGAAAGTTAATATTTGATTAAAACCTATCTCATGTATGAAAAAGGAAAGAGTGACTGATTTAGCTATCATCTATGACAGGGGTTCCCAAACTTGGTTTGCGGCTTGTTCAGTAAGCCCCCGGCGGGCCGCGAGACGCTTTGTTTACCTGAGCCTCCGCAGGTACAGCAGCTCGCACCTCCCAGTAGCTGTGGTTCACCGTTCCTGGCCAATGGGAGCTGTGGAAAGCGGTGGCCCGAACCACGGCGACTGGGAGGTGCGAGCTGCTGTACCTGCGGAGGCTCAGCACCGCTTCCCGCAGCTCCCATTGGCCAGGAACAGCGAACCACGGCTTCAGATCACAAGCCCTTGTAATTGGGCTCTCACATCTGGAGCATCTCCAAGTGGCAGGGTGTGGTATCACAGTCCTTTTCTAATTCCTGGTGCTCCCTGCAAGCTGCCAGCAAACCACGGAGGGGTACTCATAGAATATCAGGGTTGGAAGGGACCTCAGGAGGTCATCTAGTCCAACCCCCTACCCAAAGCAGGACCAATCCCCAACTAAATTATCCCAGCCAGGGCTTTGTCAAGCCTGACCTTAAAAACTTCTAAGGAAGGAGATTCCACCACCTCCCTAGGTAACGCATTCCAGTGTTTCACCACCCTCCCAGTGAAAAAGTTTTTCCTAATATCCAACCTAAACCTCCCCCACTGCAACTTGAGACGATTACTCCTTGTTCTGTCATCAGCTACCACTGAGAACAGTCTAGAGCCATCCTCTTTGGAACCCCCTTTCAGGTAGTTGAAAGCAGCTATCAAATCCCCCCTCATTCTTCTCTTCCGCAGACTAAACAATCCCAGTTCCCTCAGCCACTCCTCATAAGTCATGTGTTCCAGTCCCCTAATTATTTTTGTTGCCCTCCGCTGGACTCTTTCCAATTTTTCCACATCCTTCTTGTAGTGTGGGGCCCAAAACTGGACACAGTACTCCAGATGAGACCTCACCAATGTCGAATAGAGGGGAACGATCACGTCCCTCGATCTGCTGGCAATGTCCCTACTTATGCATCCCAAAATGCCATTGGCCTTCTTGGCAACAAGGGCACACTGTTGACTCATATCCAGCTTCTCCTCCACTGTAACCCCTAGGTCCTTTTCTGCAGAACTGCTGCCTAGCCATTCGGTCCCTAGTCTGTAGCGGTGCATGGGATTCTTCTGTCCTAAGTGAAGAACTCTGCACTTGTCCTTGTTGAACCTCATCAGATTTCTTTTGGCCCAATCCTCCAATTTGTCTAGGTCCCTCTGTATCCTATCCCTACCCTCCAGCATATCTACCTCTCCTCCCGGTTTAGTGTCATCTGCAAACTTGCTGAGGGTGCAATCCACACCATCCTCCAGATCATTTATGAAGATATTGAATAAAACCGGCCCCAGGACCGACCCCTGGGGCACTCCACTTGATACCGGCTGCCAACTAGACATGGAGCCATTGATCACTACCCGTTGAGCCCAACAATCTAGCCAACTTTCTATCCGCCTTATAGTTCATTCATCCAGCCCATACTTCTTTAACTTGCTGGGAAGAATACTGTGGGAGACCATGTCAAAAGCTTTGCTAAAGTCAAGGAACAACATGTCCGCTGCTTTCCCCTCATCCACAGAGCCAGTTATCTTGTCATAGAAGGCAATTAGATTAGTCAGGCATGACTTGCCCTTGGTGAATCCATGCTGACTGTTCCTGATCACTTTCCTCTCCTCTAAGTGCTTCAGAATTGATTCCTTGAGGACCTGCTCCATGATTTTTCCAGGGACTGAGGTGAGGCTGACTGGCCTGTAGTTCCCAGGATCCTCCTTGTTCCCTTTTTTAAAGATGGGCACTACATTAGCCTTTTTCCAGTCGTCTGGGACTTCCCCCGATCGCCATGAGTTTTCCAAGATAATGGCTCTGCTATCACATCTGCCAACTCCTTTAGCACTCTTGGATGCAGCACATCCGGCCCAATGGACTTGTGCTTGTCCAGCTTTTCTAAATAGTATTGAGTGGTCTGGTCCTCTGGCCAAGTCACAAAGTCCAAATGAACCCTTCCAGAGTATTAAAGAGACCAATAAATATATCGTCTATTTGCCCCTGCTAGCATCTTCAGCCCTTTAAAATCAGCCCTCAATTTGGGCTCCCAATTAAGCCCTGTCCCCTTCTGTCGGTTTACACCACTTTACCAGTGGTTGGTGGAAAAACCCAGGCCCACCCACTACTCCAGGTTCTAACCCAGGGACCCTGTACACAGTAGCCACATACTGTCAAGTTCAATCTTTTGCTGCCTCTTTCCAGCAACCCTATCTCAGGGCCTTTCTCCCTCTGCATTCTGTGTAAATTCTGCCCACCATAAACTCTGGCTACTTGTCAGTCTTGCTTAGCCAGCAAGAAGCACCCTTCTTTACTCCTCTGGTTTCCATCAGAAACTGACCTGCTAAACCTCTGCAGCTCCTTTTATTTGAGCCTGCTGGGCTCTGATTGGCTGCTTCTGGGTGACCTCTGTAGGTGGGCCTGGAGGACCCACCTTCTCTGCTCTTTTCTTGTCACTTCACTACTTCCTAGGGTGGGGTGTAGTAGGACCATGGGGCCTCCTGTAGCAAAGGCCAAGTGCACCCCATCACAGTCCTACAACTGGGTAACTCAGAACCCAGCTCCAAAGAAGAGATCTGGGGAAACTCCTGGTTAAGGAAGGAGTGAGGAAGTAATACAGCTATAGGATGGAAATTATTTCTTCTTATTACACAGCTCAGTGATTAATATATTTCAGAAATTGAAATGATTACCACGTTCACACTGAGGTCTGAAGACGGAGGACCATTTAATGACTATACAAGGCACAAAGCTGTGTGAAAATAGGCACTTACTGATTTTAATGAGCCTTTTGGTTTCTTGGTTGGCAGTTTATTCTCTGTCTTTGTTTCAGTTTCTTTTGATTTAGACTCATTTTTCTGCAGGAGAGCAAGGGATTTCCTCCAAGTTTGTCTCATCTTGGAATGGCAAAGAATGTGTTATGGATGCTGCTTCTGGAGTCACATGGTGCTATCAGCGTAGCATTCACTGGTTGTTAGTATCACTATGTGTCTCATCCACAAGTTCACATTCAGAACTGGTATTATTTTTCTTATCACTATTTATACCAATATGAATTCACTTGTGTCCGTCCCCCCCCCCCCCGCCCCAATACTGCTACAAGATTTCTAAGAATGTGGAGACTATGTTAGTGTAACATTTCATTGTGCAAAATGAGGCTCACCATTGTGGATGTGTAGTCCCTGCTGCAGGTCTTGAGCCCGATTCTTCACTACCTTGTAGCTGGTATAGTCATTTATATCTGCACCAGATGGGTGTAAAAGACAAATAAATTAGAATGGTTTTACTCCCCCTCGTCACTCAGGCTCCAATAGAAAGAACTTAAGTGTTTTGCTGTGTGACAATCTATATCCCTAGAGCCACCTTTTTCATAGGATTATGTTATGATATATTTTGTACAAAGTATGCTTTGTGAGGTATCATTTGAAAACTCATAATTTGCTGACCATTATTGTCCTAGTAAAATGTATGGCAACATTACATGTAAAGTTATAAGAATCTACTGTATGATATTATTAAGACATGTTCCAAGTCTGGGGAGCAGTCACAAACCAGTTCCCTAGAGACAAAAAGCTAGCTGATACTGGGATGCTCAGGAAAACTAATCCAAATGAACTAAAGGTGTGAGATAGGTAGACAAGACAAGGAAAAGGTCCAGTGCGTGTTTCAGTTTGATTTGATAGAGACCAATACAGAAATCAAAAGAGTGGGGTGAGCGATACTTTAGAATTTTAATTTTGCTTTTGTATTTTATGGAGAGCATGTAAACACAACACAAAAGAGGTTGAGATGTAGGTATCTTTCATGGATAATGATTAAAATGCTTTGATACTGCCTCCAGCTTTTTTGGTGATGGGATGGGGGTGGGCTCTGGCCTTTGGGTGAGTAGCCAGAAATGGGTGAGAGAGAGACTTACAGTACAAAAATGTGGAAATCTCACCCAATGATAGAGCCATCAGCAATTTTGTGCTGAAATGTTTTTAAAAAAAAATCTGTGAGGAAAATTTCAATTTTGCAGATTTTTTTAAAAAATTTTTCGCACCAGGAAATTTGAAACAAAATTTTTTGTTTTGAGTTAGGTTGACCCAAATCAAAACATTTTGCATTGCCAAATTGAATCTAAACTTTTTGTTTTGAGTTAGTTCGATGTTAATCTCTGTCTGACCAAGCTGCTGTGGTGCCTCACAGGAAGTGCCTCATGCCCCTTGTATCCTCTATAGGCCTGGACTATATCTCCCATGATGCACTGTGTTATCCCCCTCTGGAGGAACTGTCATAGTGCATCATGGGAGTCATGTAACCACTGTGACAGAGCCTCTCTTCAGGAACTCAGAGGACTTTTTGGGTTGTGGGAGGGTGAAGCCAACACCATTCTCAAATGAGGGGAAGGGGAGGGGGAAAAGAGTGAGCAGAAAGAGCCCATCAGTTCAGAATGGCTCAGCTCCCTCCTCTCAGTCTACTCTGTTGCCCCTCCCTGTAACACCAGATCTGAAAAGGAGGAAAATAAAGAGGAAGGATCCTTGGAACTCCCTGCCTCTGCCCCTAGGCTTGAGCAGGGAGAGAAGAGAAGGATCCCACTTCAGCTGTCCCCTCCAGGCCGAGGAGAGAGAAATTAAGAACTGCTGGAACTACACAAAATGCACCGGTGGGCAGGGGGAGTTAAAAAATCAAAACAGATCAAAACACAAGATAATCGTCTAAAGAAATTTCATATTTTTTGGCATCAACCTCACAAGATCAGATACCATGAGTCAGACAATATTGTTAACGTGGGGTTTAAGTAGTATTTAAGTGCTGCAGAAGACTGTGCATTGGCCCACCACAATGGGGTGAATTACGTCCTGTACTTTTATTTCCAGCAGTTTTTAAAAACAGCTACAAATAGTGAAAATAAATGTACAGCAAATATTTCCAGTTCTACAGTATATCACAGGAATCACAAAGTGCCATTGCAGCAGGGGGGCTGTATCTCAGGTCTTCCACCACCTAGGTGGGTGCCAAACCACCAGGCTACAGACTCCCTACAACTTCCCCCAGCTCAATGACTCTTTAATTATTTATCCACTGTGAAAGAACTTCAACAGGAGAGATTACGAGAGCCTGTAGAGGGCAGGGCTCCCCTCCAGAACCCACCTCAAGACCTTATACCGTCCTTCTCTCCCTACCAGGCAGATACCCAAGACCATTCTTGGAGCAGACAAACAAAAGGAAAGTCCTTTCCCCTTCCTTACAGGAGAGAGGAGTCTGTAGGAAATTAAAGAGAATAAGGGTGACCTGGAACTCAGGCAGTCTTCTTGAGTCAGTCCTTTGGGCTTAATCTAAATGGGGTCCACCTCCAGCCCCTCCTTGTTGGGCATACTGCTCTGAGGCTGGGTCCTGCAGCTTTGGGAGTGGTGAGGCTTGTTGCTGTCTCCCCCTCAGCAAGCCTATCTCAGCTGTCTGAGGCAGGACAACCCTCTTCCTGTTCACAGCCCCTTCTTGTGGTAGGTTTTCTCTTTTAAGCTCCGCCCATCCAGGCAGAACAAGACTTGCAGGTGTGCCTCATTGGTGTTGAACAGGCCCAGAAGAGCTCGTTAGTCTCCTCTCGGTCAGCATGAGGGCATGTCCCTTCACAAAGCCCCACATTAGAATATCCCATAGCCCAATGGTTAGAGCACTCTCCTGAGACGTATGGGAAACACCTATTCAAATCCTTCCTCCCCTGCAAGCAGAGGGTAGAATTGACCCTGTCTCTCCTTCATCCAAAGGGAGTGCTGTATCCACTGGGCTAAAATTTATGGATGGGCACTAGCAACAACAGCACTTCTTCTTCAGCCATTTACTGTAGAACGAGGCAGGTGCCTTTATTTATTCTCACCAGAAACAAACTTAGGTAACTAAGAGACCTGACTCCAGGAGAGGAGCTGGTTGTTGGTCACAAGCGGAGAGATAGGTGCCTCCCTGGACTTAGAGGCTTCTCTCTGTGAGAGGGGCACAGCTTGGGGCATACTTTCTCGTTGGCATTTCCCATTGGTTATCTTAGGTGGCTTCCCATCTAGCATGCTGGCTTTTATGGATTGAATTCTTAGGTGCCCATTTCTTCCCATTCATTTTATAGGAAGCCTACATGCTTAACTCAGACTTTGTGGATTGCAGTATTGTTCCAGTGATTTTCTGGGCAAATGTAGGTGTCCCAACTCTCAGAATCATAACACCTCAGTCCCTTTGTGTGTCAGGGCCTCTATTACCTCAACATTTAAACTGCACATGCCAACTTCTCTGAGCCTCTCTTTCCCCTCGCCCTTTGTCAGTCTTGTCTATTTAGACTGTAAAGTTCTTCAAAGCGTGGACTCTTTCTCATGCTGTTTATGTACAGTGCATAGCACAAAGGGTCCCTGATCTCGGGTGGGGTCTCAGGTGCTATTCTAATACAAATAATTAATAATAATAATTACATATGACCATATTTTCCTTCTAATCCCAAATATAATGAAGAAAGGTATGACAATGACCCCAATTATAGATCAACAATGTATTGTTATCATTTATTGTGTTAGTACTGAGGGGCTCTCATCAGGAAACAGGAGCTCATGCTAGGCTTTGTACAAACATAACAAAAAGATTGTCCCTGATACAAAGATAAGTTTTTTTTCTCCAGTTTATCTAGGTCACCCACTTGGTATTATTTCTATTAGTGAACACATTCCCCACACTGAAGAAATTCCAATACCTAGAGATTCTTTAATCATTAAAATATTTTTTCTTAACATTAAAATTAAACTAAATCAGCCCCATTTGCTAACTGGCCTGTTTAAAATTCCTAATTGTAGTAGTTTCCAGTGTTCCAGTTTGAAACAATATGTTGATCAACATCATATTTCATAATCCAGGAAGTTGCTCTTTCCAGCCAAAAAAGAAGACAATGACCATGACCAGATTGTTTATATTCTATCACCTAATGATTTTTCTCTCAGAGGAAGGTTTTCTCTGTAAGAAAGAATTTCCCCCTGCACAGCTGATGTCTAAGAGAGACTGTGCCCTGATGACAAGATTCAGAAAGGTCGTGTAAATTATACTGGTAAGGCTGTCTCAGAAATGATTGCTATTAAATATGTTCTAAACATAATATTCCCCATAAGACTGACTGCTTCCTAAATGACATTTTGACACACTATTTTAGATGTAAGTGAGTGTGTGTTGAATTTTAAGGCCTTGCTGTTAACTTTCAAAAAGCCTCAGGAACTGAAATGAGTCAGGTTTATCTTGCCAAGCCTCTGGTACCTTTATGGTTGAGGGTCTGAGGAGTTAGGGTTTTTGATCTTGGCAATGTAATTGGTACTGCAGAACCAGCAATGCTTAGGGCTAGATTTTTAACCATTCAGCACCCAGCAGCTCCTTTTGGGCCTGATTTTCAAAAGAAGGTACCCCAATAAATGGCCAGATTTTTGCAAAGAGATCAATGTATTGGCACACTTACCTCTTTTAAAAATCTTGCCAACAGTGTCACAGAGGGAGCTGTTGGATGCGGAGAATTTTGTAAATCGCCTTAGTTAGTTGCCTAAATGTGAACAGAGCTCTTTTGAAAATCTGGCTCCAACTCTGGGTACTTTTGAGGTGGTGCCTCAATGCAATGGCTCAGCTCCTGGGCTCACATAGCCTATCAGGGCTGCCAGTCTGTTCCTGGGCCCAGGAATCTGAAAACCCTTTCTTCTCTCCCAAGTCCATCGGAGGTTGGTAGGGGAACCCAAGCCTTCCCACTCCACTGGATTCCAGCTCAGGGCCCTTGAGCTAGATAAGTAGGATCAGGGTTTTTTGACTTTGACCACACCCCAAGCTTCTTCCTATCTGCCCCTGGATCTCCGCAGGCTCTCCAGCCTATTAGTCAGTTTGTCCCCTGGGCTGTTGTCTCTGAGAAGCTGTTAAGTAGTTTGCTGGCAGGAACTCCTTTCTCCAACCTGCTCACTCCTCTGGTATCCACCCTGCCCCCTCTGCTTCCCAGCCCTTTTATCCTCCCAGCTGCTGTGAGGCTTCCAATTAGCAGTGGCTGGAAGTGTCTGTATTAACCCTTTGGTAGCTGGGCGAGCATACCTACACCCCATGACAGTGCTGAGCACTTGAGAATCTGGCTGATTGTGACACTAGTGACCATTTGTTTCAAAAAAACCTCATCTTCCAGCGTGCTGATCTCTTTTGACAATCTGGCCTTATTCCAAAAGAAGGTCTGAGCTCTTTTGAGAAACTGGGCATTACTGTATGTATTTACTTTTGTGACTCTGAAGCTGTGGAATGTCCTGTCTCCCCCCTTTTCAGAGGGAGCCTGCCCTGTAATGCAACTAATTTCCCCTTGTGGGGAAAGGTGGAGAGCAACATGCAGGAGTACATAGATCCCAAAAGAGCAGAGAGACAGAACAAAATGCTGGATGTTTGGCTACAGCAAAATAGTCAATTCTGTAGCAACAATGCTGAATTTTGTAATATCTTGGAAAAAAGGCTAAATTCCATGGTCACGCAATCACAGAGTCCATAGGGCCCTGCATGAGATGACTGAGGCAGTGCACACCTCTCGGAGTAAGTGTTTCAGGCTCTTTGCAGACTCAGGGATCAGTTTACATTTTCAAGGTTGTCTCTGCAACTATAAGGTAAGGTTAGAAAAATAATTTTTATTTAAATGAAAGTGGAGGTTCTGAAGCATGATTCTGTGTCAAGGGGTGAATTATGCACCAAATTCTACACTGGAGGAATCACAGACTACACAAGGAGCTGAGAATATCTTACTTACCTTGCAGGGGTGTTGTGTAGCTCTATTAATGTTTGTAAAGCACTTTGTGCATAAGAACTATTATACTGTGTATAATAGTAATCCTATTTTCATCAAGTTGTAACCTGAGTACTTTTCCTGGTGTTGAAGTTAACATTTAAAGATATCATGTAGGAGAGAGATATGGGCTACATGTGGAGGTAATTATGTGGTCTTTTCTTCTCTTAAAGTAATAGAGAAATCACTACCCTGATGAAAGAGTCAAGAATAGTTTGTTTGTCCAGAATTTATTTGGGCATCACAGCGCTAAGAATCCAACTCAGATATTTTCTATCTTGATTACTAGTTAGGAATGCAAGTAGCAACTTCCAGCAGAGACAATCTTACCACAAGTCTTACTAACCTGTTTTTTGAGGTACCACCTCTCAGGGTGAAAGGATTGTTCTGTCTCTGCTCAATTCAGTCATTGGCTTGTTAATTGAGACTTGCAACAAAGGTGCCAATTGTGGCAGTGGTTTCAGTGGTGTGGATTCCTGTCCACCAATTCATTTCAGGCAGACAGCTGACCAACCATGAGTTAGTAATGACTTTCTGTTAGTGGTGACCTAAGCTGTATTTGAACTAGTGACCTTAATGTGAAAGGCTCTGCATCCCATTTCTAATCTCCCAAGGATTTCATTTCCAACTTTGATTTCTTCACCTAGAATATTCTGATACCTCTCTCACAGTACTAAGTGGCATACCATATACAACCTTTTCCATCATTTCATTCTGAAAGGATCTGAATATATTTAATTTTTTTAAAAAAAATCCTATAGAATCTCAAGAACAACGAGGACTCCTTGTGGCACCTTAGAGACTAACAAATTTATTCGGACATAAGCTTTCATGGGCTAAAACCCACTTCATCAGATGCATGGAATGGAAAATACAGTAGGGAGGTATACATACACAGCATATGAACAGACAGGAGTTGCCTTACCAAGTGGGGATTCAGTGCTAATAAGCCAATTCAACTAAGGTGGAAGTGGGCTATTCTCAACAGTTGACAAGAAGGGGTGGAAATTACTTTTGTAGTGCTAATGAGGCCAATGTAAACAAGGTGGCCCATTTCAAACAGTTGACAAGAAGGTGTGAGTATCAGCAGGGGGAAATTAGTTTTTGTAGTGACCCATCCACTCCAAGTCTTTATTCAGGCCTAATTTGATGGTGTCCAGTTTGCAAATTAATTCCAATTCTGCAGTTTCTCGTTGGAGTCTGTTTTTGAAGTTTTTTTGTTGAAGAATTGCCACTTTTAAGTCTGTTATTGAGTGTCCAGGGAGATTAAAGTGTTTTCCTACTGGTTTTTGAATGTTATAATTCTTGATGTCAGATTTGTGTCCATTTATCCTTTTGCATAGAGACTGTCCGGTTTGGCCAATATACATGGCAGAGGGGCATTACTGGCACATGATGGCACATGTCACATTGGTAGATGTGTCGGTGAACAAGCCCCTGATGGTGTGGCTGATGTGGTTAAGTCCTATGATGGTGTCGCTTGAATAGATATGTGGACAGAGCTGGCACTGGGGTTTGTTGCGGGGTTTGGTTCCTGGGTTAGTGTTTTTATTGTGTGGTGTTTGGTTGCTGGAGAGTATTTGCTTCAGGTTGGGGGGCTGTCTGTAAGCGAGGACTGGCCTGTCTCCCAAGGTCTGTGAGAGTGAGGGATTGTCCTTCAGGATAGGTTGTAGATCCTTGATGATGTGCTGGGGAGGTTTTAGTTGGGGGCTGTAGGTGATGGTTACTGGCGTTCTGTTACTTTCTTTGTTGGGCTTCAGTGTTCTAATCAACTTGTGTTCAGGAGAGCAAAGAGAAGATTTTGTAAGCTGTATTTTTAGAACTCCCAGATAAAACACTAGGTCCAATAGCACAGGCACAAATTCTGTGATCCTTACTCCAGCAACAGCTAAATTCCTGTGCAAATCAATGAACTCTTTACTTCAGTAAAAAATTGCAGAATTGGCCTAAAGTATTTTGACACTTCTGCTTGTGCTAACGGAAAGTCAAGAGGCATGTAACAAAAGCAAATAAAAGAAACAAAACATTCAAAATTTCAGAAAAAGTTTGGTTTGGATTCAGTCTGAGGAACAAGCTAAGATTTGAATAATTTCCTACAGTATTTCATCATACCTGGTAAGCCCATCAGATTAGATGGGCCAAATTATCTAAATTCATATTTAGAAACTCACACTGGCTTGTTTGTCTAGAATCACATTTAAAAGCCCATATTGGCCAACCTTTTTTAGATTTATTCATATATTTATTAAAATTGTCAATTTTTTATCAAACCCTCCTCCAATTTGTTGGTTACTGAAGACGAATAAAACACTTTATTAAAACGAAAGCATTAACATTTCCAATTTATATGAGCTTCTTCAAATTAGAAGATCCTGCAAGAAGAGTGAGCATCTCCAGTTATATACAAAACTCGTTATTCTTATGGTTGTTTAACTTCAGACATTCCATTACAAAATATTTAAATCAGTACTTTTTTTTTTAAGCAAGGCAAAATATTTTAGGGGTAAAAATTTAGTACTTTTTGTGGTGATTTAACCATACAATTCCAACTAACGTTAGTGAGAACAGGGCAGTTAAATCCTATGACTTGCAATAAAAATGTACTCTCAAACTTTATATTTTCTATTTGTATTTGGTGGACAAGAATTTAGGAAAACATGAAACAAAACAGTTTGTTATGAAACCCAACTGCTTTGGTGGTTGGGTGATGAGTCCAGATCTAAAAATCCGGGGGAAAAAACCCACACCAGCATAAAATTACATTAAAACAGACTTAAATAAATAAGTAATCTTTGCTTAAATAGGGGAAGCAGTCTGCAAAATAATGAGTTAAAATCAAGAAAATTGCACTACTGTCTTTCTTCTCTAAAGCCAGTGCTTTGTTAAAAACATTTATGTAGCCAGACAGAGTCCTGCTTTTGTATAAATTATAACATGAACACTCAGATTCCCAAAGTATTCTAGTACTCTCTTTCTCTGTTAGTGCTATTTCTCCATCTCTTTGATCAAAATAATCATCCTTCAGTATATGGTCAAATACTTAACATATTTTGTATAGTACATTCAGGAAAATACATGACTTTAATTACAACTCCACGAGTCCCTTGTGGTTTAAAGGAAGAAATAATCATAAGCTTTACCTGAGCTCCTGCTGACAGGCAGCTGAAGGGAAGTCAAACGTGAAATAAATACGCTTACATATTGCACTGTAAATGTACTATTATTAACATCAGTTGTGGCAAACTGTTTTCTGAGTTCAAAGGTTGTAAATGAGCCTGACGGTGGGATGTATGGCCCAAAGACGTGTTATGAAGCCACTATTATCATGCACCACAGCTCCCTTTTCCAGTATAAAGGGCAAACATTTTCCCTACATACCAAAATGTCTAGTTTGTGTTTTGTGTTGTGCTTTTGAAAACATTTTCCTACCCTATTACTACAATTTCACCTTAATTCAATGTCTACTATACCCATCATATTAGAGCTGGTTGATTTTTTTTATTAAAAAAATATTTTTTCAACCAAAAATGACCTATTCTCAAAATGAAAATATTTTGCAGAAAATGTTAATTTTTTAAAAGAAGTTTTCAATATTTTTGGCAGAAAAATCTCAAGCTGAATTTTTTTTACCAAAAACATGTTTTCCCAGTTTTCATTGCTTTCCAGAATTTTCATGGAAAAAGCTTACCATTTTCTGACCAGCTCTATTGTGGAGGTTTCTGTTTATTTTAGGTCAAAAAGTGATGTCACATTCTCAGCCAACAGAACAACTCCAGCTGTAACATTAGCTGTGTATACATAACAAAATCTCTTCTTTATTCAGAGCATTCTGGGGCATATCTCCTGTGACACCTGACAACATCTGAAAAATGTTCCTATTTTAGCTTACATTTTACTTTTATTTTCACAATTTCTGTTTTCAAGAGTCTGGCTAGAAAACATTGAAAGGTGAAGAAACATGCCCCTTATTCTACCCAATCTGATGAAAACATTTAGTCTTCTATTTCTAGATGTTAGCCTTAATTATCCTGTGCCAAAGCTTCTGTATTTTAGTTCATAGTATTGTGATAGCTAATTGTGATTGCTAACTGGTTAATAGTTAAAGGGACCCAGTAAATAGTAGAACTCACAGGGTTTTTTTTCAGCTAATCAAGCTCATTAATAGTAAGAAAGCAATAACTATAGCAGCAACAACATTTGACCAGAAGTCATTTGCACAAAAGGAACTTAGGCTAGGCAGCTATGTGGTTTAGAGAATTAGTAATAGGACACAGAGCCTAGATGAGGGGTTCTCTAACTTCATTGCACCGCAACCACCTTCTGGCAACAAAAAAATTATTACACGGCCCCAGGACAGGGGACCAAAGCCTGAGCCTGAGTCCCTCCGCCTCAGGCAGGAGGGGTGGGTGGAGTCGAAGCCCAAGGGCTTCAGTCCCAGGCAGGGATGGGGGAGGGGTTCTGTAACCTGAGCCTTGCCACCTAGGGATGAAGCCCTCAGGTTTTGTCTTTGACCCCAGGCGGTGGGGCTTGGGATTTGGCCCTGGGCAGTGCGACTCAGGCTTTGGCTTCAGTCACAGACCCAAGCAAGTCTAACACCAGCCCTGGAGACCCCGTTAAAACTGAGTCACAACCCACTTTGGGGTCCTGACCCACAGTTTGAGAACCGCTGGCCTAGACCAAATCCAGCCCAGATTAGAAGAGACTGAATATTGTACCATCTTCTAACATTCACACAATTATGGGTGTAGTGAGGCACAGTGGCCTCCCTCCAAGCCTGACGGGGAGGAACCATTCTCACCTGCTGGTGGGCAGAGCCGGGCAAGCCCTTCCCCTTGCACCTGAAGCTGAGAGACGGAACAGGAAGTGTAAGAGATGAGGCCTCTAGCTCAGTTGGGTGAGAGTCTGGGAAGGACTCAGATGCCTTTGCCTCACTGCTTGCTCCTGGACCAGGGACCAATCCCTTCCTCTGGATGATAACCCCAAGGGAGGGGAGCGACCGAGACTGCCCTCTGCCAAATATGGAGAGTAGACTGCCTCCAGACAAGTACCCCAAGGAGCTGCTGGGACTGCCGCCAGATGAGTACCCCGAGGAGTTGCTTGGACTGCCGGTTGCTGAGTACCCAGAGAAGACTGAGGACCCACGAGCAATGGAGCCCTACAAACAGGTAGGGGTAGGAAGTAACCCAGGGAAACCAGACATGAGTTTGGTTGTGTGACCAGAAAATGATTCAGTGTGTTTTGATGACTTCCCCACTGACCTAGTGGTGGAACCACCCTCAACTGTTAGGGCCCAGGGCTGGGACCTGGTGGAGTAGGGTGGACCTGGGTCCCCTACCCCCTGCTCCCCGCACTTTGGGGACTGGTGGCCTACTCACTTGAGGCCAGCAGGCCTACTCACATAGGCTAAAGACTGCCTATTGCTCTGCCCCGCCCCTAGGGCCGGAGCTCCAGACTGTGTTTGCTGTTTGCTCCAGCCCGAAGACTATATCAAAAGATTGCTCATTGCCTTGCCTCCCTCCTTTCCCCTCCCCCCTCGCCCCGCAAGGGTCAGGGCAATAGACTGTGTGCTGCTTTGCCCTGACCAGAGGATCAGAGTCCTAGCTTGCTAATTGACTCCCTTACTGTGTGAGGTAGTGAAACAGAGTGGCCTCCCTCCGAGCCTGATGCAGAGGAACAGTCAAAGAACCACTACAATGGCTATGTATGTAAGAACTTCTCAAGTGTGGAAATCATGTCATTGTCTATTGGCTGGCCTACCCAGAGGACATAAGCCTAAATGCTTCAGTAGTTACAGATTTTCCTTTAGCTCACGTGATACAGGCCTGGGGGATATTGGCAACAGAAGATTTGGGGCCAGATCCACAAGCTGAGTTACAGACTATATGTGCCACACTAGCCCAGTTGCACCACTTTCATATGGCAGCTTAATTAATATATTAACGGTGAGCGCGGTTTTGCCCTGAATATTATTAAAAATTTTGGATAGTGCCACAAGTGTGAGATTGGTGCTGTAACTGTCTGTGTACAGTATTGATATCACATGTAGTCTTACCTAAAGCATAAGTCCCACAATAAAAATTAGAGGTGAGTGAATGAAGAGAGAATTATTCACCAATATTTTATTAAGAACACTTCCATATTCAAAGATATTCACAGCCAATCCACACAGCTCTATATTAGTTGCTCAGATAATGAAAAAAAATGTTAATTGAATGATTTCTAAAAAGATAATAAAGTGATATGTCTAGAATAAGTGTCAGTCTGATCACCAAAATGTCAGGGTTTTGAAACATTGCCAGATCTGCAATTTATTTTTATCTGAAATATGATCAGTGTGCTACAGCATTTACTGTAAACTAGAAAATGGAACTGGATAAGCACCCAGGTCTCCAAGCATTGAAAAAGAGTGCCATTAGAGTACAGGTCCTTCTGATGCAGCAAGCCTGCCTTTATGTGGGTGAATCAGAGAGACTAACTGAATAAATAAAGTCACTTCATTCAGAATTCAAATGATGCAGCAATCTTCTTGTTAGGCGATAGCTTAAATATTTTGTTTCTAAATGGCTTGTGTTTGAAATACCTGCTTTTATAGTTAAACTGGATTTGTAACTGAACTGACTTTGTCATGGACAATTTAGTTCCATCTCTCAGTAGGGTCATACATGGTGCCTACAGTTTAGACATGATCTTTCATCTGCCCTTTCAGAATTAGGGGAATGACTTCCATTGAAGTCAGTGGCAAAATTCCCATTGACTTCAGTATTCCAGGATTGGGTCCAATATTAGATCACCCCTCACCCTTCTCTTATAAACTGCTGTACAGGCTCAGATGATTTCTTAAATACTCATTTAAAATAAACTGAAATACTTACTATTTGGTCTTATAAATGGTAATAGAACATTGATTAAAAGCTAAATTAAGTGTTTGTATAACTCCTCTCTTGCTATGCCCTGATAACTTTGTTCCATTATATTTCACCCCATATATGGTAATAGTAAGTAACTATTTACAATTAGCCTCATAAGCAACATCATTTTATACAGCATAATTCAGAAAATATTTTTTGCCATAAGTTTAATCTGAATCCCTTATATGGATTTACCGTGTGCCATTTAGCTCCCAACTTACTATTGTTTATACCCACATCTATTTTGCTATGAAGTTAAATAGGAAATCTTGTAATGTGCTCATAGATTCTTGGAATATCTAATTACATAGCAAAAAAGGGGAGGAGGGGAACTCATTGCAAATTAATATTTGAAGCAGTGAAGGATTTATTCTTCAGACACAAGTGGTCTTATAAAGCATTTTTGGCAAGACATTCTCTTTGAGGGAGTCCAGTACTAAATACATAGAAGTTCAGAAAACCAGGTATGTATCTTTTCCTCTGGCTGTGATATTTCTCAGAGATCTGCAGCTCCATTGGTCTGCTGATCCTGTGACCATGGGAAGATGGTGGGAAAAGAAAACACACTCACCAAACAGCAACTTTTCACACAGACATTTATTTCTCATGCCAGTTCAGGACAGTGAGAATTTTGTCACCGATGGTAGACCTTGCTTTGGACATTGTATCTTTTCTCTAGCGTTACATGACACTTAAAGCTGTTCTGTGAAGGCCTCTGTCTAGAGAAAAACTTTTCACAGTGTTGACAATAGGTGTCTCTTCCAATTATAATGGCCCCTTAGACAGCTGAAGCTGAAATTGGTTTCCTTTAACAAATCTCTCCACACTTCGAGTGCATGCTTACATTGGTTTGTTATTGCACTATCGGGTTGTTCTTCAATGCTGAGATTATAATACTGAATATTTTTTAATTTTGTTTATGAAGACTATTGTGTAAATTCTTTTGGGGAAAACCCCCCCCACATAAATAAAGAGTTTGTGTATTTTGCACATAAAAAGGAAAAGTAGGTAATATTTTGGGGTTTGCCTGTCTTAATAGTGTCCCTTTAAGCAAAACAATAGCACCACTTACTAATAGGCAGTTTTCTTAAAAGGTTTCACTATGTGAAATCAAGCACTTTCCACAGAAGGATCCTTGCGATGTTCCAGCCTTCTTTCTTGCTCTTTCTGTCTTACTCCCTCTCCTATATGTAACCACTGTTGCATCTGACCAACCAGCATAATAGGTTAAGAGAAACTGTAGTGTCTGCTGAATATCTGGTGTATCTTCTACTGGGGAGTTGCTTTATCATCTTGTAGGAGAATTAACTCCATGATGTTTAGTAAGAGATTTTTTTTTCTTTCTAGTTCAACCCTGCTATATATTTTCCCAACTACTATAATCCAGAATCGCTCACATGATTTAGCATAATTGTGTGCTATAATCAGGACCCTATGTACTCTATAATTCTGTGATCACAAAATCTGGTGCAGAATCCACCTCACTCAGTCCGTGTGAATGGGCTGCAATGAGGACAGGAGTGGCTACTGCATAATCTCTCAATTGAAGGAAATGAGAGAAAATGTCTGGCCATGCTATTCTACACACGTGTAACAGTCCCTGGAAGATCATTACAAGCTGTCATAATTTCAAGTGATCTAACAGTGTTCTAAATTGTGCCAGGGGCTAAGGCCCAAATTAGAGTGCTGCAAAGGTGAATTAAAGCCACTTTCCCATCTCCCCAGCCTGATTCTACACTTAGACAATGTGTCCCATTATCTTTATGGAGTTACTCCTCATTTACACCAGTGCAGCTGAAATCAGAATGTGGCCTTTTATCTTTGCAAAATATATTCTGTACTTTCTTTTATACACTGTATTCCCAGGACTAATCCAAAATCACCACATCAGAAAAAGAAGTCTATTTTATGTTGCTGAACTGAAACCCTTTAGATTCTCCAGGATATTTTTCTTTAAAAAAAATTGCAGGCCAAAGAATCTGAGATTCATATACTGCAGGATATGGTCTCATCACACCCTCCGCCTACTCATTTGGAAGTGTCTCATGATTTTCCTACATCGTTTGACACATCTGTAGTTGTTTAATTGTTCTAGCTTTTTAGACTACATTGTGAAACAATTGCTTACTGGACTCTTTTTTGTTTTGTTTTTTTATTATAAATATAGCTTTCCTATGCACAGCACCTCCTCCACAGCAACGCAGACGTTGGAAACTTGCATGTTATCCAAAAATATTATTTTCTAAACAGGACATTTAGATCTGCATTGAAGAAGGCAGATAGAATACAGTCTATGTATATGAAAAATGTTTCTGTATGTCTAAACAAGACACTTTTGGAATGGGAGTGTGTTGTATTTTTGGATGACTTTCTTTTTTATTCAGCTATAGTCATTTATCTCAGTTTTGGCTCTAATTCAGGAAAGCACTTAACCACATGCTTAAGTCCACCTCTATCCAGGAAAGCACTTAAGCACATGCTTAAATTATGCATCTACATAAGCAACCGTTGTTGTACAGGGATACTTTCTTGAACTGGGGTCTTAGTCTTCATGAGTTGATCGGCATTTTAAGCTACCCAAAAAGAAAAGTTACCGAAGTGGACTTATTTCTCTTCAGTGTTATTGTGTCATACAGTACAAAGCACTTCACTCACACATTGCCAAATGCTTGAAATTCTGCTTTTCCTAGCTTTACTCTTCAGTAGTGAGGAGAACTCCCCATCTCTCAGACAAAGACACCAAACATCTGCCAGATCTCTAAATCCCCATCTGTGGGGTCACAGGACCAGGGAATCGATGCATTATGGTGCTAAACTAGGACTCTAAGATCCCGTAATGGATGTATTTAGTTGCAAATGTTTAGAAATGGTCACAAAAGAATGTTAAACAATCTTAGTTGAAACAGGGGCTTCTGCAGATACAGGCAGTGAAAGTAATCAGAGTGACTCTGAGAGACTGATGAAAGAGCTCCTACACACGGTATCACAAGAGGTTTGTAGGAACATTATTTGGTTTTTGAGAGGGGAAACATATGAGAGTCAAACTAAAATTAACTGATCCATAGACAAATCTAGATAACCAGAGTCTGTTTGTCTGGAACTTGTTTGTAAAGCAGTGTGGATTGTGGAATAGGTAGGGAAACCTGAAAGTGAAATAACTAATGGAGAAGGAGGAAAGGAGAAGTTTAAGCCCTTCACTGGTATTTTCCACTTCTCACTTTGTGTAGTGAATGAACACAGCAGATTTGCTTGGAGCGTTAACGTTGCTGGGAATGTTGATGCTTTGGAAAAGTCACCCCAGAATGTTAATGATTTGGAAAAGCCACACCAGACTCTACTGGTGTAAATTGGGAGTATCTCTAGTGAAATATATTTGTATATAACTAGTGTCCCAGACAGTAGAATCAGGCACGCAGTGCCTGGTACTTCAAGCAAAACTGGGTGTATAGTTTCCTCAACTTACCAGGCAGCACCCAAATAATGAACAAGCTTCCATCAAAACAAATGTTGTCTTCTTTAAAACAGATGTAAAGTGAATTGTGTTATCATTTAAGGTGACAGATGGACATCTATTCCACTCTGTTCATGTTCTTATACCATATTCATTGTCATCATATCTAAGTGCCTGGAGATTTTGGTCCTCTAGTTATCCATAGAACAGGTACAGTGCCAGGAGCCATCGTACAGCCAGCCCTGCAATTCCAATAGCGTGTCTCTGTTCTGCTCTGGAGAAATCACTTGTAGGGATGAGACTAGTTCAGTTTCCATTTCCTTCCAACCCTTGGCTGCAGCACACTGAGGCCAGCAGTTCATGCCACCTGGGCCAGCACACAGCCATTTGGTAGTAACAGCTTTTGATCATTACTGAATTAGGCTGCGTTTGATCCAGCAGAAAGCTTCATATCCCATGAAAAATCCTCTTTAGGTACTTGATTTCCAAATGAGTCTTTCAACATATCCACTTAAGCTGAATGGCTGTATGATCGACTTTATCTGTTTTATTATAAAAGATAGATATTTTTAATTCACGAAACTTATAAATAATTAAAGTTTGCACATGGACTTGAACAGTCACAGGAAAGTAAGTACCGTACAGTGGCTTTACAAATCCTTCCCAATGAGCCATCAGTTTAGTAGCATTTAATTACACAGTCACTTAATTACAACATAAGTGGCTTTCTTTATACCTGCTGTTACACTCTGTATCTTATAAACTATGCCTGAGTGCTTTCAGAGCATAACCTAATTTCAAGTGTCAAGCTCCAAAGGGGGAATATTGTGTAGAGCACAGAACTTATTTTACTTCCTGTTTCAACTACCTTTCCAACAGAAATGTGATGGGGACACTCTTGAATATAATAACCAAATTGCTCATCAGAAACAGACCTTTCTGCAGATTTGCTGGAAGCTCTCAACCCCATTTGGTTTGACTAGTAAAACAATGTATGTTACAGAAGAAGAGGTAATATTAAATAGGCAAAATGCAAATGCATGTAGATGAGTCAATCTTATGGCCATTTCCTGGCTGCAGGAATATAGAAAGCAGCATCATTCTCATTTAAATGGAAAAGTTCTGAGAGGAACAAAAGCCACTGGAGGAAAATGTACAGGTTGGATGTACTCAATATTAAATGCTTTTAGAATACATGGAGTCTAGTGCTCTACTGCAATAGCAATGGAATTGCTTGGGTGGAATTGATTGGGTGGTGTCTAAAGGATTAACAAAACACAATGGACTAGACCCTGCTGGAAGTGGTGTGGAGGCACCAGGGTCCAGCAAGAGTGTCCAGGAATAATGATGATTTTGCCAGCACTTCTCCTGGAGGCTGCCGGGCAATGCACATCATCCTTAGAGGGTACACTGCTCCCCTTCCCCATCCAGCCAACTCTTCTAGCCAATGGGGAGGGAAGAGCCTTGGCTTCACTTTGTCCCCTTCCAGTTAGCCAGAAGGGCCTGAGCTCCCAGTCACACTGTGGCTATCTATCTTGTTTAGGACAGTGGCTCTCAACCTTTCATACCCCTTTCATGAGTTTGATTTGTCTTGTGGACCCCCAAGTTTCACCTCACAAAAACTACTTGCTTACAAAAGCAGTCATAAAAATACAAAAGTTTCACAGAACACTATTACTGAAAAATTGCTTACTTTCTGATTTTTAACCATATAATTATAAAATAAACTAATTGGAATATAAATATTGTACTTACATTTCAGTGTATAGTATATAGAGCAGTAGAAACAAGTCATTGTGTGCATGAAATTTTAGTTTTAGGGCTGTCAAGTGATTTAAAAAATTGCACAATTAATTGCACTGTTAAACAATAATAGAATACCATTTTATTTAAATGTTTTGGGATGTTTTCTACATTTTCAAATATATTAATTTCAATTACAATACAGAATACAAAGTATACAGTGCTCACTTTGTATTTATTTTTTATTACATATACTTGCACTGTAAAAACAAAAGAAACAGTATTTTTCAATTCCCCCATTTACAAGTACTGTAGTGCAATCTCTTTATCATGAAAGTTGAACTTACAAATGTAGAATTATGTAAAAAATAACTGCGTAGAAAAACCAAACAATATAAAACGTTAGAGCCTACAAGTCCATTCAGTTCTACTTCTTATTCAGCCAGTTGCTCAGACAAACCAGTGTGTTCACATTTGCTGGAGATAATGCTGCCCACTTCTTGTTTACAATGTCACCTGAAAGTCAGAACGGACGTTTGCATGGCACTGTTGTAGTTGGCATCGCAAGATATTTATGTGCCAGATGCACTAAAGATTTATATGTCCCCTCATGCTTCAACCACCATTCCAGAGGACATGTGTCCATGCTGATGACAGGTTCTGCTCAATAACGATCCAAAGCAGTATGGACCGACGCATTTTCATTTTCATCATCTGAGTCAGATGCCACCAGCAGATGGTTGGTTTACTTTTTTGGTGGTTCGGGTTCTGTAGTTTCCGCATCAGAGTGTTGGTCTTTTAAGACTTCTGAAAGCATGCTCCACACCTCATCCCTCTCAGATTTTAGAAGGCACTTCAGATTCTGAAACCTTGGGTTGAGTACTGTATCTTTAGAAATTTCACATTGGTAAGTTCTTTGTGTTTTGTCAAATCTGCAGTGAAAGTGTTCTTTAAATGAACAACATGTGCGGGGTCATCATGCAAGACTGCTATAACATGAAATATATGGCAGAATGCGGGTAAACATACAATTCTCCCCCAAGGACTTGAGTCACAAATCTAATTAACACATTATGTTTTTAACGAGTGTCATCAGCATGGAAGCATGTCCTCTGGAATGGTGTCTGAAGCATGAAGGGGTATGCAAATGTTTAGCATACCTGGCACATAAATACCTTGCAATGCCAGCTTCAAAAGTGCCATGCAAATGCCTCTTCTCACTTTCAGGTGACATCAATAAAAAGCCAGAAGCATTATCTGCTGTAAATGTAAACAAACTTGTTTGTCTTAGCAATTGGCTGAACAAGAAGTATGACTGAGTGGACTTGTAGGCTCTAAAGTTTTACATTGTTTTGTTTTTGAGTGCAGTTATGTAACAAAAAAAAATCTACATTTGTAAATTGCACTTTCATGATAGAGATTGAACTACAGTACTTGTATGGGGTGAATTGAAAAATATTATTTCTTTTGTCATTTTTACAGTGCAAATATTTCTAATAAAAAATAACATAAAGTGAGCACTGTACACTTTGTATTCTGTGGAATTGAAAACAATATATTTGAAAATGTAGAAAACATCCAAAAATATTTAATACATTTCAATTGGTATTCTATTGTTTAACAGTGAGATTAAAACTAGGCATAGAATCATAGAAATGGAAGGGACCTCGAGAGGTCATCTAGTCCAGTCCCCTGCACTCAAGGCAGGACGAAGTATCATCTAGAAAATATATACAGAAGAGTTAATGTACCCTCTGGAAGACTTCTATGTACCCCCAGGACTACATGTACCCTTGGCTGAGAACCACTGATTTAGGTGTATGAGGCTGGGAAGCGTCCTTTCTTGCCTTGTACACTCACAATGGGACCAGTCTCCATATGGCCCAATGGTCTCAGCTGCTACTGCAGAACTGCTTTTGGATTAGTTATGTGTTTGTAAATTCAGGTCTACTCCTGCTCCTCCCTATATTTCTTTACTAGACAGGTTTTATAAGGAATGATGTGTTCTCTTGCACGCGCTCTCTCTCTCTCTCTCTCTCCATTTGGCTAGGTGTTTTGGGTTTTTTCTGAAAACTATAAAAATAGAGACACTAGCCCATTATTTCCATCATGTTGAACCTCCAAAAGAACACTTCTAACACACTTTATGTGAGCCGTGAAGGGGCATTTCGCTTTTATTGAAGGTGACACAAATTGGGATTTAGTGATTTCACATCTGCTAGTCATTAAGGTTACAAATTAAAAAAAAAAAAGTTGGTCAGTTTGCCAAGAACAGCCGTCAGCTATTGAAAGTCTGAGATGTGCCAAAGAAGGGCCCACCTGCAGTTTACCTCTTTAAGGACACAAAGCCAAATATTATTTTCCTGGTTTTTGAGTCTTCAAAGTACCACTTTCTTGGATCGTGGGGAAATGCCATGAGAATGAGTGGCTTTGAGGGTTTCCTGTTTGAAATATGACAAAAACATTAATTCTCTCAGCATTTTGCTGAGATGCAAGACCAAAGGCCTCGGGGAGATTCCTAGATATAGGAGACTAATGCTTCTCTCACTCCACCCATTTACCTTCTGTGCTTCAGCACACTCAGTCCTGCCCTGGTTGGTCTAGAAAATTGCTGAATAATTCTAAAATGATTAAATTAGTGGTAAACCACAAAGGTTTACCAGTTTCCACAGACTGAAGATGATTACTCAAGTGCCTACAATAGTATCTTTGTAAATCAAAGTTATTTGTGTCCCTCTTTAAATTGTAGTCTTCATGTCATATTATGTTGTGTTATACTGCATCATCAGTAACATAATGGGACCAACCATGCAAGGTGCTGAGCTTCATTAGGTCAATCAAGTCGGTGAGCACTGAGGGTATTCAGCGCCTCATAGGATTAGGCTCCACAACACAGGTTTGAATGATAAAACCAATAAATGATGAAATTTAAAGCAGGACATTGGTGTTTCCTGGGCTGATAGCTATTATGAGATAGCAGCTGTCTCACCAGAAATGTCTAGCAAGCTAAAATAATGTCGGGATTAATTGGAAAACCAGTATTTATGGAAAGTGGCTAGCTGCCACTGGGTTGAAAAAAAGCAAATAGTGTCAAGTAAGTTGGCATTCCTAATTTTATCCTGTGCAAGTAACTACATTTCTTTACACAATGGCTGCTTTATTAAAATAATAGGATACTGGAGAGTGCATAGGTGCATAATAGCCAAACATTATTAGTCAAGCCCATTTCTACTTGATTCTTGAGTATTTCATTGAAGGAAAATGCTACATAATGCACTGCTACCCCCTCAGATCTCCTTAGCGGATAGCTTTCTATTACTTCTCTCACTTTCCATTTTTTAGTGCTTTTCTTTCATAGAGCTATTTACAGGGATGGTACTCAACAACTGGAGGACCATTCTACCAGTGGTCTGATGTCATGTTAAGATCATTTGTTGTTTGTAAGGATGGGGTGGAGGACAACACTGTAAATAAATTGCACAAGGTGTTTGACCAGAAAAAGTCCTCCATGCAGTATGAAGACAGAAAAGAGACAGGAATGGGATGACGTTCTTTCACATTGGAGCATAGAGAACATTTAAAATCCTTTCCTATGCCTGTCATAGAGATGAAGAAGGGCTTCTCCTTCTATCTGCAATGGATACACTTCTCCTTCTATCTGCAATGGATACACTCACCAAATTATTCCCCGCCCATACACTCACCAGATCCAGCCAATGGATCTGGTGAGTGTATGGGCGGGGAATAATTTGGTGAATCTGAGTTGCAGTCTCCAGGGGGAAAAGGCCAAGTATTTTTTGCTGTGATGAATTTTGGAACATGTTCAGATGGAATTAACCATATCTGTCAATCTAGAACATTCATATCTATAGAGGCAAATGCCACATCAGCTGTAGCTGTGTTTTGTACGGCCGTACTCACTAGGGTTCTCGATATGCTGGGGGCACTTTGTTCTGGTCTATGAGAGATGAATCTATGCTTCCCATGGCTAGTAAAATCAAATGGGCTAAGGAGACAGTATTAGTTCTTCCCCAAAGGAGGACAGGGCACCAGCATCCCTCAAAGAAATGGTCATTTAAATCCTGGCTCAAGAAAGAATCCATTAATGTTGACAATCTCACTGCTATTGCTATCTCTAACATGCCTGCTTGTATTCAAGGCAATTGATAAGATGCTGTTAGACAAATCTGGCTGTGTCCCAAATCCTTAAATTTTCTTGATCACTGTCAGTCTGGTTTCATGCCTGAATATAATACTACTGGGGGAATTCTGCACCACTGCACAATGCAGAATTTTGCAGAAATTAACGTTCGCATAGAATTTCCTTTCCCCCACAGAAATGGGCTGCAGTGCTGCTAGCCGCCACTGGGGGCTTCTGGACCCAGCAGAGCCCAGCTCACACATAGAAAACATTGTGGTGGGGATGGGAGGGAGCTAGAGGGCTCCTGGCAGCTGCAATTCCCAGCATGCCCTGTGGGAAGGAGAAGGCAGTATGCAGGAAACTCCGTGCAAGCCTGGAAGTGAACATCAGGCTGTTTCTCCCTCTGGAGCCTTGGGCTTGCAGTGGGAGGGTTGTCTGGGCAAGGGGGGGGACCCATGGCTAGGCTCTGGCGGAGGGAAGGGGGTGGTTGTCTGGGCTCTGGGTTGTGGGTGTCTGGGCCCCTGGCTGGGCTCTGAGTGTGGGTGAGTGGGGGGACGGGAAAGAAGGCAGAGAAACAGGAACTGGGTAATCATGGTGGTTTCTTTAACTCTCTACTCCTTGGGGAATTTTTGTGTGTGTCTGTATTGTTACAGACATACTTGCTGACAGGTATTTTGAAATTAATTACCAAAATAATTGAAACTGGCGTGATCATGCAGTGTTATTTGGACAAATAAAATTTGCAGAATTTTAAAATATTCTGCACAGAATATTTAATTTTTTGGTGCAGAATTCCCCCAGGAGTAATATTATATGGAAACTGAACTCTTTTCACCAAAGGATGTGGTCGTCCTAGCAGTATCCTGATAAAAGTCAGGTGTTCAATGTCCAGGCGTTTGCAGGGCCAGTGCAAAGGGGATCCAGGACAAATTAAAGTCTGCCTGTTGGAGGGGGACTGGATGGGAAGATCCTCTGTAAGGAAACAGTTACTATTTTAGTATCCAAAGGTGTGATGGATCCAGGACCCATTTAGTGCCGGATTCTGTTTTTTCTCAAGGGCAAAATGTGTGTACAAGAAGCTTCTTTTTCTTGGGCCCTTAGCCCAAGACATAATCTGGACTTGCTGCTCCCATAAGCACAAGAAATCCATGCACCTAGTACCAAGAACAAGATTACCTTCTCCAGACTAGCAGGGGAGGCACCACACCTTTGCACAGAGTGGTGCAGTAGCCACTATGCAGAGCTGTGCATTATAGGACTTAATCCGCCCCTCTCACAGGGAAAGCAGAGCAATCATTTGTAAACTTGCCAAACCTCAAAGGTTTGGAATTTGGAAAAAGCAGAAAAGCAACAAAGCAGCAGATATTTATCCAAAGCTTATCAGAACTATCCAAACATCTTAAGACTGCAAAATTAGGTTAGAGGGGCATTCTCCCCATTACTTTCCACACCTCTGTTTCCCATTGTAGGTAGACTGGGAAAAAAACATTTCTTCAGAAATTCCAGGACCACAAGAACATTTGGTTCGAGTCTGGTTCTTAAAATGGACACCGATTTGGGAGGATTTGTGGTGGGTCATATCTAACCTAAACTTGCGTGCCTATCTCTGTGACTCCCATTACCAACTAAAATACCATGAAACACTGAAAAATGACCCTAAGAACAAATTAGCTTGTTTCTCTTTCCAAGCGGTCTGTTTACATTCTGTGCGTGACATTAAGGGTCTTGATTTAGAAACGAATTCAGATGGCTTCTTGTTGGTTAATAATACAGCTCTCTGATTGGACAGCCTAGAAAAGAAAGAACTCAGTAGTCTGACAGCTGTGAGACTGCAGTGTCAGCCAAGAGATTTGAATTTCAGAATAGTAGAAAACATAATCCTAAAGCCTTAGTATTTCAGATGGGTGAAGGCTGTTGACAGTATCACATGACAAAGCCATGGGCTAATTCAGTCTCTGAGGGGCGAAAAATACTTCAGCTTCTCCTATTAACTGATTCAGAAAGCCACCTTGGTATTGTACTGGGGAGACTTGCTTCCCAGGCCTTTCTCTGCTGCATGCAAAATGCTTGTTGCTACTTGAGGATGACTGCAAGAATGCTGGGCCCTTGTAGCAACTGGTTCATCCTTTATGCTTATAGTATGTACGTAGTAATTACAGTACAAACCACATGTTTGAGCCCTCACAGTTTACTTGTGAGACCATTTTCTGAGACTTCAAAATAACATTTGATTTTTTATTGTCAGGCACAACCTCCTTCTCATCCCCCAACCTCACTTTGCCTTATATAAATCTAAAGGCCCTTTAATTTGTGTCAATACTGTAAAATAGGTCACACAAGATTTTTTTCCCCTTTGATGATGGGAATTACATAATTATCGGGTTCCACTATCACTGCAAAGGAACTAGTTAGAAAGCAAAACACATCAACCACATAAGAAATGTCAGGTATGTGGAATTACCCAGGCTTCTGCAGAGAAGAATTACAGATCTGCTTAAAAACCTTTAAGTTCAAAGGTGTTTGGATCGGGGAAGCAGGGGAAGGGAGTTATTTTCTAAGTAAAGGTAATTTGTGACATTCAGATCGGGATCTGGGTTCAGATTTTAAACATCTCTAAAATTCAGAGGTGTTTATATCTGAGTCTTGGGTTTGAATCCATTTTCATGATTTTGTGTTGAAAAAGAATCCTTATACAATCATATTAATTGCTTTCACTAAAGACCAGATAGCTGATGCTCATCCCTTTTGGTAGCTTTGTTCAGCAGCTGGTCACACTTGCAGTCACTGCACTCTCCAGGATGTGGCAGTTTGTGCTTTCCCATTTCAGGCCAGGCAGTTCCAAGCGGTGTCCATCCTTCCATAGGTGGAACTCTTCCTGGAGCTCCCTTATGGGTTGACTGGCACCTAAATGGCATGAGTGAGCCCCAGGTGATCTTGGGCAAATTGCTTATGGCCTGATCTTGAAAGGTACTGAGTGTCTCTGAATTCTGTATATCCATTTTGGGGGAGAACTGGGAGGGTGGAGAGTTAATATCTAAGCTACTTCAGGCTTACACCATTATAATGATCATTGTATTCTGGTCCCTCGCTTTCTCATTTCTAAAATAACTACACTAATACTTACCTCCCAGGGCATTCACAAGCTTAGTTAATGTTTGTGAAGTATTTGGAGCTCCTTGGATAAAAGGCAATCTAAAAATACAAATTATTAGTAGTACTGTGTTCTTGGGTTGTCCTTACTCTTCCTCAGGACAGATAACTCTCAGGAAGCCAGTTTGGTTTAATGATTGTGAATTATAAGGACTTCTGTGTAATCAGTACAGAAATAGTAACATTCTGCTTAATAGGGATGCATTCTGAGCAGCTAAGTGGTATTTCACCAGTTCTTTAAATAAGTGTGCAATTTTAAGCTCTGGACATTTAATATAGAAGTTACAAAATAATCATATTCCGAGTAAAATTCAACCCTCGCAGCCGCAAACTAAGGTGTTACTTAAGTCCTACCTAAGCTCTCAAAACAGGAGATCTGGAGGACTTTAGTGGTGCATAGCTTTCATTTTGGCTCTTTCATTTTTGTTCCACACAGTATTTTATTCCACTTAGTCTTTTCAGACTTTTGTTTAATAGCCTCTTCTCTGAGTTGAGACAATAATTAGGATGACAGGCTATGCAACAGGTTTTCCACTGAACACAGAATAAAAATCCACATTAAAAGAACAGTATTAACATTGGAAGGTCAAGCACTCACAAGTCAGGAAATGCCAAAATTAAGGTTGCCTGTGCATATGCATTGTGGCACAGTCTTTAATTATATGATCATATTCAGTGCAAACTATTTTTGGGCTGAAACTATTTTGCAAATTCATGTCAAATTCATAAATAGTTTTGAGTCAAGCAAAAGTGCATTTTTCAGCAAATAACAATTCATCTGAAATTGTACCCACCTCTAGTCAGGAGGGGAATGGGAAAGGTTTGACTCAGAAGTCCAGTGATTAAACAGAAAGTGAGAAATACAGTCCAACATCAGAGGAAACAATGTTTTCCTTTCACTAAGCATGTTCCTTGTTCTGTGTTAGAAGAAAATGATTCTTTTTTTGTTCTTTATCATTGGCATATAACACTCTTACAGGGAACGGGAAGGGAAAAATGAAGTCAAAGGAGGACAAAATAGAGACCCTCCCTGGGAAAAGGAGATAAAACCTTAACACAACTCACAGAATTCCACATACTTCATATGCGCATTCTCCTGAACCAATGGGGCTCAGCCGCTTATAATATTCTGTTGGGCCTTCATCCAGAACTCTTCCCTTCAGAGAGGACAAATGGTCCTACAGATTGCTACCTTGTCATCCAAACCTCTCACCAATCTGATCCAGCATTCCCGTGTATAGGAACTGAGCCTGAGCTGCCAAAAAAAGAGAACATCCGCTGGAGTTAAGTGACGGGGCTTCTCTTACAGCCGTATTTAGACTTTAGAAGCCATGGGGTTGGGATTTTAGCCACGATCCTTCAAGTTACTGTAAGTGCGTGGATTTCTTCAGAGATCAATTTGTGGAAGCAGGACATTTGTTTGCACACATCTCGCTAAACAACCTGGGGCCTGCTGTGTAGCCTCTCTTTTTTGTGTCATGGGATTTATAACAAATTGTCCTCTTGCTACAGTATTATCCTATTATATGTATTTCTATTATTAAAGACTCGCCAACCCTTTCCCTGAACATGGGGCTACACAAATTTCCCAAGGAAAAGTAAGGCTTCCAAAACTGTTAACTATGCTTACAAAAGACTACATGCCGAGGCCTCTGGCATTGGGGATTGGGAAGGGCAACTGTGCTGGTTGGAGGTGAGAAGAAGTCTTATTGTTTTCCTCATCATCTGATAGTGTGGTTGACTTTATTCATAATTCCCTTGTTCTTCCATCTTCCTATTCCTTCCGCACTTAGTTCTCCCCTAAATTCTGGGGGGAAATCTGGAGTGAGAATGCACAGGTCTGAGGGATCTGTACAGGTGAGAATGCACCATGAGAATGCACAGGGCCTGCAGCTGCTCTAAGGAAAACGTCAACAAGAGAGTAATAGAAAGATTGGGAAACACATCCCTCTCCAGCAGGACTTTTAATTTAATTTTGCAGGACATATTTTATATCATTATGTTGGGAGTAACCAGGTGGTGCTGTTACACATAGTCTACGTCTATACTTGGAGCTAAAGGTGTGATTTCTAGCCTGCATAGACTACTCAGGCTACCTTGATGCCATGGTAGCATGATCAGCACAGAGTGGCAGCACAGGCTAGCTGCCCTGACTATGTACCCACAGTGTCCAGGCAGGTTTATACTGAGAGGGGCTAGCCAATGCCACCGCTTGCCACTGCCCATGCTACCAAGGACATACTACTATTTTTAGCACACTAGCTCGATGGGAGCTAGCTTGAGTATGTCTACTAGAGCTGGTGTAGACATAGCCATAGTTTTCCTAGCTTTCAAGCCATTGGTCAATCTTTGGGGGAAAAAATGCTGCATTGTTGTAGGTTTTGTGATGTATGTTCTTTTTGTGGTGCTGCTGCAAGCAGCAGGAGGGTTTGCATTCCACCTTCATCTCTGTAACTAGAGTCAATGCTTGCAGCAGGCATGCTCCCTGGGAATCTGGTTTTGGTGCTTTGGCTAAAGTAAAGGTTTGTCTATACAAATATTTAGTTTGCAACAAGCTGGGGTGTAAATCTACCCTGCACTAACCTGTCACTGTTCCCATGGACCTTGCTGACACCACTTTAGCAGTTTGTTCAAGTGATTTGAGCTAGTGCAGTCTCAAAGAAGGCTGATGAGGGGATTACCTGTGTGCTATTTGACTACATCCGTTCAGGCACTAGCGTATATGTATACTAAAAGTGTACCCAGACTTTGCATCACCAATTTCTCCTCCAATGAGAAACTACCTATGAGTCACCCAAATCTGCTACTGCTCAGCAAAGGAGTGACAAATTTTGAATGTATTCTCACAGGCATTGTGGCACCCAGAGTGTACATGTCCCAAAGCAAGGTTTATTCACCATAACCAAAGGTCCCCTCTTACATAAGCTAGGGGCTATCTAATGGGATAAGATGGATTAGACCATGACAAATACACTTGCTGTAAATAAATTTATGTATAGACATTTCTATTATGTATTCTATTTTGCATGCCAATTGTAATTCCATGTTCAGTCTGTTTGGGCACCAGGATGTATTCCTGAAGAAAAGGCACATATATGCACCCAGTAGCCCTCTGTAAATAGAGAGAGCAAGTGATGTTTCGGATTTATGCTTCAGCCTTGCATGTTTTTCTGAGTTCAGTAGTAGAGTTCAGGAGTAAATATAATGTGTACAACTAACAAAATATATTGTTGAAGTTGCGTTTTCATAAGCCATAGTCTATATTTTGCTATCTAAAAAAATTACATAAACAAAAGATGCTTATGGCAACAAGTGGGTATGTACAAAGTAACCAAGGAGCTTTGAATCCAGTGCCCTCTTGTTATACTGGGTACAAAAAGATAATATCACAATGTAGCATAAGTGAAAATTCTGAAGATATCTCATTTGTTTGTTTGTTACAATTTTGTTTAATTTCATGGATACACATGTTCCTTTCTGGGTTCTTATAAGACTGCAAGCATATGGTATTGCCAGAGTAGGTTTCTTTTTCTTTTTTTCTTTGAAACCACAAATTATACTGTTTATCATGGTTATGAAGCAACAGTTGGTGGACAAACATGATATTAAAAATAGACTCGGATTTCCCAATCACCAGGAGTGCTGGCTTGCATGCCTATGCAGCAGTGTTGATATGTGGGTAGTTAATTTTTTTGGCCTTTGTTTTTCTACTGTGTGATGCTCTGAGGTTATTTCTAGGCAAAATGAAATATATAGTTATACATAGTAAGAGAATTATATAGTAGAAAATGTTCTTGGCACACATGCATAAGTTAGGATGAGCACATAACATGCGTTTGAATGGAATCGCTGTTTTTTTGTTTATTTGTCCATTGGAAAGCCAGGAAATATAGCACTATCCATTTTGAACTTAATTTTTACATTTCTTTTATTAACACACACTGAAACAGCTTCAGATACTTAAAGCATCATTGGGGCAAAGAGAGAGATGCCGGGGAGAGAAGAGGAGAGAAGACTATAGCCTGCTGGTTAAGGCACCCACCTGGGAGATGGAAAACCCAGGGTCCAGTCCCCCTGTTTCAATCACTCTTTAATTATTTATCCAGACTAGAACACCTTCTATGGGAGAGAATAAGGGAGCCCCCATCAGAGCCATAGGTCAGTGGTTAGAACTCTCTTGCTGAGTGATGGAAGACTCCTGTTCAAGTTCTTTCTCCCCTTCAATCAGAGAGAAGATAATTGAACTCTGGTCTCCCACATTCCAAGCGAGTGCTCTAACCACTAGGCTAAACATTATGAGGTGGGCACCACCGCCACTTCCTCCAGTGGCCAGATTTTGAATGGGATCTGATCCAGTTGGTGGTCTCTGAGCAGATTGGGCCCCTCACAAAGCTTAGCATCTGAACACCTATCTTTCCCTGTTCTGCGAATCTCTCTGGGGCTCAGGTGGGAGATTGGCATCCAGAGGCCTAGTGGGAGGCAGCAGTGAGCATGCTTGGGAGGCAGAACTGTAAATACCTAGAGAAATTTTACCCTGAAAAATAAGGTTTTGGGTGAGTTTAGGCATCTACAGAGTTTGGTGGGAGTTTGTGAATTGCAGTAGAGCCTAAAATTAGGACTTAAGTACCTAAGCCCAGACTGAGATGCCTAAATTTTGGGTTTAGGTACCTAAGTACCTTTGTTCATCTGGGCCCTTCTGCCTACAGGATGAAGATCCTCTAGTTACCTTACAAGGCTTACTTCTACCCTGTTGAGTATATGATTTTCAAGAGTAATCACTTAAATTGCATGCTGATACAACCTCTTCTATCTTATGTTAGGCACAGGGAGTCTCCAGCACAGATCAGGAAGAGTCAGTGTGGAGTAAGGACAGATCTTTGTATCTTTTGGATTCAAGCCCCGGGCTGGAAAAAAAAATGTCAACAGGTTGCAGATGGCCAGATGACTTTTGTTGCTGTGATAAAAAGAGTGCAGAGTTCTGTCTGCCCCTGCTCAGGCTGTCAGACAAGTTTTCCTGAGATGTAGGAAACAAAAGAGTTTAAGCAAACAGGTAAGACAAGGAGATCAAAACAAACAAAAGGAAATGGGAGTGGTAAAAATAAGGGTGAAAAACACCCCCTCACCATTAAATCAAGTATAAAGTTGAACCCATAACCGAACACCTAAGGATTACTGTATTGTGGCCCATTAAGACGTATACTGTGCGCAAAATGTTGTAATCCCAGTTTCCCCCCGCCACAAACAGCTCTTCAAAATTAGCTGTAATTTTCATGGTTCAAATAAAACATGACGTGAATAAGGTTTGGTGGGTAGTACTAGCTCACCCTAGAATTAAGGAGGTTTCTCAATGAAATATCCATACTATGGTCTTAAATAAATATCCATGTACTTACGTTGAGAGGGCTCAACAGGGCTACATAGGCTGGGAGCAGCTGAGTAACTTCCAGCAGCTTGTGAAGTTACATAGGTAAGAGAATGGAGAGGAGTGGAGACAGTTGTTTGGCTCATTCTAGAGTGTGCAATACACGGGAAACTTGAGAGAGAAACTTGGGAGAGAAGATGGGGGAAATAAAATAAAGGATTAAGGCCAGAAGAATGAAGGAAGGTTATGCTTAACTCCCATTTTTCTTTTCTTTTGTACTCCCCATTTTCCCCTCCCTCTTCTTTGTCTTGTACTGTTTTCCACTCAGGCTGTCTCCAATCCACCCTTTTATTCCTCCTTCTCTTTTTCAGTCATTTCCCATTTTTCTACCTTTCCTCCTCTCTCCTTTTTCTTACTCCTCCTCATTTTTCTCTGTGCCCCTTTACCAGCCCTCTTCATTAACAGTAAATGTTCCGCAAAAAGAACAGGAGTACTTGTGGCACCTTAGAGACTAACAAATTTATTTGAGCAATTCTATTCTATGCATCTGATGAAGTGAGCTGTAGCCCACGAAAGCTTATGCTCAAATAAATTTGTTAGTCTCTAAGGTGCCACAAGTACTCCGGTTCCTTTTGCGGATACAGACTAATACAGCTGCTACTCTGAAATAAATGTTCCTTTTCCCATAAATTGTCTTTCCAGCTAACAGCTATTGCTCTGCTGGCAGTGTTCAATTCTGTTTTCATGTTGCGCTCCCCTTGAGGGAAACTGGGTATTGCTTAACACACTAATACAGCAAAGTATTTAAGCACATGCTTAAGGTTATCCCTGTGCAGCAAAGCACATGGGCACATTCTTAACTATAGCCATGTGCTTAAATACAACATAGATGTTAAATCCACCTGTGCCTAAGTCCCAGTGAAACTTAAGCACATGCCTAAGTGCTTTGTTGATATGACTGAACTGCTAAATGAGGATCTAAAATAAGTGCCCCTAGCAGGCATCTTTTTGGGAATTCCTTTGCATTGATCACTGCACTGGTGGCTTTTTCCATGTTAGTGTGGATATTTGATTTTGACTGTGAACAATTATATCATGTAAAGTCAGGTGAACTTTGTAGATTCATAGATTTCAAGGTCAGAAGGGACCATTGTCATCATCTGGTCTGACTTCCTGTATAACACAAGCCATAGAACTTCCCCCAAATAATTGCTATATCTTTTAGAAAAACATCCAATCTTGATTTTAAAATGGTCAGGGATGGAGAATCCATCACCTCTGGTAAACTGTTCAGATAGTTAATTACACTCTCCATTAAAAATGCATGGCTTATTTCCAGTCTGAATTTGGCTAGCTTCAACTTCCAGCCATTGGATCGGGTTATACTTTTCTCTGCTAGATTGAAGAGCCTGTTATTAAATAGTTGTTCCCCGTGTAGGCACTTATAGAGTGTGATCAAGTCATCCCTTAACCTTTTCTTTGCTAAGCAAATGTGTACATAATAGCTTATTATTCCATCTATCGTTTACATTGTTTCTAGTCTGTTTTAAAAATGGACATCTCACAAATTACACTCCCCTTATTGCAAGAGGTTCAGCTTTTCTCCAGTGTTCACAAATGTTTCCTTTTGCATCTGCCAAAGCTCACTAAGGGACTATCATTCATCCACCTCTGACTCTCCCCGCCTCCCACCCCTTTCCCTTTTGCTCCCCTTTGCTCTCATCTCCTTCAGAAGTTGAGAAGCAAAGGAAGAATCCTCCCTTTGTACTCTGTTTCCCCCCTCTCTTCCCCCTCCCTTTGTTTGTTCCCTCTGACCTCTCCATGGTTTTCTTTTTCTGGTTATGAAGCCTTTGGGATCTTTTCATTCTGAGTATCAAAGTTTATTGTATGTTCAGTGTACTATACTAGTTTAAGATGTTTGGGGCCAGATCCACAGCTGGTGTAATTGGTTTAGTTCCACTGAAGTCAATGGAGCTATGCTTGTTTATGCCAACTGGTGATCTGACTTTTATTTTGTATGGTGTATAATATGCAGAATTGCTAGTCCATGATCTTAGAGAACAAATGTTAGTTATTTAATAATGACCACAGGAAAAAATAGAAAATATATGAAGAAGTGGCCAACAATGTCCCTCCTTTAGCATCTTAAGAAGCAGCTATAGCATCTCTCCCACTTCAGTGTCATGATCCTGACAAGTGATTAACCATATAATTTAAATGGATGGAATTTTCGAAAGCAACTAAATGATTTAGAAGCACAAGTCCCATTGAATATCAGTGAGACATGTTCATAAGTCACTTAAGTCGTAGGCTCTTTTCAAAATCTCACCCTACATTTTTAAATCTTGTTGGTTTAATTTTGGTGAAAGCTGCTTTATATTTTTCAAAGATGCTCATCTATTTTATTTTTGTATTTGGAACTGGTATGATGGCTACTGGAAATCATATATCCAGTTCTGGTGTCAACAACTCAAAAAAGCTGTTTACAAATGGGAGAAGGTTCACAGAAGAGCCGTGAGAACGATTAAAGATTTGGAAAACATGCCTTAGAGGAATAGACTCAAGGAGCTCAATCTATTTGCCTTAACAACGAGAATTTTAAGGGTCGACTTGATCACAGTCACTAAATACCTACAATGGGGACAAAATATTTAATACTGGGCTCTTCAGTCTTAGCAGATAAAGATATAGCATGGGCCAGTCACTGGAAGTTGAAGCTAGACAAATTCAGATTGGAAAAAAAGCATACATTTTTAGCAGCAAGGATCATTAACCATGGGAACAATTTATCAAGATTGATGGTAGATTTTCCATCACTGACAATTTTTAAATCAAGTTTGGATCCTTTTTCTAAAAGATCTTCTCTAGGAATTATTTTGGGGAAGTTCTATGGTCTGTGTTAAGTGAGAAGTCAAACTAGATTATCACAATGGTCTCTTCAGTCTTGGAGTCTATGGATCTATAATTTTAACAGTTACCAGTATGATTTAATTATCACCATGCTTGCTTCTGGACCAGAGTTGTGACTTCAAGTCACCAAACAAGTCCTAGATCCATGCCTAGTGGTGAGGCTGCAGTGTATCTGTAAGGGTTGCCAAACTACTGGAGGTGGTGTGCTCAAGGTGAGGCATCAAAATGAACCGCCTCTGCTTGTCACTGACGACTGGGAGTTATATTTGAAAATCACAACACACTTAACAAAAGGAGAGGAATAACCTCAGAGTTCAGACCAACCGCCTCTCTTTCAGTAAAATCTGGTGTAATGACCAAGGCTGCGTGTTAATTTTCCAGGTAAAAACTGTATGATGCTTCTTTTCCCTACACAAGGCCTGATCCACTATCTCTGTGCTCCGCACAGACCCAAGAAAGCTTTCTTCTGCAAAGGAAGTGTGGATGTGGCCCTCTGGTGTGAATGTAGAGAATGTCGCTGGTCACCCTGCACATTTCAGAGAATATGCAGCCTCCTTTTTTGCACAGTTCTGACTGAAGTGAGTCCTCAGTTACTGTCACAATTTGCACCATCACGATTTAGCTCCTTGGTTTGTCAAGCACTATGAGATTCCAGTAATCTGAAAGTTGCTACATAATTATTCTACAAAGAAATAGTTTTGTCCTTTAAATCCAAGTCCAGTGCCAGGATCTGGTAGACCTTAAATCACAATTTTTACTTCGATAATGTAATTAGCCTTTAGTGATGATGAAAAATACAATGAAATTAGCCTTTAGTGATGATGAAAAATATGCATAACGTATCATTTAGCAAAATTATTTACAAACATTAACTAGCTAATCTTAACAGCACTCCTGTGGGTTAGGTATGTATTAACCCCATTTCATAGATAGGGAAAGTGAGGCACAAATTACCTAATTTGCCCAAGGCCACAGCACTCGTTTATCAGAACTAGGATAGCTAATAACGAAAGTAAATTGAGAGAGTTTCTGGCTCCCTCCATTCAGATCATGCCTCTTTCATACCCATTATCCCATAGTCAGAAGGCATTCAAGTCCAAACCTGCAAATACTTAACCCAATAAATAGTCCTTAGTTGAATGGTCCATTAAGCTACCCCAATTGATCTTGGGTGAATCTGCCTTTACCAGGTTCCTTTGCTATGGGACTCCATAGGATATTTGTGTGAGAAAGAACTACTCTTGAGTTGGGGTTAAGGGTCCCACTTGTGGTTTTATAAAACCACAATTCAAAGTTTGCATCTTGAAAAGACTAGGGTCTTTTCTAATTTTTTTTTGAAGCCAATAATCTCATCCTATAGTTTTGTTTCAATTAGAGTTAATCCCATATTACTGTTAATTGACATGTTGTTTGCTTTGTAAATGGCGCCAGTAAATCAAAGTGGTAATTTCTGTTGTCCCCACTGTTTAATTTTGTTTCTGTCAGATGACTATCTGCCCCATACATGCCAATGTGGTTTCATATCTTGCCATTTGTCTCTGTCAGAGTTACAAGGCCCATAGCAGTAACACTCCCCCTTTCCAAGATATTTGCACTTACATTTACTGCAGCAAGTTTTATGGTTTTTCAAAAAAAAGTCTAGAAGATATGGAGTTGCAAAAGGGAAGTACACTTTAAATATAACTGTACATTAAATATGGTTACTGAGTCATTGTTTCGGTTTTATACTGTACATATATTTGGCCTGTTTAAAATGCACTGAGAACCAAAGCTACAAACCATCTGCACCTCCTGTTTCCGTCTGAGACGTTATTTATGTTTTTGGCTTGATACCCTGAGCTAAATACAGAATGTGTAAAGACTGTTAATTAACCCTTTGAGAAATGAGTTTCCCACCAGCATATGGAGCAGGAATATGTTTTTAATCAGGTAGTAAAACTCCCAGGATTTATACTGTTTCAAATGTTGCTTCTTAATGAAACCAAAGGGAATACATGTTAAATACATTAAAAGAATTAGCCCCAAACCTATTTTTAAGCAAAGTTAAATTTGTGACCCACACCAACAAAAGCCAGAAAATTCAAATTTAAGGCCAATGGTCCAACATTAACCCAACGTATTTTGGACAAAATGCTCAGTGAAGTAAATTTTAAAAGGACAGTGTCTCTCATCTGTAACATTTTCTTTTCTGTCTGGTTGCTTCATTCCAATGTTGTTTAAAGATATGTTTATACATATACATTAATTTTTGAAAGTTGGCTAAAATGCCCATTTATTTTCCTGATACGATAGATTGGAACATCAATTAAAGAAGAAATTCAGACTAAAGCTCATTTTGGCCCTGATTCAGCAATTCAGGTGAACAATTGCATAAATTTAAGCAAGCAAATAGTCCTGTAGAAACCAGTGCGATTTCTCCTGGGCCTAAAGGCAGTCACATACTCAACAATCTTGCTGAATTTGGGCCTCAAAAAAAATCATATTATTTAATGAATAAAACAAACCATCATAGCTGGATTGTGATTTATCCTCCTCCAATTGAAGTCAATAGGAGATGAACCCCAGACTTTAATGGGAATTCATTCTTACCCTTAGTATTACTTCAGTCTCTAGCATAAGCTCGTGTGTGTGTGTGAGATAATAATTATATGGATACTTGCAATAAAAAATATTAGGAACAAAAAGTTATTGTCCAAGCACAGGGCCTGTTTGTGTGCTTTTCAAATATTTGCAACTTGGCCATTTTAATTTTAAAACACAAATTCCAAAAATGCCTCATTCAAACGATGGATTTAAGGGTCTGGAAAATATCATGGTTTAAATCAGTCTGTTTGAGTTATACAAGTGCATGTACACACACACAGACACACACACACACACATACATTTCAAACTGGGAAGCCTACTGGTTTGTCTTTGCTCACGTTTAAAAATAGTCACAGTGGATTTTTTTTTTAAGGATTAAAAAGCCAACAATCTTTAACATTCCTGTGCCATAACTTTATGTGCCAGGTTTCAGGCTGAGTGAATTTTCATGGCCAAGGGATAAACCCCTAAAAATAGTAGTTTAAAATATATGGCCTGAGTCCAACTGAAAATAACCTTGTTAACGTAACTTCTGGCCCAAAGAAGCTTTGTGGTCCCGTTGTGCTGTAATGCCATAGAGGATTTGTACCATCCCTTGGAGAAAAAACAGGCTTTTCCATGGCTAAGCCTGCAATATTATTAGTTTATTATTAATCGTATTACACCAGCACCCAGAAATCCTGATCTGAAGTAGGGCTCCACTGTGCTAGATTCTGTACAGATACATAAGAAGACATAGTCCATGATCAAAGGAGTTTACAAACAACTACTCTAATCCTGTAAAGATGTACGCGCAGTCCCATTCAAGTCTATGGGCCACACTGTGCAACTTGTGTCGTCATTTACACCAGTGCCAAATGGCTGTAAATCGTCACCATTCTATTTTGTATCATGTTTACACCACCTGTGCACTGGTGTAAATGACAACACAAGTTGCAAGGCTTTGGAGAATCAAGCCCAATGGAACTACACACATGGTGAAATATGTGTGTCTGAAACCTGGCGCATAAAGATTAGGGGCTAAGGCCTTGATTCTGCCTTCAGATCTGCAAATGTGGATGCCTTTGCCGATACAGAGGCCTATTGGAGAATCAGGATTTAAGGAATACCTGCTGTTGGGCCCAGTCCTGTTCTTGTGGAAGTTGATGATCACTCCTTTTTTATATGCCAGAAAGATTTTGCTAAACAAACAGTAATAGAGGATCTATAGGAGAAGTATTTTAGGGCCCAAAATTCAGATCTGGAAAAATTAGAAAAATGAATGTCACTTAATGAATGTCTTTAAGGGACTCAGGCCAAGATCCTCGAAGGAATTTTGGCTTCTAACTTCCATTGAAATCAATGGAAATTAGAAGCCTAAATATCTTTGAGGATCTAGGGAGAGACAATGGAGAAAGGAGTGATATTAAGATGGAGACAGGATAGAATTTCATGAAGTTTTGCAATAAAAAATTGGAAATTTAAATAGCTATCTCCTGGCCCCCAAATTTTCTATTCTGCAGAATGTTTACAAATATGGCAGTTTTTCCCTTAATTTTTTTCTTTAAATATAAAGCTCATGAATACTAAACAGATCTATTCGTGAGAGGAAAAATGTGCAATTTATCAGGTGTTGTGCAGAACTGAATAAATGTTTGTGTAATCAAAATGAAACATGAGACCTCAAATTTAAAGGTTTTCTTTGCAATTTTGTACAGCTCTGTTATTAACAAAATTTGTTTAAATAAAAACATTTTTGTTTAGATTTAAACATCTCCCTCCAAAATCTGGATACTAAACACTGAAGATGAGATTCTGATATCCTTATTGCAGATTACTACCACATTATGCCACAAATATTCCCATTGGCTTTACTGGATTTGCCTGTACAGTATATAACTACTGAATGTGAGCAAGGTTATCAGAATCTGTCCCTGAAATATGTTGCCGCTCCATGAAAACTGGAAGGTGAAACTGAGATGCCATTGACTAGAGTCAAAAGTGCAGTTGGCTAGTCTATTTTTATTGTTCACGCCTAGTGGAATTTAAAAAGCAAACAAAGCATAAATGTTAAATTCTTCCCATTTTGATATGCGAAGGTATTATTAGTAACACAAATATGGATTTTTAAAAGATATCTAATTTTAAACAAGTGCACATCTAAGTGCTTGCCCACTTCAGACCCACACAACCCTAGTACATATACACAAGTCAGGGTTTTATGCAAGCATGGAGATACACATGTGCACACCAACCTGCACTCTTACAATGAGGGATTTTCACACCTAAATCAGGCACATTTAAAGTGAGCATGTACTTGTTCTGAAAATTTGGAACAAGACTTTAATCTGAGACTCTCTTATACTGTACATAATTTCTTGGTAGATATTTTTATCTGAATGCATCCGATGAAGTGAGCTGTTGCTCACGAAAGCTTATGCTCAAATAAATTTGTTAGTCTCTAAGGTGCCACAAGTACTCCTTTTCTTTTTGCGAATACAGACTAACATGGCTGCTACTCTGAAACCATTTTTATTTCTTTTGTTGGTACTTCAGGTTGTTGTGTACCTTGCACATCATTTGTAGCCTGTGTATAAACATGGATACAGTTTCATAGATGCAATCTTTAGGGCTCATCGGAGACCTACAAGAGCCGTAATTAAGCCATCTCAAATGCAAACTTCATGGGTCTCATTCTCCAGTGTCTTTTTCTTGCATGCTCCTTCATACCATTTTTATCAGGTTTCTTTTGAATGGAGCCAGATCTTAGGACCGATTTAGAGGGGAACAGTAGTATCATGATTCATTAGGGACTGTTTGCAATAGAATGCCTTGGAGTTACTCTCTACTCCTCCTACCTCAAAATACACCCATGTTTGTATCCATTTCCTGACTACTAAATTCACAGAGCTATACAACTATTTTAAAATGCACTCAGATGCCAATTACCAATTTGATTCCATATCATTTTTGGATTAGGAAAGGAGAGAGGATTTCAAGGTACCTTGTGAAGAATAGGAGAAAAGAATCTAGGCTATTGTCAGCACACAAGCAGATCCCAGAGAGGGGTCACTTCGCAAACATTGTGGAGAAGGGTGTATTTAGAACACTGCTGTGTGCTCTGGAATTCTATAGGTAGGTGGAGAACTGGGCCTCTGAGAAAAATTGCAGTTTAGAGGATTAATAATGGGATACGGTGCTGCCTCTAAATCAGATACTCAATTCTGTTCCAGGTGGGCAGGGTTCAGAAATTGTTCCCATCAGATGTCTGTTTGGTGGCCTATGTGAAATGAGTAGGTAACTTTCGTCTATTCCCTGATGTCCATATAAAATCACAGTTGGCACCTTTGATGGCATTATCAGTGAAGATGCCAAGGGCTAAATGAATGAGCATGGGGAGCTGTGCTTTAATCCTGAACTTTGGTCATTCTGTGAATGTGCAAATGCTTGCACTGCTACTTGCTCAGTTTTGAAGATTGTCAATCCATTTGGACCTTTCACTGCTAATAGTGCCACATTCACTTAAATTGCCTTCACAGTTAATATTTTTTCTTTAAGTCAAATTACATCACATAATGAAACCATAGTAAATATGGTAACCATAGTGTATATATTATGGTAACCATAGTATATATATTATACTATATAAATCATAGTATAATATTTCATAGGCCAAATTAAAGAACAAGGTATAATGTCATATGTCATAACCTGTTTGGAAAAAAAATTTACATATAATATATGTAATTTTTACAGATTAAGTGAAGGTTCACAGAAAGGGGAGGAATTCACCTCCACATGCTTCCTTGTATAGGAACATATTATTTACAGCAGGCAAATCAATGTACAGAGTTAAAACATTTTTTCCAGAGAAAATAAATAAGTAGAATGAATAAACCTTAATATAGACAAACTACACATCATCCGCAACTGTCTTCATACATCATATCCTTGTCAGTGGCAGTGAAGCATAAACTAAATATAATTATCCTAATAAATCCAAAATCAATATAGGTCAGTACTGAGAAATTAAAATCTCATAAAATGTTCATCTGATGTTTTTAAAACTAATAAATTCTATCAAATACTACCACAATCTATGTAATCTGAACTAATCCATATAAAGGATAGCCAGATTATTTTTTTTTAAAAAAGAAGCCACTGACATTTTCAAATAATGTCAAGCCATTACACAAAGGGAGAGGGGGACAGGTAAAACCTTTCACAAGATACACTGATGTTCTTTTTGCAGGGTTCATGTCACTGCTTTTATTCATCCCTATGAATTGTCACTAACATCCTTTGTTTTGCAAATGAATATGTGTAAATTGAGAGGCATGTGTGTGTGTTTGTGTGTGTACGTGTGTGCAGGTGCATGCACACACCACAAACCAACAAATGTAAGGCAGGTGGTGGATATATTGTATGTGTGAACACAACGAACGGACATGCTGTGTGGTCTAGGGAATAGGATAGTTGACTGGGATCCAGGAGATCTGTGTACTGTTCCTGGCTCTGCTACTTACAAAGTGGGTGAGTTTGGTCAAGTCAATTAACATCTAAACTTTTCCATCTGTAAATTACCCACCTTTGTAACCTGCTTGGAGAACTAAGTATGAAAAGCATTATTTAAAGTGCAAGAAATTATTAGTATGTTAGTAGGATTGGATCAGCAATCAACAGGGATTATATATTACTTTCACATGTTGCCACTGTGACAGTGGAAAGAGGGAAACTTCTGAGAGCCCCTACAGCTTTTAAAGGAATATTAATGAGAACTGAGCCAAACAAGGTTATGCATAATCCCTCTGCTCTCTTTCTGGACCTAAGCTTCATATCATCTTAAATGTTATCTCCTACTTTCTTTATCTTTTCATGAACTCAATAGGCCACCCTTTCTCCCTTCCTCCTCCAAGGCTTCCCAAGTGCCAATCTAGAATCCAGCCCACACACCAAATCCCCATAGCCAGGTTTCCCTGCCAGGTCATGATCCACTCTGGGACACATTTGAATAAGAAGCTTCAGAAGCAAATGTGCTGTTGAACGAGTAGCTGCCCAGCTCAATAGAGAAATGAAGACCTAGTGGTTTCCACAGTGAAGCCTTTGTAAAGGCCAGAGAGCCGGGATAAGTGTGTTTGTGGTAGGATGCTGCTGAAAAGAAAGTTGTGAGCATAATAACGTAAGACTGGCCAAAGGCCAGTACTAGATGTTTCAGAGGGAATGAACAGTACAGGGCAATTACTGAGTCATCCTTCCCCTCTTGTCCAGACCCAGCTTCTAGGGGTCTGAGGTTTAAGGACACCGAGACCATGCGGTTGTGTCCCTGACCATCTTGGCTAATAGCCATGAACTTATCTAATTCTTTTTTGACCTCTGTTATGCTTTTGATCTTTGCAACATCCCCTGGCAATAAGTTCGACAGGTTGACTGCACGTTATGTAAAGAAGTACTTCCTTATGCTTGTTTTGAACCTGTTGCCTATTAATTTCATCAGGTGACCCCTCATTCATATGTTATGTGAAGAGATAAATAACACTTTTTCTCCATACCATTCATAATTTTATAGACCTCCATGATATCCCCCCTTAGCCATCCCTATTCTAAGCTGAACAGTCCCAGTCTTATTAATCTCTCCTCATATGGAAGCTGTTCTCTATCCCTAATCGTTTTTGTTGCCCTTCTTTATACTTTGTCCAATTCTAATATATCTTTTTTGAGATGGAGTGACCAGAACTACACATGGTATTCAAAGTGTGGGCATACAATGGATTTATATAGTGGTATTATGATATTTTCTCTTATTTTCTATCTCAGTGGTCCCCAACCTTTCTGTGGGAATAGCACATTCCTATTCCCAGAAGACTGTGGCGGGCGCCAGACACCTTGCCACCGAAATGCCACCAAGAAGTGGCAGCGGAAAGAAGTGTTGCCGCCGAAATGCCGCCGAGAAATGGCAACACTTCTCGGTGGCATTTTTGGCAGGTGGTTCTCCGGCGGCTGCGATCGGCGGCAGGATTTCGGCGGCGCGGTGTCCTGCAGGCGAACACAGCTGCCCCGGCGGGCATCATTGCACCCACGGGCACCGCGTTGGGGACCCCTGTTCTATCCCATTCCTAGTGATTCCTAACAAACTCTTAGCTTTTTTGACAGCCGCTGCAGATAGAGCAGATGTTTCCAGAGAATTATCCATGATGACTCCAAGTTCTTTCTTGAGTGGTAAGAGTTAATTTAGACCCCATCATTTTGGATGTATAATTAGGATAATATTTTCCAATGTGCATTACCTTGCATTTACAAATACTGAATTTCATCTGCCATTTTGTCACCCAGTCACCCAGTTTTGTGAGATTCCTTTTTAGCTCTTTGCAGTTAGCTTTGGACTTAACTACCTTGAGTAATTTTGTATTGTCTGCAAACTTTGCCACCCCACTACTGCCTTTTCCAAATCATTTATGAATATGTTGAACTGCACTGGTTCTAGAACATATCATTGGAGGACCCCACTATTTACCTCTTTCCACTGTGAAAAAATATAATTTATTCCTACTGTTGTGAGGATGGACTATAAGAATATGGTGAGAACAAGGGGTTCAGATCGGACCCAATATGGGAACCTTCCAATTGACCCCTTCTTCCAAAGTGAAGGATGTGCTAAAGTATTAGGTGTGATTTTAATTTTTTTAGAATGAAGAGTATACTCACTTTTGGCAGGAAATTCTGAGAAACAAGGTTTGAAGGATTTGGGGCCTGATTCTCCTTTCACTCATGCCCGCTGTACACCAGTGTTACTCCATTAATCCCAATTGAGCTACTCCAGGTTTATGGCCTGATCCAGGGCCCACTGAAGAACTTCAGTAGCCTTTGGATCAGGCTTTTACTGTGGTGCACGTGAGAGGAGGGTTGGCCTGTAGATTCTGGTCTCCTCACTAACCAGATACATTCTTCTGCCAGAGATGACAACTTGCACAAAAAAAACACTGTTTCCCCAAAATAAGTCATGTTCCACTGATAGGTCATGGGTCTGCAAAGCTTCAGTGTAAAGAACACAATATAAAATATACTCGCTTCCAAAAGTACTAGTTTGCACTGGCCCAGGTGTATAGTCCTAGTTCCTGATTCTCCACAACCTTGTACCTTGTATAATCATGCTACCATTGGTGTCATTCTGATTTGGTAGCCTTTTACAGCTACCCTGCATTCACTTCACAGAGGTGAAAATAACTACACAAGGAGCAAGGCAGCAGGGAATGAGGTTCCTAGATCAGAAAAAGAACTATGTAAGTGGGAAAGAGAACAGCTTCTAGAGCTAGGAAAACCACCTGTATGTTTTTGCTCTATGAAATGTTTTTCCATTTTAAAAATTTGTGAGAGGTAACCAAAGTTTACTGACAAAGGTATTTCATCAAGCCCGGGCCTGTGAGTCAGAGTCAACCTGATGACAGAAGTGAGCCAGCTAACTGGCTGCCTGCTGCCCACATTTCAGGTTGAAGTGCAAATGCACCACAACGCTCACCAGCCACCTCTGGCAAACTCCACAAACAATCTTTCTTGCAGTGATTTTCCCGCAGAGCTCTCGGAGTACCTTTTCTTTCCCTTTTCTCTCATCCTCACAGGCACATGTTGTATGTTGAGTGACTGTCAGAGTGGAACTCTGTTTGAACTTTTGTCTAATCCAAATGTGAAAACATAAGTAACCAGGAAATCAGTCGGCAACTACAATAAGATAGTTCCAGTTATGCAATCCATTCAATTATGTGCCAAAAAGATCTGCAAAAGGCTATGTGGGAGAGGAATTCAAAAGTTTTTCCTTTTAATAATTAATAGAAACTTCTTTGTTGGTATCTGATGGGCCAGTAAAGACTAACAGCCAATATTTATTTATGCACACTGTGGACCAAATTCAGCTCTGGGAAAAGTAGATATAACTCCATTTGAATCAATGGGAATTGTGCCTGTTTAGTTTAGAGCAACATTTCACCCTATATGTATTATTTTTTACTCTAACTGTCACAAGTACAAGCATATATGTAATGCAGACCTTGAAATTCTAGCAGGAGTATTTTCATTATCAAGTAAGATCATCAATGTGTCTTCCGTCCGGATTAATCAATAGCTTTATTGTTGTTAGTCTGCTGTCACGAAAGTCACTGTCACCAAATTTAACATGTAGAGCTATTAGAAATGCGAATCCAGATTAGACTAATGGACCATCTGGTTCTACATATATATCACACAGTACATGTGCCCTGATTAACTGGCTGGTTTCTTGTAGGTGTCACAGTAAAAGTGGGCCTTCAGACTGGATTTAAATGCAAAGAGTATAGTGACCTTGCAGGTTGGCTCAGGAAAGGCATGATTTGCATGGGGGAAAGCATAGAAGATGACATGGAAATGTTTATGGGAGAAGTGAACAAATGGGGTGTTGAGGCTGGCATTGCTTACATAGTAGATGAGGGTCCAAAGATGTGAAAAGAGAGAACCACCATTGTACATAGTAAAGTTGTCCTCCACATCCCTAAAGCCACTAATGGTACATCTATACTGCAATTAAACACCGATGGCTGGCCTGGGTCAGCTGACTTGGGCACACAGGCTTCAGGCTGCAAGGCTAAAAATTGCAGTATAAATGTTTGGGCTTCAACTGGAGCCCAAGCTCTGGGACCCCATGAGGGGGAGGATCCAGAGCCTGGGCTCCAGCCCAAGCCTGAACATCTACACTGCAATTTTTAGTCCCACAACCTGAGCCTCATGAGCCCAAGTCAGCTGACTCTGGCCACCCGCAGACGTTCCATGGGTCCTTTAATCCAGTGTGGATATACCCTAAAGAAAGTAACTGCTATACTTGCAGGTAGCATTTAGCTGGTTTTAGCAACACTATCTAACATATTAAAATATTTTGTTCTGAACCAGTGCTCTGGGAAATGCCCAGAACTTTGAGGAAGTTTTGGATCCAGATATGAACTGTTTAGCTCAAGCCCATCCCAAAACGGAAGTAGTGCACTCAGTCTTCAGCTGAGCTGAGTATATGCTTGGCACAGCTGAGGTGGTGTTCTGGGATAAAGACGGTTAAAAGCCACCTTTCTGCTCCATCAATCCTGGGCTGTCTTTTGCCCCCCAAAAGCCTCCAGAATAACTTAGAGCAGTCCTAGGTCCGTCTACTCTAGGCGGCAGTGCTGAATTTCAGATCGTTTTCTCTGCCCCAATCCCCTCACTCCTCTGGCAAATCCCTTGTGTTCCCTTCCCCATCTTTTATGGGACGAGGGGTGGCACACAGCCAGCTTTGCACAACTTGAGGACTTCCTTCATCAGGGGAATCTTCAGTTGCTCTTTTGGGACAAATTTCTGGCATCACAAAGCAACCAGAAGTGAGGCCAAGAATTGACACCATTAAGTGTAACCTCTGTTTAAATTGTGGGGAAACTGGTAAACCAAAACAGAGGATATGTCTTCCCCCCTTGCCCACCCTCTTTATATTATTCTTCCTACATGAGTGTGGATATGAATGGATCTATTCAGAAGCCTCACTTTGGTGCCACCTGGCATAAATGCAGCATTTGTGCCCTGGATGTATTTGTGTGAGAGGAGATAAGTCAGCATTTCTACAAAAGCAGAACATTCTGGCATAGATGAGTCAGCTACATAAGGTGACAGCTCGCAATAGCTTGAATTTAGTGGGAGAAAGGCCTGAGCTACAAAGTTTATATTTGTACTTTGCCAAAGTTCTGGGGTATGTAAATCTGGCATTTTGCTCTTGGCCCATTTTTGTGTGCGACATCATGAGAGGCCAACCAAAGACAGCCTACTCTGATGAATGCACAATGTTGCTAGTGTACTCAGTAATTAATAATATTTTTTAAAAATCATTTGGCAACACAATTGCATGGGTTTTTTGCCTTCCTCTGCAATGTAGTGCTGGTCACTTGCCAGGATTATTTGGGTAGAACTCACTTAATCATTTCACTGCCATTGCAGGGGCCTCAGGCACTGGTGCACCTCGGTCCCATCTATTCTCTTCCTGTGACACATACTAGTCTAGTCTCCTATCAGCCATAATATTTTGATCTAATTGGGTTTATTGTGCGGGTGCTGGGTGATGTGAGAACCTGGAGGTCATATTAGGTGATCTGATGGTCTCTTCTGGCCTGCAACTCTGTGGTTCTGTATCTCCTGAAAAATGAATATTTACAAACAAATCAATAAAATAGACTAATCCTATTGCTAGAGTTTCTTTTGCATTTATTTCAGAATGAGTATCTTTGTCTGACAATATAAAAGACAATATTTCCCATTCTGATGTCTACTTCACTAGTTTTCCTGTATTTTCTCCTCTTGGTGGCAGCACTACCGAAGCTCTTGGAAAATATCCTTGTTTAGGCAGAGGGTCAGTATAGTTGTAATTACCTGTGGTGGGTGGCGGGAGGGAGTGGATGAGAGAACTATCTCTGTGGATTGTTGTAATTTATTTTCAGTTTGGCAGAGAAGTGCAAATCTAATTCTTTCATGCAAGTTTTCTTTCATTGTACTAAGTCTGATCAATTCCTCTGTGCATCCAAACAGATGTATGTGAAGAGTAAGATGTCTGGGATGTCACATGGCCTCCTAAATACCTGTTGCTTATAGTATAGATAGATAGATCAGCTTGCAGTCTCTAAATTGTAGGAATCCAACTTTACTGGCCTGCGTTTTCGAGTCCATTTAGAATGAAATGCAAGGATCGACAATATGAATTTTGTTCAGATCAAACAGATTTTATTTCTGTCCATCATGTCTCCTTCCCCAGTTACACTGTGAACTGAGTACTTATGCACATTGCTAAAACAGGTGGTAGGTTTTTTATTTGTTTGTTTTTCATTTGTGGCCAGATCCTCAGCTGGTGTACATGGGTGCAGCGACATTTGACATCATTTGTACTAGCAGAGGATCTGAGACATTTTCCTCCATTTAATGCTGCTAATTTTTATACTTCTGCTCAATATTCCTCTCAATGATTATTTTATAATTCTTAGCTGACTTATATGTGAAGAAGAGACCAATATTATTTGCTTACTGAGATGAATGACCACAGTTTGAAGAGTTCTTTTCCAGGTGTCTTACTGAACCAGGTACACAAAACATGGAAATAAATCAATCTCATATATGTGTGTACAGCATATGATAATAAATTGTTTCTTTTTTAGCCCTACTGCGATTAAAACAAACTAAATGTAAATGTAAAATATATTTCCTGAGTCTGTGAAAGTAAACAGAACCTTCTACAGAGGGCTGGCAATTCATGCAGAGATGAAAATACAGATGAACTGTAGAAGGTTCTGTTTACTTTCATAGCATTTTCCACCAGTCTACAGCAGAAATTTCTGCTGCAGTCATGATTCATGTGTTCCCATATGTAGATGGCAGGAAAGCCTGTCTCTGAGCCACAAGAACACTGTCCTGATTTTGGAGTGAGTGTGTGTGTGTGTGTGTGCGCGTGCATATACATATATACAGGTTTGCGTGCACACTTTTATATATCTAGGTGCATTTGTTTATGTGCATGCGCACGCACACACACACACACACACACACTAATACACATGTCTGTAACATTTGATGTAATGCTTACATTGAATTTAAAAACAACCACTCCCACAGTGGACAGAGACATCATATTGGGACAGTAATAATAAAAATGATTTTATATATATATATATATATATATATATATATATATATATTCCAGGTTCTAATACTTACAATTTAACAAAGTAGACTACATATATGTAGTCTACACATGTATACACACACACATACGCCCATATAGCGCACACACACCAATAGCTTACTTTATTAAACTATCGAAATAAAGTAAAAACAAATAAAATACTGAATGGATTCCCAGTATCTGTTGCTGTAACTTAAATCAGTACCCCCTTGCAACCAGTGCTATCCCCATTAAACCCCAAATACAACTCCACAGCCATAGAGGTCCGTCTAATGGCAGAGCCAAACTTTTCTGGGGCTACCTGTACATCAATGCACTGAGGGCATATGTGGCTAGGAAAGTGAGGGATAGGACTTCAAGATCCTCTACTTATGGATCCTTTTGTATTTCCCAAACCCAGATGTGAATTACTTATACAGTTCTGCTTAAATCTAATTTTCTTCTCCTTTTATCTCTAAGGCCCAATATGGTTGCTTGGGTTAGGACTGAATGATAAAACCATAACCATCCCCATAGTATACAATGTATAGTAAACTTTACTTATGTACTTGACTCATGGACCACACTCAGACAGCTGAACATGGAAGATTCTGAGATGACTGAAACCTGTAAGCAGAAAAATTGAAGTGTTTGAAGTCTGAAGTGTATTAGAGGTCATTCTCTGTCGTTCAAGCTCCCCAGCCAGGTTACTTTTCCTGTGATACTCTAGATATGTCTACACTGCTACGTAAGCCTGTGCTTGAGCCCAGGCTCAAGCCTAACCCCCTTTGGGTCTACACTGCAATTGCGCTAACCCAGGGCTTGGACCCAAGGTCCCAGGATCTGCAGGGCTGGAGGGTCCAAGCTCAAATTAAGCTAGGATCCAGGGTCTGAGACCTATTGCTTTGCGGCATAGGTGCAGCCTCGCTTGACTCGGGTTCTGGGAATCAGACAGAAATATCCTACAATTCCAAGGGACAATTTGTTAGTTCCCCTCTATCCCACTGCAGCCCACTCTATTGAAAACAGAAATGGCAGCAGCTCGGATCAGTATTAACCCATTCTCTTCTGATCACTGATCTGCAAGCACACTATCCGAGAGCCTTTGGGGTTTGCAATGGAGAGCGAACCAATCAAGCCTTTTGCAAAAGTTGAGCTGCTTCAAAATTGCAGTGTAGCCATACCCTCTGTGGCCATGGGACTGCTAGGATGCACCGTGGTGGATTCAGATACAGAGGAGGCTGTGGTGCATCATGGGAGATGTAGTCTAGTTGGGAGTAACCCATAGAGGAGAGGAGGGCATGAGGGACCAAAGCTGCAACTCCCATGAGCGACAGTTCAGGCAGACACAGATTACTGTAGAACTGACTCAATATGAAATGTTTCAGTGTGGTTGGACAAACTGAAATGTTTCGCTCAGATCGACCCAACTCAAGCTGAAAGATTTCATTTATATTTTCCTGATGGAAAAACAAAATATATTGGCAAAATCACTATTTCTTTTCCCTCTTATCCTGCCCTTTCCAATCCTTCCGCTTTAAACTATGAATGGATTTTAAAAATAAATCCTCCATACTTGTTTTTCCTTTCTGAACATTTCTGGCCCTTTCATAAAGCTTTTTAGACACCTTGGAAGCCTCTACTGATTCCAGCTGGTACTTACTATTTGTTAGATTCATTGTTAAAGAAACAAGGAGTATTTGAAGATATCAGGGCACAAACTTTAAGACTTACCTGTACAGATACATGTGTTCTTCATTTCTGTCCATGCTACACTCCCTGTGGGACAGATTTTGACCCCCTTACTCACCATGCTAAGCAGTTACTCACCCAAGACTTCAGTGGGGCTACTCATACAAGTAAGTGACCAGCAGTGAGGATAACAGGCTCACAATCATGAAAAAAGGAAACACTGTCAATTATTTAAATTCCTCATTTCTACTCTCTGTTCTTTGTTAACAAAAATATAGATAAAGAATTAGAGCTCCCATCTTTCGATGCCCCCGTCAACTCCCCAAGGAAGATTTTGTCTATCAGAAATGGCTCCAGCTGACTGAGCTTTTGTTTTTCTATTTTTAGAGTGGTTACAAAAATGAGGGGCTTTTTGTGATTTCATTTTTTTCCTTTTAATGTACCACTTCCAGCAGCTAGTCTTTCCTTTAGAGTCTTTTCTATTGCTGTAGCTTGGCAAATCTGCAACAGATCTATTTGGACAAAAATAGCTTTATATGTATATATATTTTAAGTATGTCAGCAAGTTAATGTAAGGTGACTATAAATAGGTTTATCCATAAGAAATATAGCGACTATTGGCCCATGCCTTATTTGTGCATTTGTTACCAAATTTGAACATTTAAACACAGGACACAATGGGTGAATGAACGTTTTTGGAGGCTCGACTGTTGCACTTAATTTTGAAAATGTAGCTCTAACGTTTATTATTGTGACCCAAAGGGACGTTGTGATACCATGTTAATAAATATGGTATGGGACTGATCCAGCTCCCATTAAGGTCAAACAAAGGCTTCCATTGACTTCAATGACAGCTGGATTGCATGCTGTAAGAAAAATGAAAATTTTCCAAATGTTTGGCGAATTGAAAATTCTGAAAAAGCTTTGTTTCAGTTTTTGGCATTTTTCTTTAAATATAAAAGCAAAGAAATTTTGGAAACAAAAGGTTAGAAAGGTGACTTAGGTGCTGTTCACAAAAACAAAGAGGAGGAGGTGCTTCTGCCCCTGCCTCTGGTAGCCCAGTGAATTGGGCTCTGACCTGGAATCCAACAAAGCTATGTTTGAATCCCTGCTCTGGAGCAGGGACTTGAACCAACATCTCACCCTTTTTAGGCACCCTTGTGACTAGGCTATCAGGTATTCTGGGGTGGGTCTCTCCTTTTGAAGCTATTCCACTTTGTATAAATATTTAAACATTCATTGGACTGGACTCGGGTGTGTCCCACCTCCCCCCGAGGTGAGTGCAATGGGACAAGAAGTCCTATTGAGAGTACTTAAATGAGTAAAGCTATGCACAAAAGGTGAGATTTTCAAAAGGGTCTACGTGACTTAGGTACACAAGTCCAACTGACGTTCAGTAGCACCTGTGCTCCTAACTCCCTTGGGCTCCTTTGAATATCTCAGTTGCATGTCAACGTTTGTAGGATCAGGCCCTTATTTGGCCTGGCTGACTCTTTAATTGGGATACAGTGGAGAAATTCAAATGGGCACAACTGAAAACACTGGCAGCTATAAAGAGAGATATTTGGAGGCAAAAAACCATAAACTTTCATGAAAATGCATTTGATTGGGAAAGCCGTAGAAGTCAACTGGAATCTTGGTACTGACTTTCATGGAAGTTGGATTCAGCCCAAATTGCTGTGGAATATCCTGTGCTAGAAAACTACATAAAAGTGAAACTGCTCACAACAAAACGCCTTAATGAGGCTGCAAGTGAGAATCTCATCAAATGACTCCAGTGTCATCTGAACAAAAAATCAGTTTCAGTCTTGATATGTTTCCAATTTATTCTTAAAATATTGTTAGTACATTTCTGTTAGCACAGGGTTTCAAAATGGACTCTTTCAGTAAGAATAAGAAATAGTTTCACTGATTTTTATGAGAATCCTTCTCTTTCCTCAGCAGAAAAATGGTTTGAAAGTGAACTCTCTGACCGTCTATGAAAAATATATTCCGAGTTGCCACTGCTACAGTGCTCGCTGTGCTATTATCTCCCAACTTTCAAAATTCCTTGTTGCATAGTCACAAAAATGGAGCTCTCAGTGTCAATGTACATTCAGTAAGAGTGACAAGAGTGCAATTCATGTGTCCTGGCCCTGCCACCATACTTTTTAAATCAGTGGTCATTCTTCTTTGTGGTGTCAGACAATATGCTCTAAGAAGCAAAAAAAGGCAGCGAATTTCTTCAGACATGCTTTGTGTGAGGGACTATGTTCCCCTCACTCAGGCTTACACAAAAGGACTCTCACAGGAAAGTGACCTCTTGATCTGGTGCTACGGCCAAAAAATAAACCAGTGCTAGCCCTTAGGCAGTCCGTGTGTGAGTACTGAGCAGACGTTCACTCTGTCCTTTCCATGGTTTATTTATAGATAGCCTTATTTGTTTGCATTGTCAAAAAGCAATAATTCATAGATTATTTCTTAGAGTCAAGAGAATAAAGATCAAATGCTGCCAAGTGTACACATGACAGATAAATGAGAGTATAACACCAGAATCCTCCTTTATCATGGAAATTGTACTGGTTTCCTGTTAAGCAAATGAAAAGCAGATGTTAAAAACATAGCCAGTTGTGCATAGTTATGCTGCATTGAGATGACTAAGATTACAAGATGGTGAATGGTTAGTTTGTTTTTTTTTAAAGTAGAATGGTAAAAGTGAAAGAAATTTGCCATTCAGTTGACTTTAGTAAGGCTGGAATCTGCTGTTTTCAACTCTTTTACATGATAGGAGGCACAAATGAAAGTTAATCTTCCTTTTAAAATGTGTGTTCTTACTGTGGTACTTGGAATTTTGGTTGTACATCTTTAGTAGTACCTTTGTCAGTTAGCAAGAATTTTGGTTGTTCAGAGATTTTACCATTGGACTACCTTTAACTGGCAGTGTTGTCCCCGGGATTCCACATTAGCTTGTTGAGAAATGAATCAATTGTGTCTTTCCACTGTGTCTCCCTCATAATGTCATCTCAAGGTAGGAGGCTGAAAAATAAAAAATGTAAAGCCTGAAGGGGGAAGGTGGGAGAAGACAGATGATTTATTACAAGGTGCCTTCCTTTCTGGAAATGTTCCCAACAAGTAAAGAATGCTTGAAACTGTTTTGTGAATTGACTGTGTGTGTGTGAGAGAGAGAGAGAGAGAGACACACACACACCCCCCTAGGACAGGGCAGTGAGAAAATATGTGTTCATTTACAATGCCACTCACTGTGATAGTTTCATGAAATACACATTTCACTTTTGTGAGGATATAAAGCTATGTGGGATGTAGAATATTCCGATTTTGGTGGGAAAGTCCTGATTTCCAGATGATTCCAGGTTGGTCTGCAGACTTTTTAATGACTTGTTTCTGCAGTGCTGCTTCCTGTTTGTACAATATGCTGACAGTGAATTTTGAAAGACTGCCCAGTCTTCCCTGAAACTGATATTTTTTTAAAAAAACAGGAAAGAAAGAAATAGGGAGGACGAAGCACGCTTCTGCTTCAGCTATCAAAGCAAGCAGCCAAGTACTGAGGAGAAATTTCCCAATAATGAGCTATTTCCAGGGACATCACCCCAAAAATGAAAACACAATAAGATTTTGCAATGGGCAAAATGGCAGATTTGAATGAGAAATAGGATTTAAGAGAATAATTAGTAGGCTGACCACATCTGCTGTTTGTTATGAACCATGTAAAAACTCCATCAAGGCAGTGCTTTCTCAGTAACATGGTGGGCATGAAATTCACACTTGACATGAACTGCACGAGTTTTCTTTGGTTACCAATACTGTGGCTAATCTGGCAGTCATTGAGGACCCAGTCCTGTCCTCCTTACTCCAGCAAACCTATCAAAGTCAATGGATGAGTAATCCCACTGAAGCCAAATGTATACAATAAAACGTGAAGTCACTGGAACTAATTACATGCTTAAAGTTAGGCATATGCTTAAGCAACTTGAAGAACTGGAGCCTTAAGTCCTGGAAACAGATGAAGAGGATGTGAAATATAATCATGCTCCTGGATTTACCCCTTAACATCTGTCATTATTCAGGAATTTAAAAAAATCACAGGTTTCAGAGTAACAGCCATGTTAGTCTGTATTCGCAAAAAGAAAAGGAGTACTTGTGGCACCTTAGAGACTAACCAATTTATTTGAGCATAAGCTTTCATGAGCTACAGCTCACTTCATGAAAGCTTATGCTCAAATAAATTGGTTAGTCTCTAAGGTGCCACAAGTATTCCTTTTCTTTTTAAAAAAATCACATTATCTCCAAGGTAAAACTATTTTTTTTCCTGACAAATCCTTTTTCTCCCCTTTACAGCTCCCTTCTGTGTGTTCCTCCCCATGTGCTCCCCACAATTTTATCCCTGCTGTATGTAACACAATTCTCTATTGTGATGGGACCATTATTGGTACAAAATATTATAGCCCTTCAGATACAAATTCTAACAAATCTAAATACTATAAAATAGTTTAAATGACCCATAAGAAATTATTTTTTAAAAAAAATTCCTGCTTTCGGCTTATATAGCTGTGAAATTACTTTTATGAAAGAAACATTTTGTCTCTGGTTGAGTAAAGATGCCAGGAGAATTAATTTCCCTACATCAAACCAAGCAATAAAGTAAACTCATTTTCGGAATAGAAAAACCTCTGAACAGAAAAATAATATTCCCTTGTTGAATTTTCTGCTCCCTGTGTGGTCAAATTAAATTAATTTTAAATCAGTTCCATGAGTTATAAAAATGTTATCTTTGTGTCCATCAAAGAAGACAGAATTTGTAGATATAGCATGTTATGGAAGTGAAAAGAAGCTGATTGATTTGTCTTTTTACTGCAACTCAGGAAACATAGGAAGGACTGGTTGCCAGGAAACATTAGGATGTGGGACCAGTCCACATCAGCTTCATAGTCCAGATTAAAATGCCTTTGATGCTGCTAGCCAGAATTCCATGCTGGACTCAACAGAGGCAGACACTAGTATTCACTGTTATTTCTCAACACTTTCAGAAATTGCTACTATCCTACTTGACAAGAAGGTGGCACCATCACTCTGAGATTGGTATTTCTCAAAGGCTGCGACTGCAGATCCACATGGGTACCTTTAAAACAATCTCTATAGGATGCATCAAGTGAATAACAAAATAGCAACTTCCCTGCAGCTGCTTTATATGTTTTCTTTTTTATAGAAACTGCCACACTGAAGTCCTGCTCCCTGGAAAGTAAAGAGTCCTCCATTGTGCTTTTCATGGGAGATGTACTGCTTCAACTGGATCACTTCATACCCCACCTTCATTGTATCCCACCACAAAACGGCTTTCCTTGATTTCCAACTACAATGAGTTTCTTTGTAACTAGGGTGCTTTGCTGGTGACCTGCCTGAGCAGAGTTTCACTTCAACAGCATTGAGGAGACAATGCAATGAAGAATCACAGCTCCCCCCACGTTTGTATCAGCACGCAGCGTATTGGTGCTGCAGTGACAGATGCTCGACGCAGAAATCTGAATATAATTCTTAAATGCCTTGGCTGTACTTACAGATTACTCCTTAGTGACCAAATCAACATATTAAGCTAAACTTCATAAAACTACCTTCCTTTCTGGGCTGCACGTGGACAATGTTTATGCCAGAAGATAATGTGGACCCACGTTCATGACTAATTTTATGCTAACTGTAAAGGTGCAGGAATTTATCTTCCCCCTTAATGTGTGGGCGTATAACTTCCCATAATGTTAGTGAATGGTCTGCACATGCATCAAAGGGTAAATTATTGTTCCTTGTTGTTTGCACTGTGCCATAGGTGTATATGGTGTTCTACGAACAAATAAAACACATGCTCCTGCTTGTAAAGGCAATCAGTATTTTAAGCAGTTATTATACAAAAACCCTTAAGAATCACATTTGCATCTTTTGTAGTGAAAACGTGTGACAACTTTCACACACCATAAACTAGAGAGTATAGAGGAGATGAAAGGACTAAGGCTTCTTCCAATCAGTGGCCAAATGTTCTATATATATGTCATATAGGTACTTTTTTTTCTCCAACCAGAGATTTTGAATTTAGCTAGGGAGCTTTAAATATCAAAGTTCTCTTTGAGTCCTGGATTTGTTTCACAAAGGCAGTGGTTTAATAATCAATGTGAAATGCTATCCTATTCATAGATCTACCCTCGCTACCTAATCCCTGTTACTTTCTCTTTTAATAAACATGGGGGTGAAGAGGGTGGGGAAAGTTTTTCAGAACTAAAAGCTGCTCTCTGCAACACAGCCAAGCCCTTCCTGACAGAACTGTGGTTACACTGCTATGTAATTTGTGCAATACAGGGAGCCAATTTTCATCGTAAGTGGTAAATACAAAGGCCTCACCATGCTGCCCACTAATTGGTAAATCGTCAAGGAGTTCTTCAGACATGTATTTAACACTAATTGCATTTGTAAATACCCTTTAGTTTACAGTGTGTGAAAGTTGCAATGAATGCCTGTAACAAAGGATGTCAAAGTGACACTTCATAGGCGGATATGACTGCAGCAACGTTAAGCTCCTTTTCAATAATATTAATCATTTATTAAAACTTGGCCCAGCAGAACAGGCAAACAAGTTCATGATGAGCTCTTATTTTCCATGAGATATGTAGAAAGGAATCTCCCCCTCTAAAATTTTCAAAATATGTATTAATTTTGCATATTAAATAAATGGTTTTAGCCTATGAATTTTCAGCTTAACATAATAATAATAATAAGGTGATTACAAGTGGGGAAACCTTGCTACAGGTTTTGTTTTACTTGCACAAGGCAAAGAACTCAATGAATATACAAACACTGAAGGCCTTTTGGATTGTTGTCAATTAATTTTAGTATTGTGGCAGTGCCGGGCAGTTTCCAGTCATAGATCAGGGCCTCATTGTGCTCAGCACTGTGCAAACACATAGTAAGAGAGTCCCTGCACCAAAGTGCTCAGAATCAAAATAGATGCTTGGTGGGGAGGGAAACAGAGGGATGTAGACTTAGTTAAAAAGCACAAGAGCAGGTCAGTGGCAGAGTTGGGAATTAAACATAGGTCTTTTGACTCCTAGTCCAGTGCCCTAATTGCTACAGCATGCTGCTTGGCCTTAGTGGGCTCCGTGCTCCAATCCCAGCACTGCTGAGAAACACAGATGTGAGGTGGAGCACTGGGCATGTAGATGAGAACACAAAACCCATTGCTGGCATCTGAGTCCTCAAAAAACAACCCTAAAGTCATGGGTTGTCTAGCAGTGTCATTACTGAATTTCACAGTGTAATATAGCTCATGAAATCATACAAGAAAGGAAATTATACATTGTGTTTCTAGAACATATAATCATGTGACATATGTTTATAGATGGGCTTTGCTTCGTGGTGTTTCCTTCTCAAGCCTGCAGGAACAGGCTCTAACAAAAAAAGTGTGTGTATGGTGTGCACGAAAGGGAGATGCTAAGAGCAAGAGCGCAGGCAGGCTGTATTCAGCCTTCCTCATACAAATTGGCCAGTAAAGCTCATCTGAGATCTAAACTCACAAACTTTACCCTGCTGCACTAGGTCTGAGTCCTTTCTGGATCTTGAGAGTGGGCTGATGATGGGGATGCCAAGTTATTATTGGTGTGAGTTAGGGACAGATGCCCATCAGGGATGAGGATGTGATGGAGGTTTTTAAGGCCCTGCTTGACAAAGCCTTGGCTGGGATGATTTAGTTGGGGTGGGTCCTGCTTTGAGCAGGGGGTTGGACTGGATGACCTCCTGAGGTCTCTTCCAACCCTAATCTTCTATGATTCTACAATGTGACCTAAAGAGAATTTGGCTGCAAATCTGTAAAAGATAACCGTTGTGTCTAACTCATTGTGCCACCTAGTTCCCCTTGCAAGATGTTATTAACTATAATAATAGTGCTGAGTGAAGCCAAATGTTCAGAGAGATACAATTTAAATGTTTATCTGATTTATTCATTTTAAAAAATTTCATCCTGAACTCCTCTGTCATTCAGTTTTGATTGTTATCTACATGTACCTAATCTCTTTACTTGGGAAATCAGGCCGGAGCTTCTGTGAAACAGAGTTCCCTGTGGGACTTTTAGGCCTGATTGGTTTCAGCCATGTGAGTAATAGCATGAGATCAGCTTTTCTCAAGGTATGCTGAGTGATTAGGGCAGTGGTTGGGGAGACCTGGGTTCAGTTTCCTGCTCTGCCACAAACTTCCTGGGTGGCCTTAGGCAAGTCACTTAGGGCCAGATCCTCAAAGGTCCCCCTAGGCATCTACCTCCTATGGATTTGAATGGGTTAAATACCTTTGAGGATCTGGGCCTTAGCTTCTGAGCCTCAGTTCCCCATCTGTAAAATGATGATGATTGTGCTTCCCTACTTCACAGAGGTGTTGTGAGAATTACAGTGGCAAGGACTATGTTAACGATTGTGAGATGCTCAGTTATTGTGGTAATGGGGGTCATATCGCTACCTTTCAGACATGGCAGAATTCTGCCCTCGTGTGTGGGTGTATCAGAGGGGAAGGAACATGCAGGGTGCTGCTTGGCCACCTGCGCGGGAATTTGGTAAAATATGGATATGGCTCTAGCTCTCCCTTGAAGGATAGACTGGAGGCCAGATAATGCACCTAATAGCATATCTGTGCCCTGAGGGTGGTGGGATGGTGCTCTCCTTGGGAGTGTAGCTAGACCACATGTCCTGCTGGGCATACAATTCCATCCAGCGGCTGGTGCTAGGGGAGCACAGGCTGCTCCCCTTTGGAGCAGAATCAAGGGGCACTGCTGTATGTGTTACCCAAGGCTTATCTGAGCAGGCAGAATGGCTCAGGAACAATGTGCTTGGCTATTCACACTACATTCTCCACTGTTCCATCCACGTGTTTCAGAGGAGCAAGGGCCAAAAGTACAACAGAACCCAGGACGTGAAGCAGGGCATGAAAGTTTAAAAAAAAAAAACAGAAGAAAAAGAAAAAAAAGAAACAAAAGAAAAGTTCACCAAACTTATTTCAGCTTCAGAAAATGTTTGTATGAACTTTGGGCTAGGATTCAAGCCAGCTCTTTTGTTAGTCTGAAAGGGCTCACCCATCCCTACATAACAGTCTGTTAAACAGAGCTGTAGGAAGAGCTTAGTACATATGGTAACGAGAAGCTATCACATTTGGGGCCTGATCAAGCGCCCTTTGAAGTGGAAAGATTCTCATTGACTTCAGTGGGTCAAGCTCTTATCTTTTTGTCAGTTTTGGAAAAAGGTGTACGGGGAGGGGGGGGAAGTGGGGGAATCACTGGTGTACTTCAATTTTGCAAGTTGTAGCAATCATCCAGCTCCCTTCTTTCTCCATTCCTTCCAATCTGTGTTTGAAATAGAGAATTTCTTCACATTTTGGAAAAAAAAAATGAAAAATGGCTGTGCAATTTACAAGATATAAAATATACTTTTGGAAACTAATTGCAGATTTGTGAAATATTATAGAATATAAACTTGAGCATGGAAAATATGCTTGTGCAACCAGCTCAGCTTTAACACATGTGGATGGTGTCTGAATGCTATTGCCATCTGACAGCTGCATGACGGTCTATGTGGAATAAATTGATGCCAATCCACTTCCTAGTAGACATGGATTTTCATTGCCACTGGAGTTGGCATTAGTTGGCAGCCTCAGAAGAGCCCAACAGATGAAAGGGCTGGGGATGGAGAAAATAGGTCAGTTAAAACAAGAACAACCCAAATCTTTGCACAGTCCTGGAACCAAACTGAATTCAATCATTTCAGAGCTTTGTGAAGGGTTTGTCTGTCTCCTCACTCACTCCTTTGGTAGGAGTGGAGTGCACTGAATTTGCTATTATCTGGGTCTTCCCGCATAATGACACCCCAGAGGCTATAACTCACACAGGAAACTGTACAGCCTAAAGAAGCCCTAAGGTGTGAAATTCCAAAGGGTCAGCATCAGCATCACATCATCACCTCCTATTGCTCAGAAAAGGCCATAACCAATGCCTTCCACAAGGAGAGCACTGAAGGTGGTAGGAGAGAGCTGAGTTTTCCCCAAGGAGACTCCAGCGGTGGGAGGATGCATGGCCACTTCTAGGAGAATTACTGCCAGTGTGGGAAGGAGGGTAAAAGTTCTGGAGCCTTCCCCAAGAAGACTACCTACAGCATTGCTAAACATCCTGTGAAGAACTGCTGCTGCCACCATAAAGGAGAAGAAAACTAGAGTGAAAGAAAGAAGTATCAGAGAGGGGCCTCACTTAGGATGGTCACTGAATTTGGATAAGGTTTACATAGGCACTCAAACTTCCACGTGCTTACTCAAACTGGATCTGGGAACCTTTTAATCACTAACAGAGATTTAATTCTCCCTTTGTACAGAAAGGCCAAGTGAGGCCCACTTGGGCTTGATTCTCCACTGCTCTACACAGTAACTGGTCATTTCCATCTGCACAAAGTGGTTGTACAGTGCTCTCCGGTCAGAATTCTCCACTCACGTGCCGCTGTAGCAGCGTTTTACCTTCCCTTTGCACAGGTATAAATTAGTACATTAGGTGCAAAGCAATAGAAAGTCAGGGTCATTAGTGGGAGAGATTGAGAAAGCTTGCACGACCAGTCTCTCTCTCGTTCGTTCATATGGCATCTACAGAGCAACATGCTGTAGATGCAGTTGTAGGTCCATAAGCCATTTCAAGGCCTCCTCTGCGACTTTGTGGATATCATCCAATTCACCTTTGAATCCATATTTGGGGCATTGTGTTATGATATGTTCAATGGTTTGGATGTTCTCACCGCAGTCACACAAAGGGGAGTCTTTGATTTTCCACTTGTGCATCAAGTAGCCACATCATCCCTGGTTTGTCCAGATGCGGTTCAGTGTGGTCCAGTGTCTGCATGGCAAGTCTAAACTGTGAGGGCGGCTTGTTAGGTCAATAATAATGTGCTCGTATGGAACATTAGATGAGGTCCAGAGACTTTGGTGTTCCTTGGCCAGATCGAGAGACATGCCAGTGTTGTGCTGTAACCATTCAGTGACCATACAAATGCCTTTCATGTCTAAGGATGTCAACCCAGTACCATTCATCAGATGTATTCCATTCACTTTTCAAAAAGTAGCCAACAATGTCTGTGGAGTTAACAATATTTTATGCCTTTAAAGGGTTACTGTGAATGTCAACTTGTCCCAAAATCTCAGGTTTGTAAAAACAAGTTTTTAAAACCTGGGATCTATAAACATATTCCCACAATTACAATTAAAAATTCCAATGAAAAGAATTGTTTTAAAATAAACAAACATTCCCCTGCGATATTTTTAACCCAAACATTCCATCACCAAGAACCTGAAAGAGAAACTAACTGCACTGATTTTCATTGTCCAAGACAAAGGAAAATCAAAATGTAACATAGATCATAAATAGTGATATGTTCACTGGATTTTTGAAATTCCTTTAATTTGTAATAATCTACGGTGTTAGTAACACAAGCAGACTGTTTGTTTACAACCTACCTACCTATCTTTGAGTCCAGTTCTGCTATCCTGACTCCCCTTGAGTAATACCTCATTCCAGGACCCATCCCACTGATTTCAGTGGGACTACTCCTGGAGTAAAATACTATTCAAGCTGAGTAAGGATATCTGAATCAGGACCATAGTACTTTCTAAGACACCTAACATTGCGGTATCTAAGCCAATATGATTAAGTTGTCAGTGCCCCTTTAATGTCACGATTGAAATGTTATGAGGTATATACAATTTCCCAATGCTATGGCTAAGTACAATGCTAACATAACAGGGTAGGAACAATTAGGGGCTTTAATGCATGTCTTACAATGGAAAAAGCCTTGCCAGGTCCTGAGATACTTACTCAACTCTTACCCAGGCAAACTCCTATTGATTTCTGTGGGAGTTTTGCTGTTTACCAATTCAGGAATGGGCCCATTTTTTCACTGCTGTATTTTAGGGATACATGTAATCAAGAAAGATCAACAAAAAGAAGGAAATTCACAGGATTCATCCTTCTCTCCTTCCCATGCACACCCCAAGAAGGGAAGGGGAATCACATTTCAGACAGTAGGAAGTCACACTTGCCCTGTCCGTTCACTGACACAGACTTATAAACAGAGTCATTCAGTCTGTAAATAAGTTAAACTTACAGAGTGACTGAAAGATAACAGTCCAGGCCCCCCAAAAAGGTGGGGGGAGGACTGACAGAGGTTGCAATAAAAACAGGACCATCTCTGTTGGTCCTCTTGAAGTCTGTGGTTCAAAACATCAAAGCATGATTTTTTTCCCAGCCAGACTGCTGTGTCACTTTATAATTCTTCATAAAGTAGCCCATCCAGGAACTAACATACTGCAACTGTTAGCTGAGGCTCTGCTTTGATTTAGAGAAACTGTAGCTAGCTTCAGGCAAGTTAGGTTAAGGACTCTCTTCAAGGTTTACTTGGCGTGGTGTGTTTCATTGAAAAACTAAAACTTTTCAGAGCTGACAATTACAAGCTCTTCTTCCTTTCTTTCTTTTTTTAAACTCCCAAGATCGTAAGAGGTTTGTAATGATTTGGAGAATTTCCTAGGTTGAAACTACAAACAAGCAAGTTAACTGTAGTGTTCATATCAAAGCAAAAATCTATATTCTCTGCTCAGTTAATTATTCAGCTGCTGGGGGGAGGGGCAAGTGAGAGATTTTCAAGTTCTATGCCAGCAGGGTGCATCAACCCTCTATCTTTGATAGGGGAAAGAGAGTTGGCTGTCTCATATGAAACTAATTCTTATAAGACATTCAGAGAACAGCACTGAGTTTTGCTTCTTGGCTGCCCTTGGGAAAGTAGCCAGATAGAGATAGGTGGGAAGAGAAGCTAATCAGGAAAAAACTTGTAGAGTAGGAAAAGAAACAGCATTGTTCTGCAAACGGGCCTAGTGAACTCTCATGTAAACAGGGTTAGAGACTTCTCTGTACTACACAATACAGACAAAAACAGCTTGATTTATTATGATTCAGGAGCTGACATATTTAAATTAAGCAGCATTTGTTTTCAGATCTAGAGTAAAAAGGACAGGCTTCCATTTGCTGAGCTGATACCAGTAACAACAAATCTGTACAGATGGAGCGTCAGGAAACAGAGAGTGATCAGACTTTCAAGCAGAGGGCTGAATGTAAGGAATATAGCCCTACAGTAGAGCAGCCTGGTTTTGGAATCAGAGGTTAGATTTTATCATCCCTTATCGTGGAGTTGCCAGTACAAAACTGTGGCAACTACTATAACTCAGGTGATTTATTTAAAGCAATGAAGATAGTTTTTGTAATGTCTTTGGCTTTCCAAGGCAGCATTTGCTGTGTCTGCCCACGCTTGCTGTAGAGTACAGATGGGTGTGGACAATAAATAGTTCTCCCAACAGGCAAAGTGTCTCAAAAATAAAGACTGAGCCCAAGCTTGTCTTTATCCCTGTATCCATTTTTCACTTGGGACCACTAGCAGAATTATCAATTTACTTGGGTCCACTTGAAGTCAGTGGCAAAATTCCATTGACTTAGTGAGAACAAGATTTGCCCATTGTTGTTTTGCTTACCAGTCCAGGAGCAGGAAACACAGGAACTTTCGAGAAAAAGCCTGTACTTTTGAGATTTCCATGATGATTTCTAAACTAGATAAATTTAGTTAAGTTTTGAACAAACATCCAAACTTTTGGGGTCTTATTCAGACTGAACTGAACTAAACTCCTGACCCTAAGTCCAGATGCCCAAAATGAGAATTGAGATCATTCAGCACCTCAGAAGACTGGGTGTCGTATAGAAGTTTCATAGTAGTATACAGGAAGAAATCTGGGTGAATAAAGGAGGGAGGGGGAAGGATCCAGGAGCATTCATCAAATAAAGGCTGTAAAATCACATCTGAATCCTTCTATTTGCTTTTCATGAATATTTGTATATATGGCGTTTTGTCTCAAAGAACATCCCACAGAAGGAGAAATTCCTAAATAGTTGTATGAATACATTTGAGAAAATGTTCACACCACAAGTTGTTCAATTCTTTCCCATGGTTATGAAAGCTTGTCATCCAATCAAAGAGCAGAAACAATACCGGTTGCGTTAGATCATTGGTTGCAAAGCACAAGGAGCGAATACTACAAAGCACTGGCTGTAATGAACATTTTGGTGAACAATTTATACTCTTAAGATGTTTTAATATGAAACACTTACAGAAAAATTTTGAATAAGTAATACATTAATAAAAAAATCAAAGTTTGTGAATCAACCAATTTGCTGTCAATACTTCATCCACCACTATGTTCGATCATAGTCAGTCATTAGCACTAAAGGAGAGCTAAAATGCAGAGGGTGCTGTAGAAGTCTTAGGGTGTGTCTATATGAACATTTAGTTCATAGGAGGCCTGGGTTTATCTATCCCACTCAGCCTGCTGCTCTCTAACTGTCCCTGTGGACCCTCCTGCTGCACACCAAAAGTTCTGTAGTGCATGTTAGTCCACCCAGCTTTGGAACAAGACGGGATTAAAGCCCATTAGAGAACTTTTAGTGCGTGGCAGCAGGGTCCACATGAACAGTTAGTGCACAGCAGGCTAATATGGGGTAGATTTACCTCCCAGTTTGCCGTGAACTAAGTGTTTGTATAGATAAGCCATTAGCATCAGATTTAATATATGCAGCATTCCTTGGACCAAAGTTTTATGTGTGGCAGCATTGACTCTTTTCATCCTTCCAAGGTAAACACATTAAGTTCCATGTAACTTAGTATGAAGGTATTTCAGGTAAGAACTTAAACATGGAGGTACTCGCCAATAACATTAGAGATTCCGGGCCAAATTCTCAGCTGGTGTAAATCACTGTAGCTCCATTGACTTCAAGATGAACTATTCACAGCAGACTTAAATGGGGCTAAGTCAAATTTTACCAGTTTGAGGTTTGGGCACTTTCTGTAACAGCAGGGGGTTCACCAAAGGCCAGATCAGAAACCCACTAAAATCAATGGGTGTCTCTCCAATGACTTACATGCATTTTAGTTCAGGCACCAGGTGTCCTAGTGACCAAACATTTCCCCCCTGTTTTGTCTGGCTAATGTCCTTTCCCACTGTGGTGGATGCATTTCAATGATGCTAAATAAGCCCCAAGCTTGTGATTCTCTGCACAGAGGCACACCACTGCACCTGCATGGAGCCTCATTGACTTCAGTGGGTCAATAGGCAGCAGTGCGCTAATGTAGAGAGAATTGCAGGACTGGGCACCTCCTTTGTAAAGCACTTTGAAATTCTGAGGCATGTAAGGTGCTATATAAGCACAAAATACTATGCACTGTTTTTATTCAGTAACAATCTTCATTGTCCGATGAAAGTTTATGACAAGCCGAGAAAATCACCTTCTCATTTGGAAACAGGCATGGCTTGATCACTTTTTTCCTTAACCATGATATGTTTTTGAAAATTAAATAAAATACATATTTCTACTGGTCATTAATAGTTTTATTTGACTGAAGTAATTAGCAGTGACTTAGTATGAACTATGTTTTTCTTGGTTCTCAGCCTGAAGTTTCCAAGATGGCATCACCTGGAAGCGAGAAAAAAAAAATTAATGTCACTGAACAGAGGAGGAGATGCTGATTTCTATGTGAATGGAGAGGAGAACAGAGAGAGCTTTGTGGCTGAAACTCAGTTATCTGGAAACCTCGGGAACTTCAAATTTTACATGACTGCGGTTCAGTGGAACGGAGTCTTGTGCTGATAACTCAGAGATAAACGACTAGATCCTGGTTTGGTAGCTGGTGCTGGAAAACCTGACCCTCTTCATGGATTGATGCTATACAGACTCTGGTTGCCCTGGAGGATTCCATATCCCTCACTAGCTTGTACTGTGCTGGAATTGAACTAACTGGCAAGGCTGATAGTGGGAGGGAAAGCATGCTGTTTGTGCAGTGTTGTTGTTCCTACTTATCTATTAAACAAAAGCGTGCTTTTAAAATATTTTCCTTGTCTGAAGTCGAGTTTGTTCCAAGCATGAGAAAATGGTGAGGCTTTTGATGTGCTATTGTCAAATGTCTGAATTTCTTAGATTTCGTAGTATTGATTTAGCAAAATCCCTTGACAGCCTGAGTTTTATCTCTTCCCGATGACATTCTGTCTTTCTCTTTTCAAAGAAATGGCAGGTGTATTATATACAGTATCATCAATTTATACTTCACGACCATTTATCAGCTCCTGCTCTTCCTCATATTTTCTATTTATGTACTTAAAGACCATGTTGTTCAGCCATTTCTTCTCGGTGAAATGCAAAGATGTAGCTTAAAGCAGGCTATAGCTGAAACATGGCTTTCATCAAACAGTAACATTTTTGTCAAACTTCAACAGAATTAACCTTAACTGCCAAGGAAGTCTTGACTTCCATCATAAAAATGTTTGATTAGTGTTAATAATTTATTAAATTGGTTTGTCCTGACATTGCCAACGTGCTGGAAATCTCTCAACCATTAAAACATTAACAGAGGCTGTCATACAATGCTTCCCCTGTTCTGTGTTGTATTTCAGAACCACATTCTTCTGAGGCTGGTTCTGCGGTGTTCCAATGTGCACTCATTAGGACTGCATTAAAAGATGAAATATAGTGAATATTAAAAAGTGTGTCAATAGGAAGCAGAGCATGCTGAGCATACCTCCACAGACAGCTTGGCTGGGATTAAACCAGGCAACAGCAAACCTTTTGTTAAAATATTGGGAAATACAATTGTTAGCTGAGTATCTTTAGGAGATGGATCCCCTCTCTTGGATTACTGGTATATTTTAGAAATTTGGGTGAGACATTATTAGAACTACATTGAGTAGTGAAAGTGATAGTTGAACTGTTTATGTTGAGGCATATCACTAAATTGTATCCTCGGCAGAATTCCATTCAATAAATGCACTCAGACCTTGAGAATGGGTTCCCCAACGTTTACTTTGATCAGTTACAACCACAGTTAAATTTCCAGAGGTTGGAGCCTAAACTGTAGCAGCAACACCTGCTTTACCTCATGCAAAATAGAATTGTGTGTGTTATTATTTGTTGATACAGCCCTCTGAGTGTGCAGAAGACTTTTATAAATGCATGGAAGACAAATAGCTAAATCTATCCATTGTTTGCTTCTATTACCTTCAGTGGAGCTACACCAAGAATGAATTTGCCCCAAGGACTTAGTCCCAAGGAATTTACCATTTCCTTTAGACATACCAGTATATGGGACACAAGGTGCAGAGTCACATTGGAAGGCTGTGTTGAAAAAATACATAAGTGTCCACTTATGCAAGCTAAACCTTTCTTTGTGAGCACACACTTTGTGGACTGCCTTTAGGTGCCAACCTTGAAAATTTGGCCCAAGGTTTTTTTAATGTGGGAAGATGTTCTCTTCAAAAGAAATTCAGAGCAGCTGTGGTTTATTCAGTGCCCCGTGATACCCAATGTGATGGTTGCATTAGAACAAGAGGCACGTGTCTATTTTTTATTTTTTTATTTTTTGGTTAATAAATAAACTGACTTTGGCAAACATGTCCTAAACTCTTATCTGTTTTTGAACTCATGACCCTTAAAGCATGACCCTTTCATTAGTGTCTGGGTCTTGCTGTTCCCAATCAACATTAACGCTATGAGTCAAAGTCTGTGCTCAGTTACAGTAATATAAATCTACAGTATCTGAACTGAAGTCAGTGGGGTTACTCTGGATTTACAATAATGTAACTGATGGTAGAATTTAGACCCATTTTTCCACTTCTGTCAGTGCTAACTGGCAATTCAGGGAATACATGCTTTGTACTGTGAACTTCAACAGAAGTGTCCCATGACATCAAAATATAAATCAAGCTGCTGAATTCTCTGAAATTTAGCAATATGTACTGTTAGCACTGAGCTAAGTGGATTTTGTAAAGGGGAACAATTTTATAATATGATGGCCAAAATTGCATAGGAAACTATGTATTACCAAGGAAGAAAAAATAACCAGTTGTTCCAACATCAGAAATTCATAGACCTTCAATCTGATACATTCTGACAGATATGTCAGTTACCTGACTGTTCAGGGAACAGTTTTTAAATAAATCCACATACATCTTAAAACACTGACTCTGGAAGTGATGAAAATAGAATCACTTCTGCTCTTCAATATCAATGTTCACAGCTTTAATGATTTCTTAAATGGTTGCTGTGATAATATTAAAAAGTGTTAAACATTCTGAAATTTAAAAAGAGTCCTGCATTCATAAATTAGAAAATGAAAAACAAAAATGTGTCTGACTCTACATATTACATGGGATTATTTTAATCTTGGGCATCAGGCTCGCCTGTGAATTATGATGTCACTACTGATGGAATTATTTCCTTATAATTCACCGGACCCATTTACTGTTCTCTATGGGCTAAATCTTGATTTCCTGTTTCAGTTTTTACTCCATTCTTAGTCAAGTAAAACTTTCATTGACTTCAGTAAGCTCTTGAACGGACTATTGACCTAGGGGCAAATCATGCTAAGTGCTGAGAACACCCTCTTAGGCTCTGAGCATCCACAACTTCCCCTGACAATACCCCTTGAATAAGTGCTTCAGGATTTGCCCCTATATAATGAGCCAAACAGCATGCATGATATACATAAAAAGACAAGAATGGAAATTTGATATTAATGGTTAACAAACTTCCTATTCAAACTGCAACACTGGCAGACAAGTTGCCAGCTGATGCCAAGGGCCCAATGTCTGATACTGACATATCCAGAGCTGAAATTGGTCTGGCTCACCTGCATGTTAGTATTGTTAAAATAGGTATTAGAATTACAAGAATGTGTTTAGTGTTTAGACTTTATGTAATGCTTGTAAATTGCTGCATACATTAATCTCACTTATAACATCTGTATACCATATTATAAGGTAATATCTCAGTATTTGCATCATAAACCTCTGTGACTGTGTAAATCACCAGACTGGAGAGAAACATTAACTGATACGAATCTCCAACAGAAGGTGCTATGTCCTGGCCAACAAGGATAGACACCAGACAGACTAGAGTGCGATATTAAAGAGGACAAAATACCTTTTTGTTTATTCTCTCTCCTTCCCTCCGCTGGAAGATGAGTATTGCAAGTTAATTCTTCCCATCAGCTGACTCAAAGCAAAAAAGGGGGAAGGGATTAAAAACCCCTAACAAAGAAGAACTGTATCTTTATGCTGCTTAGACTCGGGAGGACAAGAATTACTAGGCATAAGTGTAAGATCCCCAGTGCTCAGCCTGGGTTAGCCCTAAAGGACATACGGATCTTGCTTATCACAGAAGCCTCTTTAACTTTGGAAAATTAAGACTGTAACTCATTTGTGTATGTATATTTACATGCTTTAACCTTGTAAATATTTCTTGCTTTCTTTTCCTATTAATAAATTGGTATATAGTTTATTATAGGATTGGCTACAAGTCTTGTCTTTGGTGTGAGAACCTCTAAGGTGCAATTGATCTGGGGTAAGGGATTGGTCCTTTGGGACTGAAAGTAACCTGAATATTGTTAGGTTTCAGAGTAGCAGCCGTGTTAGTCTGTATCCACACAAAGAAAAGGAGTACTTGTGGCACCTTAGAGACTAACAAATTTATTTGAGCATAAGCTTTCATGAGCTACAGCTCACTTCATCAGATGCATGCAGTGGAAAATACAGTGGGGAGATTTTATATACACAGAGAACATGAAACAATGCGTGTTACCATACACACGGTAATGAGCGTGATCAGGTAAGGTGAGCTATTACCAGCAGGAGAGAAAAAAAACCTTTTGTAGTGATAATCAAGGTGGGCCATTTCCAGCAGTTGACAAGAATGTGTGAGGAACGGTGGGGGGGGGGGCAGTCTCTCGTTGGAGTCTGTTTTTGAAGTTTTTTTGTTGAAGAATTGCGACTTTTAGGTCGGTTGTGATTTGTGGTGTAAGGGGCTATCTATCACCAAGGTAGGCTCTCGTGGATGGCAAGACAGATCGGTTTTCCCAAGAGAGCTGTCTGTGACTCCATGTTAAGGCAGTTATACTGCCTGATTTTCACGTGATGATTGATCTGTGAAACTGAAGTATAGAAGTCACAGCCAATTTGGGGTTTGTGCCCTGGTCCCCAACAGTCTGCCTGAGGTTGGTACTCATGCTCGTGATCCACTTCAAGACAGCTTGACACAAACCTTCTCCAAAATAAAGAGGGTCATGTGATCTTGAATTAAGTTTGTAAGCGTTTATGAATTATAATTCTACTGCTGTTTCCTTTCGAAATAAGACCCTTTGTCTCATTGTATTCGTAAATGCCCTGCAGAAATTTCATCCCAATTGTGGTCAGAGGGTGGGGGGTCGCAGGGTGGGAAATGAGATCTCATAGGTCATCTTGGGAAATTAAAGGGACAATTTTCTCTTTCTTTCCAAACTAATTACTCCTATTTTATTAGAACAATCCTTACATGCATGTTGAAACCTTCGTCAATGATACTATTTTCCTGTCCTCAGCTTTGATGTTAAAAAAAAAAGCAAAAAAAAAAGCAGCAGCAGCTATGCATTGAGCACAGCACTCAGTCACTGAAATATCTGCTAGTGATGGATTTTTATAATGTTGTATGACTTAGCCAAAGTCCAAGAGGGAAGAACTCTGCTCATCACATCAAAACAACACCACGTTTGCTGCTCTGTCTTTCCATTATTTGGACTCATCTTCTCCAATCTGTCTCCTTCTTCTAGGAATAGTACAGATAATTACTTATCTGGAAATAACCCAGATACATCACTCCCCTTATATACTGTGTGTTGATCTTCAACCTGCTGTAGGTCTGTGGAGAATCTTGGATATCTGATTGCTCATGAAGTACCTGATTTTAGTTTGGGTGGATGGGGTCACTTTGCCATCCACAGTGTTATATTGTTTTATCCCATCATGGACCTCCTTGGTGAGTCAGGTAGCCTAGGTTGTATGGAGCATGCCCTTTTCACTATCAAAAGTGTTGATAAGTTCATGGATTCTGATGTTCACTCCTTTTCATTTGATACTTCTGATCTGATCTAAGCATTATAATATTAAAGCCTTTGGAAAACATGCCCTACCATTAAGTGCAAATGCAGTATGCCATAATAGCAACATTCAGTATTAGGAAATACTATCTCCTGGCAACAACCAAGAAAACAAGTGTTATAAATTATGAGATCCTGGGGAGAGCATGGAACTGGTACCCCTGGGTTCTATTCCCCACTCTACCACTGACTTACTATGTAACTTTGGCAAGTCACGTAACCTCTAAATATTGTGTAGAGGGTAAAATCATTGCCCCTTACACCTTGTGTAGCCATTTATACCTGTGAAAAGTGGGTGTAAAACTCAACAAATCTTTTATATTCACTTTGCACCCATGTAATTCACTATACAAAATGCAGGTCTCAGTAGAGAATCAGGCAAATTGCATCAACCTTTGACATATTCCGTTTTCTCCTATCTTTTTAGACTTGGCTATCATTTTACATAACTAGTTACAAATAGAATGCTAAAATGTCTTGGGTAAAAAATGTCCAAGACTAATGTTTGTATTGTAAAGTGCCTTAGAAAAGTATTATTTAAACAAAATAATGTTATCTGAATATGTTTTAATACTTGCATTTTAATATGTTTGCAAATATGTACAGGAGGCAATAAGTATTAATATTTAAGAAGTTATTTCCATGGGAGTTAGGTGGCTAACTCATTTAGGCACTTAAAATCCCACTAGGGGCCACATCCTCAAAGTTGTCTCCATACCTTGGAGGATTTAGGCCTATGTGCCTATCTGCATCATTAGACACCTAAATACCTTGTAAATCTGGCCCTGTCTCTTTTGAAAATGGAACTTAGGTTCCCAAATCATGTAAGTACTTTTGAAAATTTTACCCACTCAATTACCCACTAATGGTTTTATATAGGGATTCAATAAACAAGCTACCAACACTTTCATTTGGTAGAGTGAGTACATTCTAAACTATGAAACCCTGGAAATTCAGTTGGAAATCCGTGACTTCTGAAAGCAAGGAAGCCAAACTGATATGCTAAGGTATAGAAACATCCAACAACAATGGGTAGTGTCCATGTTGTACGTGACTGAAAACAGAAAGAGAAATTCCCATTGTGCCTTCCTTGTGATACTCCTATGGGCCAAAATGCTATGTATTTCCATCTATTATATTTGTAGATTTCATGACCATTCCTTGATTTGATCTTAACTTCATGGCCAGCACATGCTCAGACAGAAGTGAAGGTGGTAGGAATTAAAGGTGAAATCTGCTTGAGTCACACCTGTAGCCAGTTTTATTTATCATTTCTAGAAGTAAATATTTGATGTTTTATTACTCACTATAAAATTTCAACTTTTTTTTTGGTCCCACCTGCCTGATCCAGTCAGTTAATAAGTTAACAATTTCTTTAAGCAGCTGGGCGGGAAAAATAGAAATCCAGGAGTTTACTATTGGCTTCTCAGTCATATCTCGGCAATTTTTCCTCACTGCATTGATTGTTTGTTTTTTTTTTGAGGCAGTGAATCAACCTCTCCTTGGCAGCAAAGGTAAAGAGCACTGAGAAAGATAACTACTCAGGATGTTTCTTATACTCAGTGCCCCTTTCCTCAGCTTAAAGGTTTGTGTCTGAATAGCAGGTGCAGCTTAGACCTTTTTTTAGTTAACTACCTCATATGCAAAGAGTTCAAGATTTAAAGGTGCTCCACAAACAGTCAATATTTGGCTGTGATTGCTTAAATTGCACTGATATCGTATGATCATCATCAACAGGAAATGAAGGACTTTGTTCCTTCATGATAAAGATTGTATCTATATTAAAAACCAGTCGGGCCACCTATGTGCCTGAGTTTTCATATGCAACTGCTTTTGACTACTTACCTTTTAGCAATCTTCCTTGGGCCAACAAATAATTTAATACTGTAGCCTGGTAGAAAGGATTTTGTTTTACTTCTCTAACTTTATTCCAGCTCACAAACTGAAAATCACTTCCCAGAGCACCAGTGGGAGGGAATGTTTCCAGAGATATAACAACCAGATAATTTACACATTTCATTATGGTTTGATATAGCTCATAAAGATAGGGGCTCTTTTCAGCACGGTTACTTAAGTATCCAAATATTTACTTTCAATATATTGTACCTAGCATTGTGCTATAGTACATTGGACAAAGTGTATATTGTGTGGGTGGGTGGAACCTGGCAGATATCTTCATCTTGAGCCCAGGCCGAAGTAATGATAACACTTGGAGGGAAACAAGACTTATCACCCCATGGGAAACTACAGAAAACATTTTATGATTGTGGGAGTATAATGGCAGGTAGGTTATCATTGGGGCAGGTGTTGACAGTACTGCACCCTTTCTGGAGCAGCTGAAGACATAAAGGAAGTACTTGTTACAGGATTAAGTGCATATAAACCCCCGTGAGCCTGATTCCCCTCTCATTTACACCAGGACTAATTCCACCCAAGTAGGGGTAAAACTGACGTGAGCAAGAAGAGAACCAGATGCATTCACTTTCTGTCATCTCCCCTCAACTGGGTGGAGGATTCATGAGGCAAAGGGGGTGGGGGGCCAGGACTATCCTGGGAAGTGGGGGAGCCAGTGGGTGGGAACTTTCAGTGCATCACCTTCAGCTGCTTCTGCCAGCTGGGCTCATGTGGACCCCAAGGAGATTATAAAGGCACCCTCCCATGACAGAAACCCTAAAGGAGGGTAGTTAATATACCTGCTCTCCTTTAAGGTGAACATTTCTCTCCATTAAATATAAAGCCCAGTCCTCCCCAAGCTTTAAGGTATCTTAAGTACCTTTACTTCCCCTAATAATACTTTACACGTCGGTAGCATTTTCCATTCCCATATTGCTAAGCACTTTAAAAAAGTGGTTGCATGATGTTATCCCCTTTTATGGCTGGGGTCATGAGCGTGCAGAGAAGAATTGAGGTGCCCAAGATCACAAGGCAAGTTAGTGGGAGAAGTGGGAGTTGGATCCAGGTCTCTTAACTTCCAGCTTCATGCTAGACTCCCTAGAGCCTCAATTTAGCAAAGCACTTAAGCACATGCTTAGCTTTAAGCATGTGATTATTCCAGTTGACTTCAATGGGACTACTCACTTAAAGTTAAGCATGTGCTTAATTACTGTCCTAAATCAGGGCCTCCATAGAACTAACCTGCATTTTTCTGGTTAGACCTATATATGCGTACAAGTAGGGTTATGCCGGTGCTTACCTATGAAAATTATAACCAAATTACTTATATTTTTAAAAAGAAACATAAGATTTGGTTTTAAAACTGTGCAATTGATGAGAGAACTTTATTCCTCTGGCTACACATTCTCTTGCTGGGGGTGGAGGTGGGTGAGTAGAAAAAGTATTTTAGTGCAAGAAAAAGAACATACATTTTTAGTCTAACAGCCAAGAAGTAAACTCTAATCATAAACAAATGTAAGCTTGAACACAGAAGACAGTGATTTTATTGTATTGACATATGGTGCTCAGGAAACAATGGAGGGTTTGTTCTTTTACATAAGTCAGGGCACATTGGCAGGCAGACCAATCCTGTGGCCATTGCCTCCAGATAGCATGTGTCATAGCTTGAATTATAAAATGGCTAAGAATGTACAGGCAGGAGTGAGGAGAAAGCTTTCTTTAAAGAGAAAAAAAAATCTCTTCACTTTAGGGCACAGATGGCTACTATAATGTATCATACTGAAAATCAAAACAGAGCTAAGAAAGTGCTTCCCTCTCGTAAGGTAACTGCTTTGCTTCAGCCGTTCTCTAAAGGAATAGTTTGATTTGAACTCTGCAAATCACGTCTGTATGTGATGTCTCAAAGCATACAAATACAAAGCCTGGCTTGCATAGCTAGGCAAACCGTGAAGAGACAAATGTTTTTGCAAGTTGGCACTGCTGCTCAACACAGTAAAGTAATCTGTCCGGGCATTTCAGACCTCTGCTCTCAATGCCATTAACTTTAGTGCCCATCAGGCCTAAACAGAAGATCATACTCGAATCTAGTTTCCTGATATGGATCACAGTGGCAGGTGGGGATTGTTCTCTGTGATAAGAGCAGTTACCCTCAGAGAGGGACAAGTGCTTTTTTGTCTCCCCGGCACAAGATACACTGCTCAAGTGATCAAAAGCAAACAGTGACTATAGGCACGAGAGAGTCATTTTGAAGTTGGTACCTGTAGAAGGTGTCAGCTTTGTGATAATGTGTCTCAGGACCTCTTAGAGAAGGCATTTGTAAGGGAAATACTGGCTATTATTTGTTTATTGTTTGTATTGATTACAGTGCAGTAGTACTGAAGGGCCCAGCCAAGATTGGGGCCTTTTTATACTAGGCGCTCTATAAATGAATAGTAAGAGGCACTTTCTGCCCTGAAGAATTTTCATTCTAAATAAACTAGACAGGCAGAGAGTGGGAGAAAGGTATTATTAATTACTATCATTATTAAATGACTTGACCAATGCCATATAGAAAGTCTGTGCCAGAGCTGGCAATTGAAACCAGATCTTCTGAGTCCCAGTATAGTGCTTTAACTAGAAGATCATCTTTCCTGTCTTAAAAACTGCAAATAATGGGGGAAGGGAGCAAAGGAAAACACTTTTAATGATTAATTATGGAGAAGTAGTAAAGGTAGAGCAAAAATATCTCCAAAATCTTCCATTTGTTGGATCCAAGGTCTGAATTAATGTAATTGCACAAAATGCATTTAAAAGGCTGGTTTGTTTATATGGGGATTTCTAGATGCTGGATTCAAGAGAATGGCAATGCTAAGATTCTTCTGCCTGTATTTCTAAATATTTTTGTTATCAGCCAAGAACTCGAAAGTTAACACAAATGTCTATTAATCTATCCCTAAAGTTACTCTCATTCTAAGTAGCATATTCCACCCCGAGCATTCACTGCTAACCCAGGGGATGGAATTATGCTCTTCTGCAACAAACATAAAGGAGAACCCAGACTGTGTAGCAAGCCAAGAAGGAGAAGTTACAAAGGCTGCATATTCCTCTTCTCGGTAAAATGTTTCGTACTACAAAGTAGTATTCCTAAAAGGAACAAATCATCTCATTAGAGACCACAAAATTGGGCATTTCTTCATTCAGTGATAACGTCAAGGGATTCGAAGACACAATATCAGGGAGTGAATATTTTAACACCTCTTGGCAAGTGTACAGTGCTGTGTAAGTGCTAAACCTGAGTAGCAGTACTAGTAGTCGTAACAGCAGTTGTTGTTAAGAGCAACTTGAGTCACGTTTCCAAGATGGCCTCCCTTCTACAACACTGTGTTACATCACATCAAGGTAACAGCAATAGTCCTTTCGTCCAAAGCAAAAGCTCAGTTTAATCTGTAATGACTATGTCCCAGTTTTCAAGCCACCAGGAAAGACTGGACTCAAGGAGTAGGTTATTTCCTTGCTGGAAGAGGAATGCGTTGGCACGGAGGCCGGATACTGTATTTCTAATGTAATTTTTGGCAGGTATGTACACTCTCAACAAGGATGCTAGATGCCAAAAGCAAAGTGTGGCTCATAGTGCTCTGATGCAGCACCAGAAAGAGTGTTGTGTTCCAACCTTCAGTCAGCCTGTGTTTCCATGGCTATTTGTCAGTGAATAGTCAGAAAAAAATATTTGTGAATGCTTCTGTGACTTCTACATTGAATTTTACTTCAACCAGGTTTATGCACATTTTATTTACTTGCAATGAACATTTGTGCAAGTGAACTGTTGGTCACACAGCTATTGGAGACAGCAAATTTCAGGCCCACCGCTGAATTGAGATTCATTTAATCACAAAAAGAAAATCATCTCATGATCAAATAAAGCTTATTTTGTGATAGCAGAAGCTGTGTTGCCTTTTTAACAGTGACCACTGCATGTATAATAACAGACATGTGTAATAGGTTTGCATTTGATGAACAAACATTGTTAAGGCTGGTCCTCAAAAGGTCAATTTACCAGATTTAGAAACATTTTTTCTTTCCTGCAGAGAGCTATAACCCATACATTAAAATAGAGGAAAACATGAATTATTTGCCATTGCATCATTTTAGGAGGCCATCACATCAGCAACCTTCCCTTCCAATGGGAGGGAAAATATAGATAGTTGAATTATTTCATAGGAAAGATGTGAAGAGTCACTCCAGCAAACATGGTCTCTTGATTAAAAATTCCTGACTGCATCCTGTCTGTCAACAGCTCCAATCTTATTTGCTTTGGTGCAACCTGTCTTCCTTGTAAACAAGGTTTCAAAGACATTGTGAAGACAGACGAATGTCTAAACAGAGCAAACAAAACCCAATTGTGCCATAAATTGTTTTTCTTACAGACTCAAACATCTACCTTGCGTTAGACCCGTAAGACTTTGCTTGAATGAATAAAGCTGTTTTGCTACAGTTTTCTTTTCATACACCCTGCTGAGAAACCTTGCTCTTCATTTGTTACCCTTCCTTTCTTTCACTCCTCATACAGACTGCTGTAGTTATACCTTGTTGATTAAGGGAAGCTGGTAACAGCTTTGGTACCCTACATCCACTGCTCAGAACAATAGGGAACCAAGAACCTTTCAAAGTTGTGTTTGCCATTTGGCCAGCCCTTGCAAACACCATTAGCAGAATTATTTAGAATTGTCAACAAGGCTAGAGGATGCTTTGGTTTTTCTCTTTCTAGCTGGATATTTTTGAAATAGTATTTACTTTCCTATAGGGTCAATGACCACATTGTTTATCAGCAAAATGCACCTTTTATACCCTCCTTTTTATACCATTAAAGGACGCATGCAGGATTCTCTGATTTGCCAACCCTCACAGGAGGTGTCCACGCTGGGAAAAGTGGGGGACCAGTAATTCTCCACGGGTGCAGCTTGACCCTGGGTAACAAAGATGGAGGTGGCAATGTAGACTGGTCTTATGTAAACTTACTTGCACCAGGTCTGGATGACACCAAGCCAAAAATGTCTGAGCCCTGTTTACACCACAGATTGATGCATTGCTATCACTAAAGAAGCTACACTCTTGAAGAATTAGAGGTCTCAGCTTTCTTAGTGTAGACAAAGCCACAGTATTATGGATGTTAGTGTCACGAATGGGGGCCTGCAGCTGGGCCTGGGATTGGCTAGCTAACTTTGGCTGAAACTATTAATTGGCCAGATTGCCTGATTGGCTGAGTGGTAGTGCTGGGATTGCTCTTAAGGCCAGCAGTAGGACTAGTGCCGGCTCAATATTCACACCTGCAGATGTGGCCGCTCCTGTGCCTGCCTTGTTTTTCCGAGCTTTCCTCCAGTCCTGTTCCTGCCTTCTTTCTTGGGTTGCTCCTGCCCTACTCAGTTTCTGACTCCTGGTTCTTGACCGCCCTGGCTCCAACCACTAGGCATGATAGCCCATGTCCCAGTCTGTGGCAGCTGGAAAGTCTGCTTTAAATATCAGAACTCATTCCCTCATTCCTGTGGTGTTGGTTGCATAGCTTTGACATGAATTGTCAGGGTTAGTAATTTAGACTTAGGGTACATCTACACTACACAACACAAAACGAAAAAACCCTGCAGCAGTGAGTCTTAGGGCCCAGGTCACTGACTCAGGTTTGTGGGGCGTGCACTAAGAGGGGTAAAAATAGCAGTGTAGACATCCAGGCTTAGTCTAGAGCCTTAGCTCTGAGACCGTCCCCCGTCACTGGATTGAGCCCAAGCCCACTGCTGTGTTTAGTCCTGTAATGTGAAGCCCATGAGCCGAGGCATTTGACCTGGGCTCTGAGGCTCACTACCACACATGTTTTTTTGCAGTAAAGATGTACCCTGAGACTTCGAATCTCCTGTGGGTAGTAGCACATGAGGTCACCCAATCTCCCACTTTTGTCTATCCAGAACAAGATGTTTGTCCCACTGTTCTCTGTGTTATACCAATAAAATAAAAACCAGCAGGATCTTATTAAAGGGAAAAAGGCAAAATACCATATTTATTGTGAATACAGAAAGAATCATAGTAAGCAGTTAGTTATAGCTATAACATTCCATTCAATCTCATATTTATTCACACATTCATTCATAAACACACACACAGGTTCTGCAAAGTTGTTATCATAGTTACCAGCCTTAGAGTTGCTCATGCCAAGCCACTGGCCAGGTGGCCTGGACATGAGGAGGGAGCAGGGCCTTGTCAGATGCTCATCTGATGCTCCTGGAAGTTGGTTTGCAGAATCAGACCCCAAAGTTCTCACTTTTTAAAGTCTATTTTTATAGGAATTTCTTCCTATGCCAGTCTATGGAATTGCTTCATCATGCTGTTGCTGAATCAATCAGCAGATAGCACATTCCTGACGGCTCCGTGCTGCTCTCAAAATATTCCATGAAATGGAATTTGCATTCGATGCGTAGCTCTACTCCCTGTCTAAATCAGTGGTGGGCAACCAGCGGCCCACGGGCTGCTTGCGGCCCATGAGGGTAATCTGATTGCGGGCGGCGAGACATTTTGCTGATGTCGACTGCCCACAGGCACAGCTCCCCTCAGCTCCCAGTGGCTGTGGTTTCCATTTCTGGCCAATGGAAGTGGCAGGCCGCAATCAGATTACCAGTCTTGCGGTCTGCAATCAGATTACCCTGATGGCAGGTTGCCTACCACTGGTCTAAATGGACAAGACAGGCAATGGTTGGAGGAAAGGAATAAAACACGCAAGCAGAGTGAACAACGTGATGTTTTTGCAAAGTCATGTTCATTCCATGCACTTTGTTGTTGTTGTTGTGGCGGAGGAAGTATTTTGCTAGAGGAGGATTAGAGAAACAGAAAGGAAGGGAAGGAGAGGAGACACTGAAGTGTGAGAGGCACGAAGCAGCGATGGAGCATGGTGACGGGTGAGGCTGAAGTGGATTGACTGTGCAGGAGTAAACATCCAATCAGCACAGAGGAGAGAAATGGCCGGAGTAAAAGCTGGGGAAAGCGTCTGAGGATATCACTAATGTCCTTTACTGCAGCTATGTTTGCTATCAGCTGGAGTCTCTGGCTGGCTCCTCCCATGAGTTTCTCTGTCTCAAACCAACCCGGTCAGTGGGGGCCTTGGTACCCACAGAAGTAGGGGCTCACCCTTTTTATCCCAGATTTGGCAATCCTTACCAAGATATTTCTCAGACTCCTCTTACACTACTGTGAGGGGAGGGTAGTAGTATTCCCATTTTACAGGGAAGAGGCAAATTGACTTACTTCGGGTTACACAGCAAGTCAGTGGAAATGCCAGGATTAGAACCCAGGAGTTTTGGACTCTTGTTTTAACCCTCAGTTTTCTCCTCTAAACCTGCTAGCTTTTAAAACACAACATGCCATTGTCGGTGCCTCAGTACCATGACTGTCAACCTCAAGGAAGACTGTCAAGGAGCAGGGCAAAGACCCCAAACTGGTGGTATGTTCTATAATTAGACTACCAACCCAGTCACAAATGTGAACTCTTGAAGCACTACCAAGTCTTACCATGGAGTCAGAAAGACTGGAATGCCCAAGGGGACTATTTCGCAACCTAGGCAAGCTGCACTTATTGCTAGTTGGTTGCTATACCCCAAAGATCACAAAATATTCAGGTTGCTCCCAGTCTAGTCACTTATCCCAGGTCAATTTGTACTTTAGATCTCTCACCAAAGACAATGCTTGTAGCCAATCCTGTAATAATTAAGAAATCTATAGTTAGTTTCAGAAAAAGAAATGAGAGTTATTATAAGGTTTAAAGCAGGCAAGCATAGATACACAAATGAGTTAGTCTATAGTTTTAAAAGATGACAGAGTTGACGTAATCTGTCAGTTCTGAATGTCTGGGTTGGCCCTGGGGATCTCTACTCCAGCACTGTGAGAGTTCAAACAGCAAAAGAGAGAGATCACATTTTTTCTTGTCAGCTGTTTCTATTTCCTCCTTCCAGAATTCAAGCTGATAGGATGAGACCTTTTGCACATAGCCTCTTCATCAGTGTATTGTGATGTCCCACAATGGCCCATTTCACTTTGGTTAGAAGACAATCCTTCATGACATGGTTCACAGTTTCAGAGCAAACATTTTTTTACAGTTATGAAGCAAAAACTTAAATATTACCTTATAGCACGTGAGAAAGATACTATAAGTAAGATTAATGCATGCAGCAACTTACAAGTATTTCATAAAGTCTAAACACATTGTTATAAGTTCAATACCCATCTTAACCATACTAACCATACACAGATGAAACAGACTGGTTTCCAGCAATAAGTTTGTCAGTGCTCAGCTGAGGCTGAAAGTCCTGGCAAGAGCTGGCACCTAGTCTGCCAGCATCACAGCCATGACATTATGAGATCAAAGACTTTGCCAGCTCAAAGTTTCATAACTCAATCAGTGATGTTGATTTTGACCCTAGGAATAAAGATGCCTGGTCAAATTCATGCCACTGTATCTCCAGTGATGGGATTTGATCCTCTTGATTTTCCCACTGTAACTAAATGATTCCACCAAGCCCTTTTTGGCCTGATTCCATGTCCACTTCCACACTTTGTGTCCTCTACTCCCTCCATACCTATTCCTCTCCCCTATGTTGCCAGCACCCTTCATCTTAAAGCAAACATTATTTTAAAAAGGATTCAAATGAGGAGTTAGTATTCTCCAGTTTGTTTCCAAGTCACAGCATTCACTGCTACCGTTGGATCTCGCAATGGGGTCAGATTGTTTTATAACCTCTGCTGTAAATTTGAGGAAGCTTCTGTTTTAGTAGCATTATTTTAAATTGTCTGAATTTTACTCATGCTGCACCCAGTGATAAGTAGGGATGGAGGTGAACTCAGCCTGTAAAGGCACATCTGTTATGCAGAATTTTTACATTCTGTCAGCTCTAAAAAGACTTGTATTCTAAGATACAGTAGTTGGTATGACAGTGCCTGGAAGGGTTTTATACATTGAGACTTCTAGAAGGCACTAAGATTAGTGAGTTAAATTTAAAAAATAAAATAAAATAAAGGGAGAACATTTTTCTTTTATCATTATTCTTCTGGATCTGCTCAGTAAAGTTATCCAGCTCCAACCCTGTCAGTGCAAACAGGAATTGAGAGCAGCTTCTTTCTCAAGGGCTTGTTGGCTCAGTTCTGTGATATGAAGGCAAAATGAAGGGATGCAAGAGGTGGCCCTGAAGGGTCTTTCCCTATCTCCCACCACCTTCAGCTCTCCTTCACTAGAGAAGAATCAGAAAGAGTTAGGTTGCCTTCCTTGTCCTGGATTCTGCTTCAGTGTGCGTATGGGGTGGGAAATAGAAGGAAAATGAGCTATGAAAAGAGCCACCCACATATTCTGGGAAGACAGAATGACAGGCTGAAGAAGAGGCCATCACAGTTTCATAGATTCATAGATATTTAGGTCAGAAGGGACCATTATGATCATCTAGTCTGACCTCCTGCACAACGCAGGCCACAGAATTTCACCCACCACTCCTGCAAAAAACCTCTCACCTATGTCTGAGCTATTGAAGTCCTCAAATCATGGTTTAAAGACTTCAAGAAGCAGAGAATCCTCCAGCAAGTGACCCGTGCCCCATGCTACAGAGGAAGGCGAAAAACCTCCAGGGCCTCTTCCAATCTGCCCTGGAGGAAAATTCCTTCCCGACTCCAAATATGGCGATCAGCTAAACCCTGAGCATATGGACAAGATTCACCAGCCAGATACTACAGAAAATTCTTTCCTGGGTAACTCAGATCCCACCCCATCTCATATCCCATCACAGGCCATTGGGCCTATTTATCATGAATATTTAATTACCAAAACCATGTTATCCCAGTTCACTTATCTTTTTCAGTGGAAGGGGGCAGTATGGTGATATCCAAATACCATAGTGATGAATGGATAAAATCTCTGGCCACATGACAAAGTTTGAAATCTACTTAGAATTTTCTATGGTTGTTCTCATGACTGAAAAACTAAAGGGGAACCCACAGAGGATAAGTTAAGCAGAGCTCTCAGATATCATAGGCCATGTGCTAATGGCTCATCCAAGGTAGAACCATTTTCAGATCATGCTTCAAAACAATGAAGCACATCTTCTAAAGAAAATATCTGAGACAAATCTCTCCATGCATGAAATCCACGGATGCTGGGCCAGCAAGTGGACACATAACATCTGCATTTTAGTGGGTGGTTAGTGCTTTGTTAGGATGCTATAGATGTGTAAATAGTATATTTGTATGCCAAGTGTGTATGTAATTTATAATTGTATGACACTTTTTATATCTGTTGTTGATCAATTGAATGCATATCTTGTTTATCTTCAATTTTTATTTGATTCTGTATTTCTGCAGGATCTTAATTCTCTAAGCATTTGGGGCAAAAGGTTGGGCTAACTGCTTGGTTGGAGAAAACAGGTATTATTCGGTTGAAATGAAAGGAGACACATTGTTTTACATCAGCTGAGGAGCTGGACTTCAAATATTTTTCAGTGAGAGATCATAGTCTGCAATTAGAAACTGATTATGCTGCACTAAGGTGCTGCATAGACTAAACCATACCCACTAACTGCACCATCTTGCAAACTTGTGAAACCCACTAGTCTATGTGTGAAGGAAATCCTAATCCAAACATCTTATTTACATCCAAATACACACATGACTCTTAACCTCCCAAATTGTTTTTAACTGGCCACAGAAAGGAATGGATGTTAGGATCTGAAACCGATTATAAATCTAAAAAAGCTCTTGGATTAATTAGATAATTTTGTTTTTATTAGTGTTCCAATGGATCTCTCTCTCTCTCTCTCTCTCTCTCTCCATGTGCATAATTTCACACCCAAAACTCAACTTCATTATGATCATCCTCACAATACCCCCCCCCCACTTTGTACTATCCAAAAGGCATTGTTCTGAAACCAAGACAGCATAGTGTATTATTTTTAACTCTGATCTAATTAATATTGTGTGTACGTTATTGGAATCAGCACAGCAAGTCCTTTGTTCTTTGTATTTCATGTCATAGTGGATGTTTGCTGTGCGCTGTCATTGTGAGGAACACATTTCTTGCACATGTCCAGTATGACCATAATTTTAGAATGTTTCTCATTGCACTAGAGATTTCTGTGACATCACAGAAAGCACAACTCTAATTGCCACATAGGATGGTCTCATTTCTGGTGTCCACTTAAAAACTACCACCACAACTGCTTCCCTATGAGTAGTCTCAACACAGAAACCATGGCTTGAATGGCCAAAGAGATTTAACTCCCCTTCTGCACCCATTGGTGGTCCTTCCAGGTCTGTTTGAGTCACAGTGGTAGAGCAATATGGGGAAGCTACCACTTCCACGGGCTGTGCTGCACCTGTTCAGCCATAAATCTAGGTCCGGCAACTGTCAGAAGCACTCAGGCTTTGACTCAGCCCAGTACACAGCATGTGCGTAAGTCTCATTGACATCAATAGGACTTATGCCGGTGCTAGGGTTGCCAACTTTCTGATCACGCAAAACCAAACAACCTTGCCCCGCCCCTTCCCTACGGCCCTGCCCAGGCCCTGCCCCTTCTCCGAGGCACTGCCCCCTCGCTCTCCTCCACCCTCACTCACTTTCACCGGGCTGGGGCGGGGGTGGGGTACAGGATGGGGGTGAGGGCTCTGGCTGGGGGTGCGGGCTCCAGGATGGGGCTGGGTATGAGCGGTTCAGGGTGCAGGAGAGGCTCTGGACTGCGGCAGGGGGTTAGGGTGAGGGAGGGTTATGGGCTCTGGGCTGGGGGTGTGGGCTCCAGGTGGGGCCAGAAATGAGGGGTTCAGGGTGCAGGAGAGGTCTCAGGGCTGGAGCAGGGGCTTGAGGTGCAGGAGGGGGTGTGGGCTCCAGCAGGGGGTGTGGGCTTTGGGGTGGAGCCAGGGATGAGGGGTTTGGGATGAAGGAGGGGGCTCTGGGCTTGGGCCGAGGGGTTCAGAGTGGGCTCAAGGCTGGGGCAGGGAGCTGGGGCATGGTGGGGATGGTGAGGGCTCCGGCTCAGAGTGCAGGCTCTGGGGTGGGGCCTGGGATGAGGGGTGTGGGTAAAGGAGGGGACTCCAGGATGGGGCAGGGGGTTGGGGTGCTGGAGGGGGTTCCGAGTGCAGGGTCCTGGCAGTGCTTACCGCTGCTCCCAGGAAGTGGCCGCCAGCTCCCTGCAGCCTGTAGGCACATGAGCAACCAGGGAGGCTCCGTGTGCTGCCCATGCACCCGCAGGCGCTGCCCCGGCAGCTCCCATTCATCACGGTTCCTGGCCAATGGGAGCCACAGAACCACCACTGGAGGCGAGGGCAGTGTACGCGGAGCCTCTCTGGCCGCTCACGCTCCTAAGGGCTGCAAGGACCTGGCGGCTGCTTCCGGGAGCCACGCAGGGCTAGGGCAGGCAGGGACCTTTTCGACCGGGCATTCCAGTCGAAAACCGGACGCCTGGCAACCCTTGCAGGTGCAGAAAGCTAGCAGAATTGGGATGGGTTTATATGCATGCTTAAAGTTCAGCATATGTTTCAGTCCATTGTTGAAACAGGGCCTACATTTCTAAGTAAAATGTGAAGAATTTTTATTTTTAAACCCAAAATGTACACATAGATAACATTTTAGTTTTCTGTAATCTATTAGAATAGCAGAGCAGTGATGCAGCGTCTTGTTTATAGCAAGAGAGTGCTTAAGAGCAAGATTGTGCCACCGTTGCTCACACCAAATAATACCTTACTCAACCAGATGTCTAGGGTTACCATATGTCTGTGGTTTCTCAGACACGGCCTCTTTTTTGAGCCTCCTTTCTCTCTCCAGGGGGATTTAAAAAATAACAGGAAATGTCTGTGGTTTTTGCTGAGCGGAGAAGCTGCAGCTCAGAAAGAGCCCCGATAGGTCCACTTCCCAGTTGGTCCTTCCCCTGACTCTGCAGATGATTGGTCCATTCCCCTGCAAGCCAGAGCTGCCGGATTCCACCCACCTAGGCCCCAGCTCCCAGCCTTGGGGATGGGGTCCAGCGGGGAGGTGCTGACTGACGGCTGGCACTGCATCCTGGGCTTGCGCCAGCCGCCCTACCGCTGTGACAGGGAGTGACACTGCCCCCGACCTCTAGTGAGTACCCCTGCCACAGGTACCCTCTCCAATTTCCCCTGAATACCCCTCCCAGTACACACACACACTCCTCCAGCACCTCCAAGTAACGCCCTCCCCCCCCCGCCCAGTTTCTCCCCCAGCAGTGTCCTCTTTTGGGGAACTTGAAATATGGTAATCCTAAAGATGTCCCACTCACTTGAGTTGAACTAATCTGCAAGAGTCACAGTGGCAGCATTGGGCCATTTTTATAACTGGGTTGATGGAGGCCCAGGAAGGTTAAGAAATTTGGTAAGGGTCAGAGACTAAGTGTCTCAAACTAGATTTCAAACCCAGGGGTCTCTTACCATTTCCATCCCTTTTCAGTGGCTACCTCCTGCAACGTAAGGCCCGGGTTCTGCAAACTGGCATTACTCATGTGAGGATGTCAGGGGGATCATTTGTAGTAGTGAGAGAATCTTTGAGAGATTTAATTCTAAATACACAAAGGAGGTGAGACTCCCTTTGGATTTCTTCCATGCCTGTCCAGCCCCTGCTGTTTCACTGAGGTCACTGGGATCGGGTGCTGTTTGCACCTGTTATTTTTAGTATTGCAGATCAAGTTGCACAGTTTTGAAAGTCTTGTTCATAATGAATCACAACTCTTTGCTCAAATTGTAGTAGTGCCAATATTGTGCAGTTTCACCAGGGGTCATTGACACCAAACAGACTTGTCCTGCGGAATAAAGAGGCTTCAGCTACAGTGACCAAATGTCTCCTATGAAACAAATTTCACTGTTAGAATCTTACAAGAAACTACTTGTGGACAAACACTGACTAGGGCACAGATTTATTTATCATAAATGAATACAGCAATGAAGAGGTTTAGTATTACTTTAGACAACAAGGTTTCTTAGAATATCATATTTAAGGTAAGCAAATTACACATTCAGCTTACAGAGAAGTTACAATAGCTTAAGTGGCTGCAAATGGAACCTCTCTGTGCAATTATAGTAAACCCAACCCAAATTTCAGCATTTTTCAGGCAGGATGGATTTTCTCCCCAGACGAAGAATGCCAAGGTGTCTTTTTGTACCCTTAGCTATATTAGACCAGTCCTTTGTTCATTACCTGTAAATGGAGTTCCCCTCTCCCACTGCTGTTCACCTTTTTCTGTTAATTTTTTTCTCTTTAAGTCCCTGGCAATCTTTTCATCAGCATTTGGCTCAGTATGCAAACAGACTCCCAGTATAAGACACGCAACTGTCCACCAGGGAGACAAGTGTCTCCCTCCCCTGTGGTTTGGAACTTGTCTTAAGGCATGCTATTTCTGGAGGTATGTCTACATTGCAATTAGACACCTGCGGCTGATCCTTGCCCACTGATTCCGGCTCGCAGGGCTTGGGATAAAGGGCTGTTTAATTGGAGTGTTGACATTCAAACTCAAGCTGCACCCCGAGTTCTGGGACCCTCCCCCTCGCAGGATCCCAGAGTTTGGGCTCCAACCCATGCCCAAACATCTGCACCATAATTAAATAGCCATTTAGCCCAAGCCCTGTTAACCCAAGTCAGTTGGCATGGGCCAGCTGCAGGTATCTAACCGTAGTGTAGACGTAACCTGGGTGGACCTGCCTTTAACTACAAGGCCTTATGAGCAGAATTTCAAATATATATTGTAACCTTTATGGCCTAATTGATAGGGTTTAACAGAGTTGGGGCTTATGCCTTATAGTGTAGTGACGGTTGATGAGGTTTGGGTCTCCTGATTGGCTATAGTCCTGAGAGCAACAAGGTGAATATCACCAGATCATTAGAGTGAGAGACCCTCGGAGTACCCGAGGAACAGTCACAAGTAATCACACATCCATTTATTAAGAATTTCACTAAGCAGGTAAATACCACAATCACTGATCCAGAACAGAAGAAAGTGGGATAATATAGAATGTACAGCATTAATATGTGCGTTACTCACATCTCCATGTGGGGTACACTGGAATATGGATGATCATCAGGTGGCCATCAGTTGAGCATCTCCTGATGCATTCCCTCCCAGCACAGACACAGAGTGGTGCCTTTTATGATGAGTTATACCAACACCCATGGAGGTTCATACATATGCACAAAAGGTTCCACCTCTTTCCCTTGTTTGTACTTCCGCACCCCACTAACTTTGGGGAGCCCCATTTTTCATAGGCTAAATATGTAATTCCTCATATGCTCATTAACATTTACATCAATTAATCACCATAGCAACTTGAGGTTAACTTATTACTCACACTCTATATCTACAAAAAATTCCCCCAAATGTTACAACCCATTTTAATTGGCATCTTGCAGTTTTAACTGCCACAGTGTGATACATTTTCCCCTAACATAAGCACTTAACAAAGCTATTTACTGTAACAGCACATTTTATGGTACAAAGTTATCCTCATGTTAATCTATTTCTAGGCCTGAGGCCTTGTGTTCCAGCCTTAATCTATACTAAATCATTTGGTTCTGTAATAAGTCAATATACACCTGTCAATCTTGTGCCCCACTAACATTCTATTTACTCCTAACCACACCAGCTAAAAACTAAATAACAAATCCTATTACTTGCCTCTTAGCTACCACGTACATAACTATTATGTTGACCCGGGTGACACAAGCTTTCAGTAGAGACTTTACATGATGCTTTTTGGTGAACTAGTATGTAAATACCAGACCCAGGGGATCTCTGTAGCCCTTATGCACCCTGAGCCCTCTGCCAGTTGACATCCAGAGGTCCTTGAGTCACACATACAAATAGTCCCTACTCGTCCCAATTGCCTCTTTTGTAGTCAGTGGGGTACTCAACAAACCATATATCAATCCTGTAAGATACTGGCTAAAATGTCACTACCTCTCAGGGATGGGCTGCAGAATCCATTTAACAGGTGCACTGTGATGCTAAATTAAATAGCAGTTTTGAATAAGTGAAGCCCTGTGCAATTAAATCATACAATGCAAACCAAATTCTGTTCCTAGTGAAGTTGTTGGAAGTTTTGCCACTAATTTCAATGGCATCACAATTTGGCCTTGTATGCAATAAAGGGCCTGAGGAGGGCTGCTTGAAATTTTTCTCAATAAACCTTTTTTTAATGGAAAATTGGGTTTTCAACTAAACATTTTTTTTCCAGAAAGTGTCTCCTGGCCTTTAAAATTTTAGCTTCTTCAGCAGAAAACTGAAACCCCAAAAAGGGTGGTGGTGGTGGTGGTGGTGGATATCTTTCTTTCTTTCTTTCTTTCTTTCTTTCTTTCTTTCTTTCTTTCTTTCTTTCTTTCTTTCTTTCTGTTTTTCAACTAAAAGGCAAAAAATGCCCTCAGGGGGAAAAAAATGTTTTTCCAACCAGCACCATTCCACTAAGACCCCTTTTCATCCTTGGAAACACAGAGTAAAAAAGAATAGGAGTTATTTATAGGAAAATACTAATTTGTCACATGAAAGTTACTGAACAAACAACAAAAGACGACAAATCCACAAGCAGCGGTGCTTGCAGTCTGTCTTAAAATCACAAAGTATTACAAGCAGTGACACTGCTGCCTTGATGTATTGCAGACAAAGGCACTCTACCAATTAACCTTTCATGTCACTCTGCTCACATCAAATGCTCCTTGATGCCAATGCTTTGCGAATGTTGTTGTTGCAGATGCAGCCATTGCACATTGTTGAAAACAACCTTTTCCCCCCCCATCCCGTGTTTCACTGGCAATGAGCATTTAAGGATACCCATCACTAGTAATTTGCAAATGAAATCTGAAGCTAGTTATTCCTTAAATACACCTGAATATATTCATTCTTGATGTGCTAAGGGATATCAGCATGAGCTCCAGATTGTATTTGTGCACCTTCATGTACATAATAGTGTTACTGGAGAAGTTAATTAAAAACAGTGTAAATATTTTATGCAGTACTTTATAGAAACACACAGAAGGGGGAATGATCATGCAGCAGGCTGCGTAGAGCTAGGTCTCCTGATTCCCAGTCCAGAGATCTAAGGACTTGGCCCCGATTCCTCTAGTTTTGAGTAGGTATTTATTTTTCACTTATTTTTTTCAATTTTATCCACTAAATATAAGAGATCAATATTATTTTAAAAGTAGAAAACTGCTCCCCACACTGACTAAAGGGCCTAGTCTATTATTCTATGTGCATCCTGCATACTATGACACTCATTCACCCCAGTAAAACAGAAAGAAGATTCTGACCAATCTGGTACCCATGAGTAGTTTGTATTCACAGAGACTCTTTGGTCCTAACTATGCACATCGAGTCCCCTCATTATATGATTTAAGGAAAGGGAGAAAAGAGATGGAGAAAAGAAGAAGAACCACAGTCTAGCATTATATATGCACTATTCTACAGAATCACAGCAGTTTATTTTCCTATTCTCAAAGTAGCCACACTTATTTTTAATTATTGGTATTACATTTTATGTACAATAGATATTTCTAGCACTTTATCGTTATAGCTATTTGTTAGTTTGTTTTCTTGTTTTATGGGAGTTTGTAGTTTTTGTCTTGCTTGATTGTTTGCACAGTTAGGGTTACTGTCACTGACATATCCTGCAATAACAACCATCCTGTGGGGCGGCTGAAAGGTTTTTATTTAAATTGCGCAAACAGCTGTGGTGATAGATCAGTGGTGGAATGCTAGCCAAGGTCCATACCAATGCCATCAGTGGCAAGCTGCACTTAAAAAATTCCATGGCATAACATGGTCCCAAAAAGAGACGGACTTTGAGGAGCGATTTGAATGAGGAAAGTGCAGTCACATTGGAAGGGATAGCAGCTCCAGGCATAGGAACAGTTCCGGAGAAAGTCATAAGTGAGAAAAGGAAGCAGAGGGGCATGAAAGTGATTACAGTGTAGAGCTTGTAAGAGAGCACAGAAGGCCATATCAGATGCAGGCAAAGGTGGATTCATGGGGAGCCTTGAACTAAAGTTGTATTATTAGTTTGTCTTACACTGAAGTGCATCTGTCCATTACTGAGTGATGAAAGCTCAAGAGATGCACCATCCACGCTAGACCAGTTTTACAGGATCAGCATGAGAAATTCACTGAATAGTTCAACTTGCATGAAATGTGACCATGCCACTACTTGTATAAACAGAAACACAATGGAAAGTACACATGGAATACGATCAGGCATAGCTGATACAGAGTCCTTGAAAGCCTGTAGTAAATACACTCATTTAAAGACTTTCACCTGTTGCTGCAAATCATTCATACCAATGACATGTCTGTTGACACTCTGATCCCTGACGCAGAGTGAAGAACATCAAAGAAAGATGTGAGCAGATCAAGTCTCAGGTAGGCATTGCATCCCTATTACGGATGAAAGAAATGTCAGGAAGTTACAAAACAGGTGGAATTAGGATATCATCTCCACAGCACTAGTGACGTGACAAATATTAGCAGATTGAGCTATCGGCTCATGTACAGTCACAAAGGAGGTGTTTCAAAAAGAACATTCTGAAATGTTTTTAAGGTGCTGTTCTGCTTCTATAATACCATATGAAACGTTGTACGGAACCTCTCCCACAATCTTCACTCAAACGACTCTCCCATTGACTTCAATGGGAATTTTACCCGAGCAAGGATTGCAAGATCTGGCCAGACAGATGATAATAGATTAAAGTGTGTGCAGTAAAATGTCCATGAAGCTAGTCAACTTCAGTTAAAAGTTCAGATGCACTATCTCTTTCATGTAGTATTCACCATACACGTTATCTATAGCCACCATCTTCTTCCCCTCAAATGTCTATATTTCTGACATGTAAACATGCTATCCTCCCTTCATAGGTATTCTGCATTTACTTTTAAATACAATATACACTCATTTTAAACAGGAGAGGTTTCACCCCATGTGTGAACTGCATTCTTAAAATGAAGGCAAGCATATTTATGATCAGAGCCAACAAGTCTGCAAACATATCCTTTGGAAATCTAATATCAGGTCAATTTGGGTAATGTTCATCTGCCTGAGAGCTGTATAATCTACAGTTATTGAACCAGAAAAAATCTATTGGAAACTGTGTTGCAAAACACTATCATTTCAAAAGGCCACCAGATTATGACATTCGAGATGTTAACAGTATGGAAACATATGGAAACTGAAGTCAGCCTGCAAGTCAGATATAAAGACAGTACAATGTGCAGGTTCTTCCTTAGAAGTAAACATCTGATTTAAAAAAAAATTAAATTTAACAAATGTCCCTGCGATGCTGAAATAAAGGGCTTGACCCTAATATCACCCCCATTAATTTTACATTTGTGAAACTCCATTGACTTCAATGGAGCGATTCCTGATTTACAACTGTGTAAGGGACATTAAAACCAGACCCAAAGAAATTCCATAATTTTACAACATTCACTGTGATTCAAAGACTAGAACAATGTTTAAAATTCAAGCCATAAGAAAATGTTCCTCTACATACGCAAATGTTTCAGAGAACATTACCTGAGGTTGAGATTTATAATAAATCCGCAAATCAGGTGAGCCATATTTTGTTACAGTTTTTCATGGTTTCACTCATCTTATCTACATAAGGATTTTGTAGTGCCACCAATCACCACAGTGTCTGAACACCTTCCATATAAAATCAATAGCAATAATGAAGTCCCTGCTGAATTTTATGGAGTCTCTGGTACTTCTCCCTTTTTAGAGTAAAATCTCTGCATGGAATAGGCTTTGTGCTTTTGGTTTTAAGATTTTATTAACGTTTTTGTATGGTGATTTTAGCTGGACTGACTTCATTTTTAAAAAAAATCTGTTTGTTTGGGTTTTTTGGGGGGTGAGGGGTGTCAGTGATTTGTGATTCTTATGATGTAAAGGTCTTTCCAAAGAGGAAGGTTTTGCAATGTTTCCTAATAGTCACACTGTGGATTTACCTACTCTCCTCTAGAAGTTTGTGCCATAGCAGGAGCCTTTAACTGAGAATGCTGTGTCCCCACCTCTTATGCACTCTGTCCTGGGCTTCGTGAACTGCATTAACCCAGAGGACCACAGCTGTCAAAACCATTCATAGGTTAGCATTCGGTCTTTTGATGTAGCTGGGGCTTGATCTATTAATTGCCTTGAAAATAAGGACCAAGACCTTGACCTGGCACCAGAAGCTGAATGAGAACTAATGGGCCACATATTCTCACAGCAGCCTGAGCCATGTAGAAGACGGGCAGCTGCATTCTCTACCAGCTGGAGCCTGAGAGTCGTCTTCACGTTTAGCTTCAGATACAGTGAATTACAATCCATCCTGGAGGTTACAAATCAGGTTCTATTCTGGGAGGAAGGGATAAACTTTCCTAGTAAGCTAGGTGTCAAAGGCAGCATTTTTAGCTACTGATTCTACTTGGTCATCCAAGCTTAATAAAGAGACAAACAGGACCACAACGCTTTGATGAATGGGGCCTGTGAGCCTTCAAGGAAGGTGGAGACAATGTCTCCACTAGCTGTCGTCTTTTACACATTCTGATATTCTAGTTGTGTCAGTGTACATCACTCTCAACCCTAGGCTGGCGTTACATAAAGAGTGCTGCGTGCTTAGGGCTAGACAGCTTTGGCCAATAAGGCTCTTTACAGGCACAGATGTCTTGCTAGGGGATCCTGATGCAGCACTGAGGCTTTATAGGGGGCCTTCCTAATGTCCCTTTGTAATGTATGGTTTGTTCATACTAGGATACGGTTCTTGTTGTGCTGTCCTAATAAACAATAATGGAGCACGATGTTCATACAGATAAGGAAGCTTTGCCATTTTTTCTATATTCTCTGGTAATGTTTGTGAATTATTTTCATTGCTCCTTTCTCCTTCTTCACCTGTCACAGCTCTCAGAAGTGAAAGAGCTTGATTCAGCATGTGAGGAATGTCACAGTGCAGAGGCACACATCATAAAGAAGAGGGGACAATGCATGGGCACCTTTGAACTAGAGCTTGCCATGAGCTGCATAATGTAGATCCTGATGTAGAATCTCCCCAAAGTTCAGAGGTATTTTGATCTATTATACATGAGTCAGCTGTGACACTGGGACCCAGATTACAAAGCTCTCCTGCCCAAATGCTGGTGTATTCAGATCTGAGGGCACTAAGTTGGGCTCATTTCCACTCTGAACAGAGCTGTTTTAAGGACTGCCAATAATGGAAGCTGGGAATTTGGTCTACCACCAAAACTGTGTCTGAAATACCATTGTATACTTTCGTCATCTCTTTTCACATCACTGCTGATTATCACTGACATTGGCTTGAAAGCCATTCTCCCTTGTAGCCATCCCAACACCACTGCTTACAGACCTCCCCACAGCAACCTTTCCCTGGCCATATTGTGCTGTGCACATGTTTGCAACTGCTAGTCAGTAGTGCAGGCAGGTTTTATGGCTAATGGGTTGGTGCCTAGAGCCCAAACCACTGGCAGGAATTGGGAAGTTAATTATTTTCTATTAAGTTGAAATCCTGCCTCAGTGGGAGTTTTGCCATTGACTTCAATGGGGTTAGGATTTCACCATTACGCTGTCAGAGATTGTGTCTAACAAAAGAAAATGTCGCAACTTGATGTACTGCCAATTTGCGAAGCTTTGATTTAAAATTGCTGCAGCACTACTTTAGCCCCTTTATGTTAGCATACGGGAAGTTCTGACCCCATCCGCCACCTGGGCTTGCTATCACTCTTTTTTTACCTAATGAGCAATAAATTATTATTTTTATTGACTGGCTTATGCTCTAGATATTCCACAGAATGTTACTGGACACTTTTCTGTGTTGAGGGAACTTCATATTTTATTTTGGAAACTTGGCTAGTGGCAACTTAACCACAGAAGCTAGGAATAGAAATAGCAACGTATGTGCACTTTAGAGAATGGTTTGACAAATTTACAATAAATTACAGAAGTTCTACATTTCTCACATGAGCAAGCAGGGACTTTTTTTGTTTGTTTGTTTTTTGAACAGCCAGGAACAAAGATGCCATGGAAACTTTTGGTAATAGTCAAATAGTTGTTGTTTGTTAATTAAACTACTTGTCATTTTTCTATTAGCATTAAAAGACTGGAAAAGATCATTATACATTTTCTTCTTTGATGGTGAACTAACAAAGGGCCAAATCCTAAGCTTTGGATGTAGTCTTGTTGGCATTAAGGGGACTACTGCTGTGAGTAAAGTTGTGCAGGATTTGAGGGATTGGGCTTTCAGTTTAAATTCGTTCCTTATTCTGGAAAAACATCCACTGAAGTCAGTGGGAAAGTTTTCCTGCGCATGGACAGAATACAAACTGAATAAAGACTTGAAGATCTGGCCCATGCTAAATAGCTCTACTCCCTGAGCACACATAGCTTAAGGTTCTGGACTAGCCACGACCAATGTGTTTCTTGTTGGAATATTTTCTTCTTTGTTGGCAAAATGTAACTTCTAGTAATTCATATGATAAAGACCACTAGGGTGGCACTGGAAAGAAATATGTCTCCAACTGATGATAGGCAGCTTCAAACTATAGTTGATATAGTCCAAGAGTCTCTTTGAAACGTGTTTAATTCATATCTAGACCTGAATGTTGCTCAGCTTGTCCCAGTTCTTTTCACTTGTGGTATACAGAGACAAGCAAGGCACTATGTTCTTCCCACAAGGTTTTTCCCTTCAAAGGAGAGGGCTGAAATTGAACTAATAGCCAAAGGAAAGTTTGTATTTCAAATGCCAATAAAAGAAAAATACAAAATACACAAGAATCCAGGAAAGCAGCTTTCTCTGATTTTAAATATTTTGGCCAAATTCTGTCCTCAGTTTGAAGTCAATTGCTTCCATAAAAAAACCCATCATATGTCTGTTTGGATGTCTTTCTAATACACTACCCAGCACCCTACTGTTCTATTACTGGCTTCTGAGTCCTACTGACCACAAATTCTAACCCTAACTTACTGCTCTGGGCCCTCATACTCGTCTACAGTATAGCTAGATTCTAGCATCTTATGATTCTCAGTCATATATATTAAGCACATACTGTACAGTGCACTAGTGCACAAAAAATACAGTTCTTCCCTACTCTGAGCTACTTCACAAGAGGATAGAAGTCACTCCTGTGCAGAAAGCAGCACAAGACCTATGCACCATATAAGCTCTATTTGCAGGATTTATGTGACTCTGGAGGCCTTCTCTATACACACAAGTTTCACCAGTTTAACTATATATATAAATACTTCTAATCAATTTACTGCCTTAATCTAAATCAATATAAGCCAATGTGAAACTGATTGCAGAAGCCAGGGGTTTGTATTCTTTAACTAAATTGATTGGAAAAAAATGACTTACACTGGTACTATTTTTGTTTATAAATGAGGGTCAAGTGGCATGTAGGCCTTCTGGGGTTTCCCTGCACAAGGATGAATTTCACCCAGAAAAGTGAAGGGACTATCTACAAAACAAAAACCTGACAATCAAGAAAGCCACTTTTTAACTGGGGAACTGGATGACTCAGTGGGAAGAGAGCCTTTCTTCTCTTAATCACTGGTTCAAATCTAACATGTTTAATATGAGAAGTATTTTAGCATTCAAAAGTAAAATTTGTATGACAAGCAGCGTATAAAGAGAATGATCCTGTGCTCACCGAAGTAGATGAAAGCACAATCTGACCCAAATGAAGTGGTTTTTTCCAGTGAAGACAGCACACTGTGTTTATTTCTATTTTCCTGGTCTTGATGACAGCAAATGAGATTGGGATTTTAATTTTTTTAACATCGGAAATACCATGTTATCTTCATAACAGCAGATGTCATTTTTTCTGGCAAGAAAGGTGCTCTTTAATTCACTTTGCTAAACACACTTATGGTTCAATTGGCAGTATGTCAGGAAAATGAAGTGAAAATGGTTATGCAATTGCCAAAACTAAAGAAGACTTGGATTTAAAACATCCGCACCAGAAATCCTGTACTTTTCAAACCATTATTTTTGAAGATTTTCTTTTTCTTTGGTTTTGGTTACAATAAATAGAAGGTCAACAAATGCTTTAACAACTTAGGGCCAGATTTCCATGGGAGCTCAGCATTTTCTGTGCTCAACTTCTTTGAAAACCTGGCCATAAATGCGGCAATGGGAGTGCTGGGAGTGTCCTCTTCAAATTCTGATCCTTATATAAACACTTAAAGGGAGCTGGTTTATATTGGAAATCTGGCCCCAGCTGGCACATAACCTGATGTTTCAATGTCTGAGGGTCCTCTGGGTGGGGGGAGGAATATGTGCGGCAGGAACCCATCATTCTGAATCCAAGAAGTCCAAGCAAGCTGGAACTGGGGGAGTAAAAGGTTATGTTTCTATTGGGCCTGCAGGAGCGACTAGCAGCCCAGCTCCGAGCAATTTAAAGAAAAACAGAGCACATTGATAACTGTCACAGATTACGTCTAGGATGGTTTGAAAGGGTTGCTGCTTTTTGCAAAGACTCTGTAGAAGTCTCAAGAAGCAACATGTGTGAATCAAAATAAACAAATTCCATCAGGGTTGGTGGGAAGGTTCAGTCAACTCCAAATATGCACCCTAAAGAAACCAGTTAGTAAATGCAAAACAAAATGCATGGGGCAGGGAGGGGTTGGTAGTAGCTAGAACCAGGTGCCCAGACTATGAAAGAACTGACTGAGTTATATTTCAGAAGGATCATTAACTCTCTGGTTCACTGTGAATCTAGGCAGACGTTAGCTTGAATGTTAAAACAAAGATATTGCTTTGAGAGAGAGAGGGCAAAAGGAAAAGAAAGTTCCCTTTTCACTATCCTTCAATGGAGGGCTTTTCCCCCTCTTTTTTTGATACCCTGCTCCCCAAAGGGCCCACATTGTGGCCACCTGCCCTGCAAATAGGGTGACCAGACACCCAATACTAGGGGCTTTGTCTTATATAGGCAACTATTACCATCACCCTCCCCGTCCTGATTTTTCACACTTGCTAGCTGGTCACCCTACTTGCTGAGAAGGGCTGAATGGACATGTGTAGCTTAAAAAAGGATTTCTGCAGAGTGCTCCATCCTTATGGGTAAGCTAAAGTCTCCTCCATGCAACTTTAAACACAGAAGTCATGATTCTCCTCTCATATCAGTTTTAAATCATTGTAACTCAATTGTCTTCAAGAGTATAACTCCTGAGTGATACTGGTGCGAGCGGGAGCAAAATCTAAACCAGAGCCTCACAGGTGTCCCAGGCAGTTTCTCTTATTAAGTGTTTGCCATTGGCAGAGCTGGATAAAATTTGGAAAATGCTTGGGGGCTGATCTTTCAAGTCTTCAGTGGGCAACACTTCCATTGACCTCATTGGGAGTTTGCCTGTGCAAAGACTGCACGATATGGGCCTAAAATAAAGAACATTTCAGCCAATCTATCCCAAGTGAGTAAATTCCAATGAACACATAAAACGAAATTAAATTATGTGTATTTTCCTGTCTGTCTGTATCTCTGTGACTAGAGCCTCCTGATTTGACGGATTCTTCAGAAAGCTCTCGCCCTTCGGAGGAAATGATGAATGCTTATGGGCAGGCTTTTTTAATTTAAATCAAGCTTTGGCTAAAAGAACTACAGCCGTTAAAAGTGTGGTCAGGAGTTTAGCCCACAGATAATGCACAAAACAGCCACTTAATTCTTGGCAAAAGCAGAAAGCAAACGCAGAAAGCCCTGTATATATATATATATTTAAAGGACACAGTAATATATATACTACTACATATATTACTGTGTCCTTTTTATTTTAAACAGTAGTGCCGCTGGAAGTGTTATGTACAGTATCACTATGTTAGCTCTGTTGGAATTTATTTTTGCTACAGTTGTAACTTTTCAGAATTCATATTACCTTTGCTAGAGTGTCTATCTCTGAACTGATATGAGCAAAGCAAAGGAGAATGGAGGAAGTTAATTGTGTGTGTGTTTATTTTAGAGCCAATAGCTCTGAATCTGAAGAACAGGAGCCAAGACATTGAACAATGAATGCATTGTAGTCTTAACTAGAAAGTTTGCTGTTAGTACAAAATCAAAAAAGACTTTGGTGCTACCTTTTTATCTTTTGCCATTGAGTGCTTTTGCCAAAATGCTGGAGGTGTAATATAATCCCCTGTAATTACATGTTTTTGTGATAGAGCATTCCTTGGCTGTTTATATGGATTAAAAATTGACTTAGAATGCTGGAAGGCATTTCAGCCAAAATAGTAAACAAATTAGCAATCAATATCGTCCTACAGTTTAGCAGTCATTGTTCCATTCTACTTTGCTATTAAAGTGTAGCTATTCAAGTAACCTATGAATGGCTTCATAGTGTCTTATCTTGTTGCTATGCTACCGTCTTTGTTCCATGCCGCTTTTTTCTGTTTGCAGAGAAACAGCAATCAACTAAATAAACCTGATCTAAGGCCCAATCCTACTCTCGCTTACACTCATGTAAAGCAGGAGTAATTCCCCTGTAATCAGTCGCCTTCCATATGTGTGAAATCAGAATCAGGCCCCACATATTGGCTTTACACTGGCATAACCCTACTACCTTCACTGAAGTCACTCCTTTTTGCAACTCTGTAATAGCCTGATCCTGCACCATGTAAAACAATGGAAGCTTTGTTGTTGAGTTAAATGAGAGTAGGGTCAGACCTTTATAAGTACCACTATAAATCAATGTATGAATAAATCAATCAGGGTTCTATTTTACAATGCACTCTCTTCCTCTTAGGGTGCTATAGAAAACCATAGTATGGATGGATGGATAGCAAAACACAAGAAGGATACCCTTCACAAGATCCATACACAGATACAGTATGGTACATTTTTCTAATAATTTAATCTGTTTGGCTGAAAAAGTATGGATGCTTTTTTGAACTATATCCAGACGGAATATATGTGAACTAAGGGCTTGACCCAAACCCAATTTTTTTAATTGACTTCAATGGGCTTCATAGAAGTCCCTAATAAGTCTTCAAAGTTGGTCTGGAAATTTTGTGTAGTCAGACTTTCTCTCAAAATTTCTATCACTACCAATTTTTGATCCTGGTTCCAACCCCAGAACCAGGATATGCAGAGGCATCTGAAAACAAAAAGTAATGGCTGAAACAAAATGGCCCTGACTTCTTTGAAATGGTTAACTAATGACAGTTTTTCTGGAAATATTTCAGAAATAATGGAGAATGGAGGCTGATATTGCTCTTGTGCTGGCTTTATACTGGTGTAACTCCATTGATTTCAGTGGACTTACTGTACTCTGGTTTTGTACTGATGTAAATGAGAGTAGAATTTGGCTCTGGATCCATGGAAATAAGACAAGTTTGTGATTCTCAGCTCCTGTGGCCATTTCCATCTCCAGTTTCCATTTCCTTGGAAATGGACACCCACCTGGCAAAAAATAAGGCAAGATTTTAACAAAAAATGTTCCCCATACCTGTTTGCAGATCTGACCTCTGTTTACATGAAAATGGACTTGGAAAAGCTGCCAGTACCAGATGAAAGTGAGAAATTTCACTCTCGGTGTTAGCTGTCAGCTAAAAGCTACAAGTGTTGGTTTACAAAATATTGTTGGTTAAAGCATTTAATAGTTCAAATAGAAAAGAAAACTAATAGGCAGGCTCCTTTTATTAGGTGCCCTCATACCTGACAAAAATGATTTTTCATGATTCTACTTTCATGGGCACTGGTTTTACTCTATCAGCTAGGATTTCTCCACTCTAGCTGGCCTTCCTTAATTCCCCACAGAACTTTCTCACTAGAGAAGTCCCTCTCCAATCAGGTCCAAGAAACCCTACTCAAAACCTCTTAGGTAAGAATGTGGGGTCTCTAGACTTTTTGGGAGGAGGAAATGGAGAGAAAGGAGTGTTGACAGGTGTTCCCTGGAGTTTTGCATTTCCTGAACTTGATCTTCCAAGAGAAGCAGTCAGAACTGGTTTGTTTCCAACTAATGTCATGCAAAAATATTCCCAGTGAAAAGTAAAGCTGCTTACAACATAAGACCTATTTGTCATTCTCTAGTCTTTGCCACTTTCTCCTGAGTTGCAGAGGACAGGAATGAAGTGGAATCAGTATTTTGCTCTTCAAGATCTTTGGGGAGCCTCAGAGTGTCTCCTCACACCATGGACACCACAAAGCTCAGTTCCATGGCAGCTCCTGCAGCTCCCAAAGCAGTTGATCCATGCTCCACTATCCACCGGCCATTGCAACCCTGCAGTCACCAGAGGGGCATAGATTGCTGCAGCTTCAGGGCTGCGGTAGCAGTTGAAAAGCATTCCTGTTGCCACTCCACAAATTAAAAGGATTCTTCTGTTTCCCAAGCCTCACGAGGAGCCCTCTGCATCAAGCCTAACAACTTTGATTTTGGACTAGGATCGGTATGCAGCGTAAAGGAAATTAACATATTACTATTAAAGAGTCAGCCTAGTCTAGTGGTTAGGGCACTGGCCTGGAAGTCAGGAGAACTGGATCTATTCCTTGCCACTGACCTGTTCTGTGAGCTTGGACAAGTCTCTGTGTCTTATACTTTACGTGTCTGGTCTATTTAGGCTTTGGGGCAGGGACTATCTTTTTTACTATATCTATGTACAGTATCTTATCCAGTGAGTCCCCATTCTCATCTGGGGCCTCTGGGCACCAATGTAATACAAACAGTAACAATGTATATGAGTGCAATATATCACTTAATAATGTAAGACACTAAAAATCCTGGTAGGAAACTGCAATACACAACGCCTCATTTATGAGTTTGGAAGGTGACACTCTCCCATCAAGTTCTTACACTTAAGAAGCATTCAAAATTAGATTGAACCAAACTTCTGTTTCCCCTACTTGTTGTCAGTCTGACTCCAATTGCTAATCTGGATTTAAACTTCTGTCCCCAATCGCGCTGTCATTTCATTAGCCTCATTTAAGTAGCATGGTGTTACAGGAAAAACAGGTGTTCCTTTATCAAAAATCTATCGCCAGTCTTTCTTTTCTCATTCAGTGTATTCAGAATGATGTGAATGAATATAAATGCTGAGAATGTTCCCTTTTGTTGTGGTACAGCAAGTGTCTGGAGCACATTAGAGGATTGGAACAAAGTAAGTTCTGGTATTGATTTTGTCAGCAGTGTTGCTATGTCAGACACAATTTCCCCATGTGTATGGAGAAGAGGGATGGTCAATTTAAAGGCAGCTCCAAGTTTTTATTTTTCATCATTAGACCTTAGGTGTTACTGGCAATGCCCTGTGGCTTCTGGGGCTAATAGCAATGGCAGCTTGAAGTAGAAATATTAAAAAGTATCCAGACAAGAACATTCATGAACGGGACAAAGGAACATAGTCATGGTTCTGAGTTATACTTCCAATATGAGGTGCCAGAGCATGGTAGCTGTGTCCCTATTTACAGGGAGCTACTTCAATAAATGCACTGGGACCCGATTTTCTTGAATTCTGAATTGTTTTTCAGTTCAGCCTTGAAACTGGTCTCTGGTTGGGTTTCCAAAAACATCTGAGAGAGCTGGTTTTATTTACATGAAGGCTGAGTTGTTCTATATTATGTGACGAGGCTGATCAATCATGCACCACAAAAAAAACTAATAATGAATAGCAAGTAATCAAAGATACAGATGAAGTGATTAGTTTCCAGACCACCAATAGGTTGAAATACATTTGTATAAAGTAAAAAGAAAAGGAGTACTTGTGGCACCTTAGAGACTAACAAATTTATTAGAGCATAAGCTTTCGTGGGCATATGTTCTAATAAATTTGTTAGCCTCTAAGGTGCCACAAGTACTCCTGTTCTTTCTGAGGATACAGACTAACACGGCTGCTATTCTGAAACCTGAAATTTGTATAAAGTGTTGTTTGAACAATTACAAGCCATCAATCCAAATGCAGTCATCAATCCAAATCTCCAGTGAGTATTTTGTGAATGGGGAACAAAGGGTAAATATATAAGATACATTATTTGCTACCAATCATAAGTTTATGGATCAAGGTCCTGATCCTGCAAATACTTACAAATATACTTCACTTTACAAGTGTGAAGTATCCACATGGCACCACTAAGATACCGAGGCAATAACCCAGCATGCACTGGGCTGAGTGTAAAATGCAGGAAAAGCTCTTTGGGGATAATTTTTTCTGGTTATTCTAAAATCTTGATCAGGAATGTGGAGGGAATATCCATACAATATGACAGTCTTCATGGGTGAATTGACAGATTCATAATCCGATGAGCACTCTCTGATCATTCCTGCTGGCTGAAAAAGTATTAATTGGGCCAAACAATTAGCACTGTTTTGAGGTTTATCTTCCACTAGTAATGGACATATCTAAGAGTTCAATGGTTTCATTCATTTAATCTAAGAATGTTTATTGGAATCTTATCCAAAATTCTGTGGGATAGAAATCTCCTGAGATTAAACATTTGAAACACTGTTGTTTAGGTCTCAGGAAACTGGGTGTGATCATTCCATTATGCACCTATTTAAAGACCAGCTAACTCCTTGTTATTCAAGTGAAAAAGCACCAGAAAATTTAAGAAATACTGAGCTAGATTTTGATCTCGCTTATATGAAATAAATCCAGAATCACTCTATTGACTTCAGCAGATGCACTGTGGAACTGAGATCAGAATCTGTCCTGTAGTCCTCAGTCACTCCAGAATGAGGAGACCAAATCTATGTTGTACAGCTAGCTGTCACCCAGACAGACCTTTAGGGGGAGAGAGAGAGAGAAATCTGGTAAAGTTCAAATTATTTTCTAGAATCACAGATGTGGTGTTAAAATGGTGGCTGTCTCAGCCTGCAATGGTTTGAAACAGTAGCTTACATTTCACAGCAGTTAACCTTGATTGTGCAAAACAATGATCAGTGTACCATGGAGAAATCCCATAATACACTTCAGTTTAAAAGAAGCAAAACAAAATCTGATCCACTGGTAATCTTAGAAGTTATTTGCTCTAGCAGGTCAGACAACTGCTCCAGTTGCTGAGTTTAAAGACCTACATTTGCCATTCCACATGGTTTTAAGTATAGATGGTGCATATGTTATAAACTGCAAAACAACTTTTCAGTTTTAAAAGCTTTACTTTATAGCAAATAAACTTCACTATATATGTAATCAGTGGATGATACTGTTGTTTTTTATAATGTTGCCAATTTTTTTGGACTACATGAATACCTGAAGGGTGAAACACCTATAAGCTCAACTAAGGGTGTACAAAATGCCATATTTGTATTCACTTTTTCAAGTACATTTAGTGCTCATGAAAGATATCAGGGTGACAGACTAGGCCAGTGAAAAGTTATTTAATGACATACACAGAACAAATATGACAAGGTAGCAGAAGTGCACATTTCTCCCACCCTGTCGTACTATATCTAAAGGGAATTGTTCTATGACTGAGAAAGCAGTTCAGTATCTATGCCCATTCAGTCTTTGGCATCCCTGCTGAGACAGTCAGTCAGCAAGGTTTGGGTGGGTTTTTTGTTTGTTGTGTGTGTGATATAGACACTTAGGCCTGATTCAGCAAAGCTCTTAAGATGTGTTTGAGTCCATCCCTGTTCACCAAAGCACTTAAGTACATGCTTAACTGTAAGCAGAGGCTTAAATCCCATTAAATTCAAAAGGACTTCATCATCTGCTTCTTATTAAGCACATGCTTAAGGGTCTTATTGAATCAGGGCCTTAAGCATTAGGAGAGAAACAGAGACCTCTGACTTATTTCACAGGGGCCATTGAACAGTCTTCAGATAGATAGTAATGACTCTCACTCACTTCTGAGCAGGGTTGGCTTTAAACTGGTGACCTAGAGGTGAAAGGCTCTGCAGCCCATTAACAGTCCCCTGAGCAATCCAGGCCTATTTGAGTTCAATAATTAATGAAGTAAAATCAAGCCAAAATGTAACCCCATTGATTGCCTTTTTTCGGTAATGTGTCCAAGCCAGTATCAATAATTTTTAAAATGCTACAATAGAAAATCCTATGGAATCAGAGCTGCCCACATGTTTTCTGGCAGGTTTAAACAAGGAAAGTCTTTCCAGGGCAGTCTTAAGAATTGAACTTGTTGATTAGTCTCTGAAAATGTTTCGAGAGGGACCTTTCCACAAATGTTGATAGCAGGTATTCATCAAGGGAAGCTAATTTATGTAGTAGTGAATTATTTCGGGGTCTGTTCTCCCCATGATATGCAGACATAACTTGCATTGACACGAATAGGAGATTCGTGTGTGTGTGTGTGTGTCGAGGGGAGATGAAATCTGTAGAGAGTATTTAGAGCAGCGGTGTCCAATAGAAATTCGATGCTAGCCACACTGCTAGCCACACTTGTGGTTTTGACTTTTCCTTATTAGCCACATTATTCAAAAGCCACATTATAAAAAAGCTACATGCATTTGCCACAACTCAATAGCCTATTAGCCACATGTGGCTGGTGATGAACGTATTGGACACCGCTGATTTAGAGTATATTCTTTGGGGGAGGGGAGGAATTATCAACATAAACATGAATTTGTCATTTTTTCATGGGTAGGGATGTGTGTGTGAACCCCCTTCACTAAAATACATGCAGTTCTGAAATTACAACTCCCTGTGCAAGGGGTTTACCCTGAAATGTGGGTCATATGGGAACCCCAATTTTTAAATGGGTGGCTGCTAGAACTAGGAAATGAAAACCCTCCATTGTGGCGCTCTGTGTTAGAGCATAACCGTTAATGTTATGTGTCCCTTTTGTGGGACTTGGACATCTGGCTCTTTGTGTACCCATGTTCAAAACTACAGCAGGCTTATTGTATGTTGGTATCAGTCTGAAATCTATAATCACTGTTTGCTTTGGCATAAAATAACCGATTGCAATTAACTGGTTTATACGTTTCAGCTTTGATCTTTAACTGTGAGCTTGATAAGAGAGACAGAGTTCTAACCCTGACCCATTTCTCTAAAAGGATAAGTTGTTTTAGGGCAGTATTAAGGCTACTGCATTTAATGGCCTCATTCAGCATTTTCCAATCTGAGTTTCAAGTACTGGTTTAAGACAAAATTAAGAGTCAAATTCCACATTTCTCCAATATGCACATACATCTCCCATTGATTTGATGGCCAAACTTTGCCCCAAATCTCTTGCAAATCTTTGTAAACAACATCAGGCTACATGCATCCCTGGTGTAACTGCACTGACTTCAATGGGATTAAATAGATACAATCCAGAAAATCTATCTTTGCTTTAAGAGGTTGCTTTAAAGCAACACTGCCAAAAACTATAATTTAAATCCAAAACATAGGTTTTGTAAATAGATATTATATACGCACATGTATATATCTAAAATATGTATTTTGTTACGCATTATTATTAATAATGTATTGTTTGTTCAGAACCACATATAAGCATGGTCTCTGCCCTAAACAGCATGCAGTTTAGATTTCATCTGGTCGGTGTTGAATGATCTAGAGGTGTTTCACTATGATCATTATTACATTGAAATGAAAACATTTTACCTTAAAATTTGATGGGTTTTGTTTTTTTTAGAACTGACTCATTTCAAAACATTCCCGTTTCTGATAATGCTCCCCTTTAAATAGTATTTCCTGATGGTTTTAATCTGCTGCTCTCTTGAGATCACATTCTGTCAGGTTCTTACAAGGGAGCTGGGAGGAAGTAGGATATAAGGGGCCTTCCCATGTGTGCCCGTAGGGTCCAGCACAGTTGCAGCCGCAGCCCCTGTGATCCAGGGAGTAGAGAGGCTGCCTCTCCTTACTCCACCAATGGTGGTTCATGATCCAGGAGAGGGAGAAGCTGAGAAGAAGGTAAGGTCATGGTTCCACCTCACCAACATACTGGCCATTAGAGTCAGCTGGCTGTGTAGTGGAGAGGAATAGTAAACTACAGGGGAGTGGCAGTGGGAGCTTTGCTTCTTCATGCCCGGATCCTCTGCTATGTATTCTGCCTCTGTGATGGAGAGTATTTACAGGGGCAGAGTAGCCCTGCACTCCTCACAACACAGGATATGCCCAATAGGCACAACTGAAACCTTGATAAAAAGGTATTTCCAGCAAGGGAAAAACAATGTAGCTAACTGGACATACAGAGGGAACTGTGATATTGGCACAAAGTGTTGTTGGGTGCAAAGTGGTAAGTAAGCTTCAAGCTTTTCAGCATTTTAGTAACTTACTTCCCTTCAGTGCTCCTCCTGGCATGTCATGGCTCCTTGAGCCTAAAGGCTCAATTTAGTAATCTTAGGTCCTGCTTGTAACTCTAGTAGGTACAAAACTTCCAGACAGAAATGTGATTTTCAAGTTGGTTGCATTCCTTTACTGTAAACACTTCTCCTCTGTGCTGGAAAGCCCGAAATAACACCACTGTCTAAAGCACAATTACTGGAAATTGAGACTGGCTAGAAACTGACCTGAAACAAAAATAAGACTGAACAAACTAGTTACACGGGAACAAAATGCAAAAGAAACCAACAGAATTAACAGTGTAAAGTAAATTGATTTATCAAAACACTCTGTTTAATTAAGCCAAGATGGTATCAGTAGTTCACAGAGAACTATTAGAAAAATCCATTATCTTGACAGCATGTCCGTTAAGGTAGGAAATTGGAAAACCCAGTACAGAGAAAAGAGTTCACCTAAATAGCACTTTAATATTTCTAGGAATAAAAAGTTTCCTAGCCTGAGGGGATTACAGGTCATTTTAGCCTTACTTACTTTACAAAAACATTGAGCAATTGATACAAGTCCCCTCTCTCCCTTGTTTTATTATATTTTATATGCTGATGAGCTAGAACTAGATGATATTTATCACTTTCTCCATTGTTGGATTTGCAGGTTGACATAAAAGTGTAAATTCTTCCCATATGAGAGAAATATTAATTCAGACAGGGTTAGTAGAACTTGTCAAAAATATTTCATCATAACTTTTTTTAATGAAAAACATCTTTTTGATTACATGGAAACTTTCTCATGAAAATTGTTCCATTGTTTGATGACATTTTTCAGGTTTTCGTCAAAAATTAATTATTTTTTTTTTGTTTTGACAACCAAAACCCCAACATTTTTGAGGATAAAGAGTCTTTTAATGGGGTAGTGCTAGGTCTTTGTTCATTTGCATTGTTTATTTCTGCTTACAGGATTTAAGATTCATTGCCTGACACTGAAGAGTGATTATTTTGAAACTGTATTGAGTAATCAAGCTGGAGACGCAAAGTACCATAACTCACCCTATCATTGTGATCCATTTTTATGGTGCTCATGTTTCCAGTCACTGTTAGCAGACCACAGGCAAGTATGCAGAAACATATGGATTGTCATTTCTCAGTGAGGAGTCCTATTGGTATTCTTAAGTGTCTTATCCCTCATCAACCACTCTAAGCAACGTGGGAGAATGCTGCACTGGAATGCTGGTGGCTTTAAAACCAGTTCATACATCAAATAAGATGTACACAGGCCACAGAAAATTATTTCTCACTTCATGTGTAAAGTATGTGCATAGCAGTCTTATGACCAAATGGAGTTTTACTACCAACATGACTTGTTTTCTTAGGTCTTACAATGACCATCACACCAGGTCATGTAGGCCAAAAGCCTAATGGGAAGAAATTACAGTCAGAAGGGGCAGTATCCGATCTGGACCATTTGTGTGCCTAAATATCAATACATTTTAACTCACTAACACAATGTCTACAAACAATTATATTATAAAGGACAAGGGGAAGGGCCGTATTCTAATATTTGTTGGGATTTTTTTTAGCACAAAACCTATCTTTGCCTTTTGCATCTATGGGGGCTCCCCCGACAATAGAAGTGCACAATAGGGAATGGTTGCTCAGTCTCCGGGTACAGAGAGACATTGAGGAGGGGAGAACTAGAGCTAGAGCTTATTCTGTTTCACAGATTTTTACCATCCTCTCCCATATGGAAATAGCATATGAGTCTCATGAAGGCTTCTCTATGCTCTGTGGCCTGGGCACTTTGGGTAGCTACTTGTTATACAATCTGGGACTGCGGCATGGTGCAGCCTGGGTGCATTTTGCCCATATTGAATATTTGTCCCTGCCCAGTAAGAAATTGAATATGCATCACTGCATTTGGACTGGTAACAGATTTATTCAAACCCCTTTTCCAGCTGGCATTTTCAGTGCTTTGGTCTGCAGCTCCTTAAGAAAGACATATGTTGGGATTACAAGATCTTGAACTAACCTCCCAGGTTAGTCATAAAGTACATATCAAAAGTGCTACAAGCTCTCTTTCTTTTTGGGGAATGTAAAGAGAAATGTTATAAACAAAGTAATACAGGGTAATTTTTAATGTATCCATATAATATGTGTACTGCTTTTCCATTCCAATGGAACTTAATTTAAAAATGTGCTAGCTGCAGAATTCTTTCTAGTAAGATGACACGAGTTAACTTCTCTTTCAAAAACTTTTATTTTTTAAAGGAACTGTCGACGTTTTATGTCATGTCTAACATTATAATGTAACTTAAACCCTTGAGATACATGGACTTTAATTTTTCTTCTTTTTTTAATGTTTGGAATCCTTTAAAGAAAATCCATGTTAGGAGAGTAAAGTTCCTAAAATACTTATTCCCCCTTGCATCAAACCAAAATATATTAAATAATGAATTTGTACCCTCCTCGAAAAAGTTAACTATAAATACACTTTCTGCATGCTGAGACTGTTTCCTTGGGCTCCTTTGCAACATTGTTTTCTTCTAAGCAAGTTGGCTCTTCGTGGCACTACGGGTGGCTTGTTGCTGGCAAGAATCCCATGTTTAACGGAGCCCAGTTTCTGAAGATTGGTTCATCCATATGGGATAGGGATACACCACATTTATTTACCTTTTGACAGTTCCCAAGACACTCCCTTAAATATCAACCTGTGGTTTTCCTTTCCTAAACTTGTCAAATAACAGAAGTGGAACAAATTGTGTAGAATTACAAGTGGCACCAATACAGAGTATAATTACCTACCTTGCTACCAAAAGACAATCATAATTATGTTGTTGTTTTTTTTTTTAAATCACACTGCAGAGATAACTTGGTTTCTGGTAGTTTTAGTATGACCATGACCATAATAACACTTTAGGCTACTAATTAAGAAGTATGGTTTAAGCTTTTTTTCCTCCTGGGGAAAATTATGGGATAAGAGGCAGTAGGGCAAATGAACACTTTACACATTGGCACATACACAAAGCTCTTGGAATTGACTATATTGGAACATGTATTTGCAAATATCTAATGAAGGTCTAGATAATAATGGGTAAAGTTTCCATGTGGTGAGTGGGATATTAATCCTGTAACAAAATCAGAATTTGTGTCTACATTTCAAGCATGCACTAAAAATGTACCTCTTGCTTAGATCTTAGATTGCTGTGTTTGCAGACTGAATACTGAGCAGAATTTTAAGGAAAGAATACATACAATATGGCAACTGCAGCTGTGAGGGGGGAAAAGATACGAGCTGTCAGTTGGCCCAGCTAGTCCTTATGGCAAAGATGTCAAACTGTACTGCCTCACACCCTTTACACATGTCACACTATCTACTGTTGTTTATTTGCTGCAGTCTTGGTCAGAGCCTTGGGACCTTCATCCCACCTGTTCCTTTTCTGAGCACATCAGACATGCTATTGCATCTGTGGCCATGTAATTTGTTCCTGTCTGTTAAGACTAGCTCTCCAATCATCAGCAAAGCTTACTGGCCAAGACGCCATCCGTGAGAGAGGTAGCCATATGGAATCACATACTGTTTTCTAAACATTATTATAAAGTATGTTGAGACAGAGATTTCACACTTGCTGTTGCCGGATATCAACACCACTGTTGTTCTTATGCTATGTGGTAGTTGGATGTTAGAGAATCTTGTTAGAACAAAATCCAAAATGTGCAAAATGTTTTTGGTTTTCTCTAAATAACTAGGATCTCTATTAAAAGCTATCATAAAAGAAGCAATGAGAAGTAAAAATGACCTTCTCCCAGAAAGACAGAGGATGAGAGAACATTGGTAGGAGACGGACCAAAAGTAACACCCTTCCCCTGCCCCATGGTGTTAATATTAAGCAATAGAGATCATAAAAGGTCTGCTTCAACATATTTTAGAATAAAATGTTATATATAATACTGCAGAACCCCAGTGTAAAATCTGCACTTACATATTAAAGGTCATCATTAGCATTTGGAAATAAAGCCTTGAATGCTGAAATGATGACCCCCCAATTTCTTTTCCTTGTTCCAGTGACTGACCTCCGATCTTTTCTATTTTTACCCTCTGACCTTTTCTATTGTCTCTTCAATCTGACCTGTTAAAGGCCCAAATCCTCCTTGCATGCTAGAAACACTTCTTCTGTTTATTCTACATCCCTACCTTTGTAGGGATGTGACACACCTCTGTGTAACTCTTTGTAACTCAATAGGCTCACATTTTAACAAGTAAATGTACTCCTTTGCCACCTGTAGATGTTAAACACCTGTGTTAGGAAGGCACTGAATGTTTTCAAGGTATTCCTGAATAGATTTGTGAATAAAGGTATCTCCTCAATCTCAAGACATGAAAACAATAGTCCCACTGAGGCAGAAGCACTGTATTAAGAAATTTAAATGTGTTTTACTTCCACCAGTCTCAGGAAAAATCCTCTTTCTTTCAGCTGTGAAATCCCTCTTTCAATACCTCGAATAACTCTCCTGAATGAAATCATTCCAGCAGAGCCCTTGCAATTAATTCCTTTATGTAAACCTGCATTGTACACACTAGCCTGACAAATGTTTCTTCAGAGCTTTTTTCTAAATTATAAATCCTCATCTAGGCACTTTTAAAAGGCTGTTTTTCCTACCGTGTAATATAGGACTAAGCACTGTGGACCGAATTAATCTTGGGCAAGATTTTCAAAAGTTATGCTCCTAAATCCATCTTTAGAGACATAAACAGTTGGCCTCATTTTCAGAATTGTTGGGCACCCAGAAGAGATCTCAATGGGAGCAGCTAGATTTGCAGCACTTTTGAAAATCAGGCCACCTATATCAGAGAACTCCCTAAGTATCATCAGCTGGGTCATGCAACATGCTGCAGATTGGCCATATTCCATCTATGATTATAGGAGAGACACTTTGTGTTAAGCTTCACTGGACTAGAAAGGTGGGCAGCAATCATCCAGTAAAGTTCTTAGTTCTGCTGGGCCAGTACAATGGAACTTTGGCAGCATGAGTAGTGATGGGACTTTCCAGAGGCTGAGTGGTCAAGGTGTCCTCCACACATGTGGGGCTGAGGCTTTGGTTGAATGGATCCCTAAAAAAATTAATTATCCAAAAATTTCATAAGGAACTTTTCCAGAAAACCCTGGATGAAATGATAGATTACTCACAATTGATTTTTGTTTTGTTTTTACCTTTTCATAGAGGGCATTTGCCCTGATAATTAACACTAATGGCCAGAGAGTGTGAGAGGTAAGAGCAAACACCTAGCCAGTCATTGAAAGAATGGAATTTTGCTAGTCCTCTTACAAAGATGCTATTTCATGCCAAAGTCTCTTTCTGAATGAGGCAGTCAACGTACATTTTTAAGTCAATGAAGAGTTGAGCGGCAAGAGACTCTGATGCAGATATCAGCTTCCTCCACAGAAAAGAGTTTAGTTTGCATCTCGCTATATTGCATCATAGATTAATCATGGGTCCAAATTAATTTGATACAGCAAAAACTTACTATTCCTTCATTGCATGTGAGATTTTATATCCTCTTTAACAAACTGTCACATTTTATTTCACAATACAAACAGAGGGCAACCTGTATAGCCTCTAACTGGCCTTTAATTTTGCTTACCCTCTTGTGTATGTGTACAGGTGATTCTTCCCACAAACGTGGGCATGAAACCATTTTGTACATAGCTAGCACAAACATACACACTTAAATGACTGCTTGAATATGCAAAACAAAGGCAAGCAATTCTATTATTTACACTTTACAAAGGTCGATAAATGTTATTATTCCCATTTCACTGGTGGGGAAACAGAGGCACCAGGAGAGTTAAGATTCACCTTTTTAAAAGTGTCTTTACTGTGTCTCAGTGTTTTGGGTGCCCAACTTTACATACCCAAGCCCTGGTTTTCAGCCATGACAGATACCTATAACTGCAAGTTGAAGCCAGAGTTTGGAAATACATGTCTAACTTTGGACACCCTAAAAACTGAGATGCCCAAAATTAGAGACCACTTTTCAAAACTGAGCCTAAGTGATTTGTCCAAGGTCACAAGGAGAGTCAATGGTGGAATCTGGCCTGGAACCCCATCAAGAGAGCTATGATTGAGCAAGGCTTTGGGAATCAGGCATTCTCTCTCTTATTGTATTTTAATACAAGTAGAATGTTAAAAACAAAAACCGCAAATGACAGTGAACATTTCTGTGGTAGATTGTTTGGGTGGGAGGGGGGTATTTATTTTTCCTCTCTAAAAATGTAATATCCTGTCTTCAATTAAGGAATAAACAAAAGACTGGCCCATTTAGGGTGAGACGTAGGAGAGCAATGAATGAGTCAGTTCTTTCTAACTTTACACAGCACAAAAATGTCAGACCCGCTGCGGGATCAATCCCATTCTATGGCATGCTGTTGTTCAAGGAACAGAAAGAGGAATTAGAGTTTTATCTTCATGCACATGCAACCAGGCAGAATCTCTTCATAGCACATGGATAGAGTAAGTTCATATGCTTGGATACATAGCAAAGTTCTCAGCAGTTTTTGGCTTTTTTACACATACGACTTTATGAATTTCATCCATGCAACAACATGGGTTTTCAGCTAGTATATTATAAGGGATCATCACTGGATGATTTCTTTTAAAAGGTTCTGTAATTTCCACATGAAAATATTCCATTTTGGGGGAAAAAGGCACTTCTAAACTGCCTGTGCTAAGCCTATAGTGACTCTTTGGTAATGCAGCTCTGTGAAAACATCTGGAGTCTCTAGGGATTACTAGAGTGGTTTGAGACTCATCAGAAAAGTCCCCCTAGCTCAAGCACAGTTAACATTACACGAGCCTTTAACCATGATGCTATCTAGTTACACAGACTTATTATACAAACCACATAGCACACATGTTCTCATCACCTTTGGTAGCAGGAGGGTGAAAACATTCACTGTGATAATTTGGGAGCTGGCCTGTGTGAATTTACCCGGTGACTGGAAACCTAAATTTTACCAAGTAGTGGAATTAAAACCACAGGACAATAGAGGCGAGGCTACTCTAAAATAAGTAGAGCTATCAGGACATGTATTAAATAGACTAAGTTAGGGGCAAAAAAAAAAAAGCTCTCATTTGCTTTTTTTCTTGCTTTTTCCAATGTATACAGATATTTAAGATCATGCAGAATATTAAATATGATAACTTTATAGTCCTTCATATAAAGATCAAGTGTGGTATTGTGGGAATACTCTTGCACAATTTTTAACATTGGTAAAAGAGATTAAAACACCCATTTTTTTAAAGTTTTGAAATAATAAGTCCAAGGTGTATATCAAATGCTGGTTCTCCATCAAGAATATGAATCTAAACTCAACAATACATATTTGGCTGCCATGTGCCAGAGATGCGTTCTGTGAGTGGATCATCATGCATGGCAATATTTGGGTCCTTGGAAAGATGCTAAGGGCCCGATCCTGAAAGCCCTCCATATTTGTTATTCCAAATCAGATGTCAGATGTAAAGTGGTATAAACTAGTCACTCCTTATTTAGACAACCTTACACATCAGTAGATTTGATGTAAGTTTAAGGAAGTCTAAATTCATTTAGAGAGGCTAACTTACACCGCTTTATACCTCACACCTGAATTTGGTCCACTGATTTCAGAGACAGTTCCACATCTAAGCACTTGCAGGATTGGATCCAAAATGTCATTATATTTCCTTTGAAGGGTTTGTTGCTGGTGTCAATATAAGAGACTGAGCACTTTAGTTCAAGCAGTAAAGCTAGGGTTGCCAGTTTTGGTTGGATGTAGTCCTGGAGGTTTCATCACATCACATAATGTTTAATTAAAGATTAATCTTTAATTCCTGGAGACTCCAGGGCAATCCTGGAGGGTTGGCAACCATAGGTAAAGACCAGAGATCCCAGATTTGGTTCCCACAAAGAAACTAACCAGAAGTCCCATTATAACAGGACCCAGATAAGTTATTGAGATGTACTAATGATCCAACAGTACATGGGGAGAGAAAAGAAATTGCTGCAAAGTCATGGGGCTACGATGGAAACCGTATAGTGCAATGAATGGAAGGAATTTTTATTTTATACAGGAATAAAACATAACGAATCACGGGCTGTGCAGATTTTAAAAAAAATTCACAACTTTCAGTGAGAGTGGGCCAGTTCCCTGCTTCCGTCTTACAGCTTTGTTCAGCAGTGAGTTAAGTTTATCCCCTTTTTAGTTTTGTTTCACTTCATCATGTTTCTTGCTAAGAGGCCATCATTATAGGCCTGACTTGAATACCAGAGTTATGAAAAAAGAGCTATGCTGATGGAGGATAGATAATGACAAAGACTTCATTCTCCTGTCCAGACCATCAGCTGAGAGGGACCAGTTATCAGCTGAAACTGAGCCTTGAATTGCATGTTTTCAGTGCTGCAGGCGGGAGATGGTCTTGAGTTACAAAGCTGGGTCTCACATCAATTAAAGTCTGTGTGCACAGCAGCTGCATTCAGAAAGGTGGAGAAGATTTAATCTTCACCTTTCACCTTGGTGAATACAAGGTCAGAATACAAGGTTATCAAAACAGACTGTTATTAAAAATAGATTGCTTCTGCCAACTTAATGTTAAATGTTCGCAGGTACTACCAGAGTGCTTTATTACTTTCTGCCTTGATTAAGGTGGCTTGCACTTAAATAACAAGGAAGTAATAAAACTGTTGAAAGGGAAAAATAAATAATTACAATAGACTTGCAATGTCTTTAGTAGTTTTGCTCTTTCTTCTTGTTGCTCATCATGAGAGGAATATTTTCCAGTGCACTTTATTGACAGGTAGATTAACTGTGCTGCCTAAATGTATGGAAAACCTACAGGGATAAGGCACTGAATGCATGCTTAGCAGTTTTCCATGGGTGTGTGTGTTTATGTGTGAAATAACATTGCTGTGGGCAAGAGGGGTAAATTTAAGAAAGAAATATAGTGGAGGTTTATGGCATTAGCCTTTTGGATACAATTCCAGAAGTCATGAAGGCCCAGATCCTCAAAGGTTAGGTGTCCAACTCCTACTGATTTCAGTGGGAAATCAGATACCTAAACACCTTCGAGGATCTGGGCCTAAAGTCCCAATCCACCCCCTCAGTGAAGTCAGTGAGCATCTTTCCCTTTATTTATATGGGAGCTGGATAAGGCCCTAAGAGGAACATATATTGCTGTTCTGGGATCCTTTGACCAGTGTGCACTAGCATTAGGCAAGGCGAATGCTCTCTTTCTGGTCTGAGTATAAATAGGTTTGATCTAGGATTCAGGTTTGAGGCCAAGCCAGAGCCAGTTGATTCAAGTCATTAAACAATTGTGTCCTTCAATTTCTCCTTTCACAGAAAAGCAGAAATCTTCATAGGGAGTAAAACCCTGGGATGTAGTGTGTTTGTATGTTATATAATGCTTATTTTCCAGTGCGTCTTCAGTAGAAAAATGTGTGGCTACAGAATATGTGTTCCTAGTGTTCATACATCTGTTCTTGAAATATGAGGTCGAATCCTGAGCCTGTGCTTGAAATCCTGGAACTATTGAAATCAACAGAAGTTCTTCATTGATTTCAATAGGGCCACGAATTAACGCCATGTGAGCAAAGCGGAACTTTTACAGTGCTAGTTAATTTACAGAAACACCAGTGGCCTGAGCTACCGCTCTGTCGCATCAGTTTTACACTGTTGACTTCAAAAGAAATAAGCTAATGTAAAGCTGCTGGAACTGAGTGGAGGATCAAGCTCAGTGAGTAGCAGCTCTGACTCTTTCAAGGATAATGGGTGTTTATTTGCGCATGTGAATAAAAACTGCCAAGGAACCTGGACAGAAGGGGAAGGAATCCTCACTCCTAACCTGAATTAGGGCTCAGATTTCCCAGGCAGTCAAAACACACACACACACACAACCCCAGTAGGTATGTGCACATTGGGTGAGGTGGCACACGGATGGGGCATATGCCCTTTTCCAAAACTGAGCCCGAGTATATATTAATCTTATATGTGCAGCGTATCACTCAGGACACATGTTCAATATGTCAGTTATAACTGAATATAACTTTTTAACATGTTCCAGATATATTAAGCAACAACTGAGGAAGTATCCGGAGCATATTCTAGTTTTCATTCTAATAAGATGTACGTATTTTACTTATATGCGGAAACCACATGGTCACCACAGTAATACCAGCTTGTCAGCTTTTTTTCTCACTTTGATGGCTTATTTTTGGAAACAATCTATTTGTTGAAATCTGTAGCAGGGTTTTTAACTTGACTTGTTATTTAAACATGTGCCTTATTTTACCGAGTGCCTAATTTTACTACTTACTACTGTTACATGCTAAAATTTAGCATTTATGCAGTCTTGGAACTGACAATCTCAAAATCGTCATTTGACAGTAGGGTAAAATGAGATACAGCAAGGTGAAGGGCTGAACTGTGCCTTAAGGAAATAACTGTTTCACTGTTAAGTATAGAGGGGGCAAAGCATGGTCCCATCCACTCCCTAATCTTTCCAGAGAATCTGGCAGCAATGTGAGCCTAGAGTACTCCTTGGGGTCAGAGGGGCATACGGGCTGTGATTGCAGTAGGCCTGTGCACAGGGACGTGACGTGGAGAGGGTGAAGCAAGTTTAAGCAAAAGACAGATGCTCAGCACTTTCTGAAAATCCAGCCCCAGGGCTGGAATAAAGCATAGGCATTATAGGCCAGTGGAGACTGACTTTCGTTTAAAAAGAAGGTAAGTGTCTTGCACACGTGGTTGTGAAAGTAAAGCTTGAAAATGTGAACTGAGCATAACTGCAGTGATGTCTACCTGAGTCTGCAGAAAGCCTGTGTGATGAGGTGGCCTACCCCTTTAGGAGCTAGAGGCTGGAGCTGGCCAACCCCTTCCAAATGACCTTGCCTGACACATCTGGGATGGGGGTGTGGGGTTTAATGAATAGAACCAGCTGGGTACCAGGAGCCAATTCCTCTGTGTCGAGGAGCAGGAAGCTGTAAGGGTGGGGAAGAGGGATTGTGGTAGGGGGTTGCTAAAGTGAGGAATGGTTGCTGGGACTAAGTATTCCAGCAGGGAACCTCTAGGTACCAGGTGGGAACTGTGGAAGATTGTGAAGGAGTAAGTAGGCTCCAAAGGGAACCTTGAGTTTTCAGGGAAAAGACTCCGGGCAGGGAAAGCCTGGGAGACCCCAGTGGGAAAGATGGGCAGTATGGAGTTTGAGAAATGTTTTGTTATCTTACAAAACGAGGAGTACTTGTGGCACCTTAGAGACTAACAAATTTATCTGAGCATAAGCTTTCGTGGACTAAAACCCACTTCATCGGATGCATGCAGTGGAAAATACAGTAGCAAGATATATATATACACACAGAGGACATGAAAAAATGGGTGTGGCCATACACACTATAATGAGAGTGATCAATTAAGGTAATTATAGTGTGTATGGTCACACCCATTTTTTCATGTTCTCTTTGTGTGTATATATATATCTTGCTACTGTATTTTCCATTGGGTGAAGTGGGTTTTAGCCCACAAAAGCTTATGCTCAAATAAATGTGTTAGTCTCTAAGGTGCCACAAGTACTCCTTTTCTTTTTGCTGATATAGACTAACACGGCTACCACACTGAAATTTGTTATCTTAATAACCCCACCCCCAAGGAGGGGTGTTGCTGAATGAGAAGAGTTTGAGTATTTTGACTGAGAAAGAGCCCTGAAAGTGGGGAAACTGAGGCAGGGTGCTGCAGTGTGAACTTATGCCACGACCGGGTGCAAAAGGAGGTGACTAGCCTATTCATAGCCTGAAACAATACCTCTGTGAACTGATCCATTCATCTCAATGAGGGAGTCCTCCCATTACCGCCTCTGCAGAAATGTACAGTAGGAAAAGAGAGCTACAGGCCCAACCCACCCAAGCAGATACATTCTGGTTTCAGGGGTAAGTACTGAGGGCCCCCTTGCAACTATCCCTACTGTTCCTGAGGAGGGCTCTTTTCTTTAGGAGGCAGGCTGCTCCCCTGTCTGCCTGCGAAGGGATGGTACTCCCTGGTTACCATTCCAAGTGGGGGTTGTGGCAGGGGGAAGGGCTATTGTGTTGGGGTTGGAGTCAAAGTGTTCTTGAGACCCATGTTCTGGCATTTCTTGAGCCTCATTTTGAATTGATATGGCCCTGACTGCTCACTTTGAAACCAAAAGGTATTGATGATACAAAAAGCAGAGTTAGTTGGAATTGCTGTGACATATTTTCCCTTATGTATCTGTAAGATTCCTTGCTTAGATTGGCTGGGATGGAGTAAATGGAAATATTCATTTCCAGAAGAATTAAATAAGCAAGATGGCTGGGCTTTTACATATTGAAGCTATGAAATGAGTGCAGGCTTAAAGTGTCATTTTTAAAGCTGGCCATGTGTTCCTTGTGGCTGATGTCAACCTTCGATATGGGGAAGACAGAACAAGCTTTCAAAATCAGCAGCTGACTCAATGAGAGGGAGCAACTGTTTGTAGTTACTGTAAATTATCCCCACCCCTGTCCCCAGCAATGTAAAGCTTTGAAAGAACCAGTGATGATTAAAAAAAATCCCTGAACCGAAATCCCCTGTCAGATTAGAAACCAAACAGTTGCATTTTTTTTCAAAAGCTCTGCTTTCTGCATACTCAATGTTGTTCTGTTCAGTTTGCAAGGCATGGGGTAAAACAAAGAACTAACTCTTGGGGGCACAAAAGCCTTAGCCCTACAAAGAGCTTTACTCTGCTAGACCACTGCATGGAGGCTATTGACTTGACCAAGGCTTTGCAGTACCCCTCTGCGTGCATGATTGCTGCATGGCTTTGCACAGGAGCAGGGTCCACTTGCATGGAGTTCAGTGCAGGGCTTAGGCTAAACTCACCTGAAATTCTGCTGGCAACATGAAAAATTAATGTGCACTGTTGTATATAGCCTCATTAAACACAGAAGCAGCTATGATGGGCCTGTTATCTGGGGCTAATACTCAGCATTATATATACATATCCTAAAATGTAGAATGTTTAAAAATAACCTTTAGGAATGGACAAGGATCCTATTTATTAATCTAAGAAATTAAAGCTCTTGAGCATAGCAATTTTAATATAAGCATTAGGAACTGGAAAATCTGACATTTTAATGGATAAGTATAGAATTTCTTTTGTGTTGCTTTGTCTTTTAAAATATTTAATGTTGTTTGTGGTCAATGTGTGATGTGGCTGATATCCCGAGTTAATTTTGCCAGTGCAGTCTGATTTTGTTTGATCTTTGGAAGTGAAATGAGGCCCATGAAAACACTGTTAAACTAAAGATAGCTGCCCAGGCTCAAACTACCACATTCTGATAAAGGGTAGTTAGGGCCTGATCCAAAGCCCATTGAAATGTGTGAAAAGGCATCCACTGACTTCCGTGGCCTTTGGATTGGGGCCCTCATATGTAGGGCAGAAGAGAAAAAATAATCTTAAAACCCTCTTTAAAGGAAATATAAAGAGAAATGCTTTTGATGCTGGTTTTTAACCTCATGTATCAGTGCAAAATATGATACATAGATCCAAATGCAGAATCAGTACCTGCTAGTGTGGACTCCTGGCCACATGTAGAGCCTCACTTGACTTTGCACAGGTGTGCGGTGTATGCTAGTGGACCTTGATGTCGGACCTGAGAAGTGAGGAGAGAACTTCAAAAGGTTTGAAATTTGATTTTAGTTTGGATGCTAATCTAAAGTTTATCTGAATTTCTTGGCTGCAAAACTGAGCTGGAAATTTCACAAGAAAAGGGGTTTTGGCAAGGTCTCTGGTATTTCCTGCTTCCAGAAATACAACACAACCATCATTTCTTAGTGGAAAAAAAAATCATATGTCCAGTGTCTGACTGCTAATGTGCATTTCTTTTGCATGATCATTTGGTGGAGTAAAGCCAGGTCTACTGTAGGAAAGCTAGCTATATGCAGTGTTGTGGAGTTCCACCCAGATCAGACCTGTCCTTGAGACCCAGCTGGGCAAGGCTGCAAGACCAGTTTTGGCAGAGAGGAAGGATGGTCCAGTGTTTAGGGCACTGACTTAGGACTTAGAGAGAATATTTCTCTGCTCTGCCACAGATATCTTGTGTGACCTTGGGCAAGTCACTTGACCTGTCTCTGCTTCCAAGCTCACGCAGAATGCAGAGGGTGAACTGCAGCTGAGTATGCAATGTGGCCAACCACTGAACTTAGTTTATTTGAGCATTAGAGTGACCACCTGTTCACAAGCAGAAAAAGAATGGCTGTGTGAAAAATACAGGTCCTAGCTTAATTGTAAGGAGCAGCAGCTCCAACTTTCATGGCAGAAAAGCATTACGAAGCTAAATCATGCAAGGTCATAGACAATTCCTTTAACATTTGTTTGCTATACCTTGTCTCAGTATTTTAAAATACTTTTCAGTTTAAACCTCAAACGGTCATTAATTCTCTAGTATGGCATTGGCTTCTCTCAATGCAAAATATGCATTATAACAAACAGGGCCCCACTCTTAGCCCACTGAAATGAATGGAAGCTTTGCCATTGACTTCAATGAGAGCAGAACCCAGCTCCTGATTTTATACCTGTAGAAATGTATCATCAAAACCTTTAAATCATGGATTGTGGGTGCTGACGTAAGCCACTGATCAGTGTGTGTTGTGCCCAATCCACAGAGGATGTGAGTCTGTTACCACTCACTACTTTAGAGCCTGGCTCTTTAACTCAAGCTGTAAGAAACTGATGTTTTTAGCTTTCAAGGCTCCAGTTCAATTTCTGCTGTTCGCCAAGATGGCAGCTGTCATATGAGTGGGGGCCCAACCAGGGTTCGAACTGCTACGAATCTCAGATGCTCAGAATAAGCTTTCTTTCTCCAGGGAAGAAGCCCACTGGTCCGTTTGTGTTAGCAAATGTGAGACTGTTATAGCCCACAGATACACAGCTTGACTCCATAGCTCAAGCCCTGCAGACTCTCATTTTCAGCTCTGGAGTTCCCCCACTTCATTCCCCAGCATGTCAGCCAGGATAGCAGCGATCACACTAACTACTTGAACATCTAGCCGGACTAAATAAAGAACAAGCACTCTATGAATTGAAAGTCTTCCCTTATCATCCTCGCCAATAAAGAGAACCAGAAAATATAAAATTAGAAAGAAAGGGGGGAAAATGTCGTCTGCTTGGGTTTTTTGTTTTCCTTTTCTTACAATAGAAATATGGAGATAGTATCTTCCCTGCTTTATTTGAAGGAATTGCTGGAGGCCTAAAGAACTGGAGTAGGAAATATCAGGCCAAAACCTGAGCTCCAGTTTTCATTCTATTGCGATATCTTTTTGTCTCATTTTGTTCTTCCAAGGAGTACTCCAGAAAACATGTTTGATGTTCCTCGTTGTTAAAACAAGAACCAATTAGATAACTTTCTTGGGAACGGAGAGGATTTGAACCGTGCTCTTGGTTGCATTAAACTGAGAAATTGTGCTGGTGATAGTCATAACAACAAAGAGCCCCTTATCAGAAACACCTTCCCTGGTGAATTCCTCCTGCCCCATTGCAGAGTTACCCTGTTGTAGAAACATTTTTTTGTGGCTGGCTCTTTAAATATGGCAAAGCCATGAAGCTTTTAGCTCTAAAGTGGTAATTTTGCAATCAATAACAACTGGCTATACCTTGCACTGACTGACTGGGGGGAGGAGGGGAGAGAAGAGAGGCTATGTTTTCATCCAGTTTTCCTTTTCATATTTCTAAGGAGATGATTGCTGTGAGAAAGTACTCTTTCTGTTGTCCTTTGCAGACAATAGTTCATGTTTAAAGCACTTGTGATTTGCAATAGGCAAGTCCTCCATCTGGTTTATGGTACAAAACCAAAACATATGTATATCTACAACAAAAACATGCATTTGTGTGATTATATTCTCTTTGAGATGAATATTGCTTAAAAACATACTCTTTATCTTGTTGGCCGCTGCTTATTATTCTTACTGAATAATAGAAATCTGTTGAAGCTGGCCTTTACCTGGGGCCCACCTAGTCAAATATTAATGAAATAAGTTAGTCAACAAAAACTGTATTATTATTCTCCCAGTTCTATTTCACAGTGTCAATCGGGGTTTCTAATGTTGTTCCAAAAGAGGCTAAATGGCTGAGAACTCTTGTCATCAAGCTTTCTACATTAAATAAAAATGTGCATTAGGATGTTTTGTGAACTGGGTATCTCAATGTTTTGGGTGCCCAACATGAGACACCATAAAGGTGCCTGATCTTCAGGTGGTAGGTGCCTAGCACTTCTGAAAAATGAACACCTGAAATGGACTGTCCAAAATCACTAATCGTTTTGGAAAATTCAGGCCTGTGTATGCCGCTAGATAGAAGCATATTTTGGCTATCTTTTTTACTGAGGGAAATCTGGATAATTTCTGACACATTTTATACTGGTATCAGCAGCGGAGTAAGAAGACAGTTGAAAACTTTAAACCTTGTGAGTTTAGGTTAATTCTGATGTTTTCAATAGAAAAAAAATGTATACACTGCTTAATTGACTTGAATATACAAGAAGCATCATTTAACAGACTATGGAGTTCTGTATAACTATAAATATACAAGTGAAGTATACAACAGAGAATGCAAATTCTTCACTGGCTCTAAGGCTGCCTCTCTTGGGAATCCCCCCAGAAGATGACTTCACTTGGTGTCTCAGATGGGTGTTTGTATTATTTTTAAATAAACTACTCCAGCTTTCCTCAACAGGCTGCAAAACACCCTGGTGGAGAGGATGTAAGCCGGGCCCTTCCCTTCCCTGTCCCACATACAGGTCAGCAGAGCAAGGAAGCATGCTACACCATTCTAAGAGCTGATGTAGTTGGGGTGTTATCATTGCATGGCCATGAGTTCTGGGAGGGCACAATGCATGCCCGAACTACCCCTAAGGGAGAACTGTATTTACGTACCAAGGCAGTATGGAAAGCACACTCTTGTCCTAGTACACAGATCAAGTGATATTGTTTATGGGTCCAATTATTCTAGAATGTACAAAAGGCACAACATTATTATACAAATAATCATTTAATAAGAGCAGTGACTTCATCCTTCCAGCAGGATCAGCAAAGGACAATGAAGCTTTGAGTGACCTAAGATGGCTTATCCATTAAGTATCTGACTTTTATATTCATGGGGAAACTTGTTTTCCTCTATGCACTACAAATAACCACTCTCCTATGGCATTAAATAATGAAATTCAAATGTACAGAGTTAATCACTGGAAAAGTGCTTCATCTGAAAACTCCATGGGGTATCATGTTTGAGAACACAAGTGTCCTTGTACAGTATGCATTTCCTCTTTGGCTAGTGGGTTTGCCCATGCAGAGATTTAGGGCAGTATTAAATTACTGCCTGAAGCCATGCCTGACTATCTCTCTCGTTAATTACCTTCCATGGCTTTGGGACAGATTAACTGATAAAAATATGAATCCCTAGTGTAGTAACCCTGACTATGTAGCTAGAATAAACTGATAGGCCTGTAAACTCGTCAGGGTCTGTGAAAGAAACTCTTTTCTTCTCCTGCTCCTCTTGGTTGGTAGATTAAATAGGAATGTGTTTGCTATCTGAGTAGCCTGCACATCCAACCACGTTGCATGCACTATAATGTCATTATTCTGGCAACTAAGAATTGTACAGTAGTGGTACAATTTTCAGCCCAAAAGCAAAAGATTTCTATAGCTGGTCAGAGAGAACAACAGAAAACACATCTGACTCTTCTTTCTTATGCTGATTTTAAAGATGGACCAGAATAAAAAATGCCTCTTATTTTCTTCTCTGTGTAAACTGATGTACACTTGGTGGCACAGTCTGAGACGTCCAATAGCCATTCTACTATTTCTTCCTCAGAAATGCTTCTTGGCAACTGGTAGTGCTGGAACTGCCATTCCAGAATTATCTAAATACTGCTTACCAGATACAGGAGCCACTCTGTTTGCTTCCCCCAGCTGCCCTACTCTTGATCAAACCCTAGTCTCTGCTGAGACTTCCAACAAGTGTGTCAATTGGCCCCCTTATACATGGCGGAACTACTTGTTGTGAATTATTTGACAAATTGAGACCTCTTTTGTTTAGACTGTTCAGTTTATCCCAAGACTTTCACTTTTATCAACCAGTTTCTTATTTTACACTATTCAATGAGCAGTTTATGGGAACCACTTTCAACTTCTTGGTTATTCACTTTAATTGTGTACTAATTGTTTATCAATTATTCTTGGCATATGATTACCAAGTTATATGGTAATGTTTCCTTGTAGGGATGATAGAAACTTCTGCATGTTCATAGATCAGAGTTTTCAAGATGACAGCTCATATGTTTTTTCTCCCCAGAATGGTTGTTCAATATTCACTCACATTCACCCATAATGAACATTGATTCACAAGAATATTGCTTTTTTGTTGTTGTTACAAACATTGTAAAAAGAAAGGGAGTACTTGTGGCACCTTAGAGACTAACACATTTATTTGAGCATAAGCTTTCGTGAGCCACTTGCACAAAGAGTTAATACAACTGAACCAAACCCAGGTTTTTTGGACAAATCTTTTTGGTTATTCCCTTCTCTTGCTAATTATGACACCTTTTATTTTGGCCATGTGACCATCTGTTAATTGAGAAATGATCTGAGACCAGCAAATGATTTCACAAATGCCATTGAACCAGATCAGGTGGTAACTACTTTCAGTCGCTACTTTTAGTCACTGAGCTGGGTTAGATACGAACTGGTTACCTAGATTTAAAAGACATGATATCCTGTTACCAATCCCTTGAGTCATCCATTTGCAGATAACCAGATTTCTATAGTTCTAGTATCTTTGCTATCAGACTTGCTTTCAAAGGCGGATTATCTTCTTTACAATTTCTGTAGGCGTATGTGACTGTGAGCAGGGATGAGAGAACGGACTTGGAATATCATGATAGTGTGAAATATGGTCCTGAAGGCTTCCAAACCATTGCTGCACCCCTTTTAAAAAATCCCATTAGTTCAGAGGTCTTCAATTATGAAAATGAAATAAAACTCTGGGAGAGGCATGGTTGTCATGGTTTCAACTTTTTGAGGTTTTGACACATGTATGGAATTTCTTTCAGTTGAAAACACACATTTTTTCGAGAATTTCATGAACGTGTAAGAAAGAATGTGTATGTCCAGAATATACAAGAACATTGTTAGTCTACATCTCCTTACGGTGGTTGGAGTTTGGCTTTGGAATGCGGTTACACTGACCTGGTTATATCATGGACATGCATAGCAACATCTATTCTCCTGAGTCTGATTACTCCAATTCCTAAGCACCTGTGTGATTTATGTCTATGTAAGTATTCTGCTTCCCACAACAGTAATTTTTCTTCAGTCTGTTCAGCTTTAACAGGAACATGTTTGTTAAATGGTGTTTGGAGAGATGGTGGAGATGAAATATTTTCCCACCCTGAAGTTAGGATCATTACCGGTCTTTCTAGGTTTAAAGCTGATATTGAATAGTTTGAACAGTACAAATATGAGGAAAAAAGTGACTGCACTTGCCTTTATAATCTTGAGTACTCTTTCCCATCACTATTCTAAGAATTATGATATACAAATAAAGACTCACTTAGACTAATTAAGGGTAGTTTTACTTCACCTGGCAGTTCTTTAAAATTAGATTAATTCCAGTCCTTGTAGTCAGATAGTCTTTCAGAATCAAGAAGCCATGGCCATGTAAACACTGAAGTAATTATGCCTCCTCTTCTTTTTTCCTTCTAATGTTCGTTCTTACAGAAAAGAGTCAACTTGAGTTTCAGAGTGTCTGCCAAAGGCTTTTGGCATTCCCCGGGGAATTGAATTTTACATTCTTTGGCAAATAATGTCTGTCTCCAGAAAAGCAAGAGGGAAAAACACTATTCCTCTTTTTCATCTAATACCCATGTTTGAACTTAATGCAGCTCTGCTTTTATTTTCAAGCTTGAAGAACATCTTGCATTGACGCTGATACACACCCTTTTAAGCTTCATTTGTTATAGCTGAGCAGCTGTCAAAGTGCAAACAGCATTTTAAAAAAAAATAAAGGGGGGGCTGTTAATCTTCCAAAAACATTGTGATGGTTTTCACAGGTTTATGTTAATGACAGTAAGAGTATATATCTGAACACAGCAGACAGTTTTATTTCAGTGCCTTTTTAATCTGGGTCATTTAAATTTTCTCTTAAATACCTGTATTTAATTTATGTTAAAAATACAGAAAAAGAAATCTAAACACAGTAAATCAGTAGCATCATAGGAGGTCAGCTGTGAATTCTTTCAAGGATAATAAAGAAAATATATGTTGTTGTGACTTTATATATATTAGGGGTGTAGATGTGTGGCCCAGATTTCCAAAGGTAACTAGTCATTGTAAAAATAATGAGGAGTCCTTGTGGAACCTTAGAGACTAATAAATTTATTTGGGCATAAGCTTTCGTGGGCTAGAACCCACTTCATCAGATGCATGGAGTGGAAAATACAGGAGCAGGTATAAATACATGAAAAGATTGGAATTGCCTTACCAGGTGTGAGGTCAGTGCCTCAGTTTTGGAGTGCCCAGCTTATAACATCTTATAGGGGCCTGATTTTTCATAAAGTGCTGAGTGAATGGCTGCTGCAGCCTGGCATAGTATAGAGAAGCCTCAAGGCTACACCTGTGGCCACATTTCCCAGTCAGATTGCTGAACTGTAGCACACTGTGGCCAGAACTTCACCTCTCTAGGATCACTCCAGTCATGCCTTCTACTATATTGTATATAGGTTCTTACACTGTGCTCATTATTGTATCTGAGTGCCTTGCGGTAGTGCAATAAACAACATGAGTAAAATCTGTCACGGTTGTTCTCTCATCTTCTCCCCGTGGGGAGAAGTGTGTGCAGCAGAGTGTCTTGTTGCTACATGTTCCTATTGTAGAAGGCAAGGTAAAAGAAATGAGCCTTGCACTTGGAGCAGAAGGTGGTAATGGCCCTTAGTTCCTGTAGGAGTACATTCCACAGTCATGGGCTGGATCTCAGGAAAGCTCTCTCTTGGGGACCATGGGGAAGGTGGTGTGAGTAGTGCTGATACCGGTGCGAACCAGTTAGTAACTCCCAACATTACAGTAATCTTCACCAGGGGAGCTCAAGTGGAGGGGCTTATTGCTGGTGCAGGAACACAGAAACAAGTGTATTTAGCACAGAATCTGCCCTTACCCTATTTAGCTAATGTTTATTATGCACAGTCACTCTGAGAAGACTTCTGGCCTCAGACCTTCCAGTGGGCCCAAGAAACTATACTTACGCTTTTTTACGTCACTTTTCACACCATATATTTTGTCTGCTAGTTCATACAAAGCACGATGAGCAAGATAATACACCCAAGCCTTGCATTGAATTAGAATCCATTTAAAATGTCTGAAATACAGAGGGTGGAGGTTACCTGAATGTGCTGCTGCATCAGAGGCACACTGAGGTGTGGGATTTTGTGTGTGTGTGTGGTGGGGAGGGGGTTGTTGCTTTTTACATTCTAGACAACAGGGTTATGTCTTAGCTCAGAGGTTCTCAAACTGGTCCGTGGATCACCAGTGGTCCGCGAGCTTCATTCAGGTGGTCCCTCTAAATTCCCACTAACGTATGTGCCGGGGTGGCTGCACATGAGAGAATGAAGGGCCACCCACCTAATTAGTGAAGCCGTGCAGGTGTGGCTCCACTAATTAGGTGCCTGGGTCCTGCAGAAGACACGCATGTAAGATGAGGTGGTGGCTTTGGGGGCAATAGTGGGTAGGTGGGAGGGGGCAGTGGGGTGAGAAGAGGGGGTGGAGGGAATTTGGGACATGCAGGGCTGAGGCAGCCAGAGAAAGAGGCGACTTTCCCCAGCTTCAGGGCTGCAGCTGCAGGGAGAGACCCCCCCACCCCATTCCGTCCCAGCCCCAGCTCGGGGGCTGCCGCAGCGGGGAAGAGGGCACATCCATTGCATTAGAAAGGTAAGTCTACTGATATTAAAATTAGGAGTACTTGTGACACCTTAGAGACTAACAAATTTATTTGAGCAATTCCATTCTATGCATCCGATGAAGTGAGCTATAGCTCACGAAAGCTTATGCTCAAATAAATTTGTTAGTCTCTAAGGTGCCACAAGTCCTCCTTTTCTTTTTGCGGATACAGACTAACACGGCTGCTACTCTGAAACCTGATATTAAAATATTAGTCGTATGCTTTTATTTGTAGAACAAAAAGTTTATTAAGGTTTTTTTATATAGTGCTTTTATCCCAAGCACTTTACAATAGTCAGCTAACAGTACGAACAACATTTGGAAAGATCATTAAGTGGTCCGCCGAGACCCTCAGCAATTTTCAAGTGGTCCGTGGAAAAAGTTTGAGAGCAACTGTCTTAGCTGATAGTCTGATCCTGTTTTGCAATTCAAGGGTGTCATAAATAATACTGTACTATGGTTTTTATGTGTGCTACAAACCAATATGGGAATGGATTACACAATGCAACTTTTATGAGTGATCCTTTAATATTATTTTGATTAAGGACAGACTGAAGGTATATAGATAAATACAGCAGGGGCCAGGAATCACTAATAATTTGTTCCATGGGAAATCTATGGAAGTATAACAGATTTCAAAACCTCAGGAATTGTGAAAATTGAAGGGGTCATAAAACACTTAACACTTCTGAGTTCTACACTTGATCAAAATTGAGTAACTAACTCAATTAACTCCCCCCCCCAAAATATATTAGATGCTCCAGAATCTACTTTGAAAATATGGAGAGTCGATAGAGCAGGTGTGAGATTACTCTGAATATGAAGAGAAATAAAGATATGTAACTTTCTAGCTTGAACGTGTGCCACCTTGGGCTGTGATCTATTCAGGTTCTACGGGGTATTGTGCAGTTGGAGTTTCTTCTTTCAGATCAGAGCTAAAACGAAGGTCCTGACTGTCACAATTCAGGGCAACTGCACCTGTATTTCCCCCTCTGTGATCTGTCAAGGACACCCACTCGAGGCTCCCAGCTCCTCAGCTATTGCTTCTCTTGGGCAGAGACATGTGTCTGTCTCCCTCCTCCTGACTGGGGTTTTTCTGGGCTGTACAGATCTCTGCCTACACTGTGATGTCTCCAGCAAGCTAGTCTAAACAGGCCAGCATCTGTGCTCTGCTTTCTCTTCAAAGGCTATGAACTGTTATAATTGCCACCAGTTATAACTTATCCCAGTATACCTCTTTATAAGCAAGCATGTTTATTCTTAGAGTGAAAGCATTACAGAGAAAACATCCATGCTAAAAAACTTTCCAGAAATCACTCCCAAGTCCAATACGGTCTCTGGAAGGAGTCAATCCTTCAAACCCCACAAAGGGTTTCTTTGTGGTTATGAGTTAATAACAGCATTTCCTCAGAACTAGCACCCTCGTAAATAGTTCAATCTTTCCTTTATGCAGCTTACAGCTTTGATCTTGAGACTCCAAGAAATCAGCAGAAAATGGCTCCTACTTCAGGGTGTAGCTTCAAAAGGCTGGATTTCTGCATAACTAGACGTGGGGAATTTTGCATTCACCAACCCAGAGAGCTCCCCAAACAGACTGCTTGGCATGTTGGTCCCAAAAGTCCATTCTTGCCTGGCACATCATTCACTACAGACCCAGAACATTTTTCAGGGTTAGCCCTAGTGTCCCCACCCATGTTTCTAGTTAGAGTAATTTATATTTGGTGTTCTTCAGTTCCTCCCTCAGTCTTAATTAGATATAGTTTTCTTCTACTTGTTCTGTCTTACACTATTACATATTAGCTGCTACATTCTGTCACAGACATGGCTCTATTCTAGTGGTCAGTGAGTTGACTGCTATTGTTAGACCTAGCCAGGCCTGAAGTCCTAGGGAATAGAGAGCTAAATGTCGACACCTGTTGGTGAATGTCTAGAAGAGCAGCCCAGAACTTTTTGAGATGGTGAGCAAGAGGAAATGATTGAATTACTTCTGTTATGTGACAGTTGGCATAATTTGGTCAAAATTCAGTTAAGTTTTAAGGCGGGGAGTAATAAAATGCTCTTATCCCAGTTGGTAAATGAAAGGACAAGAGAACTGCACCAAATTGACTGTGGTGAGGAATCACCCTGACTGAGGCCCTGTTCAGGCGCTGTTGGATAAGGGAGCCTGGACAGGGACAGAGGGAGGGAGAGGGCTTCTACCTTTTCCTGGGAGTGCCTCTCTGAGAGTAAGAACGCTCTCTACCACTGATTTCTCTCCCACATGATGCAGCTTCAGCCTGGAAGCCATCCACTGTCCTGCAGACGGAGCTGAGCTGAGGCAGTGGACAACACTGAGGTGGCTTGAGCTGAAGCCTCAGAGCAGAAGAATGCCGGTGTCGGCCTCCCTACCCAACAATTAAAGCTGGAATCAATGGGCCAGGTGGTGGAGCAGCACAGATTGCAATTCCCTTAAGAGCTAGAGATAGACCTGTGAGAAATCTTGGATTCCACCCGCCCTGGACAGCAAACTGTGAGTGATGAGCGGGGAGGAAGTGGCTAGAATGCACCAGCCACTCACAACTGCCAGAGGAGACCTGAGGTTGGGACTGTTGTTAAGAGTAGCAGAGGGGTTGGAGTCTAACCCCTAATATATACTGTTAGATAATTAACCGCTGGCTTTTCAAAGTTTATTCTGTTGTCCTGCCTCATAAAGTTCTGTTTTTTAAATCCCTGGACTCAGTGCTTGCAAGGAGGCTACACATACTGTCTCCCAGGGTTCTGGGTGGGGGGCTTGACCTGGTGTTTAAGTTTGCAGAAGGAACCACTAAAAAACTGAACCCCGGCCCTCTCTGCTCGTGACTCACACCTAGCAAAACAGTTACACTGTATAAGTAACAAATTCCCGTAATCTCTCTGAATAAAAGGCACTACATGAATGTAAGAGGATGTTATCCCTAATATTGTGACCAGTTTCGCACGGAGCTGGAACAAAGCAAATCATCACTGTTAAAGAGAAGTCTATTCACTGTTTTGTTGACCACAGCATTCTTGTGATCAGAAACACAGGGCCATTACAGTTAACTTGCTGCCAATGTGCTGTGGCTGGTATTTTTGGCCTAAGGAAGCTCGGTGCCCAACTCTCTTAGGCTCCGTTGAAAAGCCTAGCTTTTGTGCGTTGATTCTGAGCATCCTAGCCATATACTTGTTTTACTTTTAGGCCCATTTCAACAGCATCCCCCCTCCCCCCGTGCAAATATGTATAAAACAAACAGTGGTTACTGAATGGAAATAACCTATCCAGCTCAATACATGCTGGAATAATCTTCCATTTCTCACTAGTACCCACTTCTTAACTGGTGTAGCTACCAGGATAATGATCACTGCTTTTTTGGGTTGTTTATTGAGTAATGTCTGGCCTTCAGTAATTCATGGAACAGGTTGTTTTTATCAGTTTCCATCATGGGTGAAATTTACCTTGCTGTGCGAACCAGCCCAAGGTCTATTCACCCCTTGAATCCTACTCTGAGGGTTTGAAAGTGAGACTTGAGTGGTGCAAGGGATTGGTACTAGACCTCTGTACAGGAGCCAGTGTCAGTCTACAGCTGTGCAGTTAAACTAGAGTTCTGGGGAAATTACCCTTTTATCTTTCTATTATCTAGGGAGAAACTAAGAAAAGTTATTTTTGAGCCAAATGAGATTGGCACGAACATTATAATCAATCCTGTGCTGTCTTAGAGTCCATATGATTCCCGTGACTTCATTGGGATTGAATTAGGGCAGGATATAGCCCTCTTTTGTGAACTAGTCTCCAGTTGCAAGAGGCCTACAAAATGGTTTAAGCTGAGCCAGGACGTGGGTTCCTTCAGTGATTCTCTCATCACACTGCTGAAATTACCGTGAACCCATCACCCTGGACGGAGCTACCTCCTGAACTTAAAGTCCTACTGGTAACTGAACGTCCTTACAGTCAAAAAGTAGGACTCTCAAACAGATACCGCACGCTCCTTAATGTGGTACAAAAGAAATGCAGGGAGCCGTCTGTAATGGCAATACGAAGTGGAAAAGAGGCAGAGTGGTGTGGGAGAGTAAAAGCCATGGGTGGTATGGGAGGTAGGGAAGGAAAATAAAATAGGAAACTAACTCTGCATAACATGTAATTATGTAACCAAAAGCAGAGTTTGCGTTTCAAAGGGTTGGCCATGGCTCTAAACATATGTACGCACACCATTTACAATGGGCATGATTCTGATCTCTCACCGGTAACAAGCAGGAGTAACTCCACTGAATTCAACAAAGTTATGCTGTTGGAAGTCTTGGGTAAGGTCAGAGCCAGGCTCACAGATTGTGTAAACGTTGTGATTCTCCAGCTGAACTTTAAATTCTCACGTTTGCAAATGTAAAGGAAAAGCAAAGCAAATAGCTTACTACAGATACTTTCTAGCTTCTAGTGTATTTACAAATTAGTTTAGATTACGTTTACAAGGCATGCAGTGTGCTCATGCTGACCCCAGTGCGCAGATGCATATTCTTCATGTAAAACAAGAAGTTCCTGCAAGTGCTAATCCATGTTAAAGGCATGTGTTGGTCCATTATTTTAATACATTAACTCTCTTCAACCTGCCACTTGCTGAAAGGGGACGAAACTGTAATTTGATGTGTGGGCTGGGTAATCGGAAAAATCAGGTTTATCACGCTGTAATAGCTGCATTTCTGAAAATCGGATCAAGTCCTGTGTTTACAGTTACCAGGGGAACTTCATATTATTTTTTAAACTGAAGTTTATGGGTAAAGCTTTTAGAAGCACCTAAATCACTTAAACACTTCTAAAAATGTCACCTTATGTGCTTCCCCCCATGAAATTAGTAACAGGTTTGTGCATACACAGCCCTAGGCACTCAGCCATGCTACTTCTGTGGTTAACACAGTGCTAAGGATTCCGTGATTAAACAGTCCAGGATTTTCTAAAGTGACTCAGTGCTCAACTAGAGTACACTCATGGGATCTGATCCCCCCCCTGCCCCCCCTCCCCTGATCATTCTGATCGCTCATCCTCCACAACTCAGGCTGCCTTAAAAGTGTCTCACGTTGGGCACCCGACACTAGTGGCAATTCTCGCACGTCTTGGCCAGGAACAGTATCTGCCTTTAGTGTTTGAGAGGCTCCCACATAATCTATTGTATCTGCTGCAATATCCATCCTTGTATTCATTCCTCCTTAACAGATGGAACATACAAGAAGCGTGTTTTTAAAAAAAAACTTTACGGCTGTTAATAATGCAACACTTGCTTAGGCCACTCTATTAGATACCAGCAGTCGGAAACATAGAAATGTTGAGAATAGAGATGCAGAGGGTTTTAGCACTTTTTTAAAATAACCTTTATACGCAAGGAAAATTCACTCTGTTCACTGAACCTCGTGCTTTCAAAGCCACTTTCTGTAAGTAACCTTCATTGCGATATAAGTGGAGATGAAACAAAGTTTCAAAATCTGCATCAAACATCATGTATTTGACGGGACCCAAGCCCCAAAATGTGACCCTGTCTATTTTTCTGCTTCCAGTGGTTAGCTATAAATGTAAAATGTAAGCCCTTTTGGAAGTCACTGCATGCTTCTTAGCATAAAGAGGTTGGTTGAGTGGATCAGGTGCTGGACCCTGTCTGAGGAGAAATGGGCTCAGTTCCTGAGTCAGTCACAAAAAAAATGATTTGCCCTTAATCTACCTCATGCCTCAGTTCCCCATTTGTAAAATGAGGAGAATACTTTTCTACTTCATGAGGGTGTTCTGAGGATAAAAACTGTTAAAATGGTGAAGTGCTTGGGTGCCACAGCAATACGAGATTTGTGTATACCCAGGTAGATTTCACTCTTGCTCTTACACTTCTGTAGACTCTAGGCAAAACTTCTTGAAAATATTCAGCAATTAATTTAATGAAGAAATGAACAAGTGGCTGTGACTTAGTGTGAGATGATGACTGATGATGAAATTTGCTCACCGTAACTAAAAGCCGTGTGCAGCATAGAAGCTATTCAACTGCATCAGGAAACTTAAGGTAACCACTTTCTCATATGTCACTGTGACTCCTTGCTTAGACACAAGGGGTCTCTACTAGAGTGATGCTAGATTTAGCATCTCCTCTTTCCCAGTGTCCCCCCACTGAATCTGGGCACACTGTGCCTCTGGCCCAGGGTGTGAAAAGTAATGTGTCTAACATGGCGAGCAGGACAGTTTCACTACAGGAAGGTGGCAGGTTATGTTAGGGTATTGAAAGCCTGACCTTTGTTTCTGGATACTAGGCTGATCAGGTTAGCCAGGGATATATGGTTGATATTTTTGTATGACCCAAGCTGTACTTAAGTAAAACTTGTTTATGAAAACCTCCACTAAAAAGCAGGTGTTGTTGACATCCCATTAGTAACCTTTGACTTACCTTCCCCTTCTGAAACTTTTCATCCCAAAGGACTAACATTTCAAAGCTTTTTTCCCCTCCCTCCACGTTTGCATATTGTAAACATTTTTCATCTCTGCCCTGGTGGAACAGAGCCAAAAATCTGCACAATGGGGGAACTAGATGTTAATGAGCAGAGATTGTGGGAAAATGTGTACCAGGCTGCCCTGCCTGACCTGCATGATAATGCTACATTTAACACATTCTTTTCCATTGGAGTCGTGGCCTTGAAATGATAGCAAACAACACGTAGTGTGAAGTTTATGTTTTAGAGAAAACTGCTTTCCTAGAAAAGTAGAAACAACAAATTTTATTCTCTACTGTTGGCAGACAAACAGCTGCCCCTGGAAATATTTATAGGCAAACTGTGCTGTGAGTTTATACATTCGGTTTTCACTGAAATTACATTTTGTGCAAATTTATATAAAACACACACGTCTTACATATAGACACATTAAAATAAATACAATCACTTATAAGATAGTTGGGGAGCTGACACAAAAAACCTTATCACTGCTGGTAAAACAGTAAGGGGGGAACTATTGGGATATTTGGTACTTTCTAAATAGATCTTTGCTTTGAATGTGCTCAGACCCCCTTCTAACATACTTTTTTCATGGAATTTTTGTTAGTTTGAATGTTCCTGAAAAATGAATTTTGATCCGATGAGCCAAGATTTACTTAATTACAAAACAATTTATTTAGTTTATTTCATTACCATATGGAAATCATTAAGGGCAGAAGCACTGAGGGAACATAAACAATACCATGTGACTTAGACAACCAATTGTACAGCCTGAAGCTATCAAATAGTGAACATATTAAATACTAAAAGGAATGTTTACAATCAGCAGTTTGTACATAATGAATAAGGTGAAATTTGTTTGCATAAAATCTCTAACCATGAGTTATACCAAAGAAATCCATAACAAATCCTGATTGCAGACAACTTGTGAGCAGAAAAAAGGCCTAAATTCACTGGACAATTTTTTTTTTTCAAATTTACTACCCAGCTATTTTATACATTAAAAAGAATTTGTATATGTCCAACTATAGTCTTTATTTTAAGTATGCCCTTTAGCATGCGGAAAACTGTACAGAAATGTGAACTATTTGCAAATGAAATTCTAAATCCCAGATTGGAAAACATCTCCTTCATTGGAGATAGCTGGACAACTTTTGCATGGGGAAATGGCTTTATATCTCTTTTCCTAATATAAAGAAATCAGCCCTGTTCCAACCATTGAGAGGAAATGGGCCCTGAGCCATATTCTGCAAAAGATCCAGTGTGTTCTTCAATGGAACATCTGTTCGATATGGATGGCATTTCTTAGAACAGGCTTTCTGATTAAAGAAATGCTGAAACCTTGATTCAAAAAGTACTTGTGCCCCAAGACAACTGCTCACTCTGTGCCAACTCTGTTATGTACGGTATCTTTATAGAGATGGCTTCAATCCTAACTGATACCCAAAATACAGAGAATGTTGTCAGCATGCTTTGGAGATGAACATGCCAATCTGTATGTAGTAACAAACAAATAGCAAAACACTAAAGAATAAACTCTCCTTTCAGATGTCTGAAAACTGTTGCCTGGCAGTAGTCTCCCTGCCAAACATTTGACCAGTTTCTTCTGCTTCAAAAGCTACTTCATAGGTATTCCACAAGCAATCTCAATATGCTGTCAGTCGTCTGTCGGCCCAGTCCTCAAATCGCCAATGAGCACCTTAAAAAGGGTGGAAGTTGCACTGTGCATCCTGGGTAAATATGAAGCCTGCGTGAAATAAAGGAGCTGTTTCTTGCATATGCTTGTGCCTGCACTGTACTAAAGCCAGCAATGCACTGCAGTAACACACACCACTACCGTACCATAAAAAAAGTGGGCACGGTGTGGAGGAAAAGAGTCATGGCTGGGGGCTGTATGTTGTCCTTACAAAAACGTGTTGCTTGCCCGTGCTAGGGTAGTACACATTTCAGAGCAGAACCTGAATAGAGTGTGTGTGTGTGTGTGTGTGTGCGGGGGGTAAGAGGGGGTGTCTGTGCTGTGACTGGTTGGGTGGGCACATGGGGTGGGGGAGGAGTTTTATATTGTAAGTTATAAGACACTTGGGGCTTACTGTGTGTTCTGAAGACTCTTGCCGGTTAGCGTGGGTACTTGTAGTTCCTGTTGCTCTGTTCCCCTTTCCTGCATCCCTGCTGTCCAGAGCAATGTGTGCTGTGCTACAAAGCTCTCCCTCCATTGACTCACACACTTCTTCTGGGTATCAATTTGAGCCTAGTGTGGGACCTTTTATGACAAGTACTAGCTCACTGCTTTGATAAGGGCAAGCTGCACACCCATTTCTTGCTGAGCATTGGCTTGTCTGTCCACCTCTCGGGCTCATCAGGCACGACTGCGTACCTCCTTCTCAGGGTATTTTTGGGCATTTCTTTTTTCATCACATGACTTGAACTCAGATGACCAAGGGCTATGTTTACTTGTGGGCTGTGTGGGTAAGAGAAGGGGACAGCTCCACTGTGATTTGGGTTTTTTTTTTTGTTTTTTTAAGGGACTGGAGAGGATGGAGCACTGGGTCAGTAGCAGCAGGAGGAAGAGCGAAGGATCACATTGCACCCTTCCCTGGTTCCTACTGGGTCCTAGCAACCATGGGGTTCTGAGCTTTTTTTTTTAGCAAGCACAGTACCTTCAGTAGATCTGAAGATCATGCCACATGGGCTGAGAGATACTGATATAACCCATCTTCCTGCCAGTGCTGGAGTCTTCCCTACAGTGTACATTCTAATGCTTTTTCCAGTCTTGTGTGAGTTGTCCCAAATGAGTCTAACACCATCTACCTGAACAGACTACTATACAGTCTAATAGATAAGGAATATCTCCCTATATTTAGTCTAAAAGTTTTATCTTTCTTAATTTAATCCCAGTATTTCTTGTAGCACCAGCCCACCCTCCCTGTATCACTGGTGTCTTCATCCTTCATACATTATGCACATAGATAGTTATCACTTTCCCGCCCTTAGGTATCCATTTAGCTTTGCACTTCTAGGTCTGTTAATCTTTCTTCTTAAATCAGTTCCTTCACTGTCACTGGCTGAATTCCGACACAGTTTAGGCAAATATAATTCCACCACATGACTCTGCTCATGGACCTTAGTTCTCATCCGCACCACTGTCTGCTATTCAGAGCCTAGCTTTCTCCTGAGCAAAGACTGTCAATAAGTCAAATTGCGTAGGGACTCTCAGTCGATCCTGCAGCATGCCTCAATATTCTGCAAAGTCGGGCTCTTGTGATGTGGGCAGGATTCATCCCATGAGGCTTTTACTATAAGTAGAGCAGGATGGATTTGAGTATGTTCCTATCATCTACACTCCTAGCCAAGAGTCAGGATGGAAATTTAAGCCCATAATGTTATATTAAGGGTAGAATGTATTTCAAACTTTTCTTTCCTATGCTCCTCCCTAACTCAGACCCTCATTCAGTGTGCCTGCCCAGAGGCAGAAACCTAGATACCCTAGGGAACTCTTACTGCAGAATCTTAAGCACCTAGACTCACTTGGTAGCTACGCTGTTCCATGAGAGTTTTGTGCATCACGGTGGTCCTGAAACTGGGACTTAGATGCCCAACTCCTTTTGTTCATCCAGGCCAGACAGACTAAACAGCTTGTCCAGTGTCACACGAAGTCTGGCAGAGCAAGGAATTGAACTTTGGTAGTCAGGGACTCCAGAGATCCTTTTAATGACTGGACCATCTTTTCTCTCCCAGGATGCCTGCTCCCTCCAGAAAAGGAAAAAATGTGATCTCTTTTGAGAGTAGTGCTTTGTAGCTTCACTGTGGTTCTACACTCCTGTTGCCCAACTTTGTGCTAAGGAAACCCAATTGTAGCAAAGGGCTTCTTCCCTTAATTGGACAAGTCTTGATGTGGATGAGACTGTGCTTTAAATTCTGTCCAGCTGTATTTTGTAACTGTTTTTAATTAATGAGTTCAGTCCTTTTTATTAACACACATTCCTGTTGAAATAGAATGTTAAAAGATTCTGTGGACTAGTCCAATCTGTTAAACTATGCTTAATTATAGAGTATGTCTATATATAGTAGTTTACCAGGTATATTAAATTTTCTGGCATGTTTTTTGTTCATCTGAGAGAATTTGGTGAGGCATTGTCAATTACTTTTAGTGGACATAAAAAACATTGCTAGAAAATAAGGTCTTGCCTTCTTTAATCTAACAAAACAGATCTTGTCTGGCTCTCTAACAGATGGGCTAGTGTCCCATGAGAAGACAGTCACTTCCTTGGCATAATAAACAAAGACAGAGAAATTCTGTCTGCAAATGATTAGTGTATTATAAAGTTAGATGCGAACGTTCCGATATTATTGGAATGGGTTCCACAGCCACATTTCTTTAACTGGTTTCAGAGTAGCAGCCGTGTTAGTCTGTATTCGCAAAAAGAAAAGGAGTACTTGTGGCACCTTAGAGACTAACCAATTTATTTGAGCATAAGCTTTCGTGAGCTACAGCTCACTTCATCGGAGTGAACTGTAGCTCACAAAAGCTTATGCTCAAATAAATTGGTTAGTCTCTAAGGTGCCACAAGTACTCCATTTCTTTAACTTTCTGTCATAAGTCTGATACAAGACAGCAGTAAATCAGGAGTAAAACTTTACTAGGCTACAAACTGCTAATGTTTCTAGCAGAGCAAAGATAGTAAAATTATACTCACTTACCATCTGATGACCAATCATTTGACTATAATAAACTGGCTAACATGTATGTATATCACTGGCTTTTATTAGATGTAATCAGAGCTGCTCAACTGTATGTCATAGTTTCTGCACTTCCAACAGCTAATGGAGATTTTCTCTTTAGTCCAAATGGTTGGGACTCATACAAAAAGATCTGAGTTTTATTCCAGCTTTTTTCCATTAAGTACAGAATGCTATGATGTGTCCCATAATAAGAACTGTGAAATTGCTAGATGGCCCTTTAGATATAGTTTTCACTTTACATGACATTCTTGGAAAATTCTCTTAGGGCCCATTTGACTTCAATGGAAATTTCTCCATTAATTTCAATAGACTTTGCATGATGCCTTTAACTCACAAAACTTACCAATCTGCATGTTATAACAACACATGAAGGTCATGCAGTATATTTTGTTGGTCCAGAAGTTCTTTGATTTCAAAAGACATTGTATTTTTCTGTGTCTGGGCACTTCCCCAGATAGATCCCATTCCCATGGGCATTGTACTTAATGACAAAATTTGCATTTCACAGTTTAAAAAAAAAGGCGGGCGGGGAGTCAAATGACAGTTCTCCATCCGTAAAATTAAAATAAAATAGTGATAAATAATGCAGCAAACTATTAAGTCACAAACCATACTTTCTGGCTCATTCTCCAGCCAGAAGTTGGGAGGGGGTGTTTTTTCCCACCTCTGATACTTCATTTTTAACCAATTACTTGTGGGACGTTTGACACACACATTTAGAAAAAGGGTGGGGAAGAAAATCAAAGTTCAGAACCAAATTCCACATGTGTAATTATATTAAGGCTGCAGGGCTTGGCTTTGCTGAGAAATATTACCATACCTGGTTACTTTCACTGCTTTGAGAGTCCTAACCCTAGATTCCAGATTCAAGTCTTGAGACAGAAATAGCTCTGGTGACCTGAGGCAGAAGAGAATTAAACTGGATTGTCTGTAGTGCAGGCCGTGAGCCTTAAAACTAATGAAGATTTTTAAAAGAGACTAAACACTTTTAGATACCCAAATAACTCATTTTAGATAAGCAAAGCCATAAATATACACTGGAGATACAAAATACAAGGAAATTCATAGCCCTGCAGGCTATTTGTGATGGGAGATTTTTTTTTAACCTTATTGTTTGTGCATTTCTACTTCTAGAATCAGTTGTCAGTGAAGAGAGCTTCATGGGAAGAAAGAACAAACTACTGTAGTTAGAATAATGTGACCTCCACTGCATATTTCCTTTTCTCCTTTGAGTTGGATTGGCTGGAGTGGGTTGAATGTGTCTAAAGCTAAAAGAAATCAGAAGAGGGATTTTCATAGAGCTCAATCATGCCTGAGTATCTGCAACCATAGATCAATATACAGTCCATTTTGTATTAGGACGCTACATGTCTCTGAAGTGCTTTGACTTTGGATTGGTATTTGTCTCTCCCTATAGTACACTTTTCTTTTCATCTAGCTACTTCCCAAGTCCACTTAGAAAATCCACTTATGCCATTTTTCTGGATGACATAAATGCTACAAAATATGTAAAAACATAGCTCCTGTGAATAAATATAGCTTTTTCTACTCTAAATGGCCCACCTTGATTATCATACACATTGTAAGGAGAGTGGTCACTTTAGATAAGCTATTACCAGCAGGAGAGTGGGTTTGTATGTGTGTGGGGGAGGGGAGGTGAGAAAACCTGGATTTGTGCTGGAAATGGCCCAACTTGATTATCATACACATTGTAAGGAGAGTGATCACTTTAGATAAGCTATTAGCAGCAGGAGAGTGGGGTGGGAGGAGGTATTTTTTCATGCTTTGTGTGTATATAAAAAGATCTTCTATACTTTCCACAGTATGCATCCGATGAAGTGAGCTGTAGCTCACGAAAGCTTATGCTCAAATAAATTGGTTAGTCTCTAAGGTGCCACAAGTACTCCTTTTCTTTCTACTCTGTTAGCATGTAACTAAATTAGCATTTGCTCTCGCCCCATAAATTGCCTTCCCGTTACGTTTTGAAGATCTAAGCAACAACTAAATAAAACATTCAAATTGCTTAACTGTCTCACAAGGTGATCTCAACTAAAGGAGAATGGTGAAGGATATTAAAAGCAGTAAATGTTTATCTGTGTCCATTAAGTGTCTGACTCCTCAGATTTTAGATAACCATTACCATTTTATTTGCCCTAAAATATATTAAAGTCCCCCCAAAAGTAATACAATTGCACATTTCTGATAGATTTCGATCCAATGAGTGTAGTGAGTTTCTTATGAAGCAAAACAAAAAACAACTTCTCTCCCGGTTTGAGTGACATAGTCAATGAAATCACTCAACATATGAAAATGAACGTGATTGAAAACTGTCTTATTCCACTGTTCATTCTGTATGATGCAAAATCCAAGCATTGATAAAGGACCTTAGGGCAGTCCTATGGAACATAAAGCAGAGTTTACCCTTTTTGGGAGGGCTTTGAATCAGCCTTCCAGGGCATTTAAAGCAGAAGAAGTAGGAATGTCTTTTCTAATCCCTTCCTTGAATGGAACATTCAAATTTCAAAGACTGCAACAGTTTTGATAACACAATTAAGCTAAGCCCCTTTAATTTCGCATCCTATTTCATGTGATCGTATGACTGGGAACAAGGATTTTGGTTTCCAGTTCTAGCAGAGCTACTGATTCATAGTTTGAAGTTAGACAAATCCTTTGACCTTCCTTTATCTCATTCATTCCTTCTTGGAAACTCCATAAAAAGCAGGATTTTACAATGAGCCTCGGCGATGAGCTTTTCTGGGTGCAAGAGAAAGTGAAAACAAAAAATGAGGTTTGTCTACTTATAAGGAAGGTCACTGCATTGCATTTCATAGCGGATATTTTCTTAGTAATAGTCCTGAAAAACCTGTTTGTGGTCAATGAAAAACTATAGCTGGAATGCACAGATTTTTCTTAAATTAAAACCTAAAAAATATCCCCATTAAGATGAATATTTCAAAACTTTATTTTTTTGTAGTTTTGGAATACGTACTGCACATAAAAAGAACATATTTAGTATAGCTTGTATATAGGTTTGATGAATACATCCTAACATTACAGGGCATCATATCAATACATCATTTCATATATTCACAATGGTGTTTGCTTCAAGTGTTCTCAAATTACTCCACTTCAGCGTTGGCTTTATATTTCAGTTCCAATCATATTTCTAGTTAGTAAACTTTCCTTTTTAGTCTTATTGTTTATTTCCAGGAGTCCCATAATCTTGCTATTTTCCTATGTCAGATGAAAATAATCATCTCAACTATGAAATCAACAGAACAGTGCTGCAACGGGTGATCTGATTGAAATGAAATATGAAAGACAGAAAGAAGGAAACCTTTTAATTCACATACTTTTTCAAAAAATAGAATACACAGTATCACTGATGGATCCCATTCATGTAACAAGTTATACTAGAGATGTACCTGGGCAAAAGCCTGGTAAGGTTTATTGTTGCTGTCAGAGATTCTGGGTAGTGACAGTGATATTCCATACTGCAGCTGATCAGCCAAGCTTAATCCATCCAGATACCATGGTAATGGGTGTGGGCATAAGAGTCTGATTAGAACAGAATTTGAGAATGAATTACTCTAACGATATCATGAGCCATGTGATTAACTTCTCAAACACCACACTGAAATGGTCTCCTTGTGGCTTGCAAGATTTTGTTTATGTGACACAAAAGGGGAGACATTCAAAGACACAAATAGGATTGATGCATCCAATGGAAGACAAATTGCCCTTTGTACCTTTGAAAATTTTCCCCAAAAGGTGTGCATTACTTCTTTAATATGGTTTCTGCGAGGGTGCAGAGTAATCTAAGGAGCTTCTCCATGTGATTTTTTTGCACCTGCCAACTCCCCAGAACCTCTAGCCTTCTTCCTCAGGGCATTAGCAATTAGAGCTGTGTGAAGTTTCACACATAAAGCGAAACTGGAGAATTTTAGTTGTTTAATCAGGTCAAAGGCTAAATTCCTCCTCTGTGCAACATGTTGCCCTAGGCTGAAGCTTAGCCACATAAAATGGAATGTTTAGACCCACAACTAGACAATTAACATATTAATTTAGGGCTTATGTCACAGATGGGGAGGAAAAACTTCATTGCACAGTTTGCAAATATAAGTCAGTGTGTATCCCTGCCTTAAACAGCCAGGTAATTCCACTTTCAGATTTGGTAACTGGACAATCTTCTACCATGTGTTGCATTTTCTGTCTGATACTGTAATTGTAGTAGGCCCCACGAATGGATCACAAATCACTCATGATCTATGACGCAAGGGGAGAGAGAGACTGGTATAAATCAGCATATTTACGGATTTACACTAGCTGAAGAACTGGCCCAACAAATAATCCCAATAGTGCTTAGTGCTGATAGAAAAATATACATTTTCAAAGTGCTGTACAATCCCTAAAAATTAATACCTGGCTAACACTGGAGCATTGGGGTGCTCAATATTGGTGGTGTAAATTAGTTCCCATGGCCATGACATTTTACCTCTATAAAGTTAAGACGTAAGCCCTGGCCATACAAAGGGGATCTTAAGAGAAGATCAAGGTCCAAAAGATGGTGAGTTCACTTGATTTGCTGGGTGTGTTTGGGGGAGTTGTGCCAAGTGCCTCAAGAGCTAGCAACCAGTTTGTTGTTCGCTTTGTGATCAGTAGTGTTACATGTGGGTTTCATGTTTATGCTTACTGATGCAAACATAGAGGATGCTTTTGACTCAAATTCAAGTGAGAATCTAAGATAAGGGTACTTGCATCTTCTTTCAGCCTCCTCAGCACCTTACACCAATTTAGACTCAATCTTTCTGATTCCCTCAAACCCTCCTCATATTTTTTCCTCCTTAGGATTTATGTTAAGCCCCAAAGATTGTAGGCTACCCTTTTTTTCCACTGGTAGCCATATCTCAGACCTTGACATGCATTCTGCACCTCAGAAAAAGAATCTTTTTCCTGACAACCCTGTAAGCAGTTCACAGCAGTGGAGGATGTAATACCTGGTTTCAGTGTTGCAGGCTCAGAAATCAGTGAAATTAACCATGTGTAAGTGACGGCAGAATTTAGCTCGTTGGGGATTATATTGTGCCTATTAGCATTGCCACGCTGAGGTGGAGTTGGTGCAGAGCAGCATTGCTTCAGGAAGATCTGGCTATAATTCCACAGACAGACACACATGTACTGGATCAATGAGCAAGATGCACTGTTGCATCAGATGTTGTAGCCTGCACCTTTGTGACCTGGTCTGCAAAGAGGAAGGGCCCAGAACCCTGCTTCCTCCTCTAGTCTTTTCTAGCCTTTCTAAGGTGACTAGTGTCTGGGGACACAAAGGGGAACCAGTCTTTTCACTTCCCCAAGCACAGGGACTACAATTGTTCCTTCTCATTGTGAAGGGTACACAATGAGTGGCCGTGTCCCCTGGCATTCCTCCACTCCAGATGCATGCTTAGGCAAAGACCATGAAGTATCTGGGCCTATGTCTGCAAAATGCATGGCTCTCATCTCGCCCTGCAAAGACTCTTACTGGAATCCTTGAGGTTAGCAACTAAATAGATTGGTCATGATAAACTTCCTTCTGGCTAAGCCAATAGGATTTCAGTTAAACTTTTATCAGCTGCAAGTCATTTTTGCACTCAGCATGTCACTATATGTCCTTGGTGTAATAAATTAGATCAAGAGGGTGGATACCCAGTTCAACTTCTCTCCAGCTTTCGTCTTTCTAAGGTATTTGTTTTTGCCATAGGGGACACTGCTACTTACCTCCTTGTGCACTGCTGAACTAGCAAGAGAATACATCCCTCTGAGCCAAACACCTGCTCTCCCTTAGACAGAATGAAAAAAAAATGCCTTTTTAATCTTATCTATAATTTATAAAAAGACCCTGATTATAAAATCTCTGGAGACTTATGCATAATGTAATCAGAGGCCAAACCCAAAAAGAAGAAGCAGCCAGGCATCTAAAATAAACTAAGTACCAACCCCCTCAAAATTCCCATGGCACTCACAGCAGAGCCAACCCTGGCCATGTGCCCTGATCACTTGATCCTGGAAATTGCTTCCCCATTTGATCTCCAATAAGAAAATGGGTTTGTGAGCTCCAGCCCCTAGCATGTCAGCTGACCTCTGCCCACAGGTGCGGCACTGGTAAACTGTGTGGGATGAGAGAGAGACTCTGCAACTTTGCTCTCCAGTTATCCATATTAGCCGCCTGCCTCCCAGTCTAGAAATGTCCCTTCAAGGTGGTACCTGTGGTGGCCGCATACCCCCCTCACTAATGCCGCCCGATCCACTACTGGGACCCCTGTAGCAGAGACGTCAAGAAGACAGGTCAGTAAGAATTGCACTATACTCAAGCTACCTGAAAGTGGCACTGGGTCACACTTCCAAGCCCCGTAGCTCCCGGTGCCCTCGAATATTAGGCACCTTTTCAGAGCTGCTACTGAGAGTGATCTTTTCAGGAAATGTGACAAAAGCCACCGTTAACATTTTTGGATGGGGCTTTCTTAGGACTCTAAAGGTATGTCTACACAGCCAACTGAAAAACCCCACGGCAGCAAGTCTCAGAGCCTGGCTTGACTGACTCAGGCTTGTGAGACTTGCACTGTGAAACTGAAAAATAGCGGTGTAGATGGCTTAGGCTGGAGGCTAGGCTCTGAGAACCTCCTTCTTCCCTCTGTCCGTCCCAGTGAGGCGGGTTTCAGAGCCCTATACTGCTATTTTTAGCCCCACAGCACAAGCCCAAATCAGTTGACCCTAGGAGTCAGGCACCCTGCTACCACTAAAAATTGAATGGTGAGGTGAGCAGCTAACTTCCTTAGCTCTTCTGAAAACCCCGGCCTAAACTATATTTTTTCCTACACGTTTTGAGAATCAGGGAAACTTTCATCTTGTGGCTGACTTGCCGCAGGGTGTCGCAGTGCGTGCTGTTTATACCAGATCCCTCTAGATGTCCAGTAGCCATGATCAGTGAACCCTGAGCTCATAGGCAAGCACTGTTGGCACCCTGAACGCTAGCTGCCAACCCCTTGGTGGGCTCTCTATCACTCAGATTTTGAGTTGGTATTTTATTAGGGCTTGCAAAAAAAGGGTGCAAACATGCTATGTACTCAGGGTGACTTCCTGGCCTTATTGAGGTCAGTGGGAGTTTTGTCATTGCCTTCATTTATTTGTATTATCATAGCACCGAGGAGCCCTCATCATGGGCCAGACCGCAGGGCACAAACACAGAACAAGACACGGTCTCTGCACCAAAACATTTACAGTCAGAGGGCAGGATTTAATCCCAAAATTTCAGCAGTAACAACAACAATCAGGATCAAAACAATAATCTCTAATTCAACCCCCTAAGGCAAGCACAGTACTGAGAGACAGATATGAGTCTTGTAACCACTACACCATCCTCCTGCCTGCAGTCTGCCGTAGCCATTGCTTGTCCCCTGTGAGCAACCGGGTGTCTCTCTGCCCAGCTCTCAGCCTTCTGGTCCAAGCAATCAGGCTGTCTGGCTTTCCCTTTGCAGCCAGCTCCCAAGCCTCTGTCTCCAATCCACTGCTCTTGTTTTCATGCAGCCTCTGGCTCCATGTTGAACTTGGTCCTCCGCGTTCAGGATATTGCATCCTTTTCCTGTACTCTGGGGATTATGGAGCCCTGTTCTCGCTGGATCTTGAAATGAGTAGCCTACTGCCTGCCCTTGTCTGGATCTTTTCCGCTCTAGCTCAGTGGTTCTCAGCCAGGGGTACATCAACTCATCTAGATCAGTGTTTCTCAGCCTGGGAGTCACAACCCCCAAGGGGGTTGCAGGACAGGTTTTGGTGGGGGTTGCAAGTGCTGTGTTAGGGGATGGCAAGTAGGGCAATTGCCCAGGGTTCCACACCAGAGGGGTCCCCATGAAGTTAAATTACATGCTTCAGCCCCAGGCATTAGGGCTCAGGCTTCAGACTCCTGAAAGGGGTACGGTAGTAAGAGGAGGTTTAGCTGAGCCCAGGCTGGGAAAGGAACCTAGCAATGAGTCAGCAGGTAGATTACAATAGAGACAAGAGGAAATGTAATGAAACAGTCATACACATGCATTTTAGAAAGGACAAAATGTTCTAGACTAACTTCATCATACTTTTTTTTTTTTTGGTGCTCACTAGAAATGTGGGGGCAGGGAGGACTCTGTCTCAAGCCACAGGATAGATTTGTGATAGATGGAGAACTTTTGAAAGATTGTTTTTTAAACTGCGCACTGAGACACTATCTCATTAGCAATTGTGCATGTAAATAATTGGAAATATTTTAATAGCAGCGAACTTGGCATCTCAGGTCATTTAAAAGGGGAAATAGTTGTACGTGCAATCACATGCCTAAACGGAAAAGCAATTGCATATGCACAATATCAGACAATGTAAAATATATATAATTTTGCAAGGACAATTGCTTTCTGATCACAGCTCCTTTGCCATAAACAAACATGGCTTGTCTTACTTGCACCCTCGTTTGTGCTATTTAAGCTACATCTTGCAGTTTCAATGAAAAGAAGAAAACTAACAAAACAGGCTTTAAAACAAAACAGAAAATCAATAGCGGGTAGAAGCCTAATTTAACTGAAACCATAAAGGATATGATAAATGTGGAGGACCAGATTTTGATGCACTTATCCTTAAATTTGTTCGTCTCTTAGGTGCCACAAATACTCCTTTTCTTTTTATCCTTAACAGTTCCTGACCCCACCAGTAGTTGCATGGTCTGTGGTGGCACTACTTGTGAAGTGGTAATCAGTGAATGTTTATCAGAATCTAGCACAGACATATTGAAATATGAAAGAATTATTTAGCTTTTCTCTCCAGTTTTATTTTTTAACTCTTAACAGGTGTTAAGTGTAGCTTGCGTTTTCAGACTATATTTCTGAAATAAGGCTAGGGGTAAATCCTTTGCCTGTATTTTCAATTAACGGAGGGGAAAACAATGCACTAAATCTGAGGTGGTTCCTCAGTTTTTGGTCAGCTTTTACTCTTGGGAGCTTGCCTTAGTAAGAGGGTCCAATAGGGTTTCAGTACCTGTAGGGTTTAATCTGTAACTATTACCTCACCCAGAAAAATAGGTGATCTCAAGAGTAAACAGATATTTCCATAAGAAAGGAGTAATTGTGCAAACAATTTACCTATTTTTGCACAGGCAAATGTATAGCTTGCAAATTCACCAAATAGTTGTGCATCCATGCAGATAATTAGTGGGGACAACATTCTTCTGTTTTTTATAAAAGCGAACCCCATATTGTACATAGAACCGCAAATACATCTAATTCCAAGTGACGAAAAAGAACTGCACAGCCATAGTTCTTCTTGCCTTTGATTGGGGGGAAAAAGAGACCAGAGAACAAACAGAATGCTTCACTAATTACACATGCAGATTAATCATTTGGATGTGCAGTTAAACAACCTCAGTGATCACAGTTCAGAAATACTGAAGATGTCAGTTAGCTAGATGACCATGTCTTTCACCTGCCAGATTGTTTATGGCTCTCATTCAAAACTGCAATAGCTTCTTTGCTTTACAAAACAGCTGGGCAGAAAATAATTGTGGAAAATGTAAAAGCTATTTTCGTTCCATAGGTATGAAAAGGAATACTTTTTCAGTGTCAGAATTTTTTATGAATATTTATAGACGAACTTGCATTTGAAATTTTTCACTTTAGGCACATGTGTCTTTTTTGCTTTTTGTTTTCCCCGTTTTCTCTCTCTTTCCTTTGTTCCCTTCTTTCATTTTCCTCTGTACCCTTTTTTTCCTTTTTTAATTTTGCCTCTGAAGAAAAGGGGGAGAGGGGAGAACAATAAGCCAAAAACAAAACAGGAAAACCAGCAAAGGACTTTTTTAGTTTAGTTTTGTTTTTCTGATTTTGTTAAACCAGATGGTTTGGGAAGAGAGGGGGGGAGAGAGGATTTTTTTTATTTTTTTTTTAATTTTTGTTTAAATCATTTTGACCAGCTTTGCTGTACAACATCACCTGTTGAATAATGGAGTAAGTAGAGCAAATGATACATGTGTGCCTATTTATATACCTTAGGCCTTTTAAAAATCTCACTAGCACTGGGTTATACATTGGGTGTAACATGATTGCCTCCAATGGACTCATTCCTAATTGACATGAGAAGTAAGCCCACAAATGCTATTTTTACACTCTCAACAAAATTATGTTGTATTTTTCACATACATTCCACAGTGGTGTTGTATACAGCCTCAGTGGCATTATTAAGTGGAGCTTCTCAAACAGATGAAGTGTGTTACTTACTGTTGCTAAATTGTAATGAAAGAAGAGATGGCTGTTTGCCAGTAAATGGTGTGTAGCTTGTAGAAGCATGTAATTACATAAATCACAAACATATGCAGAAGATGTTTTCTCTTTACATTTAGCTGGTGTTGCCTGGAGCTATAGCTGTTTGCAGCTCTATTTAATCACCATAATTATTTTAAATGTGTATATCTGGGCAATCTTTGAGCTTTATGAGAATGTTATTCATACCTTATCGGTAAAAATCTAAAGAGTCCCATTCTTTCCCCAAAGGGACTGCAGCAACCAGGTTTCTCCAGACTTGAGGCAATGGATTGTTGTAATGTTTATATCTCTTTTTTAGAATTACAAGTTTTTTAAAAACCCAAGCCTTTGAAACTAATCAGACTTTGAAATCTCAGTAGACACTATAATATCCTTGTAGGAAATTAAGTATTGTATATTGTTGGTGGAAAGAAAGTACCTGGAGAGGTCCTGATTAGCTGCTTCTTTTACATCTTAATTTGCTGACTCTGTAAATTTTGTTTGGCCATACAGATTGACAAGGATATAGGAAAGGTATTGACTCTCTTAAAATGGATACTTCCTATGGGAAATGTCAAAAAAAAAACCAAAAAAAAACCAAACACTGACAGGCTAGCAGTGCATTTCCAGATAATTTTGTCAAGCAGTCAAACTACAGTCAGGCAAATTTTGCTCTCCTTTACACCAATGTAAATCTGATTCAATGATTGATGTCCTTGGAGTTACTCCAGATTTATGTGGTATAACAGAGATAAAAATTTGGGCTTTGGGGTCTGGTTCTCCTTTCACTTACACCAATTTTACATAGGTTTAAATCCATGGATGTCAGTGAAATTCGTCCTGATTTACACACATTTTGAATGAGAAGAGAATTGGGCCCCGTTTAGGATCAATCGTCAACCCAGATATACATTAGTCTGCCCTAAGTAATGTATAAGTAAGTCTAGAATTTCTCAATCTATTACATTTAAAATGGTATAACCGTTGGGAATTCAGAGATCCTATAATTAAATAACCGCAAAAACCTGAGGAGTAGGATTCATGCTCATCTATCAGTTGTAACCAAGAAAAGTAGGTATTTGCACATTTAAAAGACCATACAAAGCAACATCCTAACAATATGTGTGCGGAGGTAGGGAGGAGGAAGAAAGAAAATTGACAGTAGTTTTCATTTACAACCAATAGGATTTGAAGGATTTTTCCAAAGGGCTATTACCTGATCTGACGTGAAATATTGGCATTGAGTGACTTCATGTTACCGAACAATAACGAACTATTAATACCAATTTTTAAGAAAACAGTGTTTAAATTAAAAATAAAACTGGGCAAACAATCAAAGGAGAATCAGATTGAAATGAATTGCCCCTTTCAGTGCAAATTTTCTGCAATGCAGTGTCACTAAACTATAATAGCACTTTGCACCTCAGTCTTTATTGACTGTATTTTTCAGTGAATGCATCCGATGAAGTGAGCTGTAGCTCACGAAAGCTTATGCTCAAATTAATTGGTTAGTCTCTAAGGTGCCATTAGTACTCCTTTTCTTTTTGTGAATACAGACTAACACGGCTGCTACTCTGAAATCAGTCTTTATTGACATTTTAGAATTAACTCTGAAGTTGGAACATCTCCAAAGAGCTCAAAATCTTTTTTTTTTTAAATTGAGAACATTTTATTATTTGTGACACACCAGCTACGTATAAGATGCACAGTTTTGTGACCGCTTTCAGTCTCTTCTGCCACCACTCAAAAGGAAAAGTATATAAAGCTTGGTTGTCAGATATCAGTTACTACTTAGCCTCGGAGGGGGGCGGGAAACAAAACAAAAAAATCGCTGGCAGATGGAATCCAAAAGCACAATGTACTTTCTATATCAGAGGCTGGTTTGTGTAATAACTGCATATTATTTCAGGTAATTTGGCACAGATTTAATCAAACCCACAAAAGCATATTTAACAAAGTAAGAATCTCTCTCTCTCTCATGACGTGTTAAAGCCCCAGTCTCCATTCATTAAATTGTGATTAGCCTCAATTATACCCAGTCTATCAAAAACCTCACCAAGTGCTATGCTGTAAGCATACCAGAAAGAACTTTAATGTGATATTTTTGAAAAGGAAGGCAATGAAAAGATACCGATCCCATGTATTGTAATGAGATGGAAATCTTTGAGATGAAGGTACATATTAAACCTGTAATTAAATGGGTATTATGTATAGATCACAACTGAAATCCAGTCAAAACAGTTATTGGTAACCACCTTTCATTAAAACTGAAACTACAAGCCCAAGCCCACCAGAGCGTAAACCTATTAGAACTATGTCTGATGGGTAAAGTGTTGTGACCAAATTAAAGTTAATCTGAGTTAAAATAGATTTAGATTGTTGGAAGGTTTGGGGAGGAGTTGTTTACTATTTCCAAATGATTGTATGATCATGCTTGAATGATTCTGATGGTAGTATTAAGCTATCTTCTGTGGAATCAGTCACTAGAGAGAATGTGACAGACACTCTGCCTGTGGCTTATACAACTACTTGTTAGATCATTGGTTCTCAAACTTTTTTTCCCCCGCAGACCACTTGAAAATTGCTGAGGGTCTCGGCGGACCACTTAATGTTCTTTCCAAATGTTGTTTGTACCATTAGCTAACTATTGTAAAGCACTTTGGATAAAAGTGCTATATAAAAAAACCCTTAATAATAAACATTTTTGTTCTACAAATAAAAACACACAACTCGTATTTTAATATCAGCAGTCTTACCTTTCTAATGCAATGGATGTGCCCTCTCTCCCCTGCCGCAGCAGCCCCCGAGCTGGGGCTGGGAAGGAGGGGGGTCTCTCCCCCTGCAGCCCTGGAGCTGGGGAAAGTCGCCTCTTTCTCTGGCTGCCACAGCCCTGCATGTCCCAAATTCCGCCCACCCCCTTTTCTCACCCCACTGCCCCCTCCTACCTATCCCCTATTCCCACCAAGGCCACCACCTCACCTTACATGTGCATCTTCTCCAGGGTCCAGGTCCCTAATTAGTGGAGCCAGGCCTGCGCAGCTCCACTAATTAGGTGGGTGGCCCTTCATTCTCTTGTGTGCGGCCGTCCAGGCATGCACCTTAAAGGGAACTATCCGTGGACCACCTGAATGGAGCTCACGGACCACTGGTGGTGCACGGACCACAGTTTGAGAACCTCTGTGTTCGATAACAGAGGAATATTGGGAACAGGGAATCCTCCTATTCTGGATATGGAAGGGAATGTAGTCTAGCAATTAGATAGTAGAACCAAACACACAGATCTGGCAAATTCATTCTGAAAGGCAATATGGCAAAGACTTTGGTCTGCAATTGTGCAGGCTTTGCACAGATTCTCATTTTCTCTCTGCCCCTGCTTCACAATTGCAGACCAAAGACTTGGGAGTTTTGCCATTTACTTCAAAGGCGGCCAAGATTTCACTCCTGAGTTCTACCCAGAGCTTTGTTAGAAGTAATCTGGTGCAACTTCATTTATCCCATTGGTAAAGTAGGGAAATAGCATCTGCCTTCCTCTTAAATTAGGTGTATGGAGACTTGCCCAATAACAAGGTCTGCAAAAATGCATAGAGCTCTAACTCTATTAGGGTTGCCAACTCTCCAGGATTGTCCTGGCATCTCTAGGAATTAAAGATTAATCTTTAATAAAAGATTGTCGTGATGAAACCTCCAGAAATACATCCAACCAAAACTGGCAACCCTAAACTCTCTGTCTAATATGTATTTGGCTGTTGGGTGTAGCATGTATGCTCATACATTTGGTATTTAGGGAGCTTTGTGGGGCTGGGAACATGCTCTATGCAGATTGAATTTTCAGAGATTTTAACAGCTAGCCTCTAGCAAACACTATAGAGCATGTGCAAATGTCAATTTATCAGAGACTGCTTGGATAAATCAGGCTGAATTTTCACAGGGACAGCACGCTGTCCTATCTCTGACTCCAGGGCTCTTCCTCTGCCAAATTTTAATATGTCTGCCACAAAACACTAGCGTACTTCAAAGAAATGGGGTCGGGAATGTAACACTGGAAAAACAATTTTTCATAACATCGCTGTCAGCAACTGCTGAACCACTTTCGCTGAAATTTTTCCAAAACGTTCAGCCTGAGACAGAGCAAGCATAGAAATTTCAGCCAACATGGATAAAGTTTGGCAAAGTCAAATGCAGCTGGATTCAAGGGCTCCTAATGGAAAGCATTAGGCAACCTTAACTATAATCATTGCTAATAGTTCACCTATAAGATAATACATAGGCTTCATGTCAAGCTACATTAAAAGATTGGGCAGGGCTTGTTTTGGACTGTCAGTACATTCCCTTCGAAGGGTTATCAGAGTGGATGTTCTGCATGCCTAATATTAGACCCTGATGACCTAGGGATGTAGTAGAATCTTGAATTAGAATGTTTATAGCTGGTAGGATTTTTGTTAAAGCTGTGGTGGTTAACTTTTGCCAGGTATTTAAGCCCTGGAAGTATCACAGAAAGGTCAATTTGCAGACAATTCTAGGAGTTTTTTGTTGTGTGTGTTTTTATTTTTGTTGAGTTTTTGGTAATTTCATTCCAATACAATCCTAAAGTATCAGCTAAGCTCCAAATGAATTAAGATAAACCAAATTAAGTCCACTTTTACTCTGAATAACAACATCCACACAGGGATTTAACATGTTTTAATTAATCCACTTCAAATTTACACCTTTAACTTTCCTGGATGTTTCCAAATCTCCATAGCTCTAGTGGTCCCATTGAGTCTGTGCATTCCCTCCCCAACTTGTGGAACTAGAAGGGGCCAGAGCAAGCAGCAGGCAAGGACCAAATGTTGAGAGGCCAGAGATCTATGTGAATCTAGGCTTTTCAACCCTATCGGGCTTATCCAGCAGCAAGGAGAGATCCTTTTTCTGGCATTCCTGCAAATACCCACAGCTGTGGCAGACCAGAAGGACCACGACTTGTTCTGCCATTGGCTACAGGCCGCCTGCTGTACATTGAACAGCAACCTCACAGTGTGGGATGGAGCATGCTACTTAGTGCAGTTACTCCTCCATCCACTTCTTCCTTGAAAACTAGAGGCCACCATGGCTTTTTTCGGCAGACTTATTTTCCCTACACTGTGCAGAGGAGAGCCTACAGATGTACATGATTGCACAGCCTCAGAAAAGTTGTTCATCAAGTTCATTCAGTCATTATTTCTCCTTCACATCAGTGTGGTGGCTTTGCATCCACTGTAGGTCCAAAATGTCCTCATGGTGCCACAAAACAGCACTGTCTTGAGTCAAAAGTGACCACTGTACTATACAGTAAGTCCATTCCTCTGAACACATTGTTCATCTCTCCAGGTTTGTTGCAAACTACTATTTTTTTGTTCTGATCATTCCTTGATTGTAAATTTTCATTTGCCATTTGCATACCCCTCATCTGTGTGTCTGTTACCTGCTTAGTCTGTTTCTGGAGAAATCTTAATCTTTACCCTTCTCATAGTCTTTCAATCAGTTTTATCAGTTCTTAGCTATCTTTCTATACAATTATCATTGAGGGATCTGAGAGTCTCTATAGTTATGAATTCACACTATGGAACACTAAACCTCATTTTACCCTCAACTTTAATTGGCCTTCTATTGGTTTCTTTGTCTTATGATTGCAACTGTTGGGGGAATGTGAGGGACAGGGGTTCTGCAAGTTAATAGTAAATGGATGACAACTGTGAGAGCAAAAGCTACAACAAGCAGCTGGTTACTTAACTTTATTAGACTTTGAAGTTCACCACACTATTATAAAGTTTGCAAAACATGTGATCTGGAGTCCTTTTTCTGTTTAGAACACATGGTAAGTGGCCCAACTTAAGGCTACATCTATACAATGAAAGGCTGTGGTACTTGAAACATGAAGTGAAAAGGACTGGATGTGATTACAAATTAAACTGTAATGAAATATGGGCTTTTCCAGTCAAGTTTTCCAGCAAAAGTTGTGATTGGCTAACAATTTCTTTCCTGTGTGCTGCCCTGAGAATCTGTTCTGTTTCTCCAGGGCACCTTGGCAAGAGACTTACAGATATTTAACACCTGTAATTAATGCCAGGTGTCCAGGTTCACTTTTATTTTTAAATTATGAAAAATAATTACTAAGCCAAAGAAAAAACAAATACTCTCCATTTGCCATTCATTACGGCTGTCAGGCAGCCATAAATATAGAAATGGCCAGCTGCAGGTGTACCCTTGCTCTGTTGTGTAATGCACACTCTGTTCCTATAACACAGCTAAAATTGGGCCTTCTAGCTAATAAATAGCACTAGTATTACACAGTAAGATGTGAAAATTCATGTGAATGCTGCTGGTGAATTAGCTACATTATAACAAGCCAATCATGCAGTATTAGTGGTTATAATTGGGGACAATATAAACTAAGTCTAATGTCAGGTTTCAGAGTAACAGCCGTGTTAGTCTGTATTTGCAAAAAGAAAAGGAGTACTTGTGGCACCTTAGAGACTAACCAATTTATTTGAGCATAAGCTTTCGTGATGAAATCCGATGAAGGAGCTGTAGCTCACGAAAGCTTATGCTCAAATAAATTGGTTAGTCTCTAAGGTGCCACAAGTACTCCTTTTCTTTTTGTAAGTCTAATGTTTGCCTCTGAAAAATCTTTTAGTGTTAGGAATTAAAAATCAGTGCTATCCCAAACTCTGTTTCTTTGAATTTGGGAGTAAAAGACAGTAAGGAGTTATCAATAAAGACACTGTTATCTCCATAGCAAAGAAATAATCAGGTCCAGTCCTACACTGTCATCATACACCCAGATCCTCTGTTGATTTAAACAGGGATAGCTCTATTGACATCAGCTGAGGGTCTGGCCCATTATTGATTATATTGCACTAGCCCCTGAAATGGGCTAGGAAGAGAATGCACTGGAGAGATTGTGCCTCACAGAAGTCTGTGCAGGGGTCACTCGTTGGGCATGGGGGACAGAGCAGATTGCTCCCCTTGTGTGCTCATCCCACTCCCTGCGCCACTGCGGACAGGGAAGAGGTCATGGCCCCACTTCCTCCCCTCTCTTTCGGGCATCCTGCTTCCCACAACATGGGGAATTGCTGTTGTGTGCAGGCTTTGCACAGATTCTCATTTTCTCTCTGCCCCTGCTTCACAGATGTGGGAAGACCACATGCAGCCTGGCCCACGGGGATCAGGAGGAGGTTAGGAACCTGGCTGACCAGTAACTGCATTTGTAGTCCTTGTTTGTTTTTACATTTAAATCAAACACACCATCTTCTCTTAACTCTTCAACTCCATTTTTTTGGCGATAGAAAATCACTTAAAGGAAAATGTACCCTGAAAGGCTAAGTGTTATGCTTGACCAAGATGTACTGTGTAGCTGTGTCTCAAAGCCATATTTGATTTTAATTTCTCTTTAGAAGATGAATAGATTAAAAGAGAATTAATAGGAGATATTTTATTACCTTTATTGGTTTGGCATATAAATCTGAGGCTGTGAAAATTAAAAGATAAACATCTCTCTGCTGAAGACTTGTCAGCTTCCAAATGTAGCACTCCACTGTTAGTTGTGTGAGTCCCTCAATGATATGGCACACCTCACCTTCTTCCCACAGCCACATATGAAGCAAATGAATATTCATTTTACCCCTCCAGTGCTACTCTCATCACCACTGTTCATCACAATCATACAAGATCTATAGACACCCACATGTATGTATAATTTAGCACAATAACTGCATATCTCGTATTCCATAAGCAGTGCAGACAGATTAAAAATCAAGATCTGTCAATTTTTGGGTGGGAGTGGGGGATTAGGAAGGTTCGTATGGGATTTAAGAACCAAATCCTGCTCTCATTGATGTCAATGGCAAAACTCCAATTTTCAGTGGAGATTAGGCCCTATCAATTTCTCTCTTACCATTCTTAGGGTTGCATCTGAGACCACTTGTACCTCTCCTAACCAAGAGTGAACAAATAATTTCAAACAAAATATTAACCTGCCTGCATCATCACCCCAAATCCTGAGCAAACCTTTCTCAAGCTTTGAAACAGTCTGGATAGCATTTTATAGCTACTTTAATATTCATGGGCATTTGCAGCTCACGGTTCCAATCAAGCCAAGAAGTGGTGAGATACTGCAAGGAAGACTGTTTCTTGCGTTTTTACCCCTGCGAGAAGTGGGATGTACCAGTAATCTTTCAACAAAGCAGGATCTAGGAAGATTTCCAGCCCAGTTGTGCAAGTGGTTGGTGCTAATTCAATTTAAACATCTTTTTGAGGTTTTTAAACCATTTTGAGGTTTAAACATTGCTGCTGAAAATGCAAATATACAAGAATGTTTATTGCAGAAAGAGAACAGGGTAGAGTAAATGATTTGGCAAGGCCAAAGCGGATATGTGAAAAGATATCAAATTACAGCTAGATTTTTTACAATGTATTCCTTGTCTTATATTCTTGATTTTCTTTAACAACCATTCCAACAGTCTGTCTAGCTGTCCTTACATTTAGAAAGGAAACTAACTGCTGTAGCCTGGTTAGTGGCTAATTCCTATTGCACGTACAAAGGAGTTACCAGTGTCCTGACAAAATTCCCAGTTTGTATAAATATGTTCTGACCACCGAAATTTTCAGACTAAACCTCCAGTTTCGCCTCTAAGCTGGCTGTAAAGATACACCTCAGAGGAGTCTGCAAAATTATTCCTATGTAAATTATAAGGTGGTTTAGGATGCTTTATGATGAAAGGTGCTATAACTAGTAAATGTAAGAAATTATTGCTGATGAGCACGACAATAGAACAAGTATAAAAAGGTAACTCAAGATGAACTATGATCACATTAGATAAATGGCTTTTCAGAAGACACATTCTCAGACTGTAATGGTATGTTCAAGAATAACAATGCTTTTCACCATTATGTCATCTTAGTATTCATTACCTTTCTGCTAATTCTTGGCCAGCCTTTCTGTTGTCCCATCATTTCTAATGTCACTGCCACTTGTGGCATTTTCTCTCTGATGACATGGAAACCCTGGGTACCTGAGGTCCCAATTGTGTGTGATTGTAATCAATGGAACCTTTATCACTAACTTCAGTGGAAGCAAACTTGGGGCCTTGATGAGGGCTGGGGGGGGGGGGAATCTTTTGATCAATAGAGAGAAAATCTGCAGGAGACCCAAACCTCTTCATTTCTGGGCAAGAGGAAGTCTCCATACACCACCATCTGGAATATTTATAATGTATAAGCCAAACATAATAAAGGTGTGAATGCTAAAAATGGGAAACACCTACCACAATTCCAGCTTCCAAAGCAAACACAAAAGAGCTCAACACTTACTGCTTCCAAGAGTATGTTCCTTAAGCCTCTCCATAATTCACTGACATTCTCACAGATGCTGGCCCACTCATATACCGTGCCACAAACTGATTTTAAACACATCCTAAAATAGAACAACAGAAGTCTTATTGATCAGAAGTAGCTGTCTGAGTGATATTCTGGCCATGTTTGTGTTTTAATTTTCTGTCCTTTTGTTTGGATGACCTTGCCAAATGGCCAAATAAGAGGATCAGTTCATGTATTTTGTTGCATTATATTTTATAGCACATATACTGTGCACTGAAGGAGGCCATAAAAATGAAATTAATGTTCTGTCTCTTGCTTCCGGTTTTAATGCTTAAAAGAAAAACAACTGAATGAATTACTAATACATGTGATGATTTGACTTTTCCAGCAGCATTATGCTTGTTCCATGCATTGCGGATAGTACTGTGTTTCTGCTTCACTTGATATTAAAGATTTACTGCAACTACTATTCACCGCACAATCTAGACAACAAGTGGATTCATAAATATTTCTATCAATAAACTTATGGCCCGATCCTCAGCGGCTGTAGATCAGCAAAGTTCAGTTGAAGTCAACAGTGTCATTAATTTTCACATGGAGAGGATGTGGCCTATCAACTTGATTAGTCATTCAAATGAACAACTTAATTGGGACCTACTTTGCAATCATTTAAGGAACAAGCAGAATCCATCCACATGGTGTGCTAATTTGAAAGAAACCGCGCTTTTCTCAAGAGAGGCTCTCTTTGCAACTTAAAGCCTCTTTTTGTTTTCAGAATTAACATTGAGTTTCTGCAGCCCAGCTTGCCATTCCTGAGCCACCTATTTTCCGTGGCTTTAGCTATTATACAGCCACAAAGACGTTAATGTAATTCATATTGAACAAGGCTTTCAAAAGCTACTAGTGATTTTGGGTGCCACCATTTCTGGGTTACCAACATGACACCTTAAAGGCACATTATTTTCAGAAATAATGCTGAGCACTTGCCCTCTGAAAATCAGGCCTCTTTGAGGTATATCAGCATGGGGGCTTCAATATATATAAGTTTGATGTGTACAAAGCCTGTAGGGGGAAAACTTCATGTTTAAAGTATGCCAGATTTGTTCAACTAAACAAAGTTGCATGTGGAGAGGGGGAGGGGAAAGGAAACATTCACAAACTTGAACTCCATATGGAACCCCGAAACACAGACTCATTTTAAAATAACCTTTCCTGACAAGACACAAACCTCTCATCTTCTACATACCATGATCTCAGTCCTGCAAGGCCGTGCTCTCTGGTGCTGATCCAGCAAAGCACTAAAGCTAATATTTAATTTTAAGTCTTATTGCGGTTGAGACATTGAAGGCTACTCCATGTACTTAAAGTTACGGGTCAGGGTCAGAAATGCTCAGCATATTGCAGGACTGAGCCCTCTGTGCTATATACCTAACAGCCACTCAAAGCTTAAAATGACACAGAATTGTCTTGAATATCCAAGCAAGGTTGGCAACATTTTAGGACCGGTGAAGGGCCACGATTGTAGTGGGACCAAAGTGCAAAAGTTCAGAAGTTTGCCTGTAAGATCAAACCAGCACAATCTGGTTTTACTGCTGGCCATAGAAACAGAAAAACACCATTTTTTTTGGTGTGTGGGGGGGAATCCTAACAACTGTGTTTTCCCATTTCTCACTCAAAGTAAAATTCACCCCTCTGAAGCCAAGGATATTGTACAGGGAACTCAATGGGTTGGTGGGGGATAGAATTCACACACACACAGTCTATGAAAACACATGGGGCTACAGCAGTATTACCCCTCTGCAGCTGCTGCTTGGGTTTATTTCTAATGTTGAGAGACTGCAAAGGTGTCTGAAACCCATCTGTGCCCCCTATGTGGGGATTCTTGTCCAATACCTCGATGTAAGTGTGGATTCAGTAGACCCTATTCCAACCTACCCTCAGATGTTACACTGGCCTAACTGTAGCCAGCACAGACTCCAACAGACAGTGCTGTAGCTCAGGGGTTCCCTTGCATAGCTGATCCTCCCAGACCCCCTGCTGCCCTCTCTCTCCCCTCCCCTCACAGGCAAAGCACAACTGTAGGGTTTAAATGGCATGGTGAGCTTTGTGTGGGCTTCTCTGCATGGGGTGAATTTCACTTTTAGAGAACACACGGTTTCATGCTGGAGAGTGAAGGGGGAATGGAAGATCAAAGAGGAAAAATCCACTTGCTACAACACATGTTCTGGATCTGAATCTTTCCCACATGAGCAGCAACACTCACACTCACCACAGCAAGGCCTTGGCAAGGACAGGAGGTCATGAATGAACATATCAGGAGGAAAAATCAAAGAGAAATATTGAAACAGAGTTAAGGCACAGAGGTGATATTGGCATTGCTTAAATCAGACTTCATTCCTGTTCTGCCTTCTGCCTAGGAGGAAAAGGTTATGTGAACAGAGAGGGTAAAGAAATCTATTCCTATTTAAAACTTAGGGTAAAGGAGAAAAGAGAAACTGGAAGTGCGGGGGAGGATTACCACTTATGCCCCAAAATGAATGCCCTATGCAAGGGTTTATTCCTGTGAAGGTGGGAGTAAGCCTTATCTTTATTTAAACAAAATGCATAAAAATAAGCATTTAGAAAAGGCTGTAAGCCTGTGGCCTATATACATATACAGGCGCTAACAAATAAAGCATATCAAATCAATACATATTACTGTACATAATGCACATTCAGGGACAATTGTAAGTATGCTTACAAAATTTGCAGGCACATCAGTGGATATTTATTAAAAACCTGCCTTCTCTTGTACCTAACTGGGGAACAAATGAAAATTTGGCCCTCAAGCCCATCTCTATCTGGGAGGCAAAGTCACATTTAAAGTATGCAAACCCCCATGGGTCAAATCCAAAGAAATCATTGCTCCAAACTCACACGAGAGGAATATGAGGCTTCTATCCCCTAATTTGCTTTGTTGATGGAACGGTGGCTCAGGGTTGTTTATTGTTATGAAAAGGACCAAAGCAATTTTGCTTTCGTACTATGAAAAAATTGAGTTTCTGCCAAAAAATTGGACAAACATCTCAAATTTGATGAAACAAAAAGTTTTTACTTTTACACAAGATGTTCACAATGCAAAATCCATGGGGTTAAATTAAAATTAAATTCACACTTGCAGATTCTCCTTTGAGTTCAGAGTATTTATATGAGCAGGCATGGACTCATCCCACGAAGTTGCTCAATTTGACTTTAGTTCCCTCACTATGTCTCAACCTTTCCCTCCTCCAAATGGTGTTCTATGGACCTGGTCCAGCAATGAAAAAGGGTTCTTTGTAACATACGCAGCACATGAAAAGGGCTTTGACATATTTGCCAGCGTGATGTGAGAACTCCTGGGAACATTTGCTGCTGCTATGAGCCCCCTCAAAAGCCCTGCGATTGTGTGGCGAGGGGGAAGGGACTTTAGGATATTTTAACAGCTGTCAGTAGTGCTTGATGTAAATATTCTTCTCTCTGACTCTTAGCTTCAGCATGATGGATTTCCTGACGCTGCCATCTCTGGTATATAGCCTAAGTGTAATTTCCTTAGATGCCTCAAAATACTGAGGGTTTTATTAAGGATACTGTGACCCTAAGAAGACGCCAGTGCCAGCTGGCACACTGTTGCCATGATATTTACCCAAAGGGTGGCATGTAATGTATTACCGGAAAAGTCATAACTCACTGAGCATTAATATTATTATGTGGTGTAAGTATGGGTAACGTGCAAAATTGCAAATGTGCTGAAATTCTGTTCTTAAAATGTGTGCCACCCTAGACAAAGAAATGTGGTTCTGCTTGAGTGTGTCTCCAAGGTAAATCGAGAGATATTGGAAATGCATTTACATAAAAACTAAATAAAGCCATCAAGCTAACAAGGGGAAGAACTACCAACTATCATCAGCAGGGGAGGAACCAACATGAAGTCTTCACCATACCACATTGCATCTCTTCCCAGCAGGAGAAAAGGAACCCTGACTGAGAATACAAAAGGTTTACTGGCCTATAAAGAGACGGGGGAGAGAACCTCCACGTTATTCTATACATGAAGAGAGAAAGGAACTGAGCACTTTGAGATCTGTGAAGGTTTCTGGCCGGAGAGTCTGGTCAGCTCTGCTGGAAAAGAAACTTGGTGAGAAACACTTTTTTGAACAAGAGTGAGTCTAATTTGTTAAATCAGGTGTCAGCCTTAGAAGGATATTTTTATTTTTGTTTGCATGTAACCCTTTCTATTTTTATTCCTTATACTTGCCATCACTTAATCCTACGTCCTTTTTGTTAAATAAACTTGTTTTACTTTTACTATAAACCAGTTCAGTGCACTGATTGAAGGGAAGGGCATGTTAACCCCAGTTAAGCTAGCAGGCTTCAGTGTATTGTTTCTTTAAAGGCTCAACAAATTTAATAACTTATTTGAGTGTTCAGTAAGCAGGCTGGACACTGCAAGGAGACAACTCTCGGGAACTTGGGAGTTGGGGGTTCACTGTTACCTGCAAGGCAACGCTTGGACTGAGAGACTCAGGAAGAGTTTGCTGGCCAAGCAGATAAGCTGGTGTGTCAGGGGGTTGTCACACATCTTAGCAATAGCAAAACTCTCACTTGCTAAGGCTGAGAGAGGTAACACACAATTCTAGGAACCCTAGCAGATTGTTACAGACATGGAAGCTCTTGATTACAGTTCTGTTCTCCTTTTACTGCTCAAAAATGACAGCAAATGGAAACGTTAACTTTTTAAAATACCTTTGCCAGTTAATAAATTGGCTTCCATGATATCTGTGTACAGGAGGTCTTCCTGGTTACCCTACTTCTTTGTCCTTTTAAGTTGGTATATCCAGCCATTTACTTATGCTCTCCCTTCTTTTTGCCACAGCCTCCAAGGTTCAAGTTGCATTCTCTTGGGATAGACTCGAGGATACAAATGATACAGGGTTAGTATTGTCAAACTGCATGCACTAACATTTGTGCAAATATAAGACATGAATTCTTTGACAGTACCCATCACTCTTTTTATTTGTTTGTCATAGCCATTAATATAAGTGAAACACTGTTCAAGGATACTTGTGGAAAGGAAAAGTGATGCAAAAACTTGTGCAACATGCATCTGCCCATAACAGTTCACATGAATATGTATTTCCTCAAGTAGTCACCTCAGAAGTGATTGAAAACCCCACAGAGGTTCAGATTTGAGTTTGATTCACTTAAGCATCCCAAGGCTTGGATAATTATCCCTTTGAACCATATCAGAACTACTGGAGTCTGTAGAATCTTGTGACACTTTCAGAATTATTTTGGTAATAGTCAGAAATTCCAGAGGAACCAACTTCCTCTTAGCATTCTGACTCTTCTATATTTAGTCCTGGCCAGGAACTGGAAGTGAAAGAAATGAATCTGAACAGTTCAGATTTTAAAAATTCAGGGTTTTGTCAAAGCAACCCCCAGGCTATGCAGCTTGAGAGAAGGCCTGTCATTCTGGAGGAAAATAAATACATTAAAGATTGTGAAGTGCTCAGATATCAGGATGATGGGGGCCAGAGAAATAACAAAGGTAGATTAAAGTGCGAGGACAGAAAATGCCTGAATTTATAATGCACATGTATTATTTCCTCACTATACCTTCCAATGAGGCCTTGGTTTCCCCATGGAAAAAGACTCTGGGGAACCATAGAGTTTACCTTGGTCTGCTATCTTGTGAAAACTACAAACTGCTTTGTCTTCACTAAGATTTTACCTCAAGTTAGGTAACTAGAGTTTGAAAACACACCTTCTTTTAGCGAAGATACAGTCCAAATGAATGCATTCCTTCTATGAATACTCAGAGGCTGTGATTTTCTAATGAGGCTCCTAATTCCCATTGACTTTTAAAGGGAGTTGGGCACCTAATGCCTTTAGACCCCTTAAAATTCCCAACCTTCATTAAATCCACACTTCATTGATAAGCAAATGACTTCTAAATTCTGTGTTTGATGGCACATATTTGTGGCTGGCTTAGGACAACTGGATTGTAGTTTGCTGTTTGTTAAATTTATTACCAGTCCTCACATGTATTTTAACATACTGAGTGATTAATCTAAACACCCTGGGATTGGGTTCACCATCAGATATCTTGTTTTTAGGAATACTGCTACTGAAAAGTGCCACTGTTATAAATCTAGCTACCTTAGGTCTTTATGGAATATGCATTGCTGTAGTAGCCAGGCCTGAAATGCAATTTTAAAAGCATAAGAATCACCAAATTTGCCTTACTAAATTTAGTCTGCTTAAACTTTTTTGATCCCCCCTCCTCCTTTCTTCTTATCCTTCGATCGTATGACACTGCCCCTTAAAAACATAGAACTTGAGTTTGAGAACTGAAAAACCTAGGAAACATTAGGTTTATACATTTAATATGGACTGAATTTGCAGCTGTCAGCTAACACTCTGTGCTTAGCATGTTTACTCACCAAAGTATTTTGGGGAATAATGCTGTGAATTTTCCACATTACCGCTGATGTGCCAGTTCGTTTGCTGGTGATTTATTAATGCTTCTTGTGATTTATTACTGTCACTTTACTAGATTGTGTGCAAATCAGTGACAAAGCCCTGTGTGGATCATGCCTTTTTAGTCATAAAAGCATTCAAGCAGCCATGAAAATCAGTTAAGCTTGAATCTATTGAACAAAAGAGCATAGTGTTGCCTATTGATCAATAGCCTTTAGATATGTAATGAATAGTACTTTGGTCACTGTCAGATAGTGTTTTCCTTTGGATCTGATAAATTATACTCTTTTGTATTAGCAGTTTGAGATTTGACGCAAACCTGTGTTGTGTTGGTATTCGTTTAGTTTCTAACAAGTTGGTGAGGTTGGCGGCTAAGGCTAGCAAACATTACAAGAAAATATGATACTGTACATTCTCCACACTCCATTTGTTTAACCATTGTTACCCCTGATTTGCACTGAGTTTGAGAGGAAAATCAAGCCCTGTAAAACATAAGTATTTTGCAGGATATGTAAAGATTTATTTTGTGTCTGTGTGCATTAGACCTTGTGACCAATCTCGCTCGCTCTCATTAATAATTATTAATACAAATAAGAAGAAGGAAAGTATTTTGGATTAGGGCTATCTAATTTCTAGATTATTACTGTTCAAAGTACAACAGAAGAAATTATCCTTAACTTATCATTAAAAATGGTAAACAATATGTAAATATAAGGTCTGATTCTCCATTCTCTTGCATTTTGCTAAGATTGTTATGTTTGCATGATCAGGATTGATGGGCCTGATTCTCTACTGCCTTGCCCTTTGTATAGTCATTTACACCTCTGGAAAGTGAACCTAGAGTATACGTAAAAGGCTACCATGCTGATTTGATAGAGTTTTACACCCACTTTAAATAGGTGTAAATGTCTACTCAAAGCAGTGGTGACTCTGGACCATAAAGCCTGACCATACAATACAACAACATTGAATGTATTTCTAATTCACTACCAATAACAACATTAGGAGTCCAGTCCTCCTCCTGAGCAACCAGTCTACGCACATGGAAGATCCACTGGAGTCCAGAAGTGAAGGAAGCTGCAAAGCACCAGCTGAGCTTCTCTGTACTTCCACCTCAGGGTGCAGTAGCCACAGTGAGTATTGCACAACACCTGCCATAGGATGAATGACTTGATCCACAATTGCCTGGAACTACTAGCTTGCCCCTGCGTCTCATCCCCAGGCCCTGCACTGCTCCAGACCATCCGGCATGCTAGTGTGCAGGTAGCCGCTACAGATCACAGATCTTCACTGTGATAGAAGTAGGTGTGTTTTGCCCTTGGTTCCACTGCAGTCAGGGACCTCATAAGTTGTGGTGGTGTGAAGCTGGGTTTGGGCCCCTGAATAATCAAAGTTTTGAGCCAGATCCCCAGCTGATGTACATTAACATTGCCCCACTTACACCAATGGAGCTATGCTAATTTATACCATCTAAAGATTTGGGAGGTGGGTGGCTGGTTTCAAATGTGTAAATGGCAGTTAGACACCCAGCTCCCATTTGTGTCTTTGATAAAGTCACATTTTGCCTTTAGAATTTAATAGCAGGAGCAGATGCAACAAACTTCCACCACAGAAATCATCACATGGGACTATTTCTGATTTGTTAAAAAAACAAAAACATTTTCATCCAAGGTTTCGCTGGACTTTTGGATCTAAGGGCTTGTCTTCACTGAGGTGTTAACTCCTTTCCAGTTACCTCAGCTTGAGTGGTCATGTTGCAAAATTCCTGAGCAGCACAGAGCAATTGGATGACCAGTGCAGAGTAGCAGCATTCCCACTGCATTACTAGTTGGCGTGTCAGCAGCACTTAAGCTTTAACCCATATTTCCTGTTGGGCCATCTAGCTCAAATTTAAAGCACCATTCAAGCTAGAGATTTTCCTGTGTAGACTGGAATGGGGTGTTGTACCTCAATTAACACAGCAGTGAAGACAAGACAAGACTTCAATAAACTGCAGATCTTTGATACAAAGAGATCAGCTCCTAAAACATTTAAGTATATAGACTCATCTGCATAAAGGCTTTCACTAACTGTAAATACAGAACTGTTATGGAGACTGGAAATTGAATAAAGACATTGCTGTGGTAACTTTCCACCCCAGAGTAAGTGGCCAAAAGCTAACATCTTCCTCAGCCTGGAATGACTTGGGGGCAGGGGAAATGAAGTATTTATGAGCATTAAGATCTTTATTTGGAGCTACTGCTGTTGGTTTTGTGCTGTTTTTGCTGGATCTCAAAACAGATGTTCCAGAGACTAACTTCAGACACCCCACTTGTATCAGCTCTTGTCCACCAGCAAAACAATCTCAGCAGGTTCAGAGAGTAGTCACAATCACAGCCCACAAAGTATGAGTCTTATTTGCTGGATGAACTGCTAAACTGGATGAACTGCTGCTTGTCCCTTATGTTGGTTTAGTTACTGCTTTAAGGCCAGAAGTTCTGCAATTAATATCCTCATTCCCTCAGTCCTTTCAGCTACATATGTATGAATTAATAGAATTAATTACTATCTAAAGCTGGTGTCATGTTTGAAAACCACCAGATGCAGAGAACCAAATGCAGTGACCCCCCTAAATAGTAAATGAAAGCTTAACCCCAAAAAACAAAACAAAACAAAAAGTCAAAGCTTAGCGATATCTGCAGTGTATTAGAAAAGGTTCTGGAGCTGTAACACATGACCTGTCTGTGTCCAGCAGCCTTTGGAATGTGTCTCATGGCAGCTGATTATAATCCCAGTTAACACGAGTTTGAGCCCAGTTAGGTTACTTGGTGGCACCTGGAGGGGTGTCAGGCATAACTGGTGATCCAACCCAGCTGAGGAGGAGCTGGATTTTGATAAAGGAAGGAACATGGGGCAGTGGCAGAGCTGCCTGAGGAAGGCCAAGGAGGAAACCCAGGTGAAAAGTAACTTGCTGTTTCTTTGCTTGGGCTAAAGGCTGAGACAAGTCTGGGAGGCCTAATGCTTGGAGCTAAAACTGGAGGGTTCTGAGCCCAGGAGGAAGCTTGGCAAGCCAGTGGCAGTGAAGCCTGGGGCCATAGGTAGGTTGCCTTGAGCCAGGAGGAAGCTGGAGGCAGTGACTATAATGCCTATGGAGGATTTGGACTGGAGCTTGAAGGGCTTCAGGGAGAGAGAGAAGATATCTGTAGTAGTCAGTCTCTGCTCACGAGAAAGTGGAGTTACCTGGAAGACACAGGATTGGAACAAGCTCTTGTGGCTGACCCTGATACAAGACCATGAGTAAGACCTCTGGGAAAAGGCCCTTAGAAGTGTGGCTTGCTATAAAGAGCCCAGGAAGGGGTGGGGGAAAGGCCTGAGGAAAGGTTAATGGTAGGAAGAAGTCCAGGAAGGCAGCAGCAAGAGCAAACCTTGGCTGTCTGTCCTGGGATCTCTGGATTGGAATCCAGTGTAGCGTATGGCCCTGGGTTCCCCTACCAGCCTCTGGGAAGGTGATGTGAAACCCCCCCTAATGTAAAGTGAAAAGGACAACTCAGAGCCTGGAGAAATGGTGTAAGGACCACTGGCACCAGAGATCTGGCACAAGGTCTTGGAATGACTTGTTGGACTTTGTTACCCTGGAACGAGTGGAACTGAAGTACGACCTGACTAGAGGGCTGAGTCATGAGAAGAGGCGGATCACCACAGGACTGGAGTGACTGACAGGGGGCTAGAGAAGAAAGATCTTCTACACGACCTCCAGTCAAGAGGGGGCATACCAGCCGTGAGCTGACCCTTCTACACCTCCATGCCAAACCAATCCCCGGTCCCAAGTGCTTTGAAATATAGACAGTTTGTAATTTGGATATAGATCCTAACTCCTGGGCTTTGGACATTTCATTTCTTACTACACAATTGGTAGTAGTACACAGTTGGTCAAATAATGAAGAAAAATACTGATGAAAAATGCCAAGATTCACAAGAAATATTATTTGCATTTAATTATTCAGCTAGTTCTACTAGACAAAATGGGCCAGATCCTCAGCTTATATAAATTGGCATTGATGTATTGAAGTCAATAGCACAACCCTGATGTATATACCATGTGAAGAGCTAGCCTTTAAACTGTCTGAAATTTTCTCTTGCTTATAACATGGAACATAAGGAACAAGGAATAAAAGGCTCAGCAATTATCAGCCTTCTCTGGCTAACTGGAAAATCATCATTTACTCTTCTGAAAAACTAGCAATGACTCTACTCCTTTCCTTTCTGTCGGGAATACAGTTAGGCGAAATGTAACAGTTCACACTACTGTATCAATCCTTCTCCCTCATGACATGTAGAGGGCTCCAGATCCTTCTTTAGATTGTTCCTTTGTTATATTGACTTTGAGATTCATCAAATGATTCCACATTTCTTCACTTTAAAATGACAGATAAGTAGATTCAAAGATGGCCACTAGGAACCACTTGATCATCTCGTCTGGTTTCCTGAATATCAGAGACTAAAGAACCTCACCATGTATTTCTACATCAAATCCATAATTCTGTATGAGCTGTAGCATATGTTTTAGAAACATATCCTGTCTTGATTTAAAGATTTCAGCTGATGAAGAATTCACCAGATGCCTAAGTAAATTGTTGCAATAGTTAACTACATTTACTGTTTAAAAGTATCTCATTTTTCACCTGAATTCATCCAGCTTTAGCTTCCAACCCTTAGTTCTCATTATGCTTTTTTTTTTTCTAGACTGAAGAGCCGTCTACTCTCAGAAATCTCTTCCCCATGTAGGTATTGTAGACCTTGATCAAGTCACCTTCTCTTGGATAAATTAAAGAGATTGAGCTCCATTAGTCTCTTGCTGTAAGGCATGGTCTTCAAACCTCATATAACTTCTATAATTTTTCAGCTTCCTTTTTGGAGTGTGGACACCAGAATTGGACACATTATCCAGTAATGGTATATACAAAGGAACTACCACCTCTTTACTTCTACCTGATATTCTTCTGCTTGTGCAGCCAAGGATCAAGTTCACTGTTTGAGCTACAGCATCACACTGAGGGCCCAGGTACCCATCCACAGTTTCCTCATTGAAAGAAAATACCCACTTTTAAACTGTATCAGCTTCTTCACCTAGTCTTGACATCCCTACCCAAATCCAATCCAGCTTACATCTCTGGTTTCATCTTTTGTCACACACCTTCCTATCAGTCCTGAAGCCCTATTTATTATCTTCTCTCAATCTTCATGCCTATTTTCACACCTTGACCTCTGCATGGAAAAAATCTCTCCATCTAGCCACTAAGCATTCAAGTCCCTCCTAAAGACTCTCTTCATCCATAACTGTCCACAAAAAGTGAGCCATCAATAATAGTTATAGCCCCCATTTTACCATGCTTATTCAGGATCTTACTCTGCAAGTACTTACTGGAAATTATATAGGTGATGGGGACAAAATCCAAGTTTTTCCTCAGGATTTCACAGGGGATCCTGTCTTTTCATATCTGACTCTTCGATTCTAAAGCCCAGATTTTTAAAGGTATTTAGGTGTTGCTTCACTCAGCATTTTGAGGCCTGAGTGACTTAGAAGCCTAAGTCACTTTTGAAAATTATTTAAGTCACTTAGGCCTTGAAACTCTGAGGAGAGCAACACCTAAATACCTTTAAAAATCTGATCCTAATTTGCAACAGAAACTGTCATTGTTTTGTGTCTCCTACAGGACCAAGTACATTGCCAGCATTTAAAAGATCAATAATAGTAATGACAGAAAGGATAATGATTTGAATCAGTGGGCATTGCCCTCTGTACTGCTTTGTCAGTGAAAGCCTCTAATGCAATGGTTCTCCTACTCTTATCTAGAGATCTCCAATGGTCCAGGGAGGTAACTTGAGGGACTGGAAACTTGAGAAGAGAAATTGTCTATTCTATAACCTCTCTTTCAGGGTGGTCTGCAGTATGAAGTGGATGCTATACCAATGTACTCTTTTCATGCAGGATATTTTCAACAGAGTTTGGGAATGCCATGCTTTTTTAAATGAAAAGGGAGATAACTGTGGATGGGCAAACTGATTTGTATTAAATAAAAACTCGCAATGGAAACTGAACCTCTTCTGAGGACCTTAAAAATGTGGTTAATATAATATTGAACAAAAGTGCATATATTTCTGCACTTCAGTTTTCTTTGGGACCAGAAAAGGAAGTGCCAAAATATCTCCCAAAAGGCTGTTGTCATAGCATTTGGGCATGGCTAAACCATGGAAGAAAAGGAGGTGCAGCAATCTACAAATCTTGCCAGAAAAGAGTTGTAAGATTTCCAGTCCCCAGATTACACAAACAAGTTGGAGGCTTATCTCAACAAAAACCTCTGAACTTTGAAGTTCACCCGTCCCTTCTGATAATTACTAGTGCTCCGGGCCTAGAGTTCGATTCTGGTAGGTAACGAATGCTCTCTCAAAACCCATTGATTTCAATGGGCATTGAAAGTGTTCAGCTCTTCCTGGGAGACATTGAGCACCTCACAGAGGCTCCAATTTGGGAAAACACTTAAGAATGTGCTTAACTTTAAGTGTTTTCCTGAATAGGGATGCCTGCTGGAATCAATAATGAATTATTCTAATGGTATCTGAAGATAACTAGAATTGGTTCCTTTTCAAATTCTGAGAAATACTTTGGTATCCAATATACCACCAGTGAGGTCACTGTCGGCAAAGAGTGCCTGTTTTAAAATGAGAAAACTGTATTTCAGGTCACTATCAAATTTACCATTGAGAAATGGGATTTTTCCCTGCATAAGTGAGAGAGAACATCTCTCATTTTTAAAAAAAGTTGGTAACATAGCTTACAAACACAATAATGTGATTAAATGTATATGCACAGATTGTCATATACTGAACATGATTTTGAAACTTTTGTGTTTTGCCAATGACTTTTAAACACAGAAGAAACAGAACGATGACCTGAAATAAATGTATGCCCTTTTCAAAAAGACATTTGTACTGTTGACAATGGAAAGACAGCAGAAATCTTTAGAGATCCACGCCAATGCTTTTGGAGCAAATGTTTTTAGTGAAAAATAATGAAAAGTCTCAGCTTTTTTCTCTTTAAAAAAAATTCCAAAAATGATTCCAAGTAAACTATTATACAAGTTGACTGTAAGTGATGTTTTGTTGTTGTGGCTTTTTTTGTTTTGTTGTTTTTTTAAGGATTAAGCGGATGTTAAGGCCACTCCAGTTGGAACAAAGCTCAGGGCTCAGAAGTTGAAGATATGTAGAGTCCAAAAGTTCTCTGTTGAAATGGACTTATATTGGTGCATCCTTTAGTGGATCTTGGGGAAAGAGACCAGGGTTAAGAGAGCAGTTAAACTGTGTTTTACAGGCCAAATGGACTGTATTTCCTTTTCCAAATGCCTGCACTATCTTCCCCTTAAGGGTGCTTTGCCCAAGCCTACTGGGAAGAGGAATATTATTCCATTTGTCCAGACTATAATTGGTCACTTCAAGGAAAAAAGTCTTTCATGATTTTCCAGTGGCAATATTAGTTGTTAAATACAATGGTTAGTCTATATGGTATTCTAAATTCTCTCACTAAAGAACAAGTGAAGATTTATTAAGGAAATAAATAAGACTCCTAAACTTGGCTGGTTAATTAATAACTCTTCCAAGTCATCACTGGTATAAGTGCCCCTCTGCGTGCCTTTTCTCTTATCTGGCCTAAGATATCAACTGTCATGTCAATATCTATACAGTAGTGAAAATAATAGAACAGATGGAACGGATCCAAGAGAAATGAATTTTTTTACCAGGCAAATTACCCTAAGAAAATACTAAGCAAACATGCATTTTAAATCATAAACGTTTTATAGCTTTAATCTGCTTTATACTTTCACCTAAAAACCCCAATTCCTCCATCCAAATCCAATTCCCACCTCTCTGTGCAGCTTCACTTTTATGTTTCTTTTAACAAAAAAGTCATATAAAGTTGATAAATGGCTGCAAAGTTTTTGCTTTTACTTGGTTGCTTTTCTGTTGATTTAACCAAAAAAAGCTCTTTAGTCCTGACTTGGGCCTTGTCAAATAGATTGTGTTTGGTAAACTTCTCATGCTACCATTAACTCCTAGCTGTTTCAATGATCACTTTTGATTAATGGATCAGATATTACTTACGCCATTAGAATCAAGGATACTGAGGGAAGTGTTATAGCATATATATCCCAAATACTCACCGTATATTTCCCAAAACAGGAAGAGCACAAGTAAAGTGATTTGTTCATTGCATAAAGAAAATGTCAACTGCTTTAAATAATCTGATTTAATATCTTTCAGACTCAAAGGAGTTAGAAGAAAAATTCCTCAGGTTTCATATTCAGTATTATCTCTATGCGGTCCAAGAATACTAAGCACCAGATGCTGATATCCTTAAAGATGCTGAATTCCTTGAAATGGAAAGGACTACTCACAGGGTAAAGTACTAGTCAGTGTGAGTAAGCCTGGCAGAACCAAGCTCTGAATATTCTGTAAGGAATACAGATATTTTCCTTTACTTCCTCCATCAAAGATTCAATTATCCTTATAACCAAAGTTGTGTGTGGGAAGAAGCCATACTATGCAATATGAAATGGAAAACAAAGTAACCCTGTATGTGACATGTCAAGGAGGTAGGCCTCAATTCTGCAAAGTGCTGAGCATTCTGGCCCAGATCCAGCAATACCCTTAAGCATGTGTTTAACTTTAAGTATTTGAGTAGTAACCTTATCTGAGCTTTCTTTTAACCACCTATCAGCTAAAAGCTGTATGTGATCAGGCTTGTCAATATTTGGCAGCGCTCACCAGTTTTCTAGTTAAGCATAGGCTAATATTTCAGTTTATATTGTCTGGTGCCTTTGTCTGCCCTTTGCCGTACTTAGAGCAGAGTGCTACCATGGAACAGAGTTCAACATTAGTGCACAAAAGTAGGGTAATAACTTCAAATGTTTGTTTTGTTTTTACTGTTTAAAAGTGTACCTAAAGGTTAACAATTGTTACCCTGGGGTCTGCCAATCTTCTTATATTCCCTAGACAAATGTAATGAATAGGATATGGAGATGCATTCAAATGCTCAGCGCTACACATCTCTAGATTTATAGCAGTGCTAATCACACAATGGTCTTTAGGACTGTGTTCATATTTACATGAGAAATCTGTTTTTAAGGATTTGGTTATCAAATGTAAAATAAAAAAAAATTTACTCCAGCCTGAGATTTCATATACTCTCATCATGAAAAGGAGTTTCAGAGAGAGAGAGAGAGAGAGAGAGAGAGAGAGAGAGAGAGAGAGAGAGAGAGAGAGAGAGAGAGAGAGAGAGAGAGAGAGAGAGAGAACGTGCATGTGAATAAACATACATATAAATGTATGTATATCTGGCCTAGTTCTGATAGCACTGACTCTGGGATAAATCTGGAGCTCCATTTAAGTTATTAAAGTGATTCGGGTGGAAGGTCAGAATCAGGTCCTGTATTTTTATACTTTCAGGGTAATGCAACACTTTAAAAAATTTGTTTTGTGATACCAAACATCACAAAGACATTCACGGCTGTGTGTGACACGACTGGCCAGATTTTGCCTGTATTTACACCTTTGCAGCCTCATAGAGTCAATAGGTGCATGGCTGTAAGAAAAGGCAGAAATTGGCCTGGTGTCTGTAATTCTTGTTGTTGTGCCTAGCTGTTGTTTTGGCAAGACCATTTAGGATGTCAGATACTAGGTATGGACATGAGGGAGCATCAGCCTGAACAGATGATTTGTGTCACAGCCAGAGCTTGCTTTAATATTGTTCTGTGAGGCTTTAATATCTGTAGGGTTCATTTAAGTCCCATGTCCTTCCTTATTATATATCCTACTACAAAATTATATATTTTACTACAGTACAGACCCTCAGGTTAGCAGGACCCATATCTTAGTCCCTTTCTACCTGTACAGTTTGTTTATACATCACACTGGATCCATATTCAATAGCTCTTTGCTCTCTGTTTTCACAGTTACTCAGCCCCAAATCACACACATTCAATATGCCAAAAGCCATCACTTAACCTTCAACCCCCATCCTGCTAAAGGGTACAATACTTGGTGGATAATTAATTACCGTATCTCAGTTTACAAGACAAATTGCAGTATGTTTGTGAGGAATCCTGGTGAGATAGCTGCAAATATCACATTTATTTATCTAATCTATCTTTTAACATGCAGCCTAGCTCCATTTGGTGCATGTCTCTGAGTGAGTGTTTACAAAGACGAGGAAGTGGGATGTTTAATATGGCTTTGACAATTCAGACTTATCAGGCAAGGGCAGAACTTAAGGGAAACTTGCTAGAAAAAGTTTTTAAAGCCTGTTGACATCTATTTTGCCATAGAAATGCCAGAAAACAAACCAACCACCCTATCATCAGTTTGTTGTTTTTCTTTTAAGCAAACACAAGGAGGCCTGAGTATCTGCTCACTTAAACCAATTTTATACTAGTCTATTACCCCACTATACTTATTCCTAGACCCACCTCCTTTCGTTGGTTTTTATTCAGCACTTATTTAGCCAAAACACTGCATTCAGTGGGAGTTTTGCTTGAGTAAGAATGGGAGGACTGGACTGCCTCTTCTAGCGAGTCTGTCCCACATCATTCTGCCCCCATCCCTCTTTCGCCTTTCACACTGCAGGCCGCAGTTCTGTCTTCAGACCCTACGTAATCCATACAGCCCCTGCTCTCCTGCCTTAAATAGGTTTATTCCTGCGTAGTACTCAATTAGGCCCTTTAATTTTTTTGCAGTGCTTTTTAAGATATCCTAAATCATTAAGGGGGAAATTCACCACACCATAGAGGGCCATGTGCTCTGTGTTGTCCTCTAGCGGCAAGTACAGTTGACATAGTCACACGTGGCTGCCTCTGCAACATATGGCTCTGATTCAACACAATTTGAAATCAATAGAAAGACTTCAGGAGACATTAGATGAAGCCCTAGATGTGCTCAGAACTGGGCTCTGTGCCACCTCCAAATAGGGCAGGATGCGGGGGGTGGGAGAGGAATGAGCTGCCAGAAGCACTGGATATGGGATTCCACTGATGGCTGATTACACCAGTTTGTACACAGTGGTGTTGTAGCCATGCCAGTCCCAGGGTATTAGAGAGACAAGGTGGGTGAGGTAATATCTTTTATTGCACCAACAGAACTTGGTCCAATAAAAGAAATTACACAAGTGGCATTATCCATACCATCCTCTCCCCAGCCACTATTCCAGCCCATGGATTGGCGGGGGCTGGATTGTGTTCATCTGAGTCCTGCTGTGTTCCTCACACAAAGTCTGAATAATATGGCTTTGCATAGGGTGGAGGTGAATTTCACCCAAAACATTAAAACTTTTAAGTGTACATAATTCAGATCTTGACATTGATTGTGTATTTACACAACACTTTCCATCCAGAAAAACCCTAAAGCTGTTTCTACATTTTATTAACTGTCTGCATATAATCTGTAGTGCCTGCTTCTGCCCTTGGATGCATCAAGTAAAATGATGTTTGATGTCTGCATATATATTTGGTATCCTAATTACCAAAATGCATGGCAGTCCTCCTTTCATTATTCACTGAACGGCACTGCTGCTAATGAGCAAACATACATTATTAGAATAAATGCCCTGCTCAGCCTCAACTGTATTGTTGCTTCTGGCTTTGCTATAATTTAATATTAATCAAAAACAAAGTAGAAAAGCTAGGATCATTCCCTGATGGGACTTCTTGGGGTTTTAATCTGTTTGTTGGTGCTGCTAGAATACTATAATTCTTAGGAGCCCTATAATCCCTGTGCTCTGACTTCAATTCAGTTACCCCAGTGGAATGCAGAGAAGAATCAGGGCCTGTATTTAGTATTTCATTCTATGGGGCTGCGATCTGGCAGGACAGCTGAATCTCAGGATAAAAACATGAAAGTATAAAAACATGTAGAGAGTAGTATCCAAGAACCAAACTCTCACAGATTATTCCACTAAAGTCAATGAGACTTCTCATGGATCAAAGATTCCTCCTGTGAGTAAAGGTTCACGGGATAGGATACCCACATGATTTCTAACTGAACATGTCCTAGACCTTTTGGAGATTCAGAATTTTGGGGTATAGGAAATGTAAACGTAAATCAGATTCTCAGCTGGGAAACGAGGAAACGAGGCACCATTTTAGGATCTGGCTCGTTAACAGTGAAGCTGATGCACTCAGTCTATAAAGGGACATCTGTGAGGTCAGAGAAGAAAGATAAGAAAGGCATGCTTGCTCTTCTCCACTGTTCAGTGTATAAATGCCATTGATAGAAGTCATGGAGTGAGCATTATGCTTCTTCCACTGGAAAGGGTCTATGACTAATAGTCAAAGTTTACATTAAAGCTCAGGAGCTGAGAGGGGAAACGTAATTCAAGATGAATCAATTAAAAATGTGAGGTTTATTTTGCTGATGGCAGTGATATTAGGGCTTGATATTTAATTTTTCTTTCTAAGTAGTGTTTATTTTTTTATCCGTAGGGAAACAAGCACATAGAAATAACTGCCATGACATGGAGATATGCTGTCCCTAGGTAAATAACCACAGGGACATTTCAAAGTGGCATATTCCACAAGAAATGCTCACATAGTCTAGCCCAGAGCCTGAGGTCCCTCTGGGGCAAGTGACAGACACCAGACTGTGAGCACAATTGGTAACAATCATCTAGAAAACGAGCTTATTTTCACTTTTATTTGTGTTTGGCAGGCCCACCCAAGCCAAGTGCAAGCTCAGCCAAAGTTGGTATGAGAATTTAAAATGAACAAATGACTCCTAGCTGAGGACAAAACATACGGGGCTTAGATTTCTCCTGCAGTAAACCCACCAAAGTCAATGGAGTTGAAGCACACGTTAATTTGTCCTTATATTTCTTGCTTGTGGGTTTTCTGTTTAATGATATATGTTAAAGTTTCTCTCTAATTTTGCATTAAAATTCTCACACTAACTCACCTCAGCCAAGGTGTTGGCAGGGCCATGCAGAATGTTCCTCAGAGCAAATGAACACTGCTTATCTTCTACGTGCTGCTCTTGGTGGAGGTCTTCTCAAAGCAGAGGGGAAATTGTGATGTTCCTCAGATGCATTCTAGCTACGGATAAAATAAGGGGCGAAGATAGCAGCAGAAAACTAGAGCTGAAGGACATTTTTTTGCTCAAGTTTTCTTTATGGCTTCATGAACAATATGAAAAATGTTGTTTCAACTTTTATTTCATTTTAAATTTGGGGGATTTTTGATTAAACCGGTTTTAAAAAAAAAATCTCATGTTGACTCTCATCAAATGGAATCAAAAGGAAAACCTTTGAGTTTCGATTTGTTTTTAAACAAAGGGAAAATAAAAATTTCAATTTCATTTGATGCAAATATTAATACTTTTATTTATAAAGCGCACCCTCAAGCACCTGCAGGGTGCTGGCTCTTAGGGTACAAACAAGGTGGGTAAACAGAAGCAATAAAAATAGAACAGCAGAAGTAATTTTTTAAAAAAAACCTACTGGAAAAAATATACGTTTTTAGGTGTTTTTTTAAAAGTGGGGAAAAATGAACAGAACCAGATTTCAGGAGGGAGCAAGTTCTATACTGGCAGGGCCTGTCCCTCAACAACTCAATTGCCTAATGCCCATAGGTGTTACGGAGGAACCTCTAAACACATAGTGGTAGGTAAGCGCAAAATCCTGTCAGGTTGAGGCTCCAGGACGAGGTCTCACATTCGGAGCTTAATACAAGCCTCGTTCCAAGCTTTATACATCCAGAAGGCTGAATCTGCCGCATAACAGGCAACCAATGTACAGAATGCAAAAGAACAATCAAACCCGTGAGCAATCATGCTGCTGCATCGTGAACAGACTGCAATCAGTGGATCAGCCTCCCTAGCAAAGAGGGAATGATTTTTTCCCCTTTAAATCAATTAAAAAATAATTGAAATATTTTATTTCAGATCAATTAATCAAAATACCTGGAAAAAATCAGTGGAAATTTTTGAAGGAAATGAAAGTTTTTCCTTTTGTTTGATATTGTTCTCACAAAATCATTCTGCTTTTTCAATCAAGCAGCAGGCACTTCTAACTCAGATTTGGTCAATATACCCAGAGACCCCCAATAACTGTAGGAATTAGATTAAAACATAATGGCATAATGTATGTACTGTAATCTGGATGTGATAGGATCAAAGCAATGGTCTCATCTTCCTAAATGGTGTGGCTGTGGGCATGATTTTCCCTGTCATTTTAGAGTCTTAACTCATCATCTGAGCTTGCTTCTGGACTTCAAAGTAATAGCCTATCTTTCCTCTGTTTTCTACCTTATTTTTGTCTCAGTTATGTAACAAAATAAGGAACCTAAGTTTCCAAAGAGAGAATGCAGTTTCACAAAAGTTGTAGCTATTTAAATCTTTTCACTCAGCCTGACTGGCTCTACAAAAGATAATATATAAAATAAATAGCCAAGAGCCTGGCACCAGTGTGGTGTGCATTCTAATGTGTACTAAGGTGTTGCACACTAACTGGCCCATGTAGATTCTGCAGCCATGCACTAAACATTCCCTTGTGCAGATTCATGTAGTGTGCACCAGCAGTCCATATAGGCCGGTTACTGCACACGTTGTGCATTAGAATTCACACCCCACTGTTGCATAGGGTGACCAGGTGTCCGGATTTTGAATGGAACACCCGGTCGAAAAGGGACCCTGGTGGTTCCGGTCAGCACCGCCGACCGGGTCATTAAAAGTCCACTCGGCGGTGCTGTGGAGCCATGGCAGGCTAGTCCCTACCTGCCCTGGAGCACCGCACTGCATCCCAGAAGCGGCCAGCAGGTCTGGCTCCTAGACAGGGGGGTCACGGGGCTCCGCATGCTGCCCTTGCCCCAAGAACTGGCCAATGGGAGATGAGGGGGCGGTGCCTGCGGGTGAGAGCAGTGTGCACCGCGGAGTCTCCTGCCACTCCCCCCTGCCTATGACCTGGACCTGCTGGGCGCTTCCGGGGTGCTGTGCGGTGCCCCAGGACAGGCAGGCAGCCTACCTTAGGCCCCCCAACCCACCCTGCTGCACTGCTGACCAGGAGCCACCCAAGGTAAGCCCGTGCCCTAACCCTGAGCCCCCTAAACCCAGATTCCCCCTCCTGCACCCCAAACCTCTCATCCCCATCCCCACCCCAGAGCCCGCACCCCCAGCCCAGAGCCTGTACGCTCTCCTGCACCCCAATTCCCAGCCCTGAGCCGCCCCAAACCCAGAGCCTCCTCCTGCACCTCACAGCCCGCAACCCCAGCCCAGATCCCTCACTCCCCCTGCACATCAACCCCCTGCCCCAGACCAAAACCCCTCCCACATCCTGAACCCCTCATCCCTGGCCCCACCCCAGAGCCCTCACCCCTTCCTGCACCCCAATCATCTGCCTCAACCTTGCAGCCCCCTCCCACACTCCAAATCCCTTGGCCCCAGCCTGGAGCCCCCTCCTGCACCCAAAATCCCTCATTTCCAGCCCCACCCCAGAGCCAGCACCCCCAGCCCAGAGCCCTCACCCCTTCCCACACCCCAACTCCCTGCCTCAACCCGCAGCCCTCTCCCACATTCCGAATCCCTCGGCCCCACCCCTCAGCCTGGAACCCCCTCCTGCACCCTAAACCCCTCATCCCCAGCCCCACCCCAGAGCCCTCACCCTCACCCTCTCCTGCACCCCAACCCCCTGCCCCAGCCCAGTGAAAGTGAGTGAGGGTGGGGTACAGTGAGCCACCAAGGGAGGGGGAATGTAGTGTCGGGGACAGGGCCTCGGGGGCGGGGGATGGGGCCTCAGGGAAGGGGGCAGGGCTAGGGTGTTTGGTTTTGTGCCAGTAGAAAGTTGGCAATCCTATTGGTGCACATTACTGCACCATGGAGACAAGCCCCAAGAAGCACAAGGGCTTTAAGTGCTGATTTGAGACTTTTCTTCACTACTTTTCCCTTCCCTCTCTAGCATGTACACTCTCTTACTGTCTCTTGGAAGCTTTGGAGGGTACTGGTGGAAATTGTAGTCATTTGTGAATCATTTAAAAATTCTGCATTGAACTTGCATATTTGTCTTTTCCCTGTCTTTCTCTTTGTCTCCAGCACTGTTTGAATTAAGTAAAACACTTAAAGCAAAGTCAAAATATATCAGTCATTTTCTACACAGCATGTCACATTGTCCCAAGCTGTCCAGACACCTTGAGAAATAATAGCACCTGGAAATGGTAAATAAAATATTTTGGTCTCATTGTGCAACATCTAGGCTCCATTGAAATCAATAGGAGTGCTTCTGTTGACTTTGGTGGGGCCAGGTTTTTGCCATTATCTCTCAGCAGTATGAAATATGACCTGCATCATCATTATGAAAGTGCGGATATTGTAATTCAAACATCGCTCTCTGTTCCCTGCATTCTTCCTTCCCCAGTGTTCTTACACAGTCAACTATTCCATCAACCCCAGAGTCAACCAACACAACTTGACTGTGTTAATATTTCTGCTGGAAAAGTCTTGGGAATGGGTTTTCTTGTGAGGTTTTTGGTACTTCTTGCTTTTGGTTAAACACTCCCAAACTTCAGGGAAGTTCTGTACAGGATCTGAACTTCACAGCTACCTCTACCTCTAAAAAAGGCCAAACTAAACTTCTGGAGCTGAACTACCCTGAGCTTTGGGGAAGTTTGGAGCTGAATTCCAGGGTTGGGGGACGAAGTTGCTGAGTGCGCCCATGAAATTGGGAGCCCCTTGCAGGGCTGTGCCTCTAACCATCTTCAGAAATAGTTCTCGTTGGGTTTGATTCTAGAAATATGCTTACTGTTTGTTGTGCATCTAACACACACCCTTAGATATAAAGTGACCCAGAGGGATGGGCAATGAACTTCCAAGATTTGAGTGCACCAAATTATGCTGAATCATTCATGGTGGTTCTCCTAAGAAGCTGTTAGAAAGTTTGAAAAGCAGAGAATCCCCATGTCTGTTTTGTACTCAGGATGTTAGATTTCAAAACACCATCCTGTGCTTGTTTTTCCATGACACAAACTCCCTTCTGGCCTCACTAATTTCCTGACATGAACTGAGACTCTTATAATGATAATCATTATTAAGTATCAATTCCAGGGAACTAGACTGGAGTGAGCAGAGCAGTTAGGCTTAAGTCAGTTGGAAAAAAAAATACCCCAAACAACCAACCACTTTGCAGGATTAATTCTATTAAGCGTTTTAGGCGTACTGCGCTGACGTGTGATTACATGCTAATTAAGCTAAATTGAAGAAGGGGGGTTTTGGGGTGGGGAAAGACTGATAAAAGTAAATAATGAGAATGAAAGCAACTGTGCTTTTCAAGGACAACACTGCTGCTACAACAACTCAGTAGAGTGTTGCTAAATATGTGCACCACCATCTGTCACATTCTGACACTTCTCCAGTAGTTTACAGAAGATCTTTCTCCCATGTTTGATAGGACCAATCTCTTAGGACCACATTCTACCTTCAGTCTCTGTGCAAGACTCCCATTTCTGTTGTGCATGCATATTACGGACAGTATGTGATTATTAAGATTAGCTTAGCATATTTATTTCATAGAATAATAACAATGGTTAAGGTGGTGTTTGTTTTTTGTTTTGTTTTTAAAATTAATTTTCATTTTTCAAAGGCTTTACAATCTTTCCATTTAAGCAATTTACATGGAAGACCTGATTCTGATCTTACTTACACCAGTGTAAATCAGGAATAACTCAAGCAAACTGCCTTGGAGCAGGCGATCCCAGGGTCTGTGAGTCTGGGGCATCACCGCAGGTGGACTGCCCCAAAGCCACTGGGGCTGTATTCCCTTTTGTGGAGAATTTCAACATTTTTGTTTACATTCCAAATTGGAACAAAGCCAAATTTTGATATATCAAAATCCACCACAGAATGGAAGTGTTTTTTCTGCCCAACTCTACGTACCAATCCCTATAGGTATGATATGCTGTATTATGCTGCATTACATTATTGCATTACATTTTGCAAAACAAAAAGTTAAATAGCAAAGCAGTAAACAAAGTGTTTGGCATTTAACATGCAGAATTCTTTAGCGTGGATAGTGTCCAGCACGGCTTTTCAACATTACATTGTGTTGTTGTTTTTCTGTTCTAATTAACTTTTTTATGTGTGAGATGAATGCAGATTCTGCAAACAATTATGAAAAATCAACATCAGATTTATCTGAGCAATATTCATGCTAACAGGAATTTATATGTGGAACTCATACATGGGCATAAGGAAACATCACATAAAAGCAGGACTACATGGTCAACTGCTGTAATTTGTATGCATTCCTTTTAAATAAAAAAACTGTGTTCAACCAATCTCCTCTTTACTGCAGGTCCATAAGGTAGCCCCAGTTGTAGTCAGTTAACCCTTCTTTGATTTTTAAAAAAAAGGAATAAATCAAGCTATAAACAAACCTGCCAGCATATGAAAGGTGTAAACAGGGACAACGTCTTTTAACTTCACTGAACTACATTGAATTAAGAAATGATCAATGTTTCACTAACAAAAGAAGTGTGTGGTGAAGAGGGAATCATCCCTTTAAATAGGGAAAGACCACATGACATAAAGATGCTAGTAAATACAGAAGAACTGGGCCTTGTGTTGAAGGCTGAACATGAACAATTGTGGACACCTAATCTGCACACACAACTACTTGTAAAGTGGGTGCATGCACATGGCCAGTTGGATGCACAATTAGCCCTGTGCACACAATTTACTAGAAGCCAAAGTTTGCACTGAAGAATGTGTTTCTACTACTTATTTAGTGGCACAAGCTCCATATGATATTTTAATAATGTATTCAACAAAGTACTACTCCTGGGGGCAAATTTAGAGGTCCTTACTCAGGCCAATATACCTCCATATTTGGAAGTGGAACGTAGCCTATCCATGGGATCTCTGAGAGGACAGGGAGAGGGGATACAGAAGGGAACCTTCAAGTTTCTGTGGATTTTCTGTTATGTAATACTCATGGGATAGCTGGCATAAATTACTTCAGACGGATTCTGTAGTAAGTAATTTACACTGCATTATCCTCCATGGATGTTTTGGGGCAGCATGGTTAGCTGTTGTGGAAGCTGCTGTAACCAATGTAGTGTGTAGCAAGCAGCTTCCACTCTGTAACAGTACCCACTGGAATCAGCAGATACTGATGCTTGTAATGTGACAAGAATATTATTAGCCTTTGGTCACTTTGACCCATATCAGTGACTGGGGCCAAGAAATAAAATTCCTTCTCTGTAACAAGCACTCTCTTGTGTAGTGGCACAGAAGGTATGGCACAAGAGAGTGCTTGTTACAGAGAAGGAATTTTATTTCTTGGCCCCAGTCACTGACATGGGTCAAAGTGACCAAAGGCTAATAATATTCTTGTCACATTACAAGCATCAGTATCTGCTGATTCCAGTGGATACTGTTACAGAGTGGAAGCTGCTTGCTACATATTCTTACCCCATATTCTTCATAGAGATATTGTTATGCTATAAATATGATATAACTAAGCCCTGGTCTACACTGGGGGCGGGCGGGATCGATCTAAGTTACGCAACTTCAGCTATGTCAATAACTTAGCTGAAGTCGACGTAGATAGATCGACTTACTGTGGTGTCTCCACTGCCGTGAGTCGACTGCTGCCGCTCTCCCGTCTACTCTGCCTGCGCCTCTCGCGGCGCTGGAGTACAGGAGTCGATGGGAGAGCGCTCGGGGGTCGATGTATCGTGTCTAGACTAGACGCAATAAATCGGTCCCCGCTGGACGGATCGCTGCCCCGCCGATCCGGCGGGTAATGAAGACATACCCTAAGATATGTTTTACAAGATGGGTCATGTGAGGAATCATTGGAAAGGTTATCATTTACTGAATGTGATTATCCTATTTGTATGCCTGTATCATTTCTGTATCTGAAGTAAGGCATATTGACTATGTATCAATTGCAAAAGTGTTTTCACCCAGGGAACGCACACCAGACAAAATGCAATCAGTCTGACTGGTTAATCAAAAAACCATTAGGGAGAACAATAGGCCTTTGAAGATGCTAATCTCCCACCTTCCTGAGAAGCTTCCTGGGATGCTGCTTTGACACTGCAGGGTCATGTGAGCATGTGACCTGGTACTGGACACCAACTTGGCCTGCCGGTATTTTTCCACAAAAAGGGTTAGAGACCAAACTGGGAAACAAAGGATTCCTGCCATATGTAAATCCTATTTAAGGAGTGAGTTACTTTAGGTCAGTTCTTCACTGAATCCCTGCCAAGACATCTGCTAAAATCACCTAAGACTGAACTGGGGAAGAGCTAGACCCAGGCTAGAAGGTGTCTGGCCTGTGAAGGGAATATCTGGAATTCTAAGCTGCAAGCAAAATAAGTTTGTCTTCAAGAATCTCTGCAACCTGCTTACAACAACATTTAGGCTGAGAAATTACTACTTGTAGCCAGTTTCCTTAGTGTATTAAGCTTAGTTTGCATGTTGGCTGTATTTGCTCAGTAATCTACCTTGACACCTTGATCTGTTTGCTATCACTTAAAATCTATGCTTCATAGTTAATAAACTTGTTTTGTTTTCTAAAACCCAGTTTGTGCAATTCATAACTGGGAGGGGAGTAAAAAGCTGTGCATATCTTCCTCCACATTGAGGCAAGGGGCAATTTTCATGAGCTTACCCTGTACAGATTTCTGTGCAGCGCAAGACAATACTATTTTGGTTTACACTCCAGAGGGGTTGTGCACTTGAATACTGGGCAATCCCCGAGCTGAGTCTTCCCACACAGAGCTGATCTCAGTGTCTGTGTGTTTTTGCAGTTGGGCATGTCCCCACCTGTCTGTGTGCTAGAGGAGGCTTGAGGGCCTGGCACAGCAGGACAGGGGCAGGGAGCCCAGGCTGGTGGAACGGGCTGGCTCAGTGGGACCCCAGTGCATCCGGTGGCACCCTGGGGTGGGGGTAACCTGTCATACCTTCATTACACATATGGATGCCCCTTTCTTCCAGTGGATTTCCCAAGAACCATAAGGATATTGGAGGATCCATTGTTTTATTGTACAGCATCTCTGGCCTCTTTCACAGGAGTGAAACCACTCTCCCAGTGAAAGAATGAGATGAGTACGCTATGAGTTTTGGTCACCTACATGGGAATATCCTGGGCAGGGGAAACCTTGGCACTCAGTTTTCACTCATCTAACCTACTTTTGAAGTCACGAGGAGTTTGCCTAGATAAGTACTGAGTAAAACTGAGAAAACAGTTCTAAGGCTAGTAGGGTTTGGACCATATCATTTAAATACATTTTAAGTATACTCTATGCCACAGTAATTCTAATAATACGATCATGCTTTGAGATTATCTGGTGGAAGAGTCAGAAAAAGGCATAGCAATTTACAGCCAGTAACTAACTGATGCTCTTAGAAACTCTTGTTTTCCCTATTTTAAAGGTGGAGAAATTGAAGCACAAGAAGGTGAGTTGTCTAAGGTCACATAGCAAGGCAGCAATAGAGCATTCAAGAGAACCCGGAAGTCCTGGTTCCTAGTCCCATACCAGACATTTTGCTCTTTGTACCGACTGTACTTTTGTAAAGAGCATTTAACATTTACAGATGGTGAAGTACTTCCTTTCGTGCTTGTTTTCTTTTTTTACCTGCTTCATCTCTTTCTGCCATCTCCTTCGCTCTTTTGTGGCTTCTCAGCCTAAGTGCCCACAGCGAAACACTGTTAGAGATCCAGAAGTAATCCTTCACCACAGTCCTAAAGCTGACCCCAATGACAGCTGCTGAAATTAAATGATCATATGTTCCCAGCATCCTATCATGCTGGCAGTGGTAGGAAACTCCAGTTTATGTTAATAAGGTTTGGAAAGTGGCCAACATATTTTGTGTGTTTTCCAGCTCTAAAGAGTAGTGAAGCTACCTCTGTCTCAGTAAATTGGAAGAAAATCAACCCAAACAAACCTATTCCGGAAAAGAAAACTGGAACCCACACAAACTCCTCAGGTTTAGCACTTCCATTGGTAGCTGGAGTTTTGCCTATTTCCAGCTTCTCCTAGCCCCGCTATTCCCCTTTCCAAAATAATAATAATAATGGCGGGCAGGGAAGAAGGAACAGTTTCTACAGATAGGCTTCACTCAGCTGGCCCTTGCTTGGAAGTAGGTGCTCTAATACATTTTTTACACTTAAAATAATGTATTATTTAAGACAAACCATCAACTTTCCTCTCTAAATGATCAAATTCACCTATTTATTAGCCCACAGTAAAAAGCCATGGTGAACATTATCAGCCTCTCTTGATGTGCTTCGAAAAGCTCAGTATTAATTGTCATTCCTCCCCAATCCCCATTAGTCCTGAGATGAAAAACAAGCCAGAAATCTGTTGAGAAATGGGCTGAGCCACTGTTGACCTTTGCAACTCTGATTGCTTCAAAGGAGACGCTAATGGAGGTGGAGGAGGCCTGGTGGCACCTTAGAGACTCACAAATTTATTTGAGCATAAGCTTTCGTGAGCTACCTGAATTTCCACTGAATGCATCCGATGAAGTGAGCTGTAGCTCACAAAAGCTTATGCTCAAATAAATTTGTGAGTCTCTAAGGTGCCACAAGTCCTCCTTTTCTTTTCGCGGATACAGACTAACCCAGCTGCTATTCTGAAGCCGCTAATGGAGGTGTTTCCATGCATCTCTTGCTGAAACATATGACACAAGGCTGGAAGTGAAAGCATCATGGCGCACACACAGAGATCACACACAAGTTTTGCAAACCACACACATCTTTGACTATTTCATACTTGGGAGCCTTTTGTTGATGTTTGCCAGCCCACCAGCAAACAAACACGTTCAAGTGAGTTGGGGGGAAAAATAGGCCTATGATCAGACAGTTCAGACTGAGAACTTGGGCTCAGTCCCCCAAATTGATAAACAGCTTATTGAGAGTGTGGTTAAGTGCATAGGTTTAAGCGGTGAGTGTGTAAAGCAAATATAGGTATATAGACTGGTGTGGACTGAAGATGGGGGTGGCTGGAAGGAAGAGCGAAAGAGAGATAAACTAGCTTTTTATTATGAGCTGATGGGCAGAATGTGCGAGCCCAGACAGTAAGTAAAGGCTTGACTCTGACCTTACTTATGGCAGGTTTTACACCAGCATTACTCCTGATTTCAGCTGCGAGAAGCCAGAATAAGGTCCTGGGTGATTTTACATATTCAGATATTCAACTATTTTGAGCTCAGTGAGAACGAATTTCACCCCCATTATATAGTGCATATTAGTTCTGAAATTATAGTTTGAACTTTAGAAAATACACATGCAGTATAATAATTTACACATAACAATAATGCATGATGTATCTAGTATTATATGATTGTTATTTGTAGTACATCTCCCCTCAGAGGCTTCCAGGACCAGGGCCCCCTTCTGTTAGGTTCTTTACAAAACCACGGCAATTAGTCCATCACAGGCACAACTTACAGATACCTGTGTTGGACATACTACTACTGCTGCTAACACGAGGGCCACATATGGTGCTTTTTTGCATAGGCCCTCCCTCCCTTGCTGGGTGACTCCATCCTCTTCTACATATTGTGCTGCACCATACGTAGGCTATACAAGGCTGGATGGAGCCCTTCATGAGTCCTTCTGAAGTGCACAGCTTCTTTACTATTTGTCATCATGGACCTTATGTTTCTGTGCAACCTAACTTGCTGCCATAGGGTGGGTGACAGTTTTGGCTATAGAATGAAAGTCATTCAGCAAGGTTCTTTTGAGCTTAACATCTAAGCATCTCTCAAGAAGTTTAGATCTTACAACGCAGAGCTCTTAGGGCCAGATTATTCACTCCATTCCCATTGTGTTTACAGCAGTGTAACTCTACTAAAGCTGATTAAGTGGAGTGGGGAATCAGGCCTTCAGATTATTGGGTTTCTTATGCTGTGGACTTTCTAATAGCACATCTCTCTTCTCTTTCTCAAATTATCCTTAAGTGATACGAATCATTGTTTTCAGGGCCAAATGTCAGGCTGACTGAACCTAGTGCTATTTTCGGGCTCTGCTAGCTGTGAGTCTCTACTATAAAACGGATTAGTGGTAAGAATAATAGATCTGCACATTGCTGAGACTTCAGCATTTGATTTTCTGCTTCCTGACAAGCCAGGTTTTGAAGAGCTTCTCCATCAGCAGGGGTTGCCATGAGAGACTTCTTTGTGTCTGCTCACACTAAGTAAGAGTATTTCTTACTCTCTCAATATTATTTCTTCGCTTTCTACCTCTACACAATCAGATTTTTCATTATGTGAACAATTGAGATCTCTGGAGAAGAGATTGCTTAGGCTGGAATGAGATAGGAACAATATTACCTTTGGTAAAGGTATTGCCTCTATCATGGTTCTTAGACATAGTCTTCTAATTGAGTACTTCAGTAACTCAGCCAGAGGTTGTGGGGTCTATTACAGGAGTGGGTGGGTGAGGTTCTGTGGCCTGCAATGTGCAGGAGGTCAGACTGGATTATCATGATGGTCCCTTCTAGCCTTAAAGTCTATGCTTCTTAAAAAGAGAATGGAACAGCAGGCTCTTAGAATTTTTCATTATTACTGTAATTAGTTTGCCAGGCCTAAATTTTCAAGTGACGTGCTTTTGGGGTGTCTCATTTTTGTGTGCCATGAGTTTCCTGTAGGGTGCCTAATTTTCAGAAGGTGCTTGCTCAGCCTAACATCCCATTCCTTTTAAGGCATGTTGGGCACTGCAGAACTGAGACATCCAATACATGACTAGTGACACTTGAAAATGTAGGCCCTCTGAATTGGAACAGATAACATGTTCCAGTGAGTTCCCTGAGAAGGCGATTCAGGAGAACATACTACACTGACGCAGATTCACAGCTGGTTTATATTGGCATCCGCCTCTCTCTCTTTTAGACTGCACGCTGCTAGGGGGAGAAATTGTTGTGCATGTGTGTTTGTTTTGTACAATGCCAAAATCATTGTCGGGCACTCACCAAATCCTGTAAATTAATAATAAAGAAGTTTCTGAGTGTAGCTATTCCAATGAGAGAAAGACAAACTCATACAGATAAAATAAGGACTGACCTGAACCTTTGTCCAGACTAAACAAAGCCAAACGGATTTTCCCCCTGACATTTGAAATAGTTTGTTTAGCATTTATGTGGGTTGTTTTCACACGCTGTACTTTTGGATATAGTGGCAGTAATAAAAACACTGAGGAAAAGGCAGAACATACAGTATATTCTGCCTGACTAAAACCAACAAGAAGCATTGGAGATGTCACAAGGATAGCTGATTTTGTAAGAGATTCAACGTGATTTCCAAATCAAAGAGATTCAGACAACATCAAATGTAAACATTTTTTTTTCCAGATTAATGAGCCTAATCCTGCAAGGTGTTGAGCACCTTTCAAAGTGCGTTGAAATCACAGGAGTGAAATCTTGGCACTACTGAAGTCAATGAGAGGCCCTTTGCAGGAAGTGCTCAGCGTCACAGGATTGGGCCCTCACTCAACAGTTTCCTAAGGGAAATCGGGCATTTCAGTTTCTACCACAGCAGAGTAGGTAGCCTGTTCTTCTACTGCAGGTTTGGCTGATGCTGCAGGATCCCAGGGGGAGCAGGACCTGCTGGAGGAGCCATGTCCAGAATTCTCTTTTATGATTCATTTTTTCCATCATGCTCGAGGCTTCCATCACTGAGCTCTCAGACTTCAGAGCATTGTTTTTCTCATTCGTTCACTCTCTGACTTGTGTGCAAGATATGAAAACCAAGTAAGTCTCCAAGGAAAAGAAGCCCTTGTAAAGGAGCTGCTGAGCTTTTGTGCTAAACTACAAATTTTCTCTCCACAAGTGGTGGAGAAATTTAAATTTCCTGTCAGCTCAAGGATGAAATTGTCAAGGATATTTGTAAGCTCAGTCCTTAGTGGAAGTCTACTATACGGAGCATTCACGCTAGCAGTGAAGAGCAAGTCTACCAGGCAAAACTACATTGGGCCAGCAAGTTCACAACCCAGTGGGGCAGTTCACTGCAGACAGAAGAAAGCAATGTCATTTCAAAAGTATGTTCAGCTTATTCACTCTAGCCATTTGGAATTGCCCCACTTGTAGTGGTACTATGCCACACAACTGCATTTGCAAGACTAATGCAGAACTTTCAACACAAAAAGGCAAGCTGAAGAGGCGTCAGCTTGCAAAACTGAAGGAATTGGCAGGATTTAAGTCCCAGAAACAAATCTTCTAGATAATTATTTCCCCTTTTGTTTATTTTGTCTGATTATAGTCAAGAGCCAAGAATATTTCAGTAGCTCCAAAAACTGGAGGCTAACCAGATGTTTCAAAATGGACTTATTCTTTTGTTCAGCCCGCTTAGGAGTGGAAAGAAATATTTTTTCTTCTTTAACCATGCTGATGTTTTGTTTTTATTTTTGCCCTGCTGTCAGCTTATAAAGAAATTGATGAAAACTGATATGGGACAAACATGCAAATTGATGAAGGGTCTTTTTTTTCCCCTCTTGAAAAGAGCAAAATTGCTATGCAGAATTTGTAGAAGTTAAAGAAGAAAGCAATCAGACTGAAAAACTAAAGGTACTGTTCAATAAGGATAAAATCCCGAACAAGGCCGATGTACTATTTGCATTCCACTTATGCCCTTTGAGATGGAACTTCATGGTGCTTGGACTTTTCTTGATCTTCTATGCAGGGTGAATGTCACCCAGAGAGCACGTCTATACTGAAAAATTACATTGTGTTAGAACACAACCTTGGGGTCTTGTGGTAAGTAACATAATATTAAATACAATGGAGCACTTGTGCATAGGTAGAGGCTGGGGTTAACCACAACCAGCTGGCGCTATGTTAAACATGACAGTCTGTCTCACTGAGGAGGACTCAGTTCTAGGTCCTGGCTCTGGTGTTTTGTGCTGCTCAAAGAATCTAGAAAGCTGCCTTAAAGAGGCAGCTGAGGACTCCTCCTGTCACAGAGGAATCCTTGGGTGGCACAAATCTAGCAAAGTTGCTCTATTCTCCAACCCACTCCCCCACCCATTCTTGATGTAGGAGTCAGGGAGGAGGATGCCAGGTGCCCTGTGGAGTACATGCCAGAACCTTGGCCGCTGCAACCTCTGGATGTGCATGGAGTAATTTAGAGCAGCCTAGAAGCTGTTCTAAGTTACACTAAGGGCTGTTTCAGCCCCCCCCCCAGCTAGCCCAGAATCAGGGGGAGCAAAAAGATGGGTGAAAGTCACCTTCTTCTCCTTTCCCCAAACTACACCATGTAGACTTTGCACAGCTGAGGGGCCTGGCCTGAAGTGTTTAACATCATGTTAGTTGACCATGACTCCTCAAGTCATATTCTAATACCATGTAATTTTCCTAGGTAGGTAAGCCCTAAGTGAGTTCCCTCCTTGATAGATAATGGATCTGGGCCAAATTATTCACTCGTGCAACTCCACTGAAGCCAATATGGTCATACCAGGCATGAATTTATTCTTGCATGTTAAAGAAATAATACACTGTTTAACCTAGCTACAGTCATCTACTTGTACCCTCCTTTACATGTTTACCAATTCCTTTTTCTAGGAGCAATTACAAAAATATATAAAAATTAGGGTGCAAGCTCTGTACATCAGCAAAAAATGAACAATTGCAGTTAAAGCAAATGTCCAGTCATTTATTTGTCTGGTGCCTAATATCATAGAATCTCAGAGTTGGAAGGGACCTCAGGAGGTTGTCTAGTCCAACCCCCTACTCAAAGCAGGACCAATCCCCAATTTTTGCCCTAGATCCCTAAATGGCCCCCTCAAGGATTGAACTCACAACCCTGGGTTTAGCAGGCCAATGCTCAAACCACTGAGCTATCCCTCCCCCCTTCTATCTATGGGTGATAGAATATGCTGCTGTGGCACCCTCCACAAAACCATCAGTAAAGTCCTATCATTCTGATGCGAAAGCATTTTACACTCCCTTTGGGCAGATCTAAATGACCACGCTTGCTGCACGGCAACAGAGAATCAGGCCCAATACTTCACAAACCATTCAGATCTTTCAAGTGAGTTCTGTGGGCTAGGGCATGGGCATTTCTGGCATTTAGATGTGTGATATATTGGCCTCCTGGAAACATTTCTCTCACTTCAATCCATGAACTTGTTTCAGAGCTATTTGTACTGGAACCATAAAGCAAACTTTTCAGGACACCATTGATAGGCATTCTAGACATGCTAGATGAACAGGGCAGCTTGCAAGGCAGAATGGATATCAGCACTGAACCACCGCCAGATGAAGAAATAGACAGAGCAGTGAAGCAGTTAAAAATGAAAAAGCTGCAGGAATAGACAGTATAACAGCTAATCTGCTAAAAGCTGGCAGGACACGCCTTATGAAGTTTAAAAAAATATATGAAGAGGTATGGGAACAAGAGGAGGTACCAGATGTTTGGCTAAAGGCAATAGTTGTACCAATCCTGAGGAAAGGAGAGCCTATCGATCCGAATAGATATAAGCTTATAGTCGGTACCAGAAAAAATCATGATGAAAGTAATTGTCAACAGATTAAAGCCCGTTTCAGAGCAAGAAGAAGGTGAGGAACAGTGTGGCTTCAGACCAGGCTGAAGTTGCATTGCTCAGACATTCACGTTCCAAGAGTTGATGGAAAAGAAATGACAATGGTGATTCAAGATGTTTGCTCTTTTCATTGGTTTCATGAAGACATTTGATTTGGTATGGAGGGAAGCATTATGGAAAGTAGCAAACTCATATGGAATGCCAGATAGGATAATTGCAAATATACAAGCTGTGTATGAAGTCTCTGAAGGGCTGTAAGAATTGGTGGAAAATTAAGCAACTGGTTCAAGTCAATGTTTGATGTAGGACAAGGGGGCATGGAATCACCATTGCTTTTCATCATGTACTTAAACTGGACATTAAGAATGTTAGACAAGTTGAAGGGATGGTGTAGAGTTAAACTCCTTACTTTATGCTGATTATCACAGTTTCAGAGTAACTGCACCTATATTCCTTACTCCGTGGTCCACATCAGGAATTCCCAGTCAGGTCTCAAGTCTTCAGCCATCACCTGTCTCTGGGCAGGGACCTTTTTCCCTCTCCCTTCTGACTGGAGGATTTTAAGGCCGCACAGCTCTTCGCCTTACACAGTGATGTCCCAGCAAGCCAGTCTGCCGAAAGGCCAGTGCCTGAGCTATGAACAGGGTATTGCCTGCAATTATAACTTACCACACAGCTCTTTCGAAGAAAGCACAGTTATTCTTAAGGTTAAAAACATATAAAAACACTAAAAGCTCCTACCCATGTGCTACAAGCTTACCAAAGTTCATCCATCAGTCTTAGGGCCCTAGTAGGCCAAAGTCTTTCCAACTCTTCTGCAAGGGTTGGGGTTCATTTGATGGAACAGAAAGCAGTCCCTTGAGTAAGTTTAAACCCAGCCTTTTTTATATCAAAAGCCCTTTCTTCGTCTGTTGGTCTCTGGAAAACCCAGTTTTATCCAGTATGCAAGCCTCCCCAGGAGATGGAACCTCTTTGGAAAGGTTTACAACCTAGGTGATTTGCCTTAATCACACACTCCCCACACATGCTGTTTTTGGTTCTTGGAGGAGCTGTGACTACCCTGCCCCCTTTATCTCTGGTTCACCATATTACATAAACTTAATACTATATGGTCTCCAAAGATACTAGAGGTTGCAAGATCCATCACCCAGATGGTACCGTACACCTGTCAGACCCTTTTGAATTAATGATGATACTCTTCTCTGCCTTGGAAAATTGGTGTAGTCAACTTGGACTTATAATAAATCCCAAGAAAAAGAAGTGGTTGTATCTTAGAAAAGGAACAGTAGATAGAGTATTGAAAAGTAGTCATCCAATAAGAAGTCATCAAACAAGAAGAATCTTATGTGTTCTTAGGAAGGTTGATCAGTGCCGTGGGTTTCATCAAGCCTGAGGTTAAAAGGAGATGTGCTTTAGCCGAAAGCACTGCACAGAAATTGATGGAATTATGAACTGATAAAAACATTGCTTGATATCAAAGTGAAAATTTATCAAACCAGGGGGACACTGAAAAAGACAATCAGGTGATAGAATGCCAAAGAAAATATAGCAAGCACAATCAAGGTCAGTCTGACCTAGCAGTCAACCACCTACTAGATGGTGGGACATCATATGCAGGGACAGACCAATGCTGAGCTTACAGGAGCAACAAGCTGTGGACAGGAATGAATGGCAGTGTGGTACTGCTGTGTGTGTGTGTGTTTGTGCGTGCACAGATGCTCTGGGATGAAAGAGAGGGAGATTGCTAGGCATTGTAGTAATTCTTTTTACTGTTTTTATTTAACACTGGCAATGTGTTTGGAGCTGTTCAGCACACAGAAATAAAGATAGTTCCTGACTCAAAGAGTTTACAGTCTGAAACAGTGGTTCTCAACTAGGGGTACATGTACCCCTGGTGGTTCGCAGAGGTCTTCCAGGGGCTACATCAACCCATCTAGATATTTGCCTAGTTTTATCACCGGCTACATAAAAGCACTAGCGTAATCAGTACAAACTAAAATTTCATACAAACAAAATGAGAAAGCAAGCAATTTTTCAGTAATAATGTGCTGTGACACATTTGTATTTTTATGTCTGATTTTGTAAGCAAGTAATTTTTAAGTGAAGTGAAACTTGCGGGTATGCAAGACAAATCAGCCTCCTGAAAGGGGTACAGTAGTCTAGAAAGGTTGAGAACCACTGAATCCATAGCAGACATACTTATAAATCCAGATGAAAGAGGTGAGGGTATCATTTTAAAAAATTATTACGGAACTTATGACTAAGAAATGTTCTCCAAAAAGCATTACAGCAAATCTTATTCATGGGAGCACTAAAATGTGGTACTGGTGGTCTGAAGCAGGATAGAAGCTGTCAGGTTTGACATATACACCCAACAGGGGATTAAACCAGCATTGCTCTGGCATTACACTGTGAACAAATAATAGTGTTTTTCTTCTAAAATAATTGCATCCTCATAAACTCTGTGGAACCACAGTTTTGAAGTGGGAGACTTAAGTACGACACATAACCCTCAAAGCATGAATGGATCTAATCTTACTATCATTTACAGGGAAAAGAATTAAGATTACTGGGGACTTGCTGCATAGATACTGTGCATAGGATGTAGCAGTGTATGCCATGGATTAACTCAAACTGTCAACTCTGCTCTGGCCTGTTTCTCATTTTGCATGCTCAGCACTTTGACCCATGACATAATGTAGGTACTCATGACTCTGGGAACATGCTGCCCAAAACTAAAGATGAAATCACTTAATCATATGTACTTGATAACTTTTGACATAGCCATTTCTCACATAATTCTTATTGTGTTCCATTGTTTGCAACCTGGTTGTGACTTTCAAGTGTCACATATGGAGATAAACAGTTAAACGGGGGGGGGGGGAAAGAACCTATCGCTGTGAGAGAGATTAGTTAGCAAGATAATGAAAGTTGTGTAACACTTATAGTTCATAATTCAAACAAGTGAAGATCCAGTTATCCTTTGTGTTCTTTTCTCTTTCCAGCAAGGACTTTTCTCCATAATCTTAATCTGTGAACATCCATCCCTGATGCCCACGTGTGGTGCCAGTAAATAATTTACTTTCTCATATATGTTGATGGATGGAAATTATTCTCCATTACACCACTATACATGTACAGACTTACCAGTGGTTTCACTGGTCATTTAGCATTATATGGGGGTACCTCAGGTCAGACTCTTGCCCCTTTACATTTGTATTTGCAGCTAATGGGCTACTCTTGATCTTCAGCAGGTATAAATTGTCAAACCTTCCTTGAGTTCAGTGTTGTTGAGTCCATTTACACCAGCTGAGGATCTGGTCCAATGTTGGGTTATCTCTAGCACTTATTAATACAATTTTTAGAATTTCAAATGACCTTATACAATAAGCAGCCATAGGATATTTAACTTTTCATGTGTAACATCAGATTACCTAAAAATAGACTGAAATGATCAATATTTCTCACTAGTTTCAGTTCTGTTATGTCACTAAGTGTTCTTTGGAAGAACTCAGTTTTACAAAATATGAGCTTGTAACATATTTTTATCATATTGGCTTTTTGCCATAGTAAACAAACTCAATGGAATTAATGTGATTATCGAGAAACATCCAAAATGCATGCTTCAGCAGAATTCAGAAATGTAGTCAGAAAGCAAAGCTTCTGTTGGCTTCCTAGAAATAAACACTAGTTACCGTATATCTCTGAGTGAAAGGGGACTTTTTAAGGGATGGGGGTTGGGTTGAGGTTGGGGGGGTTTGGTTATGAATATCAACGGGCAAAGGAAAAGTATATATTTAAGAAATTTTCTTGTAGTGAATTTAGTGCTTTTGAAAGGTTTACTGGAGACCATAGTCCTCTGCTTGTTTACAAATAAAGCATCTGCAAGACTCTGCAGTGGCTTGATAGGTCCCGTATATCACAGTAAGAATATGCTTCAACCCCTGATCTGTATGGGGTACCACTAGCAATGAGAAGATGGTCCAGTCAGTCCTTGGCCTATTTTCTGAGACTGCCAACCAAGATGCTAATTAAGGAGAGGCAAACCTCCTGGGGTCCAAGTCGTCTGAGTTTGCAAAGCTTTTTTCTCTGTAATTTTAAGCCACATGTTTTTAAGGGGTGATTTAGCTCGATATAAAAAAGAATGTTTCTAGCTAAAGGGAAGCCCGTGGTATGTGATAGGGAGAGCAGAGCGAGGCTGGCTCATGTGCATGAGCTATAGCCACCTTAATGGGGCCTGGTTTTCAGAAAATACTATGAAACCCGCTCTCTCAAAATCAGCCCTCTTGAAGACATATCAATTGGTCACTCAGGAACTGAGACACCCAGAATTCTCAACTGGTGTAAATCAGTATTCAGCAAATGAGGATCTGGCCGAATGCATTTATTGTTTTCAATGGGCTTTTTTCTTGCTGCCCTCTTCTCTGCTCCATTGTTCTTAAACCATTTCCTTCTTCTCACATTACTTTTTTCATTTAATGTTTTTGGTCTCCCTTCCTCCCTTTGGTGCCATCACTCCATTTTTTTGTCTAAGGTAAAGGAATGTAAAGCCAGTAACACATGTGCCATGCCCTTTCATGACATTTGAATAGGCTGGAAATTAGCAAGTACTCTTACCACTAATTCCAGCTGGTACCAGATATAATGGTGATGGATATTCCTTTGTTGGTTGCTTTTTGTTTGGGGATGATTTGCTAGTGAAACATGAACTGAGATCATCATCTCTAAAGACTAGATTGAGTGACAAGGCTCAAGGTTGACTATTTAGTGTGACTGTTCAGTGATAAGTTATTGCTCATTGTGAATAAAAGATGGCAGTTTCTGGCCCTGCAAGACGGACTATTCTTGCAATATGTTAGAACCAGGAAATCTAGAAATTTTGCAAGCAAACGTGTGCTCATGAAATTTGGTCAATTGCTAGAGAAGCTTGGATATGCTTCCGATTCACATCCCTATATTTTTGCATCCTTATCTGAATTGAACTTCCTAGCCCTCACTGATTCAGGAATAAATATTTCCAGTGCTAAATGGCTCACCTGTTCCTACCTTCTTAAATTCATTGCAGTCTTAGAACCATTAATTTTTCTTAGCCTAGCTACCACCTCTTGAGTAAAATCTGCTGCACAGATTTGCAAAACTTCTTAAAATTTAAAATATGTATCAGTGGCTGGTTTTGAGACTTTTTAAAATAATTTCCACCACTAAAAAGAACACATTTAGGTTACCAAGGTATATGAAGAATTTTGTATTCATTCAACCCTAGAATTGTTTCAATTAACCAGACTTTAGTTAATAGTCTCCAGCTACCTGGCTACAGTATGGGACATGATATTCACTTGGAGAAACATATAGCATATTACAAATACATCTAGAGTGGACAGAAGTGTGTCAAACTCCTGTGAAAAGAAGTTACTGAGAAAAAATATACCCATGACGAGTTTGGCAATGTAAACTTTGGAATTCCTTCACATTTCTGTGAAGATGATGGCTGACTCTAAGGTCTACCTTCCACTCTCAGTTACGGTGGTGTAAATCCAGGGTAATACCACTGAATGTAACTTATTCCAAAATCTGGCTCTCAGTCCATTTGGTTAGAGCAATAGCAACACTGCACAGGCCGGGCCCCATGGAACTTGTATTTTCACTGTAGATAAGGCCAGGTAGCCAGATTTGAACATTGCCAAACTTCGTAGGGTCAGGGATTGAAACTGGGATTTTGATTTTGGTTCATCCTTCACAGTCACCAGTCTACTCTCTCACTCCTCTACACTGAAAGACCCTGTCACCCACTTGAAGAGAGAGATTTTAACAAGAAAATTTTTTCAACTCCTCTTTGTTCCCATAATGACAGTTATGCTGTGAAATGACTGATGATACTCTCTGTTGTCCTCACTTAAAAATACAATTCATATTTAGTGCTGGGAAAATTATATTTTCCTGCACTAACCTGCAGACTGCCACCCCTTCAAATCATTTCTTCTTTTAGAGTTTTTAATTGAACCAAGAAAAGTGGCTAAGGAATGACAATTCTTACTATCCCAAAGCTATAAAATCTCTGAAATATTAATGCTCTCTTACCTTCATGTAAACATCACCAAAGAACTCAGTGTTAAAGTGCCTGGACTAGGACTATATGAACTGAATTCCTGAATTACTGAAAGGTCTTTCTGAGTGCCCCCCGAGTGGCAGCTGGCTGTCTCTGAAAAGCTATGTATGTTCATTTTGGTTTTGACATCTTCTGTCAGTATATGGTTTCAGCACCAGTCGCAAATGTCCATTTAGGGACCTTGTGCTCTTGGGAAGCCTGTGTATTCATGCCAATTCCCAGACTGGTAGTGGGACTGAGGGGAGAACCTGGGGTGACTCACAGCCTAATTTCCACCACTAGCAGTGAGAATGAAGAGAAGGCAGCTTGAAGCCACGTGTGAGCCCTTCCTTCCTTTGAAGAAAATCAGCTCCGCCATTTTCCACAGTGACCAGTCCTTTCACCTTCACATGGATAAAATATTCCAAGCAATATCAAACCACTAATATTTTACATTGATGGGCACATCGAAAACAGATGAGTAGCAGTGTTGTCTATAGGCACAGCCCTGGGTGAGAATAAGAGAGACATCGTCTCTTCCTAGCTGTTTCTCTTCCTATCGATAAAGAGCAGCAGGAGTGAGAGGTTTTGGAGCCAGGTTGTTCATCCCATAAGAGAGTTCAAGCTCCTGTAAAATAATGTGATGTCTGGTTCCATCACATGGGCAATATACTCCACTTAACAGGGACATGCTTCATCTGGATAATTACTATCTGAAAATGTACTTAGTCTGAATGAATGGCAATGACTGCTGTTTAATCAGGCCACTAACTGGCAATGTTTCTTCTTAATGTTGATGCATTCATGTTGTGACAGGTTGACCCCCACCCCGGGGTGCCACCTGATGTACTGGGGTACCACTGAGCCCACCTGTTCCGACAGCCTGGGCTCCCTCAGTCTGTCCTGCTGAGCCAGGCCCTCAAGCCTTCTCCAGCACACACACAAGTAGGGGCACACCCAACTGCAGAAAGACAGACACCGAAATCAGCTCTGCATGGGAAGACACAGCTAGGGAATTGCCCAGAACTCAAGTTCATACCCCCTCTGGAGAGTAAACTGAAAATTGTTTTGTCTTGCACTGCACAGAAAACTGTACAGCGTAAGCTCATAAAATTTGCTCCCTCCCTCAGTGCGGAGGAAGATATGCACAGCTTTTTGCCCCCCAGTTATGAATTCCACAAACTGGTTTAGAGAAAACAAAAACAAGTTTATTAACTACAAAAGATAGATTTTTAAGTGATTATAAGGGATAGCAAACAGATCAAAGATTACTAAACAAATAAAACAAACATGCAAACTAAGCTTAATAGATTAAAGAAACTGGTTACAAGTAGTAATTTCTCACCCTAAATGTTGTTTTAGGCATTTCTTTCACAGGCCAGACACCTTTTCCAGCCTGGGCTCAGCTCTCCTCCCCACTTTTGTCTTTGTTTCTTAGATGTTTCCAGCAGTCATCCTGGGTGGGGATTCAGTGAAGAAAGACCTGGATTAACTCACTTCCCTGCCTGAATTACGATTTACATATGGTGGGAATCTTTTGTTTCCCAGTTTGATCCCCACCCTCTATTAGTAGAAAAATACTAGTAGTCCAAGATGGAGTCCAATACTGGGTGACGTGATCACACGACCCTGCAGTATCAAAAGCAGCCATGAGTCAAAGGCTGTTTGCAGCATCAGAGGAAGGTAGGAGATTAGCATCAAAGTCCTATTGTTCTCCCTAATGCCCCATCCAGGCTGACTGCATTCTGTCTGGTGCACATTCTCCAGGTGTAAACCCATTTGTAATTGTTACATAGTCAATATTCCTAAGTTCAGATACAGAAATGATACATGCATACAAATTGGATAATCATATTTGGCAAATTATAACCTTTCCAGTGATACCTCACATGACCCATCTTGCATAGAACACATCTTAGTTATGCCATATTCATATCATAACAGTATCTCTATGAAGAATATGGGGCGTAGTGTCAGACAGACAATGTCAGGTGATATTTAATTAGTCATTATATTAGAGTGGAACTCTAAGAGTTGGGGAAGATCCTTGGTCCCAACTCTGTCCCATGGTAGACAATGAACACAGAACTGGCCTAACATAGCAGATCAGGATTCCCCTTGCACAGGGGAAGCCCTGGATGATGTAAAGCCAGTATAGCCACATCTGTGCCACTGCATACTGGCCCCTCTAGTGTACAAATGTGCCAGAGCTGGAGGAGATGTGGTCAACACTGCACTCCAGTTGTTCAGGGCCAACAGAATAGCTCATAGCCAGCCATCGCAGTTGGCACGAGTTTACTCTATGACCCCAGAATAGCAGAAGGGTGGCAGAAAACCACTGATGCTTCCTCTATCCCTTTCCTCAGGTATACGGAGTGGAGTTCAGTAGGGTTAAACACTACTAGGTACAGACATTTCTATCTTCCAGCCAACATTTGTGGAGAGTTTCCAGTAGCATGTACAATCATGTAACTTAACACATGCTAAAACACAACTAAAAATTCAAGCATAGGCGTGCTCTTAGAGGCCAATGGTGGCTCTCTGGTACTGTGTTTCAGTGTTTTAGATTTTACTGGTTTAGTAGTATCCACTCATGTGTGCGGTGGACTCTTCTCAGCAGTTATGGTGTTCCTTTTGAAGTTTCTCATTAGCTGCATTTCTTGTGGCTCCCTGTAGTTTGCCTTTGGACAGTTATCACTGTCTGAGTTTCCACTGTACTTGAAGGGCCAGTGTAAATCAGCTTCACTCCATTGATTTCAATGAAGCTACATTGATTTACACCACCACTGGATCTGGCCCTCAAAATACCCAACTCTGTATATGTCACTGAAGTGAAACAGCTACTAGAGTATCAATAATATCCTAATGCACGGTGGAAGTCTGAGCGCAAATGTATGAATTAGCTAAAGATTAACCAGGATGCCAGCTGAGCTTTGATTCACCTGAGAAACATTGCCAGGCTGAGATCCAAGCTCAAACCAAGCGACGCCAATATATTTGCTTATGTCTCCATCATTCCTTGTCTAGTAATTTTGCTTAATAAAGAGCTTTTCTGCATATTGAAGGGCTCTCCTTTCAATGTGAGTCTCAGTGATTGTGAATTCCAATTTGGAACAGAATACCTCTCTTACATTTTAGTCCTGAAGAGTTCCTTTCTTAAGATGATGTGAGATAGTCTAAAAAAGATATTACTGCTATTTAATGCTCACTTGCAGCTCAGCAAAGTCTTTACAGCATGTGAGTCTTTATACAAAGGGCAAAACAATTATTAATTAAGTTGAACAAAATAATGTTGCTTTTAAAATTCTCAGGCAACTGCTCTTGAAACAATGCTTTTGCTAGAGAGGTATATTTTCAAGGTGTTTTTATAATGCCTAGGTATGCACTTCTTGACAGATGGATTTTCTGCTGCGGGAATGTGTAGTAAAAGATGAATGAATGTATTAGCTTTGCATGGATCTGTGCTTATTCTTATATTTTCAAAGCATTGCAAAGAGCTCCAGTGGGCCAACACCTATTAAAATCAGTGGGAGTCTTAGCGCTAAAGACTAGCAGGTCTCTTTAAAAATGTTCCCATTATTCTTGATTTGAAAAGTAAATCTGTTAAGCTTTGTTAATCATTTAAAATGTTTAATTTAGATACACTGTACTATAGCCACATCCTTCTGCTGCAAATTAACTCCTGACCAGATACTTTCATTTTAAAATACCCAAATATTTTTTTAGTGCTGCGTTTTATGATCAAAACATTTCCATTCATCCATCAGGCCAATACGGAATGTGGTACGGATCTTGTAACTGACTGCACACAGCTGCACCCCTGTGACTTCAGTGGCGCTCCTTACAGTTGCAGAGATATGCCAGTGAGCAGTCAATTGCAAGCTTGGGGCCTTTTGTTTTGTGTAATGTGATATAAAGTATATTATCTGTACATTCACTAAGGTTCCCTTAGACTATGACTCCATTAGATTCCCTTAGATCTATTCATACTCATTTATTAATATAAACCAAAGTAACTTATTACATGCTGAGGATGATGGCTAAAGTGAGGCCCAAAGCTCAATTCTGTACACCCCCCAGTAGTTGTTTTCCTTTTTATATGTCTTCTTTTGGCCGTTGGCGTGGAATTCACCAACCTAGACTTCCTTCCACTCAAGTAAACTCTGAAGTCCAAATTATGAGGTGAAGTATGCGTGTGAGGGGTAAGTTACATTTTTTGGGAAAGAGTCTAAGAAAATAGGTGATGTTCAGAGGTGACTTGAAGGGAGTCTAGACTAGGGCCTGGTCTACACTGTGCGGGGGATCGATCTAAGATACGCAACTTCAGCTACAAGAATAGCGTAGCTGAAGTCGACATATCTTAGATCGACTTAGAATCACTTACTTCACATCCTCGCGGTGCGGGATCGACGGCCGCCGCTCCCCCGTCGACTCTGCTTCCACCTCTCGCCCTGGTGAAGTTCCGGAGTCGACAGCAGAGCGATCGGGGATCGATCACTACCCGCCTATCTGGCGGGTAGTGTAGACATGGCCTGAGAGTCTAAATTGGTGCAACATGGGTGCGGTAGAAGAAGAATAAGGTGTAAGGTATTCCACTTACTTCCCTTCTGAATTTCGCCCAGTATGTACAACTGTTTATTTTAAAGAACATCAAGAGTGCCCAGAGCCTTAGGAGGGGAACTCTTTTTAGCAGTTTAGTATACATTTAAATAAATAAATTAAATAAAGGCTGGCCTTTCTAAGACCTTGAATTATTAATCTCATTCATTATTATTATTGTGCTGCAGAGTGCTGGGTATTTTACCAAAATGTATGAAGACAGGGTCCTTGCTTTTAAGAGTTTTCAGTCACATTTGTGCACAGCTCAAAATAAGGGTCAGTGTGGTTCCACCCTGCACTGTGGAGCACTGGGATGCATTCTATCTCAAGGAGACCTCTCCCGGAAGTCCCCACTGTGCTTGGGAAGCATATCTGCTACAATGCTTCTGTGCTGGGTGCAGTGTTCTCTATGGTGGTCCCGATTTGTGGACTGGTGCAGGGCATGGAGAGGGCAGGGTCAGTGTGCAGCTTCTTTCCCTCTTCTTTTGAACTGGTGGGAAGGATGAAGGCCAAGGGAGAAGGGACAGAATGGTCTCTCCCCATCTCAAAAATGCAAGGACAGTCATTCTGCATGTGAGTCATGCAAATGCTAGGGAAGACTCTATGTCCTCCTCCCATGCTGTGCCCCATGCAGAATCTGGCCCTAAGCAAGTCATATGCATATCAAGGCTAGGAGATGGGAAGTAATGAAAATCCAAGCGATTGAGCAGGGTGATCAAGAACACTCCTGGTTAGCTCCAGGATTTTTCTGTTTTGTGATGATTTATGTCTTCAATGCATGCAGCACTAGGGTAGGTCTTTTGGATTAGATGGATTTAAGGGGAAATTTGAAGGTGGAGTGGAGGGACATGGCAGACTGGGTCAGAAAAAGGACTCCGACTACAGTATATAGGGCGAAGTGGAAGAAGGGCAGGAGATTACCAATGCCTCTGTCCATGCAGGTTGTTCTAAGACACCTTTTACCTTAGTATCAAAGGATCATACAAAGTTAAACAGAAGAGTCCATAACAAAAAGTTTGCTGTTGTTTCCCATGATCAAGGGGAATTAATCTGAGTATTCAAGAATGTAAGGGGGTGAAAGTCCAAGAAGTGCCTGAAGGGGAGGTAGCTTGTATGGGTCAGTACAGAGCAGTGGGCAAAGTAGGGAGCAAAAGGTAGTAGGTTTCCATCATACATGTGAACAGTGTGGTGTTGCAGTGGTGATATGGGATAACTGTGAGATCCATGCTGTCCCTAGAGAGGGGCATGTTTTATAGCGGCACATATCCTTCTCTCACACGTGCTTCACCTCACTTCTGTCATTCAGTGACAACTCAAAAATACAGTGGCCACAGTCCTGGGCAGCATCACGCTCCGCATAATGCAACTCAGAAGTCAGGGGCAGATGGTTTTATGCCACTTGTATTCCTCTCCAATCCTGGGACCAAACAAACACCAGCCTGGTCCTCAGCATCAGATAGTGCCACCTCTTCCTAACCTTGGCTGCTAAATCCTCAAGAGTCCATTAAAGCACCCAGGTATAAAGATGCACCAGAATCTGGACTCATTTTCCTTCCAGAGACGGCCCACATGCTGTACACTCTTAGGCGATTCCATCCTGAACTGGTCCCTTAGGCCAGCATTATGCCTGGGAGAATGGCCCAAAGCAGTCAGAATGGCACTGAGAAACTAGTGTGTTAGCTGTATCGTAACTAAACATTCTTAATGTATACAACAACCAGGATGCTGACTGGAAATTGCTTGGCCCTTGGAGAAAAAACGGTTTGGCAGGAGTGTCATGTTCTACATATGGGTCACTTAAACAGAACTACTCACACAGCCTTACTGTATTTGTAAACCATTTATATTTAGAAGTTAAAATAGCTACCGGCCAACATTTCAGCAATATTTCCCTTCTGTTTCCGCTCACAGACAGTGATTTGATAAAAATTAATTAAAAGAAAAGGATACAAGGAGTAATTTGTGAAAGTTAATGTCTAAATATATCTCTGTCATTTTCTTCCTTTCAGGAGGTATCTCATTGCCTCTCCATAGTTTTATCTGAAAATTTCTGACTGCCTGTGTTAGGCCCCAATCCTGCATTGTGCTCCTTGTAGGCAGAGAGCTATGCCTGTGTGGAGCCAAATGGTTTCTCTTTCTTAGCTCTGTTTTGTCTGTGGGTCCCTGTATGTGCTGTATGTGATTGATGAGTACACCAAGAATAACACTGGTGGTGTGGAGGTCAGAATTTGGACCAAGGTATGCAGCCCCCATCCAGGGGTTGGCAGGCAGAGGGTTAATACACTTTTGCTTAGCAAAGATAAAACCACAGCTGCATGCCCTCAGTACAGGAATTATGAGGGAACCAAACTGTGAGGAAAGTGATGCTGGGCTCATCTGTGGTGAATAATGTAATCTCCCCAAGATGTCATAAGGGGGATGTGCTCTAAGGCCTCATGAGTAGTTTGCACTAGGAGTCAGGATGTTTATTTTAGGAATGTGGACTATGGAAAAAATAGCTGTGTCTCCATAATAGTGAACTTGTTTTGCCTATTTTAGGCCCACTAGCATGTTAATGGGTTTGTCCTTTCCTTAGGATAGGTTGCAGGGGAGAAAAGGGAAAAGATACCCTAGTTTTAAAATTGCAGTTGAAAAGGGGAAGAAAGTGGACAAAATAAAAAGCAACTGCAGAGTGAGTTGAAAGTGAAGGAAAGGAAAGATTTGGTGTGGGGGGAAAACCCACATAAAGATAACACTGGGCAGCAATTTGAGCCTGCCTGACTACTGGAAGGTTTTTCTATTTGCAATACAAAACCCAGCCTTCTCTTTAGCTTGAAGAATATGACTAAAAATGGATTTTCCCTCGGTAAAGATGAGTGTAACTTATAAGAGAAGATTTGCATGCTTAAAATAACGTTATAAACATTGTGAGGGAGTTTTACTCTCCCTAACATACACTTATATACGCACTCTGTGTGTGTGTTGTGATTGTACATGAGCATGGTACTTATACAGGCACTCAATGAGAGCATATGCAGAGAAAATTGTCCGCAGTTAATATACATCTAGCTAAAAAATGTTGCTGGGTGACAGGAAAAAGCAACATCTTTCTGGGCTGTCTAGGGAGCAGGATTCTGTCTCTGATCTCTGATGCTGGGAACCCGTGGGGCTGATCTCAACAGTATCCCTAACAAATTACCCTGACCTTCCAGATTTTACTCAATGCTCTGCAAAGTGAAAGGCAGCAGATTTACAGGACCATTCCACCTCAGTGACCCTAAGAAACTATTTAAACCAAGAAAGTCACCGATGGGAAAAGCTTTAAAAAAAAGCGGGTTTTCTCCATGTTTCCAAAGCTATCAGAAATGTGCCAATAGGTTTACGCTCTTATTCTATACAGGGGGGAATTATACACAGCTGTAGAGTTTTTCAGGACTCTGGACCAGAGCTATGAATTTTTTGAAAATGGCTTTCTCCACCTCTAGCATCATGCCAGAATAACAGTAAGAGCTTAATAACCTGGGATCAAACAGTGAGACTCAAGGACAGAGTACAACTTATTTGTTAAATAGGTAGTCTAAGGCCAGGAACATAGTATCAGGGTAACAAAAGAGGTTTTTTGGCTGAAAGAAAAATGTGTTACTCGTATAAATAACAGGCTTGGGCAATATTCCAAAATCTGCTCCAAGTGAGTATGTGGAAATGTCCATCATTGCTATGATAAAACAAACTAATGACATGTGTAACGTCTGTTCCTTTATTACTGAAAATCTTTGAACCCATATTGGTCTGCCAAGGAAACAGAAGATGAGGTAGATAAGAAACAACTTAATTAGGCCAACAAAAATTGGCAATGTGCAAGCTTTCATGTCAAAGGACTGCTTTCCTTTAAGTACTGGCAAATTTCTGAGCATCACGGTGAAATATATGTGCGATCACAGAAGTTAGAGAAAGAAAAGATATTTTTGATTAATTGACTTTGGACACCCTAGAAACATAGGTTTTAAGGTAACAAGGAATTATAATAATCATCTAAAGTCTGACCCCATGTATCACACAACCATAGAATTTCACCCAGTAATTCCTGCACCAAGTCCATAATTTCTGTTTGAGAGATAGCGTATCTGTAGGAATAATATTGTGTCAATACAAATGACATCTTTACTCCTACTAATAGTCCTATGACTGCTTCACATCTTTACTCACACCAATAACTTTAATGGGGCCACTTGTTTCTCTGTGAATAATGGTTTGTAGAATCGGGCTCTGGGATAGTTCCTATTATAAAAATGAAGCTTTTTAAATACAAAATACAACTGTAGAATGCAAATGCAAATATGAGGCCTCAAACCTTGCATAACTGTGTATTATTTGTTAATCGACTAAAGGTGTCATTTTATCTTCCTTTGTTGCTCATAAACCTTCTGAAATGTAGTGCTCTCCACCAGAATATTAGGCATGAAGCTGGTTGCAAAACAAAAACAAATCTCATGATATTTCCTTTTCATTTTTTTCTATGTGTATTCCAAATTTTGTTTTAATGGAGATTTTCCTACCAGTTGTAGCCATGGGCCATTCCCTAGAATAAAGTAAGTGCTATCACAAGTGTCTATTTGGTGCCCATCATAAGTCTTAAATAGAGACATTCAAAGTCTTAAAAAGAGAGGTCAAACACTGTGGTGGCCTGTGACTCCACCACTCACTTGGAAGGCCTGGCCAAGGGGCACATCCTGCAGTTGTTTCTAAAAAGAACCCGGTGTGTGCTTAATTGGATTTCCACAGGAATCAAATTCTAGAATCAGCTACTAAGATAGCTCTGCCACCAGCACCCACTACTTTGTAAATACAGTACAATGAAGCATATATAAAGAACATGTAACCCATACACCTTCTGGGCGTGGTGGTGTGTCCCATCTAGTGGCACCGAGACCACTTAGAGAGATAAAATGAGTCTGCTCTACAGCCTCAGCTAACAGGCAGTTGGCTTTTAGCTCATGCGGTAGAGGCTCATGCACTAAATTCCAGAAGTCATCGGTTTGATCCTGCCTGCCGACGACCAGGGTCTGTCAGTGTTACAAACACATCAATGCTCTCAGCTCCTAAAGGTCAACTAAAATGCAAGACAAGAATACTTGGTAACTATTGCCAAGCTGGGTGGCAGATACCTCACCAGTTCATCTTTGTTGAAAGTGAATTGCTTCCTTTATAGATCTGACTTTGCTCCACAATGAGCAAAACCTGACTTGGGACAAAGAAGGGGAAATCTTTACAGTTGCAATTCTTCAACAAAAAAACTTCAAAAACAGACTCCAACGAGAGACTGCTGAATTGGAATTAATCTGCAAACTGGATACAATTAACTTAGGCTTGAACAGAGACTGGGAGTGGATGGGTCATTACACGAAGTAAAACTATTTCCCCATGTTTATTCCCCACCCCCACCCCCCACTGTTCCTCAGACCTTCTTGTCAACTGTTGGAAATGGCCCACCTTGATTATCACTACAAAAGGTTTCCCCCTCTCCCCCCTTCTCCTGATGGTAATAGCTCACCTTAAGTGATCACTCTCCTTACAGTGTGTATGGTAACACCCATTGTTTCATGTTCTCTATGTATATAAATCTCCCCACTGTATTTTCCGCTGAATGCATCCGATGAAGTTAGCTGTAGCTCACGAAAGCTTATGCTCAAATAAATTTGTTAGTCTCTAAGGTGCCACAAGTCCTCCTTTTCTTTTTACAGGGAAAGCTTTCTTTTCTTGTTCCTTCAGAGCCACAACCGAGTGGTCAAGTAGAGATAGGATGGAGAAGTGGCTTAGGTGTGTCTTTTGGAAGGTAAAATGATGGGTCTGGGACACCACCATTCCTAATGTGTTTTTATTTACAAATACGATCTTTAGTAGCAAAAGCAACATAGGTCAGCCCTGTACACTCACATGAAAGTTACAGCAGGTGCTTCTCTTCCTTGAACAAATTCATTGTTTGATTTTCACCCTACAGAGAATCCTTGCATCATGCTACCCTATTTTTTGTCTAGCCAGTTCAGCACCAGCTTTGCATGCCAGTAGGTTGTCTATCAGGCTGGAGAAAGGAGGGAGTTGGCAGGGATTTGAGGAAATTTTTATTCTTTGGCTTGCAGAAAAATTGGGTTAAAAGTATTTTATTGTTGACAAAAATTTCCCCAATCAAAAATAGTGCATCATTGACACTCACCAGTTAAATACAGCTCACTGTGGAAATATCTGACTGGACTACCCTACACAACCTCTACCAAACACAAAGGTCAGAAATTAGCAGCATCAAGAGCAATTGAACTCTCTCTTTATGTATTTAAATTCAACTTGAAAGCAGAGAGTATAGGATTTTTGTAAGGAAGTTCACTGCTGAAGGGGATAAGGAGGGACATATATATATTAGGAGAAGTAGAATTCACAGACCCCTTAAAGGGAGAGAAATAACTTCAATTTTATTTTAAAATGCACACAAATCCTTTTGCAAACAGGAGTATTTTGTCCTGTTTTACTCATTTGTCTTGTGGGGTTCTTTCATAAGCTGCACACGCCTTCTTGCCAGAGTAGTAATGTCAGATGCAGGAACATGTCTCTTTTATGATATTGAGAAGGCACAAGTCATGTACACAAATGCAGGAAATATTTATTTGTGTTTACTAGATATTTAAATGGTTGACTACAAATCATTTAAAGATTCCTGTGGCATGAATCATGCCACAGTTTCACATACAAGTAGAAACATTATGTATCTTATTGAGTTTTTAAAGCACTAATGAATGTGAACTATACAACAGAGTTCAGCTGGACCTTTTCACCCCTTCTAATATATGCTGTGGGTATTTAATATTCCTCACTAGGGAGTAATGCTGGTGTACAAGTCAGTAATATATTAGGGACTGGAGCCATGAACCTACTGAGAACATAAACTAAACTGATTTACAATTTTGGTACATTACAAAAAGGACCATTATTGTGGGGTTAGAGATGTCAAAGTTGGTGACCTGGTAGAATGAAGTATTCCCTGCCACATAGTCCACCTTGGAAAACTAATTGACAGAGATATAATCTTTTAGAAACTTGTTTTTCTCCCACATTAAATATTGTTTTAAAAACTTTTTTTTTTAAATCAGAGTTTTTGTGAAACCGATTGTAAAACAGGAATTATTTCCAGGTATAGTTTGCAGTAGATAGGAAGGTGGGCAAGTGTGTTTACCAAAGTCAGATCTTAATCATTGGGTTACTTAAATGCATTGATGAGGTTCATATGATAATTTTTGGAAAAGTGAGTTGCTACTTCCCAGTTAGGTGCAGCACTAAAATGATACAGCAGGATGTGACCGGTTTGAGGGCTTGGAATATTTAAAAGGTGTAAATAGTTCACGGAGTATCTTTTTCAAGAACACTCCTGAAGGATGCTCACTGCCACTACTAAGCAGCTGTTCTGCATGTAAGGTACTAAGGTACAGGATACCGGAACAGATTGTGCTCTCAGTTACACTATCATAAATTAGGAGGAACCTCGCTGAAGTGGTTAGAGTTCTCAAGATTGGTACCAGTGTAAAATGAGATTAGAATTCAACTTCAAGAATCCAAAATTAGACCTATGAAGCTTTTTCTGCACTCACTCACACTGGTTTCACACCCATGTTAGTTCAAAAACTTAGTGGAGTTACTCCTGATTTACGCTGGTATAAAGGAGATGAGAATTAGGCACACCATCTATTTTGAATAAATGGGCTGCTGATGACATGCTGATGACAATCCTATGTGAGGAGGAACAACTCCTTCATGGCTCACTTGCTTTCACATGATTCATGATCATTTTTCTGTTTTTAATAATTAATGACACCACTATTATACTAAAAGGAAAAAAATGATTTATCATTAATTAATTTCTTCAAATGTATAAAAAAAATGTCTGTAGGTGCCCATCCTGCGCTGTGGGCACCTGTCTCATAAATTAAATACACAGAGAATGGCTACCCATAAATATAGCCATCCACAGACATTAGCCCACCCCCTTCTCAACAGCTGGAGTAAAGGAGGTAAGGAAAAGAGGGGCCTTGCAGTAGGCCCAGAGAGTTAGCAAATCCAGGCTCTGGCAGAGGAAGCGGGGAACCAGCTGAAGACCCTTCACAGAGAACTTGGGTTCAAGCACCACTGCTGATCTCAGCTGTGACAGTACATCATGGGGAGAGAAGTGATCTCTTAGGCAGGCAGGTCCCAAATAATTTAGGGTGAAATTCTTACCCCTGCTCCAGCCCCTACATTCTGGAGTGGAATAATGGGGCTTTAAAAGCCCCAGTTCTAGCTGGAGAAGAATCTCCCCAGGGCATATTACTGAGGAACAAAGCTGCAGGATGCCTGGCAAAGAGGGCGTGCCTGGGGTGGGGCTGGGAGCAGGAAGGGCATGTCGGGGCAGGGCTGCAGCGTATAGTGCTCTGGAGATTCTGGCCAGTGCTGCTACAAGACGAGGTATGTGGGGATAGCCTGCCGTAATGTAGACAGCCATGTAGGCCTGTCAGAGATACAGTGGGGGACACAGAGGCCCCAGAAGCTCAAGCTGAAGATTGGGAGGGTACAAAGATGGCTTAAAGCTATTTTAGCCCCTTCTCCCTCTTGGCTGTGAGTTCTCTGCTGAGATCTGCCCAGAATCTCACCCTTAGAGCTTTTTAGGTTAAAACAAATGGAATCCTACTCTAAGCTTATTGGAAGCTAGCGCAGATCCCAGAGCACTGTTTAAGTGTGCTTCCAATGTGCAATTTGCTTAATAAGAAAGTCACTGTGTTCTACACTAGCCTTGGCTTCTGGATGGGACACAACTCACATACTGTGCTATGTAACTGAAAGGAGGTGTCATTCTGTGTTCTGTTTATTGCACCTTTATGCAAAGGTGTCTCCCAGTCTGTCACAGGGTGTGTTGTGAGGCAAAACTATTAGTAACTTCAGTGTGAGTACTGACTGAATACAGATAGTAGGATTTGGTCGTTATGGCAGTAATTGCATATCAATAACTGAGCCATAAATCAAAGTACCTAAAGAGGAGCTGGGGAATTATAGACCAGCCAACCTAATTTTGATACCTGGAAAGGGATTGGAACAAACAATTAAACAATCAATTGGCAAGTTCCTAGTGGAAAATATGTAATAAGAAATAGTCAACATGTGTTTGTCAAGAACAAATTATGCCACGCCAACCTAATTTCCTTCTTTGACAGGGTTACTGGACTTGTGGAAGGGGGGGAAGCTGTAGACATGCTATATCTTAATTTTAGTTAGGCTTTTGATCCAATTACACATGACATTCTCATAAGAAAATTAGGGAAATGTGGTTTAGATGAAATTGCTATAAGGTGCACATATAACTGGTTGAAAGACCATACTCAAAGAGTAGTTATCAATGGTTTTCTGTCAAATGGGAAGATGTATCTAGTGGGGGACATGTAGGGGTCTGTCCTGGGTCTGGTACTATTCAATATTTTCATTAATGACTTGAATAACAGAGTGGAAAGTATGCTTATAAAATTTGTGGATGACTCTAAGCTGGGAGGGGTTGCAAGCACTTTGAAGGACAGGATTAGAATTAAAAACAACCTTGACAAATTGGAGAATTGGTCTGAAATTAACAAGATGAAATTCAGTAAAGACAAGTGCAAAGTACTACACTTAGGAAGGAAAAATCAAATGTACAAATACAAAATGTGGCATAACTGGCGAGGCAGTCATACTGCTGAAACATATCTGGGGGTTAAATAGAATAGGAGCCAATAATGTGATGCAATGCAAAAAAAAAAAATTTCTGGATTGTATTAACAGAAATGTTGTAAGTAAGACACAGGAGGTTGTTGTCTTGATCTACTTGGTACTGGTGAGGCCTCAGCTGAGGTACAATGTCCATTTCTGGGTACCACACTTTGGGAAAGATATGAACAAACTATAAAGATTTCAGAGATGTTTAGAAAACCTGTCCTATGACGAAAGTTAAAAAAAACTGGGCATGTTTTGAGAAAAGAAGACTGACCTGATAAGAGACAAGGTGGGTGAGGTAATATCTTTTACTGGACCAACTTCTATGGGTGAGAGAGACAAGCTTTCAAGCTTACACAGAGCTCTTCTTCTGGTCTGGGTAGTGTCACAGCTAAAATACAAGGTGGAACAGATTGTTTAGCATAAGTCATTAACACATATTTCAAGAGACCATTCAAAGTGAAGTGGCCTATTAACACCCCTCTAGACAGAGGGAGGAAAAGGGTGGAGGGATGTAAGTAGGTTATAGATTGTTGTAATAAGCCATAAATCCAGTGTGTCTGTCCTGTCCATGATTTTTCATGTCTAGCAGAGTTATGAATTTAAGTTCCCTGGCTGGTCTTTTGAAAGTGTTGTGCAGGTTTCCTTTGAGGATGAGGACTGATAGGTCAGATGTAGAGTGATCGCTTTGTGAAAATTGTTCACCCACAGGTGATGTGGTGTTTTTGTCTTTTATCATTTTCCTGTGTGAGTTCACTCATTCATTTGAGAGCGTAGTGATTGTCTGGTTTCAGCCACACAGTTGCTATTGGGGCATTTAGTGCACTGGATGAGGTACACCACATGTTGTATAGGGTCCGTGGATCTTGAAAGATGTTTTCGGGGAGTGTGTGTGTGTGTGGGGGGGGGGGGGGGTTGATCACTGTCGCAGTGGAGGTATGTCTACAGGTTTGCATCTGTTGTTCTGGCAAGGTCTGGTGCTGCTTGAGTTGGTGTGTCTTAGTTTGTGGGGAGCTTGCTGATGGTGATGAACTTGGAGAGGCTGGGAAGTTGTTTGAAGGCCAGAAGAGGTGGTTCAGGAAAGATTTCTTTCAGGATGGGATCCTCACCGAGTATGCGTTGTAGCTGATTAATCAGCTCCCTGTATCGGCTCCAGTGTGGGGTGGTAGTTGACAACTAGGGGTGCGCAGTCATAGAGGGTTTATTTCAGTACTAAAAAAGCCTCTCTTGGGGTATTTCGGTAGCCCATTCCATCATATGATCTACTTCTCTGGCCTTCAAATATGTTCAGGGCTCTTATAAAGAAGATGGTGATCAATTGTTCTCCAAGTCCACTGAAGGTAGGACAAGAAAAATGGGCTTAATCTGCAGCAAGATAGATTTAGGTTAGATATTCAGAGAAGCTTTCTAACTATAAGGATAGGTAAGCTCTGGAATAGTCTTCCAAGGGAGGTTGTGGAATCCCCATCATTGGAGGTTTTTAAGAACAAGTTAGACAAACACCTGTCAGGGATGGTCTAAGTGTACTTGGTCCTCCCTCAACACAGGGATCTGGCTTGGATGATCTCTCGAGGTCTCTTCCAGCCCTAAATTTCTATGATTCTATGATTCTGTGTTTATTTCAAAATTTAATACCTTGCATTTAGAGGAAGATATTTTCTGAGAAACCTGCAAGATATTTCAGCATGTATTGCCAGATTATATCTATTTCAGACAGTAGTTAAGAACTGAAAAGACTGTAAAGCTGGCAGCTATTTTTGAGAGAAAAGCTGGGTGAGGTAAATGGACCAACATGTATGGGTGAGAGAGACAATCTTTTATTTGTACCCATAAAGATTCCACTGAATGGGCCTTTCCTCTCTACTCCAAGCTGTTATGTCATTAGATAACAGTGTAACCGATCTGCCAGTCAGAGTTGGCAGTAAAAAGGGCCGGGTTCAGTATCTAGGGGTTCCTTTTCAACAATGCAACATGAAACTGACTGGAGCCCCCACCCAGTGACCTGGGACAATTACACACCACCCCCTGGGAACCTCTAAGAGGCAATACTTCCTCTCACACACGCACAGAGTCTGAGTGTAGCAAAGAAGCTTTTAATAAAAGGAGGGAAGTAACTTGGCTTTAATTTGGGAAAACACCGCTTACAGGATTCATAAACATAAACCATGAGCAAAAGACCCCACCCCCAAGTAAGTTGGGCAGTGTCCTTTTCCCTCCGGTTCTTAAGTCCAACAACCAAAAATCCCTTTAATGTGCCCGTCCCTTCTCTGCACTCCACTCACAGTTCTTGTCCTTGATCAGGGCAGACCTGGAGTCCAGAGGTGCATCTGCAGAGTTGACCTCCCACCCGGGGTGTGGAGGGGAGAGCAAGAAGGTTCCTTACTCACTCTGTTGCCCCGGCACTCGCTCGCCATTCCTCTTCACCGACGGCCCTGCCAGTATATTAGGGTGATAAATGTTTTATAAGACTGTTAAGGTTGCAAAGTCAGGCATTCAAAATTTAGAATACCATGCAGACTCTCCATTTACCATGTTCAGTTGACTAGAAATCAAAGAAGATATGTTTATCCTGTCATGAATTGATCATTTTTTCTGTTTTGATTACATAGGTTAAGCCAGGCAGTTTGAAATAAATTGATATCTAAACTACACCTAAGAACATTCTGCGCCTGCAAGCTGTTACCATTTATCCTGTTACGTTTTCTGAGTACTCTGGGATGGTGGGGATGAGAGACATTTCATTGTGAAATATTTGAAGCAGAAACAGAGAGCCCAGACTCTTTGGTTCTAGCCTGCCTGCTAAGTTTCTCATATACCACAAGGTTTTCTCTAGCAGCTAAAGAAAATAAACTGTTAGCATCTAGTGAACCCTGACAAGAATGTGCATAAGTACGACAATTTTTTTCAATTTCTTCCTTGTTCCAATTTCTCTGCCTGGAGTGTTTGCATTCTTATTACAGACCTGCTTTTCTGCTAGCAGCTCTGTCTTTTTTCAAAGCACTGCTCTTGTATAAGTTTACAAGTCATAGTACTTCTCTGACAGGACAACTAAAGTCAAATGCAGCCTCCTGTTCCTTGTGCAAAGCTGCATGGTGCAGTCACTCAGTGTCTGAGAGGGAATGAGACTCAGACAAAGCACAATGTAGGCCTCAGAGGTATTTGAAATGAGCCCGACTCATGATGAAGGGAGATCAGGGAGAACAGTTAAATTTCAATGCGTTGTTTGACCTGAAAAGGAGAAAAACAGGCCTCGTAACAAGTAATGACCAGTTTTCTCATAGGTGGAAAAACATAAAGGAATTCATAGAAGATGATGATAGATGTTGTGAACTGGTTATAATAAAAAGGCACAAAGCTTTTGTTTTCTTTCTTTCTTTTTTTTTTAAACAGATAAAATTGAATTAAAATACCAGAGTAGAAATTCAGAGCACAAGTAATTTTGGGGGACTCTGTTGACAGAATTAGAACTATTATCTGTATTTAATAAGAAGAAGAATTTGCACTAAATTGAGCACTCTGCAGTGGAGTTTAACAGTATATTGGACTCTGTGACATGGTGATTTATATGGATCTGTATCTACGGGCCTTTGAGATAAACTAAATCCATTACATGAGCATGTCTGCAAAATCAAGACCTGTCTTTTAATGAATGTTTGTGACTTACCCCATTTCAGTGTGCTTTCAATTAGCTTTCAAATGATATGTTCATCCATGTAGTGAAAGATGCGAGGTAAAGTAAGCATAGTGCAGTGCTGTACATCAGTAGAATGGAACCAGATGAATCACCAGAAAATTACTAAATATAGATATACAAATAATGTAAAAAGACTAGCAAACTGGAGCCAAATTAGTAATTGATTGTCAAATTATAATTAGTGGTATTTAACCATTATTATTTGTATTGCAGTAGCAACCAAAATATGATGAGCACTTTTCAAACACAGAATTAGACTTTGTCTCCACCCCAAAGGAGCCACAGTCTAAAAAAGGCCAGGTGAGTACAACTGGGTGACCAGATAGCAAGTGTGAAAAATTGAGACGGGGTGGGGGGTAATAGGCACCTATAGAAGAAAAAGCCCCGAATATCGGGACTGTCCCTATAAAATTGGGACATCTGGTCACCCTAAGTACAATCTAAAAAGAGCAAAACAAAAATGAAGGGAGGAGGAAAGGGATTCAGTATGTCCAAAAATTTCAAAAGTGGTCTGAATTTTGGGTGGCCAGCTTGATTGAGACACCTTGGGCCTGATTTTCAAAAAGTGCTGAACACCCATAACTCCGGCTGTAGTCTATGGGAGCTGCAGATGTGAGCAGCACCTTTGAAAAGCAGACCCACAGTGTCTCAGTTTGGGCATCTGAAATCAGACCACTTTGGGGAGATTTTTTTCTTTCAGCTCCTGCTCTTCTTCCCCCCTCACGCAGTTTTTTTCACCATTTTTTCCACATTCTTTTTTCCTCAGAACTGCATGTTTCTTGTTTTCATAGAATTGTATAAATTACAGCTTTATTAGCAAATTAGTATTATGGGACCATAGAATTTAGAGATGGAAAAATCCTATTCGCTCATCCCTCCGCCAATACACAATTCATATTCCAGTACTTTTTTCTTACAAATTAGGGCTATCTCAAATGATGAGAATTGCACTATTTCCCTGGGGAGCCTATTCCACGGTCTGGTATGTCTCACTGTATTTTTGTCCCTGATTTTTAGTCTAAATTTCCTATTTTCTTATTCTATTTATTTATTTATTTGATTTACTTATGAAAGTACAATCAGGGAAATCTTTCTTGTATCTTTTCCATCTCTTTTGAAATCTCCTCTTAAAAGAAATATTTGTTCTTATTTATGCTTCCACGCCTGCAGGTCTTGTGTTTCAGGCATTGAACTGGAACACAGTAGATCTGGGTTCGATTGCTGGCTTTACTACGTGCTTGCTTAGATGCCCTGGGCAACTTACTTAATCCCTCTGTGCCTGAGTACTTCCTATGTCTGTCTTGTCTCCAGCTCATAAAATCTCTGGGGAAGGTTGTCCTTTAATATGTGTTTGTACATTGCCTAGCACAATGGGACTTTCATCTCAGTTGGTGACTTCTAAGCACGGCTGCACACATAACAAATCTAGTTTCTTGTTCCCACTGTTATTGATCTGAACACTTTCATGAAATCACTATACCATGTCTTTACACCAATTTGCTATAATTCATACCCTATGCTACTATCTACTGACTTTCACTGTTCAAATTTAGAAAGTATTTTGGGGTATAGTTTGGGAGAAAAGTGTTATATCCAATACAGCTGTGTTTTTATAAGCTAAAATACATTTTTTGTTGCTTTCAGTTTCACAACATCCTAGACAATCTCTTGTCTCAGAAACAATGAAGGGGGTCAAGCGAAGAGCAAGATCTGACTGGGTGGGGCATGAAAGAACAAGCAGCCTGTGCCTAAAACAGAGAACATGTATAGGTCAAGGGAGGATTCTGGAGTGTGTTCGAAGAGAAGTTTGACAGAGAAACAAAACCTGGGACACAGAATGTAAAAGGCAAAAAGAAAAGACAGAGGTGAAAATAGGCTGGGGGGCGGGGGGGGGGAATGTCTGAGGAAGTGACAGAATAGGAGACAAAGTCAGCAAAAAGGTGAGGTGGATGAACAGATTCCTGGAGATATGGTAGAATGATTGACAAGATTAGATGGATATTTTCTTCATTAAAGAATGTGACCAAAGAAAGCTTTCCATGACCTCAGTTCCATAATGTCTGTACGTTTGAGCTATGGTGAAGATTTTTGTTTTTGGGTAAAGATTACCTGCAGTATGTAGGACTTCTTGTTGTAGCTGTTGCCCCAACTCCTTCCAATCTCAGACTTGACAAATCAATACTAGAAAAAAGCAATAGATTTAAAACCAGCATCAAAGTGTCAAACTGAACAGTTTCTGTCAAATATAAGTGAAGTTATAATCAGTGGTATGAAAGGCAGTGAAATCTTATATTTGTGAAATCCAGGGTAGGACTCAAACTTTCCTGAAGGTCCCTAGGATAATTCTGGAATAGTGGAAGTGTGCTGGTTGCATGCTGCCCGTGATACTTTGTGGAAATTTTTGTAAACCTATGAGAGCCACTAAATAATCCAGAAGTCTTATTGTAATGATACAGAGGGATATGGTGTAGAGTAGGATATCTGTGTAACACAAATATGGGATCAAGTGGAATTAATTCCTTTGCCTGCCTTTGGGTTTTTATTGAAGAGATGCTAATACCACAGTATTTACACAAATGAAGGAAAAATCCCATGTGACACTTATAAAATGATTTTGCCATGCTAACTTTTAAGTTACTCACATGGGTGAGTTAGATATCCTTAAAAAGTTGTAGCCAGTGGAGGTCACATAAAGAATGTATCACTATCAAATGTGTTTATTTCTGCATATGATAGTGGGGGACATTGGGGGGAAAGGATGGATACTTCATCATATTATAAAGAATTAATTCACATACCTATCCACATACAGAATTATTAGGTTGAGTACAAAACAAAGAACATATACAATTGAAGGGGGGAAATTCATATTATAAAGTAAGCCTGGGATCTTCCTTTGCAAGTGATCCAATCATTAGCTAAGTCTTTGGGAAAGCTGTAGTGTTTACAGACTTATTGTACCATAAGAATGTGAAACAGCCTGTTGCATTAAAGTTAGAGTTATTTTGATATAATATATGCACAGGACATGATAGGAGGATCTCAGAAGATTCCATTCCATTCAAAAAAGAATTCATAATTCTCTATCCTTATCCAAATGATCAGTTTCCTGGGACTGCAAAATTGGGCTGAGGATCTTATCGGAACAGACTTTCTTGAGAGATTCTCAAGAATTTGTTGGTTATTATTAATTGAATTGCAGTAATACTTGGAGATCCTAGGCTGAGGTCAGGGTCCCACTATATTAGGCCCTGTACAGACACATAGTAAGAGGCAGTTCCTTCTCCAAAGAGTTTATAATCTAAATAAATGTGACAGACAAAGGGAGGGGGGGAAATAGAAGTATTATAATCCATGTTTTATAGATGGGAATTGAGGCACAAAGAGATTAAGTGACCTCCAGAATCCAAGTACAATGCCATAACCACATCTCTTAAGAAGTATCCAAAAAAGAAAACCAATTTAAAGACCTGATCAAACTTTTTTGTCTTTTTTTGTTTTAGCTCAGTTTTGGTTTGGTATAGGGTGACGGCTTATGTCACATTATGTCATGTTATCTGAATGCATCCATCTGTCTCAAATCACAAGCATCTAAGTTGCTTGACTTTAATTTTTCATAAATTTTGTTGTCGGGTCTTTTTAATCCTAGGTAATGACTATTGGATCTTTAGCTGATGTGTTCTAGCTGTAAATTTCAGCATATGCACACTGTGATTGTACCAGATGCTTCAAAGAACATTACTAAACTTGTGACAAGCTAAATGTCTTTTTTCTGTGATCATTGGAATTGAAATGAATGTTGATTTCTTGCACGTGACTCTTGATTACCCTTCATTGCATACACTGAAAAAGGAGATTAGATTAGGAAGCAATAACTCTTCTCTTTGCTGAAGGCTGGACTCTGCTATCCTTACTCATACTGAACAGTACTTACAGGAGTAGTTACCTGCACTTAATAAGACTACTTGTGTTGGTAAGGTTTGTTAATGGAGCAGTTTGTCCTACTGGATGGAGCACTAGACTGGGACTCAGGAGACCTGCCTTCTATTCCTTGCTCTGCCAGGGCGGCCTTGGGCAAATCATTTCATATCTCTGTACTTCAGTGTCCACATCTGTAAAATGGGGATGATACTCACCTGCTTGTAAAGTGCTTTGAGATCTACCAATGAAACATGCTACATAATTATATTATTATTCAGTGTGAGTAAGGATTGCAGAATCCTGTCCTGTACTTTTATTGTTTATTATTTTTGTCCCATTTCTTCTTTTTATGTAAGTAAACTTTTAAAACACTCTGAGTTCTACCTAATTTTTTTATTAGCATAGAATTTAAGTGAAAACAGTTCATATTTAACTTCTGGTGGTCCTAATAAAAATATTTTTTAAAAAATAGTTTAAATATAACTGATCATAGAATATGAGATCTTATTTCCCTGCTAATTTTTGTCATCCCTTTTTTTGTATGAAAGAGTAAAATTATGTCAGAAACCCATTACATTTTTCCTTTGTTACCACATTTTACAACATATTTCTTTGTCTTTAATGGACTGATACTCTTCCATCTAATTTTAGGTGGAAAGGACATTTTTCTAGGTCTTTGTCACTCATTCAGGCTTAAATTTACTTTAGAGTTTCTCCTTCCATTAGGACAAGGAACTATTTTGCACAATCTGGCTTTTTTGGGTTTGGGTAGTACATAATGGAAGTGATGACATAATAACCTTAACTATAATACCTCAAATGCAACAATATAATACATTTGCCTAAGTCTGGGAGAGGGAAACCAAATCAATTTATTATAGCCAGTTGCCTTACACTCACATGCTGTGCCAGTTTCGTGTGAATGTCCCATTTACTTTTTCACATGAACTGCCACAGCATGGTTTAAACAGATATTTCTCTAGCAGTGGTGTTAAGATTCCTCATTAACATCATTTTGGGAGTCACTGGGCCAAATGCATCCCAAGTGTAATTCCACAGAGCTCAGTGGGGTTGCATTAGGGAATATTTGATCCATTATCTCCATTCAGCCTGCTTGTTCCTCTTTGTTCTCCTTTACAATTTTGTTACTTTTGAGCATTTCTCACTTTGCTGGGAATTGATCTTACCAAAAAGCTCATGAAACTCTGAAATCATTTTTAACATTCATCAGGTATCCCCTCCCCCCATCCATTCTACCATTCTAAAATAGATTTTTTTACATAACTGATGTTGCTATTTATTAGTCACAATATTCAATTAAGCTGTTTAAATATCATGAGGCCCAGGAAAATAAAGAAATACACTACAGCTTTTTCAAGATGATTTTTGAGATTTTAGACTTAAATCGTATTTAGTATAGATCACCCTGTCCTGTTGTTTTAGCTTCTGCAAATATGGGAATATCTCGAAGTACTGCGCAGTTGAACCCCCATGATTAATATATTCTCCTATGAGAAAATTAGTGTTCTGTATTTGTACTGAATGTTTATTTTCAACCTTTCTTTATTTCCATTAGAAAAAGCAAAAGCCTGGATGCAGTTGTTAATCAGCCAACACAGAAAATTGTTCACAGGTTAGATTTGTACTTAGATTCCATTGTGTGCCTAATATATGAAGTATTTATATGATTAGTCTTTATAATGAGAACAAACAGTATCATTGGATCAGGCAATGGAACAAAATGAAAGCATTTCCGTGACAAAAATGGTAATGAGTTGGGTAAATGGAACATACCTATCCCTTTTCAGAGCAATGATATCTCTTGCCCCTTATCATATCCGCTGTATGCTATTGTGATTTTTCACAGACAATGTGAGGCCTAGTCCTGTTAATCTTTCTTGGAAACTGTTAACTCAGCTTATGATCCTTTTCATTTGAGTTTTTGTTTAGATGTCTTCATCTCTGTGAGATCTTCTAACGAGATCTGGTTTTTACCAGATCTATACATACTGATGTGATCAGTAGAGGAGACTGACTTGAGGAGGCAATCCTAGGTTCCCTCAGTGTGTTTTTATTTTCCTATCAAAGATCTTTTTGTTCTTCGAACTTTTAAAATAATTAAGTCCTAATGTGAGAAGCTCTTGGGTGTGCATTCCTCAGGGAACAGCCTTCAGGCTCCAGTGGAATTAAAGCACTGGTTGTTAGCTGCTGCTTGAAGAAGTAGCAGTTGGAAGGCTGGTGGTAACAACTGGAGATGTGCTGGTATCAAAAGCTGTGCTGCTAGAATAAATTTAGCTTTATCTTCACATACAGACTTACACATTCAGTAACGTACTGTGAGAGAAGTGTGATTGATCATGCACCCATGTGTTCTATTTCTCATTCAGACACACAGACAGCATGGCTGTATTTTTTGTGTGTGTGCCTTATGCTTCATTTTAATATGTGTGAGACTTAAAACTTTTTTAATTATTATAAGGGGCAGTAACAATACTGCACCTAAATAAGATGCGTGGGAAAAGTTCTCATTGGAAGTTGCCCAATGGCAAAGATACTGTGCAAACTGTACAAACAGCATAGGGTTGGTTTATGTTATGATAGTTTGCAGAGATATATATGTAATGAGAATGATAAGGAAAAACAGAATTTAGTTTAGATAATTGTCTTTCCAAGAATCCTAAAGAACTCTTTAGGAGTTAGGAGTTAAGTGCTGGTAAATGTAGTCACTGTGTACGCAAACTTTCACAGCCAAGCTTTAGTCAATAACAGCCTTGAATATTATATGACAAAGTGAATGTTGGGTAGAAACCAGGAAACTATCCCCATACTCTTTTCAAATAGTCACTAGAACTTTTTTCTACAGCAGACTAGAGTCCAGATAAAGCCCTCATCTGAACACTGTCGACACTTATAACAATGCAACTTTAGATGTGGCCTTCAGCAATGCTCCCAGCCATACTCTCTGTCTCTCAGTCAGTTTGGAACAACTATACCTGCTCTTCACGAGCCAGGATTCCCTCCCCATGGGCCAAATCCTCAACTGAGCAAGCTTTACAGATGCTAAAAGAGAGCATTCTCTGTGCTGCCTAGGGCACAGGGTCTGAGATTGTCCCTAGTATGTGTGTGAAGTGTTTGCTAGTGCAAAGATCCTTGCACACTCATTCAAGGGTCAATCATAATCTAGTCTTCAACTAAGTGGAAAGACCTCAGCAGCTGTTACTTTGTAACTTGATTTCGAGAGAACACCATATGCAGAACCAGTACCTCTGCCTCCACAGACAGCTGAGGGGCACAGTTCTCAGATCCAGTCCTGGAATGTGTTTTAGTATTTTCAGTAAGAATCATTAACAGTGGTGAGTAACTTCCTGGATAGCAAGTGTATCAGGCAATGTGTATTGTTCCTGAATCTAATAACTTCTTCGTGGGGAGTTTTCCTAGCATGGTGTTGCTGCTCTCAGCTGTGGTTTTTGTCTGTACAAAACAAGCAAACCTGCATAATGTAGAGAATCAAGAGTTGAGCAATCAATAGAGCATAGTAATGATTTTAATGAGAGGAGCAGTCAAATAAATGGCATGTTACCAAGACATGCAGTTGCTTTGAAGGTGTTGTCAGCAATAAACCATGAAGTTACTCCAAAGTCTTACTTGCTACAGGGTTTTTGGGGGGAAGGGGCTGCTTATTTTTTTATTTGGTTTTTGGTTTTAATGCATAGAAAGTTATAGAAAACAACCCTCTCAACTAGCCCTAAAGATACAGAGCCTTTCAAATCCCAGAAGGATTTGTGCTTCTGGCAGTTGCCTTTTAAGCTTTCTGAAAGCTTGGTCTCGGCATGTTAAGGGTGAACTCCTCAAGTGCCGTGCATCTAGGTAGGAAAATCACATTGCTTGACGAGTGTGCCTAACTCAGTATCAGAGATGCAGAGAACCAAGAGAACTGAACAGGTTATTCAAATATTATCATGAGTGAGGGGAAGAAGGCCATTTGCTCCCAAGCCTCCAATTGACTAGCCTCCCTGCAATCCTGATTTGACATTTGTTTTCTTATGGTATGAAACAAAGCAATGTGACTTCACTATGGAATCCTGTAGCACATTTAAGTTCTCTTACTGTAACAATGCCTTGATCTGAAATTAATAACTACAGGAGTGGCACAGGACAACCATTGGATCATGTCTGCTGCAGAGTTGAAGTCATAGAGAGCCTGACAGACTAATATGTAGAGGTGAATTTAAAAAAACCACAAAAGCCTAGGAATCATATTTTTTGGCTTTCCTTGGTGTGAACTTTTTCAAGCCAGGGAAGGCAGGGTAGCTTTTTCATGCAATATGACAGATGTTTGAACTTGGTTGGCTTTAGCCCTTTATTAGCCATGGTAATGCTTTTTTCTGTATCTTGTACATAATCTCATCAGTGGAGCAGCAAATCATCTGAAGAGGATCCAGGACCACTCACAGCAACCGTAACATGTATCAGAGTCACACTCTGTTACTGGTGATTCAGACAGTACAGGCAGTCCTCAGAATTACGACACAATTGGTTCCTGAAAATTGCATCGTAAGTCAAAATGTCATAACTTGCAACTGCAATATACTCCATTGTGGGACCGAGTGTTGTAAAGTTGAAACCAATTATTGTAAGTCAAATCAGGGTGTCAATTCAGAAACACCGCAAGTGCCGTTTGTCGGAAGTCGAACATCGTAAAGTTGAGGACTGCCTGTATCTTACAATTCCAGTTACTTATAAAACTGAGAAGATGGGGTGGAAGAGAAGACAAAATCAAGGGCCTAATCTGCAGAGGTATTGATTATCCATCGCCTCAAATGAAGTCAGCTGAAGTCTAGATACTGGTACCTACTGAGCACCTCTGGAAATCAGGCCCCGACAGTGTGTATGTTAACAGAGTCCCTGACGGGACAAAGTATTGAGCCAATGGGAGTAGTCAAGGGAATTGGAGGCACTCAACATCCCACAAGATCAGCCCATTGGAAAATGCTTTCAAGAAGAAAAGCATTTGAATCTTTGGATTTAGTACCATCTATGTCAACATATCAGACTTATTTGGGTATTTGGACCTGTATTTGTTTGTTTATTTTGAGGAGGGAGATTTGATTTTCACAGTGTTACCTGTAATAAAACATTCTTTAACCTGTTCCCAAAGTAACTTTAAAATACATCCTGCCGACAAGGTGACCCACCGACTACAGGGCAGAAACTGGGGTGAGTCATCACTTTCGTTCTAAGGCAAAGTTCTTTATTTCTGTGGTCCGTAGCAGATTAGATGCATGTTTCATGGGGACACAATGCTGATTTGATTGTGTTTCCTAACAAATGTGTTGCTTTTCTTTGGTGGGGAACTGAAAGTCTTGGCCACTGAAGACTTCCCAAATTACTAAAGTTGAGGGCAACACAGACAATATACAGATTGCTCAAGCGGGATGCCTCTGCAAGCTATTTAGCTGCATGGGGTAGACACTTAAGAGCATGTCAGAACATATGATGTTTTGTTTAGTATCATATTGTAAAGAAATGTAACATAGTGTAACACTGAAACAACATTACAAAATAGATTGAGCTGGCTGAGTTTATAAAGTACCAAATTGGTATTTTCAGCCTGCCTCGCTGCTGTCTGCCTTGTATCTGATCCACAAGAGGAGCCAAATGAAGCAACATGCTAGTTTGCACTGTTACCTCTTAGTATTTTCCAGGGAGTTCAGAATATTTCCACAGCATTTCAGATTCAGATGGGCACATCTGCCATGCTGTAAAACAGCTGTGTCCTCTTGTGTTGCTTGTAGTTGTCCATAAAGTCAACTGGTACGTGAAGAAAATTATGTAAACCTCATACAGCCAACACTTTTCATACCTTAACCGGGCCATCTGGGATTGAGTGGTTGTTTATATGATGGTGTCTCCTCCCCAGGAAAGTGGACAGTACTAATGATAACAATGCAGTGCAACAATTGCAGTGAAATCTAAACAAAATAAATGAAAGATGGATAAGTGAGAGGTAGTAAATCTATATAAATGTTACAGGGTAGAGGAGCATAAAATAATAATTTATTGCCTATAAGCATGTGATCACTCTGGGTCAATTATGCCACATTCCTTTGTAAAACAAAAATATGGTATAATGTAGAAAGGGTCCATTCAAATCTTGAGTCTTTAGAACAATTACTGCAGAATGCTGTGACATATAGTGTTATCCAGTAACCACGAAACCCAATGAAAGAATGTACAAAGAACTCTCATGCATTTTCTACCATTTGAATTTGAATGGCTGCCTATGAGTTCTACATCTGGTTTTCCTTTTGCAGTAATCCATTAAAGCCTCAACTGATGTTATCCTGTGGGGCTCCCATGCAGCTGTGGACGCCCACACATGGAATTCCAATTGAAGGACGCTGTCAAAATACCACATGACTGACATGCATTGACGTGATTAACAATTACCTATAGCTGAACCTCATCTCAGCCTACTGTACTTTTGTTTCTAACTTTAGACAGGACAGATGTTCCTGCAGAAAATACCACAGAATTTTAATCGGCTATGAAAGCCTTGCTAATGGTACAATACTTTATATTGCCTATAACAATTGGGGTGAGGAACTTCTTAATCAGTGTTAGTTGAATAGGAAGTTGGTAAGAAATTAACAACAAAACACTTAATAGGTTAATTTCATTGACAGACAGTGAAAAAGTGATATGTTTGTTCATTCCATATTGAATATGGGGTTTCAGAGATATGGATCATGCACCATTGTTGCACTACATCTCGAGTGTCACAAACAGAGCTTGGCAAAGCATACATCCAAACCACTACCAAGTCATATGAAACTTGCCTGTTTGGGGAGTTCATTACAAACTTAAATCTCAACCTAGGTTCATCTTCTCGAAGGCCCCCATTCAAGAAAGCACTTAAGAATATTTTAAAATCTATTCCTATTCAGGAAAGCACTTAAGCGTGTGCTTAACTTTACGATGTCTACTGCACATAGCGTGTAAGAAGAGAATACTCTCTATTTTTGTGAAGTTCTTAGTGAACACAACAAAACAATTGTAAAATATTAAATTGAGAGCCTCCCCAAGACTAAATTTTTCATGAAGCAAATGGTAGATTGAAATATTTCAGAGTTCCTGAGACTCTGATGCCCCTCTTAATCTTTGCCTAGGATATAAGGCTTTCTTTAGTTTTTAGGAGAATTTGTAGGTTCTATTTTATATTGTTTTTCAGCTAGCATGCTTAACTCTTGCTGGGCTTTTAACTGTTAATTTCATATCTTAGTGCTGATGATAAATATGCTGATTCATGGATTGTGTTCTATCCAATCCTGCTTTTGCTTCTTTCCACGACGAGTTGTATCAAGCAATATTTGCAATCTTGTGGATTTCAACTCCCTCACATAAAGGGGGAGGAAGTACCTGGAAAGAAATTTATGAGAAAGCTTTTAGCACTGATCAGTCAACAGATATTGGTTGGCAATGGATGGAGAGAGCATTGCTTAGAACCTCTGGGAAAACCTACATGCAGGAATTCATGGAAGGAAAACAGTTAGCAAAAGCCACGTTGTCATCTGTTGTTTCCCTTGAGACTCAGTGTGCTGTGTTCCCAGTTCATTTGTAATGGAAAAGGCAGAGAGGTGCTGAAAGGTTGAGCCTAGTCTTCTAGCACCAGGTAAAAAACAAGAGAGAATATTTTAATATGTGCGCTGCTTTTATCTACATGGAAGGAACTTGGTGGATGTTCACTAATGACTGTCCATAATAACAGGAAATAACAGATACTGAGCAGAGGGGAATCATGTCCACATTTCCTTTGTGCTGCCCTGGATAATTCCATGTTATGTATTATGAATTATCATTTCTATAAGGCCAACACAAGGATAAGTGCTGTACAGATGCATGTAAAAGCAGGGACTAGAGAGTTCGGTGCCCATATTGGAGCAGCCTGATTTTCAGAGTGCGGGTGCTCAACACTGTCTGAAAAGCAGAACTTTCTGAGGCATCTCAAATTCAGCAACCAAAATCACTAGTCACGTTGGAAAGTTTAGTTCAGTGTCCCTCAGAGTTTATTAAAGCTATTAAAATAGGCAGCATAGAGTAGAGGTGAAAAATAACCCTGTAGGGAGCAACAAGCAAGTGACTCGAGAGTGCCTTGTCAGTTTAGTTCCACAGTGTTGGTCTAAGGGTTTTGTGCTGGGGGACTGGGTGGTTGTTCTTAATGGTTTCCTTTTCTCCTGTTGTCTGTGATAACCCTTCTTTTATGGGTTTAGGGATTACAGGCCTCATAGAAGAAGTGTGTTTTGAGGCAGATATGGTGGAGACATGATAGACTGGGTCAGGTAAAAAATGCCAGGCAAAAGGAGCTGCATAGGTGAAGATGTGCAGGCCCAAGTGGGGATGATTCTTATTTGGCAGTGAGGAATCAAAGGGTGCAAGACTGAAAGTGAAAAGAGACAATGTCAGCACAGTAGGCAAGAGCAAGGTTGTGCTGGGCCATAAATGCAAGCACGCAGCACTTGTATTTGATGAGAGAGAGCGCCAGTAGGGGTATTTGGAGAGGGGCTGGGCATGGCATGAATGGTGAGCAAGGCACATGATCATTTCATATCAATTTAGGTGACAACCAATTATCATCCAACATGTCCAGTGAAAACACTGTGACATGTCACACCAGAGGTATGACAATACTAGACATAAGCCAGGCTTCTCCTAGACAGTTTGTCATTCAGCTCTCATGAAGTAGCGGGCAACTTGCCTAATGTAGCATTTGTTTCTTTCTGTTGAGTCACGGTGTTCTAGCTTGGGGTGGGCAAACTATGGCCCATGGGCTGGATCCGGCCCTGCAGGACTTTGCATCTGGCCCTCAGGATTGCCCCCCATGGTGCCGCAGGCCCCACACCGCTCTCTGAAGTGGCCGGCGCCACGTCCCTGTGGCCCTTGCCTTCAGGCACCGCCCCCAGCAGCAGCAGCTCCCATTGGCCGGGAATGGGGAACCGCGGCCAATGGGAGCTTTGGGGGAGGTACCTGGAGGCGTGGCAAGGGCAGCGCACGGAGCCCTGTGCCCCCTGTCCCTCAGGGACCACAAAGGAGCCTGCCCTGGCCCTGGTGCGCGCCACTGCCACCCCAGAGCTGCTTTAGGTAAGCGGCACCGGGCTGGAGCCCAAACCCCTCCTTCACCCCAACTCCCTGCCCTGAGCCCCCTGTCACACCCCACATCCTTGCTGCACCCCAACTCCCTGCCCCGAGCCCCCTGTCACACCCCACACCCCTCCTGCACCCCAACCCCCTGCCCTGAGCCCCTCCCACAGTCCGCACCCCTGCCCTGAGCCCCCTCCTGCACTCTGCACCCCTTCTGCACCCCAACCCTCTTCCCTGAACCCCCCATACACCTCGCACCCCTCCTCTGCCCCAATCCCTTGCCCTGAGCCCCTTCCTGCACACCGTACACCCTCCTACACCACACACTCCCTCCCGCACCCCAACCCCCTACCCAGCCATGCATACAATTTCCCCACCCAGATGTGGCCCTCGGGCCAAAAAGTTTGCCTACCCCTATTCTAGCTGGTGAAGCAACCTACTGTAAATAACAGTACTGAGCCAAGATTTCAATAGCTACACTCTTTTTGTGACATTGTTTTGTGGCGTCTTCTTGAAAATGTAAAGTGATATAGTCTAAGTCCAGATGGAAAGCCACTTTTCTCAGCTAGAATGAAGCAGTTTGGTTACTGCATGGAGGCAGGGATGAGTGTTTGTGAATTTCATGAGCTGGTGACCAGGGCATCTTGCCAGGACCTGAATAGCTGGTGAAATGAAGAGCATTATCTGTAGAAAAAAATGGCAATTACTTTGCCTTGCTCACTGGCATTTTATTTTATTTTAGAAGAAGAGGGACCCCCATTACTGTACTTGGGTGACTACTCCAGCCTTAAGAATGATGCATATGGTCTGTACGAAAACACTGAAATGCAGTTTAAGCTAAAATTGGGGCTTAGTTTTTGACTTACTCTAATGGCAGATTGCAGAAGGAGAGTCAGCTGCAGTGCATTTCTTATAGCTTGAATGCTTACTTTCAAGGTCTGGACAAGAGCCAAAACATTTAAAACAAAGCAGCGTTTAAAAAAATCCAAGAATGCTTGATTTTAAATACAGGCTCACTAGGAGCTCCATCCGGCAGGGTGCAGAGGCCTCTGGGTCAGATCCAGAGTAGCACTTAAGCACATATTTAATTTCAAGCATATGAGCAGGCCCATTGACATCAATAGGACTACTCGCATGCTAAAAGTTAAGCATGTGCTTAAGCATGATCAAGCCATAAACCATTGATGGTATAGCATACAAGCCATCCCTACCTGGTGACTATATATTACTAGTAATCAACTGTTATTTTTTTCTATTTCCACTTTTCATAATAGATATACAAAAACATTTTCCCCCAGTGGAGATGCACGTTCACAAAACAGCAAGAGACAAGCCTCACTGTTTTGACATGGAACACTTTTATACGCAACCCATTAAAAAACAAAAACAAACAGAGAAGCGCCGGTTAAATTAAATATATATATATATATATATATATATACACATATAGATTGTACTGTTAATCCAGCAGATTGGAACTGTAAACATTTAAAAGCAATTTTTCATGGGTGAGCTGAGATAAAGAATTCCCAATGGGTTCCATCAGGATGACTTGTTTCCCTTGCAGCTGTTTTTAATTTCAAAACTCCTTGTTCCCTCTAAATTCTTTTTTTAAAATAACTCATTTCTTGAAATGTATTTTTCATAGATTCAATAGCCTGTGGTTAAATAAATAGAGCACACTAGTTTCCACTCTTAATCCATCACATCTTTCATGCTAACTAACTTTGTTTCTCGGGTGTAAAAAATACAAATATATTACACTGCCCTGCTTTTTTTGAGCAACATAGGCCTGACTTTTTCTGGCACTGAATGCATTGACGGCAACTGAAATGCCAATAAAAAAGAAATTGGTAGTTTGTGGGGAATTGTTGGTTCAATCCAAAGACAGGCTAGGAAACTCATTGGTTTTACAATAACCTACATTAGTAATAATTGAAAATCAGGGTTTGCTTTCAGTAGAAAAAGGAAGGAAAAAGTAATGTATGTACAGAGGTTCACTTTCTTTTGTGAAAAGAAAAGGAGGACTTGTGGCACCTTAGAGACTAACCAATTTATTTGAGCTAAGCTTTTGTGAGCTACAGCTCACTTCATCGGATGCATTCAGTGGAAAATACAGTGAGGAGAGTTATATACACACGGAAGATGAACAAATGGGTGTTTAAGGGAAGATGATGTCTGTCTGTATCTACGAGTTTTTTCATGAAGTTGATAGATTTCCACTCCATACGGCTAAATGCATTGCCTTGCATAATGACAGGTTTCAGAGTAGCAGCCGTGTTAGTCTGTATTCACAAAAAGAAAAGGAGGACTTGTGGCACCTTAGAGACTAACCAATTTATTTGAGCATAAGCTATCGGATGCATTCAGTGGAAAATACAGTGAGGAGATTTATATACACAGAGAACATGAAAAAATGGGTGTTTAAAGGAAGAAAAAACTCGTACAGATACAGACAGATATCATCTTCCTTTAAACACCCATTTTTTCATGTTCTGTGTGTATATAAATCTCCTCACTGTATTTTCCACTGAATGCATCCGATGAAGTGAGCTGTAGCTCACGAAAGCTTATGCTCAAATAAATTGGTTAGTCTCTCAGGTGCCACAAGTACTCCTTTTCTTTTTGCGAATACAGACTAACACGGCTGCTACTCTGAAACCTTTCTTTTGTGACTGTTTGTTTAGTTCCATCAGCTTCTGCACTCCCATGGTGTAACATTATATTCCAGGAAAGTGACTGATTTCACTCTTTCCACTTGTTCCAATATTCACATACGTCTGTTATTTATTTTCATGGGGGGCGGGGAAGAGGGGAGGAGATGTAGCAGCAAACAATTACTTACAGCTAAAATTATACAGGCAGGCATCTGAAAAGCAAACAAGAAGTATTCAGGCCTGACTGTCCAGTAGAGCAGACTGGAACCTGGCTTACAGACTGGAACCTGGCTGAGGTACTGTGTGCAAGAGGAAAAGAAAAGCCCTTCGCATCCCTCTCTTAATACAGAGAGGAAAGCATTTAGTTTGGCACATGCCCTGCACATTCCTCAGATCCAGCTAATATTAACACTGACACTGTCACTCAGGCTGTTTCTCCTCTCAAAATGGGAGGGCCTCGGCCTGCTCATAAAGACAGACTGTCATAGGGAGAAACAAAGGGGGAGTGACCTTGCCTTCTTCTCTTAGTTCAGATTTCAGAGCACCAACCTTATTTTGTTTTCTGGAAGGAAATGGTAAATATTAGCTGCTGTGCGTCTGGTTCTCCAACGTACTCCTGATTTCACTTAGTGCCAGGAAATTGGCAAGTCCCTGGATGTTGCAAGCAGTATTGCCATCCCAAAGATACAAAAAACATGATTTAGATCCCCAAAACACATGAGACTGGCTAAAAAACATGAGATTTTTTTCCCCAAATAATAAATTTGGGGTTTTTTTAATTTCGCTCTCTCTGTTTTATTTTTGTCGAGTCTTTATAGTGCACTTTATAGTGCTTCTCTCTGCAACCATGAGGGCTAGAAAAGTACTTTTTAATTTTTTTTAAATTAAAGTTGGAATTGTGACGTGGTCATTTGTTTCCAGAAGATTGGCTGGGGCTTTACAGAAAGCATCAAAGTGCTGTGATGAAAATTGTGAGAGTTGGGAACCATGTGCATGGTAGATGGGCTTCTTCCCAGATGATTGGAAATATTGTGTGTATTGATTTTAAAACCCTGCAACTCAACTAGAATGGGGCAAGGAAGTAAGCTCTGAGTTGGGTACATGGGGAATTTACACTCTATGTAGAGTACTTTGATCTTTCACTTCCTGAAGTCCAACAATGAACTAAATTACTAATGACATGGACACTTTTAAAAATTAGCATCTAGCAAACCTATCTATGTATATGAGTAATCTCTTTGGACTCAGAGGTACTGTAGGACCTTATCCAATGGCCACACAATTCAGCAGAAAGATTCCCCCTGACTTCAGTGGAACATGGGCCAGGCTCTGTCTACACACAAAAATTGTACCACTAAAAACTGTACCTTCCTGCATAGGAATAAGCTACACTAGTGTAAGGTATCTTTATAATGACTCCAAACTAGGGGTTGTCCCAGTATGACGATTTCATTATAAAATCATCTGCATAATTGAAGTAATTAAACTGGTAAAGCTGTCAGCAGACCAGACCTTTGTCAGTAATAAGCAGGGATCTCAACATTACTAATAAGGATTTTTGATTGGATTTTTATTGGATCCATTTTTTATTTTGGATCGCTCATAAAACACTATATTAGTTTTGAAAATATTCTGACAAAGCCCTTCCCTATGACATGTTATAAACATGAAGTCACTGGGAGCGTCTTGCATTCGTCATATCTGGAAATCAGGTCATTTTTATTTAATATTAAGGGTCTAAATATGAATCTAGCTGCCTGAGTTCAGGCACCCAGGTTTGACAGATTTGTCCATGATGAACACTAAATAGCAGTGCTCTTGAAGGCAGTGTTAATATATAGAAGTGCTGAGTTCTAACATACCAGTATCACTGAGGTAGAGCTATAACAATATAATCTGTAACTCAGGTTTCTTACCAATTCAGAGTACTGAGTAAAATTGCTGGGAGTCCCTCAGGAGACTAAGATAAATGCAAATGTGAAACATGAAAAGTGACTAGAAACAGTCAAAACAATTACTGACACAAGACAATGAGTAACAGATGCTGCACAGAGGCCCCAACTCACTCTTCTGGTTTCAGCAACGGAGAAAAAGCCAAATAGAATAGATCCGGTGTGGGTGGGGTTGGAGTGGAAGGATTAGCATGCTCGCAACATGACCCCATGCACCCCCAATATAATAGGAGCCCCTACTCCCCCAATCTGCAGGATTTGGGCTCTACCGTTGAGAGGGTAGGAACGGTAATGCCAGGTGTTTGGCCACTTTCTGAGGCACCCTCTTCCTTCTAACCTGTATGGATATATGACCATAAGATAAAACCAAGCTGCCCACCCATTCTTACCAGCTCCCCTCCTACCAGTTCTCCCCAGTGCTCTGTTCCCCAAGGCTTGGCTGGTCCCCACTTGCTGCTCTGTGTCCTTCATATTGTCATTTTTACCATATTCACTCAAAGTAAATGCTTGTGTATTCAGGGAAGGGTTCAGTCGGGCCATCATCTGGCTCATTTAATCTCCTATGTGTCAAGAGCCTGGGGAGGTGTTTGGAGCATTGTCTGTTTCTGCTGTGTTAAGCTTTGTCCCATCCCATATAGATCACTCCACTTCCACTGTGAATAGTCACCCATATGATTTTAAACTTCCCTACCAGTGTGCAAATGCACAGTTCTCTTGCAGTGACCATTTGTAGAAGTACCATTAGTACAAGTAAAACTCGGTTGCTCAAATATTCATAAAAAGTGAACACCAAAGAGGTGCAAAAACCACTGAAAAGAATTCAGGGCCTGATTCTCGCATATGTTCCAGTCCCCTTTCATCATTCACATAGCACAAAAGGACTAGATTACAGCAATAAATCATAGAATCATAGGACTGGAAGGGACCTCAAGAGATCATCTAGTCCAGTCCCCTGCATTCACAGCAGGACTAAGTATTATCTAGACCATCCCTGACAGGTGTTTGTCCAACCTGCTCTTAAAAATCTCCAGTGATGGAAATTCCACAACCTCCCTAGGCAATTTATTCCAGCGCTTAACCACCCTGACAGTTAGGAAGTTCTTCCCAATGTTCAGCCTAAATCTCTCTTGCTGCAATTTAAGCCCATTGCTTCTTGTCATATCCTCAGAGGTTAAGAAGAACAATTTTTCTCCCTCCTCCTTGTAACAACCTTTTATGTATTTGGAAACTGTTATCATGTCCCCCCTCAGTCTTCTCTTCTCCAGACTAAACAAACCCAATTTTTCAATCTTCCCTCATAGGTCATGTTTTCTAGACCGTTAATCATATTTGTTGTTCTTCTCTGGGCTTTCTCCAATTTGTCCACATCTTTCCTTAGATGTGGCTCCCAGAACTGGACACAATACTCCAGCTGAGGCCTAATCAGCGCAGAGTAGAGCGGAAGAATTACTCTTGTGTCTTGCTTACAACACTCCTGCTAATACATCCCAGAATGATGTTCGCTTTTTTTGTAACAGTGTCACACCATTGACTCATATTTAACTTGTGATCCACTATGACCCCCAGATCTTTTTCTGCAGTACTCCTTCCTAGGCAGTCATTTCCCATTTTGTAAGCGTGCAACTGATTGTTCCTTCCTAAGTGGAGTACTTTCCATTTGTTGTTATTGAATTTAATCCTATTTACTTCAGACCATTTCTCCAGTTTGTCCAGATCATTTCTGCATTATAATCCTATCCTCCAAAGCATGTGCAACCCTCCCCCATCAATGGTATCATCCGCAAACTTTATAAGCGTACTCTGTATGCCATTATCTAAATCATTGATGAAGATATTGAAGAAAATTGGACCTTTGCTGAGATCAACTCTCCATTGGCATAAAACCAGCAGTTGTGGCTCTTGTGCCAGCTCCACCACAGTGTACGACATGCTAGAGGAGAAAGAAGGTGTGATGGATGGAGCAGAGTTACGCCAATCCTCCACTGACATGACTTCGGGTACATCTATACTACAGGCTTTCCGCATGTTAAAGCATGTGGAGATACCCACCCACCCCCATTGTCCACATTCAAAGGGTCAACTGAGTAAATCTTAGAGCAAATAGATTTGAGCTGGTGAGTCCATCTCGGGGGTGTGAGTATGTCCATAGCTTGAGCATAGTTTGAACTCCAGCCATGCAGTTTGTGGTGTGGTGGTAGCAAAGGTGCTGGTATCCAGGCTGAAGCCTAGAGAGTTCTCCATTACCATTTCCACCATTTTTTTTATCTGTATCTTCTGGGCCTTCTACATACAAACTTCCCACTTGCCCTTTCTGTGATGTTATGGAGCAAAGAACCCTGGGATATGCCTTCAGATCTCATAGTGCCAAATGTGGATATCAGGAGCACCAATGTGGATGCAGGTAAACAGGGTTTGGCATGTGACCAACCCTGCAATGTGAACTCTAAAGGTGGTCTTGCCTGCCTCACACCCACGTGCACACAAGTCAGGATTTGGGTATGCACAGCAGCATAGACATAGCCTTATTACAGGCTAGAGGATGCTCTATCTGATGCAGAGGCTAGGGCTAGGCAAGCACAGACTCAGGAACCCATAATCGACCCACACATTCCCACTCTCTTCTGAGTGGAGCTCAGGCTCAGCGAAGAACTGAACCCTTCATTTTTCAATTATAGAAAGGTATTTGCTTGCCCAGCTCTAATAAAGACCCCAAACTTTTTTATAAATACACTTTTCCATTTGACTTCTACTTTGTCTTTCTGTACCTATATTTTCTTTCCTGACATTGACAAGCAGTTTAAAGACACTGCCTGCCTGTCTCTCCAGAACCTGACTTATACATCACATGTTGGGAGAAAGGCTGTGCTTTCAAATCTTCATAGGCATCCACCCCTGCTGTGTTCTTTGATAGTCAGATAATAAAAAGATTTAAAACCACATATGCTGTCACTCTGCATGTCAAGGGTACTCCAAGTACCAAATGATGTTGCAATTGCCATGGCAACTATTCACTGTTAGTGAAAAAAATAAATAGTTGACTCATATATTTTACATGTTAAACCAGACTGCTTTGGCATAATGTATTTATATTTCTCTATTATATGAAGGCTATGCAATATACATTAGAGCCAGCAGCCATGACTTATACCTTAAATTAGGCTATGTATCATTTTGGAATGAGTATATTTAAAGTAAGTTACTTAGCTGCTATTCGACTGTTGTTCAATATTATGCACAATTAAGCTGAATTAATTTAATTAGACTCCCAACTGACTAGGCTTTCCAGTTGGTTGAGATTTTTGCAGGCACCATTTTCTACGTGTCAATAAACATTAACCTTTTCATGTAACAGTTGACCCTTAAAAAAAAGTCCCACTAAGAAACCATATCAAATACAGTGCAGACTAACCACATGCACACAGAAAGGTCAGAAATTTCCACTCTCTTTTAAAATGAGTTATACTAGAGACCGGATTTTATTTTATTTTTTGTTACTCATGCAAAACTCTGTTCTGTTTCTTTTCCTTCAGTTTTACTTTCTGAGCCTTGAATTATTAATTGCACATACAACACAGCTTGAGTACATCACAAAGAACATTGTGCATTTTAGACCCACATTTAACTCCATACCACACTAAATGGGATTCTCTCAAAAGGCAAGGTAAGGTTCTCATATAGGACCAAATTCAGCGGTCTTTAGTGAGCCTTTTCCTCTATTAAGGACAGCAGAGTTTGACCCTGTACAGTTATTGCTCTTTTAAGATTTTTAGAGAAAAGAGGTTAAAACAGAAAAATATTCGTAGAGAAAATGAAATTGCTTGATGTTTTGCCTGCATATAGACTATGGGCCAAATTCTTCCCTCTAATATATGTGCAGAGCTGCCACTGATTTAGCCCTACTTAGGTTATACAGCACCTTACTTCATGGCTGGTACCATTGAAGTCAGTGGCACCACCTGTGGAATGAAATATTACGCAAGCTTCATCAGGTTACCTTTCAGTCTGCATTTAACATTTTTGACTGGGGCCCTGATCTCATTTGGGACCTCTATGCACTACTCTAATACAAATCACATTAATAACGGCATTCTAACTACCCTGCACAATTATGTTTTCAATGTCCCTCCTTTTAGGTTTTGGTTACACCATATTGTGTACATTTAGGCCTTTGGATTTTCTCATATTTCTGTAACAGTCCAGAAAAAAATTAGCAGCCAAGAGACCAAGAGATACAAAAAGGCTAGAAGGTGATGTGCTGCTTAGTTTCCATCCACAAAGAAATGTCTTCATAAATTCCTTACAGGCATCAAACGCTAGTTTAAAAAATGGAGGAACACAGTGAACAAGGCAATAATCTTACCAACAAACTCCTTTGGTGAAAGGGTAGGTAGAGCTTAATAGAAACCATTTTTTGGAGGTATTGCAATCAGATATCTTTTAGAAAGGGCTTAGCAGCTTTTTAGATACATGCCTGTGCTGAATTGTGGAATGTTAAAGCTTTTGTATTGTTAGAGATGCTAATGTAGAGGGGGACCTCAAATATATATTTTTGCACGATTTTTCTACATAAGAAGTTACAATTGTATTTAATTTGCAATCCTACGGAGGATTCTTTTGTCGAGCAAGCAGTGATTGTATTAGATTTATTCTCATGTACTATACATTAGATTGTTCTAAACTGTTCCGTGTTTGATTAAATTAATATTGGAGGAAATAATAAAATAATGATGGCATTATATTCCTTGTGATTATTCCAGGACTGTAAACATGTTTCTTTTTGTTCTGATCCCTTCTGTTTAGATGCTAGGACAAAAATCCAGAAAATTTCTACAATTTAGATAGGCAAGATTTTAAAATAGTACTAACTTTCTGGTGACTGTCTTCATGATTAACCTTGTAGGTAATATTTTTGTCTGTAGAAATGGACTAAGTACATTCATTTGAATAGCCACCATAGTCATACTTGCCTGTATAACCAAATAAAACAAATCAAATGAATAGTATAATTATATATGACTTCACTGTAATTATTCCTCATTTATACCAATGTAAGAGAGATCAGTATCAGGTTCAACCTCTCTAAAGGCTTGCCTACACAGGCACATCCAGGAAAATTAATTCAAATTAACTAAATGTGTGAATATGAAGTGGATTAGTTAAACCACATTAAATTCCTGTGTGGGTGCTACTACTCAGAATTAAAGTGAGAATTTAATTTAATAAAGAATTTAATCTGGTTTAGTTTAATTCACTTTGTAAGTAAATCAAACTAAACCAAACTAAGGCCACTTTAATTCTGAATAACAGCATACACACAATAGTTTAATGTGGTAACAAATCCACTTCAAATTAACACCTTGAGTTAATTTGGATTAATTTTCCTGAATGTCCCCATGTAGATAAACTTTATCTTCAGATGCATGCCATGCATACTAAGGACTCGATTATGTCATCCTTATGCTAAGGAGAATCTTACTGTGTGAGTAACTTCATTGAAGTCAATGGGACTCTCACTTGCTTAAAGTTAAGCTTAGCTGAATCAGGACCTTACATGCTAAGGTAAGAGGTGCCAAAAATAGCTTTGCATTTACAGGACTTAATGTAGCTATGTGCCAATGGTCTCTGTGTCCTGAAGTCATAATAAAAACAAGAAGAGACTGCTGGCAAACTCCTCTGGAAATATGAGAAGGGTGTCCAAAGGCTTACTATTTATTTACACCCCTAAACATAAATAATCCCCTCATGTACCACTTTTACCCACAGCCTCAAACACATAGTTTTACAGTAACATCATATCTTCACTAATGTTTTGGAAACATAATATATCTTTTGAAGTTTGCAATTCACTGAGTTCCAGCTGCGGGTTTGTAAATCACTCCACCTTCTAAGAATTCAAAAGCTTCTTAAGACTGTTTTCATTCGCATCAGGTAGCAAGGTTTTCATTCGCATCAAGTCTCTGATTTAAAAAAAAAAAATCAAGCCCAAGTATAATAGGTACATATTATTTCCCATTATTAGTATAAATATTTGGAGAGGGGAGTGAGAGATAGTTTGCTTTTTAAAAAGCCAAAGTATAAGTACCACTATCAATGAAAAGCTTCTGTTTTCAGTAGCTATGGGGAAAGAGGAGTGTTACCTCTAATGGCTCCCCTAGGGAAAGTTTCAAGCAAATATTAGCAGACATGCCTACTTGTGCTGAAATTTAACACTGGGCCTGATCAGACAAGACTTTACCCAAACCTTGTCCAAAACTCGAATAGACTCTTTTGCCTTTTCATGTGCCTGTTCAATCCTAGGCCCAACATACCAGACGAAGTGTGGCCTTGCAGAATGTCCATCTTGAGTAGTCCATACACCCAAGAAGCTGAGATACCGTGAACAAGGTCTGGGGAAGTGTCCAAACTCTTAGATGCTTAACCAATCCCAGAACCAGATCATGGCCCAAAATGTTGCCCCTTTGCACTGGTGCAGTGTGCAAAGGGGCCAGAAAGCTGGATCCAGGGAATACTGGCATGGGGAAATACCTCGGTGGCATAAAACTGGCAGAGATGACTCGATGCCATCCCCTCACCAAAAGGCACATGTTGGTGAGACGGCTTAGGCTAGTGGGTGTGGATGGAGTGTCTTCCACTCCAACAATCTCTAGCTGGCATACAACCCCCTTGGGGGACCACTGCAACTCGCACTGATTACAGGCTGCTCTAATTTGTAACCCAGCACCAGTCCAGATCCCTGTAGCCCAGGCTTCCTCAGTCACATTGGGAGCAAGGGGCTAAACCCAAGTCCCCACTCCCAAGAGTATCATCTTCTTAGCAATCTGATCACCAGGCAGTATCACAGCTACATGTGCTCTCTTGCCACAGACTTCTTATCACCTTATTGATACTAATTTCCATTTTTTTTTTTGGTTCTGTAGCTTGAGTCTTGCTTTGCCCTTCATCTTTCCTTTGTACTTCCTTATTAGAAGTCATGCTGTCTGCAATCTAGCCAGACAATTTAAAATAAGTAATCTTTCATAATTATGGGGCTGTTATGTGAATAGGATATGTTGCATGTAAACTATACTTCAATCTGACAAGAAGCCTGGTTGTTGCTGTCTAAAGGGAAGATTCAGTTAGCTCAGGTCAAAAACTATTAACTCATAAAGTTATTCTAGCAAACTGATTATTGCTGATTGGAATATCCTGGACTAATCAAGTGAAGCTAAACATTCCCACATCTCAGATTATTCTGAGTTTAAGGGACACAGTTGGGAGTCAGGAGACATAAGGCCTGATTTTCATTTCCTACCAGTTTAACTTCACAGAATTTAAATGGAATTATTCCCTATTTATGCCATTGTGAGATCAGAAGCTATGTTCCCTGTTCTGCCACAGATTTCCTGTGTGACCTTAGGCAAGTCATTTCAAGTCAGTTTCTGTGAGTGGGTATCTTGCTGGATGAGATCCCTAATTTTCCAATGTTCTGTCTGACCTAGAATATAAGGATCTGTCTACACTTCAGTTAAACACCTGCAACTGACACTGTGTCAGCTGACAGACTCACGGGACTCAGGTTGTGGGGATGTTTAACTGCAGTGTAGACATCTGGACTCAGGCTGAAGCCCAGGGTCTGGAACCCTAAGCTCTCTGGGGCAAGGACTATCGTTTTTGTTATTCTTCTGCACAGTGTCTAGCACAACGGGGCCCTGATCCTTGACTGGAGATCCGAGGAACTAACATAATTCAAATAATAATAAACAAGTGTTTTACAGGACTAATAATACTTACCTGTTGTCACAGCACCCTCTGTGTGGGGAGCCCCTCAAGACCCTCAAATGGAAAATGATACAGAAAAGCAAAGTAGTATTATATCTCAGATTTCCTGGAGTCAAAGCTGTGACAGATATGACAATATCCTGGACAATCCTTCTGGAATTAAGTTGAATCTTACTTAAGTATTTTAGGAGTACTTTGTAAAATTTTATGTACTACTGTGGGGCTGTATAGAACTTCTTTAGGCAGAAATTAGAATTAATGCAATCTCTTGGAAGAATTAGGAACTTCAAAGGACTTTTTGGGACAATATGTGTGAAGTAGATTTCCTAGGAAATACATGGGGTGAGAGGCATGCAGATCACCCACCTCACAGTCAATCCTTTTGAAGTTGCTTCTTGAACAGAAAACCATTGTCTAGCTGGTTGCCTATTCAAGGTCTCTTCAAAGGACCAAACTAAATAAATGAATGACTCACAGTCATGAGTGTTCTTGTTCTGAGGAAAGGGTGTTATGAACTTGAAGACACAGGAAAGGTCCTGTGTGGGGTTTTGAAGGATTTATCATTTACCAGAGCCCATGTTAGAGTTGGGGTGATCTCTGGTAAGCTTATTACCATGTGTGTAGGTTCTTTTATTGTTTTTAATATGGTTTCTCTGTAATGCTTTTACTTTAATAATAAAATGTGCTTGAACATAAGATCATAAGAACATAAGAAAGGCCATAATGGCTCAGACCAAAGGTCCATCTAGCCCAGTATCCTCTCTTCCGACAGTGGCCAATGCTAGGTGCTTCAGAGGGAATGAACAGAACAGGAATCAAGTGATCCATTCCCTGTCGCCCATTCCCAGCTTCTGGCAAACAGAGGCTGGGGACACCATCCCTGCCTATCCTGGCTAATAGCCATTGATGGACCTGTCCTCCATGAATTTATCTAGTTCTTTTTTGAACCCTGTTATAGTCTTGGCCTTCACAACATCCTCTGGCAAAGAGTTCCATGGCTTTATTGTGCATTGTGTGAAGAAATACTTCCTTTTGTTTGTTTTAAACCTGCTGCCTATTAATTTCATTTGGTGACCCCTAGTTCTTGTGTTCTGAGAAGGAGTAAATAATACTTCCTTATTTACTTTCTCTATACTACTCATGATTTTATATACCTCTAGCATATCCCCCCTTAATCATCTCTTTTCCAAGCTGAAAAGTCCCAGCCTTATTAATCTCTCCTCATATGGAAGCTATTCCATATACCTAATCATTTTTGTTGCCCTTTTCTGAACCTTTTCCAATTCAATATATCTTTTTTGAGATGGGGCGACCACATCTGCACGTAGTATTCAAGATGTGAATGTACCATGGATTTATATAGACACAATATGATATTTTCTCTTATTATCTATCCCTTTCTTAATGATTCCCAACATTCTGTTCACTGTTTTGACTGCCACTGCACATTGAGTGGATGTTTTCAGAGAACTCTCAACAATGACTCCAAGATCGCTCTCCTGAGTGGTAACAGCTAATTCAGTCCTCACCATTTTATGTGTGTAGTTGGGATTATGTTTTCCAATGTGCATTACTTTGCATTTATCAACATTGAATTTCATTTCCCATTTTGTTGCCGTCACCCAGCCTAGAAAGAGCTATGTGGTAACTTATAAATGTTGCCAATTGCTCTGTTGTTAGTCTCTGAAGAGAAAGCAAAACAAGACTGCTTAGGGAGCCTGCCTTTTACTGGGGATATCACAGTAGAGTCAGGGGACTGTACAGCAATACTTCGTTCAGAAGGGAGAAAGACGGGTGTCTCCACCCAAGAGGGGCAATGGCTGGGGAGCCAGAAGCCTAGAGTAGGTGCTTTTGCTTGGCCACAGAAGTTGCCCTGAACTGTGACAAAAACTACAGGATTATTTAGCCCCCTTACATAGCCAACAAGCAGCATAAATAAGATCAGTGCTGTAAAACATGAGTGGCTTTTTTAAACTGAAAACATTCAACTATCCAGCTGCCCCTTTGGGATGAAAGACACTGTTACAAATGAAAGACACTGTTTTTGTTGTAAGGTTTTATTAGCAGCATTTACCTGTAGTACTTCTCACAGAGGAAACTGCTGTAGATATCCAACTGACTTCCCAGTAACAGCATCACAGTTATCGTGAGGAGGACTTACATTCTACTTTTGTTTTTATCTATTCTATTTTACATCATGAACCATTGGCTTAAGAAAATATTTCTAAAGCATAAATGTAAAGATTTCAAAACCACTGACTGAAATCCTTCCTGGGGTAATATCACTGGGTTCAGTAGAATTATACCAGAGATAAATTTAGGCTGATATTGGCAGTTCTGCAAAATTGAGAGATACAAGCTGACGGGGACGTTGTTAAAGAGATTGTAGCCCCAAAGCCAACCTAAAGTTAAAATAAAAATAGGGGGTTAAAAATACAATAATGCATTTTAACAAACATTTAACTTAATTTGTTAGTACAGACAAGTTTGGCTACATCACAGTACCAATGTACAAGCTATGGATAGAAATCGTGGAGGATGAAATCTTGGGGACCATTGAAAGCTTACAATGGAGGGAACCATCAGGATCCAGAGGGACCATGTAAACACTGTGACAATAGAACAGAGTTCTGTGGTGGTGCACTCCATGGGACTGTCTAAGCTATTGGTGATCCACTAGCTTTGGTCCCTGTCGGGAGGGCAGCAGGCTGGATGCTACTGTAGACTACAGGCTGCAGTGAGGTATCAGCTGTCTCATGCCTTGCCTCTGGGCTGCTGGAAAGGGGAGAAGTATTTATTCCACTCCTTCCCTCAAAATTGTTCATTTGGGCTTTGCATAGAGGACCAGGATTTCATACCCTGACTTCCGTGTATGAGACATGGGGAAGAGTAGGGTTAAACAATTCATGTCTTGAAACACTTTCATTTAACATAATTTTTCATAATTTTTCATTTTGTATAATGTCTTTAAAAGTCTAAGGCCCAGACTCCTTCCTGTATTCAGGCTGTCTAGGGGAACCTGCCAGTGGTACGCAGCCAGAGTAATGGATTTCACTGCACATCATCTCTCTGTGGCCAGCATAGGGCTTGTGACTGGCTGTCCCTCTTCTGTAATGATCCCTGGTAGTTGGAACAGTTCCCACTGACATTGGAATTGGAGAATTGGAGCAGCCTTCAGGCTGCTCTGACTTTTTCTGTGGGACTGACATGGTGAAGAGCCAGTCCAGGAAAGCCACTTGTGCATTCCTATCCCCTTGGTTGCACAGTGCACTACTTGGCCACAGCAAAAATCTGGGCCTAAACTATTAAATAGAAGTGTATTTTTCTGGCTTTGAGTCCCTATGTATTACCATCCCAAACTTCCACTCTTTTACAATCCTGTGAACGTATTAGCAATATGAAAATAATGTGAAAGGTAAGCCATTAAGGGCTGATGTCTGTGTCAAAAGAGCTTTTTGATGTGAGATGATTTCTGAAGTCAAATTATCACGTGATGTTGTGTCACAAAGCTTCCTACAAGGTGTTACTGCCTAATTAACAGAGGGTGTTAGATGCCCAGAAATCTCTAACTGCCAGATAACCATGTCCCTTTTAGATGATCTGGTTGATATGACGCTTGGTAACTTTTCCAATCCCCTAATATTATAGTAGTTCCTTTTAGGAGATATTAGCTTTCCTCTCCAAAGCCATGTGTCACAATACTTCGTTCACACAAACTCTTTCAATAACTTTACAGAGACCACTGCAGACTTGATCTTTCCTGAGTGTAAAAAACCAGCTAGCCAGTGTCATTAGTGATGACTGTTTTCTCTATCCTTCTAAAAACTGTTGTACATTCAATCTTGTTAAACGCATCCGATGAAGTGAGCTGTAGCTCACGAAAGCTTATGCTCAAATAAATTTGTTAGTCTCTAAGGTGCCACAAGTCCTCCTTTTCTTTTTGCGGATACAGACTAACACGGCTGCTACTCTGAAACTTGTTAAAAATGTATAAGCATCAGTGCATTTTAATCACTGCTGTTTTCTAAAATCTTCTAGTATCTAGACCCTTAAAATCTTCTTTCCCTTATTTAAATGTCAAAGATGTGATTTTATTTAGTTGATCAGTTTTCTCAGCACCTTAAGGTATTGAATTGTTCGAGGCATTTAATCTGTATGAGTTTATCTCTGAAATACTTGTTTCTTTCATAGGGTTCCTACAATTGGCTAATGGATTTGTTTATCTGAGTGTCTGGCTGTTAAGATTAATGTGTAGTGTTGCTGTCTTTCTCTGGTGATGTATTACTCACACCGAGAGCTAGCAGGAAGGAAAGAGTCGGAGACCCATTAAGTTTATTTTAGTTTTTTAAAGCTCTAACTTAAAATATTTTTAAAGGACACCTTTATTTTGTGAGGTAAGAGGAGAGAGCAACTCCTAACCCACATAACACAATCTGATATAAATATCTTGCCAATATGGAGCAAGTGAAAATACTGAATGCTTAATAGAATTAAGATCTTGGGTCAGCCATTTGCAGATTTGAAGTGTGAGTGTTTTCCCTGCACTAAAATCACGGACAGCCAAATATGAAAATGTTGGTCACAGTCAGATGGCTTATGATTTTATATTTCCAGCAGTGGATTTGCTAACTTACCTTGCTTTTGCTTTGCAAAAGCTTTCAAGGCTAAACAAACTGAAATGATTCTGCCTTTTGTCTATGTGTCCTAACTGTTATCACAATGAAGTCAATCAGCATGAAATTATGCCCACAAGTGAAGTTCCCAGGCAAAGAGAACGCAAGCAACATGAATAATGTATTGCTCATAACTGAAGCACTGAGTCAGGTTCACTGTGTATAGTTTAGTTATAACTGTGGAGAAACTACAGTAAGAATAAGAAATTCTCACAGTAGTTAAACTGGTTTTTAACGACATTAAAACTATAGTCAGACCCATTAGAATCAAACTTGTATTTCTGGTTTACTCCCATTTCAAGAGAATTACTGTAAACTAAATGTTAATTGTTACTTGAGCACTTAGGTCCTTCATGAGAATGAAATACTATTCAGTATTGCGGCAAATTAGGAGTGAATCATATAGAAAATAGATTAAAAGCATTTGTCATTTGTCCCAGTCTATCACCGAAGTGGTGGTCTCCACTATTCAGCAGCACATTGCCAACTGCTGAAGAAAGAGCCAGATGAATTCTCCATTCTGCCCAGGAAAACTAGGCAGTGTGTGCAGAGGGCAAAGAGGCAAATGCTGCAATTCAGGGGCCTGATTCTCCACTGCCTTTGTAGCCATTGACACTTGTGCAAAGTGGCTGTCAATTTTCCTGTCACAGTCCAGGGCAGCTGTACTTCCCCCTCATTGTCTACCAAGAACACCCACTCTCTGATCCCGGCCCACAATAATACATAACCTTTGCATTTAATACAATAGGCCCCAAAGAAACAAGTAGTTCAATACAGTTTTTCAAGAATATTGCAGGAAATTGCCATGTGTCACAGCTCCTATTCTAATTTAGTAGTGTTTTACACCCAGTTTGCTCTCACTTAGCACAGGTGTAAATGACACTCTGCAGGGGATAATAATAATAATAATTAATTACACCTAGCTGTTATATAGCAGATCATGGAGAACGAGACCCTGCAAACAGAATTTTCCTTTTGGTTAGATGTTCAACTCATTCTGTACTTCGTCTGCAGTTTGCATAATCTAGCAGTGGAACCTGACCATACCCATCTTTAATTTTTCATCTGAAATGATAAGCACCAGCCTGAAAGCCCTGGAAACCTGTTCTATATTTAGCCGCAGAACACTCATGGGGATTGATCACTCCATAATTGCCCTATTCTGTTCATTCCCTCTGAAGCACCTGGCACTGGCCACTGTTGGAAGACAGAAGACTACTCTAGATAGACCACTGGTATGACCCACTGTGGACTTTCTTATGCTCTTAATGGCTATACCACCAGCAGTGTCTGGGTGTCTGTTTTAGGGTTTTATAGTGCCATCTATCACTGTAGAACTCAGCACTTTTCATGTAAAACCTATCAGCAGTAGTGGAGTCTCTGGATCTTCTCCCTTTTGGGGGATAAAAGCTCTTCTTGGGGTATGTTTTGTGAGTTTGTTGGAATTGTATGGGGTTGTTTGTTCATTTTGGTTTCTACAAGGAGGAAGGGGATAAATAAAAGAGGGTGTTAGTATTGTGTCATTCTTGTCAGTGTTCATCACTGGGGAGGATGACAACTTATAGGGTGAGGAACTCTTATAGGATGAGCAGATTTTTAAAGGTATTTAAGTGCCTGAAATCAATAGGAGTTAGGAACTTTTGCAAATTTCACTAGGCACCTTTCTACATCTTTAAGTATGTAAATACCTTTACAAATCTGGCCTCAGGGCTATTAGTTCTCTGTCCTCTGTGCTGAGACAGACAGCATGTTGCTAACTGTGATATGAATGCTAGGGCCCAGCTCCTTGGTTGGTATAAATTGACATAGTTCCATCAGTTATATTGATTTACACCTGTTAAGGATCTGGCACTGGGAACTGGATTCACATCATCAGCTGATTGCACATAAACCACTTTGCAACCGTCAGATTAGAACCAACCTGTAATGTGAGCACTCCCAACCTTGGCTAGAGGAGACCCAGGGAGTTAGAGTAGCTGGTCCTTTCAATGTCTAACTTCTTTGGTTGCATGAATCTTCTCTTGTAACTACAGCTGGATGAATAGTGAAAAATATCATTTACAAACAGTTCAGAAGCTTCTACATAGAAATTTGCTTCAAATATATTTGAACCCTTTATATGTGTCTTCATGACCCTCCCCACCAGGTCTGATCCCATTCTGATGCTCTACAGAAATCACCCTAATTTTCTTCTTCTGAAGATCTGACAGGTGTGAATGTGAGTATATGAATGAGTAAAAGAGAATTTGCCAGATGAAGTTGACTAAACAGGTGAAAAAAAGAAAATCTCCAAATGAAAGTCTCAAAGGAGGCTGTCAAGTTGAATTAAGCAGAAGGAGGCAAGGGAGTAGGTGGATGTAAAATTAGATGGAGAGTTTTATGTGAAAAGCTGTAGAACAATTTTTATTGGGTTCAGAATTGGATAGGAAGACACAGGATGGGTTGACATAATCTTATTCCCCAGAGTGGGAAGCTAGCCTGGCTTCAGGATTTTGGATCCTTGAAGTTCAGAGCATAGGGATTTAGAAAGATCTTTTTAAAAAAGGGGATTGTCAGCAGCTTAGAACAAAGTTGATTAAGAAATGAATGATCATTTCAGCAGAATCCTGGTGAAAGAAAGAAATGAATTCTGGTAGTGTTTTAAAGATGGTAAGAGGATGACTAAACAGACAAGGGAAATGGAGGAAGAAAAATATCTATGGTCAAGAAGAGAGACAAGGTCTGTGAGGTCAAATATTTTATTGGCTTCTGATGGTGAGAGAGACACGCTTTTGAGCTACACAGAGCTCCTCTTCAGGTCTTTCTCATAAGAGGGAGTCCAAGATATTTGTCTTGACAGGAAAAATAGTTTGAGTTGTAGTTGTAGTTACAGTTATAGTCAGAGACATGGAAAAAAGACTTTCCATCTAGGAAAAGTACTTCAGTTTATGACACAGTTATGACCTAGCTGGAAGATGAGGTAATGAAGATAGAAGAATTAGAGCACAGAAGGAGCTCTAGACTTGGGCGTCATCTGCACAGAAGTGATATGCATGAGAGACGCTAGCAAGAGGGAGTCCAACAAAAGAAGAGATAGGTAGAAGAGGAAAGGGAAATGGATACCTTCAGGGTTTGAGGCTTTAGATGAAAGATGTAAGAACTCTATCAGAAATTTTAAAAAGGGATAGACAGAATTCAATGCAGAAGAGGAAATTTACTGGGATACGGGCTTCTTTCTCAAGGCTATCAAAAATAGGGGGACAATTGAAATATTTCAATATTTTCCTCAATTGTTAAACTGTACTTTTTTTGGAATAAGGACTATGTCATCTTATAGATTTATACAGTACTCAGCACAATGAGGCATGAGGTCTTTGTGTTTTACTGCTGTACAAATAAAAACAATAACAACTAGGGGCCTGCCAGTTTTCAGTCAGTGTGCAAGGACTCCAGGATATGGTTCTACAGAAGAAGAAGAAAGTGTAAAGAGATACCGGTATTTTTCAATGGTATCACCAACTGTCTTCTCATCTTGATAATTAATGATATATTAATTAAATGAATTGTGTGAAATTCCCTGACTACATACAACACAATGTGTACTCCAGTATTGACATGGCTCAATATATTATTCCAAATACAGGAAAGCCACTTTAGATCCTCATCTGCTGGGAGCTACTATAAACTGCCCATATTCAATGTTCGTATACTGCCCGTCTGGGTCTCCTTTATTACACAATGGCCTTTCTTCCTGACCGGCAAAACACTGCTCTTCAGTCTTTTAAGTTTTCTTACCCCTGGTTGAGGGTCTAAGAGAATATTTCTTATTATTAGACTTGGTATTCTGTTGTTTAACAGTGTGATTAATTGAGCAATTAATGGCAATACATTTTTTTTAATTGTGATTAAATTTTTTAGAGTTAATCGCATGAGTTAACTGCAGCCCTACTTACCACTAATGAGAATTTGGTGCTATTTAGTAGGTAGAGAAAAATACACATCCTCTAAAACAGTGATCTTCAAACTGGAATGTAAGGCACTGGGTCGCGGGGGCCCGGGTCAGCACCGCCAACCTGGTCATTAAAAGTCCTGTCAGCAGTGCTGCCCAGCTGAGGCAGGCTAGTCCCTACCTGTTCTGACATCGCACTGCGCACCAAAAGCGACCAGCAGCAGGTCCAGCTCCTAGTCAGGGGGCCCCCAGGGTCCGCACACTGCCCACGCTTCGAGCACCAGCTCCGTCCGGGGGCTGGGGGGTGCAGTGCCTGCAGGCAAAAGCCAGATGGAGCCGCTTGTGCGCCTCCACCTAGGAGCCGGACCTGCTGCTGGCCGCTTCTGGGTCACAGCGCGGTCCATGGTGCCAGGACAGGCAGCAAGCCTGCCGTAGCACCCCGCTGCACCACTGAGCAGGAGCTGCCCGAGGTAAGCCCACGCCCCAACCCCATGCCCCAATCCTCTGCCCCAGCCCTAAGCCCCCCCCACCCGAAGCCCCTTCCTGTGCCTCAAACCCCTCATCTCCGGCCCCACCCCAGAGCCTGCACACCCCAACTCCTGAACTCCTCCTTCCTAGCGCCCCCCTGCAGCCCTCCACCCCTCACCCCAACCCTCTGCCCCAGCCCTGAACCCCTCCCACACCCAAACCCCTCATCCTCAGCTCTGTTGGGTCACGGGCATCAACAATTTTCTTCCACTGGGTCGCCAGAAAACAAGTTTGAAAACCACTGCTCTAAAACATCCTCATATATTATATGTATAATAATGTTCCTGGACAGCATTGAGAACTTTAAGAAAAAATCTTGAAAAACTGCTTCTTCTTTCATTTCTTATTCATGTGAGTCTTCCTGTTAATACCCTTTGTGCTGCATTAATAATGAAATCTGTGCCCAAATCTAGCATGTCTAACTGTCAAAAAAAGTGACAGAAAATATATTTATCTTTCTTATTTTCTTGGTGTTAGAGGGAATATGTGCTGATGATGTGGAATCACTGCACCAACTTGTGAATGATGCATGAAATGAAAGGGCTTGCCCAGTGAACAGAGAGAGAGAGAGAGAGAGAAATTTGCTGTGCTATTTGCTGTGTGCCTATAGGACCTCAATCACTGGCAAGCTTCTAGCTTAAAATAACCCAGTGTCCGCAAAATAATGAGTTCATTTCCGTGTAAAGGGGCTCAGTGTTCTCCCCTCCCCTCAGTGATTCACTAAGTGTTTTTCTACTGTCAAAAATCAGTCCATGAATGTGGAGGGAGAAATAAAATTAAGTCTTGGTAAATCCCAGCTGTGTTTCTTCTTTTGAGTATACTCCAATGTTTCTGAATAGCCGTGAAAGTGTAGTCTCTGCAAGTGAACTTGCAAATGGTTTTTCACATGGATTCCCCAGTGATGGGAGATAGCATGTCTATCAATGTCTGTTAACGCAGCAGAGAGAATGCTGCTGGCCCGTGAGACAATTAAGGATAGCAGCCCCACAGGTCAATGGTGCTTAGTCTTTATTTGTACACTTAGCAAGCGGGTGTTGGTGACATCCCTCCAATCACACTCATCCTCCTCCCCTTTTTCTGGTGTTCTCAGGTCTGGGTCTATGTGTAAACAGGATGTGGGGCTGTACTGAAATGTATTCAAGTGCTATACACCTCCATCCTCACCTCTCACTGCAGTATATATCCTGCTTAGAACATCTGCTTCACATAAATACAAGGAGAGTTCAGAATATGCTGAGGAGAGCATGTCCTGGAATTATTTAGCCAATTCCCATGCTTTTTAAAAAAAAACAAAAACAAAACAATTACACTCTTGAAAGATTAATACACCTAAGTGTTTCGGTTTTTTTCTGAAGAACCATGGTATTTATTTTTAATTATTAAAAGATATGATAATCCCATTGAGAAAAGCATATTTATTTATTCAATTTGAAGTCATGCTAAAGAAGGTGTCCATCCACACACTGTAGGACCTTGACCTAACTCAGGATGTGTAGCCGTAGGTACACAATTTTATGTGCAGCTTTAAAAAGAAAAGGAATACTAGTGGCACCTTAGAGACTAACCATTTTATTTGAGCATAAGCTTTCGTGAGCCACAGCTCACTTCATCGGATGCGTTCCAATTTAAGATAACCAGCCACCAGAAAGCTACGTAAGTTAGAATTCAGAGCTGGGGGAAAACCTTCATAGTGGAACTACACAAAAGGATTTCATTACAAATTCATTCAAATGTCATTAAAAATTCAAAACTCCAATCTTCAATGGTAGATTTGCCCTGGCTTCTGAGAGAACCTAGGCTCAGTTGCTGATATTTCATGAAACCCACACAAAGCTTATGGTTCTATATGGTGCTACTATGAAACAGGGTGAAACTCAGCAGTCACAAATTATTAGTTAATTAGCGCCCAAACTGGAGGTGCTGGCAGAGAGAAGAAGGATGTCTCATTGGTTAGGGTGCAAACGTGGCACACTAGAGACAAAAGTTCAATGCTCTGCTCCACTACAGATTTTGTGTCACTTTGTCTGTGAATCAGTTCCCAACCCATAAAACAGGAATAACAAGCACTTCCCTCCCTCACAGGGGTGTGCTGACTCAGAGTAAGTACACTAAAGACTATGAGGCGCTCAGATACTGTGGTAATGGAGGTCATATAAATCCCTAAGAGAGATTGAATTTTACTTTCATTGTTTGGGGACATTTGAGCCTGAAACACAAAGTGCAACTCAAGGGTCGGAAAAACACATGGATTGAAACCAAAGGACATGTTTATGTGAACTCATCCAGAGTGAAATCTTTTTCACTCTGAGGTTTGCACTGCTTTAGAGAAAGTCAAAAGCTTACAAAGCAGAATGCTGTTGCTAAACCTGAACTATTCTAAATCATTTTGACCTTCATCGTTTTGCTTTCCTGCTTTTTGTTTGTCTTTTTTTTTTCTTTTACTTCAGGGTATCCTTTCCCTCTCACAGTCATTCCCTCTTTACCACACTCTCTCCATCAGCAATGGTTAATTGAGCCATAGTGACATGAAATACAATAGAGTACAAACTGCTAAGAAGAGAGAATATAAATGATAGAGGCAGCTCTAACATAAATGGAACTGGCAGATAGGAGAGAGAGTAACATTGAAACCCATGCAGTATTTTTAAAGTTTATAAGTAGCTCAGGTGCTTCATTTTATGTACCCATCGAACACATTTTATAAGGCAATAACAAGCTTAGCAAGATGAAAAATCCCAGACTCAGAAGAACAAGATTATGTTATTGACTCGCCTTCTGGAAATAAAATCTAGTTAAACATCTACATGACATTATGATATACAGAAACTGATTCTTTATTATGATATTTCCAGGAGGGTGTCCATTTTCAAACTAGGATGGCTTAGGCAATAAGCTCCGGTTTGAAATAATTAGACTTCCCGAACTGCAGTTTAAAATCCTAGCAGGAACAACTCTTCTCCTTCATCTTTTGAAGTAAAATAAATAAGTTAATTGTGTGACGGTCATTGATGTGAACTCTTGAGACCAAGGTTCTGTCTGCTTTGCATCGACATTAAAAATACTATGGTACTTTTCATAAGAATAGGAATTGCCCTGGCACCACTGTCTTTGGGCAAATTTTCCCTCCTTCCCATCATTGTGATATATCAATTGCTTGCCTCCTGTGTATTTAAATGCTTGTATCATGCATATCACCATGGTCCCTAAGACCTTACCAATTCTGAAAGTCTTTTTTTAACAAATACTCTATTTATGTTGGAATCAGTGGAGTTACTCCAGATTTACAGTAGCATAACCAAGAGAATAATTCAGCCTATTAATCTTCTTTCAATCTCTCCTGCCCACATAGATTTTTTTTATGATGATTGCTGTGGGAAAGCGAAGTCAGATAAGTGAGTTTGTATTTTGTTCTGCAGGAGATGAGATGTGTCCACAATGCTGCCAACTCTCATGATCTTGCCATGAGTCTTATGATAATTATTGTTTTCCTTAAAGCCCCAGCTCCTGGAGTCAAGTGGATGTGATGATTTCAGCCATCATTCTTAAAGAAAAAGTAAGTTTGTAGCCCTCATGACTGTTGAGAAAGCTTCAAAATCTGACCCTAGTGCACCCTAAAGGCTCAAGAAGCAGAAGGCAAATAAAAAGATCTATTATTTTTACAAAAAGAAAAGGAGTACTTGTGGCACCTTAGAGACTAACCAATTTATTTGAGCATAAGCTTTCGTGAGCTACAGCTCACTTCATCGGATGCATACTGTGGAAAATACAGAAGATGTTTTTATACACACAAACCATGAAAAAATGGGTGTTTATCACTCCAAAAGGTTTTCTCTCCCCCCCACCCAACCTACTCTCCTGCTGGTAAGAGTGATCACTTTAGATAAGCTATTACCAGCAGGAGAGTAGGTTGGGGGGTGGGGGTGGGAGAGAAAACCTTTTGGAGTGATAAACATCCATTTTTTCATGGTTTGTGTGTATAAAAACATCTTCTGTATTTTCCACAGTATGCATCCGATGAAGTGAGCTGTAGTTCACGAAAGCTTATGCTCAAAGAAATTGGTTAGTCTCTAAGGTGCCACAAGTACTCCTTTTCTTTTTGCAAATACAGACTAACACGGCTGTTACTCTGTTACTCTGAAACCTGTTATTATTTTTACATACTCTCATGATTTTAAAGCCAAACTCATGATTTTTGGTGAACCTGACTCGTGATTTTTGAACATTTGGGCTTGGCAATACTGTGTCCAAGAATGAGTTCCACCATCACGGGCCAGCTGCCAAGGAAGCAGTGTCCCTTATTCTCTTGACTCTTGCCATGGTAGTTGATGAACCCCACAGTGGCTGCAATTCAGTAGTGTCAAATTTTTATAATTTTCAAAAGGACTTAGACATACTTTGGGGTGAAAGCCCACCCTTTTTCTCGAGTTTTGGAGGAAAGGGTGCCGGAGGGTTGAGGCTTTTGGTGGATGTTTATGGGCATTCTTTTATATTCAATTGTGTATTGTAATTTATGGGACAAGCACCAGGAGCATACGATGAACACCCATAGCTATTTTAAAGCATGTATATAATATGTAAGGGCCCTATTCTGCCACCCTAATGTACAGAGATTGTTTATTACACAAGTAGGCCCATCAAAATCAGTAGCACAGGTACTATTCAATGTGAATAAAGAGCCTAAATAAATAGTTGGGCCCTAAATAAATAAAGGTATATTTAACTCCAGTCTTGCAAACACACACACACACACACACACACTCCTAGATTAATAGATTCATAGATATTTAGGTCAGAAGGGACCATTATGATCATCTAGTCTGACCTTCTGCACAACGCAGGCCACAGAATTTCACCCACCACTCCTGCAAAAAACCTCTCACCTATGTCTGAGCTATTGAAGTCCTCAAATCATGGTTTAAAGACTTCAAGGTGCAGAGAATCCTTCAGCAAGTGACCTGTGCCCCACGCTGCAGAGGAAGGCGAAAAACCTCCAGGGCCTCTTCCAATCTGCCCTGGAGGAAAATTCCTTCCCAACCCCAAATATGGCGATCAGCTGAACCCTGAGCATATGGGCAAGATTCACCAGCCAGATACTACAGAAAATTCTTTCCTGGGTAACTCAGATCCCACCCCATCTAATATCCCATCACAGGCCATTGGGCCTATTTACCATGAATATTTAATTACCAAAACCATGTTATCCCATCATACCATCTCCTCCATAAACTTATCGAGTTTAATCTTAAAGCCAGATAGATCTTTTGCCCCCACTGCTTCCCTTGGAAGGCTATTCCAAAACTTCACTCCTCTGATGGTTAGAAACCTTCGTCTAATTTCAAGTCTAAACTTCCTGGTGGCCAGTTTATATCCATTTGTTCTTGTGTCCACATTGGTACTGAGCTTAAATAATTCCTCTCCCTCTCTGGTATTTATCTCTCTGATATATTTATAGAGAGCAATCATATCTCCCCTCAACCTTCTTTTAGTTAGGCTAAACAAGCCAAGCTCCTTGAGTCTCCTTTCATAAGACAAGTTTTCCATTTCCACTCCTGTATCAGTATGACCAAGATCAGGCCCTTATGTGAGTTCCTCAGGGTTGCAGACACAAACACATACCGTTACAGGCAGGTATTAAGTCATAAACAACTGGCAAATCTCCAATTCCTCCCTGATTGATTTAAAAGTATATTCCCTGAGACAATGGAGAACGATCTGTGAAATTAACATGTGTATTATGTTTCCTTCTAGTTTTACCACACAACACTTGGGTTCAAATGTTCAGTGGTTTTGATTAAACACTTGTGAGAATGAGTTATTCAAGACATTGGGGGGGAAATAAAGCCCAACAAATCTTGAGGGATATTATGGGATAAACTCAAAAATGGTGTGAATTAAATTAAACTGTTGGCTTATTTGGTAGGCCCCCTTGCAGGTGCTCTTTGTGATCTAATATCATTGCATAACATACACCATTTCTCTTTGTCTTTTCTTCTTTTTTTTAAGTTAAACTTGGCAAAAGACACCCCCGTTGTACTGTAGTCAGGAAACCAGCAGGTAAGATGGATGATGGTGCCCAGCCTTTGCGTAGGTAATAAAATCAGTCAAAATGACAACATCCCTGTTCATGCTAATATTTCATACAGTATGTACTGGTCCACAGAGTCCTCACCTACGTCTCCACACACGCAATGTATAATTGTCAATGACAATGAGAAAGACGTTATTTTTAGTCGATCATACTGTAAGCTAAAAATTGTGGTGGGGTATCTTTCTATAAGGGAGAGGCTGATGGCAGCCACTGGAGCAGTATGGATACACTGTAATGTTAATAGAGCACTGATGATAACGCGATTATGATATGGAGTTTGTGAATCGAGGAGGCTCTCCCCTCCCCCGCCCCCCACATCCAGTTTCCATTCCAAACCTACTGGGATCAAAAGGGCAAAATTACCATGCAGAATACTTTCTTTGTAGTATTCCTTTATAGCCCTAGATTGAGGCAGTGGCTACACGCCACCCCTGAGAGATGGAGAAGAGAGCAGCCAGCTGCCCCATGAAGAGAGGTGATGTGACTTGCCCAAGGTCACTCAACAGGTCAATGGTAGAGCTGAGAATTGAGCCCAGGTCACCTGAGTGCCCTATTGACGAAAGCACACTGTCCTGCAAAAATCATGCAAACCTTTAGCTGTAATTCATGATCATTATCACCAAGGTGATCAACTTTGCTGCAATAAAGTGATCCTGCAAGTCCTTGCATGGGTAACAGCACGGTTCCTGAAACTGTGAGGCTTCAGTGCAAGTGCAAATGAAGGCTCTGAGTGATTGAAAGGTGTAGTCCCCTGCACTATACAACAGCAATCGTTAAACTCCTTGTGCGGTTTCCCCCTTACTCATAAGTTCACAGGGTAAAAGAAATAGGAGAGGAACATGGACACATCGAAGAAGACATGGGCTTGTGTGATCCTTATTGTGCTAATAAGATGCTTAGCTAGGTTTTTCCTGTTAGGCTTACTTTTGGGAGAAGTAACTTACTAGTTGTGCAGCCACCCTCCAATTAGTGCAGGGCATAGTTCCCCTGAGCTCCGGGTCCTGTTCGGTGTTTATATGCACAGCCCTCTGCACCTTCATTGTACAGGATCAAGTAACCCGAGCAGGATTCTAACAGCACTTGTGTGAGGTGAGTCTATGTTATTGTTACCATTTTACAGATGGGAAAACTGATGCAGATGTGTGAAGTGACTTGCTACAGTACCAGCACTGGGACTAGAGCTCAAGATTTGCTGTTTCCCTGTCCCTGATTGGGTTCAGCAGAAGAAGGGGGAGTTTTGCTATTGACTTCAGTGGGGTCAGGATTTTACCCCATCTCTCTCTCTCTCTCTCTGCCTACCTTACCATTTGCTTTTAAGTGTTTAATACTCATTTCCCCCCATTCCTAATTCTCCATCATTTCCTGTGCGGAAGCACATACGTCAAATGTTCTGAAATATGATTTGCAAAACAATGAGGATTCCCCCCCAAAAAAGTCTGTAGACTTGATGGATCAACACATTATAATGTGTTTCTCATCACTCGGCGCTGTCAAGTGGCAGTACCATGTCATATTTTTACCTTGCTAGTGAAAGCTTGCTTGTCTGGAACAGTCCCAGCACTTTGACTCTGAACCTAGTCTCTACTGCTCATGTGCAGTTCCATTAAAGTGTCTTTTCTCCCATTTTGATTACAGGCGCCTATTGCCTTACCTCCTTGCCATTGTAATCCACACGTCTGCCAGCCAGCAAACAAAGTGTAGAGCAACCCATAGCGGCCATCGCTTCACACTCTAAAAATAAAAAAAGCAGGCTTTTTCCTTTACATCACTGACATGACACATCACAGAGCAATGCCACAGCGACACTAAGCTGCACTGGGTTTTTTTAGTCTTGTAACATAATGTAACCTGCTGCAAAGCAGTGAAATAGCAGCAATGTGAAAGGCTTTTGAAAAACCTGCTAGCAGCAAGTAATTGCTGTGGATGGGGAGGAACTGAGTGGCTGGTCTTATCCTCAGTCCTGGCCCCAGTGTTTCTGGCTGGGCTCTGATGGAATGGAAAAACCAACTTACGCATTCTACATCAGTTCCTGAGGCCACTAAATACCACTGGAGTATGCCAGGGCTCTTAAGATGGAGAGCCCATATCTCTGGGCTTCTTGCAGGGAACTTCAGCACAGCAACCACAGAGTGCATGTTCTTTTCCCATCTCTGTTTCTGATCCTGTGGACTCTCTTGCTTCTTCTCCAGGGGCCTCTGCATCGCCCTGCTCCATGCAGTCTTTGTGGCAATAGGCAATGTGCAACAGCTGTGGGAAGGGGAGAGAGAACACACCGCGGCACAATGGCCAGAACTGAGGAAGGGCAGCCACAGGACAACAGCAGTGGCTGGGGAGGATTGAGTGACTGGGGAAGAGGAGAAACCAGGGGAGCACTGGGGAAGAAAGACAAGAGGAGAAGAGAACTGGGGCTGGCAGAAGAGGATGGGAGCATAAACCAGAATGAAAGGGCTGGGGTGGGGGGGGGGAGAATAGAAGAAGGGGGAAAGAAAACAGGTGATGCATCAACAGTGCCAGGACCTAGCAAAACAAAATCGGGGAACAAGCATCCTTGCTACAGATTTTGTGTGAGGGGAGCGGGTCTGACACAAAGTATTTGGGAGCCCTTCTGGTAACTGACTCTGTCGTTGTTGGCCAGACCTGTTCTACATGCACTGCTATGGAGTCGGCATTTTGAGGCCTGTGTCCAAACTATACTTTTCTGCCTCCTGTCTGTGGTGCATTTAACTGTGGAACTTGGCTGCCTTTTACATTCTGCATGAAGCACCTGGATGTTTCTGTTTTCTGTTTGATGGGGGGGGAGGGATAGCTCAGTGGTTTGAGCATTGGCCTGCTAAACCCAGGGTTGTGAGTTCAATCCTTGAGGGGGCCATTTAGGGATCTGGGGCAAAAATTGGGGATTGGTCCTGCTTTGAGCAGGGGGTTGGACTAGATGACCTCCTGAGGTCCCTTCCAACCCTGGTATTCTATGATTCTGAGAACTCGCCATGATCCACACTGCCTCAGGGGACCCTCAAAGAGGGATTGCTCCTCCGGGGGACAAATTCTTTCCATAAGGGGCTTGGTGCATAAGGGGACTTCAACCTACTTCCCCAGCCCTGTTCTATAGGTCAATATAGTAAGAGTAGGGTCATAGCCCTGCCTCCTCCCCACCCCCTTGGGGATGAAGGACTCCTCTGCGGGGTCAGTGATTGTGACTGTTCCTTGTACAGGGCATGCAAAGGGGAAGGCTCCTTGCACCATCCCTCATCATGACCCTTGCAAAGGCTAGTCGCTATTTGGCCTCCTGCATGCAGAGCATAGTAGCTGTTTTGTAGAGAGAACACACAGACACAGCAGGGGTGGGAAGAGACAGAACTGAGAAGGGGCAGCCAATGAGGGACAGCACTGGCTGGGGAGGATTGTGAGATCTGGGGGGAAGAGGAACTGTGGGGAGACACACACAGAGACACACCATGCTCTCTCACAGAGAAATGACTTTAGTTCATTCTTATTGTTTTTTGCATAATCTAAAGTAAGTCATTTGAGTTGCAATGTGTTTTGCTCTTTGGATTTGGAAATAGAATAGTTTATCCCAGATGCAATGCTCCAGATGTTGTCTGTGTGCTCCATGACCTGTAGCTCCATGGGCCCACATTCATACCAGTTAACAGTAAACACTTCAGTGCTGTACTTAATGTTGCCATTTTTACAGAGCCCTCCTACTTTCCATGAAATTAAGTCACATCTTCGACATCCGCAGCTGCTGATGTGAAGTACTGTTTTGTCTTGAGCTTTCATATTTGCATGTTCTCATTGTCTTTCTTAATAATAGTACCTTTCATAACCTTTTTTATTGTTTGTTGTTGTTATTAAAATTATAATACCATGGACTTCTAGTCAGGAAAAACTATGCATAATTATACCCAGCAATTCTACTGGTCGACTTTCTCTCCTAACTAGTCAGGATGAAGGAGTCTGAGAAGTTTCTTAAGTTTCTTAACATTGTCCCCATCTGGTCAGTTGTATTGTGTGAATGAGCTTTGAGTCTAGAGAAGTCAGATTCACAACAGCTGGGAAGTCAGATTCACAACATTAAAACCAGCCTTTCCAATAGTACGGCTGATTTTAGTGTATCTCAGTTGGGTCTCTCTGTCTGTGTGGCAAGCTCCTCATTTCGGTTGGAAATCTATTTACAGAGCTTTCACTTATTAAAATCTTGCCTGGAAATGGTTTGTGTGCCAGATTGGGCCACAGTGATGGCTCTGCCAATTTACAGACTTGCAGTCACATTTTGTACCTCAATAAAAACAGCTAATAAGAAAAATAATGTTTAAAGAAAAACTAAAGGATAATTAACCTCAGATCTGTTCTCAACAAAACAAGGCCACCTCGATAAGTAATAAAAATAGCCTCTAAATGGTCCTTGTGGCTGTCAGATTTTCACTCTGTGATCTATCAGTCAAAACCATGGGAAAAAAGGAGTACTAATTTGCCACTGTCGTGTGTGTGTGTGTGTGTGTGTGTGTGTGTGTGTGTGTGTGTGTGCGCGCGCCCGCACCCAAGGCTGCTCTGCTCTGTCCTTCAAATCATCTCCACCAGTAAATCATTTAGCTCACCCTGTCACTCTCTGCCATTGTGAGGAGACAAAAGCTACCCATTTAACCCCAACCATGGCTGATTCACTCTGCAGGGAAGGGAAGTTAACAAAAGGGGGCTAGAGGGGAAGGTGGCTGTTGGGTTGAATTTCATGTAGTCTGGTGGTGGTTTTCTCTCCCTCTTTCTGTTGTTTTAAATCAGCAGCACCTCTCATACTGAGATTGTTTTTGAAGACCACATGTTTGTCAACAGAGCTGGTCTGCTTCAGTAACTTGACCCCAGTCTGGCTTAAAAGGTTTGAAAGGGCAAGAAACACATATATCCAGATCAGCATCCATCTGTTAACCCTTTCACCTGGCCAGCTTTTGTAGGGTACTTTTGTTATTTTAAAAAAGGTAGCACCAAAACATTGAATTAATCATGGGGGAGCAGAGGTATTCCAGTCAACCAAATTTTACATGAAATCTGCACTACACTTATTTGGCCTTTCTCACCCAATGCACTGCTCCAATTAGTCAGCTAAAAGCAAACCCTCCAGAATGGTCATATCCCCTGCCCCATCACCCCAAGGTGTGAGAACTCAAGATTATAGCCTCAGACATTTGCCTCCCATGCTACTGTGTGTCGTCCTATCTGCCAAAATATCAGGTTGGGCGCAGATTATTATTTTTAATGAAAAATTGGGGGACAATGGATCGGCATTCACAACATCCCCCTCCCCCCCCCCCGTAAGTATCCAGCTATAGCCCGTCTGCAGAAACGGATGATCCATCTATCAGTTGCATATGCCAAATAACTGAATTTCTCCCATTGCGATAATCTCTTTTTCAAAACTGTACTGACCAAGATTTAGCCTTACAGCCTCTTTAAAATATGAAAAATCCAAAAGTCATGAGGTCAGAGAGAAAGAAATTTTAGCAGCACAGTTGGAAAAATAAAATGCACAAAGAAACAACGTGATATGTTGTTTACTTCTTCCCTACATTTAACTACAGAATCTCATGGCCTGGCACAGAATTTGAAATGACGAGGACTGTACAGTTTATATATCAACTAACATGCAATCACAAATAGTTGAAACTGAGATTTCTGATGGCACATCGTTAAATCAGTTTTAGCCATTACAGAAGGCCTTCAGTATTTAATGACAAGGTACTAAGTATGTTCTGTTTTAAGAAGCAAGCAATGCCTCACGAGCAGAGGAGACACCAGCTATGTCATCTGTATTACCCACATTCCAGGAGACGAATACGAGTTAAACTTTTATTTTACATGTGCCATTTAATGACAGACAATTCAGCATATGGGTTTGAAGGTTAATGCTTATCTTACTCTGTATTCTTTATTCTTCTGTCAGACATTTAAAATGTATTAAATTCTTTTTTCACTACGAACAGTGTTGTGTCAAACAGTTATTTTTGATGGCAAAATTGTACATCATATTGCCATGTCTTTATCAAGAAAAAATTGCCTCTCTTTGGATCAGTCTTCTGATCTCTCTCTCTCTTTCTTTTTTAAGGCTCACTGTAAATTTTCTCACAGATGTATCTGCAGTAGGTGGGGAAGAAAAGCTTTTTTCCCCTGGATCTACAGTGTATGTGAATTGTCTTCTCTTTCTAACTATGGGGTAGCCATCACAGATTTAAGCACAAATGTAAGAAATATCTGATTTCTCATTCCATCTGTATTCAGTTGCTTTCTGCTTCTTTGTATAGTTTCTTAGAGACATTACGGAGTGCAGTGGAGGGGCTGCTTACAAATGCCTATTGCTGCACTGGGCAAACTGCCAGAGTTTCACTCCAGGAGGTTGGAACTGGAATCTTTAATTAACTTGAACCAAAATGTTGAAAGTTAAAGAATAAAAAAAGGGGGGAAAGGCGAAAGAGGGACAAGAAAATAATGTTTCCAGTATTGCAATCTTAATTTTTGGTCATGATGTGACATAGTCATAAAGTTATTCCTTACATATGCTTAGTAGATCAGATAATTCCAACTAATATCTTATCCAATGAATTTCGCCTCTCTCTCTCTCTCTCTCTCTCTCTCTCTGCTCATGGAATATCTGTGAGCTGATTGCCATTTCCACAACTTCAATATTAGCATTTATTTAACTTTTTTTGTAATGTGTTGCTTGATCACAAGTAGTTGACCCTCTGCAATCTGTGCTTAGTATTCTCAATTTGAGGAGCCCCATTCTCCACTATCTTGCACCCTTTGTAGTTAGTATTGTTATTATTACAATTATTAGTCGTTATTTGTATTGTGTAAGCACCTCAAGCCCGGTCATAGATCAGGACCCCACTGTGTTAGGCGCTGTACAAGCATGTAACAATAACACAATTCCTGACACAAACTGATTATAATCTCAGTATAGGACAAGAGACAACAGGTGGGTACAGACACACAGAGGAGGACAATTAAACAATGAGACTATACTGGTCATTTACACTTGAGCAAAGTGGATATTAAATGTTATGAAAGCAGAATGGTAGCATTTAACCCCCATTTTGCACTCTCTTTGCACAGGTATAGAAGGTGCAAAGCTGTGGAAAATCAGGCCCAAGGTGTTGGCTTACTTGAGATCAGTAGGCTAAACCATGTGGTATATTGCCCATTCCCCTCCCCCCATTTCCTGTCTGAATAGGTACAAGTACCATGAATGCACAAGCTAACATTTGGTTTCTATGAATGCTCATGCAAGTGACTTTGAGATACAGTTTCTGCAAACATTCTTGCCAGTAAAGTTTAGTTGCTTGAATGTTTATGAAAAGCAAACATAGACGGGGTATGCACATGGCCAATGTGAATTACCATAATTAAAAATTCAAAAGAATATTCACTCTGGGCCTGGTTCTCCTCTCATTTACCTTTCTTATATTGATGTAATGCCATTTCTTTCATTAGAGTTACTCTGACTGTACAGCAGTGCAAGATAAATTTACCAAGTTCAGTATTTGTCAAGTGCTAGCATTCAACATGAGAAGTTTTGTTATTCTTTACATTAAATCGCATTTGCTCAGCCTGGCCTCATCAAGCATCAGGTATTTGGAAAAGAAAAATACAAATGGCTCGTCACAAAAGAGAAGCTCTGGTGCTGTTTCGATCATCTGTGACCTTCCCAGAGGAAGAGTTGAGCCAGATTAAAATACTCTAAGCCAAAAGTACCCACAAAAGCACACAGACTGCTCCCTGCTCTCCCTCCTATATTCCCACTGCAGTTTCAATTGAAAAAGGTATTAATTTCCTCTCTTAAACTGATGTTTAGCATTGTTATGGGCTGTTAAATAGTTGCAGCGTTTCACCCCAGAAGGTGTTTATATTTCACTTGTGTGTGAATTGAGCCCTGTGTATATTTTAAGACCCTTGTAATGCAATTGGCTACGTGAAGGCAGACCCCCTATGCTAGCTCAGAACCCTTTTAAAGTCAATGGGACTCCTTCCAACCTCCAGCGTCTGCCTTCATGGATGCAATATCAGGATCAGGGCCTCAGTCTGAAAAATCATTTGAGATCCTCCAACCTGAAAGGGGCTGTGTAAACATGAGATCTTCAGGACAGCTTCTGCTAGGATTTGCACCCCAAGAAATCCTATTGACTCAGTGGACCCACAGAGTGAGAGTCAGAGCAGAAACTCAACCTTTAATATTATCTCCAGCTGCCTTCAATAGGAGCCCTGGTTTGACTTTAAGGTGTATATATTTACCCTTTAATAAGCAAATTTGACTCACATGCATTAAATGGAATTATGCATAAACTGTGGGAGAAGTCTGTTCCCTTTGGAGAAGGCAGTCAATTCATACTCAGACACAAATTAATCACTATCAGAGTGTACAAACTTTGCTCTGACTTGTCCTGCATAAATACAGAGCAACTCCTTTGCCTTCAATGGAGGTATTCTGGATGTAAAGTGAGGAAAGCAGAATTGGCTCAGAGCACATATACAGTACATTATCAAGTCATGCGCAATGAAAAAGTAAAACACAGTTATTGGAACTTGTCAAGAATGTGCACGATGCAGGAATCAGATCGAATCTTTCATCTAATCACTAATATACAACAATCTGGCTTTGCCAGAACTCATTCCTGAGTGGTGTACGCAGCATTAATCTGAGTCCAAACATTTTAGGAGGTTATCTATGACTATATCAAAGACCGCATTGTTTGGTTTATATTATAAGCATGACTCCATCTAACCAGGTAAGGAATAACAATTTGTCATGTAATGTACTGTAGCCTACAGGCCAGTCTGAAAATCTTTTTTTTTATTATTGCTTGTTATCCTCAATAATATCAAAATAAGAAAACTATCCCAACTTCAGAGTGACAGCAGATTTATTTAGAATAAACCTTTTAAAATCCCTGGTCAACATTCATCTCTGTTATAACTCCACTGAAGCTAGTAGTGTTCTTCCTGGGATGAATTTGGCCAGAAATATTTACCTGTGGCAAATCAAACTCTGTTTCATTTTATTGCTTGGTTTTAACTGTGCCAAATAGTCACAATTAAAAGTGAAATTACTCAGAAGTAGCGTTGTTTGGCTTTTCATGACAAACTTGAGTATAGTCTATGTTGCTGAAAAATTTGCCTATTTATACAGATTTTTTACTGAATTGGGGGTTCCCTTTTTTAGTGAAGATGAGCCTGTTTTGAGTGACAAATGGCTTTAGAATTCAAGGTTAGAAATTCTGAATTCCAATGAAAACAAAACAGCCATTATCAGAAAAGTGAAATGTTAGGGGCACAAATCCCTTGAACTGAAACAGTGAACATTTTCACAGCAAGGTTCCCAGGCATTTTCACTAGTTGAGACATCTCTAAACACAGCACATTTAACTCTATGTGTGGTTTCAGAGTAACAGCCGTGTTAGTCTGTATTCGCAAAAAGAAAAGGAGTACTTGTGGCACCTTAGAGACTAACCAATTTATTTGAGCATAAGCATCCGATGAAGTGAGCCTTAGCTCACGAAAGCTTATGCTCAAATAAATTGGTTAGTCTCTAAGGTGCCACAAGTACTCCTTTTCTTTTTGCGAACTCTATGTGTGAGGCACGCATTGATATGCAAATATTGTTTTCCAATTTACTCAGTGAGGCCTGACTACAACTCTTGCTAGTTTTCAGAGATATTCCTAGGTAGGGCCCAAAACTTTCTCCTTCTCCATTATCACGTTGTCCCACATCAGATATTAGCATTTCCCCCCTTTTTTTAAAATTACAAGGATATTGAGAATTCTCTTGGAACAAATTTTAAATGAAACTCTCCTTATAAATGTGTGGCTATCTTTCATTGCTTAGGGCTGTGAACATTTCAAAGAAACAGGTAGGCTTTTAGTAATGGGCACTAACACTATTGTGCTTGCAAGGAAACTGCTGGCCATTCTGGGTCTAAACAATCCAAGCTCCCTCCACAGAAGGCCACACAGACCTCACAACACTGAGGGCTTGTATACACTACCACTTACATCAGTATGTCACTCAGGAGTGTGAATAAGCCACCCCCCCGAGTGACGTAAGTTATACCAACCCAAGTGCCAGTGTGGACAGCGCTATATTGGCAGGAGAGCTTCTCCCGCCAACATAGCTACTGCCTCTCATGGAGGTGGTTTCATTATGCTGATGGGAGAGCTCTCTCCCGTCAGCATAGAGCATCTTCACCAGACATGATACAGCAGCGCAGCTGCATCGGTACAGATGTGCTGTTGTAGCACTTCTAGTGTAGACTAGGCCTCACTCTTCAGTTTGTGTGGGTTTCTGTCAGTGATGAGTAAAGATCAACATTGGGAGGTGCAGGGGAAATTAATTTCTATAAACCTTTGGGGAACTGTCCAAACTCTCCAAAACCATTTTGATTTACTTAATTGGGCTGGAAATCTCACATGAACAGGTTAAGGCCAATGGTTCGTGAACTGGAAAAACCATGAGAACAGCTTTCCCCGCTGTTGCTTTCACTTGTGGTCATATGACTGACACATCTGTCTGTTGAGAACCTAGCATGCTGCTAGTGTCATGCAAAGCATACCGAAAATAATGATAGAGGAGCCCAAAAACGGGGGAGGGAGGTTGATACCACTTTTTGAACCATGGTAAATGTTTGGTTCAATGGATGAGCAAATGTTCAATTCTAATTTTATCTGGACTAGTTTTCTGATGCCTAGTTTTTGTGGTGCTTGGTGGAATTTTTAATGACACTGACCACTGATCTGATAAGTATCATGTACTGCAGCAGCAGACTAATTACATATGCCTGTATAATTACAAAGCAAACAGATTTACGGCATCTATCAGACTGCAGTGTACAAAGTTATATTAATTTTGAAGGTACACGTGTAATTGCTAAATAAATGATAGGAGCATTAAATTGTTATGTAATTACATGGTACTTAAATACTGAGGACTTACTACACAAGCAAAGATTATATGATTCCCCATAGATATGCCTTGGAACTCAAAGTGTTACCAAACACTGAATATCATGAAAACTCTCATTATTATTAATTTGTTTTGAAGGTATCAAAGCCCATCCTCCTTCCTGTGAGTCTCTGATAATGAAATAGATGGGGGGAAATGGAAGGTTTCACATTATACGCTGGCACACACAGTGCACTCAGAATATAATTGTGGCACAGGTTTCTGAGCTTTACCTCTTGGCTCTCACTCTTTAAGAAGTTTCACTCATCTTATGGCTTAGCCATTGAGTGGCAGAATTTTCCCCTGAATTCTTGGTCAGACCCTATTGCAGTCTTTTGCAAGTGAGTTCGGGGAAGTTTTTCATGAAGGTTCAAATCTCTTTGCCCTTAATTCAGTTTTGCTTCAGAGCTCATTTCAGAAGCAGGCAGTCACTAGGGAAGCTGCAAATAAGTGTGCAGGGGAAGCCCTAAAAGGCTGTCGCTGAGTTTTTTTCACAGTTTTACTGTTAGATGATTTTTTTAAACTAAAGAATGTTTGTCTTGTGTTTTGAGAAAAACAAACGGTAAACCTCTTTAAAATTGATGGAGTATTATGGGGTGATGCCTCTAGATTTGAAGCAAACCTTTCTCTATGAGGGGCTAACAATGCTGCAGGGGGCCATCTTGCTTCACTGAACTGGAACATCCAGTCTTTGAGACCACTCACACATTAGGGCCTAAGATTACTCTCTCTATAGCAACCCTCTTCACTCCAATCCTTTCTTTTAAAGAAGCTTTATGACTTAGCAGTGCCACAGCCCACCTTCCCTCCTATTTTCCTTCTGAACTTCCTCCATCTAAGTAATCACAGTTAAGTCTTATGCAGGGCTCTACTCCTGTACTTTAGTTTGTACATGGAATTGTGATGACTGAACAGAGCAAATGCTTCACTCCAGATTTCTTTATTGTGATGTGGCATTGGCTTGTCAAATCAGAGACATAGAATCAACTGGGTCCCATATGACTTGTGTGTGTGTGTGTTGGGGGGAGGGGCATGTGTGTACATGCATGCACACTCTTAAGGGAGAAGTCATTCCAAGGCATATTGAAACCAGAGCTTTCTAAACTGTCTCTTTGAAGGCCTTTTTCCTTTATTAAACATTTAGGAATCAACAACAAATGAGTGATTTCATTTGAAAAATTGATTTCAGGATCAAAGAATGTATTTACAGTGTCTCAAAGGAAGTCACACAACGTAACCCAAATAAAAATCTGAAAAGTTTTATAAACATGCTCGAGATGGCGGTGGTGGACCAGAGAACGATGAGCTTTTCAGAAGATCAGTTGAGTGATGATCAGTAGGGCTGTCAATTAATCGCAGTTTACTCACACGATTAACTAAAAAAATTAATCATGATTAAAAAAATTAATCGCGATTAATCACAGTTTTAATTGCACTCTTAAACAATAGAATACCAATTGAAATTTATTAAATATTTTGGATATTTTTCTACATTTTCATATATATTGTATTGTGTGTTGTAATTGAAATCAAAGTGTATATTTTTTATTACAAATATTTGCACTGTAAAAATGATAAACAAAAGAATAGTATTTTTCAATTCACCTCATACAAGTACTGTAGTGCAATCTCTTTCACAGTTGCCAACTTTCACGTGGTAAATAAGCACCCCAACTTTCACAATAAGCCAAAAAGCAAACTAATCCCATTTCAAAACAAGGCCAAAACAAGCCAATATCTAAGAACCCCAAAACTTTGTGTGACTAGATCCCCCCGGAATGCAGTCTGAGACTGTGGTGGGCCTGCTGTGGACCTCTGATTCTCTCCCCACCCCCCATACCCCTGCTTGCACCTTGCCCCTGCTTGCCGGGAGCTGATCAAAAACAAGAAGCAACAAGTGACAAGCCAAACAAGCGACAAGCTAGAAGCCAAACACTAGCCAACAAGCAACTCACAAGCCAATTAAGCCAAAAACAAGCCCAATTTCTGCGGGTTTTTTTGCAGGTTTGGCATGTCTGATTCTTTATTGTGAAAGTGCAATTTACAAATGTAGATTTTTTTTTGTTTCATAACTGCACTCAAAAACAAAACAATGTAAAACTTCAGAGCCTACAAGTCCACTCAGTCCTACTCCTTGTTCAGCCAATAGCTAAGACAAACAAGTTTGTTTACATTTACAGGAGATAATGCTGCCCACTTCTTATTTACCATGTCACCAGAAAGTGAGAACAGGCATTCACATGGCACTTTTGTAGCGGCATTGCCAGGTATTTATGTGCCAGATATGCTAAACATTTGTATGCCCCTTCATGCTTCAGCCACCGTTCCAGAGGACATGCTTCCATGCTGATGACGCTTGTTAAAAATATAATGTGTTAATTAAATTTGTGACTGAACTCCTTGGGGGAGAATTGTATGTCCCCTGATCTGTTTTACCAGCATTCTGCCACATATTTCATGTTATAGCAATCTTGGATGATGACCCAGAACATTGTTCATTTTAAGAACACTTTCACTGCAGATTTGACAAAACGCAAAGAAGGTATCAATGTGAGATTTCTAAAGATAACTGTAGCACTCGACCCAAGGTTTAAGAATCTGAAGTGCCTTCCAAAAGCTGAGAGGGATGAGGTATGGAGCATGCTTTCAGAAGTCTTAAAAGAGCAACACTCCAATGTGGAAACTATAGTGCCCAAATCACCAAAAAAGAAAATCAACCTTCTGCTGGTGGCATCTGACTCAGATATTGAAAATGAACATGCGTTGGTCCGCACTGTTTTGGATCCTTATCAAGCAGAACCTGTCATCAGCATGGACGCGTGTCCTCTGGAATGGCAGCTGAAGCATGAAGGAACATAAGAATCTTTAGCACATCTAGCAAATATCTTGAGACGCCGGCTACAACAGTGCCATGAAAATGCCTGTTCTCACTTTCAGGTGACATTGTAAACAAGAAGCAGGCAGCATTATCTTCTGCAAATGTAAACAGACTTGTTTGTCTGAGCAATTGGCTGAACAAGAAGCAGGACTGAGTGGACTTGCAGGCTCTAAAATTTTACATTGTTTTATTTTTGAATGCAGGTTTTTTGGTACATAATTCTACATTTGTAAGTTCAACTTTCATGGTAAAGTATTGAACTACAGTACTTGTATTAGGTGAACTGAAAAATACTATTTCTTTTTTTACAGTGAAAATACTTGTAATAAAAAATAAAGTGAGCACTGTACAATTTGTATTCTGTGTTGTAATTGAAATCAATAGATTTGAAAAATGTAGAAAACATCCAAAAATATTTAAATAAATGGTATTCTATTATTATTTAACCATGCAATTAATTGCGCAATTAATCACAATTAATTTTTTTTAGCATTTGACAGCCCTAATAATTAGCAATCAATCATTCTCTATCATATCTCTTCCTTGTCTTCTCTCTCCATTGCACTGTACCACCAATCTGGGAAGTGCCTGTGTACGTACACTGAGGGCAATGTATTCATTGAAACATGCTGTTGGAACAGGGTTTTAAAAACACAGAGGTTCAGGGAAGAAAAAGGATCACATTCTCTGCAAATGAACAAGTTGAAGGTAGATTGCTGTAGGAATCAGAGAAGACTCCATAAGCAGAGAAACCTGGGCCAAGGGCATGAGGTCCAGAACAGAGGACCTGGGACCTCGGCCATCACCAACCAAAACCCAAAGAAAGCTCCAGAGTGAGGGTTCTAAAGTAGGGAATTGTGTATAGAAGTACCATGGATTTATATGGTGTCATGGTGATATTTACTGTCTTATTATCTATCCTTTTCCTAATTGTTCCTAACATCCTGCTTGACTGCTGCTGCACATTGAGTGGATGTTTTCAGAGAACTATCCACAATGGCTCCAAGATCCCGTCATATTGTATGTATAACTGTGATTATGTTTTCCAGTATGCATTACTTCACATTTATCAACATTGAATTTCATATGCCATTTTGTTGACCAGTCACCCTGTTTTCTGAGATTCCTTTGTAACTCTTCACTTGTCTGCTCTGAACTTTATGTTGAGTTGTTTTGTATCATCTACAAATTATACCACTTCACTGTTTACCCCTTTTTCCAGATCATTTATGAGTACATTGAACAGCACTTATCCCAGTTCAGATCCCTGGGGACACCGCTATTTACTTCTCTCCATTCTGAAAAATGTCCATTTATCCCTAACTTTGGTTTCCTGTCTTTAAACCAGTTACTGATCCATGAGGGGACCATCCCTCTTATCCAATGTCGTCTTACTTTGCTTATAAGACTCTGGTGAGGGATCTTGTCAAAGGCTCTCTGAAAGTCCAAGTATACAATATCCACAAGATCACCCTTGTCCACATGTTTGTTGACCCCTCTCTGCCCAAAGAATTCTAATACATCAGTGAGGCATGATTTCCCTTTACAAAAGCCATGTAGACTCTTCCACAACAAAACATGTTCTTCCATGTGTCCGATAATTCTGTTCTTTACTATAGTTTCAGTTAATTTGCCTGGTACTGAAGTTACACTTAGTGGCCTGTAATTCCCAGGATCACCTCTGGTGCTTTTTAAAAAAATTGGCATCACATTAGCTATCTTCCAGTCATCTGGTGCAGAAGCTGATTTGAGTGATAGGTTCCATTCCACAGTTAGTAGTTCTGCAATTTCATATTTGATTTCTCCAGAACTTTTGGGTGAATGCAACCTGGTCCCGGTGACTTATTACTGTTTAATATATCAATGATCACGAATGAGGAGACCAGAGGTGACCGATGTAGTGCAGGCGATGTACTACACAAAGCAGAGATGTAGTCCGCAGGCAAGACAATAGGTGGACAACCCAAATCAGTGACTGGATTCCCAGAGACCACCAGTGATTGCTGGGCAGACCGAAAACGCGCTGAGCCAATCCCATGACAAAACTCTGACCAGAAATGGAAAGAACGTGCTCACAACAAAACAGAACGGTGTGGCATTGATTTGCGTTTGTGGAGGGATGAACAAGGACAAGCCAAACAAAGGTGACAAAGGCAGTGGTGAGCTGGAGCCGGTTCGCACCGGTTCGCTGGAACCAGTTGTTAAATTTAGAAGCCCTTTTAGAACCGGTTGTCCCGAGGGACAACCGATTCTAAAAGGGCTTCTAAATTTAACAACCAGCCAAAAGTGATGCCTTAGGCACCGACTCTGTGGGTGCTCCAGGGCTGGAGCACCCCCGGGGAAAATTTGGTGGGTGCAGAGCACACACTGGCAGCTCCCTGCCCCGCCCCGCCCCCGGCCCCAGCTCACCTCTGCTCCGCCTCCACCCCTGAAGGTGCCGCCCCGCTCTGCTTCACCGCCCCCCCCCAGGTTTCCCGCGTACTAGCTGTTCATGCGGGAAGCCATGGGGGGGAGGGGCTGTGAAACAGGCAGCAGCTTCGCACTCAGGCCCAGGGAGGCGGAGGCAGAGGCGGAGTGGAGGTGAGCTTGGGCACGGGGGCAGGAGGAGGGCCGCCCGCGCCGCAGCAGGTAACCTGGGACGGGGGGTGCAGGGGAACCGCTCCCCGCCCCAGCTCACCTCCTCCTCCTTGGGCCTGAGCGCAAAGCTGCTGCTTGCTTCTCAGCCCTCCCAGGCTTCCAGCGCGAACAGCTGATTCGCAGGAAGCCAGGGGAGGGGGCGGAGAAGCAGAGCGGGGCGGCGTGTTCAGGGGAGGAGGCGGAGGCGAAGCAGAGGTGAGCTGGGGCCGGGCGCAGGGCAGGGAGCTGCCGAGCACCCACCAAATTTTCCCAGTAGGTGCTCCAGCCCCGGAGCATCCATGGAGTCGGTGCCTAAGGCACCACTTTTGATGTGATCAGTGGGGGGAGCGGCCGCTCCCGCGATCCCGCCCTAGCTACGCTCCCCTGCCCCTAGGAGCCAGAGGGACCTGCCACATGCTTTCTGGGAGCTGCCCCAGGTAAGCACCACCAGGACTCCCCACCTCACCCCCCGGGAGGTCCCTCTGGCTCTTAGGGGTGGGGTGGGCACCCACTACGGTGGCCCACAAGACCCTCCTGCCTGGTTCTGGGGGAAGTCAGGGGACAGGGGAGGGGGGTGGATGGGGCAGAGGTCCTGGGGGGGCATCAAGGAACGTGGGGGGGGGCATTGGATGGGGCAGGAATTCTGGGGGGTGGAGGTGGGCCGCAACCCCCTTGTGGGGTGAGGAGGGAACCAGTTGTTAAGCTTTTGGCAGTTCATCACTGGACAAAGGTGAATATATCAATTTGTTCCAAAACCTCCTCTATCGACACCTTAATCTGGGACAATTCCTCAGATTTGTCATCTAAAAAGAATGTCTCAGGTGTGGGAATTGCCCTCAAATCCTCTACAGTGAAGACTGATGCAAAGAATTCTCTTAGCTTCTCCACAATGCCTCATCTTCATTGTACGCGCCTTTAGTACCTCGATCATCCAGTGGCCCCACTGACTGCTTGGCAAGCTTTCTGCTTCTAATATACTTACTTTTTTGTGTGTGTGCTGTGAGTTTTTGACTCTTTTGCTAGTTGTTCTTCAAATTCTTTTTTGGCTTTCCTAATTCTACTTTTACATTTGCCTTGCCACAGTCCATGCTCCTTTCTATTTTCCGCAGTAAGATTTGCCTTCCAATTTTTAAAGGATGTCTTTTTGCCTCTAACCATCTCTTTTATGCTGTTGTTTAGCCATGATGGATTTTTTTTAGTCCTCTTAAGTGTTTGGGTTTTTTTAATTTGGAGTATAGTTAATTTGAGCCTGTATTATGGTGTTTTTTAAAGTTTCCATGCAGCTTGCAGGCATTTTACTCTTGTGACTTCTTTTTGATTTTGGTTTAACTAGCTTCCTCATTTTTGTGTCATTCCCCTTACTACTAAATACTATTATGGTGGGTTTCTTTGGTATTTCTCCCAGTCCTCACAAGGATGCTAAATTTGATGATATTATGATCACTATTACTGAACGGTTCAGCTATATTTTCACGTCTTGAACCAGATCCTGTGCTCCACTTAGGATTAAATCAAGAATTGCCTCTCCCCTTGTGAGTTACAAGACTAGTTGCTCCAAGAATCAATCATGAATGGTGTCTAGAAACTTTATCTCTGTATCCCTTCCAGAGGTGACATGTTCCCAGTCAATAGGAGAATAATTTAAATCCTCTGTTATTCCTGTGTTTTCTATTTTTGTAGCCTCTCTAATCTCCCTGAACATTTCACAATCACTGTCACCATCCTGGTCAGGTGTCTGTAATATATTCCTACCCCTATATTTTTATAATTCAAACATGGAATTTCTTTTCATAGAAATTCTGTGGTACAGTCTGATTCATTTAAAATGTTCACTCTTTTTGACTCTATGCTTTCTTTCACATATAGTGCCACTCCCCCACCAGCTTCACCTACTCTGTAATTCCTATATATTTGGTATCCTGGTATTACTGTGTCCCATTGATTGTCGTCATTCAACCACGTTTCTGTAATGCCTATTATATCAAAATCCTAATTTAATACCAGGCACTCAAGTTCACTCATCTTAGACTTCTAGCATTTGTATACAAGCACTTATAAAATATGTCACTTTTTAGTTGTCTGCCTTCATGTGATGTAATTGAAAAGGCCAGTTTGTCATTTCACTGTTTCACTTCAGTTCCCACCTGTACTTTATCCTCCGCGAAGTCTGCATGTTATTTGCTTCAATAGTCACCTATTCCTGAAGGGTTAAACTATAAACCAGAATACCTACCAGGGTAGAGCTCTGGGTGCGGTGAGGGACAGCCCTGGTTCAGGGACGCAGGACAGCTGGTCCCATTCCCAAGAAGAGGCTCCAGACAGAAAATCTGTCCCTGGGAAGTGTAACTGAGAAACTGGAGCCTGCTCAGACCCAAGGGAGCTTAGAAGAACATGTATCTGACATATGGGTCCAAACACAGCTGCCTCGTGAGCATCCACAAGAGGAAGCTCAGCCAGGATCTGGACAGATGACAAGTTAGACGTCTTATTGCAAAGTTTGACAATAATGGGATCAGGAGACGTCATACTCTGCAGTTAGGTTTCTGGATCCCAGTGATGCTTCAGCCTATAAGGACTCCTTAGAGACAGAATAGACTCACACACAGGCAGGGTAAATCACACAATTATACATATTCTCTCTCTCTCCCACACAAATTGCAAAAACAAATGTCTACCAAAGCTCATGAAGGAATAGGGGAAAAGCAGGGGAGTATAGGGTGTTATAAAGAGTGAGATCTTTTATCTGTAGCTGTCAGAATATAGCTGCCCAGATAGAGACTGATCTTTTTCCACATACATTTTGACACATAGCTGGCAAGCACAGTTCTATTCAAGAAATCATGTCAGAAGAATGGGCAAGACTTATGGAAGCTAGTGGTTGAGTTATCTGAAATATAACCTGAATGCCTGACTTGGGTACTGAAAGCAGTGATCTACATTATGAGATGCACCTAAGCAAAGAGTTTCCGGACTTCAATCATTGCAAGCAGGAAGGGTCATTATCTGCGTGATGAAGTCTGTTTTTGTCCCTGGGGAAGTGAAAAAATGAACTGGCCAATTTCACATCATTTGAGCTGGGTTTACGTTCTTGACCCTTGATCGGGTGTTGACAGAAGTGGGAAGGAGACGAAGGAGGCTTTCTTATGCTCTGCCTAAGCTATTTTGAAACTAAGGTGGACATTTCCTTTGCCACACCATTGTGATCGCAATAGTGACCTTAAAGGCAAAGTATTTCCCTTGCGAACACAGCTGTCCATGTAGCTCTGCATAAAAAGCAACAGGGGAGATGAAATAGAGCTACGCTTGCCCTAGTTAACTGGAGGATGCAATGGTGACATTGCAATATCAGGGATTTGGCTGTACCTGGGTATCCCTTGCCCATAACCAACTTACACAAGAAAGACCACTTTGAGAGAAAGCTCCAATAGCATCCTTCATTCAGATCCACTTAGTTTTGGCAGTATACAGTGAACTGCCATCAAAGGATCTTAGAACAGTGGAATTGGTGACTTTACATATGTTCTGCCATTAGTAAGGTACAGTGGGGCATAATTCAGAGCAATTACTATAGAGCAGTGGTCTCCAATCTTTTTACGCCCAAGATCACTTTTTGAATCTAAGGACAACTCAGGATCTACTCCGCCCCTTCCCTGAGGCCCCGCCCCTTCTCCAAAGCCCTGCCCCGCTCACTCCATCCCCCCACCCCTCTCCATCACTTGCTCTCCCCCACCCTCACTCACTTTCACGGGGCTGGGGTAGAGGGTTGGGGATTGGGAGGGTGTGCGGGCTCTGGGCTGGGGCCGAAGGGTTCGCAGTGTGAGAGGGGGCTCTGGGCTGAGCCTGGGGCAGGGGGTTGGGGTGCAAGATGGGGTGAGGGATGCAAGCTCTAGGAGAGAGTTTGGGTGCAGGAGGGGACTCCGGGCTGGGGCAGAGTGTTAGGGTGCAGGAGGGGGTGCAGAGTGCGGGCTCTGGGAGGGAGTTTGGGTGCAGGAGGGGGCTCTGGGCTGGGACAGAGTGTTGGGGTGCAGGACGGGGTATGGGGTTCTGGCTCTGGGAGGAGGTCAGGGCTGGGGCTTGGGGTGCAGGAGGGGGCTTGGGATGCAGAAGGGAGTATGGGGTGCTGGCTCCGGAAGGGGGCTCAGGGCTGGGGGTTGGGTTGCGGCCTCCCACTGGGCCTCCCTCCGGTGACTCCCAATGAGCAGTGGGTGCAGTGAGGCTAAGGCATGCTCCCGGCCTACCCTGGCCCCACACCACTCCCAGAAGGGGCCAACGCGCCCCTGCAGCATCTGGGGTGGGGAGGGCGGGAGGCACATGGCTCCATGCTCTGGCCCTCTCTGCAAGTACTGCCCCTGCAGCTCTCCTGGCCAATGGGAGCTGCAGGGGCGGTGCTTGCAGGCAGGAGCAGCACGTGGAGGGTGACCCCTGCCCTCCCCCCCGGCCCCTGGGGCCACAGGGCTGCAGTGGCCACTTACGGGAGCTGTATGGGGCCGGGGTAGCCTTAGCGGCAGCCACACTGTGCTGCTGCCGGAAATCACAATCGACAGGGAGATCCTCTAGAATCAACCAGTCAATCGCGATCGACCGGCTGGTGGCCACTGCTATAGAGCAATAAACTAAAAAGTGTCTTCCTTATTAACATTCATTCAAATTGCTTTACATTTAAGTGTGTGCATGTTTGTATGCATGTGTACAGTTCAGGATACTTTTACTTTACATCATAAACCAACTTGAAAGATCAGGGAACCAGCGCCGCTTTTGGTAATAGAATGTAGAGGCTTTAACCTCAGGATCATGGATTTCAATTCAAACCAATATTGGCAATGACCAAATGTTGTTGCTACCATCTGCAGAATGACTTTGATGGTCTTGATCCATTTCCCAAAGGAAAGACAACAACATCACGTCACCAGTCACCACTAATTAGCATCTTTCTGGACAGTCTAAGCAAAGAGCCCCAGAACAGAATGGAAATATAAAAAGAATAACCCACTTAATCCTAGAGGTGGTCCATTGAGATAGGGATCAAGGCACATCAGCAATGTATCATGAGGAAGGTCGCCATGCCACTGTCTGTTCTGTACCTGTTTTGTGGCTGAACAGAGGACTCAGGGGCTGCAGCATGTCCGAGTGACACCTTTCAGGAACCCTAAATTCCAAGAAAATACTTTTAAAGTATTTTAAAACTGAAGAAGCCCTAGTTCACTAGGCAGGGTGCTAGTGTCGAAGCAATCTTGGTCAAGCAATGAACGTTGGAAGACTTTCCCCCCACAGGTTTCCTTTCTGTCTCGAAAACAAAGGAAAGTGAATGACAAACAAGAAGTCCTCACTGTACAGTACAGCATTATGTAACTGAACCAGTTGTTGTCTTGATACTGTTTATTTCTGCAGCCAAATCTATTCTGACAGAAGGAAAAGCCTAAGTGTGCCTGCATAACTGTTGCTTTTGATAGCTAGACTATTTGTTGTGCATGTAAGTGATTCTGCATTGCCAGCAATGTATAGTGATCGTTAGTCTAGTTCATTCATTTTGTTTTTACTACCAGAGGTTAGTCTGGATGAATCTGATCTTTAGGCATTTACATTCTGTGCATGGTTATTTCCCATCCCAACACCTTCAGAAGTCAAAGTAGAAGTATAGCAAGTTATTCCTCAAGGATTCAAATTTTAGCCAGGATGCCCTCCCCCATCCCCACAGCCATTATGTCCTAGTATTTTAATGAGAAGCCAGGCAGAGATCAAGCCAATTTTTTGTATTTAAATTCAATACAGCACCAAAGCAAGAGTTAGAGCCAAACAAGTCCTTTGCCAAGTACACAGAAATAATTCCTGGCACACAGCAGCATACCCAAAACTTCCACTGGGCTCACAAAGCTAGCATACCACCACTGGGTTCAACCTTAAAGAGCATTCTGGGTATTAGAATGCAAATCAGCGCAACAAACATCAGAATTTGCATATCCAGTATTCCCTCAACAAGGAGTTTTATAACAAGGGCTATCCAGACCAAGTCAGCAACCATGGACTTTGCTGGAGTTCATCAGCATGGAATAGACTTGGTATAAGTAAAGTAGTTATGCGCAAAATAACTTACTTGATTTCATGCTTGACCAAGCATTAATTTAAACCAGTATGTTAAGATAATGAGGAGGCTTTAGTTAAAATAAATGAAGGCAGTTGAACATTTTCCATGAAATTTTGCTGACCTTTTGATGAGAACGCCTAAAAAAAATAATGAAAATTTCAAGAAAAAATGCATTTCATTTTTTGACCAGTGCTAAAAATGACCAAAGCCAAGAAGCTGAGCTAAAGCTGCCATTCCATCCCTAGTTCAACAAGTTGTACCCATGTACTGTAGGATGTTCCAGACAGTAGGTAGTGATAGTCTATTTTGCTCAGGATCTAGTGAATCTAGGTTGATTTATGGTTTAGGCTCAAAATCCGGTGACATTTAGCAGTTTGCGGCTGAGTTTCACTTTTAGTTTTGGGTTTTTTTGAACCCGGAACTCAGTGATGCCATAAAACCTCTCACCCACATACAGCAAAACAAAATATCTGGCATGAATTTACAATGAACCAAACCCACTGAGATTCATATACCTCTGCCCAGAAAAATGATGATATACAAAAAATTAGCACTTCCTTACTCGACAGACCTATTGCTACAGGCCAGATTGTGAACCCCTTATGCATATTGGTGATGGATAGTCTCACTGACTTTAAGGAGACTACTTGAATGAGTTCCTGGTAACCAACTGGAAAATGGGAGCTCACAATCTGACCCTGTGTCATATCTGCTTACTTTAGGGTCAAAAATAATGTTACTATTTATTTATTCCAATTAGCTCTTCAGTGAACAACCTGTGTTGGGAGAGAGAGAGAGAGAGAGCTGGGTACTAGTGTTGCTCATACAGAGAATTATTTCACTAAATTCTGGCTGAGGAACCTGGATTACTGGTGCTCATGTGTAAGCCAGATAGTACACAGCCAGAGTTTTGGTTTGAGGTTGGGTTCACAGGACTGGCAGTTAAGGCTGAAAACCCTGCGTGTATTTGTACTCTGAGAAAATCATTTCTGGAATTACAGAGATAATAAATAGGGAAACCACACTTCCATGTCTGTAGTCACTTTTTACAATATACCCACACTTTAAGGATGAAATTCAGACTGGGCGTTACCTCTGCCTTCACCAGGTATGAATGTGTGCCAAAGTATGGGATGCTAGGATGACCATATTGGGTTTTGTGCACACCTACGTATAGCAATATAAATGTTGACTATTTCCTAAAGAGATCAGGAGAAGACACATAAACTTAATAATAATCTAAAGGATTTACCTCATACAAAGATGTAAGGAGAAGGCTGGCAAGTTGAAAACTGTTGAAAAAGTTGAACTGGCAAGGTTAAAAAAAGAACTAGATACATTCATGGAGGATAGGTCTATCAGTGGCTATTAGCCAGGATGGGAAGGGATAGTGTCCCTAACCTCTGTTTGCCAGAAGCTGGAGACAGGGGATGGATCACTTGATGATTACCTGCTCTGTTCAATCCCTCTGGGCACCTGGCATTGGCCACTGTCAGAAACCAGGATACTGGGCTAGATGGACCTTTGCTCTGACCCAGCATGGCCGTTTTTATGAAATGCCGGCACACTAACTGACTGTAGCATGGAGCTGGCAGAGACACCGAAGAGGAGGAAGGTACAGAGAACATGCATCCAGGAACCAAAATGGAAAGGGGAAAAAGCCTCTGAGATTGGGGAAGGCTACAAAATAATTTACTGTGGAGCCTTCAACTCAAGATATGGAATAGGCATAGCTCTTGATAATAAAATAAAGGAAAGAGAATCAGCAATAGGTTAATGATGGTCAAGCTGACTTTTGAATGTGGCTTGCTAAACTTAGTTAGCACACATCCACACCAGTCTGGCTGTGGCAAGCTAGATGCTGCTCTTCAGCAAATTCCAGGAAATGAGGAAATAATTATCAGTGCCAACTTGAATGGACATGCTGGAAGAGGCATGGATATAGTCGAGGACATGGTGGTTAGAGCTATGGAACTTTAAACGACGAGGAAAGCATATTGCAGCTGACACAAGTTCATGACCTAGAAGTATCCAACACTTTCTTTATGAAAAGAGGTGAACACTGTATTACTTACAAGAGTGGAAGGACTAGAAGCCAGATTGACTACTTCCTTGTTTCCCTGCAGAAAATAAAAGATATAAAAGACTTCAAGTTGATTGCAGGAGAGAGTCTTACTAGTCAGCATAGTTAGACCTCTCATTTTATTCTTAGAACAAATGTACAGTGAAAATCAAAGTGGGTAACACCACAGATAAGGTGGCAAAAGCTACCAAGTATCAGGAATAACTGTGGCTGTACCTGCTCAGTCTCCTGTCACCCTAATGAGCACAATTGTGCTGCATCAGCTAGACCACCTAACTGAATGTCCTGCCGAATTGCTGAGGAAGCTTGCAGCACTTCACTGGCTACTCAAAGCAGTCACCCACGACTGGGATATCTCCTGCACCTGCTTGTTCCCAGCCCTGCTCCTGCCTTGGACCCAGCCCTGCTCCTTGCCTCACTCCAGGTAGCCCAGTTCTGACCCTGGGCTCCAATTCCTGACTTTGGCCCTGACCCGTGGCTCCAGCATCTGGCCTCTGACTCCAGTTTCTGACCCTAAGCTTTGACTCGTGACTCTGGCTCTCGCATGTTACTACGGCTCCATCCACTAGGCATGACTGTTCTCATCCTGGGCCCTGATAGTAAATCTGAGAAGGACTTTGGAGAGTTGGTTATGGAGAAGATGAGGTCAGCACCACATGTGGAAGGAGTGCATACATTTTGGGATTTTATGGCAACAAATATAGTGGAGAGTGTTAAACAAGTTATGGGTGAATCAAAAGGGAAAACCTTTATTCACAAACAATTGGGAGTGGAGTGAAGAAGTACAAGAAGTGATAAAAGATAGAAGAAAAAAGGAGTAGTAGCAAAGGAGACCCGGACATGAGGAAATTGGCCAGAAATGTAGATGCAAAAGCAAAGGTTTCTGAGGAACTTTACTCAAGACTTGGAACAAAAGATGGAGGGAAGAAAGCCTGGGAAAGAAGTACCAAAGATACAAAGGAAGTGAAGTTCTTCAAAGACAATAGACACATAGAGAATCAATGGAAAAGGTATTGTTAACAGTTTTTAAGAGAAGATAATCCGAGCGAGCAATGTGACTCCAGAATGTTGAACTTTGATGTAGTGGAGCCGATCACACCAGATAAAGTTGCAAATGCTATAAAAGAAATGAAAAATAATAAGGCACTAGGCCCAGATGGAATCCCTATTGAGGCATGGAAGAAGCTTGGAATAGAAGACATCTGCTGACATCTCTATTCGGTTCCATCATGAGATGGGAAAAGATACCAAACACATGGAAGAGAAATATCTTGGTGCTGTTTTATGAGGGAAAAAGTGAGATGTATAAAGCTGATGAGTCATACAATGAAACTATGGGAGAGAGTCATTGGTAAGAGACTAAACATGAAGTAGATATTAGCACAAATCAATATGGATTCATGCCAGGAAGACCTACAATAGATGTTCTTTGTGCAGTGAGGCAGCTAGTGGAAAAAAATTAGAGAGGAAGGGAAAAATATTCATGTGATATTCATTGATCAGGAAAAAACCTTTTACTGAGTTCCAAGGGAACTTATCTGGTGGTGTCTGAGAGAGAAAATGGTACCAGAACCATGGGTGAACTGCAGGCTTGGGGAGGCTAGCACCTGGCTGACCGCCACCTCTACCCGGGGCCCTGCCCCTCCCGCCCTTTTCCCCTGCCAGAGCCCAGAGGCCCCTCCCCGGCCAGCGCCTGCCCCACCCCCCAACCCCAGTGTGCCCAGCAGGCAGGCGGGCAGACAGCGCAGCCCCCAGCCCAAGCCCTGGAGCAACAGGTGGGCAGGGGGCACAGCCCGCAGCCCTGGAGTGCCGGGTGGGTGGGCAGTGTGAGCACTGGATCCAGCTGCTCAGAGTCCCTGGATGTAGGCCAGCCTCCAGTAGCTCCAGCCCAGGGCAAGGGTGCCAGAGCCCTCTCAAAAGTGTGGGGGGTGGGGACCCCCTCCCAAAGTGGAGGCAAAAGCAGTCCCCTGCCCATGTCCCAGGCCCCATGCCCAGGGCAGGTGGAGGGACCCAGGCTCGCCACAGCTGCCCACGCGGCTCTCCCCAACCCAGCTTCGCCTGTGGGGGCCTTTGGAGCCAAAGCCCGGCCATGATAAGAGCCAGGTGGGCAGCTGTGGTGGGCAGGACCCTCTACCTGCCCACAGTGCAGGAGCCTAAACAGCCCCCGGCTCATGTCCCCACTCCTCAGACTCCCAGCCCACCTGGGGCAGGTGGAGAGTCCATGACTCTGCGGCTCCTCACAACAGCCCACTCGGCTCTTACCATGGCCGGGTTGCAACTCCGAGACCCTCCCCACAGAGCCGGAGCTGCACAGGCAACTGTGGGGAGCTGGTGTGGAGTCACAGACACTCCTCCTGCCCCCAGTGACCAGGGGGCAAGGGCACAGGCTGGGGACTCAGCCCCCTCACACACACACACACACACACACACATACACACACACATCCTGAGCAGGTGGAGGGACCGCCATGGCTCCCCACGGCTGCCCGGGCTCCCCAGCAGGGCGCCACGCTGGCCTGGCCAGGGGGTAGGGCCTCGGGGGGGAAAAGAAGGGGAAGGGGGCCGGTAGGCCCCAGCAACAAGTGGATGGTCCAGGCCTGTCCACTTTCAAAAAGTGGGAGAGCTATGCCCCCCTGGTCCCCCCCGGTTCCAGTGCCACTGGCCTGGGGCCCTGGCCACATGGGAAGTAAGAGCCGCAGCAGAGCACAGAGGGAAGCAGGTCAGGGCCTGGGGTGGAGTGTGGGTGGGGCCAGGCAGGCAGTTTTGGTAGGTTTAGCCTTCCCCTGCCTTTGATACCTGCCGCCCATGACCAGAACTTTATGTTTGTCTTGTTCAAGACATGCATGTAGGTGCAATATCAATAGTCAGAGCTTCTAGTGGTGAAACAGACAACTATCAGTAAAGGTAGGAGTGCATCAGGAATCAGCACTGAGTCCTTTCATTTTTATCCACATTCTGGACACTCACATAAGGAACATACAGAAGGAGGCACCTTGGTGCATGTTGTTTGCTGATTATTTTCTCCTCACTGCATAAAATGATAGTTTAGACAAGGATCTTGATCAATGAAGAGATGTGTTAAAGACATGGGCTCAAAATAAGCAGAGGAAAAACATAGAATGGTATGTAATTTCAATAATGTGAATACTGAAGAATTATCCTTGAAACTAGATGATCATGCAATACCAAAAACACAAAGTTTCAAGTATCTAGGTTCCAGAATCCAGGGAAATGGAAGACAAAATAATAAATGCCTGGATCAAATGGAGAAAGATAAGGGTTGTAGTATGTGACAGGAAGATACGGGTAAGATTAAAAAGGAAAGTCTAGGAAAAGGTTATCGGGCTGGTTTTGATGTATTGCACCTAGCGTTGAGCAACAAAAAAGAAACATGAGAAAATGAGCCACCATTCCACAGAAATCTAAAGGTTGAGATGGATGAGTGGTGTAAGCAACAAAGACCACATGAGGAATGTGTATGTTGAGACAGGCTCAAAGTAACACTCATAAATGAAAAAAATGAGGGAGTGCAGGCCTGGTGGTTTGGCCATGTAAAGCTCAGTCTTGATAGCTTTATGTGTAAAATAGTCACAGAGATCAAGACTGAAGGAAAAAGACCAAGGAAGAAGTGGTGGGAAGTAATAAAGGAAGACACGTTGGCATGTGGTGTGACAGAGGATACGGCATTGAACAGAGCACTTGGGAGGGAGAGGACTCATAAAGCAAACGCCATTTTATGGAATGAATGCAAGGTAGAAGAAGAAGGATGAAAGGAGTAGCAGAAATGTCTCAGTGACTCATGAAAACCTTCTAATACTAAAGCTATTCCCACTAACCAATATGGACTAATTATTTGAACCAAAGGTGTACCATTGCAATTTTTCCTGTGTGTGCCCTACATTGCTGCAACTGCCTTACTACTTTGATTATAAACTCAGGTTGTTTATAATGGTATAGGGTTTCTTGAAACTGGACTCTGTCAGACGGTTTTGCCACACCTCTATAACTACAGTCTGCTATGCAGATTACATTGTGATTTGAAAACAATAAAAATGTTCCGTTTTTAAAAGTTCCAGTACCATGGAATCACTGTTTCACATCTCAACAGAAGCTGCAAAGTGGGCAAGAGTAGGTATTGCAATATCTTTTAATGGACCAGTGACTAGATTACAAATAATTTCAAGAAAGGCCCTTCCTCAGAACTACCGCTTGTTTGTGAAGAACAATATGCTTTCCTGTTTGTGTGTTTAGAACGCTAAATCTCTCACCTCTATTAATACCCAATGTTTTCTTAGTCCCTTCACAAGTGTCCATTAGTATATTCTAGGGTGACCAGATGTCCTGATTTTATAGGGACAGTCCCAATATTTGGGGCTTTTTCTTATATAGGTGCCAATTACTCCCCCCCCCTCCCCCGTCCCGATTTTTCACACTTGCTGTCTGGTCACCCTAGTATGTTCCACTGTTTGCAAACAGAGTGCATTAGAAAGGAACCAGGGACAGGCCTCGGCATGTGTGAAGAAAAAGACTGGTATATACTGTTGTTAAAAGTGTGTATCACTATTTAGAAGGGTGTAGCTGAAGGAGGACCTGCAAATTAAGGGCTCAACCCTGCAAATATCTACTTTAGAATTTAGATTGGTGCCTTGCAACCAGCAAATCACAGTTCAGTCCCTGATTACCACTTGTTCCATAGCAAAAGTATGCTGTACCGGCCCTATTCCCAGTGTAGCTTTCCTCCTGCTCTGGCCAACACATTGGTGTGGGAAGAGGAATTTCAGCCCTGAAGCAGCTCTTCTATCCTGCTTCTTCTCCTGCCTGCATTATGATCAGCAATATAGAGAACCTGCAAAGGAGAGTGAGGAGGCATCTCCTGCACTCTTATTCACCTGCACAGGAGTATGGGCCACCAGCTCACAATTAGAGCCCTGTGGGACTACTCGCAGTAGTAAGAATTTGTAGGATCAGCCTCTAAGAAATAGCAATTTCAAGTGCCCCTTCACAGATTTTATACAGGAGTCGGGCAGGGTTATTGCATTCCCCTTTCACCCCAGTTTCATGTATATGTAAGATGCTGAAAGGGCTTTCCAGGTTCCATACATCTACATACATACATACCATTTCCATACATCTACATACATACCATCCATACATCAGGGTATGGTAGATGCATAAGGTGATGGAATAAGTAACAGAGCTCTTGTAGTGTTTCTAAGGATAGAGCAAGTTACAGGATGTTCTTCTGTAACATTGTTCCTATTTGCTGTTAATAAATTACCACAACCCTGGCTCACAAATGGAGCTTTTCTTCAAGAAAACCTAAAGATGCCACTCTCTGACTGCAGGTTAAAAGTACAGGCTACATAATTGGGGGAAAGAGACAGCAAGCAAAGGAGTGATCATTCAGTTGAATGCAGCTCATGAGTGATCAAATTAGTTCAACACTCCAGCGAAAAGTGGCATTTAAAGGGGATACAGCCTTCTGAACAATTTCATTTCATTTTTTTAAAAAAACAGTGTGGTACAAGCAGTTGTTATTTATCAGCTAGTAATGGGAACAAATATTGGTTTCAATAAATCACATTAACACTAAGATTCTGATATGCTTAGGGTATGTTTAAATGACAACATGAAGGTGTGATTGTAGCGTGGGTTAGCATACCAATGTTAGCTTTAATGTAGCTAGCACTGGTAACTATAAGAAGCGACTTGTCATGGCACGAGCTTCAGCATGGGCTCCCAGAGTACAAGCCCTCAAGGGATCCTGGGTGGATACTCAGACTGCTAGCCCATGCTGAAGCCTGTGCCACATCTAGAGTGCTAGTGTTACCCATGCTAGCTAACTTAAAACTAACAGAGGTATGCCTACCTGGGCTATGCTCACACTTTCACTTTGCAGCATAGACACAGCCTTAGTAGTATACTCCATGACTCCTCCCACTGATGTCAGTGGGATGTCACCAGTAGAATAAGGTGCTACTCAGTGTGAGGCAGGGTATCAGAAGCTGGCTTCCCACGCCACTGGATCTCCCTGTCACCTGTCCCCCCATCCTCCTCTTCCTCATCCAGCACCTTGTCCTCAGAGTTCACTCTGGTGGCTCTTGGTGGTGGTGGTGGTGTCACCACTGAGGATTGCGTGCAGCTCCTTGTAGGAGCGTCAAGTCTGTGGCTCCGCACCAGAGCAACTATTTGCCTCCCTTGCCTTCTGGTATGCCTGCTGCAGCTCCTTGATTTTTACATGGCACGGTTGCATGTCCCTGTCATAGCCCTTCTCCATGCCCCGAGCAATCTGGCCATAGATGTTGAAGTTCCTGCAGCTGGAGCAGAGCTGTGAGTGCACAACCTCCTCTCCCCAAGACCCAGGAGATCCAACACATCCTCTGTACTCCAGGCAGAAGTGGAGCTGGCATGGTCAGCTGGGCAGTTGCTATTTTGGCTCTCCTCCCCAAGCAAACAGGAAGAACAATTTCAAAAGTTCCTGGGGCTTTAAAAGAGGAGGGGCATATACCTGTGTATCTGGCTGCAGGGCCACTGAGTTCAAAATGGTGACCAGAGCAGTCACGATGGGAATTATGGGACACCTCTTGGAGGCCACTGAGGTCAACATAAGCAACACAGGTTTCAGAGTAGCAGCCGGGTTAGTCTGTATTCGCAAAAAGAAAAGGAGTACTTGTGGCACCTTAGAGACTAACACATTTATTTGAGCATGAGCTTTCGTGAGCTACAGCTCACTTCATTGGATGCATCGTGCATCCAATGAAGTGAGCTGTAGCTCACGAAAGCTTATGCTCAAATAAATGTGTTAGTCTCTAAGGTGCCACAAGTACTCTTATAAGCAACACTGTGTCTTCACTGATGCTGCATCACCCTAACTACTTCAACCTAAGTGCTACACCTCTGATTTAGGTGATTTTATTAGGTTGACCTAGCAGGCAAGTTAAAGCAGCGGGAGGAGCATTGTAATGTAGAAACCTCCATAGTTAGGTCGATGTAAGCTGCCTTACATTGACCTAACTCTGTAGTGTAGACTACGGCTTAGTGAGAGAACTGGGCTTTATCTATGCCTTATTGCTCAAAGAAGAATTTAAAAAATAACAAAGAACTTGAGCTGAACATTGTTTCTATTAAATCATGTTCACCAGGCCCTGTTTGAAGCAGTCTAGAGAGCAGAAGCGGGGGTCTTGGAGGGCCTTCTTTCATGGCGTTGAATATAGACCTAACTTGGGGATGATTTTGCATTAGGCACAGTGCAATACTCAAGCATACAAACTAATGCGCAGGGGAGGGCACTGTGCTACGAAGGTGTCTGGTTCTCTTCCAGGTGCAAACACCAGTTCTAGCAATCTTGATGCCTGTGCAGATTTGCAAATTGTGTCAAAGGTATTTTGAGACAGCAACTGTCTCACCAGCTATTATGCCCTTGTAAGGAGCCAAGTGGGTTAAATAAATAATTTAAAAAAGACCAGCAAAGTCATTTTCTTGCCCCCAATGTGTGAGACTTCGAATCACATCATAAATTACTGCAAAAGAAAGAGAGACTTCTGTGTGTCAGAAATGTTATCGTTCAACAATGTGTTATGTTATTCAAGCTAAAGAAGAAATGCAGAGAGGCTTTTTGACAGATGCAGAAACTCCTCGAGCAGTTAGGAAGAAGCCTTTTCTAGGTTTATGTTATTATTTATCCCTTAATGAAAGAAAAGCCTTATTAATAATAACAACAAAATTTACATTTGCCCTTTAATTTGTTTTGCAGCCTGGTGGGTGGAACAACAACAACAACAAAAAAGCAGAAACCAAAAAAAAAATCACAGTTTTGATTCTTTTGAGCCCAAAGTCAGAAGTACCTTAGTGGTTCCTTCATGGGACAAACTAATCTGTGACAACTGTAGCTAATCTGATAAGAAGGATTGCACATATGCTAATGTGCTAATATGAGTGAGCTCAGAGCAGTCAGTGGTACTGAAAATCATTGCCTCTTGAATGGGCCCTCATAGGTAATAGCCCTGGTAACATATGCGCATTTTAACACCCGCTTAACATTGAGAGAATGCATTAGCCTTTGTTGTTTAACACAGAGAAATTATTCTAATGGTGGGAATTTCTGCCTCAAAAGCGACATTCTTTCAGATGTGATGAAATTTGTTAATGGCCCAGACAGACACATAGCAAGGAAATGAGAGGAAAATTCAGTACTGCTTTTTTAGAACCAGTTATATGCACATATACATAATGAAAATCCTCCATTTATAGCCTCTCTGAGGGAATGCACAACGGAACAATCTCAATGTGAAATGGAAGAAAAGAAAAAAGAAAGAAACATTGTGTCAGTTCCTTAGCTGGTATAAATCAGTGCAGCTGCCTTGGACTCTGTACCCAGATTTACACCAGCTGAGGATGTGGCCCAATATTTGTTCTTATATTTAACCCTGTGGGGCTGATTCATGAGTCCTGATATAGAATGGTGTAAATTACAACTCCTTACACCGGCCTGCCCCACTGCACCACAAGGAGATTCACTCTGAGGAAGAATAGGCACTCTTGGGGGGTAGGGAGATTAGTTTTAAGTTAAGGCTGGGTCCCCCATAAGCCCTGTAGATGAGGCTGCTGAGGAGATGCACTGAAGCAGTGCACTCCCCCTCCCTCCCTGTCCTGGCTCTGCTATCTTTCTAGCCAACATTGCTCACCTGCCTGGGGTATGCTAATCACCCCTCTCCAGGCACAACTGCCCCCCTTAGACCAGTGTAGACTCTGTGCCCAATTTTCCATGGTTCTTCACCATGTGTAGACCTGCACCCCAGGGCAACGTGAGTATAAAACACTAGTAAATCAGAATGGTAGAGTATTAAACCCACTGTGCACTGGGGTAAAGGACAGCACAGCTCTTCCATAGCGCTTTTCATCTGCAACTCTCAAAATGCTTTATTAACCCTGCTTTACAGCTGGGGAAACAATTATACTTGTGCAAGGGAAACACTTCTGGAGAGTTTTCATTTCAATAAGGGAGGGTAGAGGTGACTGTGATGGTGAAGATGGGTGGGAGTGGGGGAGGTTTCTAAATGACATAGGCCAGAATCTGGCCCTAGCTCTGTTCCGTTTTTACGGCCATAGCTGTGCACAGAGCTATAAATCTGCTTAATCTGCCACCTGGGGAATCCTTCAATGCCAGGGGAATTACAGACCAGGTATAACTGGTCCTTCACACAGTTCCCAGGACAGTGGCCATGTCAGGGGTGCGACTGTTTAACAAAACATGGCAGGGAGTCAGATAGGTGAAAGAGAAGTTAACGGAATACAAATAATTTCATCACTAGAATAATTATTTGAATCCAGCCCAGGGCAATCATGATTAGCAAGGGCCCTGGCTTTGAAGTTCAGGTCCAGTTCCCCAATGTTTATAGATGTTCAGATCTCCAGGATTTGGACCATCCCATTAGAGAAGTAGGGGTCAGTCACAAAGTATGGCTCCAGAGTTACCCAGGTGATCCTGATCCGGCATAAGAATATAAGAATGGCCATACTGGGTCAGACCAATGGTCCTTCTAGCCCAGAATCCTGTCTGCCAGATGCTTCAGAGGGAATGAACAGAACAGGGCAATTATCACGTGATCCATCCCCTGTCATCCAGTCCCACCTTCTGGCAGTCACAGTTTTAATGTAAGTGACAAACCCCACAGTGGTGTTGTAAGGCTTTAACTGATGCCATGTAAGACTTAGGGACCCTGCTAAGCAGTATTATTTTGCTATCTTGGTCTTGTTTTATTTTCCTCAACTCAGAAGGTGATAGAGAGCCAGAATGACCTTTCTGATCATTTCCAAATGTGTAAATGGCAAGTTCTCATTGCTTCCTTTCCACTTTGTTGCCTTTATGGATGCTATTTTCCTTTCCAGTTTTGAATACATAACAATTGCCCCCTACTGAACAGTGACAACATTTCCTCCCAGAGGAAGTTCTGGGAAGGAAGGTCACACATAAACTTCCACTCAGTACAATAGAGCAGACTAGAAACGTGGCCATTTTTTCAGGGCCTGGGTGAGGCTAACGTTGTCTTCCTGCTCGTGTAGTTCAGTGCTTATCGCGGTCCTGTTTCCCTGTAATTTAAATGTTTGCACAGCTTCTTGTTCATTTATATTTTTTCTCCTACAGTGCAGATGTAGCCCGTTTTCCTGTTGCTGTGGAACACAGCCACATTTGCAAACAGTGTTACATAAATGACCATCTGTGCTTAAAAAAAAATGCTGATACGCAGGACTACAGTGTGAGAATTTTAGCTAATTGGAAATTTTTTTGCTCTTAATACTTCTGATACTTCTTGATAATCAAGGCAAAATGTAGAATTTCCTTGTTTCACAGTACATCATGGACAGCAACCATTGCCACTCGCAGGGAATCGAACCTTGCAGAATATTTAAGCAAACCCGGTATGAATTTCACCTGGCATTCTTTACATATAAAATTTACCCATGGTACACAAGGCCTCTGAAGTGATTTTCTTAACACTTAAGCGTTGCAGAAAACTGTGTGATCATGTAGTTAAAGACCATACCTAATGGACATGCACAAGGGGGCCAATTAAGGTAGCACAGGCCACCTTAATTCTGGAATTTCCTAATTTTTGAGTGCTTGATTTTGTAATCTTAATAATGTTCTTTTATTATAGTTTAAGTGTATTTTCCTCAGTTTCTAAAAAGCAAACTGAAAAAAAACCCCAGAAGTTCCAGCATGTGGCATCATAACAACACACACATGGGTCATCAGCGGAGTTGGAACCTTTAGTTCCACAATATAGACCTTTGCCTCCTGAGGGAACATAGTAACACACAGCAGTAGTAGGTTGTCATCCTCTATGCTGACCAGCACTAGAAAGGTTAGGACACTTTGCCATTGGGGTTCACAGCTACTTGCTGACAGCAGAAGAATTGTGAGGCTCAGGAATCACAGATTCCATTTTAGGCTCTAGAGGCATGGGTGCTGGAACTAGAGGTGCGGGAGGTGCTGCAGCACCCCCCGGCTTGAAGTGGTTTCCATTGTACACAGGGTTACATTTTAGTTCTGCACCCGCACTATAAAAATTGTTCCAGCACCCCTGTCTAGAGGTGAGTGTGTCTCATGGGCACAGACTCCTCTGCATACTCCCAGCAAGTATGACCCCTTCTGCCTTGTCCCCTCTGACCTAGTTGTCCCAGTCCTGTCTATTTCCTCTCTCCCAACCTGTCATCCCAGGCCAGTTATCGTCATTTGGTCTCAGACTTCTCCCAGCTACTGACTCCTAGTACCCCCATCCTCCCCATCTCCTTTCCCAGCTAGTTCCAGTCTCCCTCCTCCAATTCACAGTAAGTTTCCCTCTCCCTCCTCCTGGCAGCTTACACTCCTAGTCTCCCTCCACCCCAGACTCCTTTTGGAAATTTACTCCCCGCACAGGCCTGTACGTCTGGCTCTTGTTCCCGCTGCATTCAAATCAGGCAGCTTTCTCCACCACATTGTCTGGGTACAGCAGGGGGACAATTAGAGCACAGAAAAGACAGGCTTTCTGCTCTGTTCAGGTACTCAGACTTGGATCCAGCATTTCCCACAGCAGCCCAGACCTGCAATTGCAGAGAAAGTCCTGTTCAGCCCCAGGCTGAAACATGTGTGGTATCAACAGACTCTTCAGAGAATTCAGCAGCTAAAATTTAAGGAATTTCTACTGAGCATGTGCAAAGTGTGATTTTTTTCAAAGGCTTATAAGTAGGCCAAAGTGGTCAGTTTTTCATGGGGATGACAAGAGGCACATCCCTGACAAAAAGGCCACCACCTACAACAAAAGTTTAAGTCCCTGCTTCAACACAAGGGGCCCACTAGAGATTTTCAAAGAAAAGTTGGCCCGTTATTTTTTTTAGCATGGGGAAAATATGCTGTATTCTTGGAAATGGCTGATTCGGTTTGTTGGGGGGCAGGGGGGAAGAAAGCCTGAGGCAGATATCCAGCATGGAAAATTTCAGCCCAATCAGTTAAATATTAGCAAAGTTATAAGCAACCAAAAACAGGGTCATATAATGGCTAGTGCTGGGCAATCTTAACAACAGGGGGGACTACCAGCCTCATCTATGATATGCGTGTACACACACACACACACACACACACACACACACACACACTTTCCAAATATAGGTGCCGAAAGTGTACTCACAAAATAAGCACATTCATGGGTGAACAAGAAAAGTGTCTACAAAGGAAACATGTGTGGATGTAAAACAGCTAATTGCATGCACAAAAGAGAACTTGTAAACTTACAAACACTAAATGTTTATACATGTGTGGTCTGTTGCATGGTTTTTCTCATGCATATTTGTGCTTTGCATATACAGTTCTCTCTCTGGCCCTACACAATACACGTGCACATTTGCAGGTGCCTGTGTTCAAAATGTAGCCCACTGAGTCTTGTTCATTAGTGACTGAAATTCTGGCAAATGGTTTTGAGCACTTCTAGAGAAACTATCCCATTGCCACATTATGTGAAAGATTTTCATGAGTTACAGAACTCAATTGTGTTCATTCATAAATAAACAGCATTAATACTACATACAGCAAGTAATCATGACAAGGAGGAGAGATTGTTTCCTACGTTCAAAGCTAGACCTGAGCAATTCGATTTAAATCTCACAGGTAGAAAAAAATCTACTTTAGTTTCTTTCCACCACTCCTCACCCCACAGACTAAGAGGTTTGTAGCCTCAGGGAAAGAATGTGGCCCTTTATACACTTCCTGAAAACTAAACAGTTGACACACACATACCTATTATTACTACACAGTATTTGTGGCACAATATTCCACACAATATTTGTGGCATTCCTTTTTTTGTTGAATTGAACAAGAGTTCTTTCTGACTTAGTTATGCAAGTTTGATCCCCTTGCCTAGTAGACCTTATAAAAAACTATTTGCCATGCCCATAGGACAACAGACAAATTGATGTGCCGTCCTTTAAATAAGATTTCCCTGCCTTGCATTACCAGAAGAATTATTTTAGAGTAACATCAGGCATGCTCGATAAGCAGTTCAGTAAAAATAATGGAGCTCAAATGTCACATTCAGTCCTTTGCCTCTACTTCAGAATAAATATTTTGCCACTTACAGAGGACTCATTGGACATAAATCCTTCACTCCATCATGAAGCATCTGGTAAGAAGGTAAGCATTCTGTAGAAACATTACCTTTTCTAAAGCAACATGGATGTTCTTTATTTCTTTCTGGAAATACAGAGAGCATCTGAAAGTAGTTAGTAGCTCAACTACCATATTTGCTGAGACAGCAAAAAAAAAAAAAAAGGAACCTGGAAATATCCCAGAAGGGCTGAGGTTTCCGTTAATTAGTCAATTCCCAGAGCACTGCTTGTATTGACAGGGTTCCCTTATTGTTCGGTTTCCCTGGTTAACAAGAGAAAACAGCACAAAATATAAACATGTACATTTAAACAGCTCAGAAATGGCCAAGGGGATGGGGCTGTGTGGAAGCTGCAGCTGAGCAAATGAATATACAGGGCCTGATTCAGAGCTCACTTTCTCCGGTGTAAATGCGAACTGAATAAAATCCTGAAGATCAAAGTCATCCAATCTCCATTTTCTTTTCTCCTAAAGGGGATTTTCATTCAGACTGTTGAAAGCTAGCAACTAAACTAGATCTAGTGAAAGGCAAGTCTAATTGCTTTCCTTTAGAGTCTTGGATATTAGAATGATTAGACTCAGTCCAGTGGGCCCCAGCTCATGCAGATGAGGAAGGGCAAGGCTGCCAGAAAGCTGCCCTAAAGAGGGGGCAGTTAAGAATTCCCCCATCACTGAGGAATCCTTGAGTAGCACAACCTGGCCGAGCTGGCTCTATGCCACTCCCTACCCCGGCGTAGGGGGCGGTTACGAGGTCTGGGTAGGGGTTAAGGTGGAGTGCATGGCTCTCAGCCAGTATCACTGGCTGCAGGCAGTATAACTTGGAGCAGTTTTAGGGTTGCTTTAAGTTATGCTAGAGGTCAGTATGCCCAATGGCTTAGCCAAGATTTGGGGAAAGAGAATTGTGCTGTAGATCCCTCACCCTTACACCTCTGAGTGCACACTCAGTGCAGCTGAGGGCTGCGCACATTATTTATATAGTGGCACTGGTGCGTGTGGTATTTTATAGGTATGTAAGAATACAAGGCTCCTGGCTTGAACAGCTTACAATCCTGGTCCCGGGTCCTGTGAGTTGCTAATTTGCCTCTTGCAAGGTCCTACTGAATGACAAGATCAGGTCCAATGCTGGCTGAGGTATAGACAAAGGTGTGGGGGAGAATCTGGATGTAATACTGAAGAATTGTGTTTGGCATGTGTCTTGTTAGTTCCAAGGAGGTTTGTTCTTCTGTTATATTTTATACGTGTATTGAAATGCTATTGAAACTTTAGGTATGAGGCATGAGAGAGGCATTGCCAGTGAGCAGTTCAAATCTAAAAAAAAAATGAGTTTCGAGGAGGATTTGAAGGAGCTCCTGCCTTATATTGAACCTTCAAGGAAAAAGCCTCTTTTTAAGTGGTATAAGGAGATATGCGTTCAGCACAGCTCACATTGAAGGGGTTCTGCATAAAGGACCTGATCCAAAGCCCAGCAAAGTCAATTTGAGTCTTTCCATTGATTTCAGTGGGCTTTGGATCAAGCCCTAGCTGCCAACCCAGTGTGTGACATTCAACCACAATCAACATTTAACCTAGAACAATCCACTCAAATGCATAGTGCTCTAAGTAATATCTATCTATATTCTTACATCTGGATCTGTTTCTGAACAAAAAAATTAGCTATTATTTTTCCCAAATGAGTTCATCCAGTCCTGGTTTAAAAAAATAAAAAGCATTAAAGATTTCTGGGGTGATATTTCCAAAAGTGAGTTAGAATTATTTGGAGATGGAAGAATGGAGGAATGGGGTGTGAACACCCTTTAGCTAAACTAATCTAAAATAGTTTGATTGTAAATTGTGTCAAATCATTTCCCCAAGCTGAGACTTCCATATGCCAGTTTTTTAGCCTGGATCTAATACTTACAGTCCTGTTATAAAACTCCAAGTAAAGGATCTAATGTGGAACTTTTGACACAACATTAATCCAGGCTGCAAAACCTGAGCTGCTAGCCTCTCTGTTTCTTGTGCTAGTCAATGAAAAGTCACTTCCTATATGAGCGGTGAGGCACAGAATTACTGCAATCCTAAAATGACCTTAATTAAACCGCAATCTTCTCATATCCTCTTGTTTTTTTCTGGGATGAAATTTCAAAGAACCAATGCATTGAAACTAAAAAAGTAATTAACCAGCTGGCTCTTATTACTCTTATGGCTTAATCCTGAGAGCACCCTGTATCCTCACTGAAAGCCAGGAGCATGGAAGGCACTTAGTACCTCACAAGATGTGCACACCACCATATGGGATTTGGCCCTTGAGGATCTGGGCCGTAGTCCTTGCTGCTTTGTTTTTCTCTTATTGTCCAAAAGTACGCACAAGCCCCTTCATTATTTTGCTTTTTAACTTTGTTTCTGGGATTTCAGGTAAAGCTCTCAAAATTATGATTCTCACAGTAGATTTAATAAGAATTACATTAATTCTAATGAATTGGTTCAATAACTATGTAATCAATGTATCGATTGATTACATAGGCAGTATTCCTCTGAAATTAAGATTAATTATCATTTTAATATACAATATATACCTGCTATAGAAATACTTGCTTAAATAGATTGCCTACCTATGTCATTAATTTACTATCAATGACTTCTAAAAGCCTATTACTTAGGGATTGCCAACTATGTGTTGTTTTACTTAAAAGACTATTGGTATTATTATTATTAACATAGAATAATTGTCTCATTAACTCTAAATTAGATGTGCATCTGGGAATCTCAATACATTTAGGACCAGATCCTTGAGCCCCCTTAGAAGATCTGGCCCTAAATTAGTTCATGCACTAAATTAAAACCAGACATATATTATTTGCATTACGGTAGCAGTTAGGCGCTCCAGACAAGATCTGTACCTTATTGTAGAAGGTGCTGTACAGATACATAGCCTCTGCCCTGAAGAGTTTCTGATCTAAAGAGATCAGACAGACAAAGAAAGGATATCATCACCATTTTAATAGCTGGGTAACGAAGGTACAAAGATTAAGTGATTTGTCCCAGACACACAGGGAGCTTTTGGCAGAACCAAGAATCAAACCCAGATCTGGTGCTTTAAGTACAAGACCATATTACAATACCAGCTGACTTCTACATAGCTATTAGCTCCTTGGCATTATGTTCAAATAATTCTTTAGTGGGTAAAGGAACAACCAGTCCATTAAAGTCAATGGAAAGACTCCCCCAGACACCAATTAAAATTACATTTAGACCTAACTTGGAGGTTTCTGTGCATGAAAAGCTGGCAGGATCAGACCAATAGTTCTATTGCTGTGTACTGTGTAATACCTTCCAATTCTGTTTTACTTATTTCCTATGGGAATTCTTGCAGTTAGGTTGCCTGTTCAAAAAGAAATGTGTTTTAAAAACTCACTTAAAATATAGCATGCATCTTCCCTTCAGCAGTCAACATCACTTTCCGTTGATCAGTAGACTCTGGCAATGAAAGCTTGTGCCTCTCATAAATTGTAGTAAATTGTGTGCTGGTGGCCGATCCATTGTTTATATGATTAGTCACTCTTTGACTAATATAAGGGGTAGATATATCATTTTATACATTTCAGATAAACTCAGTTTGGTTTCTCGTGGTTGATGATGACCAGTTATCTATAAACCAGGCTAATTTTATTTCCTAGAAGACTTTTTCCAAAATTCCAACATCATTCAGAATGAACAAAAGCTTTTTCTTTTTCTTCCTTTCTTTTAAAAGGAGGGGATTGGTTGTACTGAACTAACAAAACTTGAGCTGAACTAGAGCTTTATAATAAAACTTGTGACTAGTTCTGGGACCCGAGCCAAAAATCAAACCAAATGCACACTTTATAGGGGTGAAAGGTTTTACTGGCCAGTCTGGTTCTTCTCCAAAATGGATTCATTTCACATGTAAAAGTAAATGGAAACAAACATTAGTGGTACCATTAAAACTGCCATTCCCCCCACCTCTCAACCTTCTTTGGAATAAGCCAAAGAAAGAAATCTGCATGCAAAAGAATCAGAGGTGGGAGGGATAACAATACCAAACCACATTACATCTCTCTCTTGAAATTCCAGTCAGCCCACTGAGACCTCCTTATAATTATTTACAAAATTTGTTATTGATTTCTAGGGAGAAGGGCCCAGACAAACAAAAACCAAAAAGGATCAGTAATTATAAAAAGATGCTTTGTGTTCCCCTTCAGTCTTCTTTTTCTTCGTAGCACTAAGCAAGCACTAGGCAGCACAATGATTCATTGGAGTGTGCCTGATCATCACTTTGGATCCAGTCCTTAAATCTCCCACTCAGTTCTGACTGGGGCACAGCTCCCCCGATGTCAATGGGAGTTGTGCCTAAATAAGCTGTGATGTGTTGGAGTAGGCTCCTGGGGCCCCTTGCTAAAAGTTACATTGTGCACACTGCTAACCTATGGGAAAGCATGCGTGTATTATTGTTGCCTCTTCCAGCTCCCATTCGTTTGTTTCATCCACTGATTGCATCTTGTAATTAACCAAGATTGTAAGCTACTTAAGCAGGGACTGTTTCCTTGCTACATGTTCGTACAAGACATACGTCCCCGATCTCTGATCTCTGGATACTACTGTAATAAAATAATAAACAACTAAAATAAATAGAAGGGATTGTTGACATGCTTTTCCCAAACTCTGATGGAATTTCCCTGTCTCTCTGGGAAGTGAGTGTTAAAGCCTCTCTAGCAGGCTGGCTTTTCCTAGGAATTGTTAAGAATCCTTCTGAAAACAAACGTGTACCTTCTGGAGTGGATCAGTTTGTACCAAATGACAATTAACTTTAAAAAAAATTAAAATGGGAAATTGCTCTTTAGGAGGCGTTTTCCCCCCACCATGCTTGTCCTCCTCTAAATTCCACAAGCTGAGGTCTGTATTACACTATCCACACATTCTGTACATATATTTAAGAACCAAAGTGTAAACATTACTAGCACGTGATTCTTAATGCATTGATTTGCCAAGTAGTCATGCCCCCTTTCCTCGTTATGTTTATGAGAAAGGGCTTTTGTTGTTGTTGAACTGAATATATTCAATGAATGGTTACTCACCATTGGGGCACAAGATTTATCACAGGGTAAAGTAAGAAGTATCTGTGCAAGCACACTATTGAAATTCTTCACCACCCATCACAGTAAAGACTTCAAAACTACATTCTTCATACCTACGTGCATGAAGACAAGATAATGCTTAACATCAGGGGGGTTTTTAACATGTGCATTTTGATTCAAATCACCTGATTATCTACATAATAGAAGCAAGATACTTTGTTGATGACTACCTGTGTTCTGTGCCCAAAGGACTCTGACTACCTCAGAGACAGGTTCCAATCTCCAGGCTTTAGGGGCCCATTTAATCAGCTGCCCTTGCCACTTCTACAGCTGGATTTTTGGAATCGAGTCAGGAGAGAAGCAGCTTAAAACAAAAGTAGGCCATGAGCACAAATGTGAGACAGCTGAGCATCCAACACTGGTACTATATAGTACATTTCTATTCCTTTTGGCCTCAGAAGCTAAAGGCACACAGAGAAAATTGCATCTACAAAAGCAAAAAAAGGTGCATTATTGTGCCAGCCATAGTTTAATATCACTTCAGTCTGGCAGGCACATCAGACAGATGTCCTATAAAGCAACTCTCTTTAATTTAACCCAGGTATTCACTGCATAACCATAGGGACATACGCATGTTCACCTTTCATTTACCTCAGATATATTACTTGTGACGCATTTTCACAAGGTCTTTTGGCTCAAATATGACATAAAATAATTCTTGGAGTCAATAGCAGGAATACTCTTGTTGCCAACCTCATCTTACCTCATTTTACCTTCACTAGCTAAATTGGATCAACTGAATAACAGTAAATGACCTAACGCAGGATGACAGCAAAAATTTAAAAAAGAAAAGAAAAAAAAGACGACCTGGAGAGAAGAGAGGAGATCCAGTACCAGCAGAGATTCACGCAATGAGCAAGGCTGAGAGACAAACAAATAGCAAAGCCTTGGGAAAGAATGCAACAACACCAACAAGGAAGAGAAAAGTCACATGATGCTACAAACATTTCTTCTTAATAAATGCGATTTAAGAGTGTCAGAGACTCAATGTTCCGGTCAGACCCCAAATGAACAGTAGCAAGACAACAAGAATTCGAGTCCAGGAGTTCTGTCCCTTCTCCCTACCTTTTGTTGTTGTCTTATGAAATTGATGGCCCAGATTCTCTTGGCCAGCTTCTGGACCAGGAAGGCAATAAAGCCTGCTTGATGTTTCCCTCAATTTTTCGGTTGATCCCTGGTGTAAATTACAGTAGCCTTAAGGTTGTTCTGATTTACAACCAGCTGCCCCACGTGAAACATAAAAATTGCCAGACTGGATTAGACCCAAGATCCATCTAGTCCAGTATCCTATCTCCAACGGAGGTCAGTACCAGGTGCTTCAAAGGAAGGTGTAAGAACTCTTCAGTAAGTAGATGTGAGCTACTCTGCCTCCGCACCCCCATTTGGTGTCACCCTGATCTCTACAAATTGGAGACTGGCTTAGGCCCTGAAGCATAAGGTTTAGAATTCCATCCAAAATTTTTGTTATAATGAATTATAAAATTCTTGATAAGGGTGGCAGGCTATGATGCAGAGGTGGAGCTGCAAGGTGCCCCATGTGGTAGTGTGTCTAGGGTTTGAGACTTCCTTAATGGATCCCTGGTGAAAGCCAGTGACAGACAATACTGCCTTTGGGCCTGCTTGGGAATGAGCCAGTGAGTAAGAGTTGAAAGGCTCTATATTTCAGCAGCAATCTCTGAACCAACCAGTCTTCAGAACACAAAACTGTTTGAAGGTATACACACATGCTCCTCTATTTTGGAGCTATCCACCTCAGAAACCAAGATGAAAGGCTTTCAAGGAATCTTTGATTTCATGGGAGAGAGGGCTCTCTGGATGGACAGTGTTGTGTAGCACAAAACCACAGCCCTGTGGGCTGCCTATTTGAAAAAGGCCCAGTACTAAGTGATCATCCTGAGTAACCTGTTTTTGTTGCTGCTTATGTATTTACGTTCTCCTTCCAGTCTCTTTCTCCTTATCTTGGCTGAGGTTGAAGTCATTAGTAGAGAGTTAGTAGATCCTGACATGAAGTTTGTGTTCTGGTTGTCTGCCTCATTTCTGTCGTATAGACAAGAGAGAGAGTTTTCAGTCTCTGTGCCATGTGCAACCACAGCCAAATCTGTAAATTGCATCTTTTATACACTCAGCAAAATGCATTTTTCTTCTGAAAAATAGCCATTTAGTGCTCTTGCCTCTATCAGGGAGTCTGTCCTTCAGTCACTACCTGGGTGTGTCGCACATTAGCGTCTCTGGGAGCTGTGTGAGTTAGCAAGAGCAAAATGGCTTCTCTGTGGCAAGATGTTCTATGCTCAGTGTGTGCCAAATATGACCTTTTTTAAACAGAGCACTTTGCATTTAATATTTCCAATGATGAGACAATAGCATCTCAGGAAATAATTCTAGAATCTGTCCCCATCTCAGGGGATAATTCTCCACCTGAGAGTCACATAGGGCCTTATTTTCAAAAGGTCTGAGCACATACAGCTCCAGCTGAAGTCAATGGGAGCTGCTGGAACTAGGCCCATATTGCTTTATGAAATGATGCACAGAAATGTGAAAGCAAAGTAAGAGGTAACAAAATTACTTCTCCCATTCTTGCCCTAAGAGTTCCTTTCCCTCCCAGCCCATTTCTACAGTTACACTGCTAAATAATTCCTAAGGCTTTTGATGTTTCTCCAGATAGGATGTATGTGTTTGGATTTGATGTACATTCCAGATTGCCCTGTGAGTATTTGGTTTAGAAGATGCACACAGCACCCTGAGGCATCAAAGAAAAATGTTCAAACAGTCGAGCAACCCACAAGGCTGCCTCATCAAGGAAACCTTGGCTGTCGTTAAAAGTAGATTGATGCTACAACACATCTCCACGTGTTAGTAACAAGCAATGGGGAAAAAGCAAGAGGATGAAGGAATCAAAAGGACAAGCACTATTAGTCTGCTCTCTAAATCTGTAGCTCTTGAGTTCAGTATGTATGGAAACAACTTGTTAAGAGAGAGACAGGGAGAGATTACATTTCTTCAAGGAAAGAAGAAAAATCCAGTTTATCATGCATCGACTTCCTTCTCCTTTCTCTTCTTCCTCATGGAGACACTCTTCATCTCGAGAGAGCTTCAGCATAACTTCAGGGTTTGTTTCAGCTTTATGACTATTCTTCCGATGGTTTTACTCTAGATTCCCATGCCAGATCCTTGAGCTGATTAGCTTGTGGGCTGCTAGTGTCAGACGTGGTTAGTGCAGAAAAAAAAATAGCTGACAGCCCATCATCACTGGTTGAGATCTTGATTACTGTTTGGGTACAAACAGCAACATGCTCCCTGCTCCTTACAAATGTTTTCAGTCACACAAGGCATGTTCTAATGCTAAGATAATGAATGTGAATATAGCCTGTCTAGAAGAGAGGAGCTGCTGAAGAAATGAAAAACAGGTAAAGCCACAATGTGGTGCTGCGGGGGCCGGGGGGGGGGGGCAAATTCTGAAACTCTGACTTGTTTTTTATTCAGACCTCACTCAGGCAAAACCTGTGGGAGATTATCTGCAGAACGTCTGAACAAAGACTGAGGATTTGCCACGTTGTGTCTCTTTAATGGATTCCTACTTAAATGCTTTTTAGTTTCAACAAAATATTCTACTAACAAGAATAAAGACATAGGGACAGATCCTCAGATGGTATAAATTGTCCATTTGGAGATATGACAATTTACACTAGCTAAGGACCTCCCCCTAATGTACATAGATAGCTTTGTTAGCAGATTAATAAAAGTTGTTTTTTCTTTGAGTTCAAGAGCAATATAAAACTCAGGTTCTGGTCTGTGTCCTTCCTGGAGCTGGTCAGTAAAAGGTTATTTTTCCCACTGCAGATTTTGATTACAGAAAGAATAGAAGGAAATCCATTTAGTCAAAGTTTTCAATGGAAGTTTTTGGACTTTTAATTGACAAACTGAAAACCCCCAAACTGAAAAATTTTTGGCCCAAAATTTTAAAGGCTTTTCAGTTTGCTAACAATTTTTTTTTTAATTTCAAGAACAGTAGACACTTTCAATACACTGAAAACTGAAGAGATGACAAAACCCTAACACTACGTTTGCCTTTGATTTGTAGGCCCTACTAGAGCCTGATCCTGTAACTCTTACTCAGCCAGGGTCATTACAGGTCTGTCGCAAGGAAGGGAGCCGTGTGTAGCTGTGGTTGGTACATTGCTTTCTTCCATGACTGGCTGCGGGAGTCACAGAGGATGTAAATGCAGAAGCTCGACTGGTTCTATCTGAACCTACAGGAGTGCCTAAAGAAAGGATAGGAGTACTTGTGGCACCTTAGAGACTAACCAATTTATTTGAGCATAAGCTTTCGTGAGCTACAGCTCACTTCATCGGATGCATACTGTGGAAAGTGTAGAAGATCTTTTTATATACACACAAAGCGTGAAAAAATACCTCCTCCCACCCCACTCTCCTGCTGCTAATAGCTTATCTAAAGTGATCACTCTCCTTACAATGTGTATGATAACCTGGATTTGTGCTGGAAATGGCCCAACTTGATTTTCTCACCCCCCCCCCACACACACAAACCCAGCAGGAGAGTGGGTTTGTGGGGTGGGGGGGTGAGAAAACCTGGATTTGTGCTGGAAATGGCCCAACTGAATTATCATACACATTGTAAGGAGAGTGATCACTTTAGATAAGCTGTTACCAGCAGGAGAGTGGGGTGGGAGGAGGTATTTTTTCATGCTTTGTGTGTATATAAAAAGATCTTCTACACTTTCCACAGTATGCATCCGATGAAGTGAGCTGTAGCTCACGAAAGCTCATGCTCAAATAAATTGGTTAGTCTCTAAGGTGCCACAAGTACTCCTTTTCTTTTTGCAAACACAGACTAACACGGCTGTTACTCTGAAACCTAAAGAAAGGATGGCTCCCTCCTCCACACCAGGCAGCCCAGGAAAGGAGAAAATGAGAACTAGCTACCTATTACAGCTCTAGCCAGTGTAGAGCAGCCTGAGGGCTGCTGTAATGTGCACAAGCTGCTTATGGTACAAAAGTGGCCAAATGCCAACTGGGGATAACTAAAGTGCAGCACACTGCAGCCATTCCCCCACTCTGACACACCCTCTGCCCTGGGAGCTGCAAGGAGGGAGGCATAGGAGCTGGTTATGCTGTCTCTATATACACTGGGGACTCCCCCATGCAGGGGAATCCCCAGCAGGAGACTTGTTTGTGGTTTTAGCTCCCTTAGGGGACTTTCCGCTTTCTTTGCACTGCTCATGTGGCACAAGCATCAACGTGGCCTCCTGACCTTTTTAGATATAACATGTTTGTCCCGCAAGCAGTTCTCAAAGTTTATTTCATGGTTTGAATAACGCATTCTGCTAAGCCATTTGTTGCAGGATGGCATGTGCAGATATAACATCTCTGATGCTGTCACTTTTCATGAAAGCTTGGAAATCAGCTGAAACAAACAAATTGTGGACCATTGTGGTTACAGCATTGCTTGCAGTCCTGTGCAAGCAAAAAGGCTTTGTAGAATGTGTATGATACTTGCAGAAGTCATGGATGACATGCAAAATACTTCAGGAATAATCGTCCACAGCTACTAGAAAATCGGTACCCAAGAATGGGCCTGTGAAATCCAGATGAACTCTGCTCCCAGGGAGCAGTTGGCCAGTTCCAGGATGAAGTGGTGCGAAGCCGGACATATTTTGCACCATCTAACAGCCAAAACAGTTCTTCGCTAGCTGTTGGTCAATACCTGGCCACTATACATATCCTCCAGTCAATGCCTTCATCTTGACTACACAAAGATACATAGCATGCAGCTCCTCCAGGACTCTTGCCTGTAGTTTCATAGGTATGATGGCATGAATCCCCCACATCAGACATCCTTGAGCAACTGTGATTTCATTCCTCCTGTGGCAGAATGGTTTAAGCTCTCCACTGGTTCTTTCTTGCAGCCTTTTCAGGTAGCTTCATATAACTCTGCTAAGGTAATGTCTCTGCTTGTTGCTTGTGTTGGTATCTCCTGAGTAATAGTAAGTATGCCAATTTGTGCCACACTGAACATTTCAACAGTTGTAAGTTCATTTTGTTATGTGGAGCTTGTATCCAACAGTGGAAGTCATGTTAACCCATCAGCATTTCAATGCTGAGCTGTTCCCTTAAGATGGACATCTAGTTATGGCCCCCAAGAATAAAGCCCATCTCTGATCATGAGCAGTGGCCATTTCCGCATTCCTGGGGTTAAAAATGGGCAACAAGTGTCTATGTTCTGTCATGAGCGAAAACTTCCTACCATACAGGTAATGTCCAAATTTCTTAACTCCTCAGACCAGACTCATGGCTTCACAGTTTATCTGGGCATAGTCATGTTCTGCTGGACTTAAGGGATCTGGGAGCAAAAGCAATAGGTAATTCCTGGCCACCAGGCATCACGAGGGAGATCACTGGTCCAATTCCACAGGGTGATGTGCCCCATGCCAAGGAGATTGCGAGCTCTAGGTTGTAGTGAGTTAACACTTGCTCAGAAGTAACTAGTTGCCTTGCCTTCTGGAAAGCCTCTTCGCATTGCTTAGTCCATTTCCACTGCTTCCATTTCTGAAGCTACTGATTCAGTGGGTAAAACACTGTTTCTAGGTTTGACAAGAATTTATGGTGATAATTAATGAACCTGATGAATGAGCAAACCTGTGACTCATCTTCAGGGTAAGGTTTCCTCATAACAGCTTCAACTTTAGCATCTATGATGTGTCCACAGTACGTCACTGCTTCCTTGAAGAATTCACATTTATCATGGTTCATCCATAATCTACATTCTTCCAACCTTTTGAAAACTTGTGCCAGATTTTTCAAGTGATCCTCACTGGATCCAGTGACAACGAAGTCATGTAAGAAACACCCACAACTTGGTATTCTTTGGAGTCCTCGTCCAATGCCTTCTGCCAGACTACGGGGAGCAGATGCCACTCCAAATACCAGTCAGTTGTACTGAAACAAGCCTTTTTCAGCATTGATGGTGAGGAATTTCCTCAACCCTGCCTCTACTTCCACTTGCAGGTAAGCCTGAACTAAGCCCAGTTTGCAGAATTTTTCCCCTCTGACCAGTGATAAGAAAATATCTTGAATGCAATGTAAAGGTATTGTTCCATCTGGCGTACAGATTCCTTACTGCACCACAATCCCTTACTGCACCATTTTTCTTCATGATAAGAGCAATGGGAGTCACGCATTCACTCCAGTTCACTCTGATTAGTATGCTCATACCATCCAGACATTCCAGCTCCTTGTCAACTGCAAGTGGTGGCAAGTGGCATTTGTCGAGCCTTGAAGAACTGAGGGTTTGACCCGTCTATCAGAATGATGTTGGCTTTGATGACTTTCAGGTGCCCAGTGCCCTTTCTGAAACACTGACACAGCTTGAGAAAGAATCTCTTCCAGATATTGTTGTTAGCTAGCACTCTGATAGATTTGAAGAGCCTTGATGGATTGCCAATCCAAGCAAATGCTTTTCAGCCAACTTCATTCAAACAATGCTGATCCTCCAGTTTTTACTGATGTAGAAGTCCTTGTGCTGTTCACTTACTGTGTTCTCCTAAGAGACTGATTTTCTGTTCTGTGTATGTCTTCAGTATAATATTAGTCTGTCATTTCCAACTTGCTGTTGCTGAAAGTTTCCAGGTATTCTTTGTGTAAAATCACAGACACAGCTCCATCTTATGTCACACTCCATCTTAAGAGGTTTCCCATTTACCACAGGTGTCACCCAGATGCCTTCTTTGCCTTTTTCCTGCATTCAAGCCACTTCCAGGCATGCAGTGCTTAACTTGACTAAGTAGTACTCACTGCTATTAGCTTCGGCTTGCAAAACATGCACCTTGCAGTATGTTTCAGGTCTCTTCTTGCCAGACAGACCTGCAGACTGCTTGGATGTGCCCCTTTTTGCCACAGTGCCAGTAGTCCTATGCTGGAAATGGCAATCAGTTGCATTGTGTCCACCCTTGCCATGGCAATAGCAGTTTCCCTGTGACTCTGTCTTGTCTTTCTGCCTTGAAATGTAATGTACTTTACTTGTAGAGTGTTCACTCTTACCCACTGATTGAAGCCCATGCGATTCTCAGAGGGCAGCCTCCATAGAGGCAGTTGTCTCCAGAGCTCTCTTGAATGTGAGGGTGGTTGCCGTCAGGAGATGCTTCTGGGTCTCCTCATCTCTGATACCACAAACCAGTTGATCCCTCGGGGCATCTCCAAAATTGCAGTGTTCCTCTAATCTTTGTAGTGAAGCTCCATGCGTCAGGATGGTTTCACCTGCCTGCCGATTGCGCGTATAGAATCTAAAGTGCTCAGCTATCTCCAAAGGTGTAGGTGCAAAACGCTCTTGTAATATTGTCACTAGCTCTTCAAAAGTCTTGGTGCACCAGCTGTCTAGAGATGTCAGACTTCGAAGTAGGTGGCATGTCTTGCCATCTATACAATTCAGCAATGAAGGCACTTCTCATCTGGTGCATCATGAAGCACAAACTCTTGCTCCAACCACTCAATGTATGTAGGCCAGTCTTCTCCTGTGCTGCCAGACATCTCCATATATTCTTTTTTGGGATCCCATGACATCACAGTGCCCCAAACTGTGTTTTCACTATCAGCAGTTAGACCAACACTACCTCTTTAAATCTTCGTAAGGCTGTTAACACCACCGGACATGCCTTGTCTACCTATAGGGATATTGCATGCTCCCTCCCTTCCATCAGTAAGGGAACCATATACTGCACCAGGTCTGTGTCAGCCCCCGCCCTCAGCACAGCTATACTCACTCACGGGCTCCTGGTGCTGGAGGACAGTTAAAATAGTAGCTGCATTGTGAGCCTGACCTCATTGTCGTCACTGTTGGATCTGTTTATTCAGCTGCTGCATTGTTTCTTGCTCCCCCACACTCTACTACTCCCCTGCTAAGGATCTTGAAACAGACAAAAAGAAAAGGAGTACTTGTGGCACCTTAGAGACTAACCAATTTATTTGAGCATAAGCTTTCGTGAGCTACAGCTCACTTCATCGGATGCATACTGTGGAAACTGCAGAAGACATTATATACACAGAGACCATGAAACAATACCTCCTCCCACCCCACTCTCCTGATGGTAATAGCTTATCTAAAGTGATCACTCTCCTTACAATGTGTATGATAATCAAGGTGGGCCATTTCCAGCACAAATCCAAGTTTAACCAGAACGTCTGGGGGGGGGGGTAGGAAAAAACAAGGGGAAATAGGCTACCTTGCATAATGACTTAGTCACTCCCAGTCTCTATTTAAGCCTAAATTAATAGTATCCAATTTGCAAATGAATTCCAATTCAGCAGTTTCTCGCTGGAGTCTGGATTTGAAGTTTTTTTGTTGTAAGATAGCGACCTTCATGTCTGTAATTGCGTGACCAGAGAGATTGAAATGTTCTCCGACTGGTTTATGAATGTTATAATTCTTGACATCTGATTTGTGTCCATTTATTCTTTTACGTAGAGACTGTCCAGTTTGACCAATGTACATGGCAGAGGGGCATTGCTGGCACATGATGGCATATATCACATTGGTGGATGTGCAGGTGAATGAGCCTCTGATAGTGTGGCTGATGTTATTAGGGCCTGTGATGGTGTCCCCTGAATAGATATGTGGGCACAGTTGGCAACGGGCTTTGTTGCAAGGATAGGTTCCTGGGTTAGTGGTTCTGTTGTGTGGTATGTGGTTGTTGGTGAGTATTTGCTTCAGGTTGGGGGGCTGCCTGTAGGCAAGGACTGGCCTGTCTCCCAAGATTTGTGAGAGTGTTGGGTCATCCTTCAGGATAGGTTGTAGATCCTTAATAATGTGTTGGAGGGGTTTTAGTTGGGGGCTGAAGGTGACGGCTAGTGGCGTTCTGTTATTTTCTTTGTTAGGCCTGTCCTGTAGTAGGTGACTGCTGGGAACTCTTCTGGCTCTATCAATCTGTTTCTTCACTTCCGCAGGTGGGTATTGTAGTTGTAAGAATGCTTGATAGAGATCTTGTAGGTGTTTGTCTCTGTCTGAGGGGTTGGAGCAAATGCGGTTGTATCGCAGAGCTTGGCTGTAGATGATGGATCGTGTGGTGTGGTCAGGGTGAAAGCTGGAGGCATGTAGGTAGGAATAGCGGTCAGTAGGTTTCCGGTATAGGTGGTGTTTATGTGACCATTGTTTATTAGCACTGTAGTGTCCAGGAAGTGGATCTCTTATGTGGACTGGACCATGCTGAGGTTGATGGTGGGATGGAAATTGTTGAAATCATGGTGGAATTCCTCAAGGGCTTCTTTTCCATGGGTCCAGATGATGAAGATGTCATCAATATAGCGCAAGTAGAGTAGGGGCGTTAGGGGACGAGAGCTGAGGAAGCGTTGTTCTAAATCAGCCATAAAAATGTTGGCATACTGTGGGGCCATGCGGGTACCCATAGCAGTGCCGCTGATCTGAAGGTATACATTGTCCCCAAATGTAAAATGATACACGATACAGTTTTGTGGTGACCTAGAATCCTATTTTCGAAGTCTCCGACTCAAGGAATATTTCCAAAATACCTCTGAACAACATACTAATCCACAGAGGCCTCCCTACCAAGATTACAAAAAGAAGGATTCTAGGTGGACTCCTCCTGAAGGTCGAAACAGCAGACTGGACTTCTACATAGAGTGCTTCCGCCGATGTGCACGGGCTGAAATTGTGGAAAAGCAGCATCACTTGCCCCATAACCTCAGCCGTGCAGAAGACAATGCCATCCACAGCCTCAGAAACAACTCTGACATCATAATCAAAAAGGCTGACAAAGGAGGTGCTGTTGTCATCATGAATAGGTCGGAATATGAACAAGAGGCTGCTCGGCAGCTCTCCAACACCACTTTCTACAAGCCATTACCCTATGATCCCACTGAGAGTTACCAAAAGCAACTACAGCATTTGCTCAAGAAACTTCCTGAAAAAGCACAAGATCAAATCCACACAGACACACCCCTGGAACCCCGACCTGGGATATTCTATCTACTACCCAAGATCCATAAACCTGGAAATCCTGGGCGCCCCATCATCTCAGGCATTGGCACCCTGACAGCAGGATTGTCTGGCTATGTAGACTCCCTCCTCAGGCCCTACGCTACCAGCACTCCCAGCTACCTTCGAGACACCACTGACTTCCTGAGGAAACTACAATCCATCAATGATCTTCCTGATAACACCATCCTGGCCACTATGGATGTAGAAGCCCTCTACACCAACATACCACACAAAGATGGACTACAAGCCGTCAAGAACACTATCCCCGATAATGTCACGGCTAACCTGGTGGCTGAACTTTGTGACTTTGTCCTTACCCATAACTATTTTACATTTGGGGACAATGTATACCTTCAGATCAGCGGCACTGCTATGGGTACCCGCATGGCCCCACAGTATGCCAACATTTTTATGGCTGATTTAGAACAACGCTTCCTCAGCTCTCGTCCCCTAACGCCCCTACTCTACTTGCGCTATATTGATGACATCTTCATCATCTGGACCCATGGAAAAGAAGCCCTTGAGGAATTCCACCATGATTTCAACAATTTCCATCCCACCATCAACCTCAGCCTGGTCCAGTCCACACAAGAGATCCACTTCCTGGACACTACAGTGCTAATAAACAATGGTCACATAAACACCACCTATACCGGAAACCTACTGACCGCTATTCCTACCTACATGCCTCCAGCTTTCACCCTGACCACACCACACGATCCATCATCTACAGCCAAGCTCTGCGATACAACCGCATTTGCTCCAACCCCTCAGACAGAGACAAACACCTACAAGATCTCTATCAAGCATTCTTACAACTACAATACCCACCTGCGGAAGTGAAGAAACAGATTGATAGAGCCAGAAGAGTTCCCAGCAGTCACCTACTACAGGACAGGCCTAACAAAGAAAATAACAGAACGCCACTAGCCGTTACCTTCAGCCCCCAACTAAAACCCCTCCAACGCATTATTAAGGATCTACAACCTATCCTGAAGGATGACCCAACACTCTCACAAATCTTGGGAGACAGGCCAGTCCTTGCCTACAGGCAGCCCCCCAACCTGAAGCAAATACTCACCAACAACCACATACCACACAACAGAACCACTAACCCAGGAACCTATCCTTGCAACAAAGCCCGTTGCCAACTGTGCCCACATATCTATTCAGGGGACACCATCACAGGCCCTAATAACATCAGCCACACTATCAGAGGCTCATTCACCTGCACATCCACCAATGTGATATATGCCATCATGTGCCAGCAATGCCCCTCTGCCATGTACATTGGTCAAACTGGACAGTCTCTACGTAAAAGAATAAATGGACACAAATCAGATGTCAAGAATTATAACATTCATAAACCAGTCGGAGAACACTTCAATCTCTCTGGTCACACAATTACAGACATGAAGGTCGCTATCTTACAACAAAAAAACTTCAAATCCAGACTCCAGCGAGAAACTGCTGAATTGGAATTCATTTGCAAATTGGATACTATTAATTTAGGCTTAAATAGAGACTGGGAGTGGCTAAGTCATTATGCAAGGTAGCCTATTTCCCCTTGTTTTTTCCTACACCCCCCCCCCCCCAGATGTTCTGGTTAAACTTGGATTTGTGCTGGAAATGGCCCACCTTGATTATCATACACATTATAAGGAGAGTGATCACTTTAGATAAGCTATTACCATCAGGAGAGTGGGGTGGGAGGAGGTATTTTTTCATGCTTTGTGTGAATATAAAAAGATCTTCTACACTTTCCACAGTATGCATCCGATGAAGTGAGCTGTAGCTCACGAAAGCTTATGCTCAAATAAATTGGTTAGTCTCTAAGATGCCACAAGTACTCCTTTTCTTTTTGCGAATACAGACTAACACGGCTGTTACTCTGAATCTTGATACAGACAGATACCCTGTAGCAGATGGACATGGAACATGTACAATGGCATTACATACATTACACATCTCCCATTGGGTAGTATAGGCAGCTCTCTCTGTCCCGTGTTCTGGCATTTGCGGATTGTATTCTTCAGTGCCTGTCTCTCCCCAGGTATTGTGTAGGGAGGTTAGGCACCTAACTTGGCTTAAGGATCACAGTATTGTTCCTGGGATTTTCTAGGCATCTAAAAATTAAGCGCTGTGACACTGAGCATTGTAACATCCAAGCCCCTATGTGGATCACACTCTAAGGAGATATCAGGTGCTTTAATATGTTCCTGAGGAGAAGTAGAAAATAGTAGAGATGTGTAATGGGATCCTCTGATACAATACAAAATGCATTGCTAGGGATCATGTTCTGCCCCCAGTTGCTGTCAAGGCAAGGATAGACCTGAGGGTATAATTTACACCGTAATACTATTAACAATGTCTTGACCAGTTAATGATCCACAGACCTCAGAAACTATTAAATTAATTTGTTTCCTACACATACACCTCACCTTTTCATGTTGTGTGTGTATATAAATCTCCTCACTGTATTTTCCACTGAATGCATCCGATGAAGTGAGCTGTAGCTCACGAAAGCTTATGCTCAAATAAATTGGTTAGTCTCTAAGGTGCCACAAGTACTCCTTTTCTTTTTGCGAATACAGACTAACATGGCTGCTACTCTGAAACCTGTCAATACACCTCTCCAGTCATTTTCAAGTTCTCCTGAGTGTAACTCTAACAGTGGGCCTGAATTTGGCCCATCGGTCATAGATATAATTCAGACACTTACCTACCACATTAGTAACCCACAAGTTACAGTCTCCTTGAAATGCAATTGTTCCAGCTCTGCCATGTTCTGTAATGTGCAGTGCTAACCACTAGTATGGGCTAAAACCATTAATCTAATTCAGCAGTTCTCAAACTGTGGGTCGGGACCCCAAATGAGTTGCAACCTCATTTTAATGGGGTTGCCAGGGCTGGCTTAGACTTGCTGGGCCCCAGGCCGAAGCCTGAGCCCCAACACCCCAGGCAGGGGGGGCCAAAGCTGAAGTCCAAGGGCTTCAGCCCTGGGTGGCAGGGCTCAGGTTACAGGCCCCCTACCTGGGGTTGAAGCCCTTGGGCTTCGGCTTTGGTCCCCCTGCCCGGGGTGTTGGGGCTCAGGCTTTGCCCCCACCCCCCAGGGCAGCAGGGCTCGGGCAGGCTTGGGCTTCGGATCCCCTCTCCTGGGGTTATGTAATACTTTTTGTTGTCAGAAGGGGGTTGCAGTGGAATGAAGTTTGAGAACCCCGATCTCATTTCATTTGGACCTGTGATGGAATTAAAGAGACGGAGCCTCTAGAGGGAATGAGTCATTCACTGCCATGCTCTCTCTATCAGCTTCCTTACATAACTGTATGATGTGGACAAACGGATATGAGGCTATGAAAATAACTGACTTGATCATGTAATTGGGCAAGGCCACAGGGGGGTTTCTGAAAAATGCCAATGAACACTCAAGTGGTAACATGGACTTATCTGAACAGGTGCAGATAAGAGCTGCCCAAAGGGAGGTGGTATGAAGGTGGCTTTAAGCCTCTGTGATCCTATGCTGGTCAGGAACTAAAATGGTCTCTATTGCAACTTAGGCAGCCCAGGGAATTGCTAGGAGTTATGGGGAAGCTCTGCAACTCAGAGCTACCCAGCATGGCTGTAGTGGCCTGCACCCTCCACACATCCTCACTATGCCAGAGTTTGGGTGGAAACTTCTGTAAGGCAGCTCATAGTTTTCCTTTGAAATACCTGCACCTCCCTGATAGCTAAGGAACCCTGTATGGCACAGTAACATTTAGGGGTTGTAGGGAAGGGGAGAATTCCTCCCAGGTACTTATTAGTCAAAGACAGTAAATACATGAAAATGATTTCCTGGGCCTTGAAGGCATGATAACAAGCGACCCTCACCAGTATTCAACAACCTGACGATAGCATGATGAGGAAAAGAAACCCAGAAAAATGTGAGGGGAGGGCAAGGGAAGGGGAGGAGATGAGATGGAGGGAGTTTCATGAGTTTGAGATCTGATTCCAAGGTTTGGATACTTGTCTAAGCCTATGGAGACACCTATACTCCCACCACGGCATGACCTCCAATCCACTCCTTCATCTTGTTCCCATTGCTAGGATAAGGAGTTGTAATAACAGTACCTGGGGACTGGCTAGCTCTGGGATTACATGGGAAGGGCTAGGACTAGAGCTTTCCTTGGTTACTGGTTCAGCTCAGATCAGTCCTTGCGACTGAACATTGCTAGGACCATTCAGTGACATGTGGAATGAATTTGTTTGACCTCAGTCCAGTTTCTAGATGACAAGTGCCCAAATCACAAAAACAGACACCCCCAAATGGGCTTAAGTTGTAGGCAGTTGCAGCAAAATGGCAAGGACTGAATAGACATGCAAGCTGCACTATGCTCTCAATGTCAGAGGTGATCCCTTCCTCCAGAGCAGGAGTGTCAGGTAGCTTATGATGTCACTGATCTATTGTGCTAATTCTATGGATAAAGGACCTACTATCTGTTCAGTGCATTCCACAAACCAACCAATTAAAAGAACAAAACAACCAATGCAACTAAGGAAGATGGATACTGGGAATCGTACTAAGTACAAAATGTAAAGCAGCATAACTCACCCAGCTGCTGATTATGAGTGTATGATAAAGACCATTTTACAGTTGTAATAAATGTTATCGTGAGGAATATAATGGACTGATCACTCATTAAAAACCAACCTCTGCATTAAAATAAGAACATACCATAATTCTACCATTTCTTAAAGTATCTATTATATATAATCTTTGGTACAATAACTGCAGCTTTCCATTACAGCTCAAAGGCTTGTATTTTCTCAAAAATAATTATTAAATGTAATTAATCAATCAAAGCAAGCTACTAAACAAGAAAAATCATACAACACAAAAACTTTTAAGATCCCATAAATGTTATCTTAACACAAGCAATTTAGGAGTGAATACTGTTTGCACTTTTTCAGAACGTTTTGCCTCTGCAAGGTAACACAGCTGTGGACTGGCCTGCTTTTACAAACAAACTATGCAGACCTCAGTCTGATAACTTGGACCACAAAACAAAACTGTTTTATTACTTGAAGCTATAGTGCCTCTCACTGTTCAGGACTTCAGTTCAGTTTATTCTCAGGATCTCTGTTTAATCTCTCTCTTCCCTCCTCCCCCCAAAATAGGAGAGTTACCCAGAAGATTTCACAGCAAAGTAATAAGTATATAACGGTTATTGCTTTGTGTGATACACAGGGTAAGGTAGCAGTGTTCAGTCTGGATCCACTTTAGGTTTAGCCTAGGTTTGAGGACTGAATCAGGGATAGAGTTCCAATTCAGTGGAGCAGAAACCTTCTGAGATTCAGTATTTATTAGACTCCCCAGTCAAAATAGGGGTTTCATTGTGCTCAGCACTGTACAAGAACAGTCTCTGCCATGAAGAGCAAAGTGGGGGAGAACTTGCAATATCAGAGATACCCGTGAAATTTCTGGCATTTTGCCATCTAAACTGGATCAAGCCTACAGGGCCCTTACATTCCTAGATTCAGCTGGACACAAAATCTAAGGGATGGGTTTGAGTGAAGAAATAATTGTCTAAACCCTCCCAAAGTTCAGAGTGGAGGAGACATTGGGTCAGAAGTTCTGATTCGGTGCCATCTTTGTTAGATATACAGAATGTAAGTATGTTATAACATTATAGTGTTCCAGTTTACAAGTTAAGGGCCAACTTTTGCCCTTGCTGTACATGTGAAGTTTATATTGATTGCACTGGAAGCTGGCAACATATCCAAGGGGAGAATCTGGCTCTAACTGGATAGGTAAATATGGCAGACTTAGAAACAAGCTTGTGTCTTTCACCAACGGAAATTGGTCCAATAAGAGATGTTACCTCATCCACCTTGTCTTTCATAGATACATACTTCATATTGAATGGATTCACACAGTATTATAGGACATGTGAATACTAGAGAATGAAATAAAATGTCAGGATAAAAGATTTAAAACTAAGGAAAACCTCCCACTCACCTCACAAAACTGTCTCTTCATCCCTTAATATTCCCAGTAGTGTGGATGGAAGTTTGGCATACACTTCAGGGGACAATAGACCCCTACGGCAGAATTCCAGAACCACAACACAATCCTGAAGAAGAATTGTGACAAAATAAATAAATAACAGTGGGCAGCTGTTAGGCACTCTAACCTTGAACAGCCAAGTGTCTTTTCATTTAAAGAGTAAATTGAAATGGCCATAACAGGAAACCTAACTAATTGTTCATGAACTTTTCAATACAATTAAGTTACAACATTTCAAAGGCCTTTTTAAAAGGAGTCTTTGAAAACCAAGGAAAAGTCTGTGTAAGCAGGAATAAGGAATCTACTGACCCATTCATAATTTTTACAAAATTAAACCTTAAGCAATCTATTAGGGGTCACTGTGTGAGGCGGTATTAAACTAATACTGTGCACCTAAAACACAGAGATTAGAGAAAATATTGTGTGTAAATACTAATTCATTTTGTAAAACTTTTTTTTATAATGCTGCCATGCCTGCCCCCTTTCTATGTCTATGATTTCTTCAGTCATTAACAGGTTTGAGTTTTATTGGATTATATATTTGCAGAGAGAAAAATTGCACGTATGTTTCCAGAAACTGAATTTTTAAACGAGCACATGCAAGTATCCATGCTGCAACTGCTTGTGCACTCAGAGTACAGAGACAGTGGTACCTGACCAATCAGAGCTGAGCAACAGAACTTATAGTTCATATAATTGCAATCAGTCCACAGAATAAAATATCTGAAAAATAAACATCAGTCTTGAACCTGTGGAGCCAACCCCCCGACCCCCCAAATGGATCAGATAAATTATTCACTGTTTCATTATTCACTCAACTCTGCCTTATAAATACAGATGTGGGTAGGTCCCTTCAGCATTTCAAAAATCAGTCCACATAATGGGCTTACCTACTAGTACAGTATGACCTTGCCATTCACATACTGAATTAATTAAAAATTGTGTTTTTAACAACAACATTCTAGTCCCCATTGAAAATAGATTAGCATAAAATACCTTTATCTTCCTCACAAAGAATATGTTTTGACACTAAATTTGACAGATTTATTAAAATCAACTTTACTATTGGCTGCTGTTCCCAAGATGACAGGGCCGTGCAAACTGCTACAGTTTCTCTCTTTATCCAACTCCATCTGTGCAGCCTTAAGGGGTATTTTTAAAAATAGGAAGTTTTGGATTTTTTTTGTCCATAATTAAAGAACACAACTTTATTCCAAATAGATATAATCTTTTGTATAAAATTTCACAGTTTCTAAAAGACCTTGTGTTAGTTATAGTTAGCATAATTCAGCATAAGAATGACAGGACTGTTGAAGAAATAGTGAATTCATCTGTAAATGTGCAATCTCACCTCTACGACGCTTCCTCATGCCTGGACACGACATTGCAGGGGACTTCCTCTCACACCCCCTCTGCTGGTCACTTTCTCAGCTATGGTGACCACTCCCAGCTGGTTCCTTTCCAACTATCTCACTAGGCCTTCTCTGGCTCAGCCTCAGGGCCAAGTCACCCAACACTTCAGTCCCCTTCCAGGGTTCAGCTCCAAACAAAAGATCCTTCGCCTTTCCTGGGCTTGACTTCACTTAATCCCCCTTGTGAGGATATTGACCCTCCAGCCTTTTCCCTGCTGGGAGTCTAAGTATCACGGAAACTAGCTTTCTGTCCCTTCTGGGCTTCTACTTCATTCCCTGGTCCTCACAGACCCTACCTTGGGGCTCCTCTCCACTCTAGGACCCCACCACAGGAGATAATCCTATTCCTCTAACTCTGATTCCTGGCCCCAGACAGTTCCAAACTACAGGACCTTCCCAGGGCGAGATTACTCTCTCTTAACCATCTCCTCCCCTTCAGAGTTCCCAGCTCTATGTAAGTACTGCTCTCCCCAGTTCACCATGACAGGTGGGGTCAGTCTTTCTAATTTAATCCCAGTACACCCAACTAGGGTCATTAATTAGTCCTTATCATCAGTGAGGCTGAGGAATAGCTAAGTCATAGGCAAGGCTGAGCCCAGTTTTCCTCAAAGGGCCATCCAGCCTGTGACACCATCTCACTGACTTTTGTTTTTTAAAAAAAATCCTCATGACTAATCAGATGTAAAAGACCTTTCATTTTTGCAGTGGAAAAAGGTAAAGATAATGCTTAAGCCCTGATTTTTACTAGAGACTGTCAATAATGTGGCCAGTAATGACCAACTTGGATTATGACACTTGTCTACTAGGAATTTAATTAAGACTACCACACACATTTCATGACATCACAAAAGAGCTTTCTGATGGTAATAAATGTCACTCATTTCCAATCTGCCTTTGAATCAGCAACCTCTATATTGAAATTCTTTATGGTGCATTTCCAAGCCCTTGAGCCTTCCAGTCATTAATGATGGCTGCTGGATGCAAAGATAGTGAAATCCCATTAAAAAGAATGCTCTCTTGGTATTTTAAGCCTATTCCAAACTAGGAAGCACTAGAAATATCATAAGAACGCTTGATCTTGTGAGATTTCCAGCCCAATTTTCAGACTAAACGTAGGCTTTGATAAATTTGCTCAACTAAAACTAACTGATCAATTTCCACAACTTTAGCATTTTACTCAAAACTACTTTTTTAGCTGTATCACACAATTCCCTTGCTCTTGCAGGTTAAATTCAGACCCTGGGTAGTACATTTTTGTCATTACTTACGTTTGGTCATTACTTAGATAGTAAGGTCTTTGCGGCAGAGGCCAACTATTCATACTATGTGTGTACATTGCTTAGCACAGTGTGGCTCTGATCTTCAGCTGGAGCCTGTTGGTGCCATCACAATACAGATAATGAATAATAATCACAAAATATAATCATGGTGCACCCACATTTAGTCCCATGCCAGCCATTAACATTGAAGGCAATTTTCGGATTATATCTGATTATTACCTATTCAAGTTATTTTAGTGGTATGACATTAGGTAGTGTAGTTATGTGTAGATGACAGTAATGTTTGTCACATATTGGTTGCATGCAGCTACATTAAGGATGAGGAAGTACTTTTTAATAATGATCTTCCATTACAAGGATAATTTGTCCCATTTTGAGGGATTAATGTTGTTGGCCAGCAGTAAAAGCCAGAACTCCTATGCACAGAGAAAATATAGGTGGTAAATTATTTACTGTCTCCAGCTACCCACAGTGAGGCACAGAATATTTGTATGTCACAGTGGCCCCTTTGAACCCTTATAAACTACCAGAAACGTCTCATCTCCAGTGGCATCATGTGGTCTATACCTCCCTCAGAAAGGAGAATGTGTTCTTTTCCTTCTGAGGCTGAGTTATTTGATTCTCAAGGAGCTCACTGGATAGCAGATAACACAACAAAACATGCATTTATTATGAAAGCATTCAGAGAGAGGAAATAAGCTGGTATCTATCTGAATCTCGAGGATCATAGATGTCTACTGTTACAACCAAGAAGCCTGGATGACAGTCAAAATTCTGCTCATCCTTCTCAAGAATATTAAAATCCAGCTTTTTGCCAGATAACATCAATGATCAAAAGGTATAAACACTAAGGCTTTTATGCTAATGATTGCATTTAATTCTTACCTGAGTAGTTTCATCAATTAAAAGAGGCAGAAGTATTTAAAAAGGGTTCTTAACAGTGGATTAATTATTCACAATCCTTCTAAAAAAATATTTGATTTTGAATCTCATTTAACAAAGTTCCTTTTTAGCCTTCAGCACTTGTGTTACATTTCCCTTGTTTTAAATCTTCCCAAACTCTTAGAAACTATCCAGCTAGCAGACTCCCTGCCTTCATTTTTATTAGTTTAATGTGGGATTCATTGAACTTTAATATATTTGTGGTTTAAACATAAAAAAGAAGACTTGAAAGCTTAAGTAATATGAGTCTTTTGTGTGTGTGAGAGAGAGAGAGAGAGAGAAAGGGAGAGCTTTAAGGCAAAGGATTTCTGATTTCTCTGAATTGGCAGGAATATGGAATATGGAAAACCTCTTAAGGTGAAATCACATTTCTGTAACTAGATTTCATTAAGAAGAAATGTCAGAGTTAAAGCCTATTGGAAGCAAGACAACTAATTTTAGCTATAGAGATAGAAAATTGCATTCACGCTGGGAGCTATGCAACGGGAAGAATGTCTGCAACGTATTTTAATAAGAAATAGTTCTTAATTAAATATATCCCCCTCAGTACTGATTCAATTAATATTGGGTGGACTTTGTATTTATACATTATATGTTAGCACAAAGTCATACCAGCTTGTAAACAGTATTTATTGCATGTGTTCAACAGTCACTGCTGCAAAACAGGAACGTATAATAAGTAAAATCACCATGGTCAATGCTGACTAAGCAAGAGCCTCTCGTGTGTTTTTACTAGAGGCAATTCAGAATGTTCACAATGTACAATATTCCTCTGTAGAATCTTTTCGCTCAACAGTACTTGCAAATTAATCTTGATCAGAGTAGTGAGGTGTGAAAAGGAAAGGAAGGATGGTCTTGTGGTTAAGGCACTGGAATGGGTCTCAAGCAATAGAGCCTCGGTTTCTAGCTCTGGTGCAGAGTTCCTGTGTGACCTAGGGCAAATCATTTAATCTTTCTATGTCTCAGTTTCCTATATGCAAACTGAGTACAATAATACTTCCTTTTTTCACTCTTTGTCTGTTTAGACTTTGATCCTGATTATTAAAGTGAAACTTTTTAAAATCTGCTGGACCTGATATTTTGCCCCCAAGAGTATTGAAATAATTTACTATTAAGTATTATTATTAAACCATTAATATTTATTTTTGACATATCTTTGAACACTAGAGAAGTTCCAGATGACTGGAAAGAGCTAAAGTCCTGCCAACATATAAAAAGACCAAGATATAGAAAGGATAACCTGGGTAACCACAGGCCCCATTAGCCTGATATAGATCATGGGCAAAACCATAGAAAGGCTGATATAAGACACAATCCAGTAACAAAGGATGGTAAGATAATTAATGGCACGTAACATGGTTTTATGGATGATAGGTCTTGCCACACCAATTTCGTATAGTGTTTTTTTTTATGAGATCACAAATTTGGTTAATAAAGGTAACTTTGTGGACATAATACATTTAGACTTCTGTAAGGCATCTGACATTCTGATAAAAATTAGCACTATAGAAAATCAATGTACCCATATTAAATGGATTAAAAACTAGTTAACTGTTAAATCCCAAAAAGTAATTGTAAATGGGGTACCATTATCGAATGAGGGTGTTTCTAGTGGGGTCCTGTAAAGATCTGTCATAAGCCCAATGCTATTCAATGTCCGTATCAGTCTATGTGAAATTTGGAAGAAAATACAAAATCATTACTGGAAAATTTGCAGATGACACAAAACATAGGTGGAGTGGCAAATAATAAGGCCATTAATATAGGTCATTAATACAGGCCAATCTGGATTGCTTGGTAAAATAGGCTTCTTTGAACCACATGCATTTTAATATAACCAAATGCCACGTCATGTATCTAGGAACAAAGAATGTAGGTCACATCTAGAAGATAAGGAACATATCTAGTGTGACCAAATGTCACGATTTTATAGGGACAGTCCTGATTTTGGGGTCTTTTTCTTATATAGGCTCCTATTACCCCCTACCCCCATCCTGATTTTTCACACTTGCTGTCTGGTCACCCTAAACATATCCTGGAATACAGTAACACTGAAAAGGACATGGAGATCATGGTATGTATCCAATTGAACAAGAACTTGTGATGTTCTTGCTAACAGGGTGAACTCAATCCTTGGAAGTATGAGCAGCGGAATAACAAAGAGAAGTAGGGATGTATACAGCATTAATGAGGTTATTACTGGAATACTATGTCCCGTTTTAGAGTCCACACTCCAAAAAGGATGTTGAAAAATTGTAAAGTGTTCAGAAAAGAGCTACAAAGAATGATCTGAGGTCTGCAAAACATGCCTTATAGCAAGGGACCTAGGCAGCTCTATCTGCTTAGTTTGTCTAAGGCTATGTCTACACGAGAGACCTTGCAGAGGTGCAGCTATACCGATGCAGCTGTGCTGCTGTAAGATGTCTCGTGTAACCACTCTATGCCAATGGGAGAGAGCTCTTCTGTCGACATAATTAATCCACCTCCAACGACCATCAGTAGCTATGTTGGCAGGAGAAGCTCTCCTGCTGACATAGTGCTGTGCAAACTGGCACTTATGCTGGTGTAACTTATGTCACTTGGGGGGGGTGGAATATTCACACCTTTGAGCAACATACATTTTGCTGACATAAGTGGTAGTGTAGACATAGCCTAAGAGGAGGCAAAGAGGTGACTTGATCGTGGCATACAAATACCTGCAGAGGGAAGAAATTTATGCATCTTTAACATAGCAGAAAAAGGCTTAATAAGAGCCAAAGGGTATAAGATAAAACTAAACAAATTCAGGCCAGAAATAAGATGCATATTTTTTACCAGTGATAGTAATTAACCATTGGAACAACTTACCTGGGGATGTGATGGATTCTCCAGCTCTTGTTGTCTTTAAATCAAGACTGGATATCTTTCTAAGAATATGCTACAGCTCAAACAGAAGTTAATTATTGGGTGAGGTTCTATGGCCTGTGTCCTGCAGGAGATCAGACTAGAGCCCCATGTGGGCACCCATGAGCAAAACACTGTACTTTACAATGTGTTTACACAGTGCCTAGCACAACAAGTACAAAACAAAAATAGTCCAACTTTTTTGACCAAAATGTTCTTCTACTTTTTCATTAAACACTTTTCTAACCCCAGTGTTTCCATCTAGGTGATAGTGAGATGTGATTGGCTTATGCTGCCAACAGCATAATGATTATATTAAAAACATCTCTCATTCTCAACTGAGACAACCACCACCACTGCTAAAATGTCAGAATGCCTATAGGAAATTAGCTCTTGGATGAAGAGCTGCTGGATCAAGCTGAACCCCAGTTACACTGAAGTGATGCTTTTGGAAAGGGGAAATGTTTTGAGGAGTTGGCCAAGGTGTTGTCTGCACCTTCCATCAGAGGCATACAGTCCCCATTCATCAAAGTGGTGCAAAGCCTCAGAACTTGTTTGACCTTCACTAAGCTTGGATGACCATGTAGCATCAGCTTCCAAAAATGTCTTCTTTCACCTCCAGCTCATTAAAACACTGCATCCTTTCCCCATGGATGAGGACCTGGCTACAACATAAGAATTGCCATACTGGGTCAGATCAAAGGTTGGCTAGATTGTCGGGCTCAAAGGGTAGTGATCAATGGCTCCATGTCTAGTTGGCAGCCGGTGTCAAGTGGAGTGCCCCAGGGGTCGGTCCTGGGGCCGGTTTTGTTCAATATCTTCATAAATGATCTGGAGGATGGTGTGGATTGCACTCTTAGCAAATTTGCGGATGATACTAAACTGGGAGGAGTGGTAGATACGTTGGAGGGCAGAGATAGGATACAGAGGGACCTGGACAAATTGGAGGATTGGGCCAAAAGAAACCTGATGAGGTTCAATAAGGATAAATGCAGGGTCCTGCACTTAGGACGGAAGAACCCAATGCACAGCTACAGACTAGGGACCGAATGGCTAGGCAGCAGTTCTGCGGAAAAGGACCTAGGGGTTACAGTGGACGAGAAGCTGGATATGAGTCAGCAGTGTGCCCTTGTTGCCAAGAAGGCCAATGGCATTTTGGGATGTATAAGTAGGGGCATAGCGAGCAGATCGAGGGACGTGATCGTTCCCCTCTATTCGACATTGGTGAGGCCTCATCTGGAGTACTGTGTCCAGTTTTGGGCCCCACACTACAAGAAGGATGTGGATAAATTGGAGAGAGTCCAGCGAAGGGCAACAAAAATGATTAGGGGTCTGGAACACATGACTTATGAGGAGAGGCTGAGGGAACTGGGATTGTTTAGTCTGCGGAAGAGAAGAATGAGGGGGGATTTGATAGCTGCTTTCAACTACCTGAGAGGTGGTTCCAAAGAGGATGGTTCTAGACTATTCTCAGTGGTAGAAGATGACAGGACAAGGAGTAATGGTCTCAAGTTGCAGTGGGGGAGGTTTAGGTTGGATATTAGGAAAAACTTTTTCACTAGGAGGGTGGTGAAACACTGGAATGCGTTACCTAGGGAGGTGGTAGAAACTCCTTCCTTAGAAGTTTTTAAGGTCAGGCTTGACAAAGCCCTGGCTGGGATGATTTAATTGGGGATTGGTCCTGCTTTGAGCAGGGGGTTGGACTAGATGACCTCCTGAGGTCCCTTCCTACCCTGATATTCTATGATTCTATGATTCTATGAAAGGTCCATCCAGCCCAGTATCCTGTCTACTGACAGTGGCCTATGCCAGGTGCCCCAGATGGAGTGAACCTAACAGGTAATGATCTAGTGAGCTCTCTCCTGTCATCCATCTCCACCCTCTGACAAACAGAGGCTAGGGATCATTCCTTACCCACCCTGACTAATAGCCATTAATAGACTTAACCTCCATGAATTTATCCAGTTCTCTTTTAAACCCTGTTATAGTCCTAGCATTCACAACCTCCTTAGGCAAGGAGTTCCACAGGTTGACTGTGCACTGAGTGAAAAAGAACTTCCATTTATTTGTTTTAAACCTGCTACCCATTAATTTCATTTGGTGTCCCCTAGTTCTTATATTATGGGAACAAGTAAATAACTTTTCCTTGTTCACTTTCTCCACACCACTCATGATTTTATATACCTCTATCATATCCTCCCTTAGTCTCCTCTTTTCCGAGCTGAAAAGTCCTAGCCTCTTTAATCTCTCCTCTTATGGGACAACGTTCCAAGCCCCTAACTTTAGTTGCCCTTTTCTGAACCTTTGCTAATGCCAGTATATCTTTTTTGAGATGAGGGGACCACATCTGTACGCAGTATTCAAGATGTGGGTGTACCATGGATTTATATAAGGACAATAAGATATTCTCCGTCTTATTCTCTATCCCTTTTTAAATGATTCCTAACATCCCATTTGCTTTTTTGACTGCCGCTGCACACTGCATGGACGTCTTCAGAGAACTATCCATGATGACTCCAAGATCTTTCTCCTGATTAGTTGTAGCTAAATTAGCCCCCAACATATTGTATGTACAGTTGGGGTTATTTTTTTCCAATGTGCATTACTTTACATTTATCCACATTAAATTTCATTTGCCATTTTGTTGCCCAATCATTTAGTTTTATGAGAGCTTTTTGAAGTTCTTCACAGTCTGCTTTGGTCTTAACTATCTTGAGCAGTTTAGTATTATCTGCAAACTTTGCCACCTCACTGTTTACCCCTTTCTGCAGATCATTTATGAATAAGTTGAATAGGATTGGTCCTAGGACTGACCCTTGGGGAACACCACTAGTTACCCCTCTCCATTCTGAAAATTTACCATTTATACAGTCCTTCCTGCATTTGTCTCCACCAGGCTGGCTTACTGTAACTCATATCTGCAGCTGAATATGAAGACAATGCACAGGGTACAGCTGACACAGAATGTAGCTGACCATCTTTTCCATGACTTAGGCCACCATGAGCACATCAAGCCTGTGCTTGACTCCCGCCACTCGCTCCCAGACAGCTTCAGGTGCCAGTTTAATACATTGGCCCTAATTTTCAAAGTGATTAATGGATCCAGACCCAGCCATATTCAAGACCAAACTTTGATCCATGAACTACACAAAAAAACAACTGGGATAATGCAGGTCACAAAGCCCAGGATGATGCATGCGAGAACTGAGGACAAAGCATTCTCAGTCAAGGGGATCTGGCTAGGGAACAATTTTCCAGTTAAGAGCAGGAGGACCCAGAGTCTGACCATCTTTAGGAAATGTTGCAAAACCTTCCTCTCTGAGAAAGCCTTATTCCAGTAGGTGACCCTCACAACATGGATCATAGAATCATAGGACTGGAAGGGACCTCAAGAGATCATCTAGTCCACTCATGGCAGGACTAAGTATTATCTAGACCATCCCTGACAGGTGTTCGTCTAAACTACTCTTAAAAATCTCCAGTGATGGAGATTCCACAACCTCCCTCGGCAATTTATTCCAGTGCTTAACCACTTTGACAGTTAGGAAGTTTTTCCTAATGTCCAACCTAAACTGCCCTTGCTGCAATTTAAGCCCATTGCTTCTTGCCCTATCCTCAGAGGTTAAGAACAACAATTTTTCTCCCTCCTCCTTGTAACAATCTTTTATGAACTTGGAAACTGTTATCATGTCCCCTCTCAGTCTTCTCTTTTCCAGACTAAACAAATCCAATTTTTTCAATCTTCCTTCATAGGTCATGTTTTCTAGATCTTCAATCACTTTCGTTTCTCTTCTCTGGACTGTCTCCAATTTGTCCACATATTTCCTGAAATGTGGCACCCAGAACTGGACACAATACTGTAGTTGAGGCCTAATCAACACGGAGTAGAGCAGAAGAATTACTTCTCATATCTTGCTTACAATACTCCTGTTAATACCACCTCATACTCCCAAACTCTTAACAGCCCATTCCCTCCACCCCCACCCCAAAAAAACTCTGCCTCAAACAGAGTTTTAACTCCTCACCACCCAAAAGGAGAAAAGTGCCAGACAGTCCATTAAATCTGCTAGGGACTTCACTACTGCTATTGGTTTTAAGTAGAAGGTGCTCAGCTATGACTGTGATAGGTGGCAGACTAAAACCCTAAGATAGATGGATACTTTAGGCACCTTAAAATACCTCGATAGGTGCTTCAGAAGGACTGAATCTGGGACCTGCGGGCACAAAGAGAGGATTGAATCAAGGCATAGAGAGGCAGACAGTTGGGGTAAATCTGTGGCCAAAGGGGGACGAGTTGGAGCCTGTGCAACACCTTCACATAATATCTAATCATCATGCAATGAAGAGGATGAAGTTAGCCAAAACCATACAGGAACTTTTAACATGTCATAGATTTTACCAAAATTGGTAGAGAAAACTATAAGGAAGAGGACACAAAAGAAGGAAATATTTAAAAAAAAAAATGGGTTCGTGGAGTTTTTAAAATTATTTTATTAATTCAGTCATTAATTACTTGCAGCATAGCCTGTGACATGTAGCATTTTACACATATTAAAATTGTGTCACACCTTTAGGATACATTTTCCTTATTGTGGCCCATGCTGCTGGCTGGTTAATGTGTTGAGCAGCGTGTAGACAACTACTAATAATCCCAGTTTGCAAATGGGCAAATAACAGCACAGAGGATGGGGCAGAGCCAGAGCTAGCACTCCAGAGGTTTCTGGTCCCATGTTCACTCCACTAGAGACTATGGTTCCTCTAACAGGGAATAGGTTGCTGTGAGTCAGATAGTATATAGTGCCAATATACAAACAAAATCTCATGGATGTTCACAGGGCTTTTGCTGCATAATCAACGTATGAACGGGCAATGGACAGTCTTTACTGAGTCACAAGCAGGCTAAGGCGTTGCCACATTTTATGGAGTTTACTTCTCATTCTGAGGCTGCAAGGTCCCCCATGGAAATCTTTATACTACAGCTTTTCTGGCACTCATGCCACTGCTATGTTTCCATCTGGGCTGACTATGAGTAGGTCTACTGATGTGCATTAGTTCTAGGATGACCAGATAGCAAGCGTGAAAAATCAGGACACTTTCTTTTTACCTAGGGTGGGGGGGGGGGGTAATAGTTGCCTATATAAGACAAAGCCCCTCATATAGGGACATCTGGTCACCCTAATTGGAGGTTTATGGAGGCCTCTGTACTAATCTACAGTACCCACTACTCAGGGGAAACTTTGTAACCAGCCAGCAAGGATCTAAGTGGAGAAGAAAAAAATAGAAGAGGTCTTTAGTGATGGAAGGTCTACAGAAGTATTTTATATTTAAAACAATTTAGGTGTCAGTGAAAATTAATAGGGAGGGATAAGGGGGGAAATGATTTTTCCCCATCTTGAGAGAAAATTCAACTGCTTAAAAACTGTTCTGCTGCAGAAAAATCATCACCGATCAAGTTTTCAGATGACACAAAAAATGGGGGAATGGTAAATAATGAAGAGGACACGTCACTGATTCAGAGTCATCTGGATCACTTGGTATACTGGACACATACAAATAATATCTGTTTTAATACAGCTAAATATAAATGTATACTTCTAGGAACAAAGACTGTAGGCCATACTTACAGAATGGGGGACTGTATCCTGGGAAACAGTGACTCTAACAAATATTTGAAGGTTATGGTGGGTAATCACTGGACCATGAGTGGCCAATGTTACGTTGCAGCCAAACGAGTTAATGTGCTCCTTGGTGCATAAACAAGGGAATCTTGAGTAGAAGAGGAGCTTTTTTTTTTACCTCTGTACCTGGCAGTGGTGCGACCACTGCTGGAATCCTGTGTCCAGTTCTGGTGTCCACAATTCAAGGAGGTTGATAAATTGGAGAGAGTTCGGAGAAGAGCCACGAGAATGGATAGTGAGTGTAGTTAACCATTGGAACAATTCCCCAAAGGTTGTGGTGGATTCTCCATCACTGACCATTTTTAATTCATGTTTGGAGGTTTTTCTAAAAGATCTGCTCTAGGAATTAGTCTGGGGATGTTCAATGGCCTGTGTTATACAGGAGGTCAGATGAGATAATTCACAATGGTGCCTTCTTGCCTTGGAATCTATGAAGTACAGCAAATACAGCATAGGGATATTTGAAACTGCTGCCCCATCTACTCCCAAATTGCAATTGAGGCCGGGGGACGGGGGGAGAGGCCTACAATGCTGAACTCTAAAATAGGGCCAGGTTCTGCTCTCACTTACAGCACCACAAACCCAGCATATTCCCACTGAGGTCAGTGATGTTACTCCAAAATTACATTGGTGGCACGAAAAAAAAGGGGTAAAAGCACCAAAGTAACTTAGGAACCTAGGCTTAGATCCTCAAAAGTATTTTGGCATCCTACTCATTCTATTTAAATCAATGGGAGTTAGGTGCCAAAATAGCTTTGAGGATCTGGGCCCTAAGTCCCATTTTTAAGAGCAACTTAGGCACTTAGGGTGGGATTCCCAAGAAGGAATTAGCTGCTACAACATTCAGCATCGCAATGTCTACATTTAGGTGTTCTGCTGGTGAGCGGAATTCACAACCCTGACTTAGGCACAATATCTGGGGAAAGTTAGGTGCCTAAGAATGGGATTCACAAAAAATAGCATGGTGAATGGGGAGCTGCCTAAGTTAGCCAATAGGAGATGGCAAGGAGAGGGGTGTGGCCAAGGCCCCCATCAAAGGGTGTTAGGGACCAACTCCTAGGCCAGGGTGTATCTTCACTCAGGACTCACAGCCATTCTCCCACTCCTAGAACACCATCCAGCTGTTTCTTGCTCTGTATGTAGGAAAGGAAACTGTATTGCTATGTGAGAACGTTCAGCAAATGCTGATTTTGTTATGGTGATCACTGTGATCACTGTGGTTAGTAAGATAAATACTAGAAACAAATATCTTGAAATGGCCTCAGAGACCTTTCCAGAAAGAGACCACTGCAGGCCTTCAAGCTTCAAAAAAATCTAGTTTTCAGCAAAGAAATATCAGTACTTTCCCTTTTGTTTAATGCACATGAAAATCCACCTCATTGTTTTCTTCACTGAGCTCAATTACTAGGATATTTGGCTGCGAATTTAAATCATTTCTCTAATTTTCATCTCTTTCTCTGAAATAATATTTTTTCAACATTCTCCTTGTGCTGCAGAAAATCCTGCCAGCAAGGGACCCTCCAACTTTAATTGGGGGAGCCAATTTTCTTTAAAAACCTCTGTACCTTTTTTACCTCAACAATATCTCCAGCCGGCACAAAGTACTCACAAGTGAAAGGAGCACGTTCACCACCCGAAGTTAATAAAAAGAAGCGGTGCAGAGGAGAAACTCTTTAATGTTGCTCAAGAAAATACTTTTTAGCCAAACTCCAGCAGTGAAGTGCCTAATTCCTGTGCACAGCAACAAAGTTAAAGCTGCATGTGCCTAGGGACGATTGGCAGTCTGTTCTGGGTTCCTTCACAACCCTGCTAATCTCCACTAATACTCTCCCATGCTTCATTTAATTTCACTCTCAGAGCACTTTTTCAAATTCTTCCTCAAATCTTAAACCAATGGCTTCATTGTTTAGGATTCCTTTACCCTGACAAGGCTGACCTCAGATATCCTCTCTTCTTTCCTGCTCTGTAACTCAGACAGCCCACTTACTCATTCATATGGTAACCACACATAATGGCCTCCACATTAATTAAGTAATTTTGGTCCTTTACAGCTCTACAGAGAAGTTTTCAATCTCCCAGTGCCTTTCAGGCCAATTGAAACTCACTTTTTTGTTGAACAGGCCAGAGAGTACATGGAAGAAGAGCCAAGGAGAACATGCTCTCTCTAGGCCTTTCCTTTCATGCTGCTTCAGGGTTAGGCCAAAACAACATCAGCAAGTCTAATTTGCCCCAGCAGCGGATGGGAAATGACTAAAAAGCCCCTGCAGATTAATTTGTGTCAGATGTCTGCTTTAAAGAGAAGAGAGAGGGAGAGAGAGAGAAGGCGAGCTCATTTAGAGAAAAACAAGCCTTTGCTGTGGGACACAAAAGTGCCCTCTCATCTCAATGCTCTCTGAGGTCAAGTGGATACCTTTAAACTAGAAAATGCCCTATCTTCACGCTGCATTCTCTTCTTTTTATCTTTGACATCCTTGTTGTTTTTCAATACTTTGACAATTCAGCACAGAAACCACAGGCAAAAATAGATGCAAAAATATAGCAGGTGACATGCATTACAAAAGACTATGACCGGCTTCCCTAGGAAAAGCCGTTTCCTATTATATAATTGACACAAACATGGCAGAAAGTTATTCTACAGGGTTCCAAACAATACCAGAAAAGCACAAGTATGAGAAACTTTTTGGCATTGTAAAAGAAGCAAAGTATGTGATGATGATCAGCATATTAATAAGAAAGGGCCAGGAAGCTCAGATCAATACATAGATATTAGAAATCAGTACAACTGTTAAGATAGATTGGATGGTACTGGGGTTGGTACTGTGCTTTTACCACAAGGAAGCTAGTTCAAGTCCAAGCAAGTTCAGAAGTGACCCAAAGATGTTACCATGTGATGGCTGTTTAAGGTCCAGTGCTATCCTTGTAGTGAGTAGTAAGTACCTTATTGCATGAGTCGTACCATTGAAACCCACTGGACTGTGTGTGTGTAGCAGTGTGCAATTCAATGTGACTAAGGGTGGCACAATTTGTTTCTTGGTGACCTATGTGACCAGTTCCTATAGAACAAATATCTACATCACAGATGGCACTAACTGGAAATTGTATTGTTATTATAAGAAAGGCCAAGAATTGGATGGGCATAGAGATACCTCTCACTCCTGTCGGTGGTTGATGGTGTTGATGCAGACAGGAGGGGTAACGTGAGGAAGTGTGCACTGCTACAATATGTTCCTTACCAGTTCTCTGGATAGAGAGGTCTTTAGTCTACAGACTATCAATCTTGCTCAGGGGTGGGCAAACTTTTTGGCCCGAGAGCCATATCTGGGAATAGAAATTGTATGGTGGGCCATGAATGCTTACAAAATTGGGGTTGGGGTGCGGGAGGGGGTGAGGACTCTGGTTGGGGGTGTGGGCTCTGGGGTGGGGCCAGAAATGAGGAGTTCGGGGTGTGGGAGGATGCTCCGGGCCGGGACCAAGAGGTTTGGAGGGCGGGAGGGGGATCAGGGATGGGGCAGGGAGTTGGGGCATGGGGAGAGGCTCAGGGGTGCAGGCTCCAGGCAGCGCTTACCTCAGATGGCTCCCGTAAGGTGCGGCATGTCCCTTCTCTCGCTCCTTCGTGGAGGTGCAGCCAGGTGGCTCTGCACGCTGCCCCATCTGCAGGCACCACCCCTGCAGCTCCCATTGGCTGCATTTCCTGGCCAATGAGAGCTATGGGGGCAGTGCTTGGGGTGGGGACAGCATGCAGAGCAGAGGCCCCTGGCTGCCCCTATGCATAGGAGCTGGAGGGGGGGCCATGCCACTACTTCTGGGAGCCACCTGAAGCAGCCCCTGACCCTGCTCCTCAGCTGGAGCACCGGAGCAGGGCAAGTCTCAGACCCTGCTCCCCAGCGGGAGCTTGAGGGCCGGATTAAAAGGGCTGGCGGGCCAGATCCATAGTTTGCCCACCCCAATCTAACACCTTCCTGGAGCACTCAAATACCCCACTCCGGTCTGATCCATCCAGCCCACATGGGTGTGCTAATCTACCATATAAAGGCTAATAGGAATGTGCAACATTGCTTAAAACAGGGCCACATTTTCAGGGCCACCTCTGAAATTTCTGAAGAAGCTAAAAATATGTCCCACAAAATTAAAAGAAAAATAAGCTCAACACTATGATACATGTGTTATCATATGGTTAAAAATAGAGAAAGACCCACAGCAGGAAAAGGCCTGGTTAGAGACCGTCGAATAGTGGAAGTCAACGAATGGCTACGCAGGTGGTGTTGGAGAGAAGGCTTTAGATTCTTTGACCATGGGATGCTGTTCCAAGAAGCAGGAGTGCTAGGCAGAGATGGGCTCCACCTAACAAAGAGAGGGAAGAGCATCTTCGCAAGCAGGCTGGCTAACCTAGTGAGGAGGGCTTTAATCTAGGTTCACCATGGGAAGGAGACCAAAGCCCTGAGGTAAGTGGGGAAGTGGGATACCGGGAGGAAGCACAAGCAGGAGAGTGCGAGAGGGGAGGGCTCCTGCTTCATACTGAGAAAGAGGGACAATTAGCAAGTTATCTCAAGTGCCTATACACAAACGCAGGAAGCCTGGGAAACAAGCAGGGAGAACTGGAAGTCCTGGCACAGTCAAGGAATTATGATGTGATTGGAATGACAGAGACTTGGTGGGATAACTCACATGACTGGAGTACTGTCATGGATGGAAATAAACTGTTCAGGAAGAACAGGCAGGGCAGAAAAGGTGGGGGAGTTGCATTGTATGTAAGAGAGCAGTATGACTGCTCAGAGCTCCAGTATGAAACTGCAGAAAAACCTGAGTCTCTGGATTAAGTTTAGAAATGTGAGCAACAAGGGTGATGTCGTGGTGGGAGTTTGCTATAGACCACCGGACCAGGGGGATGAGATGGACAAGGCTTTCTTCCGGCAACTAACAAAAGTTATTAGATCGCAGGCCCTGGTTCTCATGGGAGACTTCAATCACCCTGATATCTGCTGGGAGAGCAATACAGCAGTGCACAGAAAATCCAGGAATTTTTTGGAAAGTGTAGGGGACAATTTCCTGGTGCAAGTGCTGGAGGAACCAACTAGGGACAGAGCTCTTCTTGACCTGCTGCTCACAAACTGGGAAGAATTAGTAGGGGAAGCAAAAGTGGATGGGAACCTGGGAGGCAGTGACCATGATATGATCGAGTTCAGGATCCTGACACAAGGAATAAAGGAGAGCAGCAGAATACGGACCATGGACTTCAGAAAAGCAGACTTTGACTCCCTCAGGAAACTGATGGGCAGGATCCCCTGGGAGAATAACATGAGGGGGAAAGGAGTCCAAGAGAGCCGGCTGTATTTTAAAGAATCCTTATGGAGGTTACAGGGACAAACCATCCCAATGTGTAGAAAGAATAGTAAATATGCAGGCAACCAGCTTGGCTTAACAGTGAAATCCTTGCTGATCTTATACACAAAAAAGAAGCTTACAAGAAGTGGAAGATTGGAGAAATGACCAGTGAGGAGTATAAAAATATTGCTCGGGCATGCAGAAGTGAAATCAGGAAGGCCAAATCACACTTGGAGTTGCAGCTAGCAAGAGATGTTAAGAGTAACAAGAAGAGTTTCTTCAGGTATGTTAGCAACAAGAAGAAAGTCAAGGAAAATTTGGGCCCCTTACTGAATGAGGGAGGCAACCTAGTAACAGAGGATGTGGAAAAAGCTAATGTACTCAATGCTTTTTTTGCCTCTGTCTTCACAAACAAGGTCAGCTCCCAGACTACTGCACTGGGCAGCACAGCATGGGGAGGAGGTGACCAGCCCTCTGTGGAGAAAGAAGTGGTTCAAGACTATTTAGAAAAGCTGGACAAGCACAAGTCCCTGGGGCCAGATGCACTGCATCCAAGAGTGCTAAAGGAGTTGGCAGATGTGATTGCAGAGCCATTGGCCATTATCTTTGAAAACCCATTGCGACTGGGGGGAGGTTCCGGACGACTGGAAAAAAGCTAATGTAGTGCCCATCTTTAAAAAAGAGAAGAAGGAGGATCCGGGGAACTACAGGCCAGTTAGCCTCACCTCAGTCCCTGGAAAAATCATGGAGCAGGTCCTCAAGGAATCAATTCTGAAGCACTTAGAGGAGAGGAAAGTGATCAGGAACAGTCAGCATGGATTCACCAAGGGCAAGTCACACATGACTAATCTAATTGCCTTCTATGATGAGATAACTGTCTCTGTGGATGAGGGGAAAGCAGTGGAGGTGTTATTCCTTGACTTTAGCAAAGCATTTGACACGGTCTCCCACAGTATTCTTGCCAGCAAGTTAAAGAAGTATGGCCTGAATGAATGGACTATAAGGTGGATAGAAAGCTGGCTAGATTGTTGGACTCAATGGGTAGTGATCAATGGCTCTGTCATAAATATAAAGGGAAGGGTAACCACCTTTATGTATACAGTGCTATAAAATCCCTCCTGGCCAGAGGCAAAACCCTTTCACCTGTAAAGGGTTAAGAAGCTAAGGTAACCTCACTGGCACCTGACCCAAAATGACCAATGAGGGGACAAGATACTTTCAAATCTGGAGGGGGGGGGAGGACAAAGGGTTCTGTCTGTCTGTATGATGCTTTTGCCAGGAACAGATCAGAAATGAAAGCCTTCCAACTCCTGTTAAGTTAGTAAGTAATCTAGCTAGAAAATGCATAAGATTTTCTTTTGTTTAAATGGCTGGTAAAATAAGCTGTGCTGGAGGGAATGTATATTCCTGTTTTTGTGTCTTTTTGTAACTTAAGGTTTTGCCTAGAGGGATTCTCTATGTTTTGAATCTGATTACCCTGTAAGGTATTTACCATCCTAATTTTACTGAGGTGATTCTTTTACCTTTTCTTTAATTAAAATTCTTTTTTTAAGAACCTGATTGTTTTTTCATTGTTCTTAAGATCCAAGGATTTGGGTCTGTGTTCACCTGTACCAATTGGTGAGGATTATTATCAAGCCTTCCCCAGGAAACGGGGTGTAGGACTTGGGGGGATATTTTGGGGGAAGATGTCTCCAAGTGGTCTCTTTCCCTGTTCTTTGTTTAAAATGCTTGGTGGTGGCAGCATACTGTTCAAGGACAAGGCAAAGTTTGTACCTTGGGGAAGTTTTTAACTTAAGCTGGTAAGAATAAGCTTAGGAGATCTTGCATGCAGGTCCCCACATCTGTACCCTAGAGTTCAGAGTGGGGAAGGAACCTTGACAAGCTCCATGTCTAGTTGGAAGCTGGCATCAAGTGGAGTGCCCCAAGGGTCGGTCCTGGGGCCGGTTTTGTTCAATATCTTCATTAATGATCTGGAGGATGGCGTGGATTGCACCCTCAGCAAGTTTGCAGATGACACAAAACTGGGAGGAGAGGTAGATACACTGGAGGGTAGCGATAGGATACAGAGAGACCTAGACAAATTAGAGGATTGGGCCAAAAGAAATCTGATGAGGTTCAACAAGGACAAGTGCAGAGTCCTGCACTTAGGATGGAAGAATCCCATGTACCGCTACAGACTAGGGATCGAGTGGCTAGGTAACAGTTCTGCAGAAAAGGACCTAGGGGTTACAGTGGATGAGAAGCTGGATATGAGTCAACAGTGTGCCCTTGTTGTCAAGAAGGCCAGTGGCATTTTGGGCTGTATAAGTAGGGGCATTGCCAGCAGATCGAGGGATGTGATCGTTCCCCTCTATTTGACATTGGTGAGGCCTCATCTGGAGTACTGTATCCAGTTTTGGGCCCCACACTACAAGAAGATGTGAAAAAATTGGAAAGCGTCCAGCGGAGGGCAACAAAAATTATTAGGGGGCTGGAGCACCTGACTTATGAGGAGAGGCTGAGGGAACTGGGATTGTTTAGTCTGCGGAAGAGAAGAATGAAGGGGGATTTGATAGCTGCTTTCAACTACCTGAAAGGGGATTCCAAAGAGGATGGATCTAGACTGTTCTCAGTGGTAGCAGATGACAGAACGAGGAGTAATGGTCTCAAGTTGCAGTGGGGGAGGTTTAGGTTGGATATTAGGAAAAACTTTTTCACTAGGAGGGTGGTGAAACACTGGAATGTGTTACCGAGGGAGGTGGCGGAATCTCCTTCCTTAGAAGTTTTTAAGGTCAGGCTTGACAAAGCCCTGGCTGGGATGATTTAGTTGGGGATTGGTCCTGCTTTGAGCAGGGGGTTGGACTAGATGACCTCCTGAGGTCCCCTCCAACCCTGATATTCTATGATTCTATGAGTACCCCAGACCCTAATATCTCCAAATATAGAGTCATATTTTTGAAATCCTTCTTATCCTTATAATGAGATATGATATAATCTCTTCCTCTTGTATGTCTTCCTCTTGTCTAACCCATAATAGTACAAAATCACAATAACAGCAATTAACATTACATATAGTGCTTTGCGTCTGAGGAAGAACAGTTGTGATTATCGTCATTTTACACTTGTGAAAACTGGCGCACAGAGACGGTAAGACCAACATTTTCAGAAATGTCCCCTAATTCTGGGTGCCCATCTTAAGACCCACTTAGAAAGTCATTGGTGAGGGGAGGAGGAGGAGGAATTTCCTTCTTTGTATGTGGTCCATGGGAAGCCTCAGTTTCTCTCCCATATCTAACTGGGGGCTATAACTGTCCCATTTGCCTATGTGGGATTTACTTGCACATGAACCAGAAACCAGCCGGGAGCAACTCTCTAGTCTTATTCTTCTGCTAGCAGCCTCCCATTCCAGATGACAAGTGCTTCTACTCTTGACTCTTAGTTGGGCAAGAGGTTTCAATAACTATGAGGCCAGGTCTCTCACAGCAACAGCACTGAAAGCTCCCATCAGACTTACCTAACCTGTTCATATAATGTCTGGATAGATTGGGGCCTGGTGTTTAGACTCTGGGCACAAGTGTAGGAAGAAGCACACTCAGTAACAGTTAGCCCCTGTGCTACTATGCTCTCAGGCACCACTCACTTTCTCATACGCTTGGACTTCAGACACTGGCATTGGCCCTGTAGCCTATTTCAGGGACTGACTCACTGGGCAGACGTCTCTATTGAGCTACGACCCAGTCTAGGCATGTTGCTCATATAGCTGCACATGCAGCTTTAGAGGGTGGTCTTGAAAATTGAACCAATAGCATTAATAAGAATTGTGGGGTCCTTTGTGAGAGGGCAACATATGATTTATGCACTGAAGGGAAAACTGTGCATTGGCAAGAAGGTGTACTGGATGATCTACAGTGCATCCAACTTTAGGGCATCTCACTTCAGCAATGGCTCAGCCCTGCTCCTGCTAAAGTGCTCACCATTCAAAAGTCAATATTTTCTGACAGTTAGTACACTACAGTATCAGAGAGACCAGTTGTTTCCTAATTCATCTGGAAACACTACAGAGTCCCAGATAATTTATGTATGGTCACCATTAGTAATTACTGTCATTTTAATAGCTAGCACTGGATCTGAATTTTCTGGACGAGTTTAACAAGATCTCTGAAATAACAATGGCTTTTGCTGATTGTTTAAAATGTACAATCTTTAAGTGGCTGCTTGCAAGTACTTATTCTTCAGTTTATTGATCCTCTAGACAGAGGGATTAAGATGGGACTCACCCACCATTGGTTGAATACTTGCTGATACTATATAGAGAAGTTTGCACAGGAATAATTACACAGTGAAAACTGGCAGTTTTACTTATTGGCAACACAGATTAGTTCTGGATTTTCCAGGCACATCCGTAAGGGTTTGTAGGGCAGAGATCACCTCTCTGGAAAATACTTTGCTACAGCTAATTTGTTTCAGCAGAAAGATCAGAAACACAGGTCTATACTTTAGGAGACAGGTTAATTGGATTTGGAGGGGTGGGGGAGATGTTAAATCATGACTGCTTTTTAAGTGAAAGCTCTTGATATCAGTGGAAGCTGTGGATGCTCAGCACCTTGGAAAATTAGAGCCTGGTTGTCTAGAGCCAGGGCCCCAAAATGGAGACACACAAAATTAGACTGCAGTTTCACATAGTTCATGTACACAAACCCTCCCTCACCCCCGACACTTCTCTCTTTGATTTCCTCATTTTGCGACTGTCTGACTCACTGTTCCTGTTTGTAGGCACTGGCAAACATATTTTATTTCCCTACTCTGTTTAAACTGACACAGTTAGGGAGCTCAGAGCCAGGGCCAAATTCTGGTTTCAGTTATGCTGGTGTAAATCTGGAATAACTCCATTAACTTCCATGGATTCACACCAGTTAAATCAAAACCAGGATTTGGCCCTCTCAGATTTGACATGTATTAACACAGTTATAATCTCTTTGAGAAAGCTCCCTGAAATAAAAAAAAATATAGGTGTACAGGAAGTTTAGCTATTTGATTATAGAAAATGTAATAAATATTCAGAAACTTTGGGCCTGATTCAGGAAGCACTTAACACATGCTTAAAACCATGGCTATTCAGAATTGCATTTAAGCATATGCATAACTCTAAGCACATGCTTAACTTCTATCTTGAAGTGTGATGCTTTCCTGAATCAGGGCCTATATTTGTAAGGCCAACAAAGACAATATTTTGTGCTGGTTCTGCTTCTGCAATTCACTCAGAAAAACAAATCACAAAAATAATCTGGCATTATTTGATGGTGCCAGTGAAAAACTTTGCATAAAACTGTAAACAAGCTGAAGTAGTTAAACAATAAAAAATAGCTCAACTCAAATCCAGGGTTTAAAGAATCAATGGTCACTAAGTGAAAAAAAGCACAAGCTACAAGGGAAAATAATCAAACTTCCAGGACAGTAAAAGAGAGGAAACAGTTAAAAAAAATAACTCAAATTATAACTCAAATAACTCAAGAAAATTATAGTGGTCAATTCATTAAAAACTACTTTTCACTCCTGTAACACCTTCTAGCCAAGGAACTCAAAGCACTTTGTAAACAAACTAAGTAAAGTGTGTTTCTAGCCTGAAAAAGACTAAAAAATGGCATTGTGTGGTTCCATGCATGATATACAGAACCTCACAATGCCATTTGCACAAACTTAGTAAGGACATGTACTGAAGACAACATGACTGTCTACACAGGCACTTTTCAGAGTAGCAGCTGTGTTAGTCTGTATCTGCAAAAAGAACAGGAGGACTTGTGGCACCTTAGAGGCTAACAAATTTATTTGAGCCTAAGCTTTCGTGAGCATAAGCTTTTTGCGGATTCTTTGTAGCTCACGAAAGCTTACACTCAAATAAATTTGTTAGTCTCTAAGGTGACACAAGTCCTCCTGTTCTTTTTACATAGGCACTGACTTTCTGATTTTCCCGGGGGGTGCTTGACCCCCGTGCTGCCCCAGGCCCAGCCTCTAATCCATCCCTTCCCCCAAGGACCCACCTCTTCCAGCTCCATTCCACCCACTCCCCCGAGCGCGACGCACTGATCGGCTGGGCCTGCCGGTGGGTGCTGAGAACCCACTTTTTTTTCCCCGTGGGTGCTCCAGTCTGGGCTGCTGCAGTGGGCATGGAGCAGCTGCACTGGTACTCTGCCAGCATTTTGGCTGGAGCACGCCGTCTCCAGCCTTCACATAGGTCCTCTTCCCAATGCCAATTCATTTGGGCCTTGTTCAGGGAATTAGGATGTGAAGGAGAAGGAGAGAGGCTGGCTTGACAAGCCTGAGGTCTCCAGTTTACCAGCACTGATGGAGGAATGGCTAGTGCAGATGCACAGGGGTCCACACAACTTAAAGCAGGGTTTTTCAACACCTGGATCATGACCCAAAATTGGGTTGCCTGAATGCATCATAGAGGTGCTGGCTGGGTTCACTCCGCACTCTGGGTGTTGTGACCCGGTGCATGGGTTTGCAGTAACACTGAGGTGTGGCCCAGCTACCCAGCCATCATGGTGATGGGGGGCAGCCAGGCAAAATGTGAGTGAGTGGCACTACAACCCCAGGCACATAGAATCATAGAATATCAGGGTTGGAAGGGACCTCAGGAGGTCATCTAGTCCAACCCCTTGCTCAAAGCAGAACCAATCCCCAACTAAATCATCCCAGCCAGGGCTTTGTCAAGCCTGACCTTAAAAACTTCTAAGGAAGGAGATTCCGCCACCTCCCTAGGTAACCCATTCCAGTGTTTCACCACCCTCCTAGTGAAAAGGTTTTTCCTAATATCCAACCTAAACCTTGCCTACTGTAACTTGACACCATTACTCCTTGTCCTGTCATCCGCTACCACTGAGAACAGTCTAGAGCCATCCTCTTTGGAACCCCCTTTCAGGTAGTTGAAAACAGCTATCAAATCCCTCCTCATTCTTCTCTTCCACAGACTAAACAATCCCAGTTCCCTCAGCCTCTCCTCATAAGTCATGTGTTCCTGTCCCCTAATCATTTTTGTTGCCCTCCGCTGTACTCTCTCCAATTTTTCCACATCCTTCTTGTAGTGTGGGGCCCAAAACTGGACACAGTACTCCAGATGAGGCCTCACCAATGTCAAATAGAGGGGAATGATCACATCCCTCGATCTGCTGGCAATGCCCCTACTTATATAGCCCAAAATGCCATTGGCCTTCTTGGCAACAAGGGCACACTGTTGACTCATATCCAGCTTCTCGTTCACTGTAACCCCTAGGTCCTTTTCTGCAGAACTGCTGCCTAGCCATTCGGTCCCTAGTCTGTAGCGGTGAATGGAATTCTTCCGTCCTAAGTGCAGGACTCTGCACTTGTCCTTGTTGAACACTACTCACACCAACTTGCAACGCTATTCACACCAATTTGACCTGATTGGGCCAAATCTGAGTGGGAAGTGCAGAGCCAAGCTCAGGCAGTGAGAGGGAGTGATTCGTATCACATTCTACAGTAAGTAACAGCCCCCAACAAACCTTCTCCACTCTGCAAGTGGGAAGCACCCCTATCTTCCATACCCTCTGCCCTCTAGCTGCCCCAAAACAGCTCCCCAGATGTACCCCTTCCTCACAGCTGGGCAACTCCCCCTGTCATACCACCTGTCCTGGCCCCCAGACCCACCCCTAGATCTTCCCCCATTGGATCCCCAGCCATTTCTCCCCACAAAAATCCTTCCCCCCAGCCTGCCACTTTACCCACAGGACTCCAAATCCCCCCACCCCTTACCTTCTGTCCCCGCCATGGGCCATGTATGGGGGCTGTGTGTTTTGGGAGCTACCTTGCTTCCCCTGCACCCTTCTGCCCCTATATCCTTCCCCTGGCCTCCACTGCACACTCCTCAGCCCCCCAATTTCTTCACTATCCCCCCTAAAAGTCCCAATTCCTTCCTCACTACATCCCCAACCCCCCTTAATTTCCGCACTTCACCTCCAGGTCCCCAAATCTCCCCCACCGCTTACCCACCACCCACCATGGGGGGGGTGCTCTGTGATTTTTGAGGCGTCTTAGCTCACCATCACCACCCAGTTATTGGGGAACTGAGAATTAAATGTTATGATGTGTTGAACTGGCATGTTTGATGTATATAAATAAGTATTACTCTCATTAAGATTTGAGGGTGGAGGCCCACAACAAAAACCTGCACTGGGGCCCATCCTTCTGTCCCTCTATCACTGCCTACCAGCTGTGTGAACAAACTCAGCCCAGATTTGATGAACTTCTGTGAGTGCAGGACAAATCAATCAACATATCAGAGCTCAAAGCTGAGGGTCTGTTCGAGCAGGTTGGGGGTTTTAGTTGTGATCTGGAACAGCGGGTGTGAGCTCCTGAAGCAAATGGAGATGAAAACAGAATGTGATTGTATGTGCGATCAGCCCCATGCTGACGTGATAATAAATTCAAATTTCTCATTTCTGTAGAAAGCTGACCACAGGCACTTCATCAATCAGTATTTCGATTTGTAATGGATTCCGCATGGCCCTCAGTCATTACTTAATGGGGAACATCCCATCTGCAAACATCTGACTTGGAGCTCGGAATCGAGGGAGCTGCTCATATTTCAACCACGTTTCCCAGAAACTGAACACTCAGCAACATATTCATTTTAGTGACAACCACCACTAATGAGAAACAGCCATGTGCTTCACCAAGTCTTTTACAACCAAAAGTATTTCACATTAAGGGGGGGTGGGGGGCATCAGCTTAATTTAAATGATGAATACACCTTTAGAGCCCCACCAGCAGTATTCTGAAGTCCTTGCTGCCTTGCACTTACGTTTCCACATGCCTTTTCCCTATGTTTTTCCCATTGTTGTTTGGTTGGTTGTTTTTTAAACACCACTAGTAAGATCAGTTGTTTTGACATGCAGTATAACCTCAGAGTTACAAACTGACCAGTCAACCCCACACCTCATTTGGAACCGCAAGCACACAATTAGGCAGCAGCAGAGACAAAAACAAAAAAACCCCTACTGTATTAAATATAAACTACTAAAAAAAACAAAGGGAAAGCAGCATTTTTCTTCTGCATAGTAAAGATTCAAAACTGTATTAAGTCAATGTTCAGTTGCAAGCTTTTGAAAGAACAACCATAACGTTTTGTTTAGTGTTACGAACATTTCAGAGTTACAAACAACCTCCATTCACTTGGTGTTCGTAACTGTGAGGTTTTATTATATGTTCTTTATATTAGAACCAGGAAGCCTGAGAAAGAATCATTGCATCTGCTGGATCACCAGAGGTTAAATTAGGCAGCAATTCAGGAAGGTAAGTACTTTGGTGAGAAGCTAAAGAATCTTTTTGCATCAGCCTTCACTGCCAAGAATGTTGGGTAGATACCAATCCAGGACCTGCTTGTTTCTGGTAATGGACATAAGCTATTATCACAGATTGAGATGTCAGAAGAAGAAATTCTAGAGCAAATCGTTAATATACAAAGCAATAAGTTACCAGTCCTACCTGGTACATCCAAGAGTTTTGAAAGATTCTTAAGTATGTAGGGGCTCATCTGCTAACAAAAATATAATATAATATAAAATATAATATTATAATATAATCCGTCATTAAAAACAGACACTATTCCAGAGGACTGGAAGGTAGCAAATGTTTGTACTTTTATTTACAAAAAGGTGATCCAGGGAATTACAAACAAGTAAAGCCTTACATCTATACCTGCTAAATTGGTTGAAATGATAAATAAAATGAAATACCTGGAAGACTGTGGGCTGACAGGGTCTAGCAGCATGGTTTCTGCAAAAGGAAAATCATGTCTCTCTGATATCCTAGAATTCTTTGAACCTATCATTAAAGTTATGGATAAAAGGTAATTTTTTCACCTAATGTGAAGCATCAAGTACCAGCACAGTGCCAAAAGCAGGACACTGAGCTCGATGGAATTGTGGTGTGAACCAATATAGCAATTCCTCTACATCTATGGGCCAGATTGCAAACCCCTTATTCCCAGTGATTTCAGCGGGGCTAGTCCCATGAAGTGCTTACCAGTGGAGATAAGCGTTTTGTAATCTGACCTTGTGACATTTCCATTATAGTATATGCTCTTCATCAGAGAAAAGTATAAGAGTTTATTTTTTATCTAAAAAAGACTATTTTAAATAACAGTGTATGTTTTTCATCTAATTAAGTAGAGATCAGTGCTGAAATCTGCTCTAAAATATGCTGAACTCAAAGCACAATTAAAAACACAACATATTTCATTTCTAAAAGTACAGGCAGTTCATTAAGGACTGCAGAACTCTAAGGATAGGTTGTGCTTCCTCCCAAATCCATCACTAGTAAGACTTTGGACCCTCCAAAGTAGATTCGTTTTGAAAGACTGTCACATTTTCACTTGTACCATACAAGCCATTTGTGCTCTCAGTTGTTGGCAAAGTAGAGAAAGGGATAAAACTGTGGAATACAAAGAGACAAGGACATATTTCCTAAATTTTATTAGATTGGGATATTTATAATTGGATTGAAAAAAGTTCTAGAAAATACACTGTAGAAAGGAATGCTGCACAGAAAAAGAGGTTGTTGGATTAGTTGGCTTTTTCCATCTTTCTTTTTTAATTTGATTTTATGAGCGAGGATGTCCTGGAAAAAAGAGAAGATATTCAAAAATGAGAGCTTAAAGCGCCCTCAGACACAAAAGGGACCTCGGGCATTGATAAAAGGGCTAGGATTTGGAGCAAAGAGATGAATTGGGAGGAAAGTGGAAAGCTACAATGAGAAAGCAAAGGCATGGAGAACAGAGATGGGAAAAGAAGAATGCTAAAGCAGAGAAAGACACTCATAGAAGAGAATGGGATCAGGAAGAAAGGGGCCTAAATCCTGCCAAGGGAGAGAAAGTTTCTGGTGCATAAGAGGAGATTGCAGGAAATATGGGCATTTGTGTCCCATGGGTGATAGAGAGCTCTCTGAAGTAAAGAGGGAAGCCCAAAATAAAGAAAAACTCCTCTAGATGTGATAAGGCCTAGAGTGGAAAGATAAAATCAGAATACAGAGGGTGTCTACTAATCCAAAGAGATTCTACAAGCAGAGTCCTGGCTTGAGAATTGAGACAAAAGACAGAAAGAGGGGGATATGAAAAAAGAGAGAGAATGCAAAAGGTACCAAGGATCCACCAAGCCAAGGAGATTGTAACATATGGACATTGCTCTAATACATACCCTTTTTTATGCAATAATTTCGAACTACTTTACAGAATCTAGGTCTTGAGTGTCAAAGATAGCCCATAATTATTCTGATACAATTTTTAGCCAATAATGAACAACTAGATTAAATGTTAGCAGTTAAATTAATCTAAGTGCAGGTGCAAAACTACAGGTGCAATCTTGTACCTGCAAAAACAGAAGCTGATTTGAGGGCCAGCTAAAAATCAGGCCTATAGTAGGAAAAATGGACTTTATTGCATTCTTTTTCTCCACATGAAAATACCACAGCACTCTGTTATTGATCACTCAGGATTATTCTTTTTCTGTTAGTTGCCTTCAACCAACATATACATAATTTGCATCTTGAACTCTGTTGGATTCATTTTCTTTCTGGTTTGCTTTGTCTTTTTCTGCCATGGAATCACCTTCAACACAATGCAGCACTTGTAGGCTATATGTTTGTTTTACACACAATTTTTCATGGGGGAGATGAGGGACATGCATTTCCCAAGCACCTCCTGGAATGGAACCTCAACAAATACATGTGTACTGGAATTTCATCTTCCTTTGTTGCACTGATCAACTATTTTTTTCCTTTGGCACATAAGCTCTACACATGCCTATCTCTGAAAAGCAAATGACGTACAGTCTGGTGTGGGCTGAAATATTGAACTGATGCTCCTTGGGATTTTTCCAGTCTTCCAAATGATCTGAACACCTGATCCATGTGGCTATCATATTTCAGATGGTGGTGATCCAAAAAGTGATGCAGTTTAGCCAAAGCGGGACATTCTTCCTACTACAATCTTAGCTGAAGTTGATAGCAAAAGCACAAATTATTCCAAACCTTCTGTACAATAACTCACTCTATGAAGTTTTCTCTGATGTGCAGCCAATAGAGAATTGGCTAGCAACATTGGGTTATGCATGTGTATACTACACTCCTTTCTAAAAGAAAGGATGCAAACTGTAGGACATAAAACATCAGGAGTTTGGGATAAATCCTGGATTATTTTACTTTGATTAATAATTACTTGGGCAACATCACATGTAAGAGCACAACAGGTTCAAATGAGCTTATCCCATATGCAGAAGAGGATTGAAACTTTCTGTGCTATGCATATCAATTAAGTATGCCACACCCCTGCTTGTCCTTTGCACGTGACTTAGATCCCATTCTTTATCATGACACCCAGAAAACAATGCTGTAAACCCAAAAGCTTTAATTTGGAAAGTGGCGACAGTAAACTTGACTTGTCAAGAGGTCAAACACAGGTGTCAGATAATATTGGCACAGCAATACGACTTCTCTGGTAAATATTTTACAGGACAACCCATTACAGATCTGCAAAACTCACCAGCTGATAGATCCGCATGTTGGGAATATGCATTAATGATAAGAAAGGTATTGACACATTGTACTCTCCTGGTTATTCGGAGATGAGCCAAAACCAGAAATTAAGCATGATGATTTCATGTATTTTGGCTTCAATCTTCAGCTATACCTAATGTTCAGTAGGCACATGTGGGGGCCCATTTGTGGTTCCTCAGTCCTGAGGACAGCCAAGAGCTGGTTGGCCACCAGCGCAGTTTAGGTGGCTCACAAGGGGCTATCCACCAGCAAGGGATTTGCTAAAAAGTAATGGCTATGTCCCCTTCCCCTCTATTCCTAATCCCCAAGAATACCCCAGGTACAGCCACTATGCAGGACTTGGCATAAGAACTGGCTATACCCAACCGGGGCCTCGCACACACCTGGACAGTCTCCAGCCTCTTTCAGGCTGTTCTCTGTGCCATGAGTAATAATACCTTAGGATATGTCTACACTACAATAAAAATTTATGGCACTGAGTCTCACAGCCCAGGTCAGCTGACTCAGGCTTATGAGGCTCAGGCCGTGGGGCTAAAAATTGCAGCATAGGCATCGGGCTTAGGCTGGTGCCCAGGCTCTGAGATCCTCCCCTCTTGCAGGGCCTCAGATCCCAGACTCCAGACCAAGCATGAACATCTACACTTCAATTTTATAGCCCCACATGTGCAGCCTTGTGAGCCCAAGTCAGCTGACCCAGGCCAGCTGCAGTCATGTCACAGGTCTTTTATCACAGTGCAGATGTACCCTGAGATACCAAGGTGATGGACACTGTAAAAATACCTAGCAAGATAGTTGACAAATACCATAGGTAGGTAGGCTTCACCATATCATTGCTATAGTTTACGTAGAGATGTTCAGCATTCAGACATACAGTACTCTGCTGAAAGAAGCGACATTATTGGCAGTATTAGTATTACTTAGATTGTACAATCTTTTAAGTTCTGTGTTTGTTTGGCACATAGCACAGTGAGGCCCTGGTCTGTTGGCTGGAGGCACTCAGACGCTATCGCAACACAGCATCCTCCCGCTTATCTGAAACCCTATTATCCGAACTTCTGCATTATCCGAATCCCTTTCTTGTCCCCACCTCCAAAACAACTGCCAGCATTTAACCCCCTCAGTGAAACCCCCTGCCACCGATGCTCAGCTGCCTGCATGCACATCCCCTCCTGCTACCCTTTGCCTCTTCCCACACCTCCCCACACTTCTGCTGTGGAGTTGCTGTTCACCTGGTTGATGTCATAGCTCTGGCCCTGGCTGATGCAGCACCAATGTGCCCAGCTCCCTCTTCAGCGTGTCCTTCATACTGTTCCCAGGGTGGCCTGCAAGAGCCCATGCTGGGGTGTGTGCACACCAAGCCAAGCAGCCACAGGAGGAGCCCAGAAGCGAGGGAGTCTGCTGCCTGTCTGTTACTGCACATGCATAGTGACAACAGCAAAGCCTGTACTTTGTCCAGCTGTTTCCGACTGCAAAGGAGAGCACTGGGGGGAACTGAGGCAAGAGGCTGCCCTCTCAATTACCCAGATTCCCAATTATCCAGATGAAATCCATACCCCTCATGCTATGCAGCTAAACAGGCGTATGCTGTATGCATAAATAAAAACAATAAATTAGCAATGGGTCAGATCCTGAGCTCCCTACTCAGTTTTACTCAGACCTTGCTCAGGGAAAACTCCCACTAATGTAAAACCTCAATAAGAACATTAGGATTTAGCCTGATGCCATTTTTTTCATTCAACAACGTGATGTGATTTCACTATCATCCTGAATATGTTCTATTTACCTTTTCCACCAGCGACAAACATGTTGATTTATTTTGAAAGAAAAGACGAGCTGTAACCATCTGCATTCAGAATGTGGGGGGGGGGGGGGGGAAGAGTAGCTTGTGATTGCATTATTGTTTTTTGACTTGAAAGTTAGAAGGGACAGTGACTCATACTTCAGTTTCAGATCACTCAGGCAGGTGCCTCTTACTGTACCTTTGAATCATCATTATCATGATCTTCACTATTTGCACAAAGGGCAGAATTCACTGATCCTTTCATTTCATAGCCTTATAAAACAATCTAAACATCCAGTTCCCTTGCACAATTAGGCCGGATTGGTTTTGTTCAGAAAGGAAAAGCCAGGACTGTGTTCATGAGAGAAATGTATAGTGTCAAATCATAATTGTCCTTTCAGCTTCTTTTGACACGTCTTGCAGAATATGTTTTGGTAGTGGAGATTAGTGTCTGAAAGAAGGTACTAGAGCACCAGGATGGTCAGTCTCAGAGAGGCTACAATCAGACTGGGGCTAAACAGTTTAAATAGTCCCATGTTCTACTTGTAAAACTCCACAGTTTTCGCATCCATCTTTTAGTATAGACAATTTGGCAAACAAATTGAATATATGTTGGGTAAATAGAAAATTAACATTGAATGTCAAGCCATTGTAGTTAAAGCTGAGTGACAAACCTCTGGAAATATGGATTTAATACTTGAACGCAGTTAGACCCTTTACTACAGTGTTGCTGTTCAACATAAGGCCCCAATCCATGGTATCACAAGTATGCATATACTTGTTAAATATTCCTTGTGACAGAGCGGGAAACAGACCCAAGATCTCTGAGGTTGTACACCCATAGCTCATCCCTAGACCACAGCATTTCTCACAGGAGCAGTTTCAAATGTGCGTTCTTAGTTAAGCCAAGTGTAAAATGGGTGCGAACACAAAGGCACCTTTTTACAAAGTTCTTTGAGAGTCACCTCTGAAGAACACTGTGTAAATGCAAAACAACATTATTAGGCAAATGTTTCAGCTGTAGTGACTTATGTACAAAGCAATTCAGTGACTTGGCAGGCAAGGCAGGCTCTGTTTTCTAGTGGATCAGAGATTGGCTGTGCATCTGAAAGACTTGTATTCTAGTACTAGGTCTGCTACTTAATGTACTATGATAGCCATGAAGCTTTACCAGCATTCTGAGTCAAGGTATGCTGTGCTGCTCATGAATGGCTAATGTGGCTAATGGAGCTAGCTGAATTTGGCATGTGTGCATTGAATGAGACAGGGCTCTGCAGCAACCATTTTTAGCTTGACCAGTGCCGTTCACTCCTTCAGTATAATAATCTGTATCGTCATTTACCTACACAAAAGAAAAAAGAAAAGATGTTTAAAAAAACTTGAGCAGTTTCAAAAACACAAACTACATTTCAAAACTCAATGAAGGTTGCTAAGTCACAACAATGTACTTCTTGTACCTATCATATCATTTACAAAACTCAAACACTTAAAAGCAAGGAAATGAATAATTAACAGCAACATAAATCTTCTACTGCCCCCGCAATCAACAGATTAATTTGATCAAGTACAAAAGAAATATGTTTTATCACAAAAAACCTTAACGCTAAGGCAAAATAAACATCATTCTTTATTCAGTAATCTTAAAATATCAACCTGCAAACAAAGTTTTGAAAAAAATACATAAAAATTATCTCAGATATATCACTTCTCTGTTGATAAAACTCTCATTCTAGCCATATGTATACATAATTTACCACAAATCAATTATGGTATACATGGTCCGTGTTTAAGCATGTAATGCAATATTTTTCTCAAGACTAGAGTTGGGTGAAATTTTTCACATGAAACATTTTTGACAGTGACACCAAAATGTTATGCAAATTTATGTCAGTTTTGGCAAATTGATTCAGTTAAGGAAAAAAAACTGATTTTGGGGGGAAAAAATCAAAATGTTTCAATTTTTAAATTTGAAATGACTTTTCCTTTCATAATTTCCTTTAATTTTATTTTAAAATGGGCAACATTGAAACAACCCATTTTGACTGTGTCTTAACAAAATATTTCTTTAGATCAAAAATAAATTATTTTTCAACTTTTCTACTTGCCAAAAATTTCATAAAATGTCATTTTCAGTTCTACACCAAAAAAAAAAAAATTAAATGTTTTTTGGACTTGCCAACAATTCTGTAAAAATCTGTTATTTCTCCCAGCTCTACTGAAGACGCAGCAGTATACTCACTCACACACAAAAATCAACCAAACAAACACACACACTAAAATCAAAGCAACCAAAATACATACAACCCCCCTGGACTCCAGAATCTTTGGGTCACACTTAAGGTTATTGTATTATGATGAAGTATGATTTTTTTTCTACTTGATCAGAATAATCTCTTTGGTCAGTATATGGGCAGTGTAATATTTCGGATGCCTTTAACTATTCTTTTTCCTTGCTTTTTAAGTACTTGGGTGTTGCTAATGATGTGCTAGGTATTCGGTAGCTCACTTTGTCGTCACCTAGCAAATTTTACTAGATTTTTTTAAACATTTTTTTTCTTCACTGAGTATAATGCATGTGTATGAATTATTCTATAAAAACACATTCTCTCTGCCCTAAGGACCTTAAAGCCTAATTCAGTGCTCATATAATTAGTAAAAATTCTTTGCTTTTTTTTTTAGTTTTAAGTATTTTTCATTGGATTTGAGCTAATCAAGTTGGGCTCAGTTCACACAGGAAAATCTGCATATTCTACAGCATCATGTGGATGATGTTTAGCTGAGCAAACAGCTGTTCGAACCCTTCATTGTGGGCATCACTAGGAAATGCTCTCTGAAATGCCCACAGAAAGAGTATTTGTGTGTTTTACCAGTGGGAATTAGGAGGGACTCTTTACATACACTGTATTTACATTGAATGTTGCACAGTCACTTTCCAAGTTTTGAATCTTTGCAGGCAATTTTGGCATAGTTGTTTATTCCCTGCTGATCTCATCATCATATAAAATGTGGCTGGTAGAAAGAAAAAAACAGGTGGAGGCTAAATATTAGTCCTTCTCTTTCTGCTCATTCCCCACGCCTCACCCCCGCCCCCACTATCCACCAGAAGGCAAAAGGTCAAATACTAACTAACATCATTTTGCCCTTCCCCCCCAAATTCCAATCCTGTAACCCTAACAAAAAGCTTTATTAATAAGCTATTACAATTCAGTAAATCCTAAAAGCCCCACACAGTGTGAACTGTTAAACAAAGTTGTTCAGTTATTTCTTGGCTAAATATCTCTAAGTAAATAGCTTTTACATCCAATCAGAATTATTTTTTTTTCTTTAGCAGTGGTCAGGGATATTTGGAACCTGCTACTGCACAGACAAATAAGAACCACCGTGATTTTAGCTTGATTACATTGATGGGCTGTCTCCAGGAGCACTGCTCCTGACAGTAAATGATTCTGTGGAGAGAAGGGGGGTAGGGTGGGGAACCCGCCACGGAGATGATAAGGAAGGCTGGGATGAATTGTGGGCTCTGTTCTCTGTTATCCAAGGGTGGCTAGCTGCTGCTGCACTGAAGGCCTTTATTCCCTGCCTGTGGGAAAGTGGTGGGCGAAGGCTGCGTTCTCAGTTACACTACACATGCAGATTTTAATTAGCTGGATTAAAAACAAGACCGTATCATGTCCTTTAGCGGTATTCTATATAGAAACAAAAGATTTTCTTTCCTGGCTTCTGCAAGCAGCACAGTGCGGCATTAATAAAAAGGTCATGGCAGTTCGAGATGAAAGGTCACACATGATAGAAACGCTATGTGAGAGGAACATCATGTTTGTTGCTGCGATAAAGGAGCTCTGTCCAGGCAGGTCATCACAACTTTCTTTGGGAGTAAGAAAATGCAAACATAAGTGGCTGACAGACAGAGAGAGAGAAAGAGATGGGTGGATGGATATTTATTAGAGAAAGGGCTGAGCTGCAAGGTTCCAACTTTGTTTGGGGACATGGGGGGTCAGAGCCAGGGCTTGAGTTCAGCCTGAAATGGAGACTGGGTCAAGCCGGGGAATCTAGTCTGCTTCCAAAACTCAGAATGTTTTGATTGAGGTTGTTGGTTTGGACCCATTTCTAAGTAGTAGTTTTCTTCTTTTGTGGGGAGCTATACAGGCCCAGCCTTACTCCCAGTTAAGGCAGTGGGAGTGTCATGATTGACTTCATTGGGAGCAGGCGCAGGCCTTAAATATGCATTGTTCTTTACTAGTAACTATAAGGCCTGATCCTGAAAGGTGCTCGGTACCTTCAACTCCCATTGACATCTGTGAATGACACCAGGGCTCAGCCCCTCTCAGGATCAGACCCTAAAATTAAATAGAGACACACATAGACACACAAAGTACAGCAGACCATCGGCATGATCCTGCATACCTTTGCTGATTTCAAATGTGGCTGCTTTCATGTGCAAGGGTCCACAGGATCATGACCTTGACGCACAAAAGGAGAGAGACCACTATAAGCTTAAGGAGCAACATGAAAGAAGTCAGGAAAAAGGGACTGGAGAAAGGAGAGAGGTAGATCAGATCCAATGTTCTGCTTTACCATTCTCCTCCTTTCTACTGTCCCAAGTCCCATTCAGAAAAAGATTCATTTGTATGTACTGCTTTTCAACCTACCAAATTCATATGAAATTGCCTTTAAAGAGTATCTCTAGTGAAGAGTGAATTTAGCTTTTTGGCCTATTTAATATGAATTTCCATTCTACAGCTATTGTAATTTAACATATTTTTTAAATAAGGGTCACCAAACAGCTTGGTCCAGGTATTATCATTGATAGGTCAGACCTTGTAGTATATTTTAAGTGGGTGATTCATAGCTAGCACAATCAAGAAACAAAAGGTGGTTCTTTTCCTCAAAAGTATAGTAAAAAAGGTAAAGGTTAATGATAAAAACCTGAAACCTTCTGAATGAAACAGCGCTGTTTTCAATTGGAGCAGCACTTGACTACATTGGCCATTTACCTATTATACGACTAACACAGTAGTTAGAGTGCACCCAGTTCTGCTCCCATTGAGATCAGTGGCAAAATCTGATTTAATTCAATACACGCAGGATCATTTTCCATAAGTCCATTATGTCCTAGCAAAAATCATCTGATTTAATCTGTGGGTTTTTTTAAGTAATTTATTCTTTAATTTTTTTTTTTTTAAGAATAAAGAAGAAAATGTTAGTTGTGCATTTACAATATAAGGGGCCTCATTCTCATTTACACAAAGGATCCTTCACAATATTCTGGCCACATAAAGTGACCTTAACATTTGAAACCACCTTAACAAGCCTGATAAGGAACATAACTGCAATTCACACCCATGTTAATGTTCCTTTACACTAAGTAAAGGGGCCTTAGTATAAATAAGAATACAACACCATAAGAGCAGACATTTTGGATCAGACGTAGTCAACAGGTGGACTGCGGGCCAAATCCAGACTGCCAGAAACATTTGAACAGACCTCGAAATCCGTTTATTTATTTATTATCATCATTATTGTTATTGTGGTGTGAAAAATGTTTCTCTGGAGTCTGGACCTCGACTATACCTTGACCAAGAAATTTGGACCTTGATAAAAAATAACTGACTACCCCTGGATTACACCAGTGGTCCATCTAGCCCAGTGTCCTGCTTTCTGACAGTGACCAATAACATGAGCCTCAGAAGGAATGGACAGAACAGGAAATCACTAAGTGATCCATCCCCTGTCGTCCACTTCCAGCTTCTGGCAATCAGAGGTTAGGGACACCCAGAACATGGGCTAATAGCCATTGATTAACCTATCCTCCATGAAGCGATCTAATTCTTTTTTTGAACGCCGTCATACTTTTGGCCTTCACAACATCCCCTGGCAATGAGTTCCATAGGCTGACTGTGCCGTGTGAAGAAGTACTTCCTTTTGTTTGTTTTAAATCTGAAGCCTATTAATTAATTTGGGTGACCCCTGGTTCTTATGTGAAGGAGTAAATAACACTTCCTTGTTCACTTTCTCCACACCAGTCACGATTTTATAGATCTCTATCATATCCCCTCTTAATTGTCTCTTTTCCAAGCTGAAAAGTCCCAGTCTTTTTAATCTCTCCTCATATGGAAGCTGTTCCATACCCTTAATAATTTTTGTTGCCCTTCTCTTTACCTTTTCCAAGTCTAATATATCTTTTTGAGATGGGGTGACCAGAACTACACACAGTATTCAAGATTTGGACATACCATGTCCTTATCAAGTGGCATTATGATATTTTCTGTCTTATTATCTATCCCTCTCCTAATGGTTCCTAACATTCTGTTAGCTTTTTTTGACTGCTGCTGCACATTGAACGTATGTTTTCAGAGAACTATCCATGATAACTCCAAGATCTCTTTCTGGAGTGGTTACAGCTAATTTAGATCCCATCATTTTGTATGTGTAGTTGGGATTATGTTTTCCAACGTGCATTACTTTGCATTTATCAACATTGAATTTTATCTGCCATTTTGTTACCTTGTCACTTCATTTTGTGAGATCTCTTTCTAATGCTTCACAATCTGCCTTGGCCTTAAATATCTTGAGTAATTTTGTATCATCTGGAAATTTTGCCATACCACAGTTTATCCCTTTTTTTCCAGATCATTTATGAGTATATTGAACAGCACTGGCCCTCCCAACAGAGATCCCTGTGGGGCACCTCTATTGACCTCTCTCCGTTCTGAAAACTGACCATTTGTTCCTATCCTTTGTTTCCTATCTTTTAATCAATTACTAATCCATTAGAAGGTTTTGCTTCTTATCTAATGGCAACTTACTTTGCTTAAGAGCCTTTGCTGAGGGAGACCTTGTCAAAGGCTTTCTGAAAGTCCAAGTACACTATATCCACTGGATCACCCTTGTCCACACGTTTGTTGACACCCTCAAAGAATTCTAATAGACTGGTGGGGCATGATTTCCTTTTACAAAAGCCATGTTGACTCTTCCCCAACAAATTGTTTTCATCTATGTGTCTTGATAATTCTGTTTGTTACTATAGTTTCAACCGATTTGCCTGGTCCTGAAATTAAGCTTACCAGCCTGTAATTGCCGGGATCCCATCTGCAGCCTTTTTTAAAAACTGGTGTCACATTAGCTATCCTCCAGTCATCTGGTACAGAAACTGTTTTAAATGATAGGTTACATACCACAATTAATAGTTCTGCAACTTCAATGCTGAGTTCCTTCAGAACTCTTGGGTGAATACCATCTGGTTCTGGTGACTTATTACTATTTAATTTATCAATATGTTCCAAAAATCTCCTCTATTGACACCTCAATCTGGTTTCACCTAGTCCACATATTTGTCACCTAAAAAGAATGTCTTCAGTGTGGGAATATCCCTCACTTCCTCCACAGTGAAAGCTGATGCAAATAATTCATTTAGCTTCTCTGCAATGACCTTCTCTTCCTTGAGTACTCCTTTAGCACCTCCATTGTCCAGTGGCCCCACTGATTGTTCAGCAGGCTTCCTGCTTCTAATATACTTAAAACTTTTTTTGCTATTAGTTTTTGAGTCTTTAGCTAGTTGCACTTCAAATTCTTTTTTTGGCCAGCCTAATTAGACTTTTACACTTGTCTTGCAATAGTTTATGCTCCTTTCTATTTTCCTCCGTAGGATTTTAATTCCAATTTTTATTTTTATTTTGCTCTAACCACTTATTTTACTTTGTTGTTTAGCGATGGTGGCACTATTTTGGTCCTTTTACTATATGTTTTAATTTGTGGTATATATTTAATTTGAGCGGCAAGTATGGTGTTTTTTAAAAGTTTCCATGCAGCTTGCAGGCATTTCACTTTTGTGACTGTACCTTTTAATTAGCTAGCTTCCTCATTTTTGTTTAGTTCCCCTTACTGAAGTTAAATGCTACTGTGGTGGGCTTCTTTGGTGTCTTCCCCCCATGAAGGATGTTGAATTTAAATATATGATGGTCGTTATTACCAAGCAGTTCAGCTATAGTCACCTCTTGGACCAGATCCTGTGAGCTACTTCAGACTAAATCAAGAATTGCCTCTTCCCTTGTGGGTTCCAAGACTAGCTGCTCCAAGAAGCAGTCATTTATGGTGTCAAGAAACTTTATCTCTGCATCCTGTTCTCAGGAGACATGTATCCAGTCAATATGAGAATAGTCGAAATCTGCCATTATTATTGAGTTTTCTATTTTTATAACCTCTATAATCTCCCAGAGCATTTCACAATCACCACTGCCATCCTGGTCAGGTGGTCGGTAGTATATTCCTACTACTATATTATTATTGAAGCATGAAATTTCTATCCTGAGAGAGTCTATGATACAGTTTGATTCATTTAAGATTTTTTACTCCATTTGAAAGGGAGAAGGGGTAGCTCAGTGGTTTGAGCATTGGCCTGCTAAACCCAGGGTTGTGAGTTCAATCCTTGAGGGGGCCATTTAGGGATCTGGGGCAAAAATTGGGGATTGGCCCTGCTTTGAGCAGGGGATTAGACTAGATGACCTCCTGAGGTCCCTTCCAACCCTAATATTCTATGACTCTATGTTGCTTTCACATATAGTGTCACTCCCCCACCAACATGACCAATGCTGAGAATCAAGCTGACGGTATTTGAAACAGACATTTTTGGCTGATCTATTGATTTTAAATTGGTTATATCACTTCATTTCAGGCCTAATTCTTCTCTCAGATGTGTGTGCAAAGCCTTCACTATAATCAATGGGAGTATTATGTTAATATCGGTCTAAGGTATTTCTTATATGGCCTCTGTCCCCACATTATCTGAGTGTCTCACAGTCTTTTAATATATTTACCCATATGGGAAACTGAAGCACAGAGAGACTATGGCCCAGATCCTTAAAGGTGATCGAGTGCCTAACTGCTATTGAAATCAGTGGGAGTTTGGCACCTGAGTATTGGCAAGTCTGTGGCAGAGAGCAGGGAATCAAACAGCAGTCTTGGGTCAGCACCCCATCCCAAGCTAAAGGCAGATCATAAGCCACTGTGTTAATATTATGCTTTAGTATTAAAATATTTCATTTCAGAACACATTTCATGAGAGAGAGAGAGAAAAAAAACAGCCCAAAGATACAGTAATTCATCTAGTCAAACAGCTTTTACTTTTCTATTTGACTTGCAACATGATGGGTATAAACCGTGGGCCTGCTCCTGCTCTTACTGAAGCCAATGGTGTTTTTCCATTTGCTACAGAGATAACAGGATTGAACCCTCATTCTGACAGGGTTCTTTGCCTCCATTTCATTTTGAATTATTAATCAACAAATGTGTCCAGTAGAAAAGACATGATTCCCTCCCCCCCGGTCCCCTGGCACACATACACTCCTATTTAATCCAGCAATTCTATTTTTAGTGTAGTCACTGCCATTGTAAAAAGCTGGTTTATAGGGTGACAGCATCTAGCATGACTTGGCCATGTAAGCAATATAAATGCAAAGCAGTTAATTATATTTTAAGAGGAAAGCACTATTATTTCAGGAGTGGATTGAAGCAAATCTGGAAGTAATATAAACACAATATGGAATGATGCAAGCTATTTAAGAATAAACAGATCAATATGTTTCAATTAATTAGGGAATAGTCATGTGCAGTTTGATACTACAAGCGCCATGTGCATAAATACAATCTCCACACAATATATCATTTTTATACATATAAAGCTTCGCACCATATAAATGCCAGGTATTAACAATTATAATAATAATAATAATAACTGATATTTTAAATCCCATAGAATCAATTTCCAAGGAGGGCAAGCTCTTACACTGTCTGTTAGAGGAGCTCCAGTTCAAAGCAGTGATCATCAACATATGTCATTAGAGTACCATAGGCAGTTACCACATAGTCTATTTCTGAGGTGTGTCTGCTTTTTAGGCAGAGCAAGAGGAGTGCTGAACACAGTAGTTCTCTTCATGGATCTGATCCAAAGCTCACTGAAGTCAATGGGATTCTTTCCATTAACTTCATTGGGTTTTGGATTGCACTCCATGCTTTCTGTCACATCTAGGCAGGCAATGCAGCAAGTCCTGAGCAAACAGATTGCAACTATCAGAATTTCCCTCAGTCCTTCCAGTCAACCAGGAGAACGAGAAACTCTTGACACTTCATCTCAGGAACCAGGTCTTGGGGTAGGAAAAGAGAGGTAATATTGGGTCCGGTTGTTTCCTGATATAACTCCATCTCGGTGTAACTCTAACATCTGCAATTTATTGTGTTTCAAGTGGAGTCATACAGAATCATAAAATAATTGCATGGACTTTAAAGAGCCCATAGTAGGTTTCCATATGCAGGGGGTATGCACCACTGTCCTTTTTCTCTATTTCCTTTTGTCTCTATTATGTCCACCTTTTGACTACTTGACCAACACCCTCCCTCCCTTGAGGAGTACTCATGTTTGTATTTAGTTTGTAAAATGCCTTGGGGTAAAAGGTTCTATATTATAGTAGAAGTTTCAAATATATAGTTGAGGGAAATAATTATCACTAGAGATAGGCAGAAGCCACATTAGGATCTGGATTTCAAATACTCCAAAGGTCAGAGTTGTGTGGATTTGGGGTTTTAGTCCAGTACATTATAAAAATAGGGGCGACTGGCAAAATCCACCACAGTTCACAGGCATCTCCATGTAAGTGTTAGGTTTGGTCCCATATTAGATTCTAGGAACATGATAAAATAGCCTTCTAAAAGGGGGGATTTGAAAAAGACAGAAGGAAAAGATAGAGTTTACATATTTGCAACTGTATGTCCAAAAGGACACTCCTCTTTTTCCAATTTATCTGTAAGGCCTCTGCCATATGGGGGAGTGGAGGAAGACTCCAGAGGGAAAAAGGAAAAAGCCCTGGACTGGATTAAATTGGTACATTTCAAGGTTTTTGCTGAGCTTTCACACAAGCTGCCAGGGCACACTGGCACAAATTCTAATTCCACAATATTTCAGTTTCTGTTTTCTCTAGATGGTAAGAAACTTTCTGTTTTATCACTGGTAAATCTTAGTTGGCACACACAAAGAAGATGCTGTCCATTGTCTCTGGGAAACTTAAATACTACCATGCACAGCCAACACCATGTAGAATAGGAGCAGACGTTTCAGTTTGTATCTGGATCCTACCACAGAAGCTGCACATACAGATAGAAATTAAAATGATCCTTTTCAAATCAATTATCTACTTCATCCCGCCCACACAAAGACTTTTGCAGTTTTAGTTTGAGGGGTTTTAAGGATCGTCTTTCTAATTTTTGCTTAGGTTTTTTTTTTTTAAAGGAGTTGCTGTTATATAAAGAACCAAAGAATCAGCAAACTCTAAAAGAATTCAAAGAGGGTGCAGTAGTTTTAGCCTTCTGTTTGTGTGTTTCCAATAGGTGTATTTAAATGTAAATGCTACCCTTTCACCTCTGAGCCACCTATTCTTATAGCTAGCAGAAAGAGAGCATTCATGGTATAATGTCTTTATGAGGAGAGATCTTATACTTAATTTCTCATGTGAATCAGACTCTTTTATAGCACATGTTTGAGAGATTGAAAGAACAATATTGGTCTAGTGGCTCAGCAGGCAGATCATTGCACTGTCACATGGGAGAGCTGGGTTCAAAGAGACTTCAGGGATCGCAGCTAGCAAGCACATGGGTGAAGCTGTAAACACTGATGGGTCCACTTTTCCACTCCAGCACAATGGTTTAATTGTGCACCATATACACTATCACATCATGGCAGGGCATCTAGACCCTGTTTTCTGGAAACCATATCCAACTAATGGTACACTACATGAAATCACGGGTAAAGGTAAGGCAGTATCCCACAATTCTGTACACAGTTTGCACTGACCTCCATTACACTATGGTAAGAATTGGTGGGCAGAGGGGGGTATTTGTAACACGCGTTTCCAGCTGTACATCGGTGCACACTTTTGATTGCATGATGATCCAATTATAAGCAAGCGCACACATCTGAATCATTGAATGTTCAGTTCAAATCACCACAGAGCCATATATACAAATACCACACTTCAAATAAAGAGGCACGTCAGCTCCCTGAATGTACTGCATGGTTTGCAAGTATCATGATGCAAGCGTGTTGACTTAAAAGGTGTGACTCGCCTGAGGGAGCTGACTAAGGTTGAAATCTTGTGAACACAGACTCTTGTGCCCATCCGGAGTGCCTCTGAAATCAGTGGGACTCTGCATAGTTTGCATCAATGCATATATTTATAGAATCAGGGTATAAGGCCCCATTTACATTGGCTAAACAAGTTTAAAACTAAATTAACTAAGCACTGGCTAGGCAAACTGTGTTAGCCCCTGTTTGCCTGGCCACAGCTGAATCTGAACCTGTGCTGCTTCCCACAGCTCCCATTGGCTGGGAATGGCGAACCACTGCCACTGGGAGCTGCAGGCGGCCGTGCTTGCAGACGGTCAATGTAAACAAACTGTCTCGCGGCCCGCCAGTGGATTACCCTGATGGGATGTGTGTGGCCCGCGGACCGCAGGTTGCCCACCACTGCTTTAAAAGTTTCTGTATGAACAGAGACATAGACACCTGTGTATCCCACGCTCACAAGCACTGAAGCTCAGACAGAACTTCCTTACTTCCATAGATTCCCCTCCCTCAGGCACACGGGAAATTCATTGTCATTGCACTAGGGGCCTGATCCTGAACCACTAAATTCAATGGGCATTTGCCATTAATTCAGTGGGTGCAAGATCAAGCACCCAGAACAAGTACAGAAGTACTTCTGTAAATGGTTCCAAATGCGAAATGTTAAAGAATGAAAGGGTGTAAATATTTATGTGAAAGAAAGGAATTTATGTTTGAAGTCATTTAAAAATGTGCAGGTCCCCTTTAAGAGCAGCCAGAGCAGAATTTGTATGGTCATGCTCTTTAAAAGCAAAACTAGCCCTTTTGATTTCTCCCCCTCCAGCAAAAAGTCCAAATTTCAGCTGACTTGCTGTTTCAAAAGGGGGAATTATGCCAGACTGTTTTAGTGGCATTTTAAGCATTTAACTCTTTAAAATAATCCTGAGACGAGAACTGAATATCTTGGAAGCTCCACAGAAGTCATCTGGAAATTAGTTTTGATCATAACTTTAGTGCTCTCTTTGTCAGCCCCACAAGGTAAGTAATTAAGCCACTGATACCAGCTACAACCAGCCTTTAAAATATATATACAACATATCCTGTGTCCTAGCTCCTACTCTGTCCAGAACAATAAAACAGTGTTCCTGCGGAAAAGACTAAGAACTTAATGTGACATTTAATAGTTGAGCAAACAGACTCAATATTAATTTGATTGTATTCAGTGACTGCTTAGTTAATTCTTAAACAGCTCTTCTTAATGTATCTAATGCAAGTTGAAGTCAAATAGGAGATGTCTATTATATATATTTTCTCAATAGTTGTAAACTGGAAATATATTAGTTTGATAGAAACAAGAAACTTTACCTAATGGTCTCTTCACCTCTGTGAGAAACTTGGCATAATTTATAAATATTTTACATAAATGTATTAATAATCTTTGCCACCAAAATATTTTTGTGCCAAAAATCAATCATTTAACTGAATCCTAAAAAAACAAACAAATAAATAAATGACCAATCCAAAGCGTATTGTCATAGCTGCATGTGGGAAAATAAATACAGAAATCTGCTACTTTGCTTTCTGTACAGTCAATTTCCATCTACTAATTATAGGAGCCTTTGGCTTTAATCATTTATCTCAGGGCAGCCCATCTGATTATTGGATAAAGAAAAATGTATTAAAACTTAGTGAGTTACTGGAATCTTCTGGAACTAGAAACTATACAGATGGTCTGCAACATATTTGTATAGAACATGCCCAATTGTTGACGGTTTTCCAACTATTATAGTAGAATAGTAAGAAGGCAGATACTGGGCAGTGAGCACTGAGCAACTGTTGTCACAGAGCCTTCCCCTCTTGGCTGCTTCCCCATTCACCCAATGAGCAGTTTTGGTCTCCCAGAGCAGAGACAATGGTTGCTTTGGAGAAGGAGGGAAGCCTTAGAACACCATGTAGATTTAGGACTGGATAGAAGGTATTGTGCAGAGGCCATGCCCATTACTCATCCACTGGCAATGGGCTCTCTTCCTTTTGTCTGGAAAGACGGTAAACTTTCAATGCCATCTGAAAACAGAAGGCCTTTCACAGAGTGCAAGAACTCTGCCATCTCAATCATGTGAAAATATTGTAAACACTTTCCCAGCCCCCATTCAGCTGTCCGAGAAGCAGAGCTAGAAAACACCAAACAAAACAGGAAGGAAAGAAAAGGGGGTGCGTGTGTTAATTTATATTTTAGTCTGAATAGGTGTTTTGCTAATTTTTTTTAACATTAGTGAACAGAGTTAAGTTAGCTATTACAGGAGAAAAAGGGGTTATAAACCTACAGTGAGTATTGTTTAGAGGAAAATCCAGTGGCCAGTAGTTTCCCTCCAGCTGGGCTTCTCTTGTGTTTCATTACAGATTCTGCAAGAGTAGATTTCAAATATGTGACAAAAATTAGAATTGTTTCTCTTTCCATCACCAAACAGACCCATCCCTGTGATCTTTTACCAACACAGTATCTTTAGCCCAAAACACTAAGCAATGCAAGCTTCCTTACTTATGTGTTTTAGAATTAGTGTGCTTACAATATATAGTAATCGATATAAACGTACATATACAGACTATGTTATATGTAGCACCTGTGTGGTAGGTGGTTCACAGAGAACACACTTAGAGTAATATTATATATTACTGTTATATAACAGGGGTAGTTAGCACATGTTAAAGTTGGTTTCCAATTTCCATTTTAATAGCCCCCACCCCACCACTCACCCCTTTCCAGTTGCTTTTAACTTTGTCAGACTAGCTGCTTTATGGTTTTGTGAATTTTGAACAAAATCAGTTCAGGTGGTTTTGAGTTGTGCTCACCCACCGCAACCAGCAAACTCTTGGCATTACAAAATGTATGCGTTTCTTATCATTTAAAGGGAATTTAATATGCAGTAACTACTATTTTATCTTGATACTTTTTTAAAGTATACTTTTGGTCCAGAATGACTTATTTTATATGAAGGAATCAACAAGAAAGAACAAAAATAAAGTCCATTAGATAGCACAGTGTATGCATCTCCTTTACAACTGTCTCTAAGAATTCAGAAAACTATATGGATGCTTATCTCTGCAAAGCTATATACTTACAATACATAATGACAAGCTTAACTGAGAATACAGCGCTGTACATACACAGATTTTGTACTTCAGATCCAGGTCCACCTTGGGGGCAACATGGGACTGCACTGTCCAGTGGGAGATTCAGAAATGATTATATACCCTTAGGATTGTGTCACGTGCTCCCCTTCTATGTCCTTGGACAGGTCTGTTGGCCAGTGGGAGGGGCGGGGATCCCTGGCTATATTTCCACTCCTTCCCTCTGGAAGAATTTGTGGCCCCAGGGATGCTAGGAGGGAAGCAGACTGATGGGACTATAACTGAACCTAGCCCTAACAGCAAAAGAAAGGGTCTGTACAGCCTTCTTGCATGTGCACCTACAAAGGAAGAGGAAAAATGTAGCCAACAGAATGTACATAAGGTTGCATAAGAAATGTTATATTACACATTGTGGATTTGAATGTTCTCCAGACAGCCTATTCCTGTGCAAGATGCAGTTAACTATGGAAGACTTCATTCCAGCAGATTCCACAGCTGTGATGTACTCCCTTGACAAAGGAGCTGGGAGTTGACCCTTCCGAAACCAGTGGATCTTCAAAATTTCACAGTAGCCTTCTGTGTCCACACTAGCTTCCAGCTCCTTTGGTATTTTTAAACTAGAGGTTCCAATATAAATTTCATAATTAACATACCAGCATACTGCTGACAAATCAAGCAGCTGTGATTACAACCGGGCAACATAACCATGCACTAAATCTTGCTCTAAAACTCAATGTTTTTGGACCAAAGATGAACAGTCCCAATCTTGCAATGAGCTTCATGCAGGAGCAGGTATATCAGCACATGTGGAACTTATTGCAGGATTGGGCCCTAAAAGTGTCACACATTTCTCCCTTGGGACCAAATCCTGAACTCCTTACTCATGCCAAATGCACACTCCCATCACTGAGTGCATGGTGAATGTCATATTACCCTCCTTGTGAACATGTTTTTCTAGCTTATCAGCCATTATAACCTTGGCCCACCAAATGTTGTGGATTAAAGGGAGGCAGCCATCTGATGGGCATACTCAGCAGGACTTTTCTAAAAGTACACAGTATAGCAACAGTGCAGCTCTACCTGATTTTTCCCTCACACAGCCATGGATGCAAGCAGTCTGCTGATTTAAAATAAAGAGTACAATAACAACATGGAACTGGGACATTGCCAAGGACTTTGTGGCAGCTGGGAATCAATAGCATTCCATACTGTTCCAGCCACATCCCCTGCACCAGGGGAGGCTGTGTGGGGCTGGCTATGCTTGTCCTATGCCACCTGTGGTTTCCCCCATGCTGGTGGAATCCACAGGTAACCAGGTAAGCCAACTTTCTGGTTCCTTTGCCACACCAAAGCTGCACAAAGGGATGAAGGGGTGAAGGATCTGGCCCATAACAAACAAGAAAGCGCTAAAAGAGAATCTTTCCCTGGTACTGTGGAAGGTCAGAGGAGGGTCCCTATTCATCATTTCCCATCATACCTACTCTACACGGCTTCCTACAGTGCTCATTAGCATGTTCTGAAAGCCTAGTATTTGTATTCTGTAAACAAAGGATTAAATGTATATGATTATCATCCCTGCAAAGTAATTTAAAATTTCTACATGTAGAGTGCACACACACATGGCTGGGAGGAAAAGTGATCACAGACTATGAAAACTATTTGCAGATAAACATAGCACAGCCTCAGCTTGGGGTAGTTAAGAGGACTGATGCTTTAAATTTAAAAAAGCATTCCTTGAGTCTGCCTTGCACATGCTACCTCACTCCTCCCCCCTCCACCCCCCACCACTCCTTTTTATAAAGAGAAGCTGCAATAAATTAGAATTTTATGAGACTCCAAACAAAAACCTTCACTAAAATTGAAAACAAGACATGGCTGTACAGACATATGGAAGGTTTATGAGAGGGAACAAAATGATCCCTATGCAATAAAAAATCTGTTCCTCTATTTCTTGGTCTTTAAAAACTAAAAGTTAAATGAGACAGATGCGGTATTTTGCTCTACAGTAGGCAGTGGTACATTTTCCACTACAGCAGCATAATACTTCTTATACCCAACTCCATCCTCCATAGCGATCCTAGTGGGAAATGATCTTTATATCAATTTTCTGACTTTCTTAATAAAAATTTAACCTTCTATTTGGAAATGATATATCTTTGCCCTCCAATATTTAGTTAAGATATTACAAGACAGCAATGAATTCCTGGGAGTTTCATATAATTTTCTTTTGAGTTGAATGCTGGACCTTTGAATTGCATTATTGGCTTTTAAAACATTTTATGGGAGAAAAGTAGTTCTGCTTCATTTATATTTACATATCTGCTCCAAACCTCAAAGTGCTTATTTTGATTACAGTGTGCACTTTCTTGCTTCATTTCTCTTTCTCCACAAAATGATTCAGGTCAGGGAGTTTGTTCAGCTAAATGCTGGAGCAGGTTATCACTTAAAAAAGAGAACGAAAAAATCTACAATGCCATAAATTCCGTGTATTTCTACTAAGCAGAGTGGTTTGGAACTGAAGACAGACTCAAACTACAAAGTTTGGGTCTGGATCCAAATTTTCCCAATGTTTTAAGGGAAGGTTTGATATCCAGGGTTTTGGTTCATCATCTTTGGACCATTATAGAAATAGAAGCCAGCCACAACCATGGGAGCTAAGTGATTGTGGATGTTTGGACCTGGGGGTTTGTTCAGAAGTGACAGAGTCTTGGAATAAAACACAGTGCTCTGTGTAAATGTGAAACTGACTCCTGTGCAGAGAGCCTACACCAGTCTTATGCACCACTAAGTCCCCCTTAAGCACACAAAATACAGGTTAAGTGGGGTTTAAATATGCTGACCTATTGACAGAGTACAGACTACCACTTCATGGACACAACATAGAAGTCCTCTAGCTCAATGTTTCTGCTAAAATGATCAGTAGGGAAATGGTTAACAATTGAATTATCCAGAGTTTTAACACGCCATTGAAATGAATTCAAAACTCATAATGGGGAGTGTAGGGACTGCTCAATGTGCCCTGCCCACTGGATACCCAAAGGGAGCACAATCCCAAAATGGAGGAAGTGGGGTCATGGCCGAGTGGGCTGGTGTACTGAGATATGGTAATCTGCTCTAATGGACCTGCCAGATTATCTCCCTCCCAGGTGGCCAGCACAAAGACTATGCATCACTTAAGTCCCACTTCTCGCCTCCAAACAGAGCTGAAATGGGATATAAATGAGGGCTCTGTGCTGGGCCTCTGCACAGGGATCAATTTCATCCTTTGTGCACAAGGAGCAGCACCAGAAGGGATTTTGCCTTCCTCAGGTCTAGCCTACATTACAGAGTTAGGTTGACGCAAGGCAGTTTACATTATCCTAACTACAGAAGTGTCTACACTTAAATTTCACTCCAACTACCATAACTGCCCACTATGCCAATTTAATAACTCCACCGCCCTAAGCGGTATAGTGTCAAGGTTGTTGTAGTTAGGTCGACGCCATGTCAGCATAGACACTGTGTTGCTTGTGTCAACTGTTACTGGCTTTCAGGAGCCATCCCACAATGCCTCACACTGACAAAACAATTGATACAAGCACTCCTGGTGAGGATGCGCAGTGCCAACACAATGAGCAAATCTTAGACACGCACAGACGATGTAATTATTGCAGAGCTGTATGCCGACGTAAATTACGTCGACTTAATTTTGTAGTGTAGATATGTAGATACCTCAGACAAATCTCTTTGGTAATTCTCCTGGGGTTTAGCAGAGCTTCATTGCCCTCTGCTCATGATTATGACTTAAAAAGACACAATCTAGTCTCAAGGAAATTTCCCTCATCCACAGCAATAATCCGTTAATCGTAGGCCCTTTATCATTGCCTAGGACAGGAAGGAGAAAGAAGGCCACTCAGATCCTAAAGATTGCATTTTTGACTTCATGCTATTAGCATTTTGAATGTTTTTCATATCCTGATTTTGGCCCCATTCCAGCAAAGCACATGCATAATCCCACTGACTTCAATAAACAAGGAAGATCAGTAACATGCATTAGATTTTCCCCAGATATTTTTAGAAATAGGCCCAAGCTAGAGTTTGGACCTGAATCCAGACTTTCAGATTCCAAGGCCAGAAGGGACCATTGTGAACATCTAGTCTGATTTCCTGTACAACACAAACCATACAGCTTCCCCAAAATAATTCCCAGAGCAGATCTTTTAGAAAATCATTCAATTTTGATTTAAAGATGGAGTGATGGAGATGGAGAATCCACAACCATCCTTAGTAAATTGTTCCAACGGTTAATTACTCTCACTGTTACAAACGTGTGCCTTTTCTGAATTTATACCATTGTTTGATAGATTAAAGAGCCCATTATCAAATATTTGTTCCCCATGCAGGTATTTATAGAATGTTACCTAGTTTCCCCTTAACTTTCTCTTTGTTAAGCTAAATAAACTGTGCTCTATGAGTCTATCACTCCGAGGCATATTTTCTAGTCCTTTAATCATTCTGCTGGCTCTTCTTTGAACCCTCTCCAAATTTATCAACATCCTCCTTGAATTGTGGACACCAGAACTGAACACAGTATTTCTGTAGCAGTTTCACAAGTGCCAAATACCTCTCTACTCCTACTCAAGATTCCCATTTATGCATCCCAGGATCACATTGGCCCTTTTGGCCACAATGTCATACTAGGAGCTCATGTGCAGCTGATTATCCACCATGACCGCCAAATCTTTTTCAATAACTGCTTCCTGAGATAGAGTGCCCTATCCTGTAAGCATGGCCTATATTCTTTGTGCCTCGATGTACACATGTACATTTAGCAATATTAAAACTCATATTGCTTGCCCCCAGCATACCAAACGATACAGATCTCTCTGTATCAGTGACCTGTTCTCTTCATTATTTACCACTCCTCCAATTTTTATGTCATCTGCAAACTTTATCAGTGATAATTTTGTGTTTTCTTTCAGGTCATTGATAAAAGTATTAAATAGCATAGGGCCAAGAACCGATCCCTGTGGAACTCCACTAGAAACATACCTGCTCAATGATTCCTCACTGGTTTATATTGAAACCCCCATTGATTATTTATATTTATTCTGACATGGACCAACTGAAAAATTCAGTTATTAATAGGCAATGAAAATTCCTACCCCCAAAGAATGGCCTGGCATGAATTTGTAAAGCACTGTCCGGCTGGACTGTTTCAGGGATGACTTCACTTTGATTATAAAGACAAGCAGTTCATCACAATATCTATGGTTGCACTATTTGTAACACGTTCCAGCTCTTGAAATTCTGCCATCTATGTAATGATTCCTAATACTTCATCCTCATCATTCGATCAAATACAAGACCCACACATAAGTATTATCATTACTGAGACCTTTATATTGAAAGTCAAACAGTCATGAGATTCTTTTCAAGTCCTTTTCTGTTTTCCTACATGCATACTGTCCCCTGTCAGCGTATGCCATTCCTAAGGTCGAATCTTGCTTTCTACATATATAGTTTATTTTTCCTGGTGTTCTGAACATCTATAACGTTTTTTTCCTCCCCAACTGGGAGATGTAAGTCAAGTCCAAATACAACTGTCAAGTTCTAAAATGAGCATCAAAGCCCAGTAAAAGCAGGAAGGGAAAACAATATGCTATGTTAAACAGTACTGTCTCAGATCTTAAAGGGTTATACAATAAAAGTCATACCCCCTTTGAGTTCTGGATGTGGCAAGCATTACCTAACATCCTCAGTCAGAATCCGACTATTTATGAGGTGATGAGAAAAAAATACAGCTCCTTCTCTTGTCAATAGGACATCTCCACTAGCCCTGATGGGGGCGGGGTGGGGGAGTGATACCTCAGATGTACTGAATCTTCTAGATACTGGAAAAGCAAAACATTCAATGCACACTTTGGAGCCATTATCTTCCTTAGTCAATTCACAGGGTCAAAGAGGTCATGAAAAAACTGTTACATCATATGTCCTACCTCTAGGCTGTTTTTACTTTCCTGGGAACCTGAAATAGGGATTTAAACAGATTTATCAAACCAGAAATAGAAATATTTATGTTTGGAAACAGTGATGTTCCTAAACATTGCTCTTCTTTCTTTCTTTCTTTCTTTCTTTCTTTCTTTCTTTCTTTCTTTCTTTCTTTCTTTCCCTCCACACTGATATGGTTCTTAGAAGTATGTGGAGTGACTTAGAAATTACTTTTCTACGAAAAATCTCCTGTTTCTTATACACCATGAAACAAATTTTAGCTTAGGCTTCCAATCAATAATGAATAAGAAAAATACAAAATAGTTTACTTTTACCACTTTTTTACCTGTAGATCTCAGCATTTTTAAAAGTTCATAGGCTCGTAGATTTTAAGGCCAGAAGGGTCTGTTATGATCATCTAATCTGACCTCCTTTATAAAACAGGCCACGGAATGTCACTCAGGTACTCCTGTAGTGAGCCCGATAACTTCTCTTTGACTAAAACATATCACCCAGAAAAGCATTCAGTCTTCTGAAGACAGAGAATCCACCATTCCCTTTGACAGAATAGTTGGGTAAGTAGCAGTATCATTAACCCCATGTCGCATATGGAGAAACTGGCCACAGACTGTCCATAACAATGATAATATAATAAATCATTGGCAAAGTATAAGTCTTACAATGATCACATGTAAAAGCTTTTCAGTTGCACTTGACAAACAGTATAGGCAGCATTCCCAATAGTGAGTGTAAGCAGTATAGGGAACACTGTAAATACTGAGCTAATATTATATAGGGATCCAAAACAAGAAGGGAAAGTTACAAGTTTAGCTTCAGATTGTAAAACATGTTTAGCAAAATGTACACTGTGCCCAGATGCATGTATGGGTGATAAATAGAAACAAGTTTCCCCCTGTAGTGCGACTGCAATGATAAGACCATGGACTTTTCCCCATTCCCTTATTTTATCCCCGATTCCAAGGTCATTAAGCAGCAACAGTCTGGCTTTTAGCAACTCAGGATTTTTAACCATGCTGCACCATTTTCTCTCTGTATATTCCTTTCCATTTCTCTAGATGTACTTCCCCTGAACCTATTGCCTGCCCTAGGATTGTAGGCAAGCTGCAAACCAAGTCACATTACTTGAGCCCTCCCTACTCTGGATCACAGAGATGAAGAACAGAAGCCAGGAGACCGGGCATGGCAATATGAAATGAAGACCCAAATATGGGACAAGAGACAGAAGCTTGACATTAATGCACAGAAAGAAGGTGCTGCTTGAGGAGAGCATTTTCTGGAACCAGGCACTGCAGGAGGAATGTGAGAGGTTTAGACAGCTAGGCCAACATAAAAGACAAGACAAAGGGGAGGAAGTAAAAGAAAGAGGCATTTTTCTTTTGGCATAAAAATGCTTCCAGATGGCATCCATTTTCCAACACCTTCCTAGATGAGCTTCTAGGAAGCTCACCACCATATTTTGGTATTCAAAATAAAAACAAAACAAGAAATCAGTTTCTGCCTTAGCAGCTTTCTCTCCTCATTCTCTCCTGTCCCTTTCCAGTCCATTGAGAAGTCATCTCATTCTGTCAGGTTTCAGAGTAACAGCCGTGTTAGTCTGTATTCGCAAAAAGAAAAGGAGTACTTGCTCCTTAATTGGTTAGTCTCTAAGGTGCCACAAGTACTCCTTTTCTCATTCTGTCAGTGATTTACTGTGTGGTCATGGGCTCTCTAGTTCAGATCCTCAGAGATATCTAGATGCCTAACTCCTATATAAATAGGGTGACCAGATGTCCTGATTTTATAGGGACAGTCCCGATATTTGAGGCTTTTTCTTATATAGAAGCCTATTACCCACCACCCCCTGTCCCGATTTTTCACACTTGCTGTCTGGTCACTCTACATATAAATCAATCGGAATTAGGTGCTAAAATATCTTTGAGTATCTGGGCCTCTGTGACTGTTTCCTCATCTCTAACATCGGGATAATGATACTGTTCCTTACCTACCTTGGTAAAACACCTTGAGGTCCATAGGCGTAAAAACTAAAGCCAGTGTTTGGCTATGCTTGTAGCTCACTACCAGCGTTTTGTTGCTGGGCCCAATATGTATCCAAGCAGATTCCAATCCACTCCTTTTCCTGAGGCTCCCCTGTATTTCAGACAGGTGGGTCCTGGGTTACTGCACTTCCTGGATTACTATTGCAGCTGAACTAGCAAATTGGTTAGTCTCTAAGGTGCCACAAGTACTCCTTTTCTTTTAGCAAATTAGGCAATTCTGCTACAGGTAACTATTAAGGACAGGTTACACTTCAGGCTTCAGAGAGGCAATAGCAAACAAGGAGACATTTCTAGAGTTTGGGCTTCAGCAAACTCAAAAACAATACTCTAGTACTCTGTGCAATTCCTTGATTAGGAGATTCAAAAGACTATTGACTTTAATCCTAGGATAAACTTTATATTAATGGGATGGGTTTTTTTAAAGATATAACCACCATTCCATTATCTGTCATTAATTTTCCATGTGTTTCCCTTGCCATTGCTGTAAGGCTGAGTTCAGTTTGCTGAGGTAGATCAAATTACTTTACAAGCCAGGACATTGCTGGCTTGCTTACTTGCTTGAGGGAAGTTATGTTTGAGTGAGGCCCAAGCAAAACAAGTGAGACTTGGTAACTTTCCAATGGGGAGGCACCAAATCTACACAATGTCAGGGGACTTGGGGGGCAAGGGGGCCCTAGTGTTTAATGTTTTTAAAGGGGTTGTTCTTTAGCTATTTTGGATTATTTGCAAAAGAATAGCTGCTCGTAGATATTTCCCCAAATATTGCTGCATCGCACTCTCAGCTTACAGACATAAACCATAAAGCAATGTTAACTCATCAGGGGTAATATTCTGTTCTTTTTATTTTTTTAAATGTCACTCATAATAGACAAATACAACTGGAGGTTGGCCACAATAGATCAAATGATCTTTCTATGTTTCCAGAGTTCATGCGCAACAAATAATGTCTAATTTCTGCACTTTTTTCCTTTTAAAAAAAATCAAGTGTTAAGTATTAAGGTAAGTGCTTCGCATAGTATTTAACCACTACTCTCTTCTCTTTCAGATCCCTCCTCTAAACATACTTCTTGCATGATGGCCACAAAATGTGAGTCAATAATAAAGATTTTTTTAAAATAGAGCAACCTGCCCCCTACTTTTAACTGAACCCTCAAGATGCACATAGGCCTAAACTGAGTAACAATGGGATCCAGTTACTCTTGTCTTTCCTCACCTCATCCCCTCCTTTCCCTTCTGTTTTTCACTCTTACTAATCTCATATAGCTAAATTAGATTTTAAATGTTTGGGGGCATGGTTTCCTGGTTTTTCTGTAAAGTACAAAGTACACTTTTGGGTATTGTAAAAGTCCTTGAAGAGTCAAGGGTGGGATTGTCAAAAGGAGTTGGGCAGCGATCTCCTTCAGGGACCTTTGAAAATCCCACACCAAATACCTTACACAGCACATGGGCTAAACTGGAATATCTCACACGGTGTACACACATGGGCTAAGTTGGAAGGGCCTGAGAGCAGCCCAAAGATGGAAAATACTGTGGCAGTTACTGTTCTAGCTTGTGCATCTGTTTAATCTAGAGATAAAGCTGTCTGGAAACTGATTAGACTGCTCTTGTTCTCTAAGTCCTGAGAGATCTTCCATTTTCGCTTAATAAAAGTTAAGCATTTTATTAAAGAAACCATAAACAGATGGTCTGTGAAGACTGTGTGAATGATGAACTATAAGAGTCATATTATCATTGTCATTATTTAATATTTATATATGATCATAGCCGTGAGAGACCCCAATCAGGATAAGGGCCCTACTCTGCTAGGCATTGTTCAAATACATATGGGGACATGATCCATGCCCTGAAGAGTTTACAGTCTAAAGCTATATCTATACTAGAGACCTTACAGCGGCACAGCTGTACCGATGTCTGTACCGATGTCTCTCATGTAGCCGCTCTATGCAGATGGGAGAGAGCTCTCCCATCGATATAATTAAACCAACCTCAACGAGTGGCAGTAGCTATGTCTGTGGGAGAAGCTCTCCTGCTGACACAGTGCTGTGCACTCTGCCACTTATGCTGGTGAAACTTATGTTGCGCAGGGTGTGTTTTTTTCACACCCCTCAGCGACATGAGTTCTGCCAATGTAAGTGGTAGTGTAGACATGGCCTATGACTAGGTGTGGCAGGGCCCACCCACTGCTGCTTCCGCTCAAGTCCACTAACTCAGAGACCTTTTTTGCTGGTAAAACAATCTCTTTTTCCCTCCCTCTGTCTGTTTCTATTCAACTATCAGGTGGAAGACCCTCATGGACAATGTTACAAATCTGTCTGTGAAGGCACTAAGTGATGCTCATTGGGAGAGCCGCATTGACAGCATAAGGCCAGTGAGGTACCAAGTGACTGAGGTTTACAATGCCCTGATGGAACTGGCGCAGTCAAGTAAAGCCCAGGCCGGAATCCGACATCAGGCGCAAAGCTTGGCAAAGCAGATCATTGACTTCATATAAGGAGACAAAAGAAGTCATATCATACAATGGCCTCCAAATCTGAGGAATTTGGGCACTCTTAGAGAGGAATAGTATCAAATATACCTGATCAGCTGCTTACCTCCTTTCAACAAATGCACTGGCAAATGGGTTGTTGCAACTCAAAAGAGCAATAGAAAATCTGCCCCACTTTGTGTCTTGTCATGCAATCCCTCAAACAACACTGCAGAAAAGCCAGGTAGCATTATTTTTTCAAATGCTACCTTAGAACAAGATTTTCTTCATGAAATTCCACAAAGCAAAGCAACTGCCGCAAATATGAGACGAAGCAGAAAAATTGTCAGTATGAGAGACTGAAGTCTCATTGAATCATCTCTCCGAAACAACAGTGTTGGCCTGAAATTACAGGGGAAGAGAGAGAAGAAAGTAAAATAGAGGAGCAATAAAAAGGGTATTGGAAATAGTAATCTATCTTCAAACTGTAAATGGCAAAATTCCTGTCAAACATGTTTATTGTGTGAGAGTGCCATTGGACTCTGAAACTATGCAGACACCAGGTTTAATTCTGACCTGTGTATCCCTGGGCAGCTAAAAGTCTACCCGATAGGGGTCTTGCAGTGGCATAAGGCACCCACAACTGCTGCTCCACTAGTTCACATCCCATGCTGGGGAGGGGCGTGATGGCTATGCACACTGATTACAGTTGCCAACTTTCTAATCGCACAAAACCAAACACCCCTGCCCTGCCCCTGCCCTGAGGCCCTGCCCCTGCCCCACGCCTGCTTACTCCATCCCACCTCTGTCCGTTGGTTGCTTTCCATCACCCTCACTCACTTTCACTGGGCTGGGGCAGGGAGTTGAGGTGTGGGCGAGTGAGGACTCCAGCTGGGGGTGTGTCAAGGTTCCTTCCCCACTCTGAACTCTAGAGTATAGATGTGGGGACCTGCATGAAAGACCCCCTAAGCTTATTCTTATCAGCTTAGGTTAAAACTTCCCCAAGGTACAAACTTTTACCTTTTGTCCTTCAACCTTTATGCTGCCACCACCAAGCGTTTCACAAAAATAACAGGGGAAGTGCCCACTGGGAAACGTCTGCCCCCCCCCCCGCATATCCCCCCAAGCACTACACCCCCTTTCCTGGGGAAGGCTTGATAAAAATCCTCACCAATTTGCATAGGTGAACACAGACCCAAACTCTTGGATCTTAAGAACAATGAAAAAGCAATCAGTTTCTTAAAAGAAGAATTTTAATTAAAGAAAAAGTAAAAGAATCACCTCTATAAAATCAGGATGGTAAATACCTTACAGGGTAATCAGATTCAGAACATAGAGAATCCCTCTAGGCAAAACCTTAAGTTACAAAAAGACACAAAAACAGGAATATACATTCCATTCTGCACAACTTATTTTATCATCCATTGAAACAAAACAGAATCTAACGCATATCTAACTAGATACCTTATTAACTCTTTACAGGAGTTCTGACCTGCATTCCTGCTCTGGTCCCAGCAAAAGCATCACACACACAGACAGACCCTTTGTTTCCCCCCCACCCTCTCCAGCTTTGAAAGTATCTTGTCTCCTCATTGGTCATTTGGTCAGGTGCCAGCGAGGTTATCCTAGCTTCTTAACCCTTTACAGGTGAAAGGGTTTTTCCTCTGGCCAGGAGGGATTTAAAGGTGTTTACCCTTCCCTTTATATTTATGACAGGGTGCATGCTCTGGGGGGGCCAGGGATGAGGGGTTTGGGGTGCAGAAGGGGGTTCTGGTCTGGGGCAGGGATGCTGAAGGGGGTGCAGGCTCCAGCTGGGGGTGTGGGCTCTGCAGAGGGCCTGAGGATGAGGGGTTTGGGGTGCAGTAGGGGGCTCAGGACTGGGGCAGGGGGTTGGGATATTGGGGGCATATGGGGTGCAGGCTCCGGGAGGGAGTTTGGGTGCAGGAGGGGGCTCCAGGCTGGGGCAGGGATGCAGAAGGGGGTGAAGGCTCTGGCTGGGGGTGCGGACTCTGGGGTGGAGCTGGGGATGAGGGGTTTGGTGTGCAAGAGTGGACTCCGGGCTGGGGGTTTGTGGTGTGGGGTCCCGGCAGCACTTCCTGCGGCTCCCAGGAAGCAGCCGACAGGTCCCTGCAGCGCCTAGGCGCATGGGCAGCCAGGGAGGTTCTGCACACTGCCCTCACGCCTGCAGTCCTGCAGCTCCCATTGGTCATGGTTCCTGGCCAACTGGAGCTGCAGAGCTGACCAGAGCTGCCAGGGTCCCATTTCTTCCAGGCGTTCTGGTCAAAAACCCGATGCCTGGCAACCCTAACACTGATGCACTGGTGGATTTTTATCCTGCGCAATCTCCACTGGTTGATCTCCTGTGAAGCCCCACCCACAGTTTCAAACTGTCCTTCCCTGGCAAAATCCCTGCAAGGGTCAATGATAGGAGAAATAGGGACTACTTTCTCCTGAGCGTGACTCCCTGCTCCAGGACAGCAACCCCTCCTGATGCAGTTTGTTTTTCTCTTATTTGAAGATTCCTTCCTCTCACTCCCACCCCCATCACTGGACAATGCAGAGGCTCATTAGAGTAATCCTGCTATTATGCAGATGCTCCTTCGAGACAATGTGTTCCAAATGAGACTCTTAGGGAAAAACAAAACAAAAATGCATCCCTGTATTTTTCTTATTTATAACTTGGGAATTACTTATTTGCAGGGCTAAGGGGCTTGATATGGGCTTTGCATGATATTTAAGTCAGTAATTAAAGGGTTACTTACCTCACAGTGTACATACATGGCCTAAGATGGAGTCTCTGTGAGCGGTTGGGTTTCTGTCAGATGAAAGTTAAGCATTGTGTTAAGAAAATCCAAGCAGTGGCTTGAAATTCCTCAGAACACAACAGAAAGTAAAGTACGTGTGCTGTTCTCCTCTAAAAGCCCAGCGTAGAGAACTGGAAAGGAAAGCAGCAGCTCTCTTAAGATGGCAGTTTATTCTTTCAAAGCAGAAAGTCTATTGTGGGGCCTTGCTGCTGTCTTACGTTATTAATGGATTCGCTTTGGTGGAAATCTTGTTTTTACTATATGTGTTTGGTGGTTTCATCTCACAGATAACAGACTAGTGCCTGTCCGTGCCACACCACCACAAAAGACCAGGCAGTTTCTGCTTAATTGGGCCTCAGCAGTGGAACAACCAAATTGCTCTCAGCTTGCATAGAGCCTGCCTGTCCTATGCCGGCCTCTAGCTAGTTCTGTTATGTCCCTCCTTTTCCTGAGCACTAAGTTCACCTTCAGAAAAGTATTATCTAAACCTTAGTGGGCTTATGCTGCTTACAGTCATCTGACTGAACCAAAAACATCTAATGCCAGATTATTGCTTCCAAGAAACTCAGATCTACTGGGTCTGAGGTCATGAAGCTAGTCTTGACTCACAGTTACTGCTCTCTTACAGAATATTTCAGCATTTATTGTATACTTTAAGATGTCAAGAATAGTTTTTGTGTAAGCACATTAAGAGTAAGATGCCAATCTGTATCCAGATATTTAGGTCAAACTTCAAAACTAGGCATCAGTTTTGGATGCCTCAACTGGATGTCTTCAGTTGGTCACTGAAAACTGGGGCACCTCATTTTGGTTGGCCCATTTTGAAAATGTAGGCTGTATTCTGCTCCATTAGGAAAGTACAGGTTTAGACACATCTCATGTCATAAATATCTATTCCTTCACCCTTCCTGCCCAGACAAACACATAAAGAGAGAGAGAGAGAGAGCTTTTATTTTGAAACATCAAGGGCCTCAAGAATTTCATTTACAATTCGGTAAATCCAGAGTAACTCCATTGACAGTAATGGAGTCACACAGGGGTAAATTTGGCACTTCACCTCTTTCCATGCCTCATTATGTTTTTGCTTTTCTAGATTGCCTTTAAAAAAAAAAAAAAGATCTTAGAGCCATATGATAGATATACTGCGCACAGCTTACAGCGGGGGCTCATGTCAGCACACTCAGGAGAATGCCTTCAAAACACTACACCCATTTGAATTCAAGCGTTTCAGGTGTTTCCTAACACTCTTAAGGGCTTATAAATAGAAACAAGGCAATATATCAGACATTTTAGCTACCCATTTTATTTTAAATACTTCAACAAAGATACAATGTCTTGTATTTTTCATAATGCAGAAATATAAGATTCTGACTTAACAGTTTCCATCAGTCCCAGCTTGGCAGTGGGGATTTCAGACTTGGGACTTCATACCATTCTACTTATCATTATCAAGGCCTGGTGCAGCAGATCGCAAATACGGTTTACACAGACTTGCTTTTTGGCTCCCAAATTGGAAGCAGCCAGCTAGTTTGCACAAGTCTCCCATTCTGAAGTACGTGCAATTTATTTGAGCTGATAGAAAGGATAAGAATCAACTGCCTGTTTCCCAGTTAATAAAAAGCATACAATGAGAGCCGAGCTTTGCCAGCATATTTTGTTTACCCCAAAAAATGTTTGGCAACAAATGTGAAATCGGAAATGAACTCAGTATCTGATTATTTTTATTTTGAAGAATTAAATCCTCTGGGGGAAAGGCTTGTCTAGAACAGTCCTTTGTGTGGATGAGTAATTAGCTCAAATACATACCTCTGAAGAAAACAGCAGATTATTCTGAATCGCACGGTAGGACACAACATTATCAATCCAGTCTTGTGAGGTAACTCCCTTCCCTTCATGTGTCATTATATAACACCTGCATCTGTAATTTTCACTCCATGCATCTGAAGAAGTGGTGTTTTACTCACCAAAGCTTATGCCCAAATAAATCTGTTAGTCTTTAAGGTGCCACCAGACTCCTTGTTTTTGTGGATACAGACTAACACGGCTATCCCCTGATACTTGAATCCAGTCTTGAACATTACGAGTCTGATTGCCCTCTCATGTAACTTCAATGTATGTCAGGAATAAATCCATTTAACTCAATGGATTATACGGATGTAAGTAAGAGGAGAGTTTCAAAATATGGACTAGATTCCACAACACTTATTCGGGCAAAACTGAAGTCAGTATGACCATATGGGTTCAATCCAAAGTGGCTGATTGGTGCAAGATGATTATTCAAAGTAAATTTTTTCCCTCTCTTGTCTATACAATAAAATTCCAGGACACTCTGCCTCTGTGTCACGCTGAAGCCTAGAATGTCTGTTGAGTCAGTGTGAAGCAATGGAAACAGCTACAAGCACAGCTGAGAGCTCTTTTTGTTTAGAGCAGTGGTTTTTAACCTTTACTGCAACCTGCACCCCTGTGGTTCTCAAAATATGTTCTTGCACCCCTTATCAAAAATCATTGAAGTAGGTCAGTTCTTTAAACCTAGAAATTTCATAACTATAGAATGAAAGAGATAGAATTATTTTAATTTCGCAGTAAAAATTAAGAATATATGAAAAAGTACACACTTTTTTTAAGTTTACCAGCTCAGTGACTCTTCTGCTGTTGCTTTTGTTCCGTGATGTTTGAGAAATGAGGATTTTTTTTTTGAAATAGCCACACGCATGTCATCACTTGCATTTAGGTGGTTTCTGGCCTTTGTTTTGATGTGTAAGAGTGATGAAAACCCTCTCTCACACCAGTATGTAGTCGCAAGTGGCACAAGGATCTCCAGTGCTGTCTTTGCCAGTTGTGGAAACGGTGCTAGTTGAGCACACCAGAAATTCTCAAGCTTCATTGATCCAGTATCCATTTCTTTGCCACATCAAGATCTCCAGTGGAAAAATATCCTTGGAAAGAGTCACTCAACTGTTGCAAATGCTATGTCACTTCAGTTGCGATGGCCATTCCTTCATTTTCCAAAACAACTATTTCTTCAAAAGGAAAGTTAATGACATTTCTTTTCTCAACACACTTTATCCAAACTGGAAGTTTCCGAATAAAAGCAAATAACTTCTTTCTGGCCATTACCGTGTTCATCCCAGTTCCTTGCATAGATGTGTTGAGTTCATTTAGGGGTGTAAATACATTTGCCATGTACATTGGTTTGATGAAACAAGGTAGCTGTACTTACTTGCCTGTGCTTAATTTGTGTTTTCAGTGATTTACCTTCTAAAAAAATCTGGCATGTCTCACACCCCCAGAAAGGGCATCTCGCACCCCCATGGGGTGCGTGCACCCCAGGTTAAGAACCACCGGTTTAGAGTAACACAAGGCTCAATCATCACTAGGATTCCTGGTCTATTACTGTTCAATTTTTAAGTTCTTAGTCATCTTGACTTTACAAATTACACCTGTATAACAGCTTCAAAAATCCTATTGGATTGAGTGAGTGGTCACCTGAGTCAGCAGACCCAGATAGGAAGTGGTGGGAGGGAAGCACCCTTCTGGACAGCCTGGGAGGGTGTGGAGGCCTGGAGATGCTCCTTCCAAAAGGTAGCATTGATGAGGTGGGACCATAGGAGGAGACAGAGATGGAAGTGTCACAGGAACAGCTGTCTGGTATCTGCCATTTTGGTTTGGATGCAAGATATGAATTTGAACCTGCACTGCTGTGAGCATTCAAAACTTCACCTCAACCTGAATTATAAAATTGGCAACAGCCAGGTCCAGACACCACCAGAGTAGCACAGCTCGAGAAGAAACAGAATTTTCAGGGAGTTCTTTTTTTATTCCTTGGCTGATCGACTATTGACTTTAGAGGTCAGCTCTGCATTGCCCTAGAGCTCCATTGGCTAATGCTTCTGGTCTCATCCTACTGTAACCAGCTTCACTGTAAGGTGTGACCCCTTGTGCTGTGCTATGCCAGGCCCCTCTCGAGGTCTGGCAGCATGCTCGGAGGGTGAAGGCAAGAGACTGGAGGTAAGTGCTCTTGGCACTCCAAGCACCAGGCTGCAACCCTCGGTGAGTTCACGCATGCGTCCCGTTTAGCAGACAAGAAACCAAAAAGGTGCAAACAGCTAGGCACAAGGACTTTAAATTATAATGAAAAAATAAAGCCAACAGTTCCTATTCCAGCTTCTAGGGCAGCCCGGTACAGGGATACAAAGGTAACAGTCTGTTGGGGATCCCTTCCAAATCAACCTCCTAACATATGTGGTTGCTATCACTGCTTATAGTCCACTGTGCAGTATCCTGTTGCTGTGATTACTGCTGCTTCTTTTTTCCGTTCTCATTGGTATAATCCCAGCTTTCAGTCTGTTTGCTGCCTGGCCTTCCCTCTGCAGCCACCTCCCCATCCACTGCCTCCAGCCTGCTGCTCCTGCTTTCATGCAACATCTGTCTCCCTCCTGAGTCTAGCCCCCTCTGACTTCAGGTTACTACTTCCTTTTCATATACTCTAAGGATTTGGGCTGGATTTTAAACAGGGTAACACAGTGCTCTGCACTGGTTAGATCCTTTCCTTACAACTCAGCCAGAGTGGAGGGAAGGCACGCTGTAATGGGCCAGCAGGTTCATTACAACACAATGCTACACTATTCCTTGGCTCCTGCCCCTCAGTCCTAATCCTAGTGTGTTACAATACAAGCGGTGGTGAGTGCAGATCAGAGTAGGAAGAGAAACTCACCACCAGCTGTTGAATAGGTTTGGAGCCCCAGACACTTCCTAGCCAGGCACCTGCTCCTCCTGCTGCTTGCATAACAAAGTCTTCCACAAGATGCATTCACCAGTCACCAGCCAGTGAAGAGGCCAGTGAAGAAGGAGCTCTGAGGCAACTGAGATCCCCCAAGACTAGAATATGGGGAACTGCCATATGCACACCTTTTATTATAATCCCTGCTCAGCACCTCTAGCTTGGTTCACAGACACCAACATACAGGCTTCTGTAAGGGTTACTGACTTAGCATTTCTAGCTTTCTGGGCTATTGTCAAGGCTGAGGTCTCTGGATAACACCGAGACACAAGTTTTGGTAAGGTTACCGGCTCAGCAATCCTAATTTTCTGGACTGATGTGAAATTACAGGCCTCTGTGTAGTTATTGGCTCAGCATGGCCCCATGTAGTAGATTTATACTCTCATCAGAAAGAGTTTCAAAACATTTAAATCATTCTTTATTGAGATGCTTGAGATCAGTCACACAAGCTTGCAGGTTCAAAAAGATTACCTTGTGATTAGTTTGTGTTTTCTAAAAATGATGGATGAGCCTGCACTTCCTGGTTTTGGTTGAAAAAGTCAAAATATCTTGAGAAATTATCTTGCAGAATCGACATGCTAGGCAAAGTAAAACTGTGACTCAAGATCTCACCCTACAGCTTGAGCATGCGAGATTTCAAGCATCGCGTCCAGTGGCACTTTATTATGTAGATTTTTGTTATAGGGATGCGATTTCTGTGAGAGCTCTAATGGTTAGCTTGTCATTATTGTTTTTATCATCTTTTGCTGTTATTGGAATAGTGTAATTAAAATATAATGGGTTGCATTCTGAGGAACTTGACCTCACCCAAGATGTGTAAAAATAAACACATTTCCCCATTTGAATGGATTATCCATTGAGCTGGAATAAACAAAAATTTAAATGTCTATTTAGGCATTTGCTCACTTTTCCAAGACATCTCATGGGGCCTGAATGACACATCTGAGTAGACTGTTGCACATGTCCACAAAGTATTTTAGTAGTGCCTTTGAGGAATGTGTTCTCTCAAAGTATATTGTGGTGTGAGCTTTTAAAATAGGCCACTTTTGGTTTTCTTTCATTATAAACATAGAAGGTAATTAGCCAAGAGATTTAAGTTAACAGTTAAACACAAATGCAACAGAATAAGTTGTTTGATTCCTTTTGGGTTCCCAGAGAAGTAGCAAAGAAGGAGAGTTAGTCTTGTTATAAGAATTTGCCACCAGTGCTGCCTGCAGATGTCTTCCATGTCTTGTTATTGGACAGACCACCAGATCCTAAAGCCAGAACTGTATCTCCTTATCTTTCCTTCTACAGCCCTGATCCAATGCTGCGTTGGTTTCTTTTGTTTGTTTTTTTTGTTGTTTTTTGTCTCAGTGAATTGCTTTGGTGTTCCAATATGGTGTTTGCAATCATTTCTAGAAAGCCAGGAGCCACATCTTCTCCCAGTCTCATCAAAACAGCACAATGCTAGTTCCCAGTATTTCAACTCTCTCTGGATAGTGTCACGTCTTTCAACACCTGTGACTGGGCTCAGCTTTTATCTCAATTAGTGAAGAGCAATCAAACAACCTAAGGCTGGCAACCTTTAGATTCTGATTAGAGAAGGCAGTCACATTTGTATCTGTTAGTCTAGCTACACACACAGCTGGCTTGTCCTAGAAGGACTATGACCCTACTGTAGTCTTTAACAGATCTTCTGGCCTAAAATTCTAGTTTTTGTATTTTCATATGTTTCCCTTTGATTTATTTGCTTTACCCCAACTTTGGATTGGACAAGACATGAATGTTTAGGGGAAGGTTCTGCCCCCGCCCCCAGCATGCTGGATAGACTCAGGGGATATTGCATGGTTGCACTGTGGTTGGAGGCCCAAGGTGAATTGTTGCTGTGTTAGCCCGAATTCCTCCTTGGGGCTTCCAGGAAGTACACACTGGAATGGTAGCTCTGCTATCCTTGTAGAGAGTGCAGCAAGCTTCTCTCTCCATGTCAGCTAGCTTTGTAGGCCAAAGTATGTGACTGGAGGGAGAGGAGGAAGGAGGCCATGGTCCCCCGTAAGGATGGTTAACACAATGGGAGAAGGGATGAGTATTCCATACCCTTCCCCTCTGTGCATTGATACAAGAGATGGCTAAGATAAGGCCCTTTATTTGTTCTGTGCTCATTTAATAATAAATATTATGAATATCTAATTTTCAAAGAGAAAGCAAACAAAACTGGATAGGTTGGACTGAACAGAAAAGGCCGTAGGAGTTTCTGTGCAACAGGGCAGACTTTTTGTATCTCTGTTTAAGCAGACATTAAGAATACATGATCACTGACACTCAGTGAAGAAAGAGGTTGTACTGGGTAACTTTCTGGAAAGTCCATTGCTAGTGAGGACTGTGGTGAAGAATGCAGAACTCAGGCTAAAAAGATAAATGCCAATGGAAGCTTCCATCATTGGTCTTACAGTAGTTAGCAAAAGGAACATGTCAGGCATTTAGGACAAGGGGCCAATCCTCACTGACAATTTTAGCCATCAAAAATGAAAAATCTAGGTACAAATATTGAACTGAATGTTAAGTATTTGGAATCATTCATGATATTTGTATATTTGCAATGCTAAATTTTTGTATCTGTTTTTTGGCACCTGAAATGGGCTAAGCTTCCCCAAAATGGCAATGCTACTGTTCCCCAGAACCTATAAAGTAACTTCTGCTATGCTGGTCCTTTCAGACTCACTCCAAGCTGAAATGACATACAAAGCTTTGAACAGGAAGTTGTAACATGGTGGGGGCCATATTTTGTCCAGAAGCCTTTCAGTGTGACCACCTCAAGGTGGTGACATCTCCGCTTTTAGAAATGTAGAGTGTTCTCCTGAGATCTATCATTTCAGAGAATCTCAATCTGAGATGCACAGTCTCACTGTTTGAAACCAAATGAGGATGCCATTGACATCACTGAAGTTCAGTTTGATATATTTTTTTTCTTTTTTACTTATTAACAGATTAACATACATCTTAAAAAATTGTTTTACAACTTAAACAGAGATAAATGTAGTATAGACAAAGTTATATTTCACCTACTGAAGACCCTAAAACTGTATTGATGAGACCTGCCACCGGTCACTTTCTTCAGCTGTGTGGTATTGATCACATAGTGTGGTTGATTCTTTTCTACTCTTCAGCTTCCTCTTCTGTGCTGTCAGGTTATAGTGAAAGATTTTAGCCAACACTATCTCATGTTTAGGTCCAAACTTCTGTTTTTCTTACATTTAGATTTGTAATCTGTTTATTAGTTGTCGTATACAAACTCAACTGTATATGATATTAAGCTAGTCTCCTTTTTCCTCATTTTAGTGTCTTAATTTTGAGTTTAATTTTTACTATTGTTGAAGGGGTTTCTCCCTTCCTTAGTGTTAAAAAAAAAAAAGTTCTCAAACTATCAGATTTGGTAGCAGGCAATGACCCTCTTCCAGTGAACTTTAAAAAGTAATAGCACTGACTAGTTACTAAAGGATATTTAATAAGTAAGTGCTGAAAGAAACTCACCATAGGGAGTTAAACCCATATAACAGAGAGCAGAACTGGGTCCATAATGTTAGCAATTTATTTCGTCTTGTATAATGTACCAGCACTAAAAAGCTAAATGCCCTATGCTACCTTGCCCCCAAATAAGCTAGGTGGTAAATTGCAGTATCTCCCCTGTGAAAGTTCTATTAACCAAGCCTGAAAGTACTCTCTTGCCAATGAGTTGATTGTTTATTTTGAGGGAGGGGAGATTGTATAAATAGGCTTTTCCATCAGCAGAATCTCCCACATCTTCTGGAGCCACTTAGTAAGTGTGGGTATGTAGGCTGATTTTCATGCCACAGCTATTGTTATTCAGGGTTTTTCTGGGATTCTTCAGCTAGCTTTGTCATTGGTTCAGTATGATTCAGAGATGAATAGGAAGAGCTTGAAGCAAAGATTCAGTGGGCAAGCCACCCACAATAAGCTTCTTCGGATTCCGTTCTGCCGAAATGCCAAGATATAGAAGATCAAATTTTCTTTCCCATGGCTTGAAGCACCAATTCTGTGTTGAAGTGATTGTCAGAATCCTAGCAGCTGGCATTACATGCAGGTGTGTCCAATCTTATCTCAAAGGTCAGCTCCTCAAAGACCTCTAGAATGTTAATCACAGGCTGTGCCCTAGCACAGTCAGTGTCTCAAATTTTGTCACGTAGGTGCAGAATATAATCATGGCCCTTTTGTTTTCCACCAAGATGATTTTAGAGGGGATGGGGGTGATTAGTAGAAAAATGTGGAGTTCCACCACATGGCTGCATCCTGGGAAAGTTGTTGTACGTTGCCCAATTCCACTTGCCACCATGGAACTTGAGAGTGGCAGCTGAAGAAAACTAAATGGCCAATTCTCTCACTCCAGGAGAGTGAGAGAATCTTTTATACACTGGCTTGTTTTAATGAAACATCAGTTCAGAACTGCAATGAGTGGGCAAGCACCCTAATCTTCACAAAGTCGGAGGAATCTTATGGAATGTTTGCGGCATCATCTCAGGGAACCACTTGAGTGTTATTTGTCATTGTCACAATTAGCCATTTATTACTAAGCCCAGAAAGACACCTGATATGGAGATTTGCATCTGTCTGGTTTCAAATGCACCACAATAAGAAAAAATACTGACTGACTTTTGAAACCTTCCAATGAGCAGTCAGACCAAGAGAGTGGAAGAAGTTATTCTGGGTCCTACTCATTCCATTTCCTAGTCCATCTACATGGATGGTGCATGATGATGTGTGTGTTCACTGAGCAGGGAATGTGGTGCAGTGCAAAGTTATGACATGTGCAGGATGCTGTTGGCGATAATAGAGTTATGCAGATGTACACTGTTGTAACAGCACTGAGAAAGTGCTTCGGGTACAAGACGCAATTTCAGTATAAGATATTATTCACTGTAGATAAAAAAAATTGGCAGAAATAAAAACAGAAATACCAGCTGAGTCAAACTATTCCACAGCCAGGACATTTTACATATGATCAGCTTAATCAAATGGAAAAATGTGTAAATGTTCTCTATATAGAGCACTGTGGCAGGGTGCTGGTTGAGAAGCCCTTAATCAGCTCCTGACACTTGAGCCACAATCAAGGGGACTGGATTGGGGCTGGGTGAAATGCCCTGTGCCTGCCTAGTAACTGGCCGCACCTGCCAGTCTTATTTGCCCAGAGCTATAAAGGCTGGGGGAAGGCTGGGAGAGAAAGGTCACGCCCAGAAGGAAATGGGAGTTTTCTAGTCTGTTGCTGGCCAGGCATGTTGTAGGAAAAGTAGCTGTGAAGCCTGTATATAGCTGGGAACTGGTGGTGGGAAACCTTTTGAAAATAAAGAGCACGGGTGTTGCACCAGACTGAAGTATCCCTGACTCACAGAAGAGGGAGGCCCAGGGGCCGAATAGCCAGGGGCGCAGCGTGAATCCGGTTACAAGCACTATAAAAATGTGCACAGAAAAGATTGATTTTCAGAACTCTAGGGGGTTTATTCTCCTTTCCTGAGGCATATATTTAAGTCCCATTAACACTCCTATCAGGGGAAGATATCCATGTCAGTATTTAGTAGGTGATTAGATCCCTTTGAATTACAACTCTAATTAGCATTTGTGTCAATTATCCTATAGAGTGCATCAAATATTTGATGAGGATTCAGTTTCTAAATAGATAGGCTGTTTGGACTATAAAATCCAAGGAAGCACCCCAGCATTGTATCACTATTATTATTATTATATGACAGATAACAAGTGAAAGATTAGACATTGTTCTTCCTATCTTTCCTATTTTATAACAACTGTAATTTTGATGGGGCTTCACCTGGCATTAGAGACAGCCCTATATTCCTATTTGATGAGGCACATGCTGTGTAAAAAGAAAAATCTTTCTTCAGACTTCCAGCCAATACTTTCTTTTCTAAAGTAGTTGTGACACTGAAAAATCAATATCTGGGCTGAACTCCTCTAACCTCCTAAATTGAAAGACAATAAACAGAGTGAGATTCTACAGCATTTTTGTCAGACAAATCTTTGCTTCGTCTCATATGTCTCAGGATGAAGAGGATTTAAATGCATGCAGTTACATGCATCCACTCAAGGGCAGTTTGACTATCAGATTATATCACATATTAACATTATTCTAAAAAATCTGGGTTCCCACCTCCCCATCATCTAGGTTCAAGTTGCTAAACAAAATTTGCCTAAATCTGAATTAGGACCTAATTCAGCAAAACACTTCGGCCCCGATTCAAGCAAGGTAGTTAAGCACATGCATTATTTTAGGCATATGAGTATTCCCAAATTTTAAGTGCTTTGCTGAATAGGGATGGACTGCTGAATCAGGATCTACATTATTTCAAACTCAAGATTGCTCTTGTGCATCCAAAATTGAGGTCTTTAAAAGTTTAATCCCTGTTACCGTTAGAATACTTTCCTCTAGATATCAGTGTTTTTCATTTTTATGGGGTGCGATATATATTTACCAAAGCCTCCCAACAAATATCTTGCTATTATTTTAGAGTCCAGCATGAAAAATGATGTATGCTACCAGTAGGTAAATATTGGGAAAAGAAATTCCCCAAATATTTGGTGGAATTTTTAAATAGATTCACTTTGGTCATGTTAAGGTTTGTTTTCCAAAAATAGCCTAGTGAACTAGTTTATTGTCCCACAGTATTCATCAATATTGTGATGTTTAAGTGAACATTGGCGAATATGTGCAAAAAGCAAATTCTGAATTCCTAATTGCAAGTAATTGTGCCAGAAACCTGATTCTAACAATGACACTCATCTATTTAAAACAAACATACCATGGGATTTATGTGTCTAGTCTAATCAGCCCAAATTTTGAAGATCAAATATACACGATGAACTGTCCCTGAGCAAGCTACAGACCAAGAATTATTCAGAGGAATTAACAGGGAAATCATTTCAAATAACAAATTTGAGAAAACCATGATCTGCTCATGGACAATTAGCAAACTGAAAAAGAGACAAAATTCATCAAATAAATAATTTTTCATGAACTATTCATCATCCATCTCTAGTCCCAGTTAAGAGATTCATGTTGCTTATTTGTTAGTGTTGCAGTGGGTTGGGGTGAGACAGAAACAACAGCTGAGGAAGAGCAAGTGTTAATCAAATAAAAAGAGCTACCTTTATGAAGTCACTTAAAACTGCGGAACAAAAACTTCAGTCTAATTTTTTCAGGGAAAAAAAAAGAGAAATCAAACATTCAAGTTAAACCAGAAATATGTAGGAATGTTTTCAGCACTTAGAGGCTATTTTAGCAATAGGATTTTCTTTATAGACAAGAAGTATGGCTATTACAGTTAGGTTATATCTACGCTGCAATTAAAAACCCGTGGCTGGCTCATGCCAGCTGACTCAGGCTTGTGGGGCTCAGGCTGTGTGGCTGTTTAACTGTGCTTTAGACATTTGGGCTCGGACTGGAGCAGAGGCTCTAGGACCCTGTGAGGTGCGAGGGCCCCAGAGCTCAGGCTGCAGTCCAAGCCTTAATGTCTATACTGCAGTTAAACAGGCCCACGCAGCCAGAGCCCCTCAAGCCCAAGTAAGCAGGCACGCCACAGCCAGCTGGTGTACAAGATGGCAAGCCAGTTGGGCAAGATTTCAAAGGCACAAGTTGGAGTTAGGAAACTGAGGCTCAGGAGCCTATTAATAAAACGGGATAATGTTTCCCACCTTTGTCATTTCTACTAGGATTGTAAGCTTTTTAGGGCAGGGAGTATCTCTTTACCATGTGCATGTCCAGTGACTAGCACAGTGGGACACCCATCTCAGTTGGAGCGTATAGATACTATTATAATACAAATAATAAACAATGGGCTATTGGCAACCCATGTTTTGGGAAGCTATTTTCTTTCCAACTAAAGTCAATTTTTTTCTCCCAGTATCTATCTTACTTTTGCTTTTCACCACCGCCCAGTGATTGAAGCCAGTGAGAGGGATCATTCTGTACTCTCCTTTTCAAAAGAAGCTAGCAGTGTATATCTAGCAGTGTATATCTCTTATTAAGCAAAGGTCAATCTAATTTTCATGTACTGCTGTTCTCTCCCTCCCATCTCCACAGGTTTCAACTTTACTTTGAAGTGACTTCCTTGCATGCCAAGTTGAAATCCAGAAACACGTCGCCAATCATTGTGGCTATGGTTCATGCCCTGGCTAGCCATAGCATGAGAGACTAATCTCCTGAATAATGTAAAATCTGTAAATTAACACCAGCCAGACCTCTGTCATGTGGACCTTTGCCTCGTGTGTGTGTGTGTGTGTGTGTGTGTGTTTTAAAAATTTATTGGTTTCAAGTCATCATCTTCTTAGCCTTACAAAAGAAGTCAACCTCAGGAAACCCAGAAAGGTATGCATTTGTTCAATTCTCTCCTCATTCCTCACCCCAGAAATCTGAACCAAATTAAATTTTTTTTAAACAAAAAAAAAAGGATAGACAGCCTTAATCCCTTTCCCCAGAATAAAATAATAGCATCTACAAGCAGTAGGCAAAACAGACACAAACGCATAGGTATGCTCAGAATCCAGACAGCACCAGGTAGAGCCATCATATGTTCTCAGAATAACTCTTTTCAGCCTCTACTGTGTTCCCCGCCTCTTTGAAGTATAGACATCTGCATTTCTTTGCTCTAAAGAACAAAATAAACCCCAAAACCTGACTGCTCCAATCATTGGCATAATGAAATGTTTAAAAAAACTTCAACAAATCAAAACTTTTTTAGGCTCCAAATTTAGACAAAGACTAGAGATATGCATGTAATGAAATACCAACTACCCACAGCTACCCATGGGAAGTGGTTAGAGAAATGGTGTCTGACAGGGTGACAGAAAGCTTGCTGGCACTAAACAATAATTTCCATAACACAGTATATGAGGGAGGGGCTGTGGCATGAAGAAATGAAGATTCATCACAGTGAGGGACGTGCCATTTCCCAGACAAGTAAACTGTGGGGAAGGGCAGTCTAATGACCACTTTTACCTAAAGGTACTTAATGCTCTGAGGTACTTGAAAACTCACAGGTGGTGGACTCTGGATCTCTCTTCCAGCAATCCAGAGGTGCCTCACTAATCTTCCACACCCAAGAAATCTGAGAATGATTGGCTTATTTTTATTCCCCCCCCCATGAAAAACTAGATCAAAGGCTCATGGTAGGAGCTTTAAACTAAAGCTATTCTTGCTCTCTCCTGGGTTTCTCATCTAAGATCTCCTACTGGGCTCTTGTTTTCTGGGTTTCATTTCTTTAGAGCTTGTGAAGATTGTTGGAATTTTCTAGGAATGCAGGAAAGATGGTGGAGGATGATCTGTTCACCACATATCCCAGATGGAAGCGTCCTTCCTAATTATATTTCCAGAGAGGAAAGTTAGCAACTATAGTGTAACCCTAACTCATCCCTCAACGAGGTCTTTGGGCCACATCGGCATTAATGTGGAATGAGAAGGTCTGCAAGGCATCAGCTTTGGATGAGGGGAACATCCAGGATAGTGTGAATAGTTGGAAGGCATGGTTTAAAAGTGTAATCTGAAACTCTGGAAACTAGTACTCACAGTGGGGCTTAGCAACAGAATCAACAATCTAGACAGCTCATGACATGTGATCGCCAAAGCAGAAACAAGGTTGCTTATATATAGCCTTGATAGGTATTGGAATATTTCTGAGAAGTACACATCAAGCACGAGACAGATGCTGCTAATACGTAAAGAGCTTTAGACATTTATTTTTGTATTTCAATATCCAGCTATATTTATCTGAAAGATTTACCACTACATTCTTGCCATAAAGGTATGCCAGTGACTTATATCTTTTTGTCTAGACAGCAGTAAAACTGCAGAAGATAACTTTGAGGGGGTATATGAAGAAGTACTTTAGGACTCCACCAGGACAGATTGTCAGCACTTCAGGTGGGTCTCTGATGTTTTGGTTTTAACAGCTGTGTCTGTTAGGGCATTCGGTATTTTTATTGTGTAAACACTGCTTCCTAATGCCTGGTCTTGAATCTATTATAATTGTCTGTTCCTTGTCAGTATACTGACTCTCTTCAGCTCACTACAATCTGGGTTAACATTTATTTCAAGTAACAAACACAGGATTTCTGTTCTGTCACATCCAGAGACCGTTGCAGAGATGCTCGCTGACCATGACCCTACATTCTGGGGTAGCAACCATAGACAGCTTACAATTTTAAACAGGACATAAGGATATGAATCATTTACAATGGGCAAACTGTCCTGATTCCAAACCTCTTCAAAAATAAATCCAGACTATCTGGTCACTCTATCCTAAGTGTTTGCACAGCTTTGGATCATCCTATGACCCCAGTGAAGAAATGATTCTTGAAAATGAGTTATGTATTTTCTCTGCTGTTTTTAGCATAACCATAAAGCAGAACTGCTAAGCAGAAGTTCCCAACCTCTCTTACAGTAACTTGGTACCATATGGTAACAAAATCTGGAAGGAACCAGAATAAAAGCAGAAGACAGAGTTAACTAGACTTTAAGGAGTATTTCTCAGGGAGGAATTAAGAGTTTGCACAAACTTCCCAAAATATCAGTAACCAAATTTTTTTTTTTTTTTTGCATAGGGCAAATAGTCCTCAATCATTGCTTCCTCTCAGAGTTTCAACACAGAACTAAACACAAGACAGACTAATAGCAGCATTCAATTACACTTCAGAACATCAAATCCGTATAAGAGCAGACAGGTCAGCCAGATACAGCATAAAGTGGCCAGAAAGTTGCCCTAAAGAAACAGCTGTGGATTCCACCTGAGGCCAATCCTCAAGTGGCATAAAATCAGTGTAGCTGGCCTTATGCCACTCACTCCTCCCAATCTAAACAGGAGGCAGGTCAAGGTAGTGGAAACTAAGCTACAGGCAGGGCCGTGGGCATGACCTGCAGTGCCAGAGTGCGCAGCATTCTCCATTATGCTGATAGGGCAATGGTGCTTCTGGAATTGTTGCAGTCACCAGAGTAGACTGAACAGTGAGATGGAGCCAGTCACCTTCCTCTCCCTTCTCAGCTACGCCAAGTGTGAATTGGCACCATTGAGTACTCAACATTTATTCTCTAAAGTGGATTGCTTCGTTTTCTTGCTCACCTAAGGGGACTACAATTCTGCTCTGTTACACTTGTGTAAATGTGAAATAGCTATCTTGATATCAATAGAGTAATTCCAGACTCACACAGTGTAACAGAGAACAGAGTTTAGCCTTATGCTTTTAGATCAGTTATACTGTATAATTAAATTCACTGTGATAATAGCACTTGCTTTTTAGGTTTTACTTTCTATCCTTTAGAGCTAGGCAAACACTGAGGAGAGAAAATCCACTAATAGTCCATCACAATTTTTAAGAAATTCATTTCCATTTTTGTTGGTGACCTCTTTGTATTTGTTTCTCATGAACATTCTAGCAAATAACAAGAATGTCACTGACGCAGATAACATTAAAAAAATTAAAAGATATTTTGAGTTTGTAGTCACAAGTGGTCACAACCCCAAGAGTTATGTTCCTTCAATCAAGGAACAGAAACACATCACATAACCTTTGTGACCATAGCTAATACTAACAACAAACAGTACCCGAACATTCTGCTTACCAAGAATTACTCACTGCATTATTCTGAATAATGAATATATTCAAGAAAATAACAGCCAGCTCATAAACAAATTAAGGAGTGACATTCATCAAATAAAGTATTGGTTAAAGATTATTTATTCAACTAAATACACTATCTGACTCCAGTTGTTAAGTCCATCTCCAGTGCAGGCAAGAGTCCCAATTCCAACTAAAAGTAAGTGATACCACAGTTATTCCCCTATATCTGTAAGAGACAACTGTACCTATAGTGGAATAACTGCAGTATCTGGAATTGTTAGGAAATGTTAATATTTTATTTATCACCATGGTATATTCTGTCTTTATTATTTCATGATTCTCCTCCTCCCACCCCCCCTACCCCCCGCTTCTGTCCTCTTTCTGTTCATTTTCTATAGTCTCTTCTAATCAGAATCCAAACCCAATAATATCTGGATCACACTTTTGAACTCAGTTCAAGTGTCAAAACCAGGCAAAACAAGTTCACCAAACTCTAATTGTTCCATATAGGCTCAATTCTACGACCCTTATTCATGTTGAATAGGACCTTTCTCCAGGACTAGTCGCAGTGAAATCAATGGGTCTACTTGAAGAGTGAGGTACTATTCAGTATTAGGAAGGGTTGCAGAGTCTGGCCTTATATTGCCATCACTGCCCAGGTCTTTGCTTGGCTCTGTCATGAAGACATCATGACATGACATGAACTGTGATAATGCACCCAGGGTCATGCATGGAGAGATCATACTGAGATCAAAAGGAACCTCCATATTTTGTTTGCATAAATATTTTCCTTTCACAAACTTAGTTTAACTGCTATTAAAGGCAAGATCATCTGTGAGAGGTTTGACCTGGGATAATACCTCAAAAAGTAAGAATGAATGGGAGTTTGGTGCTATGAGTGATACATTTTGCCCAGTCAGCATTTGCAGGAAACATTCCTCTACACTGTCTGCTTTATGTCTCAATACAGAACCACTGGAATGAAAACCCTACTAAGTGCATGGATATCATGTGTTAGTGAATCAATTATGCTCTTTCTGATCACACTGAAACCACTTATGTCATATTGTTGACTCTTCAGCCACCTGCTCTTGTCAAGAGCTCTAAAACACTGGCTCAGAAGCATTCTTGATTTGCCTCAGTCATGCTGTGTTGTTGGGTTGTTTTTTTTTTTAAATCTGTTGCCATCATTTTCATATCAGTATCTTTTTTAATAAGCTATAACTATCTGTATATGTACATGAGAGGGACATGACTATCTGTATATGTACATGAGAGAGAGAATGGCACAATATATACTGCAGTCCATGTAAAAGACTACATGCTTATGCACCAAACACATACAACAAGGTAATAAAGCCTATTTAAATAAGCTCCTGTTCAAAAATGAAATCCAGTTAAACTTTCGCTTCTACTATTTTAAGGACCAGATTTTGCATTGACTTACACCCAGTGCTTTCCATTTGAAGTCAATCAGATTGCAAAGCGTGTGCAAATCTTAGAAGCATTCAAACTCAAGAATTAATATCTAGCAGAATTGCCCCCAGGAAATAGAGCTGATAAATTAATACTTTCTACCAAAATAATTTATTCTCACTCCCACTATTGATGTAACAACTGCACTTTATTCAATTAATAAAGTCACTGAAAAATATACAGTGTATATATAAGTCCGTGTCTGATGTACAAGTCCCAGGTTAGGACTTCTTGGTATTAAAGAAAGTAAAAACTGGGCTCTGCATGGTGATTCACGTGAAGAATATTAATAAATCTACAGATAATGTCATCCATGAATGATCCCTATTTGATCTGGGTACTCAAGCCCTTCTTAACTCATGGTAGTCCTCCCATTCAGCCACAATTATGAATTCAGATAGACTCTGATCCAGCAAAGCACTTAACCATATGCTTCACTTTAAGCCCATGAGTAAGCACATTAACTTTAGTGGGACAACTCACATGCTTAAGTGCTTGGATAGATTGAGACTATCCTGAACCAAAGCCTAAATACAGCTACATAAATACCCTCTTTAGGGATCAGTGTAATTCTGAAATCCTGGATGGATATATGTACACATGTATCTGCATATATATGCATGCTAATCTGACCTGGCACCTTTGAGTTTCAGCAGTCTAAGGGACTGGATGGGTATAGATAACAAGATCTAGAAACTTTCACATCTGGTTCAAATTCAGTTTGGGTTGATACTGACCAGAAGTTTTGTTATGATCTAATGGCTGTTTAGTGGCCTAGGTGAAAAGAGTTGGTGGTCTCAATCCACATGCCCTTAGATATGTGTCCTGCCATGAGTGCAGAGGACTGGACTAGATGACCTCTCAAGGTCCCTTCCAGTCCTATAATATTACCTTGAAGATCATCTCTGGAGGGAGGTCAAAGGATTGGAAACATGGGGAGTGAATTGCTCTCATGCATAGAGGTTGGCACCTCTATGTCATAGCTGAGGCACATTTCCAAGGAATTGCTGCCGCCCCTTATCACCCGTTCTTTGGATAGATGGAGGGCTTAAGTCTCCAATATTATCCACTCATCTGGCAAATTTCAAAATCATTTAATTCACTTAGAATTGAATACTAAAATATAAGTCCAACAAACAAGGACCTATAAGCAAGATATGTCATATAATATGTAAAATGGTAAGATATCAGGATCCCATTGCTAATCTCATAGCCCTGATTCAGAAAACCATTAAGTACGTACTTAACGTTAAAATACACGATTAGTTCCATTTCTACTTACGTGCTTAAAGTTAATTGTGTGTTTAGATGCTTTGCTGGATCAAGGCCTGAATGGGCCAAGGCATTTCTTTGAGGATGAATGGTCTTTTGAAAACATTCCACTCCTCAGTAGTATGTTGAAGCAGATTGATTGAGGCAGAATCACTCTGCTCCTACTGCTGCCTTGCGGTTAAGTGCTACAGGTGTTTTGAAGCGTGTATTATGCAATAACATTGCCTCCCTCTATTTAGCTCTTATTTTCCTCTCATCTGCATCCCTAATGGATGCTGGGACTAGCAAAATTTTAAGTCAGCAATTGTATGAGACAGTTGAACAATGAGCAAAGACAGAGTCATTGAAAGTCTACCCTTCTATCATGGATCATGTCATCCCCTTGCCCCAAAATGAATTATTTGGGCAGACTTGTGTTTTTGTTTTGTTTTCACCACCAATAATTTTGGCCTCTGCAGGAGGGCCTTGCCCCTCTGAAGATGTTGTTGGGGTGGGGTGTCTTTCTAAATTACATAGACTTGGATAACAGAACTCTTCCTTTATGAGCAGGGTTCTTGTTGTTAGGACTTTCTTTCTCTGAAGCTAAAGGTTTTCGTTCTACGCGCTTGATTAGTTGGGATGCTAGTGAACAGAGTTGCTCAGGAAATTATTTATTTTTTCCCCATGAAAATTTCCATTTCACAGAAAACCATTTTCCATCAAAAATATATTTTGATGGAAAACTTTTTATCAGCTCTCCTAGTGACCTTGATAAGAAAGCTCATTGGTAATGCAGCATGAGTAACATTGAATTTGTTAGCTGTGGTATCACAATATGAATAATTACAAATAATGCCAGAAAAAAAGCAATCTAACAATTATCACCAGGCAGGGCGACTCCCCAAATGTAACGTGTGTGCTACCACTCCCAGTGTCTCTCAAGGAGGTTTATTTTCTTTACAGAAGCAAGTAAACAAACAGAGAAACAGTCTTCTAACTTAGTCCTTACTTTCAGGTTTCTGCTCCATCCTTCTGAGGGTTTCTAAGGGTATGTCTACACTGCACTTAAAAACCCATGGCTGGCCCATGCTAGCTGACTTGGGCTGAGGGACTCAGGCTAAGTGGCTTTTTAATTGTGGTGTAGACATTCAGGATGGGGCTGAAGACTGGGCTCTAGGACCAGGGGTGAAAGTAATATTAAATTCTTACTAGTACGGGGGCCTTGGGTGGAAGGGGCAGGCTGGGGGGGGGGGGTCAACCTCCTCCAGCCAGCCCATCCGCGCTGCCTGGGCCGTGCCACCTGGGGCTCCGGCAGTGATTTAAAAGGGCCTGAGGCTCCAGCCGCTGCTGTGGTAGCAGTGGCCGGGAGCCCTGGGCCCTTTTAAATCGCTGGCCCCAGGGCAGCTGCCCCTTTTGCCCCCCCCCCCCCCCCCCCGCCTCGGTCAGCAGAGCCACCGATGGGGGTGGGAGCATGAGGAAGGGGCAGCGACATTAAAGCATTGGCTGTGCATGGCCCAGTGCCAGCTTCTTACCGGTATGCCGTACTGGCCCACTTTCACGCCTGTCTAGGACCCTGTGAGGTTGGAGGGTCCCAGAGCTTGGGCTGCAGCTCAAGCCCAAATGTCTGCATGATAGTCAAACAGCCTCTTAGCCTGAGCCCTGCAAGACTGACTCAGCTAACATGGGCCAGCCATGGGTATCAAATGGCAGCGCCACTCCACTGTGGCTTTCCTTCCCCAGGCACAGTCTGTATCAACCAATCCCCTCTTCTGTCCCCCTTTCCAGTGTAATCTAGCCTGCTTTAATTGGTTGGATTGGACTCACCTGCTCTGTTCCATGGGAGCTGGACCTAGTCTACCCACAGGGACCAGCTACCCTGTGACAGATACTGTTCAAGATTAAGTTTAGTTCTGAGGCTGGTACTGAAGATGAGCCAGGTAATTTAATGATGCTATCATCTGGTTAGTTTTGGACTGTACTATTCTATTTTCTAAATAATCATCACTTACACTAGGGGAAAATCTATTTTTCTTTTGTTTTGATGTCTAGTGTCCAGTTTTATAGCTTGAGGTCTTTCTATCCCTTTCCAGCTCTAGATAATTTTCTTGCCTATGCCACTGTTTAAAAAAAAGTTTTTGCATTTTTGGCCTTGTTTAAAAAATGTCTACTGAATGATGTTTACTGAAATGATAACTCAAGCAGAAATTATGGGAATGATTCTGGACTCACTGTATGAAATTCTATGGCTTGTATTGTACAGAAGGCCATGCTGGATTATCATAATGGTCCTTTCTGGCCTTAAAATCTATGAGAGACAATGTGTACATATTCTCTCATTCACTCTCACGCTATATATATGTCCCTTAGAAAGAAAGAAAAAGAAAGAAAGAAAACACAAGTGCAATCAGTTTTATTACCATAAACATGAAATATACATTTAAAATATTTTGATGTCATTAAGGCCATGATCCTGCAAGTAGTTCCATGTGGGAAGATTTGTAGGAGCAGGTAGAGGTCCCACTGAGGCTCACAGAGGTCCTTTTGTGGCGCTTGTTGAGGGATTAAGTCCTAAAGCTGCTATGTAGATTAACAAAAGCCAGAAAAAAGTATGCACTAGACATTCATGGCCAAAATTTGTTCTCAGTTATACTAGTGTAAATCTGGAGTAACTCCACTGACTTAAATGGAGTTATTAGTTCACTGAACTCAATGGACACCATCCTAGCAACTATGAATGTAGAAGCCCTCTACACCAACATTACACACAAAGATGGACTACAAGCCGTCAGGAACAGTATCCCCGATAATGTCATGGCAAACCTGGTGGCTAAACTTTGTGACTTTGTCCTCATCCATAACTATTTCATATTTGGGGACAATGTATACCTTCAAATCAGCGGCACTGCTATGGGTACCCACATGGCCCCACAGTATGCCAACATTTTTATGGCTGACTTAGAACAACGATTCCTCAGCTCTCATCCCCTAATGCCCCTACTCCACTTGTGCTACACTGATGACATCTTCATCATCTGGACCCATGGAAAAGAAGCCCTTGAGGAATTCCACCAAGATTTCAACAATTTCCATCCCACCATCAACCTCAGCCTGGACCAGTCCACACAAGAGATCCACTTCCTGGACACTACAGTGCTAATAAGCGATGGTCACATAACCACTACCCTATACCAGAAACCTACTGACCGCTATACTTACCTACATACCTACATGCCTCCAGCTTTCATCCAGACCATACCACACGATCCATTGTCTACAGCCAAGCTCTACGATACAACCGCATTTGCTCCAAGCCCTCAGACAGAGACAAACACCTACAAGATCTCTATCAAGCATTCTTACAACTACAATACCCACCTACTCAAGTGAAGAAACAGATTGACAGAGCCAGAAGAGTACCCAGAAGTCACCTACTACAGGACAGGCCCAACAAAGAAAGTAACAGAACGCCACTAGCCATCACCTTCAACCCCCAACTAAAACCTCTCCAGCGCATCATCAAGGATCTACAACCTATCCTGAAGGATGACCCATCACTCTCACAGATCTTGGGAGACAGGCCAGTCCTTGCTTACAGACAGCCCCCCAACCTGAAGCAAATACTCACCAGCAACCACACACCACACAACAAAAACACTAACCCAGGAACCTATCCTTGCAACAAAGCCCGTTGCCAACTGTGTCCACACATCTATTCAGGGGACACTATCATTGGGCCTAATCACATCAGCCACACTATCAAAGGCTCGTTCACCTGCACATCTACCAATGTGATATATACCATCATGTGCCAGCAATGCCCTTCTGCCATGTACATTGGCCAAACTGGACAGTCTCTATGTAAAAGAATAAATGGACACAAATCAGATGTCAAGAATTACAACACTCGAAAACCAGTTGGAGAACACTTCAATCTGTCTGGTCACTCGATTACAGACCTAAAAGTCGCAAATTACAACAAAAAAACTTCAAAAACAGACTCCAATGAGAGACTGCTGAATTGGAATTAATTTGCAAACTGGACACCATTAAATTAGGCTTGAATAAAGACTGGGAGTGGATGTGTCATTACACAAAGTAAAACTATTTCCCCATGTTTATTTCCCCCCCCCCCCACTGTTCCTCACACGTTCTTGTCAACTGCCGGAAATGGCCCACCTTGATTATCACTACAAAAGGTTTTTTTTCTCTCCTGCTGGTAATAGCTCACCTTAACTGATCACTCTCGTTTTAGTGTGTATGGTAACACCCATTGTTTCATGTTCTCTGTGTTTATAAAATCGTCCTACTGTATTTTCCACTGCATGGATCCGATGAAGTGGGCTGTAGCCCACAAAAGCTTATGCTCAAATACATTTGTTAGTTTCTAAGGTGCCACAAGTCCTTCTTTTCTTTTTGCGGATACAGACTAACATGGCTGCTACTCTGAAACCTGAACTCAGTGGAGTTACTTCAGTTTATGCTGACTGGTGTAACAGAAAAAAATAATTCAGCCCTTCATCCTTAGCACCTTATGTCATTGAGACTTCTATTACTGTTATTTAAGTACTTTTGTTTTTTTTTGCAAAGGATTATGAATACAAGTGGTCATTACTTTGCAAACTCATCCAAAATCCAAATGCATCTGCCTGATTTTATTTTCCAGCAATCTTTCTTAGTCTAAAAACATGATCTATTCTTCAAGTGCAGATCTTCCTGAATATGCAAGAGTGGGAAAGGATAAAAAGAGCATAACAGAAAATGTTACGTGAAGCTGGAGGCAAAGCCCCACCATAGACAGAGGTCCACCTGCAATCGAGTTTTTATTGGACATGTGTGGATTTCTAACTCCTATAAACAGGGAACAGGAGAAAGTAAAACTTGCAAACTATAAATCAAAACCACGCAGACCCTTAGAAAATGCTAAAGTTATACATGGCCTTAGGCATCTTCAGGACTTTACAGTGTTCCGTTCCCAAGCATAAAGTGTTGTATTGTATTCTTGTCTGTAGCCAGAAATTACTGCGCAGGAACAAACAGGCTGGTGCCTCTTTGAGTATTTGGCAGTAAAATTAACAGTCTGAAAAAAAGAAAAAAAAACCTCAGGAGAATTGCTGGTCCAGATGTTAACTGGATATTTCTTTCCATGTGGATATTGTTAAATGAAATACCAGCTTCTAAAGATTCCTTCCTCATTCGTAGTACAGAAGATTGGAGGCAGGGGAGGCGGCACTGAATCCAAAAAGAGTATGCAACCTTTTGTGAGTACTTTTGAGTCTAAAATTCACACCCACAAAATTTAATCCCCTTCTGAAAACCAAGGCCTGAATCCATGCCCTCAGAATTCATCTGCCTCTATTTTTCTTTATTACAGAGCCGTAGTTTGCAGACACTCCGTAAGACATGGAGAGCCAGACCTTCAGCACAGGTCCATTGACTTAAATAGAGCCATTCCAGTAGTTGTTCCCTAGAGTTTATAATCTAGTGATACTTGCAGTCCTTGTGCCCAGGTGAGTGCAACAATGGCAATTCTGCTTGACCCCTGTGTAGGAGTCTGGAGTGAGTCCTTGCTCCCTTCCCCACCCCTCCAGTATCCATGAAAGAACAGGGCACAATCCAGCCCTATATGAACTGCCTAAAGATGTCACCCGCTTAGACCAAACATGGAAAATACTGATGACAGATAAAACAGGGGGGAAAACAAACTTTCTGCTTCCTCTTAAGTGTCACTTAAAGTGGAATAGGGAAACTGCTCTTCCTAATCTAACCCTAAACCTGAGGCAGTTTCCTGAAATGCCATTCTCAGATCATGGGAAAACAGGTTACAGTGCAGACAGAGCAGCTATTGTGGAAACAAGGTTTAAATTCTTCAAATACAGGACCACAAGCCCTGTTGCTAATCTGTTAGCACCTTGCAGAAACAGTGGTGTGATAACAACTAGCTCCCAGTCTCCCCTGAAGAGAAGTGTCCTAATATGTGCTACATATTTTGCTTTGCGACACGGGGACAGACATTTTAGTGTTTACTGAGGCTTCAGGCACATTTAAGCCATTGCATTCCTTATGTCACTGTGGATACTGAGACCAGTGGTAACATCCACCTGATAGATTAACACAAGGCAGCAACACTTGTGGGTACACTTAAATAGCTTGCTCCAGTTTTTACAAATGTAATTGGTTCCAGCTATATTCCCTACACCTGAAATGGGGAAATCTGCAAGAAATGGAATATCTCCCAAACTGGAAGGAACTTTTCAAAGGACTGATCCAAAGCCCATTGCAGTCAAAGGGAATCTTTCCATTGACACAAAGGGCTGTGGATTAGGCCCTAAGTGCTGCCATTCAGAAAGACTTAAAACAGCAGCAGCAGAATCCCCACAAACACGGCTATAGAAAACAAAATTTTCTTTCGTTAATTGAAGAACATTTGAAAAAGTCTATCAGGAACAGGAGAGGAGGAAGAGGTGGATGATATAAGTGCAGCTCTCCAGGGACCTGACACAGCTCCCAGTAAAGTCAAGGGGAGTTGTTGGATAAAGGGGCTGATGAAACAGATTTAAACCAGCCTGTACTCACAGGTCACTCTGTCAGAAATTCAGGCATACTCAAAATTTGTGGTGAAGTGCTAGCCCCTGTCCAAGGTGTGCAAGACTTTAGCAACAATAGCTCTGATATGATTCCACTGCGCAGTGAGGAAGGCTACACAGTCGTTTCCACACACTGTGACAGAATGTGCCCTGGTGTTCACACCCCACACACTATTGTAATAATTTTTGTACAAGGCATGTCTTATAAGGTGTCATTTGAAAACTCAATTTGCTGGCCATTTTTGTCCTGGTAAAATGTGTGGCAACGTTGCATGTGAAATTATAAGATTCCCCTGTATGGTGTTAACCACACATGTTCCAAACCCCGGGCAGAAGTTGGCAAACTGGTCTGTCCTAAACAAAGGAATGGGTGTTCTGCTTAATTTGCATTTAAGCAGAGTAATAAAGCAGGAAGAAAAGACAAAGGAAGTTCAAACAGGTGAAAAAAACAGCAGGGAATATCTTTCCACATAGACTTTTTGTTACCTGGGTCTCAGCTGGAAATGTCTTTTAATAGGAGGACTGATACTATAAAAAGGAGGGACAAACACCCCCAACAGACTCCTCTCTCTGTCCTTGCCTATTGCATTAACTGCATCTGAAGACACAAAAGAAGCAGACGGACTCTGGGGGACAGGTCCTGACCTGAGAGTTTGGTCAGTAATCTGCTGGAGCATGTGGTGGGAAATGCTTGAATCTAATATAGTTTAAGTTAGGCATTAGTAAACATCTTATCTTTATTTTTCTTGTAACCGTTTCTGACTTGTACTCACTTAAAAGCTCTCTCTGTGTAGGTGACCAGACCAACTATGAAAAATCAGGACAGAGTGTAGGGGGTAATAGGTAACTATATAAGAAAAATCCCCAAATATCGGGACTGTCCCTATAAAATCGGGACATCTGGTCACCCTACCTCTGTGTAGTTAATGAACTTGCTTTATTGATTTATCTAATGTGTGTGTTCAAGTTGAAGTGCCTGGGTAACTCAATTTGGGATAACAAGTTGATGCATAATATTCCCTTAAAGGAATAACAGATTCAATATATTTTTACTGTCCAGGAGAGGCCTGGGCAGTACTTGACATGCATTTCTGGGGGGAAATCTGAGACTGGGAGTGTGGTGGGGTCTGCCTGTGGTAAACTTTAAGGCTGGTAATAGCCAAGGTTTGGCTGGCTGGCTGCAGCGCACACACAGACGTAGCTGGGAGTGATTTACATGCTGGAGGCTGTTTGTGAGCAGCCAGGCATTGTAAAAGGCACCCCAGGTTACAAGGAAGGGGTGACACAGCTACTCATTAGACTGGATTGTATCCTGGTATGTCACACACACCCTCTGTGTTTGTGGAGCTGTGCCCTGTAGCAGCTCTCACTGTGAGATCATGTGGGGCATGGCAAGGTTGTGTGAGAACAGGCCACAGGTGATATCATGTGGACAACTGAGGAAGCCAAATTTATGAGACCACCGACCCCAAACGCATTATTGCAAACCTTGCCTGGGGCTGGGTTCTTTGGTTACTACTACAACGCAGCAGATAACCCAAGTACTTTTAATTCTGGCTTCAGGCTGGAGGGAAAGATTCCAGTCTTAAGTAGGTCTGCTGCATAAAACACTTTCCTCAGTGTAGCATGGTGACATCAAGGCAAAATAGACACAAAAGAGCCCAAGTAGCTCTAGGGTGAGCAATCATATGGAATAACCTGGACTTCCCGCCTCCCCTGCTTTTCAATGTGGGAGGCGAATTCCATCCGTTTGATTTGTACCTCAGATCCATTCACCATTTTTTTTGGATAAGTGTTCAAAAGCAGCTGAACATATTCAAGCCTTTTTGGTTTAGAAGCGGAGGTGGAAATTGTGAAGAGCTGCTCTTGAGGCTTGTGGTGCTTCTTGGTTCCGGCACCAGTAGATCAGAAATACTGCAAAAATAGCTCATGTCAATTTGCTCATTCCTCACGGTGACAACTGAAATGGTAGAATATGTGATAATCGGAAGTAAGTCAAAATCCTAATAAAAATGTAGAACTTTGTCAACTTATGTTTGAAGAATCTGACTCAGCCATTCTATAAAGGGGGATGGGTTGGTCTATCATAATCCCAAATGTCCTTGGTTTGACCACCTGTTTATGCTGTTAACCATGACTTCCAGCATTCTTAAAGCAATCTAGAAATGAGTTTTCACTTCCTGTACTCTGGTGTTTTCCTTCTCCCATTCAAAATGAGCTGGTTGTGCCAAATACAGCACAGTGCCCAGTGACATCAGTTATGAGCAGCCATATGATGTTGCGGACACAACATGGGATTGGAAGACAGGAGCTCCTCACTCCTAAACTTGTCTTGGACACTACCTCCTTGTGTGATTTTGTGCAAGTCCCTTAATTTCACTCTGCCTTATATTCCTGAAAATGATATGTTCCTTATAAAAAGCTCGCTGGCAGTTATACAGTACTTCCAAGATGTTATTTGCTAAGAATTTATTATTTATTGCTGCATGTGCTTACCACATAGGGAATAAATGGATATATTACTAAAGTATTTTATTTTTACTCTTATGTCAGAACAACAGTCATGAGAATAATTAGATTCTGTTGTCTCTGAAAGAGCTCACAGTTATCCATGTCCCTATTTCCTGCCCTGTGGTGAAGATGGGCTGCTGTCTTTAAAACTTTTATGGTTAACAAGCTGACAGCCAAAACAAATAGCCTCTTTTTCAGTCCAGAATCAAAACCCTTAGCACCAAATTAAACTTGTTGTTGTCATGGCTGCTGCTTTCTTTGCTCACACTTGGTCGTGCACCCTGAATGGCATGCGCAATGAAAAATGGGACTTTACATTTTAGCCAGCTCCAAATGTACATCTGGACTCAATCCCAGACTTGAGCTGTTCCTTCAAGTTTCCTTTAGCAAATATTCAAACTCCCAGAAAAGGGAATTTATAATCACTTGAAGGTGGCAAAGCATTATCTCCCAGTGGGACTGAGCTTTAATAGAAAGCAGTTTGATATGAAATAGCTGTCTGGAATTCTTAATATTACAGGGAATTTACAGATCAACTGGCACAAAGAGCAGAGTAATCCCCCCTGATTCAAAAGCGTCTTTAGAAATTAAGAGAGTGAAAAACTACATGGTGTAATTTCAGCATAATACTATATATAGGTATAGATATAGTAAAATTCATCAGAGATCCCATAGACTTCACATATTTGGGGGAATCCCTGTTTTGAATTGTTGCAAGCATTTGAAATATGATTATTTAAAAGCTATGTTACTGGCATGTGGCATGCTAGCAAGACAGCCTATAACTATGCCCTTACTATTCGAGCAACCTTAGGTCTCCTGCTCCTTAGCTTACTGTAGATCAGATGCCTTGTGAACATGGTCAGCTAGATTTCTGATTAGGGCTCAGTTCTGCAAGGTGCTGAATGGACACTCACCGAGTACTGCAGAGAGCTCCAGCCGCTCATTGGAGACACGTGGCACCCCACAGAATTTCAATCCTACCAGAGCAAATTAATAGCAGGTTTAGAAGAGATTGTAAATTCTGCCCTCCCAGCTGTAAGGAAAGTGAAGCAATGGCAGAGGGCAGTAGGGGATGGATTAGGGGAAAACAACAAGTGCTGGGGACAGACAGCCGTGGAGTGAAGAGCTATGTTCTCTGATTATATTAAGCCTGAGGGTCCCTTGCTGGGGAAAAGAAACAATCAACATTTTCATTTTAAACAATCAACTCAGGTTTTATGATTTATTCAAAATATTTGCAACTAAGTGCTTACTTTTTAGATGCAGTATAAGAAGTCCATCACTTACTGACTATTCCACTACCGGCTGTTAGTAAACAAAACAGCACTAATTAGTCATTGATATCATGCTGTTATTGCTCTAAAGCATTTAAAAGTTCATCTTCAAATTAGATTTCTTTTAAGTACACAATTGGGGTTAATTTATTATTTGAGTTTGTACCTGAATCAGTGGAGGGATGAATTTTAGACTATCCCAGAAAATAAAAATTATAATAGCAGGGGGCCAGATTGTTTACACTAGCTGAAGATCAGTCTCATAGCCTCAATATTTTCAAGGGATATTTACAGAGCTGAATTACACTGGAAACAGCTGTCACTTGCAAAGATTGCCCAAATGTATATGTGTCTACATGACAATGCCTTTCTCTCCTCAACACTATAAAGTTAGACTTTTTGCCTCTTTTCCTCACACTCTCTATTTTCCAATTTGGGGATCTCCTGCTGAATGATCTAATAATGACTTATATTTATACAGGTTTCAGAATAGCAGCCGTGTTAGTCCGTATTCGCAAAAAAAAAAAGGAGTACTTGTGGCACCTTAGAGACTAACAAATTTATTAGAGCATAAGCTTTCGTGAGCTACAGCTCACTTCATTGGATGCATCCGATGAAGTGAGCTGTAGCTCATGAAAGCTTATGCTCAAATAAATTTGTTAGTCTCTAAGGTGCCACAAGTACTCCTTTTCTTTTTATATTTATACAGCAATTCACTCACGACTTGAAATGCTGAGTTAGATTAAAATTATACAAGGTTTGGCTCCACCAAAATTTTGGGCTTTCACAAAAATTTTCACACACACACAGAGCATAAATAGCCTTCACTGTGCACCATGCACACCATTTGAGTCACTTCTTCTTCTTATGTATGCACAACATGCCTCAGGTGGCACGTGACCAGGATTCATCATCCAAATCTGGTTGGATCATTAGCTTGCCCTGGACGAGTACGGACGGAGAGTGCAACGTGAACACTGATTCATGCCTCCCATTTGAGTCACTAACACAACTCACAGCACCCGTCTCCCTTTTCTCTTACCCAAAAATCACACTGTGGTGTGACCAAGAGGTTGAGAGGATACTATGTGCATTGGGTGTATCTCCTTTTCCCTCAGCTCTGTACTGGCAACAGGTAAGTAGCCCGCAACAGTCATCTGTGTACCATGTCATCTAATGCTCACTAGTATATTGTTATGTGAATAAGTATCCTAAATGGGTGACCTATATTCCTAGTTGCCAGCTATAAGGCCTGGAATGAGCTGGAACTGGACTCTCTCAAAGACCAGCCACCCAGCCACAACCCACCAAGTCAGTTAGTGAACTCAACCATGCATATCATCACAGGCACCCTACACCCCATTCCTACCCAAAAGCTACTCATTCTCAGCAACATAGTCCCTCCACACATTCATCGTAGAGAGTCTACAGCCAGACTGGTGGGAAAGCTACATGCCAGTCCAGGTCTCCCACTGTACATGGACATTTTCAATCACCCCAGAGCACAACTTACACTGAGGCATCCATTATGGTCTCAACTGCCAGATTGGAATCTGTCAGCAACAACCCTATGGTGTGATGAGTGGTCAGCAAAAGACTTTGGAACGGTTTCCATGTCGCTGATCCGACCATTCGACCACCGGGATTTGACCTGCCACATCATTGGTCTCTGCTGAATAAAATAGACCCACTACTAATAAAAGCCATGTCAGTGGCATACCTTGGCTATGTAATATTTTCCTACAGAAGATAGGACTGAACCTGAACCTAATTGGGTTCATGTCCAAATGCAAGATCTAGTTTGACAGAGACGGAGACAGAGACAGAAAGAAAATGTTAATAGGCAGAAGATACCTAAGAATGGAGTTGGTGCATTACTAGATGAAAATGGAAGAATTAAAAATAATAATGCAGAAAAGGCAGATGTGTTCAATAAATATTTCTATTTTGTATTTCAGGGAAAAACTGATGATGTCATATCATATGGCAAAAACATTAGGCCATACTTTCAGAATGGGGAACTTTATTCTTTCTTTCTTCACTCCCTCCCTCCCTGGCAGGGAGAGGAGGGGGAAGCAGCTGTCAAAAAAGTAGGTCTTGCATTTGGACGTGAACCCAATAAGGTCCAGCCTCAGTCCTATCTTCTGTAGGAAAATATTCTTGGAACACCGGGAACATTCCAGAAGACTAACAGAAAGTTAATTTTGTCCCAATATTTTTAAAGGGTAAATGAGATGACCTGCGAAACTATAGGCCCATAGGCGCCGACTCCATAGGTGCTCTGGGGCTGGAGCACCCACGGAAAAAAAATAGTGGGTACTCAGCATCCACCATCAGCCCCACGATCAATTCCTCCCCCTCCCCGCAGCACCTCCTCCCAGTCGGTGGGCCACGCTGATCAGCTACTCCCCCTCCCAGCCAGTGCTTTCCATCTGCCATGGATCAGCTGGACCCTCCACCTCCATCTGCCCTTGGCCAGACAGGGAATCCATGGGACAGGGGCACAGGCAAGGGACGGCTTCCCCCCCTCGGGTCTGCACAGCTTCCACAACTCCCCGGGTTTTTCAGCTGGGCTCCACCATCTGCTGGCCTGGCTGTGGGGCTGGGGCCTTGGGGGGAAGAGGAGGGGAAGGGGGCAGGGTCTGACCTGGCAAAAAGTGGACGGGCCAGGCCTGTCCACTTTCAAAAAGTGGGAGGCCCCTGGCCCTTCCTGTTCTGGTGCCACTGGCTGATGGGGAGGGAGAGGAGTGAGGGCGCGGCCTGTGGTGGAGAGGGGGTTGAGCATACCCCAGCAGCTTAGAAGGATGGTGCCTTTGTATAGGCCTGTCACTTTGGTTTTGGCCCTATATTATTTAACATTTTTATTAATGACCTGGAAGAAAACATTACTAATGAAGTTTGCAGATGACTTAAAAATTGGGGGAGTCATAAATAATGAAGAGGATGGATCACTGATACAGAGTGATCTGGATTACTTGGTAAATTGAGCTCAAGTAAACAATATGAGTTTTAAGATGTAAATGTATACATGTAAAAACAAACAATATAGGCCATACTTCCAGAATGGTGAACTTTATTCTAGAAAGCAGTGAGTCGTAAAAAAAATAGTTTGAGGTTCATGGTCAATAATCAGCTGAACATGAGCTTCCTATGTGATGCTGTGGCCAAAAGTGCTAATACAGTCCTTAGATGCATAAACAGGGAAACCTCAAGTAGGAGTAGAGAGGTTATTTTAAATCTGGTTCTGGTATCCACAATTGAAGAAGAATGTTGATAAACTGGAGAAGAAAGAAAGAAAGAGAGAAAGAGAGAAAGAAAGAGCATGATTAAAGGATCTTAGGATAAACACATCTGGTGTGTATGAGCAAGCTCTGCAACCAGTCCATATCTGGTAGGAAAATATGATATGGTGTCAGGAGTAAATTAAGAACAGAGGCAGAAGGAACAAAGCAACAAAGGTTTCAGTCAGAAGGAGCACAGCAACAAAGGTTACAGGATCAACGCACCGCTCTTCAATGCACAACAGAACTTCAGTTTTGACAAACCTTCAGAACAGACAGACTGAAAACAATATTTTGCAAGATTTCTTATTGCTACCAAGCTCCTCAAAGAAACTGGAGACATACAGATATCTTCTTTAATTTATGCTATGGGGAAGTAGGCACAGCATATCTTTACATTCTTTTACTTATTGAAGACAATCACAAGGATGACTTCGACAGGGTTCTGGCTATGTTTGAAGTGTACTGTATACCTCAGAGAAATGTGATTTATGAAAGAGCATGTTTTCACCAGAGAATTCAAGAACCAGGGGAAAACACTGAATGTTTTATAAGAGCTTTGCATACATTTGCTGAAAACTGAGATTTTTGGGAATGCAAAACATGAAAATATCAGAGACAGGTTGGTTATTGGTAAAACCTTTCACAGCAGCTACAGCTGAAGAGAGAATTAACCCTAGCCACAGCTACTCAAACAGCAATGGAATCTGAGCTGGTGAGACAGCAAAACCAAGAGCAACTTGCCAAACTTGAAAAACAAGGAATTAGCTTAGGAGATGTTAACAGATGCAGCATGTATGCTAAAAGTCATTACCATAAGATTGCTGAGGCAAGGAGAGAACTCCTCAGCGAAGAGGAACAAATTCCATGCACAAGGTATGGAAAAAGTCATGTCCCAAGAGATGATGCACATCCAATCAGAGGTGCATGGTGTAATACAGGCATGAAATATAGATACTGTATTTTATAGTAAAGAACAAAATTGTCAGACATATAGACGAAAATAATTTGTTGGGGAAGAATCAACATGGTTTTTGGAAAGGGAAATCATGCCTCACCAATCTACTAGAATTCGTTGAGGGGGTCAATAAGCCTCTGGATAAGGGCGATCCAATGGATATAGTGTACTTGGATGTTCAGAAAGCCTTTGACAAGGTCCCTCACCAACGGCTGTTAAGCAAGATAAGCTGTCATGGGATAACAGGGAAGGTCCTCTCATGGACTGGTAACTGGTTACAAGATAGGAAACAAAGGGTAGGAATAAATGGTCAGTTTTCAGAATGGAGAGAGGTAAATAGTGGTGTCCCCCAAAGGTCTGTACTGGGCCCAGTCCTATTCAACATATTCATGAGTGATCTGGAAAAAGGGGTAAACAGTGAGGTGGCAAAATTTGCAGATGATACAAAACTACTCAAGATGTTTAAGTCCCAGGCAGACTGCGAAGAGCTACAAAAGGGTCTCTCAAAGCTGGGTGACTGGGCAACAAAATGGCAGATGAAATTCAATGTTGATAAATGCAAAAAGTCACGCACATTGGAAAACATAATCCCAACTATACATATAAAATGATGGGGTCTGAATTAGGTGTTACCACTCAAGAAAAAGATCTTGGAGTCATTGTGGATAATTGGCTGAAAACATCCACTCAATGTGCAGCGGCAGTCAAAAATGAGAACAGAATGTTGGGAATCATTAAGAAAGGGATAGATAATAAGACTGAAAATATCATATTGCCTCTAAATAAATCTCTGGTACACCCACATCTTGAATACTGCATGCAGATGTGGTCACCCCATCTCAAAAAAGATATGTTGGAATTGGAAAAAGGTCAGAAAAGGGCAACAGAAATTATTAGGGGTATTAAACAGCTGTCATATGAGGCAAGATTAATAAAACTGGGACTTTTCAGCTTGAAAAAGAGACAACTTGGAAAAGAGACAGTCATAATAGATCAAGGACACTGAGGGTAGATCAAGGACACTGAGCTATACCCATGCACTATGAGTTTGAACCCTATACTTGGCAAACATCTGAAACTGAGCTGCAGGTATGTTGCAACTATCCACCACTGTTAAGGGAGTTCTATATGTTTGTGAAATGTGCCTTGCTGATCTGTACCTCTGATTTAGCAGGGGCTCTAACTCTTTTCTGAAAGATAATAAATTACACGTGCTCTGCACAGATGTGAGAATGATTGCTGGGTATGTGACTATTTTTCCAGCATTGATTAATCAATTAGCATTCATTAACTACAAGGAAGATGAAAGACAGGGTAATGTAATCATGTTTCCTGAACCATGGGCCTTAGTGTGCTCACACGTTCCTGATACACAGCTCCCTCACATGGGGTGCTCATAACACTGTTAGCTTCTTATAACATTTTTGATGGATGGGAGACATGGGAGTGGGTGGCAGAGGTAGTGGGGGGATTATGGGCTGGGGGAACTGTCAGCCCCATATTCTTCCCGCCTTCCTGAGGGGGCCTGAGCCATTCTCCCTGCCCCACCCCATCTCCATGTGAGCTGGTATCTGGGGAAGCCCTGCCCCTTTGAGTGGGAGACAAGAACAGGCACACTCACAGTGTGCACCAACCACTGGCTCACAAACACTGGCACTGGGGAGGGAGAAGAAAAACACCCACTGAAATGAATGGAGCCATTCTCACATCTCAGAGATGTTTCAGGCTGTCTTCATCCCTATGAGATGTTCTCATTCAGATGGGGACTATCACATTGAGATAAATGAGCACTTCACACCTCTCTGAGCCACCTATGCCACAGGTGGATGTAAAGAGCCCCTTCCCAAACACCACACCCTGATTGGGGTAGGGGCTTTGGATCCCCACTCTACTGCCCCTTCCTGCCTCCAGCTGGTAAAAGCACTCCTCACAGCCCCACTACCTTCCCACCTCCCCATAACTCCTCCCAGTTTACCAGGGGCATGGAATGGCAAGGAGGAGGGTAGAGGATACAGTGAAAGGGAACAGTGTGAATTTCCACTGTCCTGAATCCATAGCCACTGAAATTTAGAAATGCGCTGCATTAAATGAACAAATTATATCAAATTTGTAGACCCATGAGTTACTATTTCTGGCTTGTCCACTGTCACAATTTGACTTTTCAGACCCCCCTCTCAAATTTGTATAAAGAATCCTGACCTGTCTCCTGCTACAGCACAGAGAAGAACTAAACTGCAAAGCAGCAAATGCAGAAGTTTCCATAAACATCATGGCACATTTGTACAAATTTCCACCCAAATTACCACATTTCTTTAAAACCCTGAGAGTGACCATGATTCTGTGCCAAAGAAAATCCTGCAAAATGATGCCCTATACAGGGAGATAACTTCCACTTTCTCTAGATCCATCAAAACCCAGGTTATATTCCCTCTGTATCAGATACAACATACAGGTCTGGATACTGCAGAAGTTAGTGAGTATGCACAGGGCAGCAGGAAGGACTCTGCCGGGGACAGAAGCAGATCTCTGAAGGCAGGTAAACCATATTTAACAGCCCCCTCCCCCCACCCCCCCGCACCACCACCACAAAAAAGCCAACTGTGAAAACCATTTAAAGTATCAAGCACTAGTTTAAATGCTGCTATCCCATTCATATGAAGACGAACCCAGCACGTATATTTCTCTTTGAATCCATTACATTTCAGGGATTCATGCCTCTGTTTACTAGCAATACAAAAAATATAAATGCACAGCAGTAATAAACCTACAAAGTGCAGTGAAACAGAAACATTTATCGACTACCCATATACGGCAGAGCAGTGCTTCTCAAGTTATCTGATGTGGGGGACTGGCAGTTTTTTTTTCCAATGTGCACGCAGACCGGCCGCCGATGGCTTGCGGACCGGCACCAGCCCGCGGACCACTGCTTTGAGTAGCACTGCAGTAGAGAGCTTGCATTGTACTTCCTTTTTGTCTCAAAGGCCTTTTTATAGCAATAGCTGTCTTCTCAGTGTCTTTTCCATCGTCTTCTGAAGTTATATGGGAGAATTTAATATTTTCAGCCTTCCTTTTAGGTGAATCTTGCTTGTTTTTCCTCCGAGCAGTTATTTCCTACTTCTGTATTATGTTTAGATTGAGGTCAATGGTTCTGAGCCCTGTTTCCTCCCTAACTCAGTTAACTGCCTCTCTTCTATTCAGGAAAACCAGTGAGACAGTAAACCGCAAAAGGGATGGTCATAGATCTCCTTGGCTGGCCTTTCACTCCTTTCCTCTGCAACATGAGTTAGCAGGACTCCTCACAAATCAGTTCAATCTGATCCCAAGTGACACCAGCAAGAATAAAACTTCTGTGTCTCACACCTGCTTGGTGAGAAATAATTTCTAATCCAATCCAATGCAGCTGTGTGACAATTTGGGGAATCTGTCTGTACAATTTATGAATCATATGTGTGATTCTGAACTCTTTGTATCTTTATCAAGCAGCAGATTCCATTTCGAGTGGGAGGGTTAGTTCCCTCGCTGTTGCCTCTTCACTTCCACATTGGAATGAAATTGCAATGGGTGGTGATAAAGGGCTGACAATAAACAGTCAGCAGCCTTTAACAACAGTACTCTGATCACACAATAGTTATGTTAGGGAGGGTGCCTGAGTGGGGAAACCAATATAGCAACATTGGTCTGTAGGGCTGGTGTTTCGACCTGTGGAAAGCCGTGAAGCATCACAAAGACAGAAGTAGACTAAGCAGAAGTTTATAAAAGTTGTCACAGGGGGAAAGCAGGGAGAGCCACAAAGGAAGTATGGGCAGGAGAGGGGGATGGGATGGGATGAGCAGCTGAGCCAGGGTGGAGAGAGCAGCTGAGCCAGGGTGGAGAGAAGGCTCCATGTTTCAGAACACAAACCATACACTCCAAGTAAGGGATGCTGTACAGCCCAGGTCCCCAAAATGCTCCACAATGGTAAGGAAACTGAGGCAGAGAAACTCATGTAGGTTTTAGTCTTGTATAGATCTGTGTACTTCTTGTGCTATTAAAGAAAGAGCAATAGGGTTGTAGCACCCTGAGCAAAGCATGTGTTCTGTGCTATACCTTATCATGCTCCCCTTGGAGAGGTAAACCAGAAGGCTCAACCTTTGGATGGAGTTCTGGCAGAGAGTGTATTTAAGCTCCTGGGAATGTCTGAGGAGTAAGTACTGGTCCCAGGGGCCAGGGCATTTGGGCTGCTGGGTCTAAGCTCTCAGGACAGTAGCCATATAGAAGAGTGTGCTTAGGGACCCAATGCAGACAGAGTGCCTAGGCTCTCTTCAGATTCTGGAGGCTTAAAACACACGGGTGCTAGTGGCTGGATTATCTCCCAGCAGCCTGGTGTAGACCAAGAGGCGGCACTTCACCAGAGCTGTGACAAGCTGACAAAAGGGCATATCTTGCAAGGAGTTAAGCACCCTCAGTTTTCATTGAAATTAGGCTCAGACCCCAAATTTGTGAGTGCATCAAATGATTGATTTTGCTTTAAATCCTGATTTCACTGAAATTAATAGTAAATGTTCAATTGGGTTAACAACAAGCAGGATTTGATGTTTTAAATATTTTTTTCTTTCAAATATAGCTTTAGCTGATGCATTTTGACAATAGATGCATCTTCAAAATATATCATTCTTATGCAGGTTTTTCATTATCAAGTCCCTTCCACCATGAGCTTAAAGGTATTCCATTGGAACTGGGTAGATTTATCGTATGTATTAGGGCTCACACTTTAAAAAGTGACCAGTGATTCTGGCCTCAATTTTTGGTTGCCTAACTTGAGACACTTTAAAGGGTGCTGATTTTCAGAGAGTTGGTGCTCAGTACTTTTCGTAAATCAGACCTTTAAGAAATGCTAAGCTGGGCACTAAAAAATTGAAGTACTCCAACTCAGTAGTCATTTTTCAAAAATTGGACCTAAAAGCAAATATAGTATTACAAATCAAATTACAAAGGATGAATATGAACAAATAACACAAGTATGCAGGGACAAAATTAGAAAGGCTAAGGCACAAAACAAAATCAAACTAGCTAGAGATATAAAGGGTAACAATAAAACTTTCTACAAATACATTAGAAGCAAGAGGAAGACCAAGGACAGGGTAGGCCTGTGACTCAATGGGGGGGGGGGGTGGGAACAATATCAGAAAATGTGGAAATGGCAGAGGTGCTTAATGACTTCTTCGTTTCGGTTTTAACCAAGAAGGTCGGTGGTGATTGGACATCTAACATAGTGAAAATGAGGTAGGATCAGAAGAGGCTAAAATAGGGAAAGAACAAGTTAAAAATTACTTAGACAAATTAGATGTCTTCAAGTCACCAGGTTCTGATTAAATGCATCCTAGAATACTCAAGGAGCTGAGGAGATAGCTGAGACATTAGCAATTATTTTTGAAAACTCATGGAAGACGGGAGAGATTCCAAAAGACTGGAAAAGGGCAAATATAGTGCCAATCTATAAAAAGGGAAATAAGGACAACCTAGGGAACTACAGACCAGTCAGCTTAACTTCTGTACCCAGAAAGATAATGGAGCAAATAATTGAACAAACAATTTGTGAACATCTAGAAGATAATAAGGTGATAAGTAACAGTCAGCATGGATTTGTCAAGAACAAATCATGTCAAACCAACCTGATAGCTTTTTTTGACAGGGTATAAAGCCTTGTGGATAGGGGGAAGCAGTAGATGTGGTATATCTTGACTTTAGTAAAGCTTTTGATACTGTCTCAAATGACCTTCTCATAACCAAACTAGGGAAATGCAACCTAGATGGAGCTACTATAAGGTGGGTGCAAAACTGGTTGGAAAATCCATCCCAGAGAGTAGTTATCAGTGGTTCACAGACATGCTGGAAGGACATAACGAATGGTGTCCCGCAGGGATCAGTTCTGGGTCCGGTTCTGTTCAATATCTTCATCAATGATTTAGATAATGGGATAGAGAGTACACTAATAAAGTTTGTGGATGATACCAAGCTGGGAGGAGTTGCACGTGCTTTGGAGGAAATGATTAAACTTCAAAATGATCTGGATAAACTGGAGAAATGGTCTGAAGTAAACAGGATGAAATTCAATAAGGACACATGTAAAGTACTCCATTTAGGAAGGAACAATCAGTTTCACACATACAAAATGGGAAATGACTGCCTAGGAAGGAGTAGGATCTGGGGGTCATAGTGGACCACAAGCTAAATATGAGTCAACAGTATAAACACTGTTGCAAAAAAGCTAACATCATTCGGGGATGTATTAGCAGGGGAGTTGTAAGCAAGAAACGAGAAGTAATTCTTCCGCTCTACACTGCACTGATTAGGCCTCAACTGGAGTATTGTGTCCAGTTCTGGGCACCACATTTCAGAGAAGATGTGGACAAATTGGAAAGAGTTCAGAAGAGAGCAAAAAAATGATTAAAGGTCTAGAAAACATGACCTATGAGGGAAGATTGAAAACACTGGGTTTGTTTAGTCTGGAAAAGAGAACACTGGGGGGGGAACATGATGACAGTTTTCAAGTACGTAAAAGGTTGTTACAAAGAGGAAGGAGAAAATTTGTTCTTTTTAACCTCTGAGGACAGGACAAGAAGTAATGGGCTTAAGTTGCAGCAAGTGCGGTTTAGGTTGGACATTAGGAAAAACTTCCTGTCAGGATGGTTAAGCACTGGAATAAATTGCCTAGGGAGTTTGTGGAATCTCCATCACTGGAGATTTTTAAGAGTAGTTTAGACAAACACCTGTCAGGAATGGTCTAGATAATACTTAGTCCTGCCATGAGTGCAGGGGACTGGACTAGATGATCTCTCAAAGTTGCTTCCAGTCCTATGATTCTATTCCACATCATTGATAAACTGAGGCACAGTGCTTCAATGATGCCACACCTAGAGCTGCAAGGACAACCCTGGATACTGGAACCCACCCCACCAAGGACAGATAAAAATTCTAGTGTGATATTTTCTGCTCAAGTTCTACTATCATGTGCCATGAAGTCCAAACTACTTCATGCTGACTGACAGCTTTGTGGTAACCGTTACATGAGCCCACTAGAGAATTACAGCCTCTCCCTGCTTATCACATTCATGGGTGGTCTCCCTGCCTTCCCCCACCCCAGTGGTTTGAAACCCTCAACTGACTTGACAGTTTTGGGCTGGTGAAGGACCAAAGGTGGTACATTGAATTTTGGGTCTTGTAGCCAATAGGACCCAAAAGGAATGTCTTTTCAGAGGTCCTCTGATTTGCTAGAACAAGTTTTGTTGAAATGAATACTGATAGCCTACTTTCACAGGGTGAATCAACCCTATTGCAGTTACAGTGGTTGTCCTAGAAAGGAAAGATTGTCCAGTTCTCAGGTTAGTCTAGCAAGTCCCTGCTCTGTCTGTCCTATGTGACCTTAGGCAGGTCACTTAGCCTCTCTGTGTCTCAGTTCCCATCTGTAAAATGGCACAGATAATAGCACTTCCCTGCCTTACAGGGGTGATGTGAATACGTTAGAGGTTATGAGGTGCTCAGATACTATAGTAATGCCAGCCATATAAGTACCATAGATATACAGAAGGGCTTCTCTCTCAGCAATCATACCTCATTGTTCACCTTACTTTAGACCACAAGGCAAGAAGTGAAAGATTAAAAAAAAGAAGGGAGTTTAGTCAATTAAGGGTTTTTTTTTCATATTTGAGAGGATTTGTGTTTTTTTTCTTAAATACAGTAATTTCCGTTAATTAATAGAACATAACTACACTTTATGCCACTGCATTTATAATGATGGAAATGTAGCCTACCAGCCAGATATGTAGTCATCAAGCTGTATTATAAATGTGTGCTTAGATAGCTAAGGGACTCTGAGGGTTGAAATCTTGAGATACTGTACATCACAACGTCATTATTTAAATATCGTATGGCTCCCGCTGGGAATTCAGCAGTTATTCATGGAGAGGAAGCATATGCATTCCTGAGTGCCCCAAACATGAGACAGTTATGAAAAGCTTTGCGCACAAATAAAGCAACCATGGTATCCCACTGGGAAACCTAACAACAGCTTCTGTTGCAATCTCAAAACCTATTGTACCTGTGGGGGCTGGAGGATAGCTAGGTTGCCAGGTAGCAATATTTATTAAAAATTAGTCAGACCCTTCTTGTATTGGTTTAAAACTTTGCACCATAACAATACAAAAAACAGAGTATGAAAACAATTGAGGTGCTGATGATATTCAAATGCTCATTCAAGGGGGAAACAGCCATTTCTACAGCTTTTTGGAAAGCCTCGCCTTGGCAGGGTGTGCTAAATTGTCATTCTAATGACAGTTCTTCCCCATGCTGGTTTCCTTAGGTAGGGCTTTTGGATTTGCTTCTTTGTTTATTTCTAACTCCCCATCCCAGCCCTGCTTTGCAGTGGTGATGGATGCCCCCCAAACATTCAAGTACAGGCTTTCTTAGCCCTCCCTGCCCCAGGCTGGAATGTAAAGAAATGGACTTTCACCTGTGTAGGGCTGGTCCAAATGGGGCTCCTGGAGCTTTCACCTAGTCTTGTGTTCTGGGATATAATTTCTTCAAAGAGAAAGAATCATAGAATATCAGGGTTGGAAGGGACCTCAGGAGGTCATCTAGTCCAACCCCCTGCTCAAAGCAGAACCCATCCCCAATTTGAACTCACAACCCTAGGTTTAGCAGGCCAATGCTCAAACCACTGAGCTATCACTCCCCCCCCCCCCCAATTATATTTCATGGAATATAATCTTGTTTTACAGGGGACTTTTCACAGAGCTGGGAAACAAAATGACAGATGAAATTCAATGTTGATAAATGCAAAGTCATGCACATCAGAAAACATAATCTTAACTATACATATAAAATGATGGGGTCTAAATTAGCTGTTACCACTCAAGAAAGAGATCTTGGCGTCACTGTGGAAACCATATACTCAATGTGCAGCAGCAGTCAAAAAAGCAAACAGAATGTTGGGAATCATTAAGAAAGGGACAGATGAGACAGAAAATACCATATTGCCTCTATATAAATCCAGAGTACATCCACATCTTGAATACTGCATGCAGATGTGATCATCAGATCTCAAAAAAGATATATTGGAATTGGAAAAGGTTCAGAAAAGGGCAACAAAAATAATTAGGGGTATGGAACAGCTTCCATATGAGGGGAGATTAATAAGACTGGGACTTTTCAGCTTGGGAAAGAGACAATTAAGGGGGAATATGCTAGAGGTCTATAAAATCATGACTGGTATGGAGAAAGTAAATAAGGAAGTGTTATTTACTCCTTCTCATAATACAAGACCTAGAGGTCACCAAATGAAATTAATAGGCAGCAGGTTTAAAACAAACTAAAGGAAGTATTTCTTCACACAACACACAGTAAACCTGTGGAACAACTTGTCAGAGGATGTTGTGAAGGCCAAGACTAAACACAGTTCAAAAAAGAACTAGATAAATTCATGGAGGATGGGTCCAACAATGGTTATGAGCCAGGATGGGCAGGGATGGTATCCCTAGCCTCTCTTTGCCAGAAGCTTGGAATGGGCAACATGGGATGGATCACTTGGTGATTGCCTGTTCTGTTCATTCCCTCTGAAGCACCTGGCGTTGTCCACTGTTGGACTAGATGGCATTGGCAACACTAGGCTAGATGGAGGGAAGATGTATCTAATGGGGTCCTGCAACAGGGGGCCAGTCCTGCGTCCAGTACAGTTCAATAGTTTAATTAATTACTTGGATAATGGAGTGGAGAGTATGCTTATAAAATTTACTGCTGACACCAAACTGGAAAAGGTTGCAAGCACTTTGGAGAACAGGACTAGAATTCAAAAGGACCTTCAGAAATTGAAGAATTGGTCTGAAATAAACAAGATGAAATTCAGTAAAGACAAATGCAAAGTCCTACACTTAGTAAGGAAAACTCAAATGCACTATTACAAAATGGGGAATAACAGGATAGCTGGTAGTACTGCTGAAGAGGACTTGGGGGTTGTAGTGGATCACAAATTGTACATAAGTCAGCCAGTGTGATGCAGTTAGGCTAATATCATTCTGGGGTGTATTAAGAGAATGTTGTATGTAAGCTACAGGCGGTAATTGTTCCACTCTATGCAGCACTGGTGAGGCCTCACCTCGAGTACTGTGTCCAATTGTGGGTACCACGTTAAGAAAAGATGTGGACAAATTGGAGAGGATCCAGAAGAGAGCAACAAAAATGATAAAAGGTTTAGAAAACCTGACCTATGAAGAAAGGTTTAAAAAAACTAGGCATGTTTTGTCTTGAGAAAAGAAGAGCCTTCTTTAACAAATTTATGTATAGTCAGTGTTCTATATTGTTTAAAAAATCTCCAAACAAAACACTCCACCGCATACACTTCTCCCCCTGAGGAGAGGATGAGAGAACAAGTGGCATTGTTAATGCACTACTGGAAAGAGCTCAGATAGTACGGTGATGAGTGTGGTATAAGAAACCCTGTAGAATAGATTCGAACAGAACACTGTCTCCTCATCTCCATCACATATCTCTACACACAGCACTGAACAGGTGACGCTTTGCAGAATGCTACTACAGTTAACAGAAAGTATGCCTCTCAAAATAGAAGTTATGTCCTGGGAAACCGTACAAACTTCAACCCGTTGTTTTCAGAATCTGAGACTGCAATCCTATGGTATTTATCAGCTACTTCAATAGAATCAATGGCTCGATATGTTAGTTGTGCTTACATAATATGATTACAACCATTTGAATACCGCTGTTCTGATCATCAACGTGGTAAGTAGCATTGGGGTTCTTCTGGCCCCTTTACTACTCCTACATACCTACAGGGCACCAGTGACCAGGAATGCTTTTTACCACCATCAGCTAGCTAGGAGTACTTTCTGTCAATTGCACCACTAGGCACTGTGTGCCTGCATACTTCAGGATAACAGCAACCATGAAGAAGCTTCAGGTGGCCTCATATCTGGCTGTTCATTTTCTGAGGAAAACAGGTTGACAAGATGACACCAACCTAATGCTGTTCAGTGTGGTGTACTGGCTCACTGGTGTATTGGCTCACTACCTGACATCAGATCCAATATAAGACCCTGAGCCTGTTCTTCAGGGCCCACACTGGACTGAGCCCCATATCTTATGTACTAACTCACTTGACAGCTTTCCATGACCTAGCATGACAGCTGTGGTCATCAGTGATCATTGCCAAGAGTGAGACTCATAGGAGGGGGCGGAGGGGAAATCAGGCCTTCTTGGCAGCTGACTCACAGCTCTGAATCTCCCTTCCCCAAACCATCAGTCTGGAAAAGGGTTCTCTGTATGTTTAAAGTGAGAAGTACAACCCTCCTGTTTTTCAATCATTTTCCCTCAGTAACTGCATAAGAATAGCTCGGTTTCCCTTCCCTGAAGATAGAAGAAGAAAAGGGGAAAAGGAGGTAAAGTGAAAGGACCCAAGAGCCCCTCCAGCAGAGTAAACATGGAAGGGGCAGAGAATACAGTCCCTCAAATTGCTGCTCTGTTAAAGTAACTTTTGTTAGCTCTCAGATACCATGGTGATGGCAGATTAACCAGACAGGGAACATTGGCATCTGTGAAAAGCAGAATAGAAGTGTTTGCCATGAAAACAGAAAGTTAAAGAGTTACAAAATACAGATAAGTTTTAGCTTGTTTTCTGTGTAGTACACATACCACCCAGCCAATACTGTACAATGGCAGAATTTTTTAAATATTTGCTTTTACTATTGCATTCCCATGGATCACATTCTATTAATGACATCCAGAAGGGCGCAGTGGGGCTGCGTGCATGTACAATACATAACGGCAGTATATGGTAAAGGCAATGGGCTAAATTCTTCCCGGATGTAATCATGACCACCAGAGCTGACTTCAATGGCGTTTAGCCTCATGAACTCCACTCCCACAAACCTAAAAAGCATTCTGCCTGTTGGGCTCAGACTGCAGCTTTTCTAAAAGCCGATGGAAGAAAAAGTAAAAAGAGGAACAAACCAAAGCAGGATTGTGAAATGATACAGGCTGCAAAAGCCACTGATTTAAAAACAAATAAATAAAAGTTCAATAGACATATCCACCAGGATAAAGCTCCAAAGTTTAGAGAATTCCCCTGGTTGCTTGGACTGCATATGATTTCAAAAAGGCGTTGTGAAATCCTCCAGCTATTCACTCCAGCTGAGCCTGCTTAATTAGAATTCCTAAGCACTTAGGCATATTTCCTTAACAGCTAATGGCACAAATAATCACTTCAGGAGACAGTGAAATATACAACATTGACTTTATTTCCTTCAGTTTTATAAAAACAGTCATAGCAAGGCTCCCCCACAGTTTTGTGGCTGAATCAAAACCACAGCCCAAAGTTTTAGCAGTCAGACACGCTTGCAAAGTCCCTGCTCCCCAGAACTTCTTCAAGTGAACAGACATCCAAAGACATTTCATGCACCATGGCAATGTTGAATTGGAGCATCATTAATTCCTTAGCAAAAGGCTGTGGGAAGCATATTAAAATGATGGAGAGCTTCATTTATTAATCTGTGATGAAAACCAGGCTTCTGTTGGGGGTTTGGCGGGGGGGGGGCAGGGGGAGGGAGAAGATAGGCTTGTCTGTTTAATGCTTGGCTCAGATTTTTAAAAAAGAAAGAAAGAAAGAAAGAAAGAAAGAAAAAGGCAGCTGAGTGCAGTGCTTCTGGCTGTGTCTTTCTGTATGTTCCCGGTCGCCAGCATTCACAAAGACAGAGTTATGTAATGCTCTCCTATCAGGAATCCGAGTTCAAAAACATTTCATGAAGTCTCATGCTGTTCTTGCCCAAGCAATTGTTTCAGATAATGAAAAGGCTGTATCAGCGCAATTCAGCTGTCACAGTCCTCTGCATGCAACAGCAGCGCTGTGCACTCTTGCTCTCTCGCTCACTCACTGACTCTCTCTCTGTGCCTTATGACAATCTCTGTTCACTCCCTGGGGAAAAAAAATCTCTCTCCCAAACCACTTCACTGGTTCTCTCTGTGGAACAAAAAAAGGACAGGTCCAGGTGTGTTTTTCTTTTTTTATTCTAGTGCTCCTTCTGCTCTTTTGAAATGGGCTCTTCTCTTTGCTAGTTGTTTTTAATGTCCACATTTCTTTGCTGTGTGCCTGAATCTTGATGCACACTGGAAACCAGCAAAAGAAAAGCTGGATGTACAGTGAATAGCACATTCATTGCCAAGAGCATCAAAAAGAGAGAGTTTTCTCATCTCGCTTTCAAATTAAGCTGTTCCCAGAAACATGCTAATTTCCGGTGGAATCATTTGAGGTACATTTTGTAAGCTGTAGCTCTCGAAAGCTTATGCTCAAATAAATTTGTTAGTCTCTAAGGTTCCACAAGTCCTCATTTTCAGAAAGATGCACCACTATTTCATGCAAACAGGGAATTGTGAACCTACTTGTTGAGCATGGAATTTCACATGCAGGGTACTGTGTTACTTTCAAAAGGTGAGACTCAAGATGATAAAAATCAATTAGGTGATTAGGCAAGAGTCTAATTTAGAATACACCTAAATGAGAGTGCAAAAATAAGTGGGTGGAACAAAGACATGGCCATATATTTAAACCTGTATTCAGTATATTAATGCACCTAACTGGGCACCTAATGTTAACCAATATATTTCCACATGCAAATAATTCCAATTTGCCTAAAAGCATTCTAACTGTAATATTTTGTTCCCTCTTTTCTACCAATCAAATTACTGTGAGATTGGTTTGATTTCTAAAGATCTTTTATTGTTCCTTTAAATTTCTTTCTTTAAATTTTACAAAGTTAAAGAAACACAGATGAAATATAAAACATAACACTAATGTAAAACAGTGCAGTTGAACATCCCATCAGATAGCTTGGTCAGCATCAACTTGCCCTAGTAGCTACTATTACAGACAGTAAAGAACAATGCAAATTATTAGTCTTTAACAATATATGTCTGGTATAACACTTGACTCTCATCTATCAGATTTCATTCAACAATCGCAAAATATTTTTCAAGAACTAATTTGTTAGACCTTGCAAAATTCCTGTGAGGTGGATTCATATAGATATACACACACCCATTTTACAGATGAGAAGTCAATGCACAAAGAGGTTGAGTGATTTTCACAAGATCAAGCACCAAGCCAGTGTAAGAGCCAGGATTAGTACCCAAGAGCCATGGCTCCCAGTCCTGTGCTCTAATTATCTGTGTATTGACCCGCTGGCATACACGTTTAGCTAACAAATACCTTATTCTTTAGAATGAGCAATGCAAATTTAGTTTATATCACACTGTCCAAGTAAATATGAAAATGATGACAAATTATCATTGCAAGACTGAGGGCTTTATCCAAAGCCTTTGGAAGTCAACGGAAAGACTCCCAATAGGCTTTGGATCAGACCTGGAGCAAGAAGATCAAGGGAAAATATGTTTTGTATTACAGAAATTTATGTGGTACTTGAACAGTACAGTGATATGACAGATAGATCAGAGAGAGCACCCTGTATAAATTTCAATGGGTTTTTATCATGTTTCATCATATGTATTGAAAAAAATGAAATGAAGAGAGAAAAAGTAAATGTTACTCTGCTAAAAGACATATGGGGTTTTTTTTTAGTATTCTTTCAAAATCGATAAATATCTGTAAGGACTTAAAAAGAAATTAGGAAGGAAAAAACCGGTTAACTTAAGGTAATTATATTTTTCGTTCCAGCATAATTAAAATTAGGCTTTCATTGGCTACTAGTTTCCTTTGTGGATACCAAAGGTGTTTCTTTGAATGAAGGGAAGAAAGGTGTCAGACACCATTTACATTTAGCACAATCCTGAATTCCTTACTCATGCAAAACTCTAATGGACTTTAGTCCCATTAACTCCCAAGCTAACAGTCTCATTCCTTTGAATCACTCTTCATCTGAAAAAAACCTTTGTGCTAATATATAGCACGATATGAAAGATTTTTTTATTATTACTACTACTGAGAATTAAGGAAGGGTAAACTTTAGCCCAAACAACTATCAACACTTTGAATCAGCACCTTCCAGTGGAGGAACTCAAAGGGCTTTACAAACATTCATTAATTCTCGCAACATCTCTGGCAGAGAGAGAGAGAGAGAGAGAGGTATTAATACACTCATTTTACAGATGGGTAAACTGAGGCACAGAAATCTTAGCTCTCTTACCTAAGGAGATACAGCAAGTCAGTGGCAGAACCACCATCAAAACCCAGGTGTTCTGACTTCCTGTCCTAGGATATGAGCAGGAGACCATAATCTGTCAGAAATACCTTTAAAACAAAAATTCAATAGAAAACACACTAAGGCTCTGACCCTGCAAACACTTAAGCATATGTTTAACTTTACTACCATGAGTAGTCCCAAGAGACATCAATAGAGGAAGTGTGGACCACTGGATAGTGCACTGGACTGAGACTCGGGAGACCTGGGTTCTCTGCTCTGCTAATAGCAATAGCTCTTGCTGAGTCTTGGGCAAGTCACTTCTCCAGGACCTCAGTTTCTCCATTTGTAAAAGGGGGATAATCATCCTAATCTCCTTTGTGAAGTGCTTTGAGATCTACTGATAAGAACCACTATATAAGAGCTAGGTGTTAGGCCATAATACTCATACTCAAATCAGTGGCAAAACTCCCATTGACTTCACTAGAGAGAGAAATGTATCCATGACCCTTGCCACTATTTCTCCCTCCCAATTCCTTCTGAAAATCCAGTATAATATGGTTTTCAGAATGTTTAATCCTAACCCAGAGCTCTGAAAAAAATGAATAAAAACCATGGCATGTGCAAGCTTGCTGCTTCATGCAAAAGCACTATGAATGGAACATGTAAGGAGAGCAGCTGGTTCGGAAAGGGAGAGAATGGAAACTCTGAGGGATTTTTATGGCTTAAGGTCATTGAATATCACAGCATAAGCAAAATAAACTATTTATTGCCACCAGATTTATATAATTAGGCTTTCCCCCCCCCTTCACAGTATTAAAGATTGAAATCTTAATGACTCATTCATATTGCATACTCCATTCAAAATTATGCTGATTGCCTCTAAACCTATGCATAGCAATGATTTGTTGAAGATTTTAATAGCAGCACAAGGTGAACTTAAGTGCATGTCTCATATATTAGGGAACATCAACAATATTCCCTTAGTATCAAGCACCTATGCTGGAGTTTAGCAGAATTTCTGGCCAGCTGCATTAACTCTAATAAATATATTAGTTCATGCTTGAAAACTTACATGGCTTCTTGTCTTATCTTGAGTGTCAGACTACAAATGCAATAGTGTTCATAGGCCTGTTTCTAATCTTGCTTCCTCTATTGTAAATCAGAAGTCAATGGAGTTAACTGGTGCAAAATTGGAGTGAGAACATAATCAGGTCCAGCGTGTTTATAAAGAGGTACTGTGAAAAAAAATGAAATTTGACTGACCCAAGATGCTGACATGTAGGTAATCAATTATGACCATAAAAATCAGAACTCAGGTCCCCATCTTGACATGAGATCTTTGTGGTGGACCCCTGTATCCATACCTTGTCCCACTGACTTCAGTGAGGCTCTGCAGTGGTACAGGGATCCTTCATTAACAGTGTACATTGCAAGATTGGGGCCTTATTTATTAGCTAGTTCTTAAAACGTACCCAACATAAAATTATATTTTGTGAAATCAATCACACACTTCAACAAATGCAAATTTTTGTTTCACGGCACATCCATTGTATATGGTGAATTCAGCAGTGCTGGGCAAAATTGGTGACAATCTTTTTGTGAAAAGTTACATGAATAATACAAGTTCATTCTGGCCAACTTTTCATCTCCTAGCATTCTGATTTTTTGTAAACAAATTTTCAGAAGAGACCACACATGACTTTATGACTTGGGGGACTTCAACTACCCAGACATCTGTTGGGAAAATAATACCGAAGTCACAGATTATCCAACAAGTGTTTAGACTGCACTGGCGACAATTTTTTATTTTAGAAGATGGATAAAGCAACTAGGGGAGAGCCTTTTCTAGATTTGATTTTGACAAATAAGGAAGAACTGCTTGAGCGTGGAAAGTGGCAGGCAGCTTTGGTGAAAGTGATCATGAAATGATAGAGTTCATGATTCTAAGGAATGGTAGGAGGGAAAAGAGCAGACTAAAGATAATGGGTTTCAAGAAGGCAGACTTTAACAAACTCAGGGAGTTGGTGGGTAAGATCCCATGGGAAGCAAGTCTAAGTGTAAAAACAGTTCAAGAGAGTAGGCAGTTTTTCAGAGAGACATTATTAAGGGCACAAGAGCAAATTATCCCACTGCTCACGAAAGATAGGAAGGATGGCAAGAAATCACCCTGGCTTAACGAGGGGATCTTCAATGATCTGAAACTCAAAAAAAAAAAAAAGAGGCCTACAAAGGTGGAAATTAGGTCAAATTGCAAAAGATGAATATAAACAAACAACACAAACATGTAGGGACAAAATTAAAAAGAACAAGGCACAAAACGAGATTAAACTAGCTAGAGACATAAAAGGTAACAATGAGAAGCAAGAGGAAGACCAAGGATAGGGTAAGCCCGACACTCAATGAGGTGGAAAAGACAGTAACCGAAAATGTGGAAATGGCAGAAGTGCTAAATGACTTTTTTGTTTCAGTTTTCACTTAACAGATTAGTAACAATTGGACGTCTATATAGTGAACGCCAGTGAAAATGAGATGGGATCTGAGGCTAAAATAGGGAAAGAACAAGTTAAAAATTACTTTGACAAATTAGATGTTTTCAAGTTGCCAGGGCCTGATGAAATATATGCTAGAATACTCAAGGAGCTGAATGAGGACATATCTGAGCCATTAGCAACTATCTTCAAAAACTCATGAAAGATGGGAGAGATTCCAGTGGACTGGAAGAGGGCAAATATAGGGCCAATCTATAAAAAGGGAAATAAGAACAACTCAGGGAATTACAGACCAGTCAGTTTAAATTCAGTACCTGGAAAGATAATGGGGAAAATATTCAAGCAATTTGCAAACACATAGAAAATAATAAGGTGATAAATAACAGTCAGCATGGATTTGTCAAGAACAAATCGTGTCAAACCAACCTGATAGCTTTCTTTGACAGGATCACAAGCCTTATGGATAGGGGGAAAGCGGTAGATGTGGTAGATCATGACTTTAATAAGGCTTTTGATACTGTCTCACATTACATTCTCATAAACAAAATAGGAAAATACAGCCTAGATGGAGCTACTATAACATGGGTGCATAACTGGTTGGAAAACCACTCCCAGAGAGTAGTTATTCATGGAGCACAGTAAAGCTGGAAGGGCATATTGCGTGGGGTCCTGCAGGGATCGATCCTGGGTCTGGTTTTGTTCAATAATTTCATCAGTGGTTTAGGTAACGGCAGAGAGTAACCTTATAAAGCTTATGGATGATACTGAGTTGGGAGAGGTTGCAAGTGCTTTGGAGGATAGGATTAAAATTGAAAATGATCGGGACAAACTGGTCTGAAGTGAACAGGATGAAATTCAATAAGAACAAATGCAAAGTATTCCACTCAGGAGGGAACAATCAGTTTACTCCTGGGAGGAATCTGTCCACTGAGCATGTGCAGAATTCATGTCCTCTGCAAATTTCTTTGCTTCCTCACAGAAAAATGACTTTTTGATGGGGAAGCAACTGCACACATACAAAATGGGAAATGATTACCTAGGAAGGAGTGTTTGGAAAGGGATCTAGGGGTCATATAGTAGAACCTCAGGTTACGAACACCTCAGGAATGGACGTTGTTCATAACGCTGAAATGTTTATAACTCTGAACAAAACATTATGGTTGTTCTTTCAAAAGTTTGCTGCTGAACACTGACTTTGAAACTTTACTATGCAGAAGAAAAATGCTGGGTTCTCTTTATTTTTTTAGTAGTTTACATTTAACACAGTACTCTACTGTGCTTGCCATTTTTATTATTATTTTTGTCTCTGCTGCTGCCTGGTTATGTATTTCCAGTTCCGAATGAGGTATGTGGTTGACTGGTCAGTTCATAACTCTGGTGTTTGTAACCCTGAGGTTCTCTTGTAGTGGATCACAAGCTAAATATGAGTCAACAGAGTAACACTCTTGCAAAAAAGCATCATTCTGGGATATATTAGCAGAAGTGTTGTAAGCAAGACATGAGAAGTAATTCTTCCGCTCTACTCCATGCTGATAAGGCCTCAACTGGAGTATTGTGTCCAGTTCTGGGCGCTGCATTTCAGACAAATGGACAAATTGGAGAAAGTCCAGAGGAGAGCAACAAAAATGATTAAACGTCCAGAAAAAATGACCTTTAAGGAAAGATTGAAAAAATTGGGTTTGTATAGCCTGAAGAAGAGAAGACTGAGGGGGGACATGATAACAATTTTCAAGTACATAAAAGATTGTTACAAGGAAATGGGTGAAAAATTATTCTTGTTAACCTCTGAGGATAGGACAAGAAGCAATGGGCTTAAATTGCAGCAAGGGAGTTTTAGGTGGAACATTAGGAAAAACTTCCTAACTGTAAGAGTAGTTAAGTACTGGAACAAATTGCCTAGGGGGGTTGTGGAACCTCTGTTGTTGGAGGTGTTTCCGTTCAGGTTAGACAAATACATATCAGGAATGGTCTAGTTATTATGTAGTCCTGCCGTGAGTGCAGGGGACTGGACTAGATGACCTCTCAAGGTTCCTTCCAGTCCTATGATTCTATGATTTTCATCAAGATGTGAAAAATTCAAAATCACATTTTCCACATGAAATTTTAGTTTTAGATTTTGAGAAGGAAGAAAAATTTAGTGAAATTTCTACTATTTCATAGTACTTTCTACATATTTGAATTGTATCAGAATAAACATTCACAACTGTTTCGCATAGCTCCAGTATTCACTATCCAAACCAACTACATTTATTCTGTGTAAATTGACAATGGAGTATAGCATCTATATAGAATGGGTACAGTGTAAATATAAAAATACAGGGTTTGTTCATATTAACCTAATTATATTTTTAGTTAAACATATCCATGTTTCTGAGAAATATATCTCAAAAAGTGCTTCATTTTAACCAACTTGTATTTTTTATTCTCTTATCAAAACAAACTGTGCTTTACCATATATACTATAGCATTACTGCACTTTGAACATTATTCTTAGAAGTAAAATTCTTGTATTGTGGGTACCTAAAATTTTACCCATTCTCTATTCAAAGTCCAGTGAAGTCAATATGGCCCTGATTTCAATGGGCATTAGGTGCTTAATTACCGTAGAGTATCTTAGCATAGGAGTCTATCCATTGACTTTGCATCAGGCCCTTTGAGATCTATCACACCTGATCTTCATCCACTCGTGAGAAACAGCATGAGAAAGAATTTTCCATCAGTAATAACATTAATTACAAAAGGTCCTATGAAATAATGACTGTTGAAAATCCATTGTTTGGCATCGTTACAACGTTTATTTTGGAAATCAATTTTTTTCCTTCGTTGAAGAAGTCTAATATTGGAGAAATTCAAAAAATAGGATGTGAACTAAATAATAAATGGGACAAAGCAGTCTATCTATACTTTGACAGAATCATGCATAATGAATCATATCTATTCTGAATAAGTATTTGTTTGGGGCATTTTTTCTGATTTGTCAGATGCATTCATATTGTGAAACATCGTATTAGGAGACATGATTAGCAGTGAAAGAAAGACCATTTAGATTTATTATTATTATTTTTAATTTTCAACAATAGGGACCTTTATGCCTTCCAGTGGGTTTGTTCCATGTCCTTCCACCCGCTCCCCTGCCTACTGATGATTCCACTATTGTGGCATCTGAGGCACTTACCCAGTCAGAAAAAAACATGAAAATGAACTCCAACTGAATAAATGTACATCCTTTGTGAATTCACAGTTTAGGATGATGACCCAGGGGTTGACAAACACCCTGGACATTTTGATGCAAGATGCAGAAATGTACAGGTGGTATCAGTCTCACAGAGTTTATTGCCTTTTTAGATGATCTCGTGATCAAAAGTGGAGAAGGACAAGCACTGCCTGATGAAAGGTCTTGAAACAACCATCTAGCCAGTGGCTAAAATTGCTCCCTTTAGTATTCAAACTATTTTAATAATCTATAGGGAAGACATGTGAGCTCAGAAAACAGGGTGAGGACTGGTAGAAATAAAACAGCTGTTTTAGGTTTTGTACACACTTGTCTTTTCCCCACTGTTAGCACCAATAGCTATGCTAGACAAGATACCCCTGGCCACCACCCTTTTTACTATAAATATTGTTTAGACCTGCTTTGAGAAGGGTTACAACATGGTGGTAAAAACACCAGTGGCCATTAGAGCCCTCTCTCCATTAGCACTCCTGCTGTTGCTACCACCAGTGAATCTAAATTGGTGGTAACAACAGTGCGAAATTTTGGGAAGGAAAAGGCTACTGTAGACAGGGCACAGAGGAGTGTCCAATGCCTTGAAAGTTGCTGGCTACTCCTCACTGGTGTTTGTTCCTGAGTACACCACTGAGTATTCATAGACTGAAAAGCTACTGAATGACAAACATTGCAGGCCATTGGATAGCGTGGTGCAGGTCTTAATTAGAGTACTTTTCAGCATGTTATCATTTCATCTTCAAGATGAAGAAGGAAGCAGCTGGTGCCACAGCTCAGACTGTAGAGCACATTCTAGTATGAGTTCCAATTAAGAAAGGCATGTCACACACCATTATGAGCCCTTACTGTTCATTGCAGAGTGGTGCTCCATGGAGACTGTCAGTGTTGGCAAATGCAAGGTTATATACACTGGAAGGAATTATTTGAACTTGTTTTCCAGATATCTGGACTAAAAACTAGCTAAAAGGATGGGCGTGGAAGGCTACTATCCAGTCAGGAATCAGTGTTAGATCTAGCTTTATTTAATATTTTCATAGATGATCTGGAAGGAGTGAAAATTACACTAATGCATTTCTCAGGTGTTGTTAAATGAAGAGTTGCAACCACAAAGGGGCACCGAAAGATTAAAAAGGTGGGCAAACACACAACGAAATGATAATCACCTTGGAAAAATCTGGGGTGGAAAAAGAATCCAATGCATATCCTCATGACGAGCAGTAATGCTGAAGAAGACCTAGGAGTGGTAGTGGCAAATCAGATGTATTTGCAATGTGACATGGCTGTAATGAAGGGCAATGCAATTTTCATTTGCCCACATACAGGCATCTTGACATGATGCAGAGATGTTAAGAGGGATGGTCCACTTTGATACAATTCTAGTATGTCCTTACATGGAATGTTGTATTCAGTTCTGGGTATCACATTACTAGAACAACAGGAGAAAACTGAAGAAGTCCAGGAGCTGGTGGAAACAACTTATGATAGCTTTAAAAAAAATAAAATATATCGATATAGCTTTGACTGAGAGCTGTCAAAGGAAGAATATAATAACAGTTTGGTAATATTTGCAATGTGGACAGGAATCAATTAGGATAGTATACGTGGAAAATTGATGCTGAGTATCAGGAAAATCTTCCCACCGGATGTACTGGGCTGTGGAATAGCCTCCCAAGGAATGTAAAGGAATCCCCAGCTCACAGAACTTTTGAAACTAGATTGGACAAAACACTGTAAAATATTCCATAGAGAACAACCAGGTATTGGCAGGCTGAGAGACTGCACAATCTATTAGGTGTGTTCTGTAATTGATTTCTGAGATTCTATCCTCCATTAGAGTTAGCTGGATGGTACAACATTGGACTGACACAAGGTAGAAGCTGGGAGGTGAGGGGGGGTAATTAAGTGATACCTCACACGAAAATGAAGGTTGTCATGGAAAACTTTATTTCTTCTGTTACTGAATCCTATGAGGGTCTAGTCACCAAAGAACAATAAAGCTCAGAAAAGTTTCTGAATTCTACGCAGGCTGTAGAGTTAGCACAAGGCCCCCTCCAATGAAGTTGCATTATCAGGCATCGCGTAGTTTCTTTGGCCAGGCGGGAAAACGAAAGATTTTCCACATGGCAATTTGTCTTCTTTCCACCTTGAATTCAGTTTCTATTTGTTTGCAATTGTTATGTATCAAGGCCCAGGTAAGAATTAGCCCAATGTTCATTTTCCCCCTGTATCCTAGACGAGCACAGCATTAAGAAATACAATAACTGAAATGATCTAGAAATAACAGTAGGATGTTAGGTCTCCACTACAGTCATGTCATTTAATAGCTACTGTAGAATAACTGCACTTGAAGAACTGGCTTGCTCAGTCTAAATCCCTCTGTGTTATAATGTATTTGTTGGTACAACAAAAAATATCACATCGCCTACTTTGCCCATTACATTATTTGCTAGATAATAAGTATTCTTCAGTCCATCTCTACTGCTTTTTGCAGTTAGTAGTATTAATGTTCACTTGCAGAATTCTCTAATCATTGAAGAGGAAGAAAATAATTATTCTAACTGCCGAATGGTTTTACTTTCCCAAAGTAATTGACCTTCTTTCTTTTTGGAAAAAAACAAAAACAAAAAAACACTTTTCCCCTGCCTTCTCACCCTCCCACTGCTTGCTGGCAACCTTTAGAAAGAGAACTGTGTGCACATTTTTTGTGCAATGAGAGCAGTGCAGTGACAAAACTGATCTCAGACTTTCCAGATGTAATATCTGAATCCTTAAAGTTACATGTAGGTGGTGCTTACGACAATGTTAAATTAGACTTTAGCTTCCAGTAAAGGACTGTGACAATAGTAAGGCAGGAAGGACAGCTTGCAATGCAAAAATGTTTGAGTGGTGGGTGAGTATTAATATCAAATAGATTGGTTCTTTGGACCAAGATTAACAAAAAACAAACAAACAAACAAAAGCAGCCATCAGGAGGCTCCTAAATTCCTGTTCAGGCATCTGCCTGATTTTCAGAAAATCACAAAAATTGGAACACCCAGAATCACTAGTCACTTTTGAAAAGCCTGACCACTGGGTTCTGTTTCTCAGTATTGGTTTACACGGTGGTGAGCCTGCTTGCTATACCAAAAATTACTAATATTTATCTACAGAAGGTCAGTTTCACACACACACATTGACTACATGCATATGCATAGTGATTACATATGGTTCCAAAAGAATGACTTGTGCATGCATACAATGAATACTAGCAGGGAGAAAGGTGGCACAGGACTGGGAACCAGGAGATCTTGGTTCTAATTCCAGCTCTGCCACTGACTCCCTGTGTGACCTTGGATGTGTTATTTAACCTGTGTTCATAGTCAGTGGCACAGGTTCATAGTCCCATCCTGCCGTGGCACAGGTGCATACAAATGAAATAATGAGGGGGAAAGTTATTCATGCTTTTTAAAACCTCAAAATAGGTTTGGTTCATTTTGTTACAGTTTTGGACAAAGATTTGGTAGGTTCTTATTTTATCTGAACTGGCTCAGCCAACTCTTCAGAGGAGTTAAACATGGGCATGGGGGAAACAAGATTTTCCCATCCTGACTCTAAAGGCTATAGCTTAAGTGCGTTATGTAGGACCAGACCCAAAGCTCTTAGGGTACTTTAGGAGCAGCTCCAATTTATGTCACTTAGCTGCGTTCTCTGTTGTACAATATGCTGGTTGTGAAGTGGTGTAGCACAGGGAGGCTGATCCCTGCCCCTAGTGCCTCATCTCCTCCTCCTCCCCCCCCCACGCGCCCTCCCTTGCAGTTGGCAAAGGACCCAGCTACATCACTTTATGCCGGAAAGTTCCCCTGCATCAGACAAATTCTCAGCTCTCTAATTAGTGCCAGATTCCACCACTTTGCACCTCCCGCAATGCACAGTGGCCAGAGCTGGAGGAGAGAATCTGCACCACAATCTCTGCCCTAGGGTGCTCACAAACAAAGTGGACTAATGCTCTAATTCGCATGTTTCTGGTGATGGAAGCTTGAATTACAAGAGTTATTCCACTTGTGCCCAGGTTGCTAGATTAACAAAAATAATGAGTTAATGAATCCATTATTTTTTTCACAGCATAGCAGACAGACAGACAGATTGCTGGTAATTGACTTATGTCTGCCACCAATAGAGTGTTGTGATTTAATATGTACATCTGCTACGCAGAGAATGCCTCTCCTGCAGAATGTTCATATCAAATAACTACCACACTGGATAAGATGTGTTCCTATCATGGGGATTTCCAGAGTGATTGTATAAATATTTTTTCCTGCCTCAGAGATGTTGTGGGAACAACACAAAAGGATTTGCATCCCTCCAAATATGCATTAACTCATTTCCTAAAATGTTTATAGTCTATATTTTAAAAAAAAATTAATTGAGCAAAGTACAAGGTGTTTTTATATATCATTATTCACACACAGCACTGCAAGATGCTGATGCTAAGAAGGAATACGTTAAGCTCATTTTGATCACATTCCACCCTATTCACATCTGAGACTGACAAGAATTTCCAAAGTACAATATTTCATATTTATCCTTTCCCCTAACCCATCCCTCCCCCCCCCCCGACCCAAACACAAGGACTCCCTCCGCCCCGATGGAAAATGCCTATATGAATAAAAGTGCCTTGGAACAGCTCTTTATTGGCAGCTGTATAACATTATGGACTCATTATCTACTTTGCAAGAGCTGGAATTAAAGTGCATTAAGAAATGAAGAAAAATGTTATCACATATCACACTGGGACAGACAGCTTTAGAAAAGCCTCAGCAGTAAAGGAAGAAACCATTTGCTTTTCTCCTGTACCATTAGTATCATCAGACTGATCGCTAATTGTAAGGGTGAAGCACTAAAGACATCTATTCAAGTAAGTGCTGGCCAAAAACAAAAACAAAACAAAAAAAAACCCCTGTACTTTTTCATTCATCAAAGCACAAGTACTTTCAAAAGTAGCCTAGTAACACAGAAAGGACCTGAAAATCCTCAAAGTCCAGCCACCTATGGAGTGATCATGTGAAAAAATGTCAAAGAATCACTTTTGTAAATGCTAAAGACAACTGCTACTGAGTGGTAAATACAAAATACTGTTTAATTGCAATTTTCAAAAATTCTTCCTGCTTTCAGTCATTATAAGTCTGCACCTCTGATGGAAATGGGAATTCTTTCAGTTTCAAGCCTGTACTCTCCTTTCATTGCAATGAGGACCTAATTCAGAGCTTTAAACTGTGTTCTGCAATGCATAATTAATCTGGCTTCATAGAGACCTGGACAAAAGACCCCATTCAGTCTTTAGCTCCTTCCCCCTGAGATCTTGTTATTTCTAAAAACTCCTGCCAGCTGGGCTGGAGGGAAATCTCAGCACTGTGGGAGAATGAACAAACTGTAGTCCTCTGAGGGATTTGAAGTAACTATCTGAATAAATTGGATTAGAAAGTAAGTAAGGGGAGGAGAGGGAAAGCTCATTCTGAAGTCGATAAAGCTCATCAAAACTTTGTAGAAGATTTTCATATGGCAACTGAAAGAAACTATGCAAGTTCCTGTAACAAAACGAAGGAAGCATTTTAAAACTTTAAGTGAGTCAGTATGTTGAAGAATGTTAGCAAGGATTATTGTTAGTATTTCAGAAAACCTGTTGTGTCTACCTTTGGGTTTTGGCATTGCAATTTTTGTATCAAAACCTGGTCTGCTTTCCAAACCATAATTCTTATCATTTCGTGCCAGGGATTTGATAAATATCTCTCCTGCTTGAATCTAAAATGTAAGGAGTAAGTTTTTAAAAGTTGTGCTAAGTGCATTGCAATTAAAACCTCTTACCCAAAACAACCTCAGATACCCAGGGAAAAACAAAATTCAGTCATGTTAAGAGCCAGCATCCTGCTTTTCTTACCCAGAAGCTCATTTGCGACAGTCCATTAGTGATGCTGCCCAGATCACTTGGCCTCCTCTTGTACACTTCACCATAGTTTGGGCATGCACCGGCATGCGCCTGAATATTGCTCAATTTACCATCAGACTTTTTAGAACACTCAAGCTGGGTCTACACTAAAAATGTAGGTTGACCCAGCTACATTGCTCAAGGGTGTGAAAAATCCACACCCCTGAGTGGCATAGTTAAGGCAACCTAACCCCTGGTGTACACCACGCTGGGTTGACAGAAGATTTTTTTCCGTTGACCTAGCTACTGCCTCTAGGGGAGGTGGATTACCTACACCAATGAGAGAACCCCCTGTCAGTGCAGCTAGTGTTTACACAGAAGCGCTACAGCTGTAGCATTTCAAATACAGACAAGCCCACACTGAAAAAGAATTACAGTTCTATTGGGAAGGTGGGTGGCTCACTGAGGTGTTACTACTTCTAATTCCTTCCCATTCCCCCATGCTGCTCCTGCCCCACAAACATAAAACTCGCTGTTCAGACTTCAAAATCTCTGAGCCAAATTCTGCCCAGTCACACTTGTGTAACCCCTCCGAAGACAAATGAAGTTGCTGAGCACAGAATTTGGCCATCTAATTTCAGAAATATTTAAGAAAAAAAGCTCTGTTCTCCATAATCATAATTTTCTATATTTGGTATGCTGCGTAGAATGCGAAGTGTGTCATTGTGACAGCAACAAAAGGAAAAAGACAAGCTTATTGGATTTTACCTTCTACAGAGAAGAAATGAAATAAACATGTATGGTAGGGCCAGTCCCCTTTCGGGCAATGCTCCCATGGACATCATCAGAATTGTAAAATACAAAAGCTGTAATAAAAACTGGATAACTGGTTCTCTCTCCTTCCTTCTCTTTTCTGTCTCTGATATACACCATGAAGCAGAGGGAGGTAAAATTCCACAGGGAAGCACAGCTGTTCAGATTCATTCTTTCTGAACTTGCCTCCAGGATGAAGGACATTTTCAAGGACACAGTTAGAAGCACCCAATTCTCTGCATAAAGCCTATGCAAGTCTTCCCAAAATTAAGTCTCTAGGGACCCATACACTTCCATGATGTAAAAACTGGGTGTAGCAGTTTTCAGTGCTCTGTCTCCTAGTGAGGAACTGAGCGTGCAATATGAATAGTATACCCTTTTGATTTTATAAAAATTGCTTTTAAAAAAGGGCATAAAAATTTACAACTATTTACAAATACTTGTCAAGACAATGCTAACTGGATAGCCAATTTTCAAATTGTGTTGTTACAGTTTGTGTTTAATAATGGAAAATAACATAACTAATTATTATCATTAGGCCATTATCAGAATAGATGCCATAGAATCGATATTTTTTAAAGGCTCCAAAGGCGATCCTGGCACTTATGGACCAGTAAGCCTAACTTCAGTAGCAGGTACATTGGTTGAGGGTGTGAAAAAACATGTGAAGAAGGGTAAAGCAGTCAATATGGTATACTTGGACTTTCAGAAAGCCTTTGGCAAGGTCCCCCACCAAGGGCTCTTAAGCAAAGTAATCAGGCACGGGATAAGAGGGAAGGACCTCTCATGGATCAATAACTGGTTAAAAGACAGGGGGGAAAGGGTAGGAATAAATGGATAGCTTTCAGAGTGGAGAGAGGTAAATAGCAGGATCCCCCAAGGATCTGTACTGGGACCCAGTGCTCTTCATTGTATTCAGAAATGATCTAGAAAAGAGGGTAAACAGTGAGCTGTCAAAGTTTGCAGATGATAACAAAACTGCTCAAGATAGTTAAGTCCAAAGCTGACTGCAAAGAGTTACAAAGGGATCTCACAAAACTGGGTGAATGGGCAAGAAAATGGCAGATGAAATTCAACGTTGGTGAATTCAAAATAATTCACCCTGGGAAACACAATCCAAACCATACGTACAAAATGATTGGGTCCAAAGTAGCTGTTTCCACTCAAGAAAGAGATCGTACAGTCACTGCGAATAGTTATCTGAAAACATCTGCGCAGTGTGCAGTGGCTGTCAAAAAAAAAAAACCCTAAGAGACGGTTCGGAACCAGTAGGAAAGGGACAGACAATAAGACAGAAAATATCATAATGTCACTATATAAATCCATGGTATGCCCACACCTTGAATACTGCATTCAGTTCTGGTCACCCCATCTCAAAAAAGATATATTAGAATTGGAAAAAGTACAAAGAAGGCCAACAAAAATGATTGGGGTATGGAACAGCTTCAATGTGAGGAGCGATTAAAAAAACAGACTGTTCAGCTTAGAAAAATAGACGACTAAGGGGGGATATGATAGAGGTCTATAAAATCATGAATAGTGTGAATAAATTGAATAAGGATACTGTTATTTACCTCCTCACATCACACAAGAACCAGGGGTCACCCAATAAAATTAACAGGCAGTGGGTTTAAAACAAACATAACGAAGTATTTCTTCGCACAATGCATATAGTCAACCTGTGGAACTCATTGCCAGGGAATGTTGTGAAAGCCAAAAGTAAACCTGAGTTCAAAAAAGAATTAGACAATTTACTGGAGGATATGTCCCTCAGTGGTTATCAGCCAAGATGGTCAGGAACGCAACACCAAGCTCTGTGTGTTCCTAAGCCTCTGACTGCCAGAAGCTGAGACTGGATGACTGGATGACACTGGCCACTGTCGGAAGACAGGCTACTAGGCTAGGTGGACCATTGGTCTACCAAATATGGCTGTTCTTATGTAATAATGCAGCTGTTTTATATTTTTCATGCTTGCAAATTAATCAGACTTTGAGGGAGAAAACCCCCAAAATTTAATAGACTCTTGCATATCAGTGGAACTCTTTCAGGCAAAAATATGTTATTTCTTTGTACACCTTTAAAGTTACATGTAGATAATAGTTCACATGCTGCACAAACATGAAAGTGTTTATTATATAAAATGCATTCAATAAAGTATCACTTCACACTCATCCTTTATTTTCAGAAGCATGGGAAAAAGTCATGTCAATGCCACCTGGCCTTCTTTCCCAACCAGCATAATATGGAGCAAGGGCAATGTGTTGTAACTAAAGGTCGTACTCTCATCTCAGTCCCTGGACTCTTAATGCATGTTGAGGTACCACATTTGCAATTTTGACCTCAAGCAGTAACCCAACGGGTTTCTAAAATAAACTTCAGTGACCCTGCTGCCCTTTCTCAAGGGCACACTGAAAGAGTGCATTGCCCACCTAACCAAAAGGTGAGAAGGAAGACACCTGAATTAATGTATTCTGAATGATGTTAATGCATGAGGACAGAGTTACTTGTACAGCTTCTGAGGTCCCCTACTGAGTATTAAAAAAAAAAAAAATGGATCCCAAAGCAGGAGCTGATTCACTTGAGCTCAAGAAGAATCTCCATTGTCCATCAGTAATAGTAACAGTAGCAGCCACACTAAACTCTTACTCTCTTTATTTCTAGGCCTCCGGCTACCTGAGAGTGAAATCAGGGCTTGGACTCTGCCAGGAGGTGCAGGACAGAAGAAAGAGGAAAGTAGGCAAAAGGCAGATATAAACCACATTTTCAACCTCTGGATTCTGGGCTGCTCTTGGGGCCGGTGGGGTCTCCAACATAAATTAAAACATATGGCAGCCTTCCAAGGATGCCTATAGGTTATCCATCAGTCCATAGCAGCTCATAATCTCCTGTGTAGTTCTGCACACTATGGCTCCACCCACTCCAACCCCATCAGTCTACTCTGGCATGCCCCTGCATTAGGGATTGTGTGGGGGAGACCAATGTAGGGATGCGGGGAACTTCTTTCCTGGAACCTAACAGCCCCTGTATGCTCTCATAGCAGTCTATAGGTACTGGAGCAGAATGAAAAAATTTACCAAAATGTATCAACTACTTGATTTTTGTGACAACAGCAACAACAAAAAAGAAGAGTTTTTTTTCCTTTTCATGCTGTCCTATGATGAACTCAATTGAAGTTTGAGGTTTTGTAGGCTTTAGTCCACTTGTGTTTAAAACGAAGAACTGCTTTTCCCCTGCAGTACTTCATTACTTCCAGCAACGACCATAAAATGCAAAAGAACAAATGATGGACACAAAACTAGGTTAAAAGTAGATGTAACCCTTCTGCCAGGTGCAGCCAGCAGCAACAAGGGCCGGGTTCAGTATCTAGGGGTTCCTTTTCAAACAACACAACACAAAACCAGCTTGAGCCCCCACCCAGTGACCTGGGACAATTACACACCACCCCCTGGGTGCCTTTAAGAGGCAATACTTCCCCTCTCACAAGCACAGAGTCTGAGTGTAGCAAAAACTTTTAATAAAAGGAGGGAATTAACTCAGCATTAATTTGGGAAAACACCACAACTAGGGTTCATAAACACAAACCATGAGCAAAAGTACCACCCCCAGGTAAGTTGGGCACTGTCCTTTTCCTCTCAGGTTCTCAAGTCCAGCAATCCAAAAGTCCGTTTAATGTGCCCGTCCCTTCTCTGCACCCCACTCACAGTTGCTGTTCTTGGCTAGTGCAGCCCCGGGGGTTCGTCCGAGCCCCAGAGGTTCATCCGCAGAATTTACCTCCCACCCTGTGTGGAGGTGGGGCGGAAGTAAGGAGGCACCTTACATGCTCCACTGCTCAGGCACTCACTCCTTGCCCCAACGGCCAATTGCCGCGCCTCTGTGAGGCTCTGCTCTGGCCCTCTCCACTAGCTGCCCTGCTGGCCACTTGCTGTGCCTCTCCACCAGCCACCCTGCTGGCTGCTTGCTCCACCAGCTGTCCACTCGCCAAGATGTCTTCAGGGCCCCCCACACACTTAACACAGCTCTCAGTGATTTCAGCTGCTAGTGGGGGAGCCTCACTGCTAGTGCACACTGGGCATACTCTTGCAATAGAGACTCTGTCCCAAAGTAGGTCTAATACATAGACCTAGGTATCAGTGATTTCGCTCTGCAGCATGTAACAAGACTCTCAGTTGAATTTAAATTAGCTCTTTTATTATATCATGGAAAGAGAAAGGTGTCTAGGACCCTTAAACAAGGCCCATATCACCAGATACAAATACCTATCCCCACACTCTCTCAACTCATTGAGTTTTGGAACCCATGTCCTCTGCCTAGTGAGTGCCATTCAGTTGAGGGTGAGTCCCTCCATTGGGGTATGCCAGGTACAGTTCTGCTGTCCTCGGTTCACACAACAAGAATAATAACACTTTATTACTCCTGCTCCAATAACAAAGAGACTGGGGATCTGACACCAGCCACAAGTGATCATTTGGGCAAGCAATCCCATCACGCTGAGCACCGAGGCAGGGTGGGTGTGTCCATGCAAACGAAATCAGCTTCTGAAGTCTTTTTCCACAGCTCACCACTAGATGTCAGGGGAGAGCTCATTCAGACCCTGCATACATAAATAATATGGATATAAAAATAAATTTGCCTACCTCTGAACTGTAATACTCAGCACTAGAAATGTAAGTGTCTGGATGACATCTATTTCTTAGTGTTTTCCATACACAGACCTCAAAGTTCTTTACTATCGTTATTCCCTTTTTATAAATGAGGAAACAGAGGCAGAGAGGGGAAAGATACACAACAGGCTAGTCGCACAGCCAGAACTAGAACCCTGGGCTCCCAAATCCCCATTCAGCACCTCGTCTGCTGGGCCACGGTCTTGCCTACTGTGCTTGATGGGAGCTGGCATTTTTCATAATCTGGGCCCTTGCCTTTTCTTGACTCCTAGCCAAACATTTTGAACATTCATCTTAGGTCGGATGCATGCTGTATCTTACAAAGTCTGTATTCTACCAGGTGGATTACAGAGGAAGATCAAGGCAAAAGTAACAGCTCATTTTACTAAAGGATTTGACTTACCCATTGAAAAAATATTAACTCCGTTTTTGACCAGTTTATTTTAACTGGATATTAAGAAGTCACTTCAACCTGCAAAAATTCAATGGATATGGAAGTACCATATGACTTGTAGACTCACTTCACGCTCTAAACATCAAAAAGTAACCCTGCTCCTTTCAGTCAACAACCTCTTGTCTCTTTATGGTTCAGCACATCTGATACTTGCTCAAGATCCACTTACTGCCTGATAGAATAGGTACAGGCCAATCACCGTCCTTCCCTAATGTCCACTCCACATTCAGAAAGTACACACAGAGTATAATTTTTGAGCCTGCTCCCTTCCCTTTGTCCCTCTTCTGCGGGGCTTCTGTAAATCAAACTCAAGATTTTTCAGACTCAAAAGTGCCCAAGAGACCTCCAAGATCATATTTTAAACTGTAGGTCCAGTTCTCTGACTTACACCAGTGTTACTCCACTGTCTTCAATGGACTCATTCCAGATTTACACTGAAGAAAGTGGAAGAAAAAATCAGGCCCTTATACTTTCCAAAGTAGGCACAAATTCTGCCATACAGAACTATCCAGTAATTTTATAAACGAATTTTCTATGAGATTTCCAAAAATTCCACAGTACGGAATGAAGACACAGAAGTATTCTAAAACTGGTCTGGTTATCCAAAAACCACCCTGCACAGCTCACCACCTAACATATACTGTCTGCAGGGCTGGATTAATGCAGGGGCTTTAAGGGATGCAGCCCAGGGCCTCGGGCGAAGCAGGGCCCCGCAGGTGCCGCGGGCCGGACACCAGCCCCTGAGCCTCGACGCCCCACCCCCCAGGGCTGGAGCCACGAACGTCGGCTCGCCAATGTGCCCCTGTGGCCCCTAGGTGAGGTGCATCCAGGGAATCTCTGCACGCTGCCCCCGCCTCAGCACCAGCTCCGCAGCTCCCATTGGCTGGGTACTGCGGCCAAGGGGAGCTGTGGGAGCAGCGCCTGCAGGCACAAGCAGAGTGTCCCACGCAGAGCAGCCTGGCCCCTCTGCCTAGGGGCCGGACATGCTGGCCACCTCGGGGAGCAGAGCAGTGCGGAGCCAGGGCAGGCAGGGATCCTGCCTTAATTCTGCTGCACCGCCGACCAGTAGCCACTCGAGATAAGCACCTCCCGGCTGGACCCTGCACCCCACACCCCCTCCTGCACCCCCACCCCCTGTCCCATCCCTGGCCCCACACCAGAGCCAACCCTTCCCCCCCCAGCTGGAGCTGCACCTCCTCCCACACCCCAATCCCCTGCCCCAGCCCTGGGCCCACTCCCCCACTTCAAACCCCCCACAAAATCTAATAGCCCCAGGCCAACAGGAGAGTTAATCCGGCCCTGACTATCTGTTGCTGCACTTTGTTTCAAAATGTGTCCCCCATAAGCTACAAACTGCATGAGCTCATATAGACCATCTGTTCCTAATCTAAACCATTGAAAAATAATAGCTTACCAAAGTTTGAGCCTAGGAAAGGAAGTTACTCAATGTTTTCAAGCAAGTCTAAATTAGGCATCAAAAAACCAAGATGTTGCCTAATAAAATAGGAAAATTAATGTGAGGCTCTCACTCAGCTATGTTTAATTGTGCATACAAAATAACTCCAGGATGTAGAACTGCTAACTTCAAAGTTTTGATTTATTGTGCCTTTTAATCATGCTGAAATCTGTGGTTTATATATTCATGCATTAAAACCTAAAGTAAAGCTAAGGATAAAGAGCTACAGAAAAAAATTAGAGGCATAAGTGTAATATTGGCCCAAAGCCTCTATGGTTCTTGTACTTGTAAACTGGTTCTTGTTATTTTTACAAGCATGTTCTTGTCCAGTACTAAGGCAATGTCAATTATATCCAGAGGAAAATGTCTCAGCTTGTCAACTTCACTGACAATGACATTGGGAGCCAGGTGACACAGCAAGGGTAGGGAAAGCTATTTTGTGTTCCATAAAAGTTAAAACTTGCAGGGTTTGTTTGTTTGTTTAAACTAAGCTTAAGATAAAATATTTTCCACACAGAGATAGAGGAGATGGAATCGGATGGATCAGATCCTCTGTCCACAAAACATTACATTAGAATGCCTTCTGTTGAAAAGTAGCAGCATCAACGATATAGTTTAACAACTTTACTAATGCTATAAACAGAAAACAAAGTGAGCTCAGACAGCTTTTGTCAACTGATATATCTCAGTGATTGAATTGGGAGGAAGAGAAGTAGCAGCATTCTTCTTAAATAAGCAATAGTATGTTCCTGTTTTATCTCAACACTTGGAGCCAATTTATGGCCCAAATCCTTCTTCCCATACCTAAAACGCCTACCGGTATGTCATCTTCACTAATAGAATGCACTAAAATGGCCCCAATTCCTTTCCCAATTGTCCTTTCACTTTCTATCACTTCTGCTGTTGCTGGGAGAGAAGTCAGAGATCATTACCAGAGCCAAGTACTTGAGCTATGGAAATCTGATATTTAAGCATGCCTGGTGTTTGCGTATTTATATGAGTGTCACAGGGTGGCTTTCCCTTGAGGGCTTGGGGCTAGCCAACCCTAATTATGAAGGAGGCGTACATGGGCTGGATCAGGTAATTCACTATACAAGGCAGCAGCTGTTTGAAGTAAAGGCAGAGTAGAGGACACTGAAAGAATTAAAAAAGGGTTCTGCAGGGAAGACCCTGCTACACCAGAGGGTTTGAGAACCAGAGGCTCCAACTAGGGGCTTAGGAGTGGCCTACAAAAGCTGCAAAGGCCCCAGACAGGCCTGGGAGTAGGGTGTGGCTGACAAGAGGAGGACACCTGGCCAGAGAACTGTGCTCCAACAGAGAGGGCGGGGACTGGTGGCTTTGAGTGGAACATATTGTGACGGAGGAAGAGCTCTGGGTGTGGCACAAGAACCAGGGCTGAGTCGGAATGTTTATATGTTCTGATTATGGATTTTATTTTGGGGACCCTAAGGACTGTTTGAAACATTTCTGTTATTAAACCAGCCATGGGTGTGTAAGGTTTATTTGTTTATGTTCACCATTTTGTTGAATTGCCATCTTGGATTCATCCAAGTTGTTGTTTGGACTCCATTTTGAGTGTCCTTGTTAGAACTTTGGCACCTTTTTCTCCAAACAGCGAGAAGAAGGGGGGGGAGGGGCATGTGACTAGACTGTATAGCCACTTTGCCCAGTACAGGGTGCTGTCCGTCTGAGAGGCAGCCCGTGTCCCGTTTATTTGCGCGCACGTCGTGAGTCAAGATCCATCACTGTTACTTACCTGGAAGACCATCTCCTGTATCCAGATCTGTGTTCCTCCTGTGTCCCACCGGAGTACAGCTGAAAGTCCAGATTCGACTGGTAGCTGTGACAGATCTGAGACATGTCCAGCAGTTTGCTCGTCTTCATCTGTGCGCCAGAAGTTATCTACCTGCAAGTAAAGTTGTGCTAGTATGCCCATGGCTTGTTAAGGGTTTATAGTGGGACTTTGGCTTCATTGTCCGTGGGAACAAACCTACAAGCTGTTTTACTATTTTCCTGTCATACTGTTAAAGTTCCCTTCAATCTGTTTGCCTTGTTTGTCAAATAAACCGCTTTTTTGTTTGCAGCTTAACACTGAGTCAGTATTACATACCTGCGATCAAGGTGGTAGAGATACTGTTCCTGAGGCCAGAATACAGCAATTCATTCAGTTAAATTTCCCTTGATAACAGGTGGGGGTGCTGTTAGCCACAAGAGAGACTATCTGGAGTGCTTAAGGGACCTGCAAGAGGGAGCTTCCAGAGGCAAGTGACCACAAGAGGATGCTCGGGACATAGCAATCCTGCCACAATGAGGTATTGAATATACTAAGGCCATGTCTACACTTACCAGGGATCGACGCTGCTGTGATCGATGCAGCTGAGGTTGATTTAATAGGTCTAGTGAAGACCACAGAGTGCTCTCCAGTTGACTCTGGTACTCCACCAGAACAAGAGGAATAAGGTAAGTCGACGGAAGAGCATCTCCCATTGACACAGCGTGGTGTAGACACTGCAGTAAGTTGACCTAAGCTATATCGATTCCAGCTACATTATTCACGTAGTTGGAGTAGCGTAACTTACGTCAATTTAGCCCCGTAGTATAGACAACGCCTTAATAATAAACACTCGATGAGCACATACAAAATTCCACCCACCCACCCCCGCCCAAATCAAGTGTTTGAGCCATACTCGGTCTTCACTTACTCTGGAACAAGCAGGAAGAGAAAGCACTTCTCCGCCAACCCACATGCACCTGTTCTAGGGGCAGTCAGAAATTCTGCACCTTGCTCTCAAACGGTAAAACTCACCCATGGAGAGAGCGTGCCCAAGGTCTATGTAACACTTCATTACTTAAGTCCCACTTAAGCCCTATTCTGAGGGCTAAACAGGTGCAGAGGTGCCAATTATCACACTACCCCAGGTGTGACATTTTATGCAAGTTACTTAATAAGAATATGCAGATTTGCAAATAATGTGCATGTGGCCATAAATGTCAGCTGAAATATACCTTAGTGCTGGTGAGAGGTGTCAGTCTGATGATCCTGATAAATGAGGTCCTTCATTTAGCTACAGGGCAAGCTTCCCACACACAAACACTGGCCTACCTCTACCATGATGAGGAGAACTTCCTCAAGGGGTAATGGGTAGTTTAGTTTCCATGACCCATGCAGGTCTTGGCCACTCTGCTAAAACAACCGACTAGTGCAAAGTGAAGGGCTGAGTTTGTGCTGTGGGGGCTTAGACCCATCAAGCACCAAGTAGATGGGAGCAACTTTTGATCCCTACTAAAATGGGATCGATTTGAACTGGTGACCTACAGGTGAAAGGCTCTATCGCTCCTTAGGAAGCTCTGGGCAGCCAGTCCTCCAATAAGAGCTAACACACCTTTGAGAATGAGGTTTCCTTTCTGGAAAGACAAGTTTATTACATCTAGTTCTGAACTTTTTGGAGCTTAGTCTGAGACTCTGCATGACAATCTGGACACACAGGCAAAATCTCCCATAGGCTGGGCTTGAGCTCCTTCAAACACCCTATAATACGGTGCCCCAGTCTGTTCTTAAAGGGTCAGCTCCCACTAACCATCATACAAACCTTAAAAACACAATAAAAAAACCCAACATCCACATTCAGTTTACACAAAATATTTGGTAATACAATATTGTTCAACAATTACATTTATTCCAAGGTTCTCGAAATAATGGAGGGTGTCATATTTCCCTATGTGGGTCATCAGCAGACTACAACTTTAAAAGGAAGCAGAAACCTCTTCCATCTGAGCTCAAGAAATATCTAGTAGTGAGAGTAGGCTGTTTATCCAACCTTTAGATCAGGGGTGGGCAAACTACGGCCCGTGGGATTGCCACCCCTGTGGCACCGCAGACCCCCCGCCACTCCCAGAAGCAGCTGGCACCAAGTCCCTTCAGCCCCTGGGGGAGTGGGGGCAGAGGGCTCCGCGTGCGCTCTCGCCTGTTGATACCTCCCCCGAAGCTCCCATTGGCTGCAGTTCCCCATTCCTGTCCAATGGGAGCTTCGGGGGAAGAACCCGCAGGTGACGACAGTGCACAGAGCCCTCCGCCCCCCTTCCCTCAGGGGCCGCAGGGACGTAATGCCGGCCGCTTCCGGGAGCGACATGGGGCCAGGGCAGGCAGGCAAGGAGACTGCCCTGGCCCCGGTGCGCACCGCTGCCACCCTGGAGCCGCTCCAGGTAAGCAGTGCTGGGCGGCGCCCGCACCTCGAACCCCTCCTGCACCCCAAACCCCTGCCCTGAGCCCCCTGCCACACCCTGCACCTCAACCCCCTCCCGCACTCCTCCCTGCACCCCTGCCCTGAGCCCCATCCCACACACCACACCCTCTCCTGCACCCCAACCCCCTTCCCTGAGCCCCCTCGTACACTCCGCACCCCTCCTCTGCCCCAACCCCTTGCCCTGAGCCCCTTCCTGCACACCACACTCCCTCCCACACCCCCCACTCCCTCCCGCACCCCAACCCCAGTGCGACATTCATGGCCCTGCATGCAATTTCCCCAGCCAGACGTGGCCCTTGGGCCAAAAAGTTTGCCCATCCCTGCTTTAGAGTGAGACACAACATATATATTGCTAGGCAACTATTTGTGAGAGAGAACTGGAATGCTGGATACCAGGATTCCTGGAGTCTATTCCTGGCTCTGGGAATACAGTGCAGTCTAGTGGTTAGAGACAGCATATGGATGCACATAGTTTGACATTCTTTTTGAAAACATTGTGGCAAAGTAGATGAGACTTAAATCTGTTGTATCAGTTCTGTTTTCAGCTCTGCCTCCAGTAAGTTTGTGTATGTTATCGTTTCTGAAAAACGAGTGGATCATTGCTGTTTCCCCTGATGTAGGAATAAAAAGCCTTGCTTAAAATAGTTATGAAATGTACAAAAATGTTAACAGCAGTCAGGAAAAAGACCTGGGACTAGAACTTGTGGTCTTCTTGCTTGCAGTTGAGGCTATAGATTGCTATAAAATGTCTCTCTCTCTCACACACACACACACACACATACTCTCTCCCCCTTCTCCCATACCTGAGATGCAGGAAAGCATGACAGACCCGGTGAATGAGCAAGTGTCACACAAGACAAGTAACACTTGGTAGATCTGCTGCTCAAGAGTGAACAAGATATGGGGAAGAGTCTGTGCCACCACTTAACAGTTCAAAGGGTCTGGTGAGGCATTAGCAGAACCCCACTCCCATTCTGCACTAGGTGAGCCATAGCTGGGAGCTCATGGTGCAGCAGGGAGCTCATGATGTACGTGTACAAAAATGGTAGCAGCTGTTGATTCGTTGTGCACTACTCCAGGAGTGCAGCATTAGGCACTGAGAGAGCATGATTTTTTTTAAAAAAATGTAATTTAACACTTTTGAACTAATATTTTTGTTTGGTTGGTTTCATTTTAAAAAAAGGTTGACCATGTAAAAGTATAAGTTAAGCCAACCCAAAAACTGAACTTTGCAGGCTTTTTAGGACTGAGCCAGCTGTTATAGAAGTCTGGCATTATGGAAATATGTTCAGACCCTTTCTCAATCGTATTTTATCATTTACAAAGCTTTCATTACCCTCTGCCTACAGTACCTCCATCCCCAATAGTGCCCCTCTCTCCAACTGATCTAACCTGGCTGAACTCTAGATGCAACATCTCCATAGCAGGTGACAGCTCGGAAGCATCAGTTTGTGCTTCAGAAGTGCTGACTTAAGGGATGATTCAGCTCTGATTTACATCAGGAGTAACTCCATTGAGTTACACAGGTGTGACTGCAGACTCCAGCCCTAAATGTGGCTGGAGAGTTGGATGAATGCAACTGGAAGGAAAGAAAAGCTCTACTTTCTCAAAGCTGTTTAAAATGATGGGGGGAAAAGGTGGGAGAAAAGACTGGGAAGGTCAGGGAAGTCCAAAAATCATGCAAATGGCAATTTAAGAAAAGCAGTCTAGGATGTCACTTTAAAATCATTTTTTGGGCCTTGGTAGAAATATTTCCCTTTTTAAACATACTTTAAAAAGCAAGTTAGGAAATGGGACTCAAGTTGCGGTTGGGATAGAAAGAAACAAAACAGCAAAACAAAACAAAAATCAGCCATTCATCAATTACTGAAACTTCTCATCTATAGTTTGTAGTTCAAAAATAGAAATTATTTGTAAATACATGCACTTTAATCAGTATGCAAAAAAACAAAGCCAATAATTAAAGGCTCAGAATAAAGGTTTAAATTCAAATGTAGTTTTGCAACTGCTGTTATATCCAGATTACAAAATTCCTTTCACACAACACACATAGCATCCATTGAGAGTTAATGACTTTCTGCAGCTGGGGCAGAATGAATTTGAGTTCTTTCTGTTCCGAGTTATTTACTTCTAAAAGAAAATTCTCCATGGCAACTGGCCAAAGAGACTTGTCTCTTTAGTGTGTGAAATGTGAGTAGATAAAACTTGACACCATATTTCATCCCTTCGTCTTCCTTCATGTCTGCATTCCTAACAGTAAATTATGGGGTGTCACTGACCATTCGGGGTGACAAGGAGCAGTTTGTTCAAAAAAAGACCAGGGAAGATGGAGAGAAAATACTGCAGTGTTTTGAAACAATCCATGAAACTATAGTAGGATTTTTTTCCCCTCCACCACAGTGAAGAGAAGTTTAAATTGAGCAATAAGTGTACGTGATATTTATTCATTTTGGTTCACTTTTTAAATAAGTGTTTATCACTTTAAATGAAGTCAGTGGGAATTTGTGTCTATTTGATACATACATGTGTGCCTGCACATACGCATCTCATTCATTACTTCTTTACAGGGACACATGTGTAAGCGGGGGAATAGTCCCGCTATTGTGAGGAACTTTCCTGGCTTCTGCACTACCCCGGTGAAGTGGGCTAGCGAAAGGATCTGAGTCCTCGCTCCCACTTCCTTTACCCAGTGGCCTCCCTGCCCTTGAGGACTCCCCTTCTACTCTCCTGTCTGGCAGAGTCCTTGTAACCCCAACAAGGCTGGGCCTAGGATTCCTGGGGAGCTTGACCCCCAACTCTGCTGCAGTCACCTAGGATAGGGGCCAGGGTGTCCTCACTCCAGGGTACTCTCTCTGCACTGGGCACTTCTCTGACCCACTGACCATTACATACAAGTTAAAGCAAATGCAAGTTATTTAATCAACAATTAATTTTAAAAAGAGTAAGGAAAAATGGGAAAGGTTAAAGGAAACACATCAACCCGCTCTGTGGCAGGGAACATCACAGTGTCTCTGGAATGTCCGGGCAGTTCACAGTCTGTTCCTTGTAAGTCCCAGGCCTCCTTCTCAGGCCCTGGCTGTGCTGCAGGGATGCTGCGGGTTGGACACTTGCTCTGGTGGTGGCCACACGTTCTCAGGCTCTAAGTGGTAAGACCCTTCTTCCCAGTGTCGTCCCCGCCCAGTCGGGGTTACAATCCAAGCCTGGCCTGCAGAGCCTCTTGGCTCAGGCGTCTCCCTGTGCTGGGCCTGCTGCCCAGGGTCCCCCTCGCTCTCCCCAGCTGCTCACCGCACCCAGCTCCGGACTGCTCCAGCCCCAGCTGCACCTCTCTGTCTCTGCTGCTCTGCCTCCAGCTCCCTGGGCTGCTTCTTTGGCCCCTCTGCCTCTGGTTGCTACAGCTCTGCTCCCAGGACAGGGGCTGCTTTTCTGGTCCCTCTGCTCCCCAGCTCAGCTCGGGCCCCTGCTTTCTCCTTAGCTCGGCCCCACTCTGTCTGACCCAGGCAAATCCAGCTCACACGGAGGACGGGACCTCCCTGGCCTCCTGACTCCCTGATTAGCCTGCCCACCCTGTCATTCAGGCTGACCTGGAGCATTGGCCTCTCCCCATTGTTCCTGAGGACTATCAGTCTCAGGGTCCTGATTTCCCATAGACCCTTCCCCTTTTAGTACTGGGAGCTAGCCAACCGAAACACCCCCACTCACTGTTAGTAAGGGGGCAACAGTCCCCTTACACATGCGTCACCAATATTGAGGGTCTGAGAAAATACAAAAAGAAAAGGAGTACTTGTGGCACCTTAGAGACTAACAAATTTATTTGAGCATGAGCTTTCGTGAGCTACAGCTCACTTCATTGCATGCTGTAGCTCACAAAAGCTTATGCCCAGATAAATGTGTTAGTCTCTAAGGTGCCACAAGTACTCCTTTTCTTTTTGCGAATACAGACTAACCCGGCTGCTACTCTGAAACCTGAGAAAATACAGGAAGTTTTTCAGTCAAAGCTAGTTATGAAACAGGCAGTTAGGGACATCTCACTTCAAAGTGGAATTTGGGAAACAAGAGGCATCCTGGGTAATGCTTTGAAACTCAGTGAGACGAAATATGATTTGGTAAGACTGATTTCCCTAAGGAATTCAGCCAAGGGTAAAACAGAAACCTTGGACACATGCTTCATCCTTCTTGGGGCTCATCTGCATGATGCATCTGTTGCTTTAGCTAAGGGATAACTAGCACTGTGATCATTTCCCTTTGCACCCTGGAGTTGGTTCTAATTTCTGAGTTGAAGTAAAAAAAAAATTACAGCTATGTGGAGAAGTCCTGTCCAGGAAAGTTTAGGTTTTTTGTTTTCGATTTGTTTAAATGCCTGTATCCAAAAAGACATTTTTTTCCAAGAAAAACTGAAAGAAACTGACTCTAAATGATTAAATGAAGAAGAAAATATAAAGCCACTATATTTAGTGTGCATGGCTTGATAGCTTGTGTTTACATATAGTATTTAGTTGTGTTTGTGCTTCAGCTTGCTCCAAAGGTCTGTGTTTCTTTCCAAGTACTGGGTTAATGGGACACTGTCAACTTAGTTTACATCCAAAGTTAGAATGGTGTGACACTTTTTAACAATCTCAGTGTTCAGTGGCTCCCAAGAACATTCTGATTAGTTTCACTTAATATGGGCTTGCCTTACTTTAAATTTCAGGTACAAACAAATCACAAGATGCAAAGCAAAATTCTGTCAATCCCATCATGTTTCACCCAGTTTTGTCAGATCTGCACAAAACCAAGGACCGGATTGCCAACCCCTGATAAGATTGCTTTGTGCTTCTGGAGTGCTGCAAACTAGCCCTAAAGTGGCTGATGAGAAGTCTCCCAGAGTCAGGAGAGCTTTATTCTGGCTCCACCTGGCCCCACACCCTCTTCCGCACAGGAGCAGGGATTCATGTCAGCACTGGCTGAGGTAGGAGCAACATTCCTGGGGAGAGAAGCTGAGCCAGAGGACAAGGCACTCCACCAATCCTCAGAGCTAGTGAAATGGTCCCCAGGGGATTGTTCTAGCATGAGCATGTGAGAGCAGCTGGTTTTTCTGGAATGATTTTGAATCAGAATAATCACTGGAACCGGGTACAGTCAAAAAGTTTGCTAACCTTTGCAATTCGACAGCTCTGCCAAAACTGAAGTTTGATTATTAAAAAAAAAAAGCGGGAATTTGAATATGAAGGAATTTGTTAATAGGGAGAGATCAAGGGGCCAGATTCTGAAGTTCTTATTCAGTCTTTGCTCAGCCTCTACTGTAGGAAATTTTCCACTGGAGTTACATGACAACTGTATCCATGAAAATCAAGAAGTGACTATAAATAGAAGTAAAAATGATCAGCCTGGGTTTATTGTCCCAGCTGTGAGAAATGTAAAAAGCAAACTGCATAAGTGGTGAAAAGCAAATTAGGGTTTTCAAACTGAATCATCTCAGCTATTTATTAATATGAGAGAAGTAGGGGAAATGCTAATATATTGTTTATCCTGCAGCATTTACTTTTACAAGTAGTCTCATGGAAATCAATGAGATTACATGTTGGAGTAACTGCTCACCAGTGGGAGTAAGGGGTTATCAATCATCTCAGAAAATGGAATGCAAGTAAGTGATTCTGTTTAAATCCTGCACACAGAGGAAATTTCTAAGCACAGTACATTCTGAAGCGCTGCTGTACAGAAGAGGGGAAAAACTAGTATGTTTTGCCACAATTTTTTAAGCGACAGTGAAATCCTTCTGGGATGGTTCCAGATAAACCAGCACTCCCCTAGTCCTCTGTTTGTAAGGAGGATGGAAGATAGCCCATACCCCTTATCCTTTTCAAGAATGCAAAACGTGTTGGACCCACTAATCCCTACATACAACAGATATATTTATAATGGAACTAGGTATCCAAGAATGCAATTGAGGCTACATTGTAGCTGACCACTACACAGATTAGCAAGGTGGGAAAGGAGGCTCCCTAAGAACAGCTACTAGATCACAAACGACCCTGATAATGGTGGGAAAGAGTGGGGAAGGAGGAAAGGGAAATAGGCCTCCATCTGTGAAGCTGGCCAGCAATGCAAAGGAGGGGATGCTGAACCTTTTGGAATGGCATAGCAGAGGACACACTGCCCCGCACATCTGGAAGCTCCAGGAGGCAGTGTGGCCTATGCAGAACTGTGGTGAAAACCACTACAGAAAACTTGGTAGTGCCAATAATTTACAAACCACTGTTATGACTAGGCACCAGTAAGTGGGTTCAGGACAGTGTAAATTAGAGATGGGACCTAGGCTAAAAGTCCAGGTCTGAATTCTCACGAACTTTTGGAAAGTTAGAATCTCAATCCAAGTCTGAAGTTTGTGGCTGGCTTGGACCCATATAATCTCTGAGACTGGGGTTAACGCCGCATAAAGGACAACAACTGTGTCAAAGAAACTCCACACCTTTTGCTTCATCATGCACCTTTTCCAGCTGTCTCACTCATCTATGCTATTATATCTGCACCCTTCCGTGCCCTCAGCCCATCAATCTTCATGTTAAACTCTTCCACCAAGCTCTACTACAGCAGACACCTGCAACCTAATCTCTCTCTCTTAGTAGCAGAATACGAAAAGGCTGCTCAGGGTCTCATCTTACTTTTTAGTAGCCTCCAAACTACGAGGTGAAAGAGATGGTAGCATAACCACTCTAGTTTTAACTAGAAGTTAATAGCTACAGGCGTTTACATGCACATCCTGTGGTTTGAGAGGCTCTCAATCTACCAGGCTGGCAGGGTCTTAAGCAGAGATCAGAATGCCAGCCATCAAAGCAATCCCCAGACAAACAGCTCTGAAAGACGTGGAAGTCACTAGGTCTCTGTTGTACTGTGAGGAGAGAAAGAACCACTGCTTTCTCTTACATACCTGCAAACACAGTTCTGGAGAGAGAGCAACAGAAGGGGGCAGATAGCCTCTTGCACCAAGATCCACTCTAGGCCAGAGAGGTTGGGAGCCAGGAAGGAGCAAGCTGCACCCCTTGATTCTCCTGATGCTTCTCCACTGGACCTAGCTCAGAAGCATAAGCTAGAGCATATTAAGAGGCTACTCTAATGCATCACCTGACTACAGTGACTATTGGACCACACATCAATTGAGAATTGGCAGAATACAGGTGTGTTCATCATGTTCCCTCCCACTCCCAATACGTGCCCTCCTGCCGAGCAGTGGCAGTTGTTGCAGGAGTTGGCAACACCTCTTTATGCCAGGGGAATCCTCAGCTGGCCAGCTAGGGCCAGATTCTGCCATTCTGTGCCTCCAGAGTGATGCATAATGGAAAGAACAGCGGAAGGGAATCTGAGCTAAGGATGGTGAGAAGAAGATGATAATGCCTGAATAATAGCCACTGATTCCCATCCCTCAAAACTCTTCCAGATTTCAAAAATGTTTCCATTCCACATCTGACAAAACTGAGATTCTTTGAAGATTTTTATGAAAAACCAGAGAGACAGAGAGAGAGAGAAAGAGAGTTTGTCCTGAATTTGGTGTTCTCAGTTGTGGCCCACTGAGGCACGGTTACACCAGGGTCTCCTGCATTTCAGCTAAGTGCCCTAACCATGAGGCTATTGTCTATTCCACAGTTCCCCTCTTGGTCATGTTTTGACCAGAAATGCCATCCTGGACTTGAGAAACTTTTCTTGGAAGAAGTTTCAACACAACTGATACGTTCCCATTAAAAGTTTCAGTTTCAATTGATCAGCATTTTCCCCAAAAAAATCATTTTATTGAAAAAATTCCAACCAGCTGTAATGCTGGTGTCATAATCTGATGAGCACATGGTCAAGCAATGCTGCAGTGGAAAAGTCACACAAAGGACAGGCTCAGAGGCATCCACGTGGATTTCAAATGCCACAAAAATCAAAATAGATTTTGAAAAACGCGGGACTGGATCTAGGAACAGAGAAGTGGTTTATCAACTCTAAAATGGGGATTTGGCAATTCTAGGTCAGCCTTTTAACAAGATTTCAAAATAGTTGTTTTTAGTTTAGTTTCCTCTTTTAAAGAAAATTATTTTCTAACGTACCCTCAGCAGACTGTGTAAGAGTTCACATGAGAAGTCAAAATGACTAACAAAGGAAAATGGCACTTTAATGGTTGAATCGCAGTATCACTCCAGTTTCTATAATCACCCTGATTTTTGCTCCCTGCTAATTTTCTAAAAAGAGCTCCTTTCCACATAAGGGGCCAGATGGCATTGCTCCACTGATTTCAGTGGAGAAACTCTATTCAAAGCAGCTGATGATCTGATCCAGCCTTTCTCACGCTTAGCCTCTCCCCAGTGGAAAATTATTCAGACAAGTCAGAGATGAACCAGAATACCTGTTTGTGAATTAGGAGGCTTTAGAAAGTGATGGGTTTTCAAAGTTCTCAAAATTGTTCATTTTTTGTTGGTCCATTCAGAATTCTAAAAGGTGCTCACACATCAAAGTTGTTCTCTGCACAGATCCTTTAAAGGAACTGGCACATAGGATGAAGTGTGACTGCAAACATTTTTAAAGGTCTGGTCTGCATGCATTAAGTCTGATATGAGTCACAGGCTTCATCCCACATCATCTAACATTTCTTTAAAAAAACAACAGTATACCCCTGTTCATTGCAAAAAGCCTTACAAATATTAGTCACTTGGATCCTGATCCTGCAAAGACTTACACACCTGCTTAATGCATGTGAGTAGTCCTGAGGAGATCACATGGACTTCAGTGGGATACTCACAGGAGTAACTTACATGCATGATCAGGTCTTTTCAGGATTGGGGTCTAAGACTTGCAAGTTTGTCATGGTGATTTTTGTAAATATCACAGATTATGCACAGTCCCTCCTGCTGTGCTCTTGGCTGCATGACCTCCAAGACTCACTCCTTTCCACCCACCACCGGAGCATCTGCCTTGAATTCTTGTTCCTGGTAACTGGTGACTTCACATTCACACCACTACAGGGGACACTGATATGATGATAGAATGTTATAGTTTGAAGGAAAGAATGCTACAGTCTGTGGAGCTGTGAGTCTGCTGTAGGAACATTCAGGGAGAGTACTGTTCAATCTGGAACCATTATGGCTCGTGGAAAATTAAAGTGGTAATTCGTCCCTGTTATAACCGAGGGCCTGATCATTCTCTCAGATCTGTGCACATTATCCTCATTGGTTTCCATCAGCAGGTCCTTGAGCCTGGGAGGATTAGGCCCTAAGGGTGGGATTTTCAAAACCACGTAGGGGATCTGGTTGCTTAATTTCCATTCATTCCCAATGGGAATGGGACATCCAAATCCCTTAGGAGGTATTGAAAATCTCAGCCCAAGTGTTTTAACTTGGACAAGACCTACCCTCTGAAGGACCAAACTTCTTACTATTTATTACAGTCTCACCTTATTTACAGACTATTTTGGATTTTAACTATCAAAGACATTGCTGCAGTAGCACCCAGAGACTTTAATCAGGATCAGTGCCTCATTGTGCTAGGCACTGTATAAACACATACAAAGACCACAACCCTGCCCAGGAGAGCTTAGAACTTAAGATGATTCCAGCAGAAGATGTTTGAAAACTGCCATTTTGTGTTGAATGATGGACTTTCAGCTGCCATCTCTGAGACTGCACCACAAGAGCTGAGGAATCAGAAGAGGCCAAAAACCACTAAGATATGTATGGTAAGAAATCATGAGAGTTGATCTAACACTCTTCGCAAAAGTTAGTGGTGGGTGAGGAGCAGAGTCCTAACATTGATAAGTGACTATTTTAAGGGAGAGATACTAAGTTTGAACAAGGGTAGCACCTTATTCCACAAGGGGGGCAGCTGAATTTCAAGGGGATTATGTATGCTTTAAGGTACTGCTCAATGTAAGGGTATCAGAATATGATCCTAAACTATTTCTCATCAACAAAAATCTAAGACTAATAACCACATCCAACACTCGTCTAGCTTCTCCCCAGTGAATCAACAAACAATATTGCGTTTTCAAAGAATATTCCTAACTTACCAAGCATTTGTTTTTTACCCTTTTCAGATTCTTTTTTTAGCATCTGAATGTCTAATTTGTCCTTAGTTATTTTATTAAAAACAACAATTCTTAAACTTAGTGCCGATTCTCTGTGATTGATGCCAGTGCTGAGATGACTACTGAGCTCCCAGGCACAAAATTGCACCTCCCTCCACCCCTCGCTCTTTGCTGTTACAATAAGACCAGACTGCCAAAAAATTCAAAATATATTCTGAGTGTTCCCAAAAATGAAAAGGTTTTAAGGAGTCTGAGTCAGATTCTTTGCAGTCATATCAGTAGGAAATCTTGCTTGCCCTGAAAATGCTTCCCCCTCAGTTCCATTTTCAACTTGAGAGGCCCTCCGAGATGCCATTTTTTTTAAATGGTGAAACTTTGGAAGAGGAAGAATACCACCATTTTTTGCCTCTAGATCACCAATTCAAATCCAACCCAGGTGAACAGTGACTGACGTTTCACTCCATATTCTTTATGAAAATATACTTATGATATGAATGACAGAACTGAGATGTACTTTATGCAAGATGGGTCTTGTAAGGCATCATTCTCAAGATTATAATTTACTGAATGTGATTATCCAATTTGTATGCCTGTATCATTTCTGTATCTAGAGTTAAGAATATGGACTATGTAACAATTACAGCTGGGTGTGTATTGAGAAGACACCCACCAGACCACAGGCCACCAGATATGATGAGCCATCAGGAAGAAACAACAAGATCATGAAGATACTAATCTCTCTCCCTCCTGGGAGGCGTCCGTGGACATAACTTTGACACTATTAGGTCAGGTGGTCTTGTCCTGATACTAAACATTACCTAGGATTTCTTGTAACCTTCCACTGGAAGGGAAAGGGTGTCAAGTTTGGGAAACAAAGGATTCCCGCCTTATGTATATCTTATTTAAGTGTGGGAGGAAGGCAAACAGCACTCCTCCTCTCCATGGCCTGTCTGCCCAAGAAGAAAGACTGCTGAAGCCACCTGAAGGAAAGGCGCGGGGGAGTCCAGACAGAGACAAGGTCCAGTCTGAAGAGAAATATAGCTGGAACTCTGAACCACAGAAACTTTGCAACCTGCCTAAAACAACATTTAGGGTAAGAAATTACATTTTGTAACCTGTTTCTTAAGTATATTGAGCTTAGCTTGCGTACTTTGTTTTATTTGCTCAGTAATCAGGCTTTGTTATGCCGGTTATCTCTTATATGCACTTAAAATTCACCTTTTGTAGTTAATAAACTTATTTCTTGTTTATAATAAACCCCAGTTTATGCAATTGCTAACTGGGGGGGCAAGAAGTGTGCACATCTCTCTTCACATTGAGGAAGAGAGCAGATTTTTATGAGCTTGCGCTGTGCAGATTTTTCTATACAGCTCAAGATAGTAATATTTTGGGTTTATCTCCCAAAAAGGGGTGTGCATGTGAGTGCTGGGGGAGTCCTCTCACACAGAGCTGACTTCAGTCTGTGTCTGCATCAGGGTGTGGCCCTGTGTGTGTGTGTGTGTGTGTGTGTGTGTGTGTGTTCGCATGTGCTGCAAGAGGCCAGAGAGCCTAATTCAGCAAAGCAGGGAGAAGGAACCCAGGCTGACTGAGCAGGGGACGCTTAGTGAAATCCCAGTGCATCAGGTGGCATCCCAGAAGGGGGCCGGGTCCAACCCATCCCAGTGACCACATGTGAAAGCTGTTTAGTGGTGGTCCAGTTCCTGGTGGAAAAGCCACCTCAGTGAACCCAAATTAGCCCCCTTGTTGTCAGCCTCAGCAGGGATGGAATAGAGTATGGAGACTGAATTGCTTTCTCAGAATGCCTCACAATCTTATTTCTGGGGTGAATACAGGTGGAGAGTTGCTCGGTGTTCCCCATAAAATTTCTCTTTGTGTCTGGGGTGAAGAGCCAGAAGGTCTTTTCTCAAAAGTACTGTTGGCTTCTGAGGTAAAGGTTCCACAGGCTCAGGGATTTCTGCTGCTGCCAATGAGGAAAGTGATCCCCAATACTGAATATTCAAAAGTAAGGGGAGCACACAGAAGCTCATCTTCAAAGCCTAATGGACAGTTTTTCCAAAGCCTGCCAAGACTTCGGGCTTGCTACAAGCCTAAAAAAGACTAACATAATGTGCCAAGGAGTTGAGGAAGCACCCTCCATCAAGATCAAAGACTATGAACTTGAAGTGGTGAACAAGTTCACATACCTGGGGCCCACTATCGCAGTCAGCATTTCACTTGAAACAGAAATCTGCATCGGAAAAGCTGCCATGTCTAGACTGAACAAGAGGGTATGGCAAAACAACAAACTGACAGACCACACAAAGATCTGTGTGTATCATGCCTGTGTTATCAGCACACTTTTGTATGGCAGTGAGACCTGGACCTTATATTCTCTTCAGGAAAAGGGGCTCAACAGCTTTCAGATGCATTGCCTTTGTCAAATCTTTGGAATCTCCTGGAGGGACAGAGTCACCAACACTGAGGTGCTCAAACGGGCCAGCATGCAAACACTCCTCAAACAGAGACGCCTTCACTGGCTTGGGCATGTGTGCCGAATGAATGATGGGAGCATCTCAAAAGACATCCTCTACGGTGAATTGGCATCTGGAAAAAGACCCAAAGGACACCCAAAAATTGCGTTTCAATGATGTGTGCAAGCGAGACCTCAAAGAAATGGACATGGATGCGGACAAATGGGAAGATCGCACTCAAGACCCCAGCCTTTGGAAACAAGAGCTTAACAAAGGTCTCTGGAGTTATGAGGGGAAGCAGTCCATCTTAGCAGAGGAGAAAAGTACATCTCCGGGGTACATACCCATGGTCTCTCAAGACTGAAGGATACCTGCTAGTAGGGGGTAGATGACAAGAAGGCAGGGAAGTGGTCAGCTTCTGGGGGAGGACTGGCTGAGGAGATTGCAAATGGTCTTCAAAAGATTCAGAGATTTAGATAAACAAATGGCCTGTTCCGTACCTGGATTTTCACTGTTCTGTGCCTCTAATGTCAAAACAGGCCAATTCAGCTGCTGAACAGAAATACAGGCCCTGTTGTATACTTCCAGATACTGCATAGTGTCCCTACACATGTAAGGCATAAAACCAACTTACAGCAGTACCTGAATAGAGTTTGGTCCATGCCTGTTGTATTTGTGCAGACACCATGTAATGTAATCATAAGTAGTAATTATGCTACAAGAAATAAAGGGAGAACATCAAGTTCCTATATGAACTGATACAGGATGGTTTTCCATGCATGCACACACAGAGTAAAAGGTTGAGCATTAAGGCTCCCTTGTAATGTGATCTTTTTAAAAAAAAAGAAAAGCATCAAACAGAACCTCACCAATCTGCACGAAAGGGAAGAACATCTAGTGTGGGTTGCCAAGGTTTAGGGACTAGCAAGAACTGGGTGGGGAGGAGCACCCAGTATCACTGGCAAATTATAAGAGTCCTACCTTGCTCAGCACATTACAGGGAGGGGGCAGGCAGTGGTGTAGTGATCCCTCATTGGCCTGCAGAGAGCATGACATCACCCACTCTTGACTTGCCATTGTCCCCATCACAGGTCCAGTGCCTTGTTGACCTGTAATTCAGTAAAATGCAAACCAAAACATTTCATATAAAAAAAAGAGGCAGTGTTTACCCAATTAAGCCAAACCACTTGCATTTATGACTCCTGAAAATCCAGAACACAGCAAATAACCTATAACTAGAGCTACATATTACTATATATTATACAGAGGTTGGTAACAGCTGATGCAAGTAGACAGACAGCTGAGGTAATTCAAAGGACTATGAGAAGAAAAGCTCGGATGACTCAGCTATGAACGTGTAATGGCACCACTATGCACCACGTGTAACAGCATGGCGCATACAATATTATTTCTGCAGGGCCTGTGTATGTTCATCAACTCTGGCACAACATTCTTACTGATACTCATGCTCTTGGAAAGGTAGTGTCCATTTACATTCAATCAAAAACCCCATCAACCCAGCGGCGGATTAATGATTTTGCCACCCCTAGGCCCTGAAATAATTGTCGCCCCCCGCCCCAGCTCACTTCCGCTCCGCCTCTGCCTCCACCTCCCCCGCTGAGCGCGCCGCTGTGCCCTGCTTCTCCCCGCTCCTTGCCAGTGCTTGTGCACGAAACAGGTTAGCGAAGGAGAGGGGAAGGGGGGGAATGCAGCGTGCTCAGGAGAGGAGGCGGGGCTGGGGCTGGGATTTGGGGAAGGGGACCAATAGGGGCAGGGAGGGGTGGAGTTGGGGGCAGGGCCTGGGGCAGAGGGCGTGAACCAGCGCTGGGGGAAGCAGCTTCTGGCTGCTATTATAAATTTGCCGCCCCTGCAAATTTGTCGGCCTAGGCATTAATATGTCGCTGCATCAACCCAATACAATGAACAGTAATAGCCAGAACAGACATCTAACTGATTCAATGAAAAAAGCTACTGGTGACAATGTACCAAACTAAGACCCAATATTTCAGTTGGATCCAGGCAGCCAGTGCCTGCACTCGTGTGGTGCCCTATCACACTTAATGGGGCTGCATGTGGACACAGTGGTCCACCCATGCAGTCCAGTTGCAGGATCAAAGTCGACATTTTATACCCATAATCCTTAAACACCCCCATAATGGGGTCACGCTCACCTCTCACAAGCGCCCCCTGAGCAAGTGTGTGTGCCTGCACACTCTCTGTTTGTGGTGGGTCTTTGGAGACTCAGCCCTCCAGCCAAGTCACAAACGGTCTGTCTGTGTGATAAACGCAAAGCAAACCCCTTCTGGGGTATAAGTCCAGCAGGGGGCCTATTTCAGTGCCCTCTGTGAGTTCCTTTGATCTGCAGCCCTATCCTGGGGCTCACTCTTCAATAAGTCCAACAGCGCCTATCACAGTACCACAGCCCAAACTGTCTCTCAGCCCCTTATGGGCTCCCTCAAATTGTCCCTGCTCTTTAAGCACTCCCAGCCCTGGTGTGGGGCCATGTCACCCAGGGCTCTCTTCCTGGAGACTCTTCACCTCTCTGAGCCTTTCTGGCCCCAGCTCTTCAGCTGGGCCACTAAAAGAGTACAGTTCCCCTTCTGGGGTGCATCAAAGTCCAGGCCACTTTCTCAGCAGGGGGAACCTGGGCCCGCCCTCGACTCCGGGTCCCAAGCCAGGAACACTATACATAGCAGCCATCCGCCATGTCCCTTTAAATAAACTGCATTGCTGCAACAATTCCCTGGACCACTTTCCCTGTGGCTCCAGCCAGGCACACCATCCACTTCTCCCCGCAGCTCCTCTTATATTAGCCTGCTGCCCCCCGATTGGCTTCTTCCCCCACAGCTGCTCTAGGCAGCTTGGAGGACCACTCTACTGCCCTCTCTACTGGGGCAGAGTGTGGCAGGGCCACAAGGCTCCAACAGGGGGCCTCCAGGCTTAGTCTGCCCTATCACAAGCCCACATCCCAATGCATATGGGTTCCATAAACATGCTATAAGCATTATCACTAATGTGACATCCACTGGACAAATAAATGTTTCTTTACTAATCATAATCCTCTAGGTGCCAATCACCACCCACACCATAGAGCACCACTGATATACACTGCAGTGCCATATGCAGAGCAGAAAACGTGCCAGTGAAAGTTGCCTTAAGAAGCTTTAACTCGCTCCTGTTTTCTTATCCTGCTGTGGGAGGGTATCACACCAAGTAAGGGATGTGGCTCTGACCACACTTCTTTTTTGGACAGCATGCACAGAATGTGAGCAAATACTCCTGTGCACCATATGGACTGCTTTGAACCTGGGAATCCTAAAATGGCATCATTTTTATGTAATTTACACCCTTTTTGAAATTATTAGATGGGACTTGCACCACACACCAGATGGGATCATCAGGTACCAGATGACCGAGACCCAAATTAACACCCATGCAGTTGGCACCTATGCTGTAGTCTCTGAGTGCTACTGTCATAGCACAATTAGCCGTCAAACCACAGTGGAGCTTGCATATCTTGGCAATAGCTCAGCTAAGAGCTTTCAACTGAAAAAAAGCCTCTCAACTCAGGGCAACAGCAAAGGCAAATCAGAGACAATCCCCCAGAGTACCCTTGAGGCTGGAGTGTAATAAAGATTAGCTATTGCCCTCCTCCTCCTATTGTTTGTTGGGATTATTTAGACAGAGCTGGCAAATGTTATCCTGACACTGCTAGTGATGGTATTTCTCCAGCAACAGCTGATGAGGAATGCCAGGACCCATACATTTACAAAACAGAGTCAGTAGAGGTGTCTGCCTGTCTGTGGGGTAAGAAATGTATTTGCTGCCCTTTTGCTATGAGTCTGAAATTATGCTCAGCCAAAAGGTTCAGGGAGTATTCAGATGCAAGCTGGCTCATGAGCCCCACAGGCACTAGTAGAAATGTTTGTATTACTATACCCTCAACCATGTACTGCTGGACAGGATAGCGAGTACTACTAGCCTCAGCTTAGTGAAAAGCCCACAGCCTTATAAGCTGCAAAGTTTATTTTCGCATAGAATTGGGAAGCAAAGGGACATCAGCTGATACTATGCTGACAAGTGTAATTTCTGAAAAAGGAAGTCTCATATCAGTAAGATAATATGCAACGTATTTAAAAACAAGTTCATCATGGCGCCCTTTGTTCCTTTCATAATGTTTGTAAATTGCAGGTAAGTTGTGCTAGAGGTTGGGGGAACCTGTCACTCCAGCTTTACGGCAGGAATGGGGTGGCAGGCGGACTATATCTGACAGTTTCCTACCAGAGGAATATGAACTAATGTTTTGGTGTACACTGTTCCTGAATTCAGTATAACAACACTTTACATTTCTCTAGCACCTTGTACCCAAGAATTTCAAAGCACTGATGAATGTAACCTCCCAAACTCAGCTGTGAAGTGGTATCATCAGCCCCATTTTAGGGATGAGGAATTGTGCAAAGAGGCTAAGGCCAATATTTTCAAACTGGGATGTCTAAAGCGAATCTTATTTAGGCACCTGAAGAAATGGCCAAAAGTGTTGAGCAGCCATTACCCCACCAAGGTCTGAGCACTCGGCATCTCTGAATTGCAGACTCCTTATCTGCATGTCCAATTCATGATTTAGATACTTAACTTTAGGCCCCCAAGTCTGAAAATATTGACCCAAATGTGTTCCCCAAGATGACTCAAAGACAATTGGCAGAGCTAGGAAGAGAACTCAGACTCAAGTATTTTGTTTTAGCCAAAAACCTTGCTCCTAAACATTTTATTTACTCTTTTGGAGGCACATGTAATGGCTTGCATAAATGAGGGAGGTCTTGGATCAGCACCACTACCTAACCCCTGCCCCCCACCACAATACTTCCCAGCAAGGGAGGGAGAAGAGATAAGATATCCAAGAGTGACTGAGGGTCCCCCTCCTTGGAAAGGGCTCTGAGTTACTACAAAGAATTCCAGCCTAGGAGTCTGGCTTGTAGGTCTTGCCCGCATGCTCAGGGTCAAACTGATCACCATAGGTTATGTGTCTATTACAGGAGTGGGTGGGTAAGGTTCTGTGGCCTGCAATGTGCAGAAGGTCAGACTAGATCTCAGACTCAATTCACCACGAGGGCCACATGAGGACTAGTACATTGGCCCGAGGGCAGCATCATTGACACCTTTTCATATAAAGATACAAAAGCCCTCTCCTCTGTCCCCCACTCCATCCCTTCCATGAGGCCCTGCCCCTGCCCCACCTCTTCCCTGCCCCTATTCCAACCCCTTTCCCAAATCCCTGCCCCTGCCCTGCCTCTTCTCCGCCTCCTCCCCTGAGCGCGTGGCTCCCTGCTCCTCCCCGCTCCCTCCTGGAAAGTGCTAAGCACCACCAAACAGCTCTTTGGCGGCAGGAAGCGCCTGAAGGTAGGCAGAGAAGCGGGGATGCGGTGCGCTCAGGGGGAGGGAGGGCCGGCAGCTGAGGGGAGCTTGACGGCCGCAGGAAATAACTCCAGGAGGGTGGGGAGCTTGGTGGGCCGCAGCAAATAACTCCGCAGGATGCATGCAGCCTGCGGGCCGTGTGTTTGAGACCCAGGCCTAACAGAGAGACCCCTGGGCGATGGGGGATGGTGCCCGGTGCCCCTAATTTACAATCTGTCACAGGGGTCTCAAACACACGGCCCTGCCCCTAGCCCACCTCTTCCCACCCCTTCCCCGCCCCCATTCCAACCTCTTCACCAAAGTCCCCTCCCCAACTCTGCCCCCCCACCCCTATTCCAACCCCTTCCCCAAATCCCCGCCCCTGCCCTGCCTCTTCTTCGCCTCCTCCCCTGAGCGTGCGGCATCCCCGCTCCTCCCCTCTTCCTCCTGGAAAGTCCTAAGCACCACCAAACAACTGTTTGGCAGCTGGAAGCGCTGGAAGGTAGGTGGAGGAGCAGGGATGTGGCACGCTGGGGGAAGGAGGGGAGCTTGGCTGCCAACAGAGTCAGCGCCTATGGCAGGCCGCAGGAAATAACTCTGTGGGCTGCATGCGGCCCGTGGGCCACGTATTTAAGACCCCTGGTCTAGATCATCATGATGGTCCTTTCTGGCCTTTAAGTCTATGGGAACCTGCCTCCTAACACCCTGCCTCGGGACACTGGAAACAAAGACTGCCCCACAAATAATATAGATGTGTTGGGAGCGTCCTAGGAGAGCTGTGAGCCAAGTGGATCTGTCATTCCTCACCTGCTGCCAAGCTCCCCTGCCCACATAAACAAAATTTCAGATACTCCATGGAATTTTCAATGTTCTTATTTTAGATAACAAGGAATTTCAGATAAATGAATGTGAACTGTATTGTATCCCTAGGAATACAGGAAGTGAAACATTTTCATTGGAACCATTCAGCAAAATTCCAGTGCAGGTAAGCAGTGAATAGGAACAGCATTGTTATCATCTCATGAATTATAAATCTCTACTCATTCATTTGTAAATGAATTCACATTTTATCTCTCATTATAATAGCTGAAACCTAGATTGTTCTAACACGGATTCTTCATGAGCTCCAGGACCCAGGATGGATGAGTAGCTGGACATTTCTTGGGGCAAATATAATACTGCAGTGTGTTTTATAATAGGTGTGCCCCTAGATGTTAACTAGCATGCATTTGAACACAACTGTCCAGTAAGCAAATGTAACATGACATTCGTGGGTGGGTTGAACCCAGCTCCTTTGTATCTAAATGCATGAGCCTCTTGTGTCTGAGCTAATAGACCCAGTTCTCTTAGCCAACACTGTAGCAGGCTCATCAATCTCTGTACGTGGCCCAGCCAGTAGAGAGAGACAGAGCGCCATGCAAAATGAATGTGCATTACACAAAAACGGGGCCAACCCACGCCACAACATTTGGATCAACATTTTGAACACCTTTCAGTTCAGAGGTGTTTGGAACAGGATTAGCCCATTATATACCCAGCTATACAATTTGGCTCTGGATCAGACTTCAGATTCCAAACCTCCCAAATCTGTAGAGTGTTCTGATTCAGGATTTAATTTGGGCCCATCCCTATAACAGCCAGGAACAATTATAGTCCCTGTACTTGAGAGAGATTAGGTACTGCTCTCTTCATGCTCCCCATGACTGCACATTGCCTCAAAGATGGTGCAGCCTGCAAACTCCCAGCAGGAATTGGGGAGCTCTGAGGAAGAGGCACACTCCCCCACCAAGCTCCTAGGATGATGCAACTCCACAGCACCTCCCCTAATGTGGCTAAATGCCATAATCTATCCAACTTTCATAAGCACAAGCAGGATTTTGCCTTGGTCTCTCTAGTTTCTTGAATATATCAGATCATAAAAGTAAAAATTGGATCATCATGTTTGTTTGCTTTTCTGTTTTTTTGCTTTGTTTAAAAGGGAACCTTAAATGGTTTTCAATGCTAATTAATGCACACGTATACAGCAAAGTACAGGGGAAAGAAATATGCCTTCAATTATTCCATCATAGCAAAAGGAAAAGGGAAGTATAAACACCTTTGCCCTGCACCGCATCCAAAAGATCAAGGCCTGTTTGTCACCAGATCCCCCCAAACTTTTCCCCCAGTGAAACTCAAGAAGCATGTATGTAAGCAAGCATGTCAGGACTTGGAGGGGAAGCCAGTACGAGAATAACGACAGTAGTATGAGTGTTCCACGTCCATGAACATCTCTTGTTACCAAGATAAATTCAGCCACAAGACTCACCCTTGTGCATTCTTAACCCCTTCGCTGTAGGAGGCCTTCATACCAAAAATAAAAAAAATATCTCCAGGAAGGGATATTTCTCATAGCTGGAAATTACATCTCTACCATACCACAGAGCCGCTCTCTTTGCAGACAGCCTTGTTTAGAAGCTACTGATGCTGTTAAATCTTTGCCAGCAAACTATAGCAATGTGATCAAGAGAGGTTTCAGAGTAGCAGCCCTGTTAGTCTGTATTCGCAAAAAGAAAAGGAGTACTTGTGGCACCTTAGAGACTAACAAATTTATTTGAGCATAAGCTTTCGTGAGCTACAGCTCACTTCATCGGATGCAATACCCACCTGCTGAAGTGAAGAAACAGATTGACAGAGCCAGAAGAGTACCCAGAAGTCACCTAGTACAGGACAGGCCCAACAAAGAAAATAACAGAACGCCACTAGCCGTCACCTTCAACCCCCAACTAAAACCTCTCCAACACATCATCAAGGATCTACAACCTATCCTGAAGGACGACCCATCCCTCTCACAGATCTTGGGAGACAGGCCAGTCCTTCCTTACAGACAGCCCCCAAACCTGAAGCAAATACTCACCAGCAACCACACACCACACAACAGAACCACTAACCCAGGAACCTATCCTTACAACAAAGCCCGTTGCCAACTGTGTCCACATATCTATTCAGGGGACACCATCATAGGGCCTATTCACATCAGCCACACTATCAGAGGCTCGTTCACCTGCACATCTACCAATGTTATATATACCATCATGTGCCAGCAATGCCCTTTTGCCATGTACATTGGTCAAACTGGACAGTCTCTACGTAAAAGAATAAATGGACACAAATCAGACATCAAGAATGATAACATTCAAAAACCAGTTGGAGAACACTTCAATCTCTTTGGTCACTCGATTATAGACCTAAAAGATGTAATTCTTCAAGAAAAAAACTTCAAAAACAGACTCCAACGAGAGACTGCTGAACTGGAATTAATTTGCAAACTGGATACAATTAACTTAGGCTTGAATAGAGACTGGGAGTGGATGGGTCATTACACAAAGTAAAACTATTTCCCCTTGTTTATTCCCCCCTCACCCCCCACTGTTCCTCAGAGGTTCTTGTCAACTGCTGGAAATGGCCCACCTTGATTATCACTACAAAAGGTTTCCCCCTCCCCACCCTGCTCTCCTGCTGGGTAATAGCTCACCTTAAGTGATCACTCTCCTTACAGTGTGTATGGTAACACCCATTGTTTCATGTTCTCTATGTATATAAATCTCCCCACCGTATTTTCCACTGAATGCATCCGTTGAAGTGAGCTGTAGCTCACAAAAGCTTATGCTCAAATAAATTTGTTAGTCTCTAAGGTGCCACAAGTCCTCCTTTTCTTTTTGTGATCAAGATAGTTAGCTTTATGAGGCTAGCCCCTCCCAGCTGCCAAAGCATGAGGCTAGACCCTGCAAAAGTGTTTAGAATGGTAAAAACGAAGATAGACATTGTGCTTCCAGGCCATCCTCAAAGAGCTCAGTACCCTGCGAGAGGTTCATTCCTTAGACGTCTGGAACTGTCATCATTTTAGGAATGGTTGTCAACAGTAATTCCTGGTGGCTGAACTAGTTGCAGGGACAGTAGCAGTGAAGATAAGCTGCTCTTGCCCTCTTTCTGAATTCAGAGCACTACAAAACTAGCATTTAAGTTCCATGTCCCAACTGATTACTAATTGGAACCTTAACTCAAAATAAATTGGTTTTTGGTGCTATCAACAATGAGAAGGGAACATACCCTTACATGCACTTATCTCCAAAGCAAGAAGCTAAAATAAAAATTGGAGCAGACTTTCAAGAAAATGTTGAAGTTTGAATGTATTTGGGTACTTATTTTTTGTTCTTAACATTTGAAAAGCAGAAACACTTCAATACTCTAAAGTAGCCTGTTTTTCTGACCCAGTCAGAAGCAAGAGAGAGGAAATCTCCAAACAAAGTGTATTCTTGTAAGCTTTCCAGTTCAGAGTGGGGGTTTAGGGCACAAAGGATGGTCTTGTTGTGGAGTTTCTACTGGGACTCAATAGATGTGAGTTCAGTTCCCAGCACTCCAGGCCCCATCTGCAAATTACAGATGATAATATTTCCATGTCTCGTATGGGTGCAGTGGGAATAAATCCATAGATACTTGGGAGGTGAGACATTCAGATATTGTAGTGGGCATATAAATAGGGTGACCATGCATCCCATTTTGGCTGGGACAGTCCTTTTTTTAAGCCCTGTCCCAGCCGTCCCGACTTTTTTTGGAACAAGGAGGCACTTGTCCCGTTTTCTCTTGCCAGCTTGATCAGTCAGCAAGAGCAAGTGGAACAAATGCCTACATTTGTAAAAAAAAGTGGGGAGCAGCGGAATGTGGGAGGGGGAGGGTGAATGGCGATGGTAGTCCTGCGCAGCGGGGGCGGCAGGGCTTCGGTGGGGGGCAGGCAGGGCTTGAGTGAGCAGTGACCACCAGTCCCAGGCTTGTGGGGGAGGGAGGCCAGGCAGTGCTTGGGTGAACAGTGATGCCAGTCCTGCGCAGGGAGGGCGCAGGGCAGTGCTCGGGCAAGCAGCTCAGGCTAGCCCCCCAGGAGGTCCCATCTTTCCTTTGGGAAATACAGTCACTCTACATAGAAATATCTAACTTCTTAAGATTGAGGTCCAGTGGATAGGACACTGGACTGGGAGTCAGAAGACCTGGCATAAAAAGCTATTAGAACTTTGTGCAGGGTGGTGTGACAGGCAATAGAGGAGACAGCTGAATGCCCAACGCGGTCAAAAGTTTGGGTGCTCGAATGTCCCCCTATTTCCAGATCACTCTTCCAAAGAGAATAATAAGCTGCAAACTGGAAAATTGGCACACGGAGTTGGAAAAGCATTGCACATGTTATCTGTAAAGGCCAATTCAACCTTTACCAGCAGTTCACATTTAGATCCAAGCACCCACGTTGAATCTCAGTTTGAACTCTTCACCTCCCCTTCAGCACGCTTCCCCACTAAATATAAACCAGGCTGCTGACGTGACTGCAGCTGGCATTCACCTTTTCAGATGTTTTCTACACTGTCCTTGTTTTTGTTTACTATTTTTAATCAGGAGAAGTTCTGACTTAAACAGCAACGCTGTATCGGAAATACACATGGAGGAAAAGTGAAAGAAACCATTCTGTTGACTAATGAACATAGCAGTCAGTGGTTGTAGCACCTGAGATTCATGGAAAATAAATGACAGGATCAGCCCACACTCATTTGAGATGGCAATGTTAATTTGCAATAAGCAGGGTGATTATATCAGTCCTATAAATGTTAGAACCTACTCATCTCTAATCCTTATAAAAATAGCGGCAGATGGGACCTGAGAAACACCTTGGCACTGGAGTTCAGGGTGTTAAGTGAACTATTTAGAATTCAAGCTACTCCAAATATGCAGTCAGCTAGAGAAAGAACTTACAGAACAACACTGCAGACAGACTGAGAGATTTTAGTTTAAAGATTGTGCAACTCCTTTGAGACGCCAGCACTGCAAATCAGGCTGTGTACTGCAAATATGGAGTTGCATAAAATTTTCAAAATTACAAGTCTGTTGACTCATCTAGGATTTCAAAGCAAATATAAATGAAGGCAGAAAAACGTATTAGCTATTGTGAAACAAGATCTTCAACCTAGCACTGTAAAATCTTCAGGTTCTTCATTAAAACAGAAGTGCAACAATAAGAAGCAATGATCTTTTCCTTCCTTTAAGGTAATAAGTGCTGATACTTGGGAGTATATGTTTTACAACAATTGGATTGCCTTGTAGATATACATAGATACCTGCTTTCTGTAGGGTATAGGTTGGCCATTTCCTCTGCAGTGGTCACTCTCTCTCAAGGTAAATTTGATGCTTCAGGGCATAATTCAAACATTAATTGTTGGGGGTTAGGAAGAAACTTTGCCTAGGGGCAGGTGATCCCATATTTATTTACTGCAGAGTTCTTGCACCTTCCTCTGAAGCAGCTGGTACTGGCCAAATTGGTGACAAGATACTGAAGATGATGGACCACTGGTCTGACCTGGTGTGGCAATTCCAAAATTCCTACAAACTATGGAATCATATTCTGTAGTCTTTGTTTTTCCTCATTCCCTGCTGTTTGTGCTCCACTTACTGTGTCACATCTAACATGGGAACTGTAAATTAGAGCCCTGCAGCAGGACTAGGATCCTGCAGATCCCATAGGACCTGCTGCCGTAATAGCAGGAGTGGGTAAAATGTACTTTACTGCAGGCAGGATTGAGTGGGCAAAACAAACCCTGCCTGCGGTAACTTGAGGGAAAACATTAAATCTCTTGTAAGTTTGTCGTAAATAGAATTTCGGCAATGTAAAGCAAGTTTTCTTTTTCTTTTTATTAAATAAAGGTTTTAATACTTAAATTTAAGTGAAGGATAGAAAGTTTTTATGTCTATTATAACAGGAGTATTTTTACATGGTTTAAACAAAATTTGTTTAATTCTATTCATGGTAAAAATTGTGTCTGAATTCCGTGTGTGTGTGTGTGTGTATATATATATATATATATAAAAACTGATCCCTTTTTTGGTTTGTTTTTGGGTTTTTGGGGGTTTTTAAGTAGCATGGGGGAATCTGTCTCTCTTGCAGGATGTGTAGGATCAAAGGCTTTCGTGGGTGGGAACGGGATGAAAGTGCCCGAAACAATGCGGGAAGAGGTGGGACTGGGTATTGCAAGGCAGGACGGGGGTGGGATTAAAAAAAATAGTGCCGCACAGGGCTCTCCTGTAAAATGTTTGGGGTTCGGATGATTATTTTTTTCAGGTCTTCTGTGAAGCGCTATAAAATGATGGCAAAGAACAGGAGCATGTCTGTGCAAATAATTCTTTGCCGAGCATATATGGGCATTCAGCCTGTGCAATTCATTGCCCGAGGAGGCCATTGAGACAAATACTGTGGCTGGGTTTTAAAAAGGGTCGGATCATTTTATGACCATTACCACCACTCGGAGGTAACTAAACAGTATATAAGTCGCATGCTTCTGGGCATAAACAGGCTGCTTTCGAAAGCTTCAAAATTATTCCCACCCACTGCATAGCATTGTGCAGTCATTAATGTGCTTCGCAGAGCCCTCCCTGTGTCACATCAGGTATTGGGCACCACAGCTGGAGGCAGGATCTCAGACTAGACAGACCAATGAATAATCACATCTGGTATGGCAACCCCTGTGTTCCTATAATCCCTTTGTTAATAACAAGAGGGTAAAACAATTCAGGCAGAAATACAGAACATGTCAGATTCTGTTTACTTAACTGCTGTTTTAGGTAATTGCTAGTAAACCAAGCCCTTGTGCTTTGCTCAGAAAAATTACAGTTTAGTAGTAAATTTATACTGCCTTCCACTCAAAACATGTCATCTGAAGCTCTAAACTAGTATCAACCAAGAGTTCTTGATTTGCCTGCAAGGGTATGAAAGCCAAGTACATCAATTCATGGGTTGGAGTACAAATGCTCTGTGTTTGTATTTGTATGCATAGGTTTTCCTCCCAATTATTTATGCACATTAATGGCCTGTTTTACTTAAATGGTACACAAAAGAATTGAAATGAAGAGTGAGAGCTTTCCCTCACAAACCAAAAATTTTAGTAACCTCCTTGCACATTAAGCTTCTGAGTAACTTGCAAAAGGGGATAATTGATAAAAACCATTGCATTTCGGAGACTGAAGTTTGATTAGCATTGTTTAGACCTGGACTAGTTCCTGCACTTGGGAGAGACTTTGGTGGCTTGAAATGCACAGCCTAAAGATCCCAGTCTCCTGAAAGGGGGAGGAAAGTCTCCGCGTAATTAAGTCTTATGCCAATCTGCAGAAATAATGGACACCAGCCACTTGGACACAAATATGAAATCTGGCAGAGAGAGAAGGTGATTATACATCCACATCTAATCAACTGGGCCTCAGTTTAACATGACGCATACTTGCAAACAAAAAATAATTACATTTGGGTTTCTCTGTCTATGCCAAGAGAAAAACAGCGAAGATTTTTTGCTCTGTTGACTAAAATCTTAGTAAGTGTGATACTGGTTAAAGTTCAATTGCCAAGAATGAATAGTAATGGGTTGAAAAGTGGCAGCAAATGTTTTATCTGATGGGCACTATATAACCAGATTTTAAAATACAAAATAATATTGAATGTTGCTGGGGGCACCAAAATGGGGAGAATTGAGAAAAATGATTATTAGATCATTCTAGGGGTAAGGGGGAAAAGGCTTAGCTTTATTACATTGCCTAAATGTTTGCAATGAAACCCAAAACCCCACAGAACTTGCCTGGGTTCAGGTTTCATTGCAAACTTGAAACTCAGCTCTGGGGAAAGGTTTGCAAATATTTGCAAAACTATTGAGTCAACCTGAGCCCTGCCTCAAACAAACCAGAGTTATACTTTACAGTCGAAAGCGCCACGGGAAATGTGCAGTTTCAGGTCAAAACCAAGTGAAATGGGGAGAATTTGACAGTTTCACTTTGAATTGCGGGGACTGTTTGAACCAAAACTCAGAGGTTTCATGAATACAAGCAGGACCAAAATTGATGGCAGTGTAAAGCATATACAGAGCAACGGAAAGAAACCATCACATTTAGTATCTTATCTGCTTAATCGGTTTAATATCTGCTTCTATCTCACTATGTCACTTCTAGACTAAGAGTTACATTCACCCCGGGTTTAATTCAGCTTTCATGGGACCTTAGGTGGTGGGAAAGTCTGCCTGGTGGTAAGGTAGGGCTCAAGTTGGAGAGTCACCCCACAGATTGCCAGCAATGCCCCTTACCATAATATCTGAGCGTGTCACAATCCTAATGTATTTACCCTCACAATACCCCTGTCATGTAATAAAATGCTATTATGCCCATTTTACAGATGGGATACTGAGGCATAGAAAATCTGCCTGGTAGTGAGGTAGGGCTGCGAGTTGGATGGTTACCCCACAGATGGCCAGCAATGCCTGAAACATAAGCAATACTGGCTATGAGGAGTACGTGGCCAGGGATCTGGGGAAGTTCAGGGATTCAGCACATCCCATTAGAAAGTTGCACCAGCAGGGCTCTTATCACCCCACTTCCCAGGAGAAACTAAGACTATGTCTTTACTGGGGAAAAAAGGCTTGTTTTTTATGTAGCGATAGCTAACTCAAGATAGATCTCACTCCAAAACCCTAGTGGAGACATGGCACAGATAGTCATTACCTCAGCGTAGCTAGCTGAGATAAATCCCAGGTTTGGGTATAGATTTGACCTCAACTAGCTACATCAAGATACAAATAAAAAGAGTTATTAGTTAAAATTAAGGAGACAGTGGGCCAGAGAGAGCGAGTGTGCACAAGCACGAGAATGACTCTATATCCTGTGGTTAGAGCACCTGCCTGGGAGGTGAGAGACGCAGGGTCCAGTCCCTATGCTCCAATGACTATTTATCCACAGTGGAACAGTTTCAATGGGAGAGAGTGAGGGAGCCCCACATCAGAATATTCCAGACTCATACTCATCTGAGAGATGGCAGAGACCTGTTCAAATCCCTTCCTCTCATCGGGTGAAGGGGGCACTTGAACCCAGGATCTCTCAAATCCCAGGTAAGTACCCTAGCCACTGGGCTAAAAGTTCTGAGGGAAATGGTCCTCCTGCTCTCCCATACCCAATGACTATCTGTTTTGTGTGAACTAGCCTGGGGTGGGGAGTGGTCCAATAGGAATGCTCTAAGCACACCTGATGGATCAGACTGCACATGCAAGTTAGGATGATGGTTGCAATCACTCTGGGGCTTAGCTATAGGATGACCAGATAGCAAGTATGAAAAATTGGGACCCCTTTTTTTTCCCCCTGGGATAGGGCGGGGGAGGATAGTTGCGTATATAAGGGAAAGTTCCTAATATCAGGATGGTCCCAATAATATCAGGACACCTGGTCACTCTACTTAGCCAGGAGATATGCACCCAGATGCTTAGAGTGAGGCAGCAGTGTGTATGCCCAGAGGCACAAATTAGATGCTGAGGGAACTTTTAACTGAAAAAATTTAGAAGCTGAGTGAGTTTAGGTGCCTGTAGGATTCAGTGAGAGTTTTGTGAGTAGCTGTGGAGTCTAAAACTGGGACTTAGGTGCCTCAACCCACACTTAGGTGCCTAAATCTGGGGTTTAAGCACCTAAGTACCTTTGTGAATCTAGACCTTAATCCTTGCAACACTGCGCAAAGAAATACCTAAACACCTTTAAAAATCTGAGCCTATTTCTCCTACTGCCTTGACCAACTCATTTAGCTGTTCTTTAGTCTGTCCCAAAGAACAGCTGGTAGCTGTGCTCTGCATGGCTTGTTTTCTATTGGCTGACCAATGGTTTATGGTAGTGGTCTTTTACTAGGAAGAAACCTCCGCCTAATTTGGCCTCCCTCCTTATGCTGTGCAGGATATGAGTCAGTCCCACAGAAGTCACTTGGACTAAATGGGAGCTACTATTATCCTTAAGGGGGATAATTCAGGTCCTACTCAACACGACAGTCTTTTCATTGACTTCAGTGGGGTTTGGATCAGGCTCTATTTTAAAAGCATTTGCTTTATAATACTGATATGAGCACAATGGAATCAACAAATATTTATGGCCCATTTGGGGTGATTCTGTTGGAAAATATTTTTTCCAGAAGTTTCAAGAAACCTCTTCAACTTTTTTCTATACTTCTAATGTTCTCCAAAGCCCAAATTTCTCCTGGTTCTGCCATCTCCTATTGAATACATTTAACAGCTTGTCAGAGAGAGAGAGAGAGAGATTGCCTTGAAATAAATAACTCTTCCTTGAGATGAGGGACACTTGGCTGCCCTGCCTAGTTCAAGAGCAGACTTCAACTGAACAAACTATTTGAGTGTTATAAGATAAAGGCTAAATGTAAACAGTGTCCAAAAGGAGCCAAAGTCCTAATGTAAAGAGTTCATTTGTGTTTTAATGAACCGGTTCAGTAAGCAAGAGGACTGGAAAATTCAGAACTCATCCAATAAGCTCACAGTTGAACTGGGGGCTGTTAGCAACTAATCTCATGAGGACTAGCCTGACGGTATCAGTAAACGTAAGGAAATGAATATGATCTGTGTGTGCATTCCCTGCTCACCAGCCAAGTTCATTTCAGAAGCTTGTGGTACAGAGTTGTTCTCTTTGCTGTTGTTTGCTGCGAATGAGTAAGTCACAGCCATCATTGAATATCACCAGAATTGTGTATATTTCGGGTACACAGAATATTATAATTGAAAGATGACTAGCATCTCACTTTAAGAGACAAAAAATATATGAAAGTCCATTATATTATAATACAGTATCTATAAACACACCAGTTACACACCAGAGCTATTGGATGCACAGGAAGAGGAACAAAATATATGAAGATAAAAAGTAAACATTGCATTTGGAATGACCTTTCTAATGTGCTCTCTCTCAGCTCTGTAGGCCATCAGCCAAGGCCTACATAACTTTTCTGGCAGCAAGCGGGTAGGAAAAAAATCAAAATCCATTTTTTTCCTTTCTTAAGGAATTCCTTAAGGGCACTATGGAAACAATTCTCACTGGCCTGTCTACCATTGTTAAGAGTCACCTAGCATCCCTGGCTGCCAGCTATTATAACACTAAGCGTAGAGAATCAATATGTCCCTTTTCTGCCGTGATGTTCAGGGATGTCCCTGAATTCACCTCAAAATATTTCCTCTCTACTCTCCATCCCCCACCGCCCCATACCAAATACTGGAATACTTAAAGTGGAAAGAAATGTCAAGAGACACTACCAAGGTTGGTGTGCCCAAAATATGACCTACTGTGCATTTTTTTTCTTGTGTCTGTTTTCCAAGCCCATAGAGGGTTAGTGTGTTGTTTGTATCTTCAGTACTCTTTATTTTCCAGGAATAAAAGATTAGTACCAGCAAGAGAGCACAAATAAGCAACAAAACACTGTGTGAATGGGATGAAGATACATATATGTTGGTAAGGAAATAATTTTGGCTCATAGCTGCCAAGAAATAACAAAAAATGAAAAATTCTGGAATTAAACTGGGGGGGGGGTATTCAAATGGATTTTGAGGGGAAATGCTTTTTTTCTTCATCACAAATAGCCCACTGGCAATATTTCAAGCCTATTGGTAAACTTTTCAAGTATCACTTGAATAAAGAAAAGCAGATTTAAAGCCAGTATTTTGATCATTTTGATCCTGCCAATCTGCTTTTTGTTCTAGATGTCCCTATATCTAGGATCATCATCCTTAATTTCTAGCTTACCTTGAAAAAATTCAACTAATTTATTTTACTTTGAAAATATCATTTCCATTTTTGGAGACTAGAATACCAAAAAACTATAATGCCATACATGGCCTTGCTCTTGCAAACATGTGGGTAACTTTACTCACACAACTCAAGTCAAAGTTTGCATGATCAGGGTCATGCTGACTGTTTCCAATGGTAAAACACAAAGGGACAGACTGTGACCTTCTTATTCACAGTGATGAGCTCTTACTCACAGGAACTGTCTCATTCATTTCAGTGCTGTCAGCCAAGTTCCTAGTGGACAGGTGTCCACATTACAGAAAACCCTACCACAGCTGGGAATGGTTGTCACTTTTCTTGTAAGACTCATCAGAAAGGCCAAGATCTGAACAGGGGTCCAAAGCATCCACAGAGGATGTAGGAGCAATTGGGCCTTTGTGAGTAACTTCCCGTTAACACTGTAGGTATAGCAACATTGCAATCAGAGGTGTGACTGCAGCTGTTGTAGACATACCCAAGCTAGCTTTAATCTAGCTAGCTCAAACAACAACAATAGCGGTGAAACCTCAGCAGCACAGGGTAGCCAACCAAGTACATATCCAGGATCCTGGGTGGACTTGTATCGTTAAAGTCTCATTGACATCCATTCCAAATAAATACATCACAATCAACTTCACTACCATAATTTTAATTACTTTTTAGTGTTTCACATACATATACAAAAATCTAAAATGATTTGCAGTGCTAGATGGGATAGATCACTCCCTTACAAACTGTGAAAGTGCCTATATGTGGTTATTTGTTATATTGTATATCTTCTCTAGAATGCAGGAATGATTCTGTAAAGTATGTTGGTATTGTCCAGCACTCTTTCATAGATTAGGAAATTTTAGGCCTCAAACTAACAAAACAGGTAGGCCCAGTGGCTTCAGTGGGTTTCAACAACTGAGATTTCACAACAGATGCTTAGGTTTCTAACCAATAACTTTGCAAATCAGACAGACATATTGGTTTGGTAACAATAACAAAGTGAGAGACATAACTTCAAAGCAGATTAGAGTTGCAGAACTGATTGCACTAACAAGCAGACTGGATCAGGTGTGTCCCATTAATCTTCAGATTCATCAGCTGTCTGTTCTCAGCCACAGGAATCAACTAAATGGTGACGCACTTCCAATAAATCATCTGCAGAGCGAGTAAAGCAGCAAGATTTTCACTTTATACAAGTCGTTCATTTAATGAAGTGCCTTCAAATTTGGAGATAATTGTTCCTTCCAAAAAAGCAATTTTTGCACTCCCCCTTTTATAAACATAAAGGGCTAAATGACTAATTGTGTTGGATTATTTCCACATGCACCAAAATATTGTTGCGCACTAGTTCTACTTTGCAGGCATGGATAAAATGTTTCTAAACTATGAAGTTCTGGACGGAACATATTTAAAAACTTTTCTGTGTTGAAACTGTGTCCCGCTGCACTGCAGGGAAATGAGTTGTAACTGTAGTATGGCCTTTCACAGGCATGATTTCATAGCATTGGCTGCTCACTACTTTTATTATTCTTGAAACGTATCTCTAGATGTGACAGGAACTTATCTTCAAAATGCCTGAAAAGCTGCATCTTAATAAATGCCTCACACTGGTGTGGCAGACCTAGGTACTACAGTTTTCTAGATTTATTTTGAAAATGCTTTTCCAGTATTCATATTGGCCCATTTCTTACCTTCAGGTAATTTATTTGCCCTTTGTTGTTTATGTTTCCACCATAAGGGCTTCTTTCGTTTTCCAAATTACAAAGCAGAAGGACTTTTGGGCCCTGACTCTACAAACACCTATACATGTGAGTAACGCAAGAAAGAAAGAAAGGAAGAAAGAAAGAAAGAGAACTACTTTATACAGACTACTATTTAGGAGAGAAGATCACTAATTTGAAGGTGGGGGAAAGAGAGGAAGGAAAATTCTTTCCATTCCGTCCCACTAAAAAATACATCTACTGCAATGTGTCAGTGGGAGCTAACAGTGTGTCCAGAATTTTCCCTTAAAAGCCTATTAATTGCCTTCGAATATTGGCATCTGCATACTGATGAAAATTATAATATAAAATATAATATAATCTATAAATATAAAACTAGGATTTATAGGCCAGTTTTGTAGGTATAAACTCAATCCCTTTCTCTGCCAGAAAAACCACACACAGAAAAAACAAGATAAACCAGCTCTAATCTGCACCTAGTAGCAGCTTCTGAAAACCACATTGTGCTTAAACTATTTGTAATAAGCCAGGTACATCTCAGAATCTGCTGATCCCATTTAGATCTCAAGGTCGATTTGTATCAACATATCTGCTGCATACCAATAATATATACATCCTGGGAGACAAGTTCACGGAAATATTTTTCTTTTTCAAACTGAATATTAGATGGATAACATGTTAACTATGCCCCACTGCGTTGGTATTATCAGAAACCTGTTCACTGTTTATTTCACCATAACCACAGTGGTGTACACATGACTGTGTGGTTACGGGAGCTGCTGCTAAAGACTCAGAATGAAGCAGTTGAAGTCTATAAAGCGGAAGAAATGTGTGTTGTGTGTTCAAAATCTTTCATGGCAGCATTTTCTTTTTATCAAGAAAAAAGAAAAAGCCTGTAAGACCAATCCTGAGATCCTTGAGCAAGCAAAATTCAGAGTGACGTCAATGGGGACTGGTATATGCGATTGAAAATAGTCTAAACACCAGAGTAGAAGGGGGAAAGCCTCCAAGCTTCAGAATGTGCTGATAATTGTATAAGTATTAAAGATGAAGAAAAGCCTGGATACCAAACTTCTGAGGGTCAGATTTTATATCCTGACTTGAGTTGAATAGCACCTTATGTCATTAGTATTTCCATTTAAATCAAGGGGATTACCTGTAGAGTAAGGCATTGCTTATTCTGAGGAAGGGTATCTCAATCTGGCCCTTAGGGGATTTCATCCATATACTTTAGACAGGAACAGGAACTCTCATATCACGAAGACAGTTTGGCAAAGGATAACTGGGTGGAAAACTAATCAATAAAATGGATTAATAGAAAGAGCTGCCTGCTAAGGTTTTGGCGCATATATAATAATTAATTAAGCCCTACTACTGTATTTCTATTCACTGCACTCTGTGGGAGTTTTGCCTGGGAAGAGACTTAACACTATATTTTAAGATGCAAAGCACTATTACAGGGCCAGATCCTCAGCTGTTTAACTATGCCATTTTATGCCATCTGAGGATTTGGCCCTTTATATGGCCCTCAATTATTATAGTTATCTCAAAACATATCATTAACCTTTCTAAGGCTTGTGGCGGGGGGGGGGGCGGGCTGGAGGCAGCTGTGTTGCTGGTTTTGTCAGAGCAACTCTTTACAATGACAATTCACTACCGTTGGCAGGTTATGTGGTCTGCTTTTGCTTAGTCTAGGTTTGAGACTTTCACAGATTGAAACATACACCGTTTATGACTATGAAAGCAAAGATCCATTTCCCCAGCATGTGACAGACTAGAGTCAACATGATCCCCAACTCAGCAGTAGGCAAAAGCCTATCTGAAGAAATGATTAAAGTCACTTCATGGTTTCCTGCAGCTGTCATACGAGCAGACTCACTCTGTAGTCAGCTGGGCAACTGTCTTTTTCTCCGAGGTCTACAGATAGCAGCTTTCTCTTGAAGCATATTTGCCGCCTGTATACCAGACACATCAGGCATCTTTGCCATCTCAACAGTGTCAGCTCAAATGACTTCCTAAGCAGTTCCTTTTCTGCCAGCTCCAAAAGATTGATTTGTTTGGTCATCCAAACTTACTAAACTAGCTAATTTTGGCAGTGAGTCAGGAAACACACTAGATTTCTTTAATAGCTTCTTCCATGTGAAATCATGTGATGAACAGGCATTAGGCTTGCACAAATCTGTCTGTGTTCACTGGAAAGAAATAACTGTTTCTAGAGTAACACTAATGGGATCCACAGTGACATGTAGCCCATGAACAGCACTATATTGACCTGTCAACTATTCTTTATGTTTGCTTATCAGAGTCCATTCCGTTCTTGTGCTTCCCTTAAATCATACAAACCACAGATGTTAGAGGAGGAGACAGTGACCCCAAAAGGAGCAAATTATCCTTCCACTTTCTATAGATTTGCAGAGGTCTACAAAAACAAATAGTGAGATAAGAGAAGTAGTGTGTGTAAACAAAAAATGGGAGGGCCTATGAAGGAGTGACTATGCTCCAGCAAACTGCCACTCATTGCAGATGCACTGCCATAACATCAACTTACACAGAATAGAAAACCCCCTGCTTAGACACAAAGGTCCTTTATTCCATAGAACACTATAGAGGATTGTTAATGCATCTTGGAGTCCATAATCTCAACAATTATAGCTGAATACCCAGCCTTTCTTCCTGCCACACAGTACTGTGCTTTGCCTGAGCAATGGGTGAGATTATTTCACTGTACGCCCTATTGAGATAGGTAGGTGGCATACAGTCCACAGATGGAAAATGTGAGAATGTGGTCTGGCTTACTTAAAATATAAGCACTGAAAAATTCAGATGTTTTATTAGAAGTTCATTTAAATTTCCCCTTTTGCAAGTCTCTTTCTCTCTCTTTGCCCTGCCTCCTTAATATTCCCTGGCTCCTCCTCCCTATGACAGGTTCCCAGCAACCTGCAAACGCCCACTGCTCCCCTCACGCTCCGCCCTTTGAGTTTCCTAACATCTGCACAAATCACCCAGACTTTGACATTAAGTTTCAGGGCCCATCAGCTTTGGCAGCCTTTCAGCAGAGATTGGATTCCAGGCGGAATATAAATATTGCATGCCAGACCACATAAATTTCCATTCAGAATAACACTAGGCCACCATAGAGAGGCCACCCCAGCTGGCTGCACTATCATTTTAGCAGCAGGGGTACGTGTGTATGGGTGAAGCGGGAAGGCTATGCCAACCAACACTGAAACTAAAAGAAAGGTTGGTTCAGATCAAGAACAGGACAGAGGTTCAGACCAGTTCCTATTCTGGTCCCACGTTTAAACAAGGATCATGTTTCACTTGCTGTACTGTTAGCTCTATACAGCTGCACCAACACCAATGACAAGCCACAAAAATTGCATGGAATCTAGCAACATTTTCTCAACTAAGTTCTTCAGACAAGTGAGTTTCATAGCAAGGGGACAAAAGGAGTTTTTAGTAACAAGCTTATTTTGAGTACCTCGGGGCTACTGAAAGAACCATGCTAGCAATGACTTTGCTGCTGCAGTTATTACCTCGCAAAGGATTTCCTTGTTTGCATTGGCTGAAAATGTGGAGCCACGTCATCAGCTGGTGTAAATGGGTACAGCTCCAGCGTACAATCACGTTATAGACCCATTTTAACCTGTGTAGGGGGTGATAATAATGTTTTAAGCCCGTGTCTTGACAAAGAGTTGTGTGCAACACTGTCCTTTTGGAAATGCAGATCAGCTCTAATATTACTGTGCCCATGGTATGGGGCCTGATTACTTCTTACTTGTTCTCTAGTTTTGAGTGTTCTTTGGACTCCTGCTGTCATGATTCTGGGCAGAAGGAACTCAAGATCCCTTCAGTTATTTATCAGTGAAATTCTAGATGAAAATAAATCAAAAAAGGCCTCAAAGGTTAATAGTGTTATGTTGGGGATTGGGTGAAGCCTCATGGAAACTGGTGGGTATGACAGCTACCCTTCCTATAAGAAGCAGTTAAGATCCTTTTGGAGCAAGTTAGCTAAAACAATAGGAGCCACTGCCCAAAACTCAGACAACATGCAAGGCCAGTCAGGAGCTGAGCTATGGGGGGAGAGGGCTTTCACTGGGGGCTGAATACAAACACAGAGGGCTGGGTATTGTTTCAGTTTTACTATGTGATAGAGAATAGACACAGCCAGAAACACCAACTAAGCAGATCAAGAAGGCAACAGAAAGTCAAAGGCATAGAGGTTAACAGTATTTGGGATCATATACAACATGGTTTTACAAAAGGTAGATCATGCCAGACCAACCTGATCTCTTTCTTTAAGAAGATAACAGATTTTTTAGACAAAAGAAATGCAGTAGATCTAATCTACCTGGATTTCAGTAAGGCATTTGATATAGTTCCACATGGGAAATTATTAGTTAAATTGCAGAAGATGGGGATTAATATGAGACTTGAGAGGTGGATAAGAAACTGGTTAAAGGATAGACTACAACAGGTCATACTGAAGGGTGAATAGTCAGCTGGAGGGAGGTAACTAGTGGAGTTCCTCAGGGATCGGTCTTGGGACCAATCTTATTTAACATTGTTATTACTGACCTTGGCATAAAAAGTGGGCATGGGTTAATAAACTCTGCGGATGACACAAAGGTGGGAGCTATTGCCAATACAGAGGAGGACCGGAATATCATGCAAGAAAATCTGGATGACCTTGAAAACTGGATTAATAGAAATTGGATTCAATTTAATAGTGCAAAGTCTTGCACTTGGGCACTAACAACAAGATTTTTTTGCTATAAAATAGGGATTTATTCCTAGTCATTCCAAATTCTGTGGTGCTTTTTATAAATGTGCTAACCACAAACTCCAACTCAAATAATTGCATTCTGGTTACCTAAATTTCCCCCTCAGTTTCTCTTAGGAAAGTTATTCTTCATACCTATTCTAAACTGTTGTATAGAGCTTCTCTAGACAGTAGAAAACAGTCACCAGAGGATATGAAATAATCTCTGCATATAGCAGAGCTGGTTGAAAATCAGAATTTTCATTCTGCAGGAAACACTGCTATTTCAACATTTGCTTTCATCCCAAACTGGGACAAGAAGTCAAAAATTTCAAATTTTTTCATGGAATGGAAAGTTCTGAAAAATTTCAATTCAGAAATGTTTAAACATTTGGTTTTGCCTAAGCTGCCTCAGTGCCTGATGAGAGTTGTAGTTCAGGTGCTTCATACCCCATTCTCCTCTCAGGGCTGGGCTCCCCAACCAGATTATATTTCCCATGGTACGTTTGAGTTATGGGACTCCTATGAGGCATTGTGGAAGTTCAGCCAGAGATCATACGACAGTGCATCCTGAGAAGTCATGGCACCTGAACTCCAAATCCCGTGAGGCACTGCAGCAGCTCAGGCAGACACAGATTAGTGTCATATTGACTCAGAATGAAACGTTTTGATTTGGTTCAACACACCAACATGTTTCATTATGAGACAATATGATTCAAAACGAAATATTTCATTTAGATTTTATCAGTGGAAATTTGAAAAATATCAACAAAATCAAATTTTCCTATGGAAAATGTTCACTTTGTGGAAACTGCATTTTCCATCAAAAAGTGGACTATTCCTGACCAGCTCTAGTGTATAGTTCGCATATCAGTTTGATAAGGACCTAGTGCTGAGTGATACTGAGCGGCAGAGCCAGATTAATCCATCAGTGGGCGCTCGGCAAAATACACTTACAGACTCATGAACAACAACAAAGAGACATACAGTATATCCACTGCAGCTTAGCTGCCATGCTGTGGATCTGCCCGACTGGCTGCACATCCCAATGCTGCTCAGGGCCCTACTCATCATGATGGGAGTCACAACACACCCACTCAAATTTGGCCCGGGGCCCCCCTCCATCATGACATGGGTGGGGAGTGGCCAGGCCAAATCTGAATGAGTGACATTGCACCTCCCCATCATGGTGAGCAGTGCCACAAGAAGCAGCAAGAGGCACAGCCAGTCCTGGCAGATCCACAGCATGCCCAGCCCAGCCACGGTGAGTATACTGTGCAGCTGTTTGTTTGCCTATGTATTAATCTGGCCCAGCTGTAGTTTACAATGGCTTCAGAGGAAACTCAGGGCACTTAGAACCAAGATACTTTGAGATGAGAGGCCCCATATAAATACAATATTGTCATCTGTCAGTGCTGTCAAACATCCTAGCTGTTTTTGGTAGTGAATGGGACCTGGATAACTGACGGGGGTTCATTCTGGGTAAGACCAAAGCAATAGTAGTACATTCAGAGAAACAGTCAGAAGAGAAGGCAAGGATTAGGTCTGTCCCTTGAACTGAGGATGAATGCTTGCCATTTGTCACTCGAATTCACAATTCCATTTAGGGATGTGGTTGAATCCCCAGCTGCAGTTAGATTATCAGAGAGCAACAGTACCCACGAGTTTTCCAAAATTTAATTGTGTAAGTCATACAGTCTAGCCTTAAATAAATAAAATTAATCATGAGATTAAAATAATAAATAGGACAAGTGAGTTCCATTACCTTAAACATAGAGTCTCTGATGCCTGGTGGAAAACAAGGCAAAATATTCTATTTCAAAATAATTCCGCTGATGCGTCATATTTTATGTCGTTCTCTTTCTTGCCTCATTAGACATGTGGATGAAAATCAGAACTTTGATTCTTAAGCATGAATATCTTCCCTTTTTTCTACCCTTCCACCAACATTACACCCCTCTCTGACACTCCAATAATCACCAGAGTAGCCAGTTTCGATTACACGAACACAAACATTATGACTTTGGTTGGGGAATAAACAATTTTAGCAGACGAACCCTGAAGAAACAAAGATCCTGTTTTCTTGCAACAGTCATTAGTAATAAAGTAAAGGGGGTGACAAATGCAGGAACATATTGCATTGATTATAAGCAAAATTCTTTCTAAATCAAATGTTTTGCAAAGTTTTCTATGAGCTTGCAGCAGCTCTCTCTGACTCCAGTTTTAACTTGTACAAAGTGTCCACATTTTACGGACACTACACAGATTCTGCCTGGTGTCACTGTAGTGTAAAGAGTAGAAAATACAACATATTATCAGCCAGAGTGCCTAGAGATCTTGCACACGGAGGGGCTTGTTCTAGGGAAGAATTACTACCACCATCTTCCTTTGCAGTTTACACCAGGAAGGCAGAGTGGCCCAGCTTCGAATTACACAGGAGCACCATATAAGCTCCCAGGGCAAAAAATGTCAAGGGGAGGTACCAAATCAGTGTTCTCCTTACCTGCATTCATCATATCCCCTTCCTGACCACTTCATCAGCTTCATTGACTTCCTATGGCCCCACATGCCCTCCTGGATTCTCCACTGCCATTGCCCTCTGCCACAGTCCATACCTACAAAAGTCAGGGTATCCCCAGATGTGAATCTGTATCTGTAAACTATCACCCACAATCATCCCACACACACTGCTCTGCTCCTACACTGTAATACCTATGTCTGGATTTAGAATAAATGCTCATAATGAAACCTGGTTTCACTGCTAACCTGAAACTCCTGCCATGTTCACCAAAAGGTGATCTGATCGTCTAATCAGCTAAGGCTGAGTTTCCAGTAAATTAGGATAATTTGTGTTTTTAAGCAGAAGCCATGAGAAGCTAAGTGATTTTTACATGGGTTGGATCCCAAGCCAAGCAAAAACCCAGCAGTCTCATCTTTGGCTTTGATTTCAAGGGATTGTGTGAACCCAAAACTCAAAGCAAAATGCAAAAACCCCCAAGCTAAAAGGAGAAAAGGCTTGCTTGCTAATTCAGATCACCAAGGTCCACAGTTTTACTCTAGAACCTATAAATCACACTCCCTGTCTACTCATCTCATCAGACCACATCAAGTCACAGCACCTGTTAAGTTGTTCACCTGCTTGTACATAGGCCCCAATCCAACAAAGCATTTTAGTACATAAGAAATCCCATTTAAATCAGTAATCTTGGGTTTGTTCAAACAAAATCACGGCTAAAAAGAGTGATTCTATTCGTTTCTGGTTAGCAAGACTATCTCCCTGCGGTTGGGTTACATGGTTCATCTTTAAACAGGCTGCTACGTCTGAGTGCAATAACAGAAATATTAATTTGCCTTCTGCTAATCTGGACAAAACAGCAACTCTTTGTCTATCTAGTTTCCAGTAATAATTTTGCTCCCAGCACATGTGTTTACTGCCCTCTGTTTGATCAGTTTAATGGCTTCTTGTATAAGCTTTCCAAGGCTATTATTACTCTTACTTGGTGTGTGGAAAAGGCAAAGACTCATTAAATGGCCTGCATTCCCAGAGTTAGTTGCCTTTAGGCAGGAATGCTCCTGATTTTCAGCTCTGGCAACAATAGCCAGTACTGCAAAAATAGAATAGCTTGCAATTGCAGTGCAGCAGATTGGCTGGCTAACTTAGGCCAAGAGAAATGCAGTTTGTTATTATAACCTCAATGATAGTTGCCTATGCCTGTTCAAATCTCCAGAAGAGGAATTTATATAGATACTGATAACTGGCCAAATAGACTCTACCTTCAGTAATGGGATAAACTCATATTATTATTGCAGTTCTGTGTATAATAAAGATGGAAGATCTTTTTAGTAACATACTGGAAATCATTACAGCAACAGTCCAAAAACAATTGCCAGTGGGTAGTGTGCTGTCAACTCCTCTCAGTTCATTGCTTCATCATTTCATATCATTCATGACCAACAGGAATGATTTCTTCTTCCTCAACATTGCAGCAGTTTAGTTTCCATGCTCATTAATGTCTGGTGCCTCTTACAATTACAGTTCCCAGCAAATCCAAAGTCATAAAACATCCTAACATCTGTGAAATTCTATATTTACCATGACCATGTGGTACTGAACTCTTATCGTATGTTAAATCTGTTAAACCTAGGTTGTGAAATGATACAACATACTTGGCCCTGGAAACACCAGAGACTGATGAAGATGGGATGTCCCATTTGCTAAGAAAACAGAAACAAAATTAATCCTGTATTGGCAGGAGAACGAGCTAGGAAACATAGTTAGAGAGCAGCCTAATCTGCAAAGTTTAGATTCACACTTCCCCAAGTCTGTGGTTCTGAAGTCCGGTTCAGCTTGGAACCCGATGCAAATTTTGGGACTGTTTAGATCATAGTTTAGGCACAGACCCCTATCTAAACCTATTAGGTCTTTTCTACCTCTTAAATTCTATGTTTTTACCAATTATTTCATGTTGTTACAGTGCCATTCATTTTTATCATTAACATTTAATAGACAAGATATTTGAATAAAGGGATGTGTAGATATCAAAGCATCCAACTACTGTGCCTTCCCTGCCATGTGCTTGCCCATGCTGACCTACCATGCTGAAATCATACTGGGATGTATCATCTGGCTGGTTCTACCAATGATGTTAGATGACTCAGCATTTTTCAGCACTGTAATGTCCTTCTGGAAACAGCATTGTAAAATACAGCAATGATTGCTGTATATGCTCTTTAGGGCAGACAAAGGCAAAAGAATGAAAAATATCTCTCAACTATGTATGGGTTATTCATAGCCTTTAGGTTCAGAGATATTTGAATTTTACGTTTCTACTTTAAGGGTCTCATAAATTTTTTACGGTCTAACTGCCTGTGAGAAATATATGTGTTATCACCTACAAATGGAGAAACTGGCCATTTTTGCCATGCAAACTCAATTAAATCTCCCACATTTTTGTTTGGTTTAGATTGGACCCCACTGGATGAATTACATTATATCTTGTGCACTATATTCCTCTTTGAGTACTTACAATAGTTTTGTCTGGACGGGCCTGTTCAATTTGTTCCCTGAAACTCCCAACTCTGCCTCAGATGTATTCCTCTTGCAAACTGAGCCAAGTTTATACCCACAAATGGAAGAAGAGTATATTGAATATACTGAAATGGAAAAAGAGCATAACATGTCATTTTTACTCTCTTGAGCCAAACCAGAATAACATGGGGTCTTTAAAAGCAGTGTGCTATTACCTGATTTTGATCACTCAACAACAGTATTCTTCCTTCTGGAGCACCAAGGACATTTTAAAAACAATTGCAGCACAAAACATAGATCAGCACAAAAAGGCAGCTGAGACAAGAAATTTGCCTGAATATCACAAACACCTATCTGTTTCACAATAGTGTAAAAGGCACCCTTTATGCATACTCTGCCCATTGGCACTGACAATGGATGTAATTGATTTATATATTTATTTAGATTTCATACTTACACAAACTCTACACAAAAGGGACAATAAGAAAAAAGTGCTTTTTTGTTCCATAGACATTCTGTTAGTCATTATACAACGTGACTATGCAGTGCAATGATTCTTTGTCTGCAATGATTTTACCAAAAGAACTGCCCTAAAACTATAATGGACTGGATGATTCTTTAATGTATTTTGGCTAGAAATCTTGACAAGTTAACCTAGCCACTCCTATGAAACCTCTACTTCCAGACTCAGCTGTGCTCAGGAAGTGCAGTCACATGAAATTTTGAAGTAACTGAACTGATTCAAAACTCAGAATAGGTTCAAGCCAGTTCTTAGTGAATCCAAGCTGGTTTGCTGATGCTTATTAAAAACAAAATTACATTTTAATGGGAGGGAAATAGTAAATTTCAGTACTCATTACAGAGGGACGGTCCAATACTTACTGTGGGGGAAAAGATTTAATTATTTTCAGTTATTTTTTAAATAAAATAATCACTTTTCATGAATACGGTTATAATTAAGTCCCTTTATTTTTTGAAAAATTCCTTTCATTTAAAAATGTAACAAAACTATATTTAAAATCCCAAACAATATCCAACACCAAAGGATAAGGGGACAAATTCAGAGTGTATATTTGAAGGTAAGGTACAGGTCAAATAGAGCAAATATAAATACATTTATTTTACATGGTAAGGCAGACCTTTTTTATTGCCATCCTGGCTTTTTAAGAACAAAAAAACAAAACAAAAAAAACACACCCTCTTAGTGATTGATTTGCCTGCTTCAACCCTGCCCTTCCACCCCACTTTGTGTGTTAAACCAACTTATCATCATTCACACCCCCCTACTCTGACCTACTAACTTGTCCTATATACCACACCCTCAGGTGCAGTTACTGAGCAGAGCAGTAGAAATTATTGCACTTTGTGTGCATGTGGTTGCAGATTCACATACCAGCAAGTCTGTTTCAGGAGTGGTGACCATCCTCTTACCATATGACCTCAAGTTGGCCCAGGATGTGTGGCTATAGAAGATACTTGTGTTGAGAAGCACAAGGTTGAAAGCAGAGTGCCTTGTAATGAAGCAGAGGGTATCCAATAGATCCACCCACTATTATGTGTTATATAACTCAAGATGGAGTGCAAAGGAAGTTGTGAGTGTGTATGGTCATCGCTAATGAATGAAAAGAAATATGCTGCCCTGAGGCACACGTTCTTACACATTCCCAAAGCAGTTGTTCTGAGGGCATCTTTGACTATAAACTTGTAGGCATTAGTTGCCATTATTACAAAACTAGTATGATTTATTTATTAGTCTGATTTCCCATATGTATATCAGGAATGTGTGTTCACAACAATGTGCAAGCACACATCAAAAAATCCCCCTTCTTATCAAAGCATCTGATCTTTTTACAGCAGAAAAAAGGCTAAACAGAGAGGGAGCTATTTTTAGTGTTCCTGAAGGAGTTTCTTCCAAATGTTCACACAGCTCTAGGATGAATAAATCACAACTCTGAATGCTCACTTTTGAATAGAGGACAAAATGAATGACTCCAGACTCCAGCCTCACCTATACCCGGTGGAATACTGCATCCTCTGCACCAGAATAATGCATCTGATCAAAAATGGCTTGTTTCTCAGCTAAGGGACACACCAGCGTAATTTACTATTTCCCTTTAAAAATCTGATACAGAATAAATCTGAGCTGGTGGAGGAAGTATGCTTTTAAAGTCTAGCCTGATATTGTGTCACCTGTTTCCTGGAGCTTCCTTCCTGTAGATTCAATAGCTAATTTTGCACCATTGTGCTGATGAAGTGGCCAGAGCAAGAAGAGAGGAAAATACCCAGAGGAGTGTTAACAAAAGTTACATAAAATGAGTCAAGAAGTTGATTTTGGTTTCATTGGCTTGCAAACCACTTACACTTCTGCATCCCAAAGGAAAGCAAAGATTGCTTTGTAAATAATAACTTTATAATCATTCACATTTTCCATCTATAGAGCACTTCCATTTATCATACTGCTAAAGATCTCAAAGCAATATGTGAAATTAGTGCCAAATTCCCTCTTGTCAGTGGTGGGAGATATAAAGTAAGTCTTCCTGTGTCTACAAAGTTCCCTGGATCCTAGAAGGTTCATCCCAAAGCAGAGCAGGTAAAGGAAAATTCTTACCATCCTCACCCTCCATTGGGTTTCTTCCTGGGGGGCAACAGGAGTGGAGTTCTACAGGAGCTGTACCTGCAGAAAGTGCATTGAATCAGTACACCCCCTGACACCTTATCCATGCTCTTCTCAGCCAAGGCAACGTTTGGGCTGCACTGCTTCCCATGCCCCCAGTGGGGAGATAAAGGGAAGCTGTGGCTATGACTACCCGTGCCCATCTAGCAGGGGGTTATGCCACCAATAAACCTGAGCTGAATCTATCCCTGAAACTAGTCTCTAGAGCGGGGTTACAGATGAGATTTTTCAAAAGCCCTCAGCCAAAAACAAAAGCACTGACTTCAATGGAAGCAGCATTACAGCAGCCCAGGGTGCCTCTGAAAACCTCATCCATGAATTAACTGATATATAACTAAATAGGCGTGCATGCACACACACAGATTAAATGCATCATTTCACCCTCTACTGAAATCCAGCCACCTCTGGGGGGAAATGTGGCTCCTGATTAACAGCACACAACAACCACAAGCTTTACTGTACACTTTCCTTATGGGAAGTGCCATGGGATCTTTAATGACTGAAACAATCAGGTCTTGGTGTTATATCTCATTGAAAAACAGCACCTCCAGCCGCACAGTGACCACTAGCCCATGCTGGGGCATTAATTCAGATGTGCAGTCTTAAAAAGAGCCTTCTATTTCAATAAAGTGATTACATAACCCAGAAACAGCTGCGCCCATTTCTGGGGTAGTGTCCCCAGACAACATGAGTCTGTAATCACTAAATTACACATACAGTTAAGACTATGTTGTGAATGCAAAGGAGATGTGCAAACAGAGCTGTGTGATGCAACACATTTTGCTTTGTGAATAACTCATATCCAGGAACTCCAGTTTCTAAAACACCTTCTGCTTTAGTAAAGACACAAAAAGATGATATTTTTCACTGTTCTTGCCCATGACGAAAATGTTCTTTGCATAGTTCAGTCTGTGAGTTACGTACATTTTCTCCATTTCACTTTTCTGGCTGAGTTGCTGGAGGGGCTGCTTTGTGAAAACAGGCACTTATGCTTTTCATTACAGACGGCATTCTTTCTGTACGTGCCAGTGGATGCCTCACTGCTGGTGTGACTAATTAATAAAACTCCTAATAGTATATAGTGCAGGCTCTTTTGTCTGCCAACTAGTGGGCAGACTAGTGCAGGCTTAACCAATTAGCAGAGTTTCCCCCTGTGACACACTCTATATAGAGAGTGTGAATATAATGTAACTAAAATATGCTTCATGCAAAAGGTCTCTTGTAAGGTATCATTACAAAGCTTATAATCTACTGAGTGTGGTCACCCTATTTGTATAAATGTATCACTCTTGTATCTGAAACTAGAAATATGAAATATAACTCTGAGGGCCTATTGTAGCTATGCAAAGTGTGGGCCATTAATGGTGGTCTGGAATCTTGATGGCTCCCATCAACCAGGACAATTGACTGTGGATGACTCTGTTTGCAGGCAGGCCTTCCTGTGTGTCAGGCTGGGAGGAATGAAGGCTTGGGGTCTCACAGGACATGTGACCATGTCACCTGAACTGGAATCCATCTTTAACCTGGTGCTTTTCCACCGAGGAGGAGGGGTGGGAACCCAGAGGGACAAAGGATTCCCACCTTAGGCAAAAGATATATAAGTGGGAGATATAGAACAAGGGAGGCAGCCATCATGAGGAATCCCCTAGCTACCACCTGAGCTGGAACAAGGGCTGTACCAGGGGAAAGGATTGTGCCCAGACCAGGAAGGTGTCCCGCTCCAGTCTGTGAAAGAAACTTATTGAAACATCTCTAAGGGTGAGATTTTATCTGTTTTCAGTTTTTATTACTGTACTAGACTTAGACTGGCGTGTTTTATTTTATTTTGCTTGGTAATTCACTTTGTTCTGTCTGTTACTACTTGGACCCACTTAAAGCATACTTTCTATATTTAATAAAATCACTTTTTACTTATTAATTAACCCAGAGTATGTATTAATACTTGGGGGGGGGCAAACAGCTGTGCATATCTCTCTATCAGTGTTATAGGAGAGAGAACAATTTATGAGTTTACGCTGTAGGTAAAACAGATTTATTTAGGGTTTGGACCCCTTTGGGGGTTGGGCATCTGAGTGTTAAAGACAGGTACACTTCTGTAAGCTGCTTTCAGTTAACAGCTGTTAGGGGACGTGGTTCAGACTTGCAGCAGGCTAGCGGGTCTGGCTCAAACCAGGCAGGGCACTGAAGTCCTGGACAGGAAAGCAGGGGCAGAAGTAATCTTGGCACATCAGGTGGCAGCTCCCAGCGGGTTTCTGTGATCCAACCCGTCACACCCCCATACAATGGCTAAGTGTGCATCCTGCCCATCACTTCATCCAAGACTTAGTCCAGTGCCCATGTGATATGAAGCCAAAAGCTTTATGAGGTGAGTCTAAAGGCAGCCTCCTTCCCGTTAAGCTGGAAAGAGCTGTACTAAGCTCCTCTCAGCTGGAGGTTGTTCTTTGCATAGCTCACGCTGCATGCCAGTACCCATGTGAAATAACAGCGTTGTTCAATGATTCCATGTGCAGCATGCTTGGAAAGTTCGCCTTCTTGGTGACTGCATTTGGCATCAGAAATAATTTCTCAGCAGCAGAATATACACAACAGCACAGGCACCAATGTGTCCCTGCAGCTCTGTGTAGAACTCAGTGTGGGAGATCTTTGTGAGGAAGCGTGGAACACATCAGACAAGGACCCCTGGCTCTGAAGAATGCTCCCCCTCTTCCTGGGATCCCATTGTACACAAGCTGAATGTCTACACTACACAGTAAGCCCAGCTCTGACTCAGCTTTGAGCCCAAGCCACCTTTCTGTCTACACACAAATCACTCTGACTCAGGTCAGCAAACGCTTAGGACTCAAATTGTACGATTTGGCTAGGTGGCAGGGTCAGAGCCCAAGTCCCACTGTGAGTCAGGTCCAGAAGATCTCCAGTAGTGCAGTGTGGATGCGCGAGCATGACTGTGAGACTCGGGCCCATCAATTACAAGCCTGGGTTTACAGTGAAGTGTGGACGCTCAAGCAGAGGCTTGGAAACACTGAGTTCATGAGCCCAGGTCCCACAGTCCCAGGCTCAGAGTGCGGTGTAGCCATACCCTGAGAGGTCAAGGATCCATGGGATGCGGAGGGCGTGGTTGCATGAGGAAAAGGCAGGACCACAGCACCATCCCTCTCACTCCCTCAGGGATATTAGGTGTAAGATAATGTTGCTTCAGCATTCACTTATGATGCTTCTTCCCTCTGCACTACAGATGCTCCTCATGAGACTTTGGGGAACCCACTGAGGACCTACTCCATGCCAGCATCACAGCAAAGGGAGCAGAATGCAAAGGTATTGAGCCTCTGTGCAAATGCCACAACCAGAGCTGTCGATGACCTTATATCCCGATTGCATGGTTTTTCTGCACACACTGGACTATCTGTGAATTTAGAGGGCCGAGGTCACTTCGTTCAGTGAGTGGTAGGGAATAAGGATGAGAAAATCCTTCCACTCCCAAAAGAAACATCTGGAGGAAGCTCCTCAGGTTGAAACTCTGTCTGTTTTTATATCCAGAGATGGTTTTCCCCTCACACAGATGCCTACATGGCTCATAGAAAGCAGCCATTTGTCATTGGGCTTTGAATACAATTCTGTGCAAATATACTGGGCAGAAAGGAAGTATGATAAGATGCAACAGTATATCTCATCCACGCAAGAAAAATAGCTGTCATGCGGCCACTCCAACAATGCCTGGTCAATTGCGCTTCGTCTCTAAAAATGTCACTCAACTACCCATGCATGACGTTCACAGTACAAAGAAGTAACTTTGCTAGAATTTGGACAGGCCAGGACATTGAATTCAGAATCAGAATTATACTGATCATGATTTGGCCAGGTCCTGGATTTGACACCTCACATCCCACAGAGATGGGGGGAAAAGAGAGAGGCATTATAACATTTAATAAACTGTACTTTTGTGGGGTGGAAGCGATCTCACTGAAACCTTTCAATGTCTCGGCAGAGTGTGTAAACTCTAACATTTAGCTCCTCATGTACTCTAACCCTCTTCGTCCTCTACTAGCCCACTCTCCTGACACACACAAAGGACCTCTGCAGTTCCTTTTCTCCTGCCCTACGTTTTGCTCTCTTACCCTGCCCCATCCACTTTTCTAATTCTCTTCTTACTACTTTGCTATCTTCTTCCGTTGTTTCCCTCATCTGTTTTCATATTTTTAATGGGGCTGGAAAAACTTTCTCTGACTCCCCAGAGAGAGAAATCTCCAACCTCTTCAGCATCCGATGCATGCCTATGTGCTGAATGAGCAGTAGGGGAATGAGGAACGCCTCTACCAGTATGACTGTATATGGAAAAACAGTCAACTCAAAGCAGTAAAAACATCACCAGAGGGTGCAGTAAAAGTCAAGGAATAGATTTTTTTCCCCCTTCTCTCTCTTTTAGTATATTCCTGCTTTCAGTTGTTCTTGCTTGCAGAGCTAAAGGGAACTATACTGGAATGCAAGAGAGAAAGTCCTGGGTGACACTTATTACTTTTACTGTGGTGTGGTTACTTCGTTATTCATAATCAAATTTGGAATGTGTACCCACAGGGAGAAGGAAGAAAGAGAGGCCCCTTCTCTAACCAGTTTAGCTGAACCATTTGAAAGCTCAGTTTAACCCATACTTCTAGCTAAAATGGTTTAAACCAAGGACCCCATGCTCTCACTAAAGTCAATGGGAATTATTTGTAATCTGTACTCATGTCTGGTTGTTAAATGTCACTAAGTTATCATTCATTTTTCACCATCCTCATTCTAAAGGGGAAGTGAGTAAATGTTGTCCAGCAAGTGCATTTTGTGCCTGGTTTTGTAAATTATCATGAGGCTTTTAAACACAGACCAGTGGGAATAAGCTGAAAGTGAGTAATTCAGTCTTGGGGTAAATTGGTAGAACTCTGGGCTTCAAAACTGTCTGGACTTCTCCACACTGGCAACCCAAAATGTGTAACTATATTGGTTGGAACTGCTTTTCACTATATTTTGTAATCGTTCCACGAACTTGCTAAAGGCAAAAAAGAGACAGAAAAAGAGAGAGATGCATACAACTCAAGGACTCAGAAAAACTATGCTACTGAACCAAAGCCCATTGAGGTCCATGGGAATCTTTCCACTGACTTCAGTGTGTGCCGAATTAGGCTCTATATTATTATTTATCTAATTGAATTCCATCCCTTCAACGGGAATCATGTATGCTTATCAGAAGGTTCAGACCTCTTTGATGACTGATTCACCTTCGGTATCATTGGAATGGTGCCGTTTTGTGACTTGGTCTGGAATTTTCAAAGAGACTTGGATGTTAGGTTCTCAGCAACCAGTGACTTATGACTCCCTTAGGCTCCTTTGAAAAGCCCACCCTGGGGTTTTAGGGCTGCGTTGGTTGTTCTTTTTTCAAAGTTTCATGATGAGATTTATTTCTTTTGTTAGAAACCTCACTTGCCTCTCACTCTCCACTCTTGTTACAGAGGTTTTTGCAAAAATTTGTGCAGCACTTCAGGAGTAATTCATTTTAATGGGTGAAGGCTCTACATTGTAACCAGTTCTTGTACTTTGTTCACTTTAAAGGGCTGTTGAAAGCCTTGCACCACACTTTTATCTCCAGTTTAACATCTCAAACCATGTTTTACTGCATCGCATTCTGGGACTTATGCAAAGAAAGAAACCAATAAAAACCCCACGGTGAAATCTGTATTATTTTATAACAAAAAGATATTTGAACTCCAGCCGTCTCAGTAAAACTACAGAACACATTTTATTATGCTATTACTATATAGGACTGCAGTTTAGACCTGGCATTATCAAACTACTTTTTAACATATGTCATGATACTAGCATGGTAATATGGCTGCTCTAATTTAATAAACAATAGCTATATTTTAATATCTATTAGCTATCCATTTCCCCATATCCCGATAGAAATCTGTGAGCGCATTCAGTTACTATGACTCCTTAAAACAGAAGATATGCATCCAGTGGAGTATATCTTACATGCTCAAAGTTCAAGGTCAAATCCTGCAGTCTTCACGCAAGAAATTCCCCGTGGCCAAATCCTGAAGTTCCTATTCAAAGCCATACTGTGCCAGCAGTTTTGTGCTTCAAAACTGGTAGCACAATATTGCCCTCAGGCAAACCCCTTTGAGAACCGTAAGAGTCTATTTGAATGGGAACCTCAGGATTCAACTCTGTGACTTCAGAGGGAATTTTTCCGGATGAAAGACTGCAGGATTTGTCCCTCCGTGAACAACCAAGAGAGAGCATACTACAAGAACTCAAGTTAAATTAAGTCTCTTTGTCCTTCCCTACTTCACATTAAGGGCTCACTCATGCTGTAAAGGCACAGCTCTGAGCAAACTGCAGTGTAGAACTAACTGTGCCTGCAAAAAGGGAGGCCCTCAGCTATTAAAATGTACCTCAGTTTTGTTATAATACAACTGGGATTACATTGATGGAAGAAACAGAAATATCACACCACAACACAACTGACCCCTGACTTAACATTGCATGTAAGTCAGACGTGCTATTTAGCCACTTTTATTCACCACTGTCTTGCATGTAAAAAACATTCATCCATTCTAAATATATGTTGCATTGCTTGCTCAGTTACCAAGGAGCCATTAGGTTGGACATGAATTTGGAAAGGAGCTGATTCCGAGGTTTGAAATAGCTAGAGAAATTCCATCATATGCTAGAAGCCTTGTCACACTCTTAGCCCTGGTCTACACTAGGAGTTGAGGTTGAATTTAGCAGCGTTAAATCAATTTAACCCTGCACCTGTCCACATGACGAAGCCCTTTTTTTCGATTTAAAGGGCTCTGAAAATCGATTTCCTTACTCCACCCCCGACAAGGGGATTAGCGCTGAAATCAGCCTTGCTGGGTCGAATTTGGGGTACTGTGGACACAGTTAGATGGTATTGGCCTCTGGGAGCTATCCCAGAGTGCTCCATTGTGACCACTCTGGACAGCACTCTCAACTCAGATGCACTGGCCAGGTAGACAGGAAAAGGCCCGTGAACTTTTGAATTTCAATTTCCTGTTTGGCCAGCGTGACAAGCTGCAGGTGACCATGCAGAGCTCATCAGCAGAGGTGACCATGATGGAGTCCCAGAATCGCAGAAGAGCTCCAGCATGGACCGAACGGGAGGTACGGGATCTGATCGCTGTATGGGGAGAGGAATCCGTGCTATCAGAACTACGTTCCAGTTTTCGAAATGCCAAAACATTTGTCAAAATCTCGCAGGGCATGAAGGACAGAGGCCAGAACAGGGACCCGAAGCAGTGCCACGTGAAACTTAAGAAGCGGAGGCAAGCCTACCAGAAAACCAGAGAGGCGAACGGCCGCTCTGGGTCAGAGCCCCAAACATGCCGCTTCTATGATGAGCTGCATGCCATTTTAGGGGGTTCAGCCACCACTACCCCAGCCGTGTTGTCTGACTCCTTCAATGGAGATGGAGGCAACACGGAAGCAGGTTTTGGGGACAAGGAAGATGATGATGATGAAGTTGTAGATAGCTCACAGCAAGCAAGCGGAGAAACCAGTTTTCCCGACAGCCAGGAACTGTTTCTCACCCTGGACCTGGAGACAGTACCCCCCGAGCCCACCCAAGGCTGCCTCCCGGACCCGCCAGGCGGAGTGTACCTTTTAAAATACTATACATGGTTTAAAAGCAAGCATGTTTAATGATTAATTTGCCCTGGCATTCGCGGCTCTCCTGGGTGTACTCCCAAAGCCTTTGGTTTCTGGGGAGGCCAGCCTTATTCCATCCACCATGGTAGGACACTTTACCACTCCAGGCCAGTAGCAAGTACTCGGGAATCATTGTACAACAAAGCATTGCAGTGTATGTTTGCCGGCATTCAAACAACATCTGTTCTTTATCTCTCTGTGTTATCCTCAGGAGAGTGATAGCATTCATGGTGACCTGGTTGAAATAGGGTGCTTTTCTTAAGGGGACATTCAGAGGTGCCCATTCCTGCTGGGCTGTTTGCCTGTGGCTGAACAGAAATGTTCCCCGCTGTTAGCCACAGGGAGGGGGGAGGGGCTAGCCACACGGTGGGGGGAGGCAAAATGCGACCTTGTAACGAAAGCACATGTGCTATGTATGTAATGTTAACAGCAAGGTTTACCATGAAAGAGTGTACCCATTGTTCTATAAAATGTGTCTTTTTAAATACCACTGTCCCTTTTTTTTTTCTCCACCAGCTGCATGTGTTTCAAAGATCACAGGATCTTCTCCTTCCCAGAGACTAGCAAAGATTAGAAGGCGAAAAAAACGCACTCGCAATGAAATGTTCTCTGAGCTCATGCTGTCCTCCCACACTGACAGAGCACAGACGAATACGTGGAGGCAGACAATGTCAGAGTCCAGGAAAGCACAAAATGACCGGGAGGAGAGGTGGCGGGCTGAAGAGAGTAAGTGGCGGGCTGAAGAGAGTAAGTGGCAGGCTGAAGAGAGGGCTGAAGCTGAAAGGTGGCGGCAGCATGATGAGAGGAGGCAGGATTCAATGCTGAAGCTGCTGGAGGATCAAACTAATATGCTCCAGCATATGGTTGAGCTGCAGGAAAGGCAGCAGGAGCACAGACCGCCACTACAGCCCGTGTAACCAACCGCCCTTCTCCCCAAGTTCCATAGTCTCCTCACCCAGATGCCCAAGAACGTGGTGGGGGGGCCTCCGGCCATCCAGCCACTCCACCCCAGAGGATTGCCCAAGCAACAGAAGGCTGGCATTCCATAAGTTTTCAAGTTTTAAACTTTTAAAGTGCTGTGTGGCCTTATCCTTCCCTCCTCCACCACCCCTCCTGGTGCTTCTCTCCTCCACCACCCCTCCTGGGCTACCTTGGTAGTTATCCCCTATTTGTGTGACGAATGCATGAATGTGAAGCAACAATGACTTTATTGCCTCTGCAAGCGGTGATTGAAGGGAGGAAGGGAGGGTGCTCAGCTTACAGGGAAGTAGAGTGAACCAAGGGGCGGGGGTTTCATCAAGGAGAAACAAACAGAACTTTCACACCGTAGCCTGTCCAGTCATGAAACTGGTTTTCAAAGCTTCTCTGATGCATACCGCGCCCTCCTGTGCTCTTCTAACCGCCCCGGTGTCTGGCTGTGCATAACCAGCAGCCAGGCGATTTGCCTCAACCTCCCACCCCGCCAAAAACGTCTCCCCCTTACTCTCACAGATATTGCGGACCGCACAGCAAGCAGTAATAACAGTGGGAATATTGGTTTCGCAGACATCTAACCAAGTCAGTAAACTGCGCCAGCGCGCTTTTAAACGTCCAAATGCACATTCTACCGCCATTCTGCACTTGCTCAGCCTGTAGTTGAACAGCTCCTGACTACTGTCCAGGCTGCCTGTGTATGGCTTCATGAGCCATGGCATTAAGGGGTAGGCTGGGTCCCCAAGGATAACTATAGGCATTTCAACATCCCCAATGGTTATTTTCTGGTCTGGGAATAAAGTCCCTTCCTGCAGCTTTTGAAACAGACCAGAGTTCCTGAAGATGCGAGCGTCATGTACCTTTCCCGGCCATCCCACGTTGATGTTGGTGAAACATCCCTTGTGATCCACCAGAGCTTGCAGCACTAGTGAAAAGTACCCCTTGCGGTTTATGTACTCGCCAGCTTGGTGCTCCGGTGCCAAGATAGGGATATGGGTTCCGTCTATGGCCCCACCACAGTTAGGGAATCCCATTGCAGCAAAGCCATCCACTATGACCTGCACATTTCCCAGGGTCACTACCCTGGATATCAGCAGATCTTTGATTGCGTGGGCTACTTGCATCACAGCAGCCCCCACAGTAGATTTGCCCACTCCAAACTGATTCCTGACTGACTGGTAGCTGTCTGGCGTTGCAAGCTTCCACAGGGCTATTGCCACTCGCTTCTCAACTGTGAGGGCTGCTCTCGTCTTGGTATTCATGCACTTCAGGGCAGGGGAAAGCAAGTCACAAAGTTCCATGAAAGTGCCCTTACGCATGCAAAAGTTTCGCAGCCACTGGGAATCGTCCCAGACCTGCAACACTATGCGGTCCCACCAGTCTGTGCTTGTTTCCCGTGCCCAGAATTGGCGTTCCACCACATGAACCTGTCCCATTACCACCATGATGCCCACATTGCCAGGGCCCCTGGTTTGAGAGAAGTCTGTGTCCATGTCCTCATCACTCACGTCACCGTGCTGACGTAGCCTACTCGACCGGTTTCGCTTTGACAGGTTCTGGTGCTGCATATACTGCTGGATAATGTGTGTGGTGTTTAATGTGCTCCTAATTGCCAAAGTGATCTGAGCGGGCTCCATGCTTGCCATGGTATGGCGTCTGCACAGAAAAAAGGCGTGGAACGATTGTCTGCCGTTGCCCTGACGGAGGGAGGGGCGACTGACGACATGGCTTACAGGGTTGGCTTACAGGAAATTAAAATCAACAATGTTTTAGCCCCATCAGGCACTGGGATTTCTATCCAGAATTCAAATGAGCGGCGGAGACTGTGGGAACTGTGGGATAGCTACCCACAGTGCAATGCTCCGGAAGTCGACGGTTGCCTCGGTACTGTGGACACACTCCGCTGACTACATGCACTTAGAGCATTTGTGTGGGGACACACACAATCGACTGTATAAAAAAGCTTTCTACAAAACCGACTTCTATAAATTCGACCTAATTTCGTCGTGTAGACATACTCTTAGCTGACAATTCAAAACACTAGTAGGGAATAATGCAACCTCATTGCAATTCTGCTCCTGGCCTGATCCTGTCCCCACTGAGGTCAAGGGCTAAACTCTCACTGAAAGGAATGAGATACTGTCGTACTTGGCCAACGCTTTTGAGGTGAGGGCAGATACTTCCCATTGACTTCAGTGAGGGCAAAGGTAGGCCAATGTTGAGCACTTAAGAAAGTCCAACCTTTAAATTTTAACTGAACTGAATGAATAAGTGGATCTCTGGAGCTTGACTCCAAAGTGTGTGGATTCATCACATCTCTACAAATTATAAAGCATCCATTACATGTTATTAACTCTTTATTTATTGTGCTTGGAAGGCGAGGTAGTCTGTCTTTTGTTTCACATAGGAAATCATAAATAAAAAGGTGTCTAGCAGTTAGGAATACTGGGCCAAACCGTGCTGTGACTCACACCTTGTGTAGCCCACTGATGTCCAGGGGATTGCATGGGATACAGGAGAGAAGTGGGCCCCAAAACTTGCAGATGAAACAAGCTATATAAGTATTATTGCTAGAGATTAACTATGTTGTTTCAAAGTTGTTCTAGTTGTGTTGGTCCCAGGATACTAGCGAACTATGGTGGGTGAAGTAATCTTTTACTGGACCTACTTCTGGTGCTGAAAGAGACACGATTTTGAGCTACACCGCTCTTTGTCAGACCTGGGAAAGATATTCAGAGTTTCACAGGTAAATACAAGGAGGAACAGATTGTTTAGATTAACTATTAAGATTTGTGACATCTGTTAAAAGGCCAGTTGCTGGTTGTAGAATTCCACTTTCTTTATCTCTCTGTTCTATGCACCTGCAACCTGGCAGTGTAAAGAGCAGTCGTTGCTGTTGGTCAAACAGGAGTGAAATAAACTTAAAACAGAGTTTGGTTTTGTGTTTGGCCTTTAATGTCTCAGGATTACCCAGCAAAGTGAGGGTTAAAAGGAAATATGAGGCTAGCAATTCCTTTTAGTACAGTAAACCCAATCATTCCTCCCTTCAGATGCCTGCAGTCACGTCCAAGCTGATTGTGCCTGGAGAAAAGGGTGGGGGAAAGTGAATTTATGCCATCTTATGCTCAGTCAAAAGAAACTGCAAAGTACAGAGACAATTACAAAAAAAGGTGGAAATTCTGACACACTGCACTTTTCAAACACAAACAGTGGGTGGAGGGATCTGGCCCAGCTGGCTGCTACGTGCACATTCTCATATAACCCTTATCAGCCATTTCCGTCTGTAGGTAGCAGGAGCACAAATACCCTGAGGTGTGAGCAGAGTATAGGGCAAATTGAAAACAGGCTGCTAATGTCCATCATCCAGTGAAAAAAGGCTATCTCTGGGGTCTTCAAAAATGTCTTTGTTCCTCTATAACTTGCCTGCATTAGATATTGTAATGGCTTTGTATTTAGTAAAAAGAAAAGGAGTACTTGTGGCACCTTAGAGACTAACCAATTTCTTTGAGCATAAGCTTTCATGAGCTACAGCTCACTTCATCGGATGTACTTAGTGTTTCTTTGCATTTTTTTCTTTTCTTAGATCCTCTTTTCCCTTCTCCTTTCCATTCCTCTTCCTGCCTTGCATCACAATAGCTGGTTCTGGATGTGAGTAAAAGTTAGGTCTCAGTGAGTAACACCCATCCTTGCTGCTTTCTCATTCTGCCTCCCTCTGGCATGGTGTATGTATATCCACAATCCTTACAAAGTCCTGATTTATAGGGCCCTGTCACAGTGGCAGCTGTTTCACCCTGTGTGTATTAAACGTGCACAGCTCTCAGGGCTGCATTTCAAAGGGGTGGGTTCAGAAAATAAATTTCTGCCTCTGTAATCTCCCATTCTCATTGGTTGGCATCCATACCACTCATTAAAAGCTGCATTTCTACCTAAGTATTTTCTTTTTTGTCTTTAAGAATTCCCCTCAAACCCCTATATAAATAATGCAGTAACAAAGTTTCTATAAAAGGGCACGGTCTCAGCAGAAACAGTGTACAGGCTCCAGCGACAAGCTGCCTTTTAGCTCCAATTTAAACCACTCAGAACCAAACAGCTTTTAGTTCCAGTATAAAGGACATCTTCCAATTTAAAGGTCATTTACCAAGTAGATGCTGTTAGACTGTCTGGCATCTAGATATATCTTAAGACAGTGTGACAAATAAGGGTTTTTGGCCTTCTGACAGGGAAGCTTCCTTAGATTAATGCTTTCATTCCTCTCCAAGCCCAGTCCAACCATAAGGTTGGGTCTTCTGTTTTCTCTCAACTCCATCACATAACGATAGTGCTGGAACTTTTATTTTTTTCATTGCTTTGTCTTTTTTTAAATCAAAATTTGGAATACATTATGGGTTCAAAGAAATGATAAAGTGTCATTTCTTCTGGGCAAGATCTTCATGTGTGACAGGTGCCCATTCCCATTTTTGACTAATTCTGCCTGACACTTTGTCCCACTCTTAGGTGAGATTCTTTTAGAAGCTTGAAGCAGTTTTGCATTTTGTTGCTAACTCCAGAAGAAACCATCCATAAAAAAGCTCTCTCCATAAGAGTGACAGGGATGTTCTTGTCATGTCACAGTTGGGTAATTGCAAAAAGGGCAAGGGAGATGGTCAAACTTTGGATGGAGGGACATCCATAGTAAATTTTGTAGACATTATAGACCAAATTTATCTTGATTTCAATGTGAATCGTCCCTGCTTATGCCAGGGGTGACCATGACCCAGCATCAGCTGTATCTTTCGCTGTCATCCCATGTGTCATTGGATTACAAATGTATAAGGCAGGTGGCTCTGTGACACAGGAATTTCAGAAAACAGAAGTGACAAATGCTATTCTTGCCTTGTGCCTCTGGTCAGTGGGAATTTCATAGACCATATACCAGTACTATTTTTCAGTAGTGAAGCCACAGATTTAATATAAAGAAGGTCTGCCCACATAAGAAGCTTGCACTGATGCCCAGTGTTTTCCTAACTTCTCTATTCAAGTCTATTGGAGGTTTTTGCCATAACAAGGCAGAATGTCATAACAAGTTTACCCATTTTGTTGGGTTTTGGAGTTCTATGAGTGCCAAACTCTGAGATCCTTATTCACTCACACCTTTAAGTTCAGAGGTAGTTTTTCCATAATAAAGATTACATTGAAGCTGAATTGCAACCTCTCACTGAGACTCCCTGTTTGGAAATTGTCTCACATTGTCTAAACTCTGCTGGCAATTTTTTTAACATGCAACCTGCTTGACTTTAGTGAATTGGTATAGGAGGCATATTTCCATGCTGTGTGCCAGAATTTTTGCTAGGAGTTGAATCTCATGATTAATTAGAAAGTCTGGTCTGAAGCTCTGGCTATGAACTGTGGATTTTCTTTATATAGCAAACATAGAACGTTAATATATTCTTGTCACTTCCCTGTGTTAGTGGCCTTATGAATTGATGCCTTAATTTGTTTGGCACAATATCTTTACACCATTATTTTCTGCAACTCTTACTATACAGTGAAACTTATACAAGTGTACATGTTAGGCAGCATACTGTCTTCAGGGACTGCCCCAAAGTAAAGCTAGTCAATTTTTTTTTGTGCTAAACCCTTTTTCACTGAAAAATGCAGATTCAGGTCAACCAAATAATTTGTGAAGCTGCAGGAACTGCAAGAATTAATGAGTCAAGTTTGTCCCTGCTGCACAAGCAAAAGAATTCATGAAGCTGAGGCTACATACTTTTGAAATTTGCAGGTTTTCTGATGGTGGTGACACCTTGAAAATTCACATAAAGGCCAGTTTTTAAGCAGAGTGGAGAGTAAATGGCTTTCAAATGGCTTGACTGTTGGAGTTCCAGGTAACCAAAGAGAATGTTCATCCTCACAGTGCCAATGCCCATATGTACAAAGCCTCTCTCATTGCTTCTTTTTGGGTTGCACAATCTGATCATATAAACTCTTCAGTGCAGGGATTAGCTCTTCTTATAGATCTGTACAGTGCCTAGCACATTTCAGATATAATAAATGACAATAGTAACTTGCATCACTTCTACTGCTGTCACTCCCTTAGATCAATGGAATTTCCATTTACTTCAATTGACTTTGGTCAAACAAGGCCAGCCAGGAGCATATGGTGGATTATGCTATAACAGATTTCCTGCTTTCGGTGGCCAGTCCACTTTAGGTTTCCTCATGTTCTGAACCTAAGAGCCTGAGGAGGTTGGACAGTTTTGTTGTAGCAATCAAAGTGCTCTGTCCTGCTCCTATATTATAACACAGCTCTTTCCAAGCTCCTGCAGCTGAAGCATAAATCAATTACCTCCTGGTTAGTGTTTGTCTGATTGAGCACAGAAAGCCCTGGGATCACCATTTAAAACAAAAGGGAAAGAAACTGATGCAGTTAGTGATTGGTGACACAAAAGGGTGAGGGGTGCAGGGGGGAGATCGGGTACATTAAGTACAAACAGTCTGATTTGCCTTTTAGAACTCCCTGAGTAATCTATTATGCAATTTGTTCCATTTGTTGCTCTTGATTGCTATACATCTTCAGAAAACAAAGGCTCTCTTCAAACCAGTCAACAGTATCGCAGGGAGTGATATTGGGTTTCGTTTGCTGATGTCAGCAGCGTCGCCAAACACTCCTATTATTGGAATGCAGCTGACCATGGACAAAACAGAACAGACAAAAGGCACCAGGGTCCAAGTTTCCTGCTGAGATGAATTTCATTTTAACTTTGTTACTAGCACCATTAAGATATGTTAAGTTAATAAAAGGCTTCCTCCCCTCTCAGACCATTTCACAGATGAAAAGTACTGCCAGAATCAGTACCTACACAGGTTCAAGTATCAGAGGGGTAGCTGTGTTAGTCTGGATCTGTAAAAGCAGCAAAGAGCCCTGTGGCACCTTATAGACTAACAGACGTACAGGAGCATAAGCTTTCGTGGGTGAATGCCCACTTCGTCGGATGCATGTCAGGTTCACCACTCTGCCTATCTTTATTTTGGAATTACAAAGGGGTCTCTTAAACAAGATATTTTAAGAAATAAAAATGCATATTAAAGTGCTTTAGCTTTTTTCCATCTTGATGCATCCTGACAAAAAGTGAGACAGTGAACACTAAAGAGATACAACGCCCATGGTGTGTCTCTTATTTTATTTATGTAGGCTGAGACTTTTGAAGTCACTTAGGTGCATACCTCCCCTTAATTTCAATGGGAATTGGAGGTGGACATTTTCAGAAGCATCTAAAGGGCTTAGAAGAACAAGACCCATGGAAAAGCCCACCCTGGGCATCTAAATCCACTAGGCAACTTTGACTCCACATCATTTGGAAATTTGGTGCAAGCAAACACTAAGTGTTTCAATATGGCTAAATGTAAATGTATACACCTAAGAACAAAGAATGCAGGCCACACTTACAGGATAGGGGACTCTATTCTAGGAAGCAGTGAGTCTGAAAAATATTTGGGGGTTCTGTAGGTAATCAGCTCAACATGAGCAAAAAGGCTAATATGATACTTAGATACATAAACTGAGGACATCTCCTGTAGGAGTAGAGAGGTTATTTTATCTCTGTATTTGGCACTGGAGCAGCCGCTGCTGGAATACTGTGTCCAGTTCTGGTGCTCACAATTCAATAAGCGTGTTGGGGAGGGTTCAGAGAAGAGCCATGAGAATGATTAAAGAATAAGAAAACATGCCTTATAATGATAGACTCAAGAGGCTCAAATTATTTAGCTTAACAAAGAGAAGGTAAAGGGGTTCTTGATCATATTCAAAAGTAGCTACATGGAGAACAAATATTTTATAATGGGCTCTTTAGTTTAGCAGAGAATGGTATAACATGATCCAACAGCTAAAAGTTGAACCTAAAAATTCAGGCTAGAAATGAGGCATAAATTTTTAACAGTGAGAGTTATTAACCATTGGAACAATTTACCACAGGTCATGGTGGATTCTCCATCACTGACAATTTTTAAAGCAAGATTGGATTTCTTTTCTAAAAGATGATCTAGGAATCATTTTGGGGAAGTAGTAGCTTGTGTTATACTGGAGATCAGACTAGATTGTCACAGTGGTCCACTCTGGCCTAGGAATCTATGAAAAAATCTCAGCCTTAAGGTCCATATTTACAAAGCCTCTCTCATATGATTTATACCTACATAGGTAGCCCAACTGGCCTACTCAGATGAAGGATTATCACTCTGAGTAAGGTTTGCAGGATCATAATTTTATTTACATTAACAGTGAAGAAGGAAGCAGTTATTTCATACAGTTGAAGTGGATCTAGAGGGTTTAATAATATTAAGATCCAGTTCAATTTTTTAACTAGAGGGGGGTAATACAAAAGTTTTATTTTAGCTAGCTGGTCAAGATGAAGCTGAAGGGGGAACCAAACTTTAGTGTGCTAGCTAATACATACTAAAACAACGTATTTTATTAGAGCTCGCAGAAAATGGTTTTTATTCCCATGGAAAATTTTAATTTTGACAAACAAATCAAAACCCAAACATTTTTGTCTGAAAACTTTCAACTGAAAATTGAAATTTTTTATTCAGAAATACTGCCACGGTACCTCATAGGAGTTGTAGTTTGGGTGCCTTGTGCCCCTATTCTCCTCTATCAGTCTGGCTACCTGGCCATATCTCCCATAATGCACCATGGTCTCCCCTCTTGTTGACCCACCATGGCGCATCACTAGAGTCCTTGGCTATGGTGGATCATATCCATTTGGGGAACCTGGCCAAGAAAGGAGAATGGCAGTTTGGGTCATCCAGACTACAATTTCCTATGAGGCACCGTGGTGGTATTTCCAAATAGAAATTTTTCATCTTTTGACAAAAATATTTCAGATGTTCAGGTTTTTTGAGAAAAAGTTGAAATTTTCCACAGGAGGCAGATACTTTTCATGAAAATTTTGTTCAGTCAAAACCCCAAGTTTCCATCAAAACCAGTTTTGATGCAAAAATTTTGACCAGCCCTACTTTTCATCCTATTCGAGACAAACCCTTTGACTGTGGCAGTACACTTGGCCAAAATTTTATGAAATGGTCACTGATTTTCAGTGCTTCCAGTTTGAAGAGGCCAATATGAGACACCTTAAATAGTCTAATTTTCAGAATGCCAGAGTGCTTCAGCCGAGTCACACACACACACAGTCTGTATGTGAAACCAAACAGATCCCTTCTGGGATATACAGTACAACAAGGGCCCATCCCAGTACCCATCCATTGTTCAGTGTCTTTAAAACTCCCAGCTCTGGTATGGGGCCATACCCCCAGAGCTTCCTCCCTGGAGGCAGTGTCCTCACCTGCTCTGGGCCTTTCTGGTCCCAGCTCTCCAGCTGGGCCACTAAACCATCTGATCCCCTTCTGGAGGTATTTACTGTTCAATATTCAGCCCCTTCTCAACTCCACTTCCCTAGTAGCTGGTGGGAGGGGCCAGGCCCACCCACTACTCCAGGTCCCAGCCCAGGGACCATTATGAATAGCAGCCACATACTTCTGTGTCCCTTTTAACGAGCCACTATGCTGCTATAGTTCCCTGGGCCACTTCCCCGCAGCCCCAGCACCTTCACAAACGTTTCACCCTTATCATAGGGCTGAAGTCTTTTACTCGGCATGAAGTACTCACAGTTGCAACCGAAATCAATGGGAGCTTCAGGTGCAGAGCAGTTCTGAACACCAGGCCCAAGAAGTAAAACTGACCATCCAAAAATTGAGGAATAAGAATGTCCACACTGGGTCAGAGCAATAATCCATCTAGCCCAGTACCCTGTCTCTGACTGTAGCCAATGCCAGATACCTCAGAGGGAATGAACAGATACCTCAGAGGGAATGAACAGAACAGGACAATTTTGAGAGCTCTAACCCCTGTTGTCTAGTCCCAGCTGCTGGCCGTCAGAGGTGTTGGAGCACTTGGAGCTTGGGGCTGCATCCTTGATCAGCTTGGCTAATAGCAATGGATGGACCTAGCCTTCATGAACTAATCTAATTCTTTTTTTAACCCTGTTATACTTTTGATCTTCACAACATCCCATGGCAATGAATTCCCCAGGTTGACTGTGCCTTGTGCGAATAAGTACTCCCTTATGTTTCTTTTAATTCTGCTGCCTATTAATTTCATCAGGTGACCCTTAGTTCCTGTGTTACGAGAAGGGGTAAACAACACAGGCATCCCAACATCGGCAGCCGTTTTTGAAAATTTGGCTGCATGACTATAATTTCTTTAACTGAAACACAGGGAACAAGACCATAGTATCTCGATTGGATAATACTCCATTTTCAACATGTTCCATTTTTGTTTCTTGGTTCTTTTTGGGTTGCTTCTCGTTCATAGTTTGTTTCAATAACATTAAGAAAGAAATCTGCAACTAATAAGTTATATGCTCTGATCACTTTTCTTGCATTCTATATCTCTTACCATCCACCCTTCATCTGCCTTTGTGTTTTATATTGTACGGTACACAATACTGGGACTGTGTACCTCTATGTTTGCAAAATGCCTCGCACAACATGCAATATGCAGTCCCAATCCCAAACACTGTATATCTTGGCTGTTATTGTTTCTTGTAGGTATTAGGGTAGAAGAGGGTTTTATATTAATTTGTCAGTAATTAATAAAATAAAAATCGATAATGCTTTTCACTAAAGCACGTGACTACTGAGTATCTCAAAAGGCTTTACAAGACTGCTGTGAGAGAGGTAATGATTATCCCAAATTTGAATAACACCAATGACCAAGACACATGGAAAGAGCCACCAAATTTTTCATTTAGAAGCAGCAGACACAAGTCAGCAGATTGCTGCTGCCACAGATGCCAAAGGAGTCTGGAAGATGGATCAACAGAATGGGAGCAATAGGAGGAGGAAGAATCTGGCTGAGGGTGGAGATACGTTTTTGAGTAAGCCCTGAGATTTTGATGGATCTCAGCCCCATTTAAGCCTTACTCCATCCCTTCCTAGAGAACAGCCCAGAGGCATGAGCAGAGGTTGTGGCTGCTTCACTCAGTGATAAAGAGTTTAAGCAAAATGTAAGCTTGGGAATTAAGAAAGGTAACTCAAAAAAGTCAGATCTCTGGGCCCTCCCATTAACCAAGTGTAAGTGTAAGCCCACTTATAACAATAACAAAGGCCAATGCATGAGCAACCAATGAACACACGAGTTATTCTGGGGCCCCAATCCACCCAATCCAAGATAATAGCGTCACAAAAATCAATGTGTTCCCCCCACCACCACCACCACCATGCCAAGACACAGAATCCAGATCCAGACTGAATATTCTCCAACATTCAGGAGAAGGATCAGACCTGGAGTTTTGGTTCAGCTCATTATTAGAGTTTGGATCATCTGCAAAGTTGGGGGACAGGAAAAAGGAGAGAGAAGAGGAAGAGAAAGTATTTCTATCCAGGGAAGCTTTCACACCATTGTAAATCATTACATTGGCTTTCATGGAGTTACACTGGTGTAAAACCAGTGTTAGAGGAGAATCAGGCTCCGACATTTTGCTTTGGCCTATTGCAGATCTAGGGGGCAGCTGAAAAGCTCAACGGGGTGCTCAAATCCAAGGTTTAGGTGCAGGCCTAGCTTCAATTTTTGTTTTCATATTAACATTTTATTAAGTTATGGTAAATGCCCTAATATGAGCCATAAACAAAAAAGTCACAAACAGGCCTGGCTAATTACATCAGTCTTGCCATTTGCTCAGGGCAATTCCGACTCATCTCTAAACTCTGCTCATCTGTTTCTAATACAAGTACATTTCAATTTCCTCCATCAATATCAGGAGCAGCAGTGGCACTAGTACTCACCACAGAGTCTGACCCGGGGCAAGTACGAGAGCGGAAAAGTCCTGATGCGCTCAGAACTGGCCTTGGGCCCTCATGGCAAGGAGTCAGGTGGTCAGGGCTGCTGCTCTGACCTTATACTATCCGTTGACCGGGGTACAAAATGCAGAAATCTATATAGATATTCTCATGGATATCATTTCAGTATCTGCTTCTGCTAGCAGTTCTGCAGCAGGAACAGCCTGCTAAGCATTCCCCCATTTCAGGAAGCCCTGCCTCAGGCCTCCTGCTTGTTTTGCTATTTGATGAGTGTTTGCTCGCTCTCTGCAGCTGACAGCCCAGAACCTCTTTCTGTGCTAACAATGTCAAGCCAACGCCCCATACTGCCACAGCCCGGCTCCTTGTCTCTCTTCTCCCCACTAGCCACAGACTGCTTCCCTTTTTTCCTTTTCAAACAAGAAGTAGAAATGACCAACAGAAAGTCTTTCACAACGGCATCTATGTGGAAACTGCTTGTTAGCCATATATTTGCTGTGTTCTGTACTGCAGAGGCCTCCCAAACTGCAGAATACAAATAGACAGCTCAATTTAATTCATCCTGTCCCAGTTTCAATTTACTTAGGCGACAGTTTTTAAAAAAATAGATGCCAAAAGTTAGGCTCATATCTTCTTATTTAAGCACTTAAATTAGTGGCCTGATCTTCAAAAGTGCAGAGCCCCCAGCAGCTCCCATTAAAGTCAGTAACATTAGCTGGGTACTCAACACTTTTGAAACGGAAGTCATTGATTTAGCAGCCTGAATACAGATTGAGACGCCTCACGTTAGGCATCTTTTTTGAAAAACGTGGCCTTGTTTTCTGCCTCATTGTTGGGTCTGGCATAAGCCTGGCTGATAACAATTTATGCCTCATTGAGGTCAGAATTCAGGTTTAGTGATTCTCATGTTTAGAGGCTCAGGCCAGATGCTTACTGTTCAATGGAACTTTATCCTGAGTAGGGAGAGACAAATCAAATAATAAATGTGCTGAATAGCATTACTGTATGCCCACCTGGATGCTATCCAGGTATCACTGGGATAATATTCAACTCTCAGCTGTTGCCCTTTCCTGATGCCTGGAATCAAAAATTACCTTTACACAAATCCCAAAGCTCTCCCTTCGTCCACTACCGCTTGCCTTGATCTGTGTTCCTGCCCAATATATTGCAGATTTGAAGATGATGAAGGCAATGGCTTTATGGGCTTTGACAAGGAGTTTTTCCTATGCATGGCTTTTCCAACAGGCAAAGGTGCTTGTGCAAATAAGTGGGCAAAGGAGGCTGGCACTGCTGGCAAAACAAAGCTAGGGTCAATCATGGTAAGATAATAGGCTGCGTAGGTCGGGTGCTAAGTTGCAAAAGGCTTTGAAAGTAAGGGCAAGAAGTTTGCTCTTTGCAGTGGAGGAGGGGAAACCAGTGGCAGGAGTTCAAGAGGAAAGGGGCTTTAGTCACAGCTAGGAGCCAGGAAAGGTGATCTGAGCAGAAGCAATTTGAACAGACTGTGTCCTGCTTTTGGAGTGTTAAGTGAAAATATGACAAGATAATAATGAATCTGATTTTAAGGTAGACAACTCATCTTCCTTCAGGACTTTGTTTCTCTGTGGTGGATATGAGCTCAGACAATAACATTTATTGAGCAGTTAATTTTATGGCCTGATTCTAATAATTGCCAAAGGAAGTCTGGCTCCTTACAGATCTTGGAGTTTTCCCCTCCTCCTCCCCTTCTTTTCAGCTAGTGCTTGATAGAAAGCCCAGCAGCAGGCAGAATTCATAGCTCCATCAGTTGCTCTCCCTTTTTGATGTAGAACTAATCATAAATGATGCTTTTGAATCCAGTCAATTACAGCCCTAATGTGTTAAAAGGTCTTGGTTTATCCAAAAGTCTATGCCTGGAACCTATGAAGAGGGATAAGTGGTAGGAGGGGAGGGGCCAGGAGGAGAGAAAAACACAGCCATGCGGTTCTTACAATCTGCATTGTTTTATGCATCACATGGCACAAAGTGCAGCTCCTTTTGTTTCAGGATAAAATCCAAGGACCTCAAAAAAGTTTTACAAAAAAATTCTGAATTTACCACTCCGGAGGTGTCTAGCCAGTCTGAGCAGTTGCTGTTCGGTGAGTAAGTAAGTGGCTGTGGTTTGTGTAGTGTGGAGGTGGGTTCAGGATACAGAAATGTGGGAGGCTGGCTGTGTTTCTCTGAGCTGGACTTTTCCCTGTGCAGCTAATCAGTACAGCAGAACAGGGTGTTGCTGCATTCCGAGATCTCAGGGGAATCCTCCAGAGAGATCTCCAGGACAGTTTCCTGGAGGTACTTGGCAATCCTTTGCTGAAGGTTCCTTGGCAGAGTTGCTTTGTTCCTTCCCCCATTGTAGGAAACTTTCCTGCGCCATTCGGCAATCACTTGTGCAGGGACCAAAGTGGCACACAAGTGAGCAGCATAAGGACCAAGATGCATGTAATAGATGTACCCTCACTTCCCTACTTATCCTCAGCAGCAAGATATCTGCTAGGGTGATCCCTGCCTGTGGAAAAGTGTGGGAGAATTTTAGAATTTTTTCCCTAGTCGGCTGCACCACAACCCTTGCAGAGTGCTATTTTCCCCAGGTAGAGCGCCTCCCTCCCTCCCCCAGCCAACAGTCACCATGCTTTGGGTATTCGCAGAGATGTGTGCTTGCCAAGGGTCAGTGAGAAAGTGGTGGTTATGTTACAAAAGGTGTATTTTACTGAAAGGTTTCAATGCTGTGCGTGAACTTAACAATCATGCTTCTGTGAAATGTTTCTTGTGCTTCTGCACTTGTGCTCTGGCCTTGAGGGACACACACACCGGCAGAACGTCTCCGCCAAATAAGAAAGTGCCCAAGCTGGAGCAAAGAAGACATGTTCTGGGAGGTCCTGCACTCCTCCAATGCAGAGAAAAGGGAACACAAGGAGTGGAGGGAAGCCAAAAGGCAGGACAGAAAAGAAAATCAGGAGTCTGTTAAGGATGCTACTGAGCGGATGATTAAAGTCATGGAGGATCAAACGCAGATGCTGAAGTCCTTAATAATGCTGCAGTCTGAGCAGATGTGTGCCCGCCCTCCCCTGAAGCACATTCAGAACTCTTTTCCATGCCCTTCCCTCCCCCAACTCCGCCCGCACATTCCTTTCCACTTTCCGGGACTTCTTGGTTTCCCCTTCACTCCACCGCCTTGGACAACTTTCAGAAAGATAGCTGGACCTACACACAGCTCTGAAAGTCTGCCCTTCCCAGGCACCTCCTTTCCCACCAAGCATCTGTGTGTGTGTGTGTGTGTGTGTGTGTGTGTGTTGTTTCTTGTGCAATGAAAGCAAAATTTTTGAATGGAAACTCATCTTTATTTGTTTCCTACAAATTGAGATAGCAGGCACCACCAATACATACACAGGCAGTTTCATCATTTGCTTACTGGAATGTAAGGCCCCAAATGTCACCATTGTTTCCTAGGAAAACTACATGTCATGTAACATTGCAGCACTAATCACAGAGATATACTCTACTGATTCTTATTGTCAAAGTGTTGCCTCAAAGCTTCCCTGATTCGAATTGCCCCACTGTGGGCCTCTCTGATAGCCCTGGTATCTGGCTGCTCAAAATCAGCAGCCAAGCAGTCTGTCTAAACACTCCACCCCTGAGCAAACCTTTCACCCTTAGCTTCACAAATATTATGCAACGTACAGCATGCGGCTATGACCATGGGAATATTATCCTCACTGAGGTCTAACCTGCCATAAAGGCAGTGCCAGCGCACCTTTAATCTGCCAAAGGCACTTTCCACAGTCATCCGGCACCTCCTCAGCCTATTGTTGAACCGCTCCTTACTGCTGTCCAGGTGTCCCACGTAAGGTTTCATGAGCCACAGTTGTAAGGGGTACACTGGGTCTCCCAGGATCACTATAGGCATTTCAACATCCCCCACTGTAATCTTCTGGTCTGGAAAGAAAGCTCCCACTTGTAGGTTTCTATACAGGCCGGTGTTACTGAAGATGTGTGTGTCATGCACCTTCCCGGACCACCCCATGTTGATGTCAGTGAAACGTCCACAGTGATCCACAAGCGCCTGCAACACCATGGAAAAGTACCCCTTCCTATTGATGTACCCTTGCATTAACGCAGCTCCAACAATTGACTTCCTGACTCCAAATTGATTCGCGATCAACCAGTAGCAGTCTGGAGTCGCCAGCTTCCAGACAGTGATTGCCACACGCTTCTCTACCGATAGGGCAGCTCTCATTCTGATGTCCTTGCGCCGTAGTGCTGGGGCGAGCTCCGCACACCGTTCCAGGAAGGTGGCTTTCAACATCCAAAAGTTCTGTAGCCACTGCTCTTCATCCCACACCTGCATGACGATATGATCCCACCATTCAGTGCTTCTTTCCAGAGCCCAAAAGCAATGGTATACCCTGTGCAGCCGCTCTGTGAATGCCAAAAGCAATCTAAAGTTGCTCCTATCCATACGACACGGCATATTAGGCAACTGAGAGTCTTCTTCAGGTAGGAGCTTTGCAATTAACTGCACTGCCATCTGCGATGTGTTAATGACAGTTATCTGAGCTTAGGAGAGCAGTGCGGGATCCATCCCTTTTCACAAAGATGCTGTGGTGCACAGCAAATAAGGGCCACCAAAAATGCTGTGAAAGAAAGTCGAAGTCCATGAGATGCTGGGACAGAAAGCAATGCATCATGGGACATTGAGCCTGGTCCCAAGATGCACAGTGATCCACTCTGCCTTCCCACAAGACCTAGTGGCAGAAGGTGTCGAGCTGGACTGTGGGATGGCTCACAATGTTGATGCTAGTGTCCCAAGTGTGGGTGCTCTCTGCTGACAGAGGGAGTGAGTGTGAACATACAATACCTATTTTTATTATTTGAGTGTCGACATAACTTTTGTTGACAAAACGCTGTAGGGCAGAGAAGGCCTTAAAGGTGAGGAAAAGACAGTAAGAGGAAGTCAGGGAAGAGGCTCAAAAAGTGAAGTGCTCTATGCAGTGAGAGAGAAAGATTACTTCAGATGAAGATTTTTGAGTGGACGGGAGGGGAGTAAAAAGAATCAGGGAACAGCAAGTGGTCAAAACTAAACTTCAAACAGAAAAGCATCTTCTGTATTCAAAGACTACGTCTACATTTATGGTGGCATGTAAAGTACATACACTTTACTCCCCCCTAGCATGGTATAAATAGCAGTGTAGATGGTGAGGCATGGCTTAGGTGAACAGAGTAAAGACACACCTGAACCCTTAGGGCAGCGGTCCCCAAACTGTGGGGCATGCCCCCCTAGGGGGGCACAGAGAAATGTTCGGGAGGGTGTGGTGGGGCTCAGGCCAGCCCCCATGTGGGGCAGGGAGGGAGCACCACCTAGCCCTGCTCTGGCCCCAGCTCCACTCCACTCTGGCCCAGCCCCAGCCGCAGCTCCAGCCCCGGCTTCCAGGTGGGTGCAGACAGCTCCCATTACGGGCAAGGGGGGCGCAACAGACAAAGTTTGGGGACCACTGCCTTAGGGTATATACCCTACACAGCTCTCTACACACCCAAGCTCTGCCTGCCATGTCTAACTGCTATTTTTAGCAGTTTGTGTCTTGTGGCCTCCCTCTTGCCAGAGCCTTTCATTGCCACCACAGTGTGGACACAACCTGCCTTTCACTGCAGCATGTAGCTAGCTACACGTCCCGGCATAATGCCACCAGCATAGACAAGGCCATAAAGTCAGACAACACTCCATATTCAGGGGTAAAATTAGGGGACTCTAGAAATGTTTCTTCATCCCATGTCCCCCAGGTTAACATCCAGCCATGTGCAGACTGGCCCTATGAATTTGTAAATAGTGTGTGCTGTGGTAGTATGGAACTGTCCGGAATATTGGAGTTATTATATGAGACCCAATGAGCCTGATTCTCGTCTCACTTGTAACACTTCTGCACCAGGGTAACTCTAGTGACTGTTGAGTAACTCCAGATTTACACCAGGGTAAATAAGGGGGAAGTCATTTTTGAAAATAAAATAATGCCTTCTTTTTGTTTTGTAATCAAAGTGAAGCAGAGAACCTCAGCTCACTGGGGAATTGCGGTTCTTAGTGAGAATCCATTGGTCTGGTCTTATGCGTCACACAGTGTTACCACTAGCCTCTAGCTCTTTATTAGCCTCTCTTTCTCATGCATTCCAGGATTTAGCTTTGCAGCTCTCAGTGAAGTTTGCTCTACACTTTGTAATCACATCCATGCGTTCACTCATATGCACACAAATCTGGAAAGGTCGAAGGTCACAGATGTTTTGTTAAATACGTGGAACCCATGACTTTCATGAGATCTGGGTCACAAATCTAGCCTTACAGATGATGTACTGAGAAATGCATACATCCTGCATATGGTATATTTCACATTTACCTAATTTAAACATGATTCAGGTTTACTCATTTTCACACAGCACATCCCATCTAGAGTGGCTGGCTCTCAAAATGTTGATTTACATGATTAAAAATGCAATTAACATTACGGCAGATTCCCTATTTTAAGAATACCTGTAAAGCTAATTACTTCCCAGTGGTAAATGCCAACACTTTAATGGAGATTCTAATTGCATGCAGAGAACTAAATAACAGTGTACATTAAACGCTGATTATTCATTAAAATAATCTAAAATGATTGTCATTGACAGAAATTTTAAGTGTGAAAGTGCATAAGATGAAAAATACCAAGCATGTGCATTGTTCCATATTGATCTACATGATAGAAGTCTATAGTTTGGAGTGGGAGGGAAATGCTTGTTGTTTATAAAATCTCTGTACAGAAGGAATGCAGGGTGGAGCTACTTTGCTCAGTTCCTCAATCTAACAATGGAAACATTGCCCAAGAAGGCCTACCCTGCTTTGGAACAGTCTAGGAATGACAAAAAGCCTCAGGCTCCCCTGATTTCACCTAAGAGCTTATCATCATGACTTCTCCTCTTCATCAATACCTGGATGACAGCTTTTTTAAAAAAAGACGACGACAACACAAACTCTTGTCACTAAGACTTCGAAAAGTTTTACACAGGCAGGTGCAATGTACTATACCCTAGGTTACTAGACTCCACAAGCAAGTCACTGAATACATGACCAATGCAGAACATGCAGTCTCACAAGGGAAGAAGAAAGGAGAAACACAAAACAGATACCAGCAAATACTATTATTATTTGTATTATGGTAGTATCTAGGGGACCCATTCACAGATGAGGACCCCACCGTGTTAGGTGCTGTTCAAACACAGAACAAGAAGACAGCCCCTGCCTCAAAAAACTCAGTTTAACCCTGCTAAGCGTAACAAACCTTTATTCATCTCAGCTTCCCTGAATGACAATAAAATAACAGAAGTGTGCTTCTGCTAAATGCAGATGTGAGAGCTTCAGAAATGCTCCCTGCATCCAAACTACTGCACTTTAATAAGCATTTTCCTCTGCTGCAAACACAATTTAGACTCACCATCACCTTTCCTGTAATAATTCACAATTACCCCTAAGACTTCTCTGTGTTTCTCTCCTCCAGTGCTGTGTGTTATTCAAACATCACACTGCACACATATTTCAAAGTAACAGCCGTGTTAGTCTGTATTCGCAAAAAGAAAAGGAGTACTGGTGGCACCTTAGAGACTAACCAATTTATTTGAGCATAAGCTTTCGTGAGCTAGAGCTCACTTCATCGGATGCATACTGTGGAAACTGCAGAAGACATTATATACACAGAGACCATGAAACAATACCTCCTCCCACCCACTCTCCTGCTGGTAATAGCTTATCTAAAGTGATCACTCTCCTTACAATGTGTATGATAATCAAGTTGGGCCATTTCCAGCACAAATCCAGGTTTTCTCACCCTCCGCCCCCCCCCCCACAAACTCACTCTCCTGCTGGTAATAGCCCATCCAAAGTGATCACTCTCCTTACAATGTGTATGATAATCAAGTTGGGCCATTTCCAGCACAAATCCAGGTTTTCTCACCCCCCCCCCTTTTCAAAAACCACACACACAAACTCACTAACTCACTCTCCTGCTGGTAATAGCTTATCCAAAGTGACCACTCTCCTTACAATGTGTATGATAATCAAGGTGGGCCATTTCCAGCACAAATCCAGGTTTTCTCACACACACACACCCCAACACACACACACAAACTCACTCTCCTGCTGGTAATAGCTTATCCAAAGTGACCACTCTCCCTACAATGTGCATGATAATCAAGGTAGGCCATTTCCAGCACAAATCCACGTTTTCTCACCCCCCCCCACCCCCATACACACACAAACTCACTCTCCTGCTGGTAATAGCTCATCCAAAGTGACCACTCTCCCGAGCTCATTTAAGTAAAGTTGCTCTCATGACACATAGTACACCCAAGAAGTTGGGTATACCATCAGAACAATCTTTCAGCTGACTTTTGGATGGGATATAAAATCAAGATGTTTCTGACCACTCGAGGTCATTCAAAATCCCGAGATACAGCGTTAACCTCTCTGTTCTGGCCAAATTCCTACTCAGCTAATCATGTTCCACAACCCTAACTTCTTCGCACTTGCAATTGGATTCTATATCCAGATTCACTTCTTGCCCTAAACTGTTGTGTGGTCCACTCCATGAGGTGGATACATTTCACCAGTGAGGCAAGGTGATCTCATTACTTAGAAAGAGAAAGTTCAACATTTTCAAACGTATGTGCCTTTAAGCACCTACATCTATATGTAAGTACTGAAAATGTCCTGATCCTCAGGGGTGGTGAGCCACCACAGCTTTCTTTGGAGCCTCTCAAGGTGAGGTTTGCCATCAGGCTGTGGCCCTTCAATTATAGTTATGCAAGCTATAATAATGGTCTCTCATTCCTTGGTGTAAAATGATTGCTGGAGACACCAGGTAGCAGTGTTTTCCTCCATGAGTACCACTGCACTGGTGACCAAGTGGACAACAAATGTTTGTGGTGCTATTTGCGTCCTTGTTTGCCTTCCTTTCAAGTAACAAGGTGGGTGAGGTCATATCTTTTATTGGACAAACTTCTGTTGGTCCAACAAAAGATATGACCTCACCTATCTAGTCTCGCTAACATCCTGGGACCAACACGGCTACAGCAACACTCCATTCCTCTGAAGTGTCACATACTGCCCATTGCCACAGGCAAAATCCTAGGCCTTGATGGACCAATAGTCTAAGCTGACATTCTCAAGCATTTACATGTCACATTGCAGAAGCAACGAGGCTGCACTCAGAGGAGGGGTAAAATGGGGCCAAGTTAGCTTCCCCCCCACCCCAGCACTTTCCCAGACCCAGAACTGTGCAAGACATTCCACCCCCACAACTCTAGGGAAATTAGGGTCCCAGTGATGCTTCCTCCCCCCTCTCCCTCCCACCCCTGCCATGTGGCTTTGGGGAAAAACTGCAGAGAAGAGCCAGCCAGAGACACCAGCCAGTAGAAGCATTAGCAGACGTAGCCAAAGCAGGGACCTTTGGACAGTCAGAGAACTTCCTACAGTTTTTAGTGGACTTTCTCTGCCCTGTGCTAATTGGCTCTTTGCTACAACCCTCCCTCACAATCTTGTCACCTCAGCCCAGCCAGCCTCCCTCCATACTTGCCTCGTTTACCCTTTCCTTGCCTGCCCTGTTCCCTTCACCCCCTTCGCTTCTCTTCCCTTTTCTTTCCATGCTACTGATCCCCTCCTAACTAACGCCCCTCCCAAAAAAATCATGGAGCTAATGTGACATTTGTTGCCATTCTATTGTTCATTCCGCTTGGGTATTCTGCTCTTTGCCCCACCGGTCTATTTGTCTGTCCGGTCTATTTAGAGTATAAACTCTTCAGGACAGGGATCATCTGCTATCCTGGGTTTGTACAGTCCTTAGCACAATGGGGACCCATTCCTGGTTGATCCCTAAACCTGATCTTGTGAGGTGCTGATAGTCATCTATTAACAGTACATTGAACTTAATAGGAACTGAGGGCACTCAGCACTCCTCTGAATCAGGCCCCGTAGGATTTTTTAGCTATTAATGACCATGGGCTCAGGCTATGAAGTTGAATTTCCAAGTTCAGAGGTGCTTGCAGAATTCAGTATCCTGATTTCTGGGCCTGATTCTCTAATGCCACAATGCTAGCACAAAGGAGCCCTATAGGTGGCTTAATTGTCTGCCTAGGAATTCCCCCTGTATAAGGGGAATCCCCTAGAGGAAGTGAACTGGGGTAGCAACACAATGTCACCCTCCTTCTAGAAGGCATGACGGGGAGGAAATGGACGATGGCTGGAGCACTACTGCAAAACCATAGGCAAAAGTTAGAGCAACCCTGAGCTGCCTTAACTTGTCCTGGGGGCTGAACCCAGAATATCCAGAGCACAGAGATTGTGTAAAGCTGGCTTATCATGCACGTGCACTCCCACACACTTCTTAGCATTGAGGAGCTAAGCCAGAACAGAGAATAGAGTCCTAGCCTATCAGCAAGTCAGGTTTCAGTCACTGAGCTCAGGCCTGGATCCAAATCTCACATTTCCCCAAAGTTGGAGGGGTGGAGAAGTGGATCTGGTATGCCAGTCATAACCATCTAATTTCCTACAAAGGCGTAATGATTTTCAGCTGTGGTCAGCAGGGGGTCTCAAGCTGGATCCCCTCGTTATAAGGGGAAGGGAGGCTGGCAGGGTATTTTCTGTGAGTGCTCTCAGTCTCCAGAAATTGTTGGAAGCTGGGGTAAACTTCCTAGATGACAAAGGGAGTAGGTGGCTGGCTGGCTGAGTTCCTGTGGCACTGATTTTAATGCTGCTGAAACTTAATTTAATTGTATGAGTAATTACATTATGGAGACAAAAGGCTTGGATAGGCATCTTTATTATTTTAAATCTAAATAAATACATAAAATAAATAAATTTTCCTTGAGAGATTGTGTAGGAGGTGGATCTGGTGTGAACAGAAAAGAAGGTACTATCTTTAAATGAAAACAGAGGCCTCAATTTAAACTGTTCTGTGTATAAAATGAGTATGACCCTTGTACACCTGTATGCTCTAAGGGGGGGAAGAAGGGGGTTTCAGAGTAGCAGTAAGATCAATGGGATGAATTTAAGAAAATAAAAATGTGGACTGAATGTCAAAAAAGCCTGTAAGTTTAGAGGAGTGTCTCCTAAGGGACGTGAGTTGAGATATTTTTAATCCAAACTAGATGAAAAGCAAGGGGGAAAAAAACACTATGAGACTCCTACACCAGCAGGGGAATGATCTAGTAAGTCAGTTCCATCTCAGACTTTGAATATTCAAGAGTACAGATGAGGGGATTATTACAGAAAATATGCACTGGAAACTCTGATTTTTACTCTTGCCAGTAACCAGAACAGGAGACAAGAGCCTCAGTGGGTCACATGTACCAGCCCCGTCTCCAGGTTGTCACCAATATGTATATTTTCAGCTCAATCTTTTTGTTTCTCCTTGCATTTCCTACAAATGTCAGAAGGCTCGCTTGCTTCTGCATCTTTTCACTTTAAAGGTTCAAGTCAGCAGCGCATGCTTTTCAGTCCATCTGTCTGCAGACTAAACACTCACCCCAAATGCTAGTGCAACTTGCTTAAACTCCAACCATTCCATGGAGCCAGAAAGAAAAAAAGAAAGAGAGTCCTTCCCAAAGAGTGTGTCTCAAAGAGGTGAAAGGTGCCCACGCTGCTCTGTGAGGAAACTTCAGGGCCACTCTTTAAACTTTTGGGTTTTATGAGTGCCTTTGTCAGCATTGTGTGTGTGTGTATGTTTTGGTTTGGTTTGTTTTTAAATGGTGGCTGTGAATTCATCTGTGACAGACTCAAAACAGGAAATTAACACCCTGCGGTGTAGCGGCAAAGCCTCAGAGGAAGCAGCAGTGGGGTAGATGAGGCCTAGGATGGACAAAGACTCAAACATAATATCATCCATAAAAGTAACACTTTTTTCAGGCACAGGAAGGATACTAAGTAACACTGGCCACAGTATGCACTTGTAATAAAAAAAAAAAAGCATGGAGCCGGGGTGAGGGGAAAGCATTTATAAGGCAGCTATTTTACTGAGCATTTAACATACAACAATATCGTTCAAAGTCAGGAATATCATTCAAGGTTAGGAATTATAAAAACCCTACATGCACACGAGACCTATGCTTCCACTTAACATGGGGCTAGGGTTTGAAATAATGGGTTTCAACGGCCTCCGAGCTTCCTTCAATTAGTCTTCCTACCATCATATTTTTTTCTTGTGTGTAACCAACTTTTCTGCAGGCCTCTGGGTGGATTTCTACGGTGCCAGGGGAGTATATGCCTAACACAGGTCTGACCTTTGCTTCTTTCGATGTATATGGGGCTGTTTCTGTGTCAACACTTCAGAAGCCAAACTGCATTGGAGGGATCCTTCATTCTAGAGCTTCGAATCCAAACAAGGTAATTTCAGAGAGTGGTGGAGACTAGTAAAGCCGGCAGATCGTGCAAGAATCTGAGTGGTATAAAATACAAAACATTTGCGGCCTAATTGTAAGAAAAGACAAGTATCCACAATTCCCACTGAAGTCAATAGGAGGTGCTTAGCTCTCTGAAAATAAATCAGGCCACTAACATTGATAGGGTTGGATCCCTCAGCTGTCTGAACTCTACCTGTATTTCCTTTAGATATAGATAACAGCAATGAGGAGGGAGGTAGCAGAATGGCTCTGACAGTTGCGTCAACTGTGGCGGGGAAATATTGGCAGTATGTCATAAGCGGTGTCTATGGTAATCCCTGTGATTTTGAAAGGCGGAGGTTATGTCATGAATGTGAAGTATATTCTGTACAATCTATTTCTGCAATGCATGTCCTATAAAGTATCAATTAAAGGCACCATTTAATCTACCATAAAGAAGTGTGTCCTCCTCTTCACCTCACAGTGCCTTTCATTTCACTCAAAGAACTCTCAGCAGCAGACCAGTAGTAAAACAGTCTTCATCCTATTGACTTAAATGAAAGACAAGCCTCTGAAGGTTTAGAGATTCATAGGACAATAGGAACTGGTGTTCTGAATCAGATCAGTGGCCCATTCTCTTACAGTGGTCAATAGCAAAAGCTTCAGAGCAAGGTGCAAATTTTTGAAAAATCTGCCCAGAGTGAGAGTTTCTTCCTCATCCTAGACAGTTAGGATTAATTTTTTTAAAAGGATAATTAGTGCTCAAATCCCATCAAAATTAAATGGGATTTCTGTGCCTAACTCCCTTAGGACCCTGTGACAATCCCAGCCTCTGTGCTTGACTCATGCCCCGAAGAATGAGGGGTATATATTTTTATCTAATATAACTCAGCCACCTGAGATCTTATCCAAACTACCGGTGTCTGCAACACTGGGCTAGAAATCTCATGAGAACAGGTTTTTTGTGGGGTTTCCAGTACATTTTAATTCAACTCAAACTAGAAATACCACTATACCCAATGTACTTTAGAGCACCCAGGGGACTGCCCTAAATTATTCAGGCTGGTGAATGGTTGTTGGTAGTGCAGCTGCAGATGAGGGGGGTTGACCTATCTATGTTGACACTACGCCAGCAGTAGACTGCCCTATGCTAGGGGAATCCCCAGCTATGGAGATCTGTCTGCATTCTGTGACCCACCAGAGCAGCAGAAAGGAACTGAATCACAGCTCAAAATCTGGCCCTTAATTTGAGAGTGTGTGTGTAGGAAGTGGGCCTTGTTTTAGCTAACCCAGCACTGTATTTTCATTCCCAATTAACACGTGGCAAGTTACAAAATTAGAGTAATTCAACTCAGACATTTTTATGTGGAATGTTTGGAAAACCCTGGTAACATCCAAAGAAGAGAGGAGAGGAACACTAGATTTATACCACTTTAGGAATCCAAAAATATTGGATTTGAAATAACTTTTTTATACACAGAATTAAATACTAGAGATCAGCCCTAGCGAGATATGGTCTAGATCCAACAAGCCTAGAGCTTAGGGGTCTTCAGATGCAGGGCTTTGGTTGAGGCCCTTTTGTAATAAATACTGCTATGAAAAATAAAGAGAGAGAAAGCAAAATACAGAACCAATAGTAGAGCGTTCCTCTAGCAAACAGGAAATGAAGAAACACCAAGCACGTTACACAGAGTTTATACAGTATCAACTCTACACAGTCAGTTCGGATCAGATGTTAGTGAGCTGATTTAGTTCAAACTAGGATGTTGTTCAGAATACAGTCTGTATCAGATTCACCACTGAACGTTTCTGTATTTAAATGAATGTCTTTCCATCATAAAGGCTGATATGGGACAAGAATACAGAGTGAAAAAACATATGATGAGATCATACCACTATTAAAGCCAAATCCTCTCTCATGCTGTGTCGCTGCAAGAGGCTAATTTGAGGCTGCCAAGACTTCTGGTGGGGCATATTAAATAAAAATCTATATACATTTTTCCACAGCCCTTTCCATGTTATTCTGCAATGTGGATCATTTTCTTGACAAAGGCTACAGCTCTCTCTCTCTTTTTATAATTAACAGCTCCTAATAGAATGTAAAAAAACCTCTCAGAAATATTTTGTTGAACAGGGAGGCAAACTCCCATTTCCAATGTATTTCATAACTAGGATTCTGAAATTCTTTTTGTTTATGGGGAAATTAAAAGCCAGAACACACGCGGTCCTGAATCTCCTCTCATTTACAGTAGTGGACGTCAGGATGTAAATGGAGCTACAGCAGAGTAAAAGCAGTTTGAGTGAGGGGGTTATCAGGTTTGAATCAGAGCTAGTAGGAAAATGGGGAGTGGGGAGGGCCATGGAAAGTTTCACCTTTTTTTCTTTTCAGTTTGTCGGCAAAATGCTGAAAATCAAAAAGTTTGCAAGATTTTTAATTATTTGACAAAAAATAGAAAGTTTTTGAGGAAAGAAGACACTTTCTCTGAATATTTTTATTTCGTCAAAAACCAAATTTTCTGTTTTGACAGAAAATTTTCAACCAAGTCCAGTCCCTATGTAGCCAGCTCAGCAAAGCTCACACAATCCCATTATTGTTTCCTTAAGTGCACAATGGGGCACCAACATGGTTGAGGCCTGTAGGCACTATCGCAATATAAATTTTTATTAATAATAATTAGTAGTAGTATAACTGACTGGAAGAATATACACATTCAAAACATTAGTTTGGTAAGGAACTTTCATGTCATTCAGCCTACGCGCTTCTGTTTATAAATAGATTGCAGTCAGGGCTAATCAGCTAGTGTTCATATAAAGCACTACATACTCACCATTTGTCTATACAAAGAAATTGCACCAGCTTAACTGAAAACAGCTTAGTTAAACCAGTGTAGTTTTGTGTCTGGACTCTAATATTGGTTTAAACATTTCAAACTAAACCAATGTAAGCCAGGTTTAAACTGATGTAAAAGAGAGCCCACACATGTAATTGTACTGGTTTAATTAAACTGCTACAAACTCACACCTTGACTTAAATTGATGCATCCTTGTATGTAAACCAAACATCACCTTGGATCTGATTCTCCATGGTCTTGCATTTTGTGTAGTAATTTACACCTGTACAAAGTTAGTGTAAAAAACTTATATTTTGATTTGGGAGGGCCAGATCCTCCTCCCTGATTTTAATAGAGTAACATCAATTTGCATTAGCTGAAAATCTTACCCATAGTGCTTTATATTCTGTTTGCACAGGTGTAAATTGCTAATTAAGTCATCTAATCACTAGATAAAGGCTGCCTTTGCAGTAAATCTTCATTGAAGTTTGAGAACAATAACTTCTGTTATTTGAGAACCAAAAAGTTGTCTTAGAGGAATCTGAACCAAGATATTGGTGATCCAGATACAGAAAAGATGATGGTTACCTCAATAAAGAGTATCAGGTATCCGAGAGGAAGCTAAGAAATTTCCACTGATAACTAAAGACACCAGTGGAGGAAAATTTAATGATGATGATGAATCTTTCAAGGGACCTGGGATGAAAATGGAAGACTGGGGCAACGCCAATATGGTGATTCTTAGGCTATGTCTACACTACTGCCAGATTGATGATTTGGTGACTGATGCACCCGGGGTCGATTTAGCAGGTCTAGTGAATACCCACTAAACCAACCGCAGATCGCTCTCCGGTCAACCCTCGTACTCCACCCCAAACGAGAAGAGTAAGGTAAGTCGATGGGAGAGTGTCTCCCGTCAACCCAGGGCAGTGTAGACACCACAGTAAGTCAACCTAAGCTACCTTGACTCCAACTACATTATTCACATAGCTGGAGTTGCGTAACTTAGGTCGACTTACCATGGCAGTGTAGACATTGCCTTAGAGAGAGTTTTCTGGTGCCAACCACAAGTCAAGGGAGAATTAGAGACCAAACACGATATGTACCAGTAGTGTAAACAGGCTTTGGTATTCCCTGAATGTAAGGCTTCTTTAATGGAAGTCTTTTTTTAGATGGAGGCCTTCTGCACTGCATTAGAAAGTCTCCATTTAAGCAGAAGCATACTTCCAACTTCAAAACTAGCAGGATTTGTGAGGCAGACTTTAAACGAAGTAGACAAGAAGGAGATGGGGGGCTTTAGCACAAATTAAATAAATTTGGAGTGTAATTCCCACATAGCAGAAGAGGGAATTGTTTTGAAATAAAAAATGAAGATCTAGAACAGGATGAGTACACTAAAATGTCTTTGCACAAATACAAGAAAAGTGGGAAACTAGCAAGAAGAACCAGATGCAATACTAAATGAGAGAGTATGTGATCTAGTGGACATAGCTAAACCATGGTGGGATGATTCCCACAACTGAATGTCTATAATGAAGAATATAATTTATATACGAGAGACAGCAATGGAAAAACTAGTGGAGTGTTGGTAGTATAACTCAAGAGCATGCATAGTGCCTGCAGACTGTAAAGCTCCAGTTCAAAAATGAATATAATGGGGGTAAATTTCTTTGGGTAAAGGATGTGAATGAACAGTCAACAGTGGTCATCTGCTATAGGCCACCAGGATCAGAGAAGAGCAAGACAACCAATTCTTGGAGTATTAAAAATACAAATAAATAATTTTAACCATCCAGCTATTTGGTCTTTTTCAACTCCATCTTTTATGATTCTATTAAAAGGCCCCTGGACAGGAGAAGGTAATGATATAACAATTATAAAAAAGATTATGAGAATGTGCACAAAAATACCATTTTCACAAAAGCCACATTTTCACTGCCAAAGGAATGAGCTCAGGGATAAAGAAGGATGAACCAGTTCAGAAACTCCACCCTCAAATGAACCTCTGCCCTCTTCTGAAATGCAACATTTCTGAAGTTCTGTAAACTATTTTTTCCATGCGCTTGTGGATTTAAAATAGAGCTGGAAGAGGAAGTGCAGAAATACCACAAAGAGGCTGTTCCTGCAGTGTTTCTAGCTTGGGTGGAAGTACAAACAACCAGAAGTCTCCTGAGAAAGTCTTCTGTCATGAGATTTCCGGCCCAACTTTGCAGACTTGGATAGCTTAGAGAAACTTCAGGTAAATACCCAAATTCTCTGGTGTTTCGTCCACAGGCTGAGACTGCAGTGTGGGGCTATAAGATATTTTCCTGTGGGACCAGTCCCTTTCATTAGACACATAGCCCAGCTAGTAATGGAAAAGGGATTTTTTTTACTGATGCTCCACTCACTCTTCAGCTGTACCTACAGTGGCACAATCAGGACCTATAGTTCCTGAGCCAAACTCCATTAGTGGTAGCAACAATAGAAGCTGGAGTGCAGAAAGAGGGCAGGCATTTTCATCACTGCTAGTCATAAAAATCAGTCATCGCCTGTCTTCTCTACAGCTTCCACTGTTGCTACCAAGGTAGTATTTTCCCCAATGTAGAAGAGTCCACTTGTTCTAGACTAAAACAGAGAAAGTGAATGGATCTAAGATTTGAGTCCCCACTCTTCACTCTGCCTGAGACCTGGGGTCTGGATATGAAGATTCTCCTAGCACTTTCAGAACCCCCATCATTCACTCAACCTGGGTTCCCAGCAGGGACCTGAGATGGGGGTCAAGATTCTCTCTCAGCTCAAAATCTGTAGAGGGGATGAAGATGGTCACCCACTGCCACTCCCAGCTCTGGAGGCCGGGGTGAAGATCATCTGTGGTGTCCTTTCTGCTCAGGAGAGGTGAAGAGCCTGATAGAAAGCCCCCATGCTTGACACCAGACAGAAAGAGCAAATACAAGGGAGCTACCAAAGTGTAGGGGTGTTTGAGCTGCACATTTTTGTTTGGCCCATCAAAATTCTACTGGAATTCCCTTTGATTTACCAAAGCCATTGGGCTATCGTATACCTCTGTGCTACACCTGGACAGCTCTGAGAAACAGAGGGCAGTCATGGAAGAATGTTGTGAGCCATACAAAATATACTGTCCAGGCCACTTCTGCCACCTACCTGGCCTAGGGGGGAAGGAGACAAAAAGGAGGGTTTACATGGCCTAGGAAGCAGAAGCAGAAGACTCGGTTCATGTGAGGAAAAGTGTGCGACGGGGTTGGGCCTGCCTTTGTTTTGGGCTTGTCAGATTATGTTGCCTGGCCATGTTGTACCCATGAATCCTGCCCTGTTTATCTGAACCTTTTTCAGTTTGCCCACATCTACTCAATAATACAAATTGCTGTACAGCACAGGAGTTCATTAGACAGCTGTAAGAGCTCAAAACGGAGGAGGAGGAGTGGCTTCATTTTATAGCAAAAATCTTAGCATCTTTTCTAGTTTGTTGAGGATAGATGTGACAAAGGCTTAACAACAGCTCAGCTTCCCCTTTTCTTTCCACAGACATTCAGGGAAAGGACTATACATTGGCTGCTTGGATGACAGAAGACAGAGAATGCCTTTGGAAAGGTCAAGTTCCTGTCCAGGGTCATAGGGCTGGGTTGTTTATTATTATTATTATTTATTTGTGTTACAGCAGTGCCTAGAGGTCCCAGCTGAGATCAGGACTCATTGTACCTGGTTCTAGCTGTTAAACTTAGTTAGCCTTAGATCTAGAGAAGATAATCAGGCTATTGTTGCTTCTTAATGCCTTTTACGAAGCTTTTGCATAGCCGATACCTTTGCCAAAATAGCACCTCCCTGTAGTTCTCCAACTCTGTAATAAAAAACATGAAGAATCTGTCTGACCACTAACAGTGTTCTCATAAGGGGATTTTCAACCTAGTTATATATAAGCATCTTCTAAGAGGTTTAAACCACAAAACTTTTACTGAAGTATAAAAGGAACTGTGCAGGACTTTCTAAAAACATTTGTGCAGAGGCATTAATAGCAGCCTTTGGGAAACTCCCCTATATTAATAGCCCTTGTTGTCACTGCCCAGCTGTGTGAGGCCTCTGAGGGCGTAATTAACGTATTCTTCTATGTTATTTGGTTTGAATGTGGTGGTTTTGCGAAAGAGATCTTGATAAGTGGGAAAGTCAAAAAGCAAGCTAATAAAGAGTGGCCGTGTTTACAAATACAACACCAGAACCGAAGGACTGTGCTGTATGAAGGACTGCCCTGTATCAACATACGCATTTGATCAAAGAGGCAACCCATGCTGTGCACTAAGGTCTATAGCACAGGATCAAATTTCCCCTCTTTCCAGCTATGCACAGTTTCTGCACCAAGACTATTTCTATGTTTCATTGACTGCATTCTAATCAGCACTCAGACCCAACCCTAGACCTCAGCACTTTGTAAAATTAAACTGCTTGTTCTGGCTAGAAAAAAAAAAAGTCACAAGTCTGAATCCTTGAACGACAGTTGTAACAAGTGAGAACTGTCTAATCTTGTTGAACTATTGTCATCAGTTTGAGTAGCTGCCTACCTCAATAGTCCGGGTATCCCCCAGAGGCTTCAGTTAGGGGTTTTTCTTTTTCTTTCAATTGCCTGTTATCAGATAAAGTTGGGCTCATGAGTGACCAAAGCTAGCTACGTTTCAGAATGTGCAGCTAAAGAATCAATATCCAGGATACACAGAGGTATAGAAGTTTTAAGAACAATGATTGATGGGAAAGATTTGAATTAGTTATTGTTTCTTTTCAATGTGTGAATTAAAATGAATATTGCTACCAAACTGTCTCCAGTTTTTCCTGACACTTGACTATTCTGAGCTTGCTGGAAATGTTTTTAGTTTATTAACAAGCACCAGGACTGCACAGGGAATAAAACTGAGAAAACAAGAAAACCTCATAAAGAGCACATGAGAGATTATGAAATATGTTATCTATTTTGCTTCATTTCAGAGACAGACATTCACAATAAAGTTAATGCTGAACTCCCTGAGAAATTGCATGCCAGCAAATCTCTTGACAGTAAAGTTCTTGACAGTTCCCAGGACTTTTCAAACATAACACTTGGCTGTCTTTAAAAAATGCAACTGTTTTTGACACTGTGTTTGCTGCTTACTGATGCTGTCTGCTTGTACCTGGCGTTGGAATGGAACACAACATTGCACTGTGTAAGTGTCATCACCAAGGCTTTAGTGATCTGCTTGGAATTCCTTCACTTTTTTCTTCTTATAAAAATGAGCTAGAAGAAACAATCTCTTTGCAAAAGAAACTAGGGATTTTGGTGCTGAACTTGAGACAACCTAAAGGGGCCTTATTTTCACAGGCTGGGTGCTTAGCACTTACTAAAAATCAAGCAACTTTAAGGTGTCTCCAGCAGATATTCCAAACCCGCGGAAAAAACGCAGAAATTGGGCCTTTTTTGGTGTGTGGCTTAATTGGCTTGTTGGCTATTTTTTGGCTTGTAGCTTGCTGTAGCTTGTTGCTTTTTTTTTTTTTTGATCGGCTCACGGCAAGCAGGGGCAAAGGGGGGAGAGAGTCAGAGGTGCACAGCGGGCCCACCACAGTCCCAGACTGCATGCTGGCGGGATCTAGTCACATAGAGTGTTGGAGTTCTTAGGGATTGGCTTGTTTTGGCCTTGTTTTGAAATGGGATTAGCTTGATTTTCGGCTTATTGTGAAAGTCGGGGTGTTTATTTACCACGTGAAAGTTGGCAACTGTGATCTCCAGTTAGGCACCCAAAAATCACTAGTAACTTTTGAAAACGTAGGTCTAGACTTTCACTAGCAGCTCAGTCTCTGTTTTAAAAAGCACATGGGGCAGATTTTCTAAAGAGTTCAGTACCCAAAATTGGTGTCACAGTGGGGGCTGTTGAGTGCGGAGCACTTTTGAAAATGTGCCCCTGTCATGGAGTCCCCAGGCGATGCTCTGGAACTGCTCCCCATGAAGCCAGGCAGGACTCTGGGGAAGTCTTCTTTCTGTGAGCAGCCTGTCTGCAGGACACACAGCTCACACAGCTTCCACCTTCCTGGGTCTGACCTCAGAGCATTCAGCATCCTCTGCCCCTCCGTGCGCTTCCCACAGCGAGTCCGCTCAGGCAGGCCCCGGGGGAAGCCAGAGGGTCCTGCACCACAACTTCGCAGACAGATGTGACTCTCAGCCAGCCAGTAAAACAGAAGGTTTATTAGACGACAGGAACATGGTCTAAAGCAGAGCTTGTAGGTGCAGAGAACAGGACCCCTCAGCTGGGTCCATTTTGGGGCCAGTGAGCTAGACAACCCCGTCTGCACTTCACTCCATGTCCCAGCCAGCCCCAAACTGAAACTCCCTCCAGCCCCTCCTCCTCTGGGCTTTGTCCCTTGAGGGCACCTGATTCCTTTGTTCTCCAAACCTTTAGCTCTCACCTTGCAGGGGGGAAGGGCCCAGGCCATCAGTTCCCAGGAGACAGGGTGTCGGCCATTCTCTGTGTCCAGACCCCTGCACACACCTGCCCTCTAGGGCTCTGCAATGACCATACACCCTTACCCCACCACCTAGATACTTAAGAACTGCATAGGGGAAACTGAGGCACCCCCACACTATTCAGAGGAAACATTAAGAACAGTCCCACTTCGTCACATCTCTCCCCCCTTCGAGATCGAACTGAGCGGGGTCACTTTAGCCGGTTACCTGGGGAAGTTCGAAGCCACCAACGTTCCCATGGAGGCCCCAGCATCTCTCCCATTCTTTGGTAGGAGTTACACCAGGCCCTTCCAGTTTCACACCCTCCCTTAGGTCAGGGGTGGTCGATAGCACTCACAGGCTGCATGTGGGAAGGTTTACGCGGCCCGTGCCCTTTGGCCACCCCAAAACCCCAGGGGGTCAAACTGGGATTGGGTCTTCTCCCCAACAAGCTGGTCAAACACAGCCACTTGGTTAGAGGACTGTTTAACTTTCTTAACAGCTTTCACTCCATCTGAGACCTTCTCAAAGCTATCCACACTGAATCCTTCAACAGAAAAGTCAGTGGATCCATCCACAGCAGAAAATTTCTGGCTGTTAGGAACTGAAACTCTTGATTAAATCACTTTCACACCCTTCAGTTGCAGTAAACTGCTTGCAAAGACTCCATGAGGATTCCTTTCCCTAGGGCTTTTCTATGCAACAATTCACCCCTCACAGAAATTCTGCTCTTACCCTCTTTACCTAGGGCTTGCTCTAGAGGAACACTTTCCTGAGCAACAACAGAATCTTTCTGGGTCTCCCTTTCATCCAGAATTACCTCTGGCCCATCCAGCGGATTCCTACACAATCCCCTTTCAGGCAAACTGACAGACTTCCTAGAGAAAAGGTCAGAAGCATTCTCCTTCCCTTTGCCACACACAAGTTCAGGAATCTTTTCCTTCTTGCTACAGGTTTCCACACCCTCAGTACGTAACACAGTCACATTATCTTCATGCTCTCCTTGTGCCCTGGCTAGGATCTCACCCTGATTAGACAGAGTTGCTCCACCCTTTCCCAACAACACACTAGCAACCGGCAAAATACAAGCACCTGAATTGTCTGGTCTCTGGGATTTTACATAGACACTAACTGGATGCGACCTAGTTACAGGGCCATTCTCCCGAGCAGACACAAACTTAGGACCCTTCCCTTCCTGGGCTTTAGCTGAATCCAGAACCAACTCTGAGACAACTGCACTACCCTCAACCAGCACAGGCTGAAAGGCCCCTTCTGTCTGCTCCACAGTCAAAGAAGAGCCGGACACACTTTCTCCTTTCCCAGACACACAGCTTGGGATCTCATTCCCCTTGTCCCAGCACACAAGGCTGGTCACAGACAACTGCTTGGAGATCAGGGTAGCTCCCTCCATAGGCAAGTCAATACCCCTGACAGAGACAGACACATTTCCTTCCCTGTCCCAATTCTCCACCCAGCTAACAGGTAAGGTCCAGGGACACTCATCTTCAACTCTCCTCGCCTTCCCACCCTGCTGACTAGACACAGCCATCAGCTCACAAGGCTGCCTAGGCTCATCCAGACTTTCCTTACCCAGCACCTTGCCACTTCCCACAGATCCCCTGCCCTGCCTGTGTCTCCCCCCCACTCAGCTGGGGTCTCAGCTCCCACTGTGCTCAGCGCTGCCCTGGCTGTCCCAGTGGGGGTAGGCAGCGAGCTCCCTGCTTTCCTCACTGCATCAGAGCCAGCCTGAGCCCCCTCTCCACCGATTGGTTCCCTGGATTCAAATTCAAACCCTTGGCAGTTACCGGAGCAGGGTCTGGATCCTGTCCCAAAGAGATACAGTCGCCCCACAACAGGGTCTCGCAGCTGGTATCCTGGAGCACCCCAACAGCCAGCCAGCCCCATCTCTCCTGTGTCTGCACAGGAATCTGGGCCATAGGCAGGGTGAGGGGCTTCGTCCCTGGGACCCTCACCCAGCTCACCCAGCCCCTCAGCATCTGAGGCTGCACCACCCAAGGCCTGACAACAGTTCTCTCTGTCCCAGGGTCTCGCCACCCCAGGAATGTCTCCCCACTGACCATCACCTTCCGCTCCCACTGGAGGTCCGAGGAGCCTGGCCCCAGGAAACTCCACACAGACATATAGGTTGGGACCAGGAGCGGGAGCCTGTCCACCTCCCCACCCATCTGGCTGACGGAGTCTATGGCCTTGGGACCCAGCAAGGGAGCTAGACACTGGGGCTTTTCCTCAGGGTCCCCCTGGTTCAAATCTCCAGCCTGCTCAAAGGCAGTGAGGTGGGCATCCACATCCCCCCCTCCTTAACCAGGGGCAGCAATTTAGTCTTGAGGTTCCCTGCGGAACTGGCCCCCCAGGGTCTATCCCCACTCACCCCTGGGGGGTCCCCTATCCCTCTCCTCTCCACCACCCCCAGTTCATGCTGCTGCTGCTTCTGCAGCTCTTTCTCGGGCTCTCGCTGTCTCTCACAGTCCTCTGGCTCTCTCAGACTCAGCTCCAATCCTATCCATCTCCAATCCCCCGATGGGGAACCCGATCATGAAGACCCTTGTCTGGTCAGGGACAGGAGTCTTGGCGATGCCTGGCTACTACTCCAGCTGCTCCCAGATCCTGCTATAGCCCCATTTGGGGTCAGGAATCTGCTCCTTAGAGCGGTCATCCTCCTCCAGCTGCATGAAGAATTGTGCTTTGGTGAACTTTCCAATGCTCAACCCTCTCTTTCTGCACAGGGTTACAACCTCCTTCTTAAGGAGACGGTGACAGGCCATCACTCTGCTCTTCCCAAGTTGTTGTGGACTCACAGGCCTGTGTGCTCTCAGCTCCCCACGGTTTCCAGGGAGAACCCCTAGTGTGCCAGCCCTTCTTGAGGTCACCACCTCTTTGCCAAGGTCGAGCTGCAGACTCCTCCGCCCCTGGGACCGCTCGCTGCAATCCCCAGGGGAACCCTGTTACTGCAAAAGTCCTTCTGTCTCCCAGGGCCAAGCCGCAGGCTCCTCCGCTCCTGAGACTGCTCACCGCAGTCCCCAGGAGGACCCCATTACTGCACAGTCCTTCTCGCTGGTCACACACTCCCAGGGGTTAACCGCCCCCCGAAACCGTTCCTCTCTGAGCCTTCAGCACGCCTGGTCCTCGTCAATCCCCCTTCGTTTTACTGCTCCCCAGTCACTTACTGCAGGAAGTGCCATCCATGGGGTGCAGTACATCCCACCTCTGCCACCAGTTGTCACGGAGTCCCTGGGCAATGCTCTGGAACTGCTCCCCATGAAGCCAGGCAGGACTCTGGGGAAGTCTCCTTTCTGTGAGCAGCCTGTCTTCAGGAGACACAGCTCACACAGCTTCCACCTTCCTGGGTCTGACCTCGGAGCATTCAGTGTCCTCTGCCCCTCCGTGCGCTTCCCACAGCGAGTCCGCTCAGGCAGGCCCCGGGGGAAGCCAGAGGGTCCTGCACCACAACTTCGCAGACAGATGTGACTCTCAGCCAGCCAGTAAAACAGAAGGTTTATTAGACGACAGGAACATAGTCTAACGCAGAGCTTGTAGGTGCAGAGAACAGGACCCCTCAGCTGGGTCCATTTTGGGGCCAGTGAGCCAGACAACCCCTTCTGCACTTCACTCCATGTCCCAGCCAGCCCCAAACTGAAACTCCCTCCAGCCCCTCCTCCTCTGGGCTTTGTCCCTTGAGGGCACCTGATTCCTTTGTTCTCCAAATCTTTAGCTCTCACCTTGCAGGGGGAAAGGGCCCAGGCCATCAGTTCCCAGGAGACAGGGTGTCGGCCATTCTCTGTGTCCAGACCCCTGCCCACACCTGCCCTCTAGGGCTCTGCAATGACCATACACCCTTACCCCACCACCTAGATACTTAAGAACTGCATAGGGGAAACTGAGGCACCCCCACACTATTCAGAGGAAACATTAAGAACAGTCCCACTTCGTCACAGCCCCTATTTAGGTACAGCAATTAAACACCCATGGCTGGCCCGGGGCAGCTGACTCAGCCTCATGGGGCCCGGCCTATGCGGCTGTAAAACTGCTGCATAGATGTTCATGCTTGGGCTAGAGCCAGCGCTCTGGGACCCCGTGAGGGGTCTACACAGCAATTTTTGCCTCACAGCCTGACCCAAGCCAGCCTCAGCTGTGCTGTGGGTTTCTTATTCCAGTGTAGACATACCCTAAATGGGATGTGAGCTATTTTTAAAATCTGGCCCTGATGGTGATTGCTGAGCACTTGAAAATCTGGCCCATAGTTCCCTCTTACTTACACCAGTATAAAATAGTTGCAAAAGTGTAAAATGGGTATAGATCACATGAGAATCAGGCACATGGTCCACTGAGGAGCAGTTTCATTCCATTAACTATTCTTTTAGACAGGCTCATTTTAGGGAAGGGCAAACTGGCCTTTAGACTGGGGTGATTCTCATGCCACAGTCTGATTTTCCCTATTCCTAATTTTAGTTAGAATGAAAGAGACTAGAAGCCACAGTCTGATCATAGATTTACTTCAGTGTAAATGAATCCAGAGTATGGCCTTTATTACAGGTGGGGTTGATAGCATCGCCTTTATCAAGGTTGCTCAACCCTTCCCATAAGACCCATTTGGCCACTGTATAAGCCCTTGCGGGGAGGGGAGAATCTGTTTTCACATGCTCATTACAGACTTCTTAAATATTAGCAGCTAAAATCTCCAGATTCCATCCTCACTGAGAATGTTCCCAGCCTCTCTTTGCTCCTGATGCTGACCAGACTGTGCCTGCAGCAGCTCCACAGGGTCACGGACCATGCTCTAGCTTAGCTCTAGCTTACAGTATGGGGGCAATGGTGCTTCTGGCTGCTTTGGGCCAGGATGGGGCTGGGCACTGGAACTAAGAACAGGCATGTGGCCTCTCCTGTGCCCTCAATGACACCCCATCCCACCCCCGAGGTGTCCAGACGAGGAAGATACCTGACTTGAATGCAAATGGGGAAAAGCTGGATCTCAAGGGTCGGGGGAAAGAGTGGGACAAAGTACATTGGGGGAGAGACTGGGACTGGGTGGGGAGAGGAAGACTAGGAATGAGGGAGAAGACTGGAAGCCAGGGCAGAGACTGGGAGTAGGAGGGAAACTGAGAGGAAAGTTGTGAGTGAGTAAAAGACATAAAGAGACATAAAGGGTAAAGAGACTGGGACAAAGGGGAGAGGACACTGAAACTGGCTGAGAAGCATGGGGAGGGATACTGGGACTGGGGATGAGGAACATGCATAGGGGAGGCTCTGGGAATGGCTGGAAAGGGGAAATGGGGACACGGAGATGGAGGACTGAGAATGGCTGAGCAAGGAGACTGGGACTGGGGGGATTGGCTAGGTGAGGAGAAAGGGACTAGGATGAGGAGTAAGGGATGGGGAAGAGACAGGACAGGAACAGGAACAGGAACAAGTTGGAGGAAAAACTTGTTGGGAATGAACAGAAGAGCCTGTGCCCTCTAGAGAACACTCCTCTTCAGAGCCTGGAAAGCAACACAAGATCCCTGAGTCCCGTCATTCTTCTGCTGTCAGCCATTGGCAAATTGTCCCATCCCCCTCTAGTGGTGGTCCACACAGAGAACAACAACCCGTTACTCCATTAGCTCAAGTGGCAGAGGTCTATAGGTTTCAGCTCTGTGGGGGTCAATTTGATGCCACATGATTGAATGTTTGTTTTCATTCTACTTTATAAAAGCTAGGAAATTACATAAGAAAAACCCAACATTAAAGAACATTATTATGCATGCATCTGAAGAAGTGGGTATTCACCCATGAAAGCTTATGCTCCAATAGTCTGTTAGTCTATAAGGTGCCACAGGACTCTTTGCCGCTTTTACAGATCCAGACTAACATGGCTACCTCTCTGATTATTAAGATTGCAAAGTCAAGAACTCAGAAGTTAGGAAGTGTTAGAATTAAGGTTGCTGTGTAACCTTAGTTCAGTCCCCTTTTATGTATGCATTATGATACTGTTTTTATTTGCATAATCAAATTATTTTTTCCACATAACCACTGTTTTATTCAATGCACACAGTGGTCTTGCTCAGAGGTGAATCAATGTAATGCAGTGAAGGGGACTGTTGTCTATAGAACCACTTCCTCACTTGTTACAGAGGTTGGAAGTTTTGTAGTGAATTATGCAGGGGACTGCCAGAAGAGAAAGGAAAATCTGATGGTTAAGGCAATTGAATGCCATCCTAGAGAATTAGATTCTATCCCTGCCTATGCCACAGTGTTCCCATATGATGCTGGGTAAGTCACTTAAATCAAAATTTTCACAGATGCTCACTAGCTACCCGCTCAACTTGAGACAACTGGTGTTTGACTGGCAGAAGTGCTCTGCACTTAGCTACAACTGAAGTCAATGGGAGCTGTGCTTTGAACATGTAAAGTACTGTAAAATGCTACATTCTTTGGGGAGAAAAATCAGGCCATAGCTACCTCAAATTTAGGACCTAAAATTAGTGTACACGTTTGAAAATGTGTGCCTCAGTTCTCCACCTGTAAAAATGGAGATACCACCAGTGCTCAATTTGTGCCAGGGCTTGCCAAGGCTGAGCCCCGCACCTCTAGGTTTTGCGGTTCATAGCCTCTGCACTTGCTGCATCAGTTATGAATGTAAAAAAAATTGCTTGAGCCCAGCACCTCTTTTGTTACAAATTAAGCACTGGCTACCACCATGCCCTTTGGGCTGGTCATGTTCCTCAAATGTCTGACAATCAACTGCAGGTCATGTTCTCACAACTGGCCCATGGCTAATGGATGGGCAAAAAAAAGAGCTTTAAAGACACCATCAAAGCCAACATGAACAAGTGTAATATTAACAAAAAGCCAACATGAACAAGTGTAATATTAACAAACTCCTGAGAAACCCAAACCCTCAATTGACCAAAATGGAAAAGGACCTTGTGGCAAGGATCCCCGTATTTCGAGATCCAACAAAGACAACAGGAAATAGAGAAAAGAACATGCCGCAGCCTGACTCAACGATCCAGATCCACTCCTTCCACTGGGAAATGTCTGCCCCAACTGTGCAAGATCTGTGAATCCCAGATTGGTCTCATTAGCCACCTGCAGATCCACCAGCAATAACTGGCCATCATACCATGGAAGACAATCATCCTTGAACTCTGAGGGATTACTGACCATCTTTTAGAAAGACATCCAGTCTTGATTTAAAGAGTTTAAGTGATGGAGAATCCTCTACCTCCCTAGGTGGAGTTGTTCCAATGGCTAATTACCCTTACTGTTGAAAATTTGCACCTTATTTGTAGTCTGAATTTCTCTAGCTTCAACTTTCAGCCACTGGACCTTGAAATTTACATATTGTCACACACAGCAAGCCACTGGCAGAGTTAAGACAAGAACCCAGGTCTCCTATCACCTGGATCACACTGCCTAACATTCACACTTGTGAAGAGGGGTGTAAAACATTACCTCTTGTGTGGGTGAGTGGTAGGTACATGGAAGTAAAGAATCAGGCTCACAGAACAAAATGTAAAATGCAATCTTATAGTCTGGAATGCATCTGCAAAGACCAAGTGGGGCTGAATCTTCCCTTGTTTACACCAGTGTAGATCTAGAGTAACTTCCCTGACATAAGTGATGTAAAACCAGCTCAAGTGGAAAAAGTCAGGCTCTTTATTGTTATTATTTTATAGTACATATATTTTGTTTCCTAGTTATAGCATAAAACACCCATCAAAGCAAGTAGCTGAATAGAAGTAGGTTTATGAACAATTTGCATGTGACCTACCAAGATCTTGGTGAACAGGATAAAGCAGAAAAAATTCTCACTTGAAATCAGTGCTGATTTTACCCAGCAAAGGAGCTCAAGATGAGTCTTTTATTTTTAAAAAATGCAGCCATAATCATGAGATTGCATAACAAGCTTTTAAAGGGAAAATTCTGCTGCTCTGCAGATAACTGCAGTCACATAGTTGCCATGCAGGAAGAGATGCATGAAAAGGACAAAAACAAAAGGTCTGTTTACAGTCATAGCTCAGCTCAGAAAGCAGGGGGGAAAAAAAACCCAGAAAGCACGCTGAACCTGGGAGGCTTCCGTATGTGGTTTCACACTTTTGATGTAATAGGCTGATGTTATGTTGCTCTCTGTGCTTAGCGTTTGGCATTCACACCACAGTCACACTCAACAGAGAAGCAGAATGTACAATACAAGCATACAGTGGTTTTTCCACACACTGGGTACCAAAGTGCTGTTACAGGATTAAACTGTACAAGGTGGTGGAGCATACATGATCTAAATGACAGAACCCAGCAGTGTAAAGGCTTGAATATTGAATAAGTAAAAGCATTCAACCCTAGGGCTGATGAGAGAGGGAAAGAGAAATTAAAAGGTGGCTAGGCAGGGCGAAAATATTTGGGGAGTGATTAAAAACTGCATTTTCTTTGTGCCAAAGGTGAATTACAGCCATGGCACCCAACCCTGCAGTCAAGGTTTCTTGTCTACACACCACCCGTCTGGCATTGGTTCTGCTTTTCCATTCAGCTCTGTTCGTTTTATTTTTACCTCATCTTTCCAACCAGCTGTTTGTCTATTTCATCCACCTCCTGCCTCCTGTCTGACACTGAAGGTGTGAGCAATTTGGGGCAAGGACTGATTTCATTACTTCTTTGTACAGCACCTAACACCATGGGCCCTGGTTATTTATTGGGGTTTTTAGGTTCTGCAGTAATAAAAAAAACAGTGGTAAGCGTTGCAGGTTTGGATCCTTGCTTTGATGTATATAAGGGCCTGACCATATCCCACTTATTTAAACAGGAGTTTTGCCATACACTGCAGTGGATGCACGTTAAGGCCCATTAGCCACAAACAATGGGACCTGTTCTCAGTTTACTGGCTTCCTGTTCTTGCCCTAGGTTTCTTCTCAAACCAGCTTTTGGTGGTGACACCAGTTTGGCTTAAATTGGTGAGAGAGTGTGCAGCTAGGGTCTCAAGATTGTGAATTGGGCTCTCACTGGTGTTCAATCTTTACTCTTTCCCAGCTAAAAAATAAATGTCCACTGATAACAGCTGTATTCTCTAGGGGCTGCCATGCTTGAGGGGTTGTCTGGATTTGGATTTTGTCTCTATTTTAATTAACTTCTATCTTTTTAAAAGACAACCAAATAAAAAATATAATTATTGTTCTGCGGCTAGGGTGACCAGATAGCAGGTGTGAACAGGGGGTGGGAGGTAATAGGCGCCTATATAAGACAAAGCCCCATATCGGGACTGTCCCTATAAAATCGGGACATCAGGTCACCCTATCTGTGGTGCCCCAAATGCTTCTGCTGGGAAGAGGGGTATATTGCTTGGAATTGCAATTATATATACCTAAAATCAAGGTTGCAACTCAAGTTTTCAAATGAGCAATTTTTTTAATAAAGAGCTGGAAAGATAATCCCACAGAGAAGAACCAGGACTAGCTATGCTTGGTATGGCACAGAAGACTGTGCTAGGACCCGGGGAGGTGGCAGGGGGTGGGAGGAAATCTCACCAGGCTAGATTCTCATCTCACTTACTCATGGGTGCAAAGAGATAACTGCATGCACAAAATGTACTATCAAGTATGCAAAAAGGATGTTTGTGTGTACACATATATACTAACCCAATCATTGCAATAACACAGTGTTAAAGAATTTCACTCTTTTTCACCAGTAACTTCTGTGCAGCCATTGGTCCGTGTTAAGTCTGGAAGAGCTAATAGAAGTTTTTCTGGTACTTTTCTACTCCAGTTTGTAAAACCCTGGCATATGAATGCTTCATTAGCACTTCCATTCCCAATGCTACACATGGGATATGGACATGGAACACAGTTCTTCTGTTCCCCCTCACCGCTGTGCTCAAGCCAACAGAACTCTATGGACCCATGTAAATTAAAAACTGCACTCTTATTTCTTCTGAGACACAAGCTTCTCCAGAAAAGCTTGGGCATCACTGCATGAGTCTGATCAACATTTCTGTCACCCAGACCAATAGGAAGGCTTATATTTTCCACTGTGCTACTCCTGCTGGAACTAGGCTTTTGGGCAACACATCAGTTACTTTTCAGGAAGAAAGAAAAGAGTAACACACATTACTTACTTATTTTAGAAGTCCTGTCCTGAGTATGACCAGTGATTTGATGGAAGTCGGGGGACCTAATACCACCACAGTTTCACACACGCCATGTAACCTAACATATGCACTCTGTGACAAATTTCCTCCTCTGCCTTGGTGGGTCCTGCACTTATTGGCGGATTTGCTCACCTCAGAGGTTCATGGTAGACCTCAGCTTGGCCACTTTCATGGCTCAAATCTGCCATTCACTCAGTTAGCCTCATCACTGGCCAGCATGGGGAAAAGGAAGAAGAACAATTCCCTGCAGTCTCTGCTGATCCACCTAGTGGATCGGGGAACAGGCCAGAGACCGTCCCATCTGGCGGAACCCACAGTCCAGTTCATCTCCTCCAGTATCAAGTAGGGAGTTGGGGGGATGGAGGGATGGGGGGAACCCAGGCCCACCCTCTACTCTGGGTTCCAGCCCAGGGCCCTGTGGATTGCAGCTGTTTACAGTGGCTCCTGTAACAGCTGTGTGACAGCTACAACTCTCTGGGCTACTTCCCCATGGCCTCCTCCCAACACCTGCTTTATTCTCACCACAGGACCTTCCTCCTAATGTCTGATAATGCTTGTACTTCTCAGTCTTCCAGTAGTACGTCTCCTCACTCTCAGCTTCTTGTGCCTCTTGCTCCCAATGCTCCACACGCATACCACAAACTGAAGTGAGGTCCTTTTTAAACTCATGTGGCCTGATTTGCCAGCATGCTCTAATTGATTCTAGCAGCTTCTTAATTGGCTCCAGGTGTCCTAATTAGCCTACCTGCCTAAATTGTTTCCAGAAAGTTCCTGATTATTCTGGAACCTTCCCTGTTACCTTACCCAGGGAAAAGGGACCTACTTAACCTGGGGCTAATATATCTGCCTTCATCTCTGACCATTTTGGCTAATAGCCATTGATGGACCTATCCTTAATCTCTTTCTTCACTGAACCCAGTTATACTTTAGGCCATCAACATCTCATGGCAATGAGTTCCACAGTTTAACTTGCCATTGTGTGGGAAAAGTACTTCCCCTTGTTTGTATTAAATCTGATGTCTATTAAAAAAAAATCACTCTCCTGTAGCCATTTGGCCTGACCCTGTCACAACTCTTATATGAGCCAGACCGTGTAGGCAAAGTTTTCTATTCTGAAATGTCATAGTGGGATGTCCTAGCCTTATACACAAGCACTGTAAGAGACAGGTTTATATAATGGGGTACTTATGAGCATCCCACTGCCTCTATGTCCTGCAGTCATTACAGGACATGGAACATTGTGTCCTTATTTTAAAAACCACCACAGGATTTTACAGTTGTGGTCTAAAAACACAATAGTTTCTAATCATGTCACTGCAGTGATTTGGACCAGTTCTGTTTACTAGTGTAGTGCTTTAAAGGTGGCTCTTGCTACCATCTACAGCTGTCTATAAGCTTCATTATTTTATATGTAGGTCAACACTTCAGAATTCTAAACTGAGGCATGGTTGGGCAGATTGGCATACGCTCAAGCATTAAATGCACCTAATAATAATTTGTGAGAAAAAGTAAAAAATGTTCCAAGATATTAATGATTTTTGTATGTTTATAAAAAATAAATGGCAGCTATTAAGAAGAGCCACCGGTTGTAGTTGCCATAATTTAATGTATGCTTATTTAAGATGTATACACATTTTCAGAAAATTAAAAGAAGATAAGCAATATAATGAACTAAATAATTTGAGACTCGGAGATCACTGAGCACGGATTTAAAATAACTAGCTCTAATAATATCTAGCTCTTATGTAGCACCTTTTATCCACAGATCTCAGAGCGCCTGTGATGGGGCAGCTGCCCCTCACTGGTGTGTAAGGGGTTAAAGCCTCCCTGGGGAGGCTGCGCAGGAGGCAGTCAATAAGGAAAAGGCTTGTCGTGCCAGCCAATTAGGGGAAGGTTTATTGGAGGAGCCAATCAGGGCCAGGCTGTTCCATATCATAGGCGCTAACTCTGTGGGTGCACTGGAGCTGGAGCACCCATGGGAAAAACTGGTGGGTGCTCTGCACCCACCGGCAGCCAAGCTCCCTGCCCCACCCCCACCCAGCCCCAGCTCACCTCACCTCACCTCCGCCTCTGACTCCTCCCCTGAGCATGCTGCATCCCCGCTTCTCCTCCCAGCACTTGCCGCCGCAAAACAGCTGTTTCGTGGCATAACAAGCTCTGGGAGGGAGGGGGAGGAGCGGGAACACAGCGCAATTAGGGGAAGAGGCAGGGAAGAGGTGGGACCAGGGCAGGGATTTGGGGAAGAGGTTGGAATAGGGGCAGGGAGGGGGTGGAGTTGGGGTGGGGACTTTGGGAAAGGGGTTGGAATGGGGGTGGGGGCGGGGCAGGGTCAATCACCCACTGGCACCAGCAGAAGAGGGGGCAAAGCAGGGGAAGTCACTCCCTGAGTCTGAGGGAGGAGGACTGGCTGCTTAGAGGGCTGGAGCACCATGGACAGAACAGCGCTGGCAGTGTCAGCAGAGCAGGAGCTCCAGGCTGATGGCTGCCCAACTGAGGCCCTGATACAAGGGCAGGGGAGGTGCTGGGACTGCGGGGAAGTGGCCCAGGGAAAGAGAGGGCAGAGTTGGAGGAGGGGCAGTAGATGGCTGCTGGCTATAGGGTCCCTGGATTGGGGCCCAGAGTAGCAGGTGGGCCCAGGCTCCCTTGCCCCCACTTGCCACTGAGGGAAGTGGCCAGTGCATGGACTGCACTCTGCCACTGAGATGAGTGGCTAGAACTGGCACCGAAGATTGACACTGAGGCAAGTGGTTGGTCTGAGGACTGCCAGTCCCCCAGAATAGGGGGAAAGAACTGAGTGGGACACAGCCGGAGGGCTGTGTCCAGAAGAGGATGATGTGGTCCGGAGAGTGACGCAGGTCCTGGATGCAGAGAGGGAGTGATGACGGGCAAGACACCACCTGAAGAGGGCGCACTGGCAACCCCAAGCTAATTCCCAGGACGGCCAGCAGGAGGCACCATGGTAGTGAGTCGAGCTCCGTCACAGCGCCTTACAAAGAAGGTAAGCATCATTATCCAATTTTACAGGTGAGGAAATGAATGGAGAGTGGTGAAGTGAGTTACCTAAGGCCCCCCAGCAATCCAGTGGAAGAGCTGGGATTAGAACATAGGTGTCCTGAGGGCTCCAGGCCTCCCTTATATAAAATTTTTATCTAAAAAAGTTCAAATATGTGACTGGCATAGGCTACCCACCTAGACTGGCAGTGACCAGATGAGCATTAGCTAATGAGACTCAAGAGGAGGAATGTATTCTGGGTTTGCTTTTCAATTCTACATTCCATAATTAAGGCGAGATTCTCATTGGTGTTTAAATAGATTTAACTCCATTGAAGTCAATGCAACTTCTTCAATTTACACCACCTGAAGATGTGAGTCTAGACATTTTCCTATAACAAAAAAAGGTTAATAATGGATCAAAGTCTGCTCTCAGCTACACCTCGTGAAGACAGCAGGAAATAAAAACATAAGACCTGCCATACTGGGTCAGATGATGGTCTATCTTGCCCAGTATCCTGTCTCCGACAGTGGTTCTGTACCAGAGCTTCAGGCATAGTGAACAGACCAGGGCAATTCTCGTGATCCACCCCTGTCTCCTTCTTCCAGCTTCTGGCAGTCAGAGGTTTAGGGTCACCCTGAGCCTGGGGATGCATCCCTGACCACCTTGGCTAATCACCATTCATGGGCCTATTCTCCATGGACTTATTCAATTAATTTTTGATCCTGATTATGTTTTTGGCTAGCACAACATCCCATGGCAACGAATTTCAGAGGTTATTTGCACATTGCATGAAAAAGTACTTTTTTGTATTCAAACTGGAGTAACATTTCTCTATTCACTTTTTCCACACCATTCATGGATGTATAGTAACTCGTCGTTTAAAGTCGTCCTGGTTAACATTGTTTCATTGTTACATTGCTGATCAATTAGGGAACATGCTCATTTAAAGTTGTGCAATGCTCCCTTATAACGTTTGGCAGCCGCCTGCTTTGTCCACTGCTTGCAGGAAGAGCATCCTGTTGCAGCTAGCTGGTGGGGGCTTGGAACCAGGGTGGACCGGCAGCCCCCCCATCAGCTCCCCGCTTCCCTAAGTTCCCTGTGTGGCAGCCGCCCAGCAGGCTATCAATTGCCAGCAGTTCAGCTTGTCCCTCCCCCCACTGCCGTGTGCTGCTCCTGCTCTCTGCCTTGGAGCTGCTCCCCAAGCCTCCTGCTTGCTGTGAAGGGGGGGAGAAGAAGGGGGCTAATGTCAGGGTGTCCCCCTCCCCCTTGCTCCTGCACCCCGCTTACCCCATCTCCATAGAGCAGGGGGGACACATGACAGGGCTCAGGATGGAGGGAGCTTCCTGGCAGCAGCTGCGGTTTCAGCTTGCTGATTAACTTAACAAGGCACTGTACTTGAGAGTGGGTCAGCGTACTGAAAGGGGAAATGCGCATCTCTCTCTCTCTCTCACACACACACACACAGGGTGTGTGTCTCTGTCTCTGTCTGCCATGCTGTCTCCCCTCCCTCCATTCCTGCTGCCTTGTAGAGCGTGAGGCTACATTAACAATGAGTTAACCCCTTGAGGGCTCAGCCGAGTGCTAGTTCATCATTTAGCAGTAAGGCATTCCCTGGGAAATATCCCACCCTCTGACTCCACCACCTCAACGAAGCTTCAAAATCATCACTGTGTAAGTATTAAATTGTTTGTTTAAAACTTATACTCTGTGTGTGTGTGTGTGTGTGTGTGTGTGTGTGTGTGTGTGTGTGTGTGTGTGTTATATAGTCTTTTGTCTGGCAAAAAAAAAATTTCCCTAGAAATTGGATTTGCTTAACATAGTTGTACTTAAGGTCGCATTTTTCAGGACCAGAACTCCAACGTTAAGCGAGGAGTTCCTGTACAGACCTCTCTTATATTTGCCCTCAGTAGTCCCTTTCCTGAAACGAACAGCCCTCATCTTTTTAGTCTCTCCTCTATTGGGAGCCATTCCATATCCTGGGTCATCTTTGTCACCCTTCTCTGAACCTTTTCCCGTTCCACTGTCTCCTTTCAAGGAGACACAATATTCAAGATGTGGGCGCACCATGGGTTTATGGAGTGGCATTCTGATATTTTCTATTCCTTGCCTAATAATTCCTAAGATACTGCTGTGCATTGAGCAGAGGTCTTCAGAGAACTATCCACAGTGACTCCAAGATCTCTTTCTTGAGCGGTAACAGCTAATTTAGAACCAATCGTTGTATTTGTATAGTTGGGGTTATTGTTTCCTAGTGTGCATTACTTTGCATTTATCAACATTGAATTTCATCTGCCATTTTGTTGTCCAGTCACCCAGTTTTGTGAGATTCCCCCTGTAACTCCTTGCTTTAGACTTAACGATCTTGAACAATTTTGTATCATCTGCCAACTTTGATACTTCCGTATTTACCCCCTTTTCCAGATCATTAATTAATATGTTGAACAGCACAGGCCCCAGTACAGATCCTTGGTTGATCCTGCTGTTCACGTCTCTCCTTTGTGAAAATTGACCATATATTCCTATCCTTTGTTTTCTGTCTTTCAATCAGTTACTGATCCATGAGAGGACGTCCCTTCTTATCCCATGGCTTAGTTTCCTTAAGAGCCTTTGGTGAGGGACTTTGTCAAAGGCTTTCTGAAAATTCAAAATACGCTATGGACTGGATCACCTTATCCACCTGCTTGTTGACTCCCTCAGAGAATTCTAATAGATTGGTGAAACATGACTTTCCTTTACAAAATCCATATTGACGCTTCCCCAACAAATCATGTTTATCTTAGAATGCTGTTCTTTATAATAGCTTCTATCAATTTTCTCAGTACTGAAGTTAGGTTCACTGGCCTGTAATTGCCAAGACTGCCTCTAGAGACCTTTTTAAAAATTGGCATTACATTAGCTACCTTCCAGTCATCTGGCACAGAGGCTGGTTTCACTGATAGTAGTTCTTCAGTTTCATGTTTGAATTCCTTCAGCTCTCTGGGTGAATATCATCTGGACTGCATACTAGAGGAAAATTTGACATAATGGGTGAGCAGTCAAATAGCTTTTGTTTAAAAAAACATTTTTTTTCATTTCCTTTCCTCTTTATTTTGCAGCTGAAAAACATCCCTTCTGTGCACCTGCCTGCCTACCTCCTGCTAGTCACAGAACAATTCTTGGGTAAAATCAGCACTGCGTCGTCATCTGAATGTGAACTGATTTCCCAGCAAAAAGAAAAGGAGGACTTGTGGCACCTTAGAGACTAACCAATTTAGTCTCTAAGGTGCCACAAGTCCTCCTTTTCTTTTTGCGAATACAGACTAACACGGCTGTTACTCTGAAACCTGATTTCCCAGCAGGAGCCTTGTGTTGACATCTAGGAAAGGTCAACAGGTGAGCACAACTGAACAAAGTGTACCACTGATTCGGCATCACTTTAAAGTAGAAATGGACCCAAACTGAACACCCCTAAGCTTTGAGTTCAGGAAGGTATTCAAAACCTGAACACAGAGCAGGTTCTGATTACAGAATGGACCAAGCTAAATCTTTTGGTCTGACCATCCCTGAACTCGGAAGTGTTTGAAATCTGTATCAGGAGCAGAATTTTGCTGTTTGGGCCCATCTCTACCTTAAACAGTTTCTCCTGACTTATAGTATCAGCAATTCATATCAGTTAGCCTGACATTTATAAATTATTCCTCACCTGGCCCCAAAAATCTAACTAGTGTCAAGCAGAACTGGGAGTGAGAAGAGGGCTTACGTTGGTATCACAATTCTGGTTTCCTCTCGCCACTCCAAAAAGAAAGGAGTTTTCAGCACAGAAACCAAATGTGCACGTTGCTTTTCTCCTCAAATCAAATGCAGTGACCTGTAAAGGTACTGACTGCAGCTCCCTGCACTGTTCCTGCCCTACAGAATACTCTTCAACTTCTCCAATCAGAGTCCCTCCTGAGTAGTGGATTTATCAATGGAAGAAATTCAGTGTCTGTTTTATTATTGTATAGCTAATAGCCATATAGTTACTGATTGCGTGGGGTCATATTCAAACATTCTTTTTTCCAGGGTCCTAGGAAGTGTCTAAAAGCAAAGCAGTAACCTAACCAGATTTTGCAAGGTGATGTCTTGCAACAGTCTTTTCAAACTGCCAGAACTCCATCACCAAGGATTGGTGGTGTCCCTAAATCTTCTTATGTCAAGCCAAGTGCATGTGGTGATAAAACAGTCAAAGACAGCTTGACCTAGACAGCCCACAGATGCAGGTTTTGTTTCAGCTATCAATCAAGATCTGCAGCAGTGAAACTGGCCTTGGATCATCATCCCAGCAGACCAGAGTGGAAACCCGTGTTCAATAGAAGAGTACTGGATGTTTCTCTCTGTAGCACCCACTGCTGGTTAATTTAGAGACTGGAACTGTCATTAGATCGAAAGAGAAGGATATGCAGAGCAGGTTCTTCATCAGCTGTGATTGCAGTGATCAGTTACTGGAAGAGGCAGATGTGTGCAAAGAGCTTGAAAAAAATATTTTGCCCATTTAATAGAGTTTTTATTTAATCTTCCTTTGTCACCTGTTAGTATCTGAGTACCTCACAACCTCCATGTACCCTCACAACAGCCCTGTGATGTGGGGAAGTACAACTACCCCCATTTTACAGATGTGGAAACTGAAGCACAGAGAGGCTAAGAGACTTGTTCAAAGTCACACAAGAAGTGTGTGACAGGGCCAGGAACAGGAGCCAGATCTCAGATTTCTAGTTGAGTGCCTTAATGAAAAGACAGTCTTCTTTCACTTGTATGTATGTTGTGTAATTAGCCACATAGCTTCCCAAACTGGGGATACATATGCAAATATGCATTCACACAAGTGTTTGTGTGGCCCTTATAAAAGCTCTCTATGGGCTTGTATCATCCCATCACTTAATATAAACAGCTAATTATGAATAGCAAATAATCAAAACAATAGTTACAGCAAATAGTTTGCAATCTACCCATAGAATAAAATATATTCCCATTCATCATTCACCTAATCTGAATAATGAACAAATATGTTAAAATCAAAGTCAGCTTGCAGATAATTTGCAAACTGAAAAAAGGACTACATTCTTCCTACAATTTTTTCATTACAAATAGTTCATCCAGCTCCAGTCATGAGTTCTAGTATCAGCTCTGCCACAGACTTACTGTGAGACTTTGGAGAAGTCACTTGGACCAGATTTTTTAAGGTATTTAGGCACCTGAAGATCCAAACAGGCACCTAGTGGGATTTCCAGAAGGGAGTTAGACACCTAGACGCTAGTTACACATCCACTAGGCTCCCATCTGCAGCTTTAGGTGCCTAAATATATTTTAAAATCTGGCCCTTCATCTCTTTGCCTCAGGACCCCATCTCTACAATGAGGATTATCATACTTCCCTACCGCCCAAGGGTGTTGTGGGAATTAATTAGTCAATGTTTGCAAAGTGCTCTGAGCATGTACTGTAAAGCTGCTATTCAAGTTGTAAGTATTCAGCAGGTCTAGGTTTGCTCAGAAATTCTTGAGCCTTAGAAAAACTCTCAAGGAACCTGATCTGAGTTTCGACTGTCAGAAAACCTGAAACCAGCTGAGATTTGCCTGGTCTCAGGTTTCTCTGAGCATTGAGCACAGCTCTAATAGTGATCCCTTCTGATTTATGCTCTCTTTTCTTCAGTCTTCAATCTGCTTTCTAACTGCTGCTAGACATGAACAGACAGCTTTCTGCTTTTGCCCTAAGCTAGAATATTGATTGCTCAATTCCCTCCCCTGCCAGCCCTGCACACAGTTATATGTGTATTTAAACTAAGTTCAGTGACACTCATTTAGGAAATGTAAATACAATTGCTTTCTTAGCATATGCTTGGCAAAACTCCCTTAATCTCCCTCATACAGAAAAATACTGGTGCTAAATTTACAAAACACATTACCAACATTTCTACCTGCACTCAACACTGTAATTCAAAACCAAATTCTGAATAGAATTTACATCATCCCAAACTTTTCAACATGGTGTAAATCGGATGGGAACTCCTGCAGAAGAAGGAGTGGTTCCACTGGGGATTTCAATCATATTAGGAGGGACTGGCCCATTGTTGGGATATGCTAAGAACATAAGAATGGGCATAATAGGTCAGACCAGTAGTTCATCTAGCTCAGTATGCTGTCTTCTGACAGTGACCAATGTCAATGCTTCAGAGGGAGTAAACAGAACAGGACAATTTAATCAAATGACCCATCATTTGTGGATGACACTAAGCTGGGGGGGAGAGATAGATACGCTGGAGGGTAGGGATAGGGTCCAGCGTGACCTAGACAAATTGGAGGATGGACTAAAAGAAATCTGATGAGGATCAACAAGGAGAAGTGCAGAGTCCTGCACTTAGGACAGAAGAATCCCATGCACTGCTACAGGCTGGGGACCGACTGGATAAGCCGCAGTTCTGCAGAAAAGGACCTAGGGATTACAGTGGACAAGATGCTGGATATGAGTCAACAGTGTGCCCTTGTTGCCAAGAAGGCTAATAGCATATTGGGCTGCATTAGTGGGAGCATTGCCAGCAGATCAAGGGAAGTGATTATTCCCCTCTATTCGGCACTGGTGAGGCAACATATGGAGTATTGTGTCCAGTCTTGGGCCCCCCACTGCAGAAAGGATGTGAACAAATTGGAGAGAGTCCAGCGGAGGACAACAAAAATGATTAGGGGGCTGGGGCACATGACTTATGAGGAGAGGATGAGGGAACTGGGCTAATTTAGTCTGCAGAAGAGAAGAGTGAGGGGGGATTTGATCGCAGCCATCAACTACCTGAAGGGGGGTTCCAAAGAGGATGGAGCTAGGCTGTTCTCAGTTGACAGAACAAGGAGTAATGGTCTCAAGTTGCAGTGGAGGAGGTCTAGGTTGAATATTAGGGAAAACTATTTCGCTAGGAGGGTGGTGAAACACTAGAATGGGTTACCTAGGTAGGGGAATCTCCATCCTTAGAGGTTTTTAAGGCCCAGCTTGACAAAGTCCTGGCTGGGATGATTTAGTAGGGGTTAGTCCTGCTTTGAGCAGGGGGTTGGACTAGATGGCCTCTTGAGGTCTCTTCCAACCCTAATATTCTGTCATCCAGTCCCAGCTTCTGTAAGTCAGAGGTTTAGGGACACCCAGAACATGGGGTTGCATCCCTGCCCATCTTGGCTAATAGCCACTGATGGACCTACCCTCCCAGAACTTGTCTAATTCGTTTTTCAATCCAGTTACACTTTTGGCCTTCACAACATCCCCTGGCAACAAGTTCCACAGGTTGATTTTACCTTGTGTAAAGTAGTACTTCCTTTGGTTTGTTTTAAACCTGTTTCCTATTAATTTCATTGGGTGAACCCTGGTTCTTATCTTATGTGAAGGGGGAAATAACACTTCCTTATTCACTTTCTCCACACCATTCATGATTTTATAAACCTCTTTCATATCCCCCCTTAGTTGTCTCTTTTCCAAGCTGAATAGTCCCAGTCATTTTCGTCTCTCCTTATATGAAAGCTGTTCCATACCCCTAATCATTTTTGTTGCCCTTCTCTGTACCTTGTCCATCTCTAATATATCGCTTTTGTGATGGGGCAACCAGAACTCTATGCAGTATTCAAGGTATGGGCGTACTATGGATTTATATAGTGGCAGATAATAAGAGTGAATATTATAGTATCTCTTTCCTAATGGTTCCTAACATTCTGTTAACTTTTTTGACTGCCACTGTACATTGAGAGGACGTTTTCAGAGACTTATCCACAGTGACTCCCAGGTCACTTTCCTGAGTGGCAATAGCTAATTTAGATCTCATCATTTGGTATCCATAGTTAGGATTATGTTTTCCAACGTGCATTACTTTGCATTTATCAACATTGAATTTCATCTGCCATTTTGTTGCCCAGTCACCCAGTTTTATGAGATTCCCTTGTAACTCTTGGGACTCCACTATCTTGAGTGATTTTGTATCATCTGCAAATGTTGCCACCTCCCTGTTTACCCCTTTTTCCAGATTATTGATGAATATGTTGAACAGCACTGGTCTCAGTGCAGATCCCTGGAGGACACCAGCATTTACCGCTCTCCATTGTGAAAATGGAGCATTTATTCTTACCAGAGGCGGATTACTGTTTTGTGGGATCCTGGGCCAGAGCAAGTGGGGGCCCCTCCCCCACCACTTCTGCCTGCAGTGTCTCCCCCCACACACACATTCCTGGGGAAATGGGGTCCAGGCGCAGGGGCTTGCCCTACTCTCCCCCCTCCCTACCCCCGGAAGCAGTCCTCCTCTGGAGCGGGGTTGGGATGCAGGGGCTTTCAGGCGGAGTGCCGGGTGGGCGGAGAGGGTCAGGGCATGGGGGTGCCCATTTTTCTGGGGCCCCCCAATTGGCTGGGGGCCCTGGGCATGGGCCCAGTGGCTAATCCGCCACTGATTCTTACCCTTTATTTCCTCTCTTTTAACCAGTTATTGATCCATGAGAGGACCTTCCCTGTTATCCCATGACTGCTTACTTGCTTAAAAGCCTTTGGTGAGGGATCTTGTCAAAGGCTTTCTAAAAGTCCAAGTACACTTTGATGGTTTGGAGACAAAGGTTTTTCTGCACTGTTCTATTTAATGTGAGCTTTTCTTTAGAGGATAAACTTCTCAAAGGGGAAGGAGATCATGCTTCCAGGTTCCACAGATACAGTTCCTTCTACATACATCTTTAACCCTTGTGCCTGTTTCCCTGGCACCAACCACCTTTGTCCCTGGACCTGCAGAAGGCATTCAAATGAGCTATTTGGGCACATAAGCCAACCTGAGCAGCAAAGCATGGAACTGAGTGTCATCTCTTAGCTGGGCTCATGGAAAATGGTTCCCAGAATGATGGTAATCCTGCACAGAATGCAGGCTACGCTTACACAACGTAACAATGCTATCTATAGTAAGGCATATATTGACGTCTGAGTTTTAGTCCAGAAACCGTGCTTGTATCTCTCTCCATTTACATTAGTGCACCTTTGAAAATCAGAGTCAAGAAGGTGAACTTTTCTTTAAATGATCTCAAACAATATAATGCAACCAGCCTGATACCACTTTCTGGCTTTTAAAAGAAATAATGTATCATGTATAATCAAAAACGATGAGATAAGGTGTTCTTGTAAATAGACTTACAGATATATGCAGACTATGGGCTTGGTTTTCAGCGGTGCTGGGCACCAACAGCTGCCATTGGTTGATCAGGCCTTATGTATATAGATACTCTAGCCCTTGATTTTGTGCGTGTAATCTGGTCCTAATCCAAAACCCATCAAAGTCAATGGGAACCTTTCAGGAGTTGATTCAAGCCTTTTGTGCGCACAATTACTTGTTGATGGAATTTTGCACCTGCATTTGAGAGTTAAACTCAGTGTATATCATTTTGATTTCTAACTAGATGACCGCACCTACAAATCAGGGACTTAGGCTTTGTCTACACTACACAGCTTTTAGCGACATGGCCGTGTCACTACAAGTCGGGCAGTGTAAACGCTTTTTGTTGGCACTTTTGCCAGCAAAATACTTCCACCCCCTACAAGCAGGGTTCACGCTGTCGACAGGAGAGCCCTTCTGCCGACAACACGGGCATTCACACAGGCACTTTGCCGCAGCAAAAGACTTTTGTCTTTTGGCGGGAGGGGGGCTTTTTTAAGCATCTGTGAACGACAAAAGTTTTGTCATTCAATTGGCAGTGCAGACAAAGTCTTAGAGATCTCAATGAACTCAGCTGTGCCCCAAAATAATGGCAAATCCAATTCACAAGTGAAAAAACTAAGGCCAGCTTTTCCAAATGATCCCACACTGCACCCTGTAATTAATATATGCATTTCACTTACACTTTTCTGTTGTGCACAAATATGCAAGAAGTAGAACAGAGGGAAGTCTGGTATTTTACAACACGATAGAAGACAGAGCATACACAAAGTGGTACACTAGCTTAGAAAGCTTCACAGATCAGGTGGGTATCCTATTCCTTGTGATTTATTGTTAGACCAATTCAAACAGACACCAGAACTTCGCTTTCAGGAGTTAATTTGCTCCTGCTGCTTATTCCTTAGCTGGTGTCATTCTTAGCATCAAAATTTCCAAAGCAACCAATCATGCTGGCACTAATTAAACACAATGGGCCTGATTCTGATCTCATTTATGTCAGTGTAAAATGGGATTAACTCTGCTGACGTAAAGAAGTAACACAGTGCAAGTTACGTCTCAGGCCCTACGCTATGGTCAAGATTTTCAAAAGTAACTAAAAATTATTCATGTCTCCATTTTTTTTTAGTGCCGAACTTGAGCCACCTTAAATTGGCCTGGTCTTCAGACAGGGCCAAGCACTCATCATCTGAAAATCAACCCCTTTTAGGTTTCTTGAGCTGGGCATCTAAAAACCAAGGCAACCAAAATCAGTAGTCACTTTTTTAAATCTACACCATATATGATTACAAGCAAAGAACAGCCAGCTTGGACACCTAATACTGAAGCCTCTGAACAACAGAGTTTATGGCCTCATTCTGACCTTCCTACCAGAGTTTCTCATGTTCACACAAGTATAGGTAAGATTATTCATAGATGTTTAAGGCCATTAAGATCATCCAATTTGATTGCTTAAATAGCACAAGCCGTACAACTTCACCTGATGGTTCATACCTCAAGATCAAGAACAGGACCTGTTTTCATGCAAATATTTCTATGGAGAAAAACTGAAGAGAACACAAAATTGTAAAACACATCTGAATAGAATGTTCTTTAAACTTTCCCATGAAGTATCAGGGATTCTTTAAGATGAAATAAAAAGTTCAGTGACTCTTTATGATCATTCCCTAGCAACAGGTTCTAGTCTACAGATGAACAGCTCTTGATTGGGGCGGGGCGGGGGTGGGGGAGAGAGATATGTGCACACCCTGCAAATCCCAACAGAGCACCTCTACTACAGTTAGCAAGCTGTTCCATCATGCATTATAGACTGATTGTGCTTCTATTCAAGTGCTACCACAAAAAAAAATAATCAAGTGTGGTAGAAGGAATGTAGAGCTCTCAGCAGAGGGAGGTATTGACACAGTGTATAACTCCAGGATGGGGGAATCACTGACTTGACTGTTTCAGTGTTTTGATGCAGTCAGGAGCTATATTCTTATCCACCTCCTCCTGTCTTCATTAAATAAACAAACAAACAAACAAACAAGCAAGCAAGCAAGCAAGCAAGCTAGCTCTTGAAACAACTTTGCTGATGTTGTCTGCCTGCTTGCAGATGTTTGGTTTATATTACACTGGCAGTGAAAAGAAGGAAAAAAATGAGAGGGGAAAGGAAATAGAGATGTAAACTTTAAGGCCTTTGGTCACCAAAAATAGGCAGAGTAGCAGAAACTTGCCTAGTGTCCACGCTGCCAGTGCAACAGCACAGGGCAAAGTTACATAATATTTTCCACATTTATTTCAAGCAGGGCTACTTGCCAGCTTAATATTGTTCTTGGGAAAGCAGGGGAAGGCGGTTTGATTCTCTACGTTTTGCTATAAGATGAGGGAGAAATTCAAATGTATTGTAAAGAAATGTGTGTGTGATTACAGCTCACCCAACAGTCTTTGCTTTCACCTCCTTCATAATTTACTTTTAAAGGGCTACAGACAGCCGCCGCACCACAATCCGGATTGGGTAGTGTTTTACCTTCTACCTCCCGGTGAAAAATTGCTAGCTTTTAAAGCCATCTTTTCTTCTTCTTCTTCTTCTTCTCCTTTTTTACAGTGCTGACATGTACCAATTTGGAAAACATTTACCCTTCAGAAAACTATCTACCATATATACGCAAAACATGTACAATAAAAGAAAGATGCTTGAAAAGGGGGCATCAGGAGCTGTTTCAATTAGTGCAGTAAGGAGACTCTCTTTTGTCCAAAAATAGAAATTCTGAGGAAAAAAGGTTTACACAAATTTAGTAGACAAATGTTTTCACATTTTGTTTTTTTAATTTAATAAAAACTGCTTGTTTAAATTAGAAATGCGCTGAAATCTCAGATGTCCATCTGAACTTCGCCATAATTCTGGGTTACTTTGATCTAGGATTAGGGTGACCTAACATCCCATGTTTTAAGGGACACCAGTCATTTGCTGTCTAACTGCCTGTGACCCATACCCAATATGGAGTTACTACAAAGGATACGATAAAAAAAAAAGTATGCTTTTCTGAAGTAAAAGTGCAAAGGATTAAATCTTTGATTTTGTACTATGAGTAAAGGATTATCTGAGGATGTCCCATGGAAATAAGTGTTGGCCGCTATTTTTCATGGCGTTGTCCTTTATTTCCTTGAAATGTAGCTGGTCACCCTAGTTGGACTTACCTGTACATCTAGTTTAGATTTGATCATTGCATTTCAGGACTGCATCAGAATCAGCAGCAGTTGACACTGACTAGAAGAATGAATACAAACATAAAAGAAACCATTGGCCAACATGGAGGACGTAAAAATGGGAAAAAAGAGCAAAGTCAAAAGTTGAAAGAAAACCTTTTGTTTAATAAAACTAAGGTGGTAGTAGTAAAACACAAGAAAATATATATTCATACATTCATTTCCTGTGCATCCTACCTCACCTTTCTACCCCTCTGCCAAGGGCCACACATCATCTGGCCCTCTTGGCATATCTGAATGGGAACTATTTGAGAAATGAGCTGAGACCAGCAAAAGTCAGACTGAAACCTTTCTATCTAACATAGGGATTTCTAATGCATCAGTCAACATAGCATCAAAGTATCAATACCATATCATTTACCACTCAAACTAAACCTCCAAAGGGGACTACTCAGTACATAATGTTAAATAAACAAAGACAAAAGGATGCCAGCTGAACTCCAGCATTTGTCATAATGTTAACCTGAGAAGTGAAGATTCTTTTAAACCAGGGCAGAGTTAAAACTCAAGCCCAGTTCATAAAACATGGCAGCGATATAAAGTGAAGTGTAAGGTATACACTTGATTGTGTGGGTTTTGTAATGTCTGTGGCAGTTCACTCGGATCCTCCAGACCACACTCTCTCCTTTCAGTGTCAGTCTCACCAATGGTTTACAGCTGTAGTTTATTGACCTTGTTTCAGTGAACTATTTTACTACTCCCATAAGGTAGTATTAATAGTGTAGCTGCTTAAAAGTTGATTTTCCTCTCCAGAGCCAAGCTTCGTGGCAACCACTCAAATGTTATCTGAGGTGAGGTTTTCCCATTTCCACTTCCAAAATGTTCAGTCCCAGCATGGGGCGATTTCACTAGAGACAAAACAGTGAATTTCCTTTCATTTGTCCCAAGGAAAAGTTTTGTCTCCTTTTTTCCTACAAAAAGGAACTTAATTTTAAAATAGAAAGTGAACATAAATGGATTAACAATGGTCAATTGTGACCAAACAAAGACACACTCAAACTTTGGAAGAGAGAATAAATATCCTGTTCATAAGCAATAAACTATCTGTAATACAATAAACAAGGTGATTATGTTCCATCACACAACTGTTACTGTGCATTCTTTATTGCTGTTTGGTGAGTTATTTTAATTGGATATTTAAGGATTAAACATTAAGAGTGACAAGAAGGAGGAAAGGAGAAGAGAAAGGAAAGCTGAGGGAGAGAAGGGGAAGACAGAAAAAGTGGATAAATGAAAATAAAGGTGTTTGAGAAGAGAGGTTATTTTGGCAGCCCTGGAAGGATATTTAGACTAGATAGGTCACCATGAGGAAAAAGGCTATTAATGAATGATTGTGAAGTACTAGGATTATGAGAATCACATACGTACCTAGATAGAGAAAGGGACATTTGTGATTAAAATACACTTTGTAGCAGCTCCCAAGGGATTGAAAAATTCATCTCGACAAGGGTTCCAGAGACAACTCAAAAAAGTCTCACGTAAACAGGTAAATGTCTTTACCTATGTTGTTAGTAACCTTACTAGAAGTGGGGGAAAAAATCAAATCTCACTATTTATGCTACCTTAGAGACTAACCAATTTATTTAGCATAAGCTTTCGTGAGCTACAGCTCACTTCATCGGACGCATACTGTGGAAAGTGTAGAAGATCTTTTTATATACACACAAAGCATGAAAAAATACTTCCTCCCACCCCACTCTCCTGTTGGTAATAGCTTATCTAAAGTGATTATCATACACATTGTAAGGAGAGTGATCACTTTAGATAAGCTATTACCAGCAGGAGAGTGGGGTGGGAGGAGGTATTGTTTCATGCTTTGTGTGTATATAAAAAGATCTTCTACACTTTCCACAGTATGCGTCCGATGAAGTGAGCTGTAGCTCACGAAAGCTTATGCTCAAATAAATTGGTTAGTCTCTAAGGTGCCACAAGTCCTCCTTTTCTTTTTGCGAATACAGACTAACACGGCTGTTACTCTGAAACCTGTCACTATTTATGCTCTGTGTTTAGAATTTTCATTTCTCACTGTTTAGGTAATGAAACTCAGCGAAGACTATTCCACTGTTGTATATAGTCATTTTCATTGCCTGTTTCTCAGTGCTCTAATGTTTGGGTTTCCAACACTGCTGGGGAATGTCTATTTCTTTAAATATAACTGTTTTCATTAGTGAGTTGTTGTCATTGTGGGTTTTTGTTTTGGTTTGTTTGTTTGTTTGTTTTGGTTTTTTAATTGTGGAAACATTTAGTGCTGAAAGCTATTACAAAATTTAACTTATGGGCCAAATTTAAGTAAACAATGTCTTTAATTATTTCCCAGATTATTGTTGACAGTACCTCCTGCCTTCATTTATTGAAAGAAAAATGACCTTGGCCTTCCCAATGGTGTGGGAAAGTTCTTTTAAAGGGTGCACCTTGGTACTCAGGTTGTGTTTCTGTTATACATATTGTTATTATTATATCATAATATTGTTATAACAATTATCACTTACACAGCACCACAGATGTGCACGATACTCTAACAGCGATAAAACTGATAAACCCAAGAAGCTCCTAATTTACAGAACCAACCCTATCAGTTGGTAAGGGCCCTCAACTTCCATTGAAAAAGGGAGATGAGAGGACTCAGAGTCTTTCAGGCAACAAAGAGTGTGTGTGTATATACATACTCTGTGATGTACTGGAATAGGGGTGACTTCAGCTAGGCCTAATAGATGTTGATAGGCCAACAGAGTGAAGGGGAAAGTAATAAGTTAATAAGCAAGATTACAGACTCCCTGACAGAAGGGCTGCTCAGAGGGCACAGCCAGGACCAAGGTATGTGCAGTAGGGATGTTCAGGAGTTTTGATGCCTCCAGCATTTTGTAGAATGTTCTTAGTTTAGCTCAAAAGACCTTGCAGGAGTCTAACAATATCTGTTTAAGGTTTTGTTATGGGGTAAGCAAAAAGAGGGTACTGGGGATGAGTGAGACAGGGGACAAGCTCCCCAAGGGACTTAGGTGCCTAAAGCCCAGTTTTAGGTGCTATTGTGATCCACAAAACACCAGCTCAGCTGCCACCTAATCTTGTAGGTTCCTAAACTCACTCAGCACCTTTATTTTGCTGAAAAAGTTCCCTACATCCCTAAGTTTCTGCCTCTGGGCATTCACTCTTCTGTCTCAGGCAGGCATCCAGATGCCAGTTTCTTGCCTAAGTCCCAGCATGATCCTCAGACCCGGTGAAGACAGGCATTCCTCTGCCTATTTCATCTGCAGGGCCCAATCCAGCAGGTGTGCTGGGCACACTAACTCCAGGCACAGAGGGCAGAAAAAAGGATGAGGCAGCCTTAGCAGCAGTCTATCTCCTAAACTATGGGAGGCACCAGTTCAATTTTCCTCTCTGCCTGATGTTATAAGGTAGGCCACCACCTCGTCCTTAGCCATTTTGTGTGCAGTTAGGCATGTGCTGTCATTCTTGTAAGTAACTGCCTGGACACCCTTCCAGGAGCAGGGTTCCTCACTGTGGATCACAACCACACATGTACACCTCTCTCCCCAGCTTGGACTTAGGCATTGACCTCTCTGAGGGAGTGGGGCTTAGGAAACACCTCTCTCATTGGCATCTCCTATTGGCTAGTTCACCTAGCATGCTGGATTTGTGGATCCGAGGCTTAGGTGCCCATCTCCCCCCATGCATTGTACAGGGAGCCTAAGTGCCTAACCCAGAGTTTGTGGATTCCTAGGCACCAGGGCACTGAAAAGTTAGGCACGGCAACACTCTGCATTGCCATGCCTTAGTCCCTTTGTGGATCTGGGCCGTGGTCTTTTTCACTCCTGGCATGATGGAAGGTGAGTGCCCAGCCTCTGCACTATGCTTCTAGCCTGAGCAAGCTCAGGAAGCAAGAGACTTGGACCAGTCAGACTCATTAAAGACCACTCCCATCTAAGTGAGAAAAAGAGCAGAATCCACTATGGGCAATACCATGCAGTGATCAGATGTTTGCTGTAGAAATATGACAGATAGATACTATCAGGTTAGCGCAGTACCTCAGAACAACACATGTATGTTCCTAAGGCTACATTAAAGAACAAAACAGGGTAGGGACATTGACAAATATTTCACGTTATTATAGATGACTAAATTTAGTTTATTAAACTTTCCTAGACTTTTCTTCATGCTCTGGGCCCTGCCCTTGGCATCAGCACGGCCACAACTTTCAATACCCAATTCACTTTCAGATGCACACATTTTAGTTTTCATTAAAAAATATAGTAAAGTCAGTAAATGTTTTATACTCACTTTGTTTTGCTCTTTTTTAAATTGAAAACCAAGAGTTAAAGCAAGTGCTATTGAAAGTTGCATCCACATCGCCAGTCTCAGTTTCAAAACCATTTTTTTAATTTTAACCATAATATGTTTATTGTGGTAGATAGCAATCCTCCAGTCATCATAAAACATACCATAAAGACATCGCCACGTGCCTTAGAAATCAGCAGCTTTTATTTATGCCGACCCTCCATAAAAATCAAAGTCTCATTACAAAACCTCTTTCACTGTGTTTAGGTTCAAGAATTTTAGCCTGAACTTAATTTTGCAGCATCCAGAATTTTGCAGCACCTGTGCATTTGGTCTGTCCTCACAGAAGTTATCAACAGCCAGCCATTCTTCTGCTAGCATTTTTAAATGAAAGCAGACACAGGTCTACCTCTCAACTGTCTCTCTTTTTAAGGACTGGCATTCATTTTGCTCACAAAGCCTGCACATATTCGGTTTACCATCAATTTTATTGTTGTGAATTATTTCCATCAGAAATGAAAGAGCATGAAATTGATCACATAGAAAGAGTCGTTGTAGCCATGCTGTTCCCAGGACATTAGGGAGACAAGGTGGGTGAGGTAATATCTTCTATTAAACCAGCATCTGTTGATGAAAGAGAGTTTTCAAGCTACACAGAGCTTTCGTTCTGTAGCTCCAAAGCTTGTCTCTTTCACCAACAGAAGTTGGTCCAATAAAAGATATTACCTCACCCACCTTGTCTCTCTTATAGAAGGAATAAATCCCAATATCATTTTAAGTTTCCTGCATGAATAATTATTCTGTGTCCTCCACTTTGGGTCTTTGTCACTCTTTCTGTGGGAGATGCTGACCAAAGGGGTGGTCAGCCAACTTGCTGGAAAGTAGATTGGTCAGGAAACTACCTTTAATACAAAGGCAGTAGCTTGTTTTGTTAAGTCTTAGCCTCTAGAAAGCATTTTTTTATTTGCTTTTAACCATTTCTAACTCAAACCTTTATACCTGAACTCACTTAAAATCTTGTCGCCTTCTGTTAAGAAAATTGTTTTAACTTTTAATCTAAGCCAACCCAGTGCTCAGTTTGATTTAAAGTGAATGTCAACTCCATTTAATGTGGCAAGCTGCTGAATCCTGTATCTTTAAAGGAACAAGCAAACCTTAATATCTCCCTGAATGGCCCAGTACAGCCCTGGACATTGCAGAGCACACAACTTTGGGAAAGTCTGGGACTCGGGGGTGCTGGGGACCTCTTGCTAGGTGTAACTGAGGCCAGAGTGTGGCACTGGTATAGCAAGCAGGCTGCTGGAATCAGAATTGCTGCACCAGAGCTGCTTCACACTGACACACCACGCATGCCCGTATGCTGGCTGGACGCATCCAGACAAGAGCGCTACAGCAGCAGAGGCACTCAGGGTTACAGGGCAGGCAGTGACACAACCCCTAACTGGTCTGGATTGTACCCCAGAACACCACGATGGCCCATGAGGATGGGTATCTCAGGAACAAAACTGCTCTCGCCAGATGGAAACAGCTCATGAGATTTTGGTGTCTTTGAACCCACATGTCACTCTGGCTTCACATCTAGACCTTAGGCAACATCCAATCCAGAGCCAAATCTGGATACTAGTGTTGCCCCTGTCCTGACCTGGAAAGATCATCTTCAGGGAGGAGAAAGGAGTTCAGTTTCCAGGACAAATTCAGAGGTGAGTCTAAGCTGTCTAAGGGAGTCAAGGTTGGGTGTGAGCTGCTCCTTCTTATGACTCCTCTCGGCAGGTGGTGACATCACTCTAGGGCAGCCGTTCTCAAACTAGAGTCCTGGGACCCCCAGGGGTCCTTAGAGACTACACAGAGGGTCTTCAAACTTCCAACCCTCATACCAAGGATAGATAGGCTCTGCAGTAAGAAGCAGACACACCCCTTTCACTGGTATCTGTAAGTATTCTTATACTCTTTTTCTTAAAGCATTACTAACCAGATGTGTTTATATGAAGTACGCATATACCTTTGCCAATCAGTTTCTCAGCTGGGGGTCTGTGATTAACATTGCATTTGAAAAGGAGTCAGTCACAAAAAAAAAGTTTGACAACCTCTGCTCTAGGGCCACATCGTGACTGGGCCCTGTGTGGGTGTACAGGGGAGGAATCAAGGACCCTTCTTCCCTTTGTGTACCTCTTAACGGGCCCCTATGGGCACACATTGCCTCAAAGGGAAAAGAGGCAATGTACCATGCCAGTTCACAGGTCAAGCCAGCCACACCATGGAAAAGACATTGTGTATGTCTACCCCTTCCACTTCCCCACACACTGGGCCGTTCTGCAAACGATTATGCGTCCCTGCAGCATAGCATCCCCCCTCACCCCTTAATCAGGCCCAATCTAGCCTTAGGCTCACATCCATTTATGACGCATAAATTATACAACCATATACATCACCTCTGAATTGGGCCCACTGTGTCTGATGGAGTCTAACTCGTGTGCTGAGGGGCCAGAAGAGAGGAATGTAGCAGGAAAAACAACTGACAACAGAATAAAAGTGTAAGTTAAAGCAGACAACTTCTGCTCTAACTTACATTTCCCATCATTTCTTCATCTGTAAAAGCACTCCAGTTTAGACTCCCTTACACCAGGCTAAGGGCTGATGGATTTCATGCAGTTAACATCAGAAGAGATTATGTTCAAAAAGCTATTGGCCTTTTTTAAAAAACAAAACAAAAAACAAAAAAAAGAGAGAGAGAAATCTGAATGTTTGTTGTTCTTCACATCCATGCAATTGTGTTGTCAGAAGAAACTAAAAATATTGAATTTTAAAAATATTGTGCCATACTCCATACTTTAATGTAATAAAAAGTTGGTCGAAAATTATTCATGATTTACTTTTTGCTGCTGATTTACACTCTACAAGTGCTTGATAAAGTGCAAAGAAAGAACAGAATCCCTCTCCCAGAGAGTAGACATTCTAGGGCCCCATCTCAATTACATTAACAGCCACATCAGGGAACTCAAGTACATTTCTGTCCTGCAATATAGTTAAAACACAATTGCTTCTTGTCGCGTAGACGAGATCTTGCCATTCTCCTACACCAAGCAACAGACCCGGACAGTTGGGTTGTATCATAGTATTGGGGAGGGAACACAAAACATGGTTAGGCACTAAACCTATCTGCACTAAAGAGGGAACCATATTTTCAACGTGTCAGATTGTGACAGCGTTGTAGTCAGGTTCTCTGACTCGGTTCTTATTATGACTAAGATGAGTGGTAACAGGCACGAGTAGGAGTACAGAATAATGCTGTGTACAAATTAAACACAGAGGACCCGATTTTCCTGTCACTTACACTGATGTAAATCATGAGTCAGCAGAGCCACCACAGTGTGATGTCGGCTGCATTACACCACAGTAGAACTAGTGCAAACGAGAGGGGAATCGGGCCCCCAATGTCTAGTGGATGTTACAGCCAGAGACAGAAGGTGTCAAAATAGGGCAAAGTGCAAAAAAAAAAAAAAAAAAAACCCAACATGAGCAAAACCCAGCAGCGTCTCAGGAGTAGTCAATAGCACACTTCCAATATATTAATTGTCCAGCTTGTGGAGGTCCAATTTCCACCCACCTACACCCCTACTCACAGATCCAGTTAGACTCAGTGGTATTCAGAGTGGCTCTTATGCTGTCTGCTCCAGTCCAGAGAAGGCTGCACCATCTACTTCTGTTCTGATCTAGAGCTAGCTAGTCCACTGTGAAGCTGGCTGTGTGCCTCCATCACCTGTGGGGGGAGGGGGGGGTGAAGTCATCTCCACACCACCACTGCGAGTCCCATCAGGCCTTGCTGTATCTAATGACCCTGCTGGACCAATGAACTCTGCCAATTCCTTCACATTCTCTGAGTGAGGAAGCCAGAGCAAAATAAAACCCATGGATAGAGTCCCTCAGATAGAACCTTCTGTGCTCTCCTTATTGAGCTTGAATCCTATTTCCAAACCAGAGTCCACTGCCTGTAGAGTCAGAGGAACTCACTCACTCCAGGGAATATCCTGCTCAAGTCCTAGGCCCTTTCATGAGTACAGTCACACTAACAATCAATTATTATCATTTATACCAGGGGTGGCCAACCTGAGCCTGAGAAGGAACCAGAATTTACCAATGTACATTGCCAAAGAGCCACAGTAATATGTCAGCAGCCCCCTGATCAGCTCCCCACCCTGCTCCCAGCGCCTCCCACCCACCGGCAGCCCTGCCGATCAGCGACTCCCCCTCCCTCCCGGTCAGCTGTTTCATGGCGTGAAGGAGGTTCGGGGGGGGAGAGGAGAAGGAGCGAGGGCACTGCAGGCTCAGGGGAGGAGGCAGGAAGGGGTGGAGTGGGGGCAGGGCCTGTGGCAGAGCCAGGGGCTGAGCAGTGAGCCCCTCCCGGCACATGGGAAAGTTGGCGCCTGTAGCTCCAGCCCCGGAGTTGGTGACTGTACAAGGAGCAGCCTATTAACTTCTGAAGAGCCGCATGTGGCTCCGGAGCCACAGGTTGGCCACCCCTGATTTATACTATCAAAACAGACAAATTCCAGCTAAAGCAACAAAACACTGTGGGTAAGCAACATAATAATATATGTACATGCGACTGGTTAGAGCTAGCTTTTCCCTTATATAGGGAGCACAGACTTCCATCCCTCTCAGCCTTCTAGCTCTGGGGCTTCCGCATACATACATATATATATATGTATATATACAGATGTATATATATATATATATATATATATCCCTAAGCATATATATAGCTCTGCTAAGATACCTGGTGGTCTTGTCCTCTAAACCTTTACAGAAAGCCAGCATTGTGACAAAGTACTGAAATCACTATAACTTTAGATAGCAGCAAGGGGATGAGGCAGGAAAAGATCTGCAGAAGACATAACTCTTGTCGAGCAAAAGCTAACCAGAAAGAAATGCTGGGAAGGAAATGCACACCTGACAGAGAATGCTATGTGTCCTCATCAGAACCTGTGGGCAGCAATTCCTTTGTATATGGAGTCAGGCCCCTTGGAGAACAGCTATTATACATTGAGGTGGTGACCGAAATAAGTGTATTTCAGTTTGCGTATACTCAACTCAGCTACGGAGATGAAGCAACCGTAGATGCTAATCATGCAATGTGCTTTAAGTGTGCTACGGATCAAGCCTCAGGTGCTAAAGGAACATAATGTACTCTAGAGCTAATCATCACATGCTGCCATTGGCTGTCTGCAGGTATCAGATGGAAACATCATACCACAGCTCAACCAAAGTTGCACCGATTCTTTCACAGCAACAGACACTTATGGCTCACAATCAGCATCAGTTATGTCCCCCAATCAAAGAACAGGAGTGTGATCATCTTCCTGCACTTGCAAAGTGCCTTATCTAGAATGCATGCTTTGTTGTGGGTCCTGTAAGGCAACCTTAATTCTGGCATTTCCTAACTTTGCAACCTTAATAATGTTCTATTAATGTAGGGGGTTTTGTGTGTAATTTCCTAGGCTTTTAAAAAATGCAAACTAAAAAAACCAGAAATTCCATCACGTGGTATCATACTGACACTCTCACAGTTCACTAGCAGGGTTGGCACCTTTAGATCTATCGCACAGGCTTCTGCCACTTCAGCTAACAGAGTAACTGATAGCAGTGGAGGATTACCAGCCTCTATGTGGACCAGCACTAGATGGGAGTGAGACACTTTGCCAGTGAGTTTCACAGATATCGGCTGACAACGGAGGAATGGTGAGACCCAGAAATCCTGGGTTCTAGTCTGGATTCTGGAGGGGACTGTGCTCTTCTGGACACAAACTTCTGCCTGTTCCCCCCAATGTTGATCCCTTCTTCCTATCTTGTCCAACCTGTCCCTGTTCAAGTCCTGCCTGTTCCCCACCCCTGGCTTCTCATTCCAGTCCCAGTGTCTTTGCCCAGCCAGTCCTGGTCTTCCTACCTCCCAGTCCCACTCTCCCCATTGTTCCCAATCTTCTTACCCTCCCAGTCCCCGCCTATATCTCTGACTCCTTGTCTCCAGTCTCTTTTCCAGCCTAACCAAGACTTTCCCACTCCCAGCTCCTTGCCTGATTTGTGTCTCTTCCCGCTCCCAGCCTTCTGTACCCAGCCCCCACCCCCATCTACATTTCCATCCCCACTGGCTCAGAGTCCAATCTCCTGCCCTGGACTCCTCTTTGGTCTCAGCATCACACACACATATACATACGTACGTAACTACTTGTCTCAGTCTCTTTGTTTAACCAGTCTCAGTTCTCCCCTGTGCCCAGAAATGTCTCCCTTCCTCCTACCCTCATCCTCAATGGTTTCCAGTCCCAGTCTCCCTTCCTGGCTCCGTGTCAGATCTCAGTATCCCCCATCCACTGGCTCCAGCCACACCCTGGCTAAGCTTCCCAACAGAGAGTCTGGGCAGGGCGCTGTGAAGCTCTTGTTGTTATACACAGACAGTTGGAGCCAGACCCAGAATAAAGCAGATTTCTTGCAAGCATGGAGTGATGACTGAACACCACATGGTCTCAGGAGTAGCAAAGGAACTAGGAAAAGACACTGAGTGGTAGAATTGAGCAGTTAAAAGCCCCACCAGAATTTCAACTGTGGAAATGTGGAAAGCGAGTAGATGTTTAAACAACATTTCTTGTTGTACCTGCAAGCAAAATGGAAGACATCCAGAAGATAGCCTTTTCTCTGACAGTAACCAGTTCTGAAGCACTGGATGTGTTTAACAGTTTTCAGTTGACTCAGACAGGAGTCCGCCAATGAAACTGTATTACAGAAATTTGAGCAGTACTGCACTCCACGTAAAAATGAGACAAATTAGAGAGATGTTTTTAAATAGAGCATACAAAAAGAAGGTGAAACCACAGAACAGTGTGCGACTGATCTGAGGCTGAAAAGCCAATCTTGCTCTTTTGGGAGGCCATCAGAGTCCCTGATAAGACATGAGATTGTGATTGGCATCTGGAACAAAAAACTCAGTGTACTGGACAATTCAGAATTAACCCTTGACAAAACACTTAGAATTTGTCAAGCAAAGGAACTCCCCCAGTCCAGAATGAAGCTTATGAAGGGTGGAATGTGTTCTGACATTGTGGACATAAATGAGAATCCAAAATACTACAAGAAAAGAGATCTGAAGCAGAAAGGCTCAGAGCTCAAAGCTGGAGTCCAACAAAAAACAGCAAATGGGCCTGCAAACACCACAAGGCAAGACAATGCCCAGCACATAGGAAAAGATGCAAGAAAGGCAATGGATTACATCACTTTGCAAAAGTTTGTAAGCACCAGAAGAGTGTGTACAGCTTGAACAAAAAGCATGATGATAGTACTACCAGCTGAGATCAGTTCTTCATCGGAGCACTGGACAACGTTGCAACAGAAGATGATTGGACTATTAATCTGAATGCAAATGGGATGTTTATTACTTTTAAATTGGACACAGGTGCACAATGCAAGAAGTTGCCAGACACAGTGTTATTAGTGCGAATGGGAAAACCAGAGATATTGGAGGGTAACTGAGTAAAACCCAGGGCTTTCAGTGGTGAGGTTATGCCCTCTAAAGGCATATGTGAACTAAATATATGGGTAAATGACAACTTGGAAAAGATACAATTTGTAATAGTACCAGGGAAGAGTTCACCCAAGACTGAGTGAAAAGCATGTCAAGCCCTTGGTCTCATCAAGAGGGTGCACTCTTTGGAGAGGCAGGGGTGAAAACAATTCAGGACGAGTTTGAGGACATCTTCCAGGGGATAGGGAAGCTCTCAGAGCATGGGACAGAGCTGAAAGGCACAACCACCCCAAAATGCATGTCTCCCAAGGAAAATTCCCCTCACTCTACTGCAGAGGCTGAAACGGGAGCTGGAGAGGTTCCTTATTCTGAGAATCATAGAGAGCAGAGAAGAACCAACAGAGTGGGTACGCTCAGTCATTGTAGGAAAAAAGACAGAATCCTTCACTTATGTAAAAAAGGAATATTTTCCACTACCTACAAGGGGAGAAATTCTGGGGGATATGGCTGATGTCAAATATTTCTCTATGCTAGATGCATCACATTTGTGCGCATTCAATACCCCCTTTGGGAGACACAGTTTCCATAGATTGCCACTGGGGTTATGTTCAGCACCCAAGGTGTTTCACTGGAAAATACGGTACATTCGAGGGTATAGAGGGTACTAAGGATTACTTGGGTGACATTCTGATGTGGGGAAAAACAGTGGAAGAGCATTGCCAGAGGCTCCACCAAGCAACTCTGGAAAGAACCAGAACTTCTGGCCTAAAGCAAAAGGAACAAAATTTCTGTTTAACAGAAGTAATGTGCCTGTGAGGCAGGTTAACACATCACGGTGAACAGACAGATTACAGGAAGGTTGAGGCCATCACCCACATGCCTGCCCCAACAGACAAGGAAAGGGTGAAAAGATTCCTTGGAGCGTTGAACGAAGTAGGGAAATTTGTGCCTAACATAGCCACCCAAACCAGCAATCTGAGAGAACTATACTGCAAACATGTCCAATGGGTGCCAATCTTAATAAAGAGTCTCAGAACCATGGAGTTAATTGAAGAGACCCTAGTCGTGAAGCACTGTGACGGTAAGAGCAAAACTAAGTTGCCCACAGATACCTCCAAGGAGAGTATTGGTAAAATCCTCTTACAACAGTAATGTTCAAAACTGGAGACCAATGGCTTCTGAGTCACAGGTGCTAACAAAAACTAAGTGTCAATCTGCTCAAACAGAGAAGGGGGCTTTGGCCTTAGTCCACGGGTGTAAAACATTTCATGTCTTTATTTATGGGAGGCCTGTGTTAGCTGAAACTGACCATAAACCACTTGCTGCCCAAAAGGGCCTGGCCAACCCCAAAGCCCCCCAAGTAATGAGGGGTGAGGGGTTCAGCTATAAATGAGAGCACAGAGAAGACAGGCTCCCTGCTTTAAGTTCAGGTGCCTGACCCAGCCTGCAGCTGTCTTGAGCTACAATTGCAGGGAAGGCCCCAGGCTAGAGTATACTCAACACAGAGAGAATCTTTGGAGATTTTAACTGTGATGCTCTAGCTGGTCTCTACAGAGCATGTGTGAACTGAGATTTTTCAAAGTCTTATAACTTGGCCAAATTTGGGGTAATTTTCCCAAGGATGGCAAAAGGCACATCCCTGATGCAGTGAGCGTCCCCGTCCCAATTCATGGGAACACTAAAGCTTCTTAAAGAAAAGGTTGCCAGAATTTTTTAACATGGGCAAAACACATTTTTTTTACTAGTCTCATCCATGGAACTGACTGAACCATTTTAGCTGAAATTTTCTAAAAACAAAGCAGCCTGAAGCAGACACCTGGCATGGAAAATTCCAGCCCCAGTAGTTAAGGTCTGGCAAAGTTATAAGCAGCTGAAAACAAGGTCTTATAATGGGAAATGTCAGGCATCCTTAATAATAGCACCGCCTATAATGTCTCTCCCCCCCACACACACAAATACTACTTCCTGTATAGAGAATGGCTATACATATATATACATGAGAATAGCCACCTCTTCAGAAATAAGAAAGGGAAAAGTAAGAAAATCCATAAAAAAAAAACTAAGAATACTTACCATCTGGAAGAGAGGGAGAGGCAGTAAGCAGAAGCCAGCTCCAAAATGGCTTCTTTACAGCTGCAGTTGCATATCTAAAAGGCCAGCCCCAGAAAATACAAGCAAAGCATACTGGGAAAAAGTTCTTCTAAGAAGGCAACTCTACACTAAGCGTTAGTAGTGACCAGGATTTGATCAAGGAAGGTGCTCTTACAGAGGGGGCTACTTTTGTGTTGTGGGTATCACCAAGGGCCAGATTTTCACAATTAAGTGTCACAAAATGACTTGTTAGGTTCTGAGCACTGTCAAAAATCGGTCTCTTATATAGGTGCCTAAATGGGAGCTGGGCTCTTTGAAAATCTGGCCCTGAGTTCATTTGAAAAATCTATCCTGCATTTTAATATATGTATGAGAGACAGGTAGGAAACACATGCTCAAGTGGTGAGGATCTGGCTGAATGAGTTTGCAAAGTCTGTAATGCTCACAGGTGGCAAAGGCACACATGTGTAAGGCAGGTCACTTCAAAGGAATGCAAAGCTTTATACCACTTCAACCATGCATTCTATACACATCAGTTATTTAAGAAAATATCATTTTAGAAATGTCTGCATTTAAAAAAAAAGGGGGGGGGGGACTGTATTGTGTCCTTTTTACCTGTGCAGCCAGGATCTCTTACTACCATGCCCTGAGATCCTGTATTTCTGAGGGAGCGTGAAAATATAACTAATACATTTTAAAAACTTTAATTTTTACCTTATAATAGCTTTTCTATTGTAACCTTTCTGCCAGGTGGTGTTGACAGCAACAAGGGCTGGGTACCATATCTAAAAGTTCCTCTTAAAATTACAAAACAAAACGGGCTCAAGCCCCCACTCATAAATCTGAGAAAACTAAACACCACACCTGGGCTCCTCTCCCCACTCAGGAGCACTGAATCTGTCTAGTGTGGGGGGTGGAGGAAGCTTTTATCAGGGGAGAGGGAACTGGGAAATCACAACTACAATGACTCAAAGAATGTAAACAATAAGTAAACACCCACATTGGAGTATCTGGGTCATTGTCCTTTGCCTCAGTTTCCCACCTTGCGGTGTGAAAGTCCATGGAGGAATGTCCCTCTATCACACCACTCCTTCTTTCCCCCACTGCATCCCACTCACGATTTGTTGTCCAAGAACAGCAAAGTCACAAAATCCAGCTGTGCATAGAGGTGGGTTCACTCCCAGACCCTGGGGGTGGAGAGAGGTGAGTCCTGTCCTCTGCTGCCACTCATTGCTGCTGCCTCTGTCACTGCTGTGTCCTTGGTCCAGTCCAGTCCCACAGCATTACAACCACCTACCACAGCTATTAGTAATTACAGCTTTAGCTAGGATGCCATGTCTGGCGGTTCCACCATCTAGCCCAGTTCTTAGTGATTTCACAGGTAGTGAGGAACCTCATTGCTACTACCTCCTCTATATTGTCTTTCACTAGAATAGTACCTCCCCATGAGAATGAAGGCTCAACCCATAAACCAGCTTATCAGTGACTTCAGCTCTAGTGATCACTGAAAAAAGACAAGGAGTCTCAAATGAGTCTGGTCTAGTCAGCTCTCTCTTTAGCTTCATCTCTACCCCACCCTTGGCTTTACTTCACTTCCTCCCACTTACCAAGTAAAGTTAAAGTTAGAGTGACCCCCCGCAATTAGGGCACATTAAGTCCAGTTCTGCCACTCCTTAGTCATTCAATACGAGTAACAACACTTCATTACCCCTGTATCCAAGACTTGAGTGAATTTTTATCCCAAACTGCCAGAATTGATCACTTTGGAAAAATAGGCATGTCTATTGATCATCTAGACAAAGTAGGTGTGTCTATGCAAATAGAGTCTGCTCCTCAGGTGTTTTTCCCCAGATGGCAGGAGAGAGTTTATTCAGACCACTGGCTTACATGATACCTTAAGGAGTTATAATCTTAACATCTGATACCTTGAGACATTCTATGGCTAGAAGCTAATGTTATGTGTCTCACTGGAAAGCTGGGAATCTCTCCTTTCTATTGGAAAAAGCCCTGTCATTTCTAATCCTGCAAGTTCCTGAGAGACCAGCCCTGAAATCTGTCACTGGTCTAGATTCGAGTAAAGTGCATCCAGGGCATTGGACCAGTGTAGTTTAGGTAGGAACACTTCTCTGGCAGATGTATTTAGAGAATAAATGGCAGATGACTGTTTAGAATTTGGAATGTTTGAAATAGTCTCAGGGCACATGGATTAGTGGGCAGAGTGCAAGTGAGGCAGTCAAAGGCGCATGATAAATATAAGTTTTGGCCCTGCAATCTACTATATGGATATTACCAATGCATAAGTGCCTAGTATAAATAGATTAGATTGTCAGCGACAGGATATATAAACTTACACCCAAACACAAACTGTACAGGTTTTAAGCTATGGCCAAAACTGAAGGACATTTAGGCAGGCTTCACAGTAGCTGGAGCTGTAATGGGAGTTCTGTCAGATTCTTCGTGGGGCTCTGGAAGAGTGGCATGCTCCTACACCTTTTGAAGGGTGGGAGTTGGCCTTGCCCACACTCTACCCTTCTCTTCCCTTTTCAGATGGCTACGTCAACATGCAGACCTATGGATGTCATTTGGGCTTTTGAGTGCTCGTTAGCTCTGAGAAACCAGACCCCCAAGGTCACAGACTCCACTCCCAAGCCCCTGTGTGCCTCTCCCTTGTGCAAAAATGCAAGGACAGGGAGTTTCTTTGCATCCGCTCCCTCCACCCCACCTCTCATACATTCACATAGAAACAGGCACAGGCTGACCTTATATCTCTAGATGTGTTTTGTTGACTTAGTACATTCATAGTACAGATTGCATATATCTGTAAATATGCAATGCCATAAAAAGTTTGTTCTCAGCCCTTTTTCTGGAATGAAAAAAATGTTGAAGATGCCTTGACTGATAACATTTAGCAGTTTTATCTATTGCTTTGCGCAAATCATGATTTGTTAAGTCTTGTGACATGCACGGAACAGCAAGTCGGCAGGATGCTGAAAGATATGCTCAGCATCAGAAATTTCCCTTGATGAATGTGGAGCAGTAGGGAGCCAGAAATTAAGCAAACAAGATGCTCAAAAATATTTTGCATTTAACAATTAAAAATACTCAAAGCCCCTAATGATTTTGCTTTTCCAGGCCACATTTTGCCTTTGGAGATACTCTGCAGCATCTCAACTGTATTTCATTCTTAAACATTCTGTAGCCATTGTATTCCAGATGGATACAATTTGACTCATTATTCATATCTCCATAACTGTTTTCTGTGGCTCTCTGGTAGCAAGCTGACAAGGAGAAATGAGGTACTTGCCCAGAGTGGAAGTCACAAAATTAACATGCGTATTTTGGCATTAAAAATGTCTTTGCAGAGAGTTCACCCTTAAAATCTGACAAGCAATTTGCCCATTGGATCTATTTCCAAAAGTCCTGTAAGGTGCTGAGTACCTCCTGCAAAGTGATTAGCACCCTCACCTGCGTTGGTATGAAGAGGAGTTGCAGTTGCTTAGCAACCATTAGGATGGGACCAAGGTCAGTTTTTAGGACTTCTGACCACCCTAAGTAGGTCCCTACCAAATTCACAGTCCATTTTGATAAATTTCATGATCAAAGGACCTTTAAAAGCTTAAATTTCACGGCTTCAAGTATTTAAATCTGAAATTTCATGATGTTATATCCGTGGGGGTCCCGACTGAAAAGAGGGCTGTGGGGTTGGTCAGAAAGCTACTTGGGGGGGATGCGGTATTGACACCCTTATTTCTGTGCTGCTGCAGCCCTAACCATAAAGTATTGGCTTTTCTTACTACAGACCAGAGTTTCAGTGCCTCTGTAAAACAGGCAGCTAACAGGAGCTTTTAGAACTATCACTGGCCAAAGGGAGACTGGCTCCCTTTTGATCCTGTAGTTCCACCCTATTCTCAATAGACACTTGTAGCACCCTCATCTGCTGTAGAATCAGAGTGCCTTCCACTAGTGCATTAGCAACATGACTAATCTGTTATGTATGGTTTATTCTCTCTCTCGTCATCTCCTCAGGGAGGGAATCACATGTGCAGTGGATTGTAAGGTTGGTTTGGGTTTGTTTGGGGTGGGGGCTCTTACATATACTCTGATACATGTTTATATGAAGAGAAGGAAAAGTCAAGAAGTGCTCCTTGCACTTGGTGCAGAAGGTGGTGAGTCCTTAGTTCCTGGTCCTTAGTTCCTGGGGGAGTTCATTCCATAGTCTCTTACTGATCCCTGGCCTCTCTTTCCCCCCAGACAAGCTCTATCTTTATGATAATAAGTGCCATTGTGCCTGAGAAACAGAAATGCTGACCATGGCCTTCATCCCAGAGCTTTAGGTGATTTTTAGATGTCCTGGCCATAGCAGAGCAGTTACATATGGAACATGAGTCTCCCAGTTTACGTAGCTATGATCATTTGAAAAGTAAGGGCTACTGCTGATTGAATAAGTCTGCTTTAATATTAGGTCATCAACAGACAGAAACATCTGACATAACCCATCATGTGAAGAGTTTGCTTTTCTCACACTCCCTCCAGTGCTGCAGAAAAGAACGGAGAAGAAGTCCAGATCCATCTGACCAGTATATGCAAAAGGCACGTGCTGTTGCCAAGCTAACTGCAGAGGAAAATGCTATACCTTACAGGCCAAGTGAAGAAGCTACAGAACACGAAGAGGTGGCTAGATATCCTGCATGACTAGCTCTTTTTATTAAATGCATTTGAGGCATGTTGGGTGTTATACACATCATACTTTCAAGCCATGGTTCATGTAGCTGGTAAAGACACTAAAATAGCACATGCAAATTTCTTCCCCCCTCTCTCAAATCAAGACTCAAAGTTAATCCTAGGTTGAGAGATGCTTTATGTCCACTTCCTAGACAGTTTATATTGCAGCCAGCACTGTAAGGGGCCAGAGCCTTACACACCTCTTATGTAACATATCTCTTTCACACCATAGTGCAGAGGTGGGCAAACTATGGTCCGCGGGCCACATCCGGCCCGCGGGACCCTCTTGCCCGGCCCCTGAGCTCCTGGCCCAGGAGGCTAGCCCCCGGCCCCTCCCCCGCTGTCCCCTCTCCCCCACAGCCTCAGCACGCCACATCGCCGGTGCAACGCTCTGGGCAGCCGGGCAGCACAGTTGCAGAGCCACGGCCTGACCCGGTGCTCTGGGCTGTGTGGCTGTAGTGCCGCCAGCCACCGGTGCTCCAGGCAGCGCGGTAAGGGGGCAGGGGGAGTTGGATAGAGGGCAGGGGAGTTCGGGGGTGTGGTCAGGGGTCGGGGATGTGGATAGGGGTTGGGGCAGTCAGAGGGCGGGGAACAGGGGGGTTGCATGGGGCAGGGGTCCCGGGGGGGGCAGTCAGAAAGGAGAGGGGGGGTTGGATGGGGTGGCGGAGAGCAGTCAGGGGCAGGGGTTCCGGTGGCGGTCAGGGGACAGGGAGAAGGGGTGGTTGGATGGGGCAGGGATCCTGGGGGGCAAGTCAGGAATGAGAGCAGGGGACAGGGAGCAGGAGGTGGTGGATGGGGTAGGAGTCCCGGGGGAGCCGTCAGGGGACGAGAAGCGTGGGGGTCGGATAGGAGGTGGGGGCCGGGCCACACATGGCTATTTGGGGAGACACAGCCTCCCCTAACTGGCCCTCCATACAATTTTGGAAACCCAATGTGGCCCTCCGGCCAAAAAGTTTGCCCACCCCTGCCATAGTGTGTACTTTGCTTAGGCACTTAATGTGCATTGAAAACCATGTCAGACAGAGATATATAAGGGAGATATTGAAGCAAAAGCATATGGAATGTCGCCTACCCTTAGCAAAATGCTGTATGTTGGACAGGAAAATTTGTTGAACTAATGCATGAAGGGACAGAAGATGATGCATTCCATGTGGGGTTATGTTGTTGTTGTTTCTAAGCCAATAGCAAAAAAAGAAACTAAGCAGCTATTTGCTGTAATAGAAAAAAATCCACCATTATCTGTGGCCTATAGACCCAATTACTTCAGAACAAAGCCTCTATAGCAGGGTAGTCAATGGGCGGACTGCAGGCCAAATCTGGACTGCCAGATACTTTTGAAAGGACCGCAAAAGCTTTTTATTTACTTATTATCATTATGGGGGGGGGATTATTTTCTCTGGAGTCTGGACCTTGACTATATATTGACCAAGAAATTTGGACCTTGACAAAAAAAAATCGACCACCCCTACATTATAGTATGTCTCTTATGCCTCTTTAGACACTGCAAAGTATAATTTAGAGATGGGGCCAGGCCAAACCAAAAACCCAGTTGCAAAGACCCCTAGATTTTTGGGAAACTTGGACCTGCATCCATATCCAGCATAAAGTTATGGCAGCTGGATGCTAACCTCTGGATCCAGAGGCAATGCCTCATGCCACAACAAAGGTAGGTATTATACTAGAATCCACCGAGTTTCCATTTCTAGTATTTATAGATTGAATCAGTCCTGGTTTCTGATAGCCCATGCGCTAGCCATATTCTCTGTGAGTACACTCATTTGAAAATGATCTGTGTGAATCCCTTTTTCTCGGGTTCCCATAACAGCAGGGTAGTACGACCTGCTGCTCTGCAAGAACCAATGGGGTGGTTGCCCAAGCTCAAAATACTCTGCTCTCCAGCTACAAGGTCTCTGTGTTGTAGGAGTAGGTGCATCCTTCTGTGCCAACAACCGAAGCAGCAGAGCTCGGACGCGGTGGTGAGCACCAAGCCATTAGTGCTGACTGGCGTTTTCCATTTTTAAAATAAAAACATTAGCCAAGTTATTTTTTTGAAGTACTATGCTTTTGGGCAGTGAGCAGAAGCTTTTCATGGGGTCTCAGACACAGCCAGGAACCCTGACAATAACACATTGTAGTGAAATAAACACTTTTGGTCCTACAGACCCAAGATAATTTGAATGGAAGTATCTTGAGGAAGGTCCATAACTTCCTGCTTTCTAAGGGGAACCATTGTCTAGTGAAACCGTAGGGTCTGGGAGCAAGGATCCCTTGACTTTATTCCTCAGTCTTCCACTGACATTCTGTGTCCACATACAAATGAGACAGAATCCCAGATGCAGGCAGACTTCTGTGCCTATTGAAGTCAATAGGACACCATAGGGGGCTCAAAGATCCAGCCTCATAGATCAGGACTTCAGCTGTAACCTCCTCAGAGTAGGGATCTGTCATTTTTTATTTGTCTGTAGAATGCCATGTACCCCGACTGATGTGCAGTAATTAAATAACAGCAGCATCTACAAAACTCTAGAGCCTAAGCTAGCTATAAAATCATCCCATAAAAATCCTCCACTGCCTCCAGTAAACATACAGAATGGATAACAGCTGGGACTCGGTCCAATGAGCTACTGAGCACCTTCACCTCCCATTCGGTTAAACAGCTTCCGTGGCAGGGAAGGGTGCTCAGCACCTCACAGGGTCAGGCTCTTGGAAACATGACAAACCTTTGTTTTGTTACTATAATAAAAAAATGAAGAATTATTCAAGGTAAACAGTAACGACTACCATCTGTGATATACAAGCACAGACTGTGTGGAACCTGGAAGATGGAGCGTGTTAGAGGGATTGATTGATTGATTGATTTACAGTGGCTTCCATTTTTGTGGGTGTGAGTGGTACTATTTAGACATTTGGAGCCAGATGTTCAAATGACCCCCCCACTACCTGGTTGTGCCCGCAAATCAGGCAAACACCCAAATCCTAACATTTTCACCTGAAATTAATTGAGAATTCAAAACCACAGCCTTAAAAATAGAGAGCAGGCCAAGCAGCCTTTCAAAATTTAGCCCAGAAGGTTCCCTCTTAGAAACCCCCCTTATCTGATGTTAAGTGAGACCAAATTTAGTAAGACTCTCTTCTATGCTGTGTTCGAATAGACGGCCTTAACTTGCACCACATGTTGAGAATGAGTGAGCAGCTCTTGTGCAGCATTTTGTTTAATTGTCCGCAGTACCCAGGCGGACTTGGAGTGAATTCTCCTCTTCCCCTGTTGCCCTCCTATTAGCCTTTTCACTTGTAAGCCAAAGCGTTGCCCAAATCTTCGGTAGCACATTACTCAATAATTTGGGAGATTCTCAGCTATTGTTTTTAAAAGTTCATTTCATGTAGGGGAAATCCATTGCTCTCCCCGCTCCACCTAATCACCCCGTTCACACCCCGTCCTCTGCACAGATTGTGGAGTAGTTACTCCACATTCTGCCTGTCTATATATCCCCCACAGTTCCAGATAGATATTTTATTCCTTTTCGCATCCTGTCCTACCCTGTTGTGTTGCTGCACACTGTTTACCAGTTTCCGCATTCCACCTTGTAGGTGTGAAGAATTTCTCCCAGGGTCAGTAAGTGATTCTGGTTTGTTCAGTACTTTTAGAATAAAAAGCTTTATAAATAAACATGTCAGATGTTATTTTAGAATCCTCGTGATGATCCTGAGGTGCAGAGACAGATGTATCTTTTATATGTAATTTAACTTTGTGGATAAAAGGCCAGGTGCTCATTTGGTGTAAATTGGCAGAAAATCTGGCCCAAAAGTTATATACGAAAACAAAAATGATCACAATCCATGTCTGGGATGGAGTGGGAGAAGTTAATAAATACTCCCAACAAATGTAAGGAATTGCACAATGTTTCATAAAATCAGACCAGCAGAATAAACACTGCACTTTCCCAGAGGACTTTACCCTGTCCCAGCATTCTTCATTGTAGTACGTAACATACAATGCTGAATGTCCACCTTCTTCCATCCCTGGAACAAACAGCATTCTAAATCTGCTGTGGTAATCTGCTAGGACTCAATACATTTCACACCATAGTTTTATATAATACACAATCACAAATTACTTAAAGACGTGCAACTTCTGCAGTGCCTACAAAAAATTTTCAGAAAGCTCCTCAGCTTCAAAGCTTTATGCACATCTCACTTATTTGTAGCCTAGCCAGAGCAACATAACATTGTTCCCTTTCTAAATTGAGTACATCAGGAAGGGTGGGCAACGATACCCAGAGCTAGAGCCTCTACTGGTGTACAGCAGTACACTTCCATTGACCTCAGTGGAACCCTGCAGACTTCCTCAGCTGATGATATGGCCCATAGTGTGTACAGGAATTCACTTTGTGCAGAGAGGGTGTATGGAAAACAATTCCATTCATGGTACAGGAAAACACCAGTAGATGTTGAAGCAGCATGGATCTGCTTCACTGCCCCCACTAACGACAAATGATTTGGGACTAAAAACATTCTCCCACCTTCCCCACTTTTATTCTGGTTCTATAAAGCTTTCCCTGGCCTCTTTGAAAGATGGTGTCTTCATAGCTCTCGCAGGAAGCTCAGACCTTTGTCTGACAGCTGCACTAGTAGAGGATCCAAAAGATTGTTTTCCCCCCCTCAATACTGATCCAGCTACAGTAATGGTGTGGCAGACGCAGCTGGCTAACTTGGGTTGAAAGCCAGTATCTCTTCCCCCCTCCCACAACATGCACACACATACTCACTGTAACTTTGGATAACTGGGGAAGCTGACATCATCTCCTACCCCATTCTATTTTTTCCCTAATACAAGCCCATAGGACCACAAAACAAACCCACTGTGTGAAGCATTGTTGCGGTAGCAGAGGGTTGGGGAAGGGAAGCTCACATTTTTCTCCAAATACTTTTCAGACCTTGATTTTATAAATCCACAACTGCTCATATCTGAGGGGTTGCTCAGGACAAACGTGTGTTTTTAAAAGCAACCCACGATTTCTTTACATTGTTCTGCCTTGAGAATTACAGCTACAAGTACTGTCGTGGAGCTCTGTTGACTCCTTGCAGGCAAAGATGTCTGGGAGACAAATTAACTGAGGCTCCATTTTCTGAGCAGATTAATTATACATAAAGCACACACCTGGTTTAAGTGATGCATCCAAGTATCCATTTCAAGTAGGGAAATGGGAAGGCAAAGATATATGGAGTGAACATGAATGTATTTTACAAATTAGAGTCCATTTCAAAATCCTGCCTCATAACTGTATTTCTATGGACTCTGTGTTTAATCAGTTGTGCAGTCAGGGGCTCCAGAGACATGGTTGTTTGAGAGATGACTGTTGCAAGCGGCTGAAAGCAGGAGGGTGGTTTTCCATTAAAACATACATCTGCTGGCTATTTGTAGAGGACCCTTCCTCACCAGAAATGCAGGCAATTATCGTGGAGACAGGGCCAGTTCAAGCAAATTCCCTGACCTGCCCCCATCCCCCCAAAACAATGTCAATTATGGGGACCTCCCCTCTTCCAGCTGCAACCTTGAGGTTCCATGTGCATCCGTATCTCCAATCTCTTAGCCATGCCAGCCGAGGGCAGTTGAAGGGAGTATAACCGATAGGCCTGAGTCATTCTCCAAAGCTTTGCATCTCCAGCAGATATTTATACTGGTGTGAAGTGAGTGCAAAATGCATCCAGTTCCAACTGGCAGCATTTTATACCCATTGTGCTCTCGTGTAATGACTGCACAAGGGTCTAGTCTCCGCGGCCCACACCACTATGTCCAAAACTTCGGCTGATTTGCTTATGCAGCGAATTTGAGGGAAGAGAGAATGGAGGTTTCCTCTTAAGCAGCAGTGGATGAAATCTGTGCTGTGTCCCAGCCAGGACGATGACACCCTGAATCACTACAAGGATCCAGTTATTGCCCCCAGTGCTCTGTCAGCACAAAGCAGCTTCCACTACCCAGCACTGAGGCGATTTCAACTTGTTCCTGCTAACTAGGGCCCCCAAACACCTAGTAGCATCCTAGGGTTGTAGGTCTAGCTCCTCACCTGAGCCAGCACTGTCCTGGGAGCTCCATTCAGAGGAAGATGGAATCTTACGGGGGTTTTTTTAATGAAAAAAACCAGCATTGCCCAGTCCTTGGACTTCTTATTTCTTTTCTTGTATTTATTTTAGAAATATATAGCATCCAGGGTTTCAGGCTCTCATGCGTATGGCCCTGTGACTCATTCACCTCATCAGCTCAGTTCCCCTTCCCACCTTCAGAGCTGCAGTAGCACTGAGTCCTCATGCACAGCATGCTTATAACACTATGGATACATGAGGCTTCAGTGCCGTCTTCTCCAGATGTCCATATTACACCGAGACCTTTTTAGAGATTTTATTTGGGTTGGACCAAACCCAACAGACCAGAAGGAAATAACCAAAGGAAGTCAATGACTGAGACACGCCGAGGAGTCTAGAAGGAAGGGCATGGGAAAGACAAAGAAAGGAAAAATAGTAGGGGACTACAGAGATAAAAATCAGAAGGGAGATTGCAGCAGGGGATGAGAGGCAGAGGACTGGTGAGAATGGGCACTGGAAATCAGGTGGGCAAAAAGGAAAGATGTTCTCTCATAATACACCACAACCACACACTCCCGTAATGCAACTGCCTTCCGTCAACTTGAGGGAAGACCATGGTGCATCATGGGAGATGTAGTCCAAACAAGAAGCCTGGTCTATTGAGAAAAATGGTAATATGAGACAGTCAAATTACAACTCCATGAGCCACCAAAGCAGGATTTCTTAAGTGAAATATTTCAGTTTTCAAACAAAATATTTCACTTTTTTGCCAAAACCTCAATATTTTCTACGGGAAAAAGTACATTTTCTAACCAGCTCTGCTATTGAAGTGTTGAGATTTTTTTATTTTTGTTTCTAGAAATCTATTTAGTACATACAATCCCTCCCTTCTGCTTCAATTTTTTGAGGCCCCATAGTCCCCTCTCCTCCACAGCCATCTTTATGGAGCGATATCTGCAGGCAGAAAGAGCAGGCCAGGATGCCCCTTCACTGAGATCATTCCAAGATTCAGTTGATAAAGGCTTGAAAAAAACAGTACGTCTTTCACCTTCCCTGGAACCCAAGCCCATCTGATCTCAGTAGAAAAATGTGATGAATCTCACTCTGCATTCAGACTCCATGAGCAAATAGTCCCACTGGAGCGGTATTGAGAAGAATACATAGCTCTGAACAGGTGCCACAAGCATCCTCCTTATTGTGACATCGCTGTCAAGGAGATAAAGTGCAAATTTTCTATATTCTGAATGGCATATTACTGGGAGGTAGTGTGGTCTAGTGGCTACAGCACTGGACCAGGGCTCAGGAGACTTGGGTTTTATTCCCATCTCTGCTGCTGGCCTGCTGGGCAGCTTTAGGCAAGTCACTTCACCGCTGTGCCTCGGTTATAATTTGTAAAGTGCTTGGAGCGCCTCAGCTGAAAAGTATTGTATAAAAGTTAGGATTTATTATCTTACATATTATGCTACGATATAGAAACGGAAAAGACCTATTTGTTATTCAGTCCATCTCTCACTGGTCCCTTTCAGTACACATTCTGGTGCTTTGTCCACTCAAGTTTCAACAGTTCCAAGAAACAGGGCTTCCTCCACTTCCCATGGGAAATAATTCCCAAGCCTCAATGTCCCCTTTCTAAGGGCAGGTCTACACTATGGCAGGGATCAACACTCTGAGATCGATCCACCGGCGGTCGATTTAGCATGTCTCATAAAGACCCGCCAAATCGACTGCAGATGGCTCTCCAGTCGACTCCTGCACTCCACCTCCGACGAGAAGTGTAAGGTAAGTCGACAGGAGATTTTCTCCCGTTGACCCCCTGCGGTGTAGACCCCACGGTAATTTGACCTAAGGTATGTCGACTCCACCTACATTATTCACGTAGCTGGAGTTGCGTAGTGTAGGTTGACTTACCGTGGTAGTGTAGACATAGCCTTAGATTCATCCTATTAGGGCTAGTTACACTCTGCATCCCTCCCATGTTCCACACACAGAAATCCTTCTTCCTCCTTGCTGCTAATGGTCTTCAGATACCACTTTTGGGAGCTTATGCTGCTCGCCCTTCGATCAATCTTTCCAACCCTCTGGATCATTTTTGTTGCTCTTTTAAGAATTTCCTTGCGTGTGCTAATATCTTTCGGGTGCTTTTCATCCACAGATCTCGAAGAGCTTTGAACTGAATACAACACTTCAGGGAAAGCAAGTAGGCCTGATTCTGACCCCCACTTTAACCAGTTTTACACTCATATGATTCAATTGAGTTCTGTTACTCCTGATTTACAACAGTCTAACCAAGAGAATGTTTCCTATTTGAAGTGGACTGCTGTACCTACCATACAGGAAGACTGTGCAGGTTTATTCTCTATAAAGCACTTGGGGACTTTCTAGATAACAAGTGCTATATATGTCCAAATGTTGTTATTATACATTGCATTTGGCTGCTGTGGAAGCAGTTGCGATATGATCAATTTGCCATTTGGACTCTAGCCACAAGATTTTGTAGGCAGAGCTGTTGGGCAGTCAGGGGGTGGAGGGGCAAAAGAACAGAAGACTCCTGCCAGTACAAACAGATTTTATAATTAATAGAAGTGGCAAAGAAAAGTATTAAAAGCAGATGCAAGGGAAATTAACCTATGTTTTAATGAAGCTACCCTTGCACATTTTCCATAGGATGAAAGCCCCTCTTTAAGGGCAGTCAAGCTTTTTCAGAAACCATATAACTGTTTCACAGCGTGTAGAATAACCTTTCTCCTGACTTTTCCCCCCTTTCCATATGCCAGTCCCATTTGAGAGAGCTGTGCAGACCACAAGGCTAATGTTTAGAACATAAAGAGAAATTCATCTGGGATGAAAGGAGGTTATCCACGGCTCTGTTTCCTGTGCCTTTCACCCCAACCCCCCTATCTTAATATCAAATGTCTACAGAGTTTTTAGAGGAGATTGGGGGTATATTATGATTAAGCTTTTTTATTATTACCTGAATTTCAGCCAAAAAAATCACTAACCACAATGTTCATAAAATGTAGTCCCAGATCCAATTCATACTGCTCACTGTGGCACTAAAACCGAAGCTAAAAGTAAAAGAAACATAATGTTTGTTAACGCACATGAGGTCTCTTTATTGCTTTGTACAGCCCAAGAAGGAATTTCCTGTGTGTGAAGCCAAATGCTGAGTGCTCAAAAATGTCGTCCCAGCTTTGTACAATGCAACAAATAGACCTGTTCAATATACTCATTTATTTTTAGACTAGAAAAAATGTGCTCTGTGTGTGCAAATGTGTATAACAGAGAGGTGCATATGTTATGGAAAACGCTCAGGATAAAAATCAGCCATTAGGATTTAGGTAAATAGTCATACACAAAGAGACTTCGAAAGGACCCTTACAAGAAGATCCTGTCGTAACCAAAATTCTGCTACCTGCCTTCATTTGTCAATAGCACAAGCAGAAGCACAAAAAGGTAGATTCATATACTGTCTAAAATGCAGATTGATTTGATTGATTTTAACTGACTCAATCTGGTAAATCTATATTTAGGAACTGCGACATCACAGTCTACAGTGTCAAGAGTCAGACCTATTGGAGCTCTTAGTACATGGTCTCCTGACATGACAGACTAATGGCTGGTTCGGAGCTGCTAGGCTTTATTGTGTCAAGGGTTACTGAAAGGCTTTTTAGTTTTCACTTTACTGACGTAACAGTCAGGCGCACATCTGAGCAGCTGATGTGTCAATGCAGCTAACATCTTTATGATGGGGAGAGGAAATTAGTACTCATGCAGAAATTGGTTTCCTAAATAAGATAATTTTTTCTTTTCCATTTTATTTAGCTGTTGAAACAAAGGCCCCATTCTACACACACTCACCCACAAGAGTAACTTTATACATAGGAGTTAGTCTTATTGGATTCAAGGGGACAGCTCATGTGCATGATTGTTTACAGGATCAGGGGCTAAACAAAGATATAAACCCCTAAGCCAAGCTTGGTGGCATAACTGAGCATGAGAGAGACCTTTGGGCAGTTTCCAGTCTTGAGACCTGATCCAGCCAAAGCAGACCACATACACAGAAGTCCAAGAGCTACAAAGGACTTCTCAGCTGGAAGGATAACAATGATAGATTGAGGGCCAGGATGTGTGTTAGGAGGGAAAACCTGGAATTCATTTGATTAGCAATAGGTACATGGCAGACCCACAGAGGAAAAATAAAGCCATTTGAATTTTGAAAGTGTAGAGTGTGTCTGAAACTGAACCCACTAATATTTATTTTGTTTTAAAATCAACTTGTTTGGGGTTTTGGTGGGCGGGGAATAAGGTTGGTTTTTAGTTTGTTTTACATGTCAGGGGGAAGGAAGCAGACCGGTGCTGCAGCCTGAAGTCAGTTATCACGTTGTCTCCTATGCTAGTTTTGATATGCTCAAATTATACATGTGATCTGGGGAGGACCAATGGTTCAACACTAAGCTGGCACATATACAGTAAGAGCCTGATCCTGAAAGATAAACAGCACCTTCAACTCCCACGGAACACGAATGAAGTTGAAAAAGCTCAGCACCTCACAAGATAAAGCTCTAAAGGCCCAAGTCAGCTGCTATTGAAATCAACAATGCCACAACAACAACTATGTAGGTGAAACCACACTCTCAAATGAGCTCACACAGGAAAATGATAAAAGACAAAAACACCCTGCCATCTGTGAGTGTACGCTTTCCACAATGCGATCACTTGCTAGCAAGACTTGAAAGCTCAAATGTTCAGGGAGTGTGAACATAACTGCCCCCCATTGTGGCCAAACTGAATTCTGCTAAAAAAAACCCAGTTATTTAGAACTGTGTGCAAAATTGGTCAAGCTCTGTTCACTTATGAGGCTACAGATTCTCCAGCCACTAGCTGTGTCCTTTCATAATGCTAATTTCTTAATGAGACAGAGGATGGAAAGTTCAGGGATAGAAAGATCTAATTCTTTGTAGAGGGAATCATATTAGTGATATACATACTACTTTGTACACAGCATAGTTTCTGAGACCAGAAGGGATCATTTTGATTATATAGTCTGACCTCCTGTATAACACAGGCTTTCCCAAAATAAATAAGGGAAGTACTAATCCGATCAAGCAAGAGAAGCAATGCTATATAACTTACTTGACAAATCACAACTAAGCAACAGAATTTAGAATAGGCATGATCAATCCACAAAGTAAAAAGCTTTCAAAGAGATACTGGTAAAATCCATTCAAGTTATAAATAAATTTCCAAGTATTGCAATCTGATGGCAGATACTCCACAGTCAAAAAAAAGCTAAATTCTTTGGATACTTTGTCACAGACTGTCCAGTGAGCTCTATCAGCTGGCTAGTTTACTGGAGATGGAGGGGCACAGGAAGGTGAGTAGATTCACACTGCAAGTAGAAGTATACTAGATTTGTATAGGGGCTCATGCAAGGGCTCATGCAAATATTTTCAGTTGGGATCTTTGTAAAGTCACACACTCCTCCCTGAGTTTTGCCTTCAGGTATGTGTTCAAATGACCCCAAAATCTCAAAGCAAACACTAATTTGAAACCTCCAAATGTCAAGCTCATTGTTTCAGAGTAACAGCCGTGTTAGTCTGTATTCGCAAAAAGAAAAGGAGGACTTGTGGCACATTAGAGACTGAAACAGGGGGAGTTTCAGGTTCCACTGTGATCACTGAGCTCTAGAATGTATTCGCCCTAAATTAATACCCACATACATGAATGGGCAAGAGACTAGGAGGAAGAGATTGACTTGCTCAGCTCAAAATCCCCTCAAAAAGTTTAGAGGTTTATTTAAAATACCTGACCCTCTTGCAGCTGCACATCTGAGCTGGAAATCTCAAGGCGTAGCGCCTCAAGAGATTTTCAGCAGTTCTGACTTTGCCCCGGTAGCAAGCTAGAAAAACACTGACTAAGGCTATGTCTACATGAGCACTTTTGTCGGCAAAACTTTTGTCGGCAAAACTTTTGTCGGTCAAGGGTGTGAAAAAAACACCCCCTGACTGACATAAGTTTCACTGACAAGAGCACCTGTGTGGACAGCCCCATGTCAGTGGGAGATGCTCTCCTGCCAACATAGCTACCGCGCTGGCTGGGGGTGGTTTAATTATGCTGACGGGAGACCTCTCTCCTGTTGGCACCGAGCGGCTACACAGGAGACCTTACAGCAGCGCGGCTGCAGTGGTACAGCATTGCCGCTGTAAGGTCCATAGTGTAGACACAGGCTAAATGAGCAGGGTTTTCCCAAGGCTAAGGCACTGGAGTGGAAGTGAGGAGAGAGGTTTTATTCCCAGCCCCATAATTATCTCTGTATGGCCGTGGCCATGACATTTAACCTTTCCCTGCTTCCATTCATCAGATGGGTATAATGATACTTACCCACTTCTGTAAATCAATTTGAGATCCTCAGACAAAAAGCACTACGTTTTCCATCTATTATATGTATTATATCACAGAACCTAAAAAGTGTTTAGTTCCAAAAAGCATGAGTAAAGACTCAAATCACTTCATTTTACCCAAACTAGCTCCCTTATCCCTAGGGAACATATTCTAGATATTCATTTATTTTCCCCCAAAGTTAACACTACAGGTGCACTTGAAATGGCATTTGTATCTTTTAACCTCCATCTGTGTCACTGACAAGAGTTTTGATAACACTGCTGCAAGCTTCCACTCCCATCCCCATGGAAACTGGCACTGAACTGCCAAAAACGGGATAGGGTGCTTTAAACTAATCACTGTTTCAAAACAGGAAGGCTCTTTTTTTTAAGATCCGTTTCCATGGGATCGGAAGCAGTGCCGGCCTCCCAATTGTTTGAAATCTTGTCAATTGCACAGGCACAGGCTGAGCCATTGCAAATGCCATTTTTCCACCACATTTCTAAAGAAGTGAGAAATTGTGGGCCTGATTCTTCTCTCATGTACATGGGTGTAAATCAGCAATAACTCAGCTGAAGTCAGTATTACACCCGTGTAAAATCAGCATCAGAGGAGAATCAGACCATATGTGTTGACGTTGGGGGAAGATTTTATTTTTTTAAATGGAGAGAGGAAAAGAGAGAAGGGATGATTACCTTCACTTACAACTTTTACCCAACATTGTTATAAAAGCAAGAAATACAGATCATTCAGTAGCCTTATTATGTATTTGAAGGCAATAGTCAGGAATCTGAAACAAGGTACCCATGCTGTGCACCTATCCGTATAACCACTTGCCTGGTCAATGCATATCTACTGGAATAATAGGAGGGTGCTAGTTGTTTCCAGTGAATAAAGGCGGGCCTGGGAGTTGGGAGGTTGAGGCTTGATTCATGTATCTGACACTGATCTGAAGAAGCGCTCTGTATAAGATCAAAAAGCTTGTCTGTTTCACCAGCAGAAGTCGGTCCAAGAAAAGATCTCACCTCTTGTCCCACTGACTTGTTTTGTGACTTCGGGAAAGTTACTTAACCCACCTGTTACTCAGCTTCCCCACCTGCAAAAGAAAAATAATAGTTGGGTTGCTTACTTCATATGAAACCCTCAGATAGGGAACTGCAAAGTATTATTGTCGTGCAACTCATGTCACCTCATGAGGTAAGAAATTCTACCAAATCTGAAGGGATATTTTGATGTATAATTCCTTTGACAAACGCTTCAGACCAAATCCCAAAGTCCTCACTCAATTTTTAGTTCAGCCCTTCATAAGGAAAATTCACTAGCAGAGAATATTTCCTGCAAAATGGCTTCAGGCATGGCATGGGCGGTGGGTGAACACGTAGTTGGAGCAGGCTAGTCCCTGGCCCATCCCCCTCTGCCTGAGGCCCTGCCCCACCTTTTCCTCTCCTTCCCCCGCCCCCCTCCAGAGACCGGCACACACACACCCCCCCCCGCATGATCAGAGCACCCCAATCCCAGCTCACCAGGTGGGCGGTGCAGCCAGAGCACCCCCAGCCCTGGAGTGCCAGGCAGGCAGCAAGGCCAGAGTACCCTCAGCCCTGGAGCGCTAGGCGGGTGGCACGGTCCCAGCGCTGGGTGGAGGGGTGGCAAGGCGTGGTCCCAGCCCCAGTGCCCTCATCCCCGGGACTTGTGCGCACCAGCCCCAGCCTGCCTGCCCCCCAGCCTCTTGGCCACAGAAGAGTGGGAAGGGAACTGGAAGCAGGCAGGAGGGCATCTGGAGGTGGAGCATGGGTGGGGCCACACCAGGCTCTTTGGGGAGGCACAACCTTCCCCTGCCTATGCTACCCGCTGCCCGTGGGTCTTGGCCTTTTCTTTTGGTATTAAACAGCTAGACATAGTTCTCTTACGGTATTTCAAGCAGCCACATTAAGATGATATGCAGTAGCCGATATAGGAGTATACAATTGCCTCTAATCTTTTCAGAACGTCAGGTTCTGTGTACCTGTAATTATTCAAACTGCTAACAAGACAACCAAACATGACCACAGCCATGGATGTAAATTCAGATTGTTCCCAAATGTAAGCAGCATAAGGAAAAGTCAAAATTTGCTGCAATATTTGACAAGGAAAATATTACAGTGATAAATATGAATTACAGTGATAAGTACAAATTTTAAGATTAACCGGAATAAATATTTATTCATTTGGATCCTTCGTTCTCATAATGATGGTTATTTCAGTGTATGGTAACTAAGTATATGAGGGTATGAATAGGAGTACCTGTGGCACCCTAGAGACTAACAAATTTATTTGAGCATAAGCTTTCGTGAGCTACAGCTCACTTCATCGGATGCATCGGTGCCACAAGTACTCCTTTTCTTTTTGTGAATACAGACTAACACGGCTGCTACTCTGTAACATGAGGGTATGAGCTTCCCACGACAAGTCTGCACTGTCTTTATTGCAATGCCTGAAGGAGAAGGAGGTTTGAAAGTAATAAAACTGGTGACAACCTGCAGGTTATGGGGATTGATTCCTTCCTGAAGAAAACTCAGAAGGAAAAAATTAGAGCTCTACATGTGTAATCCACTGGTCAGTGGGTCTTACATGTCCCTTCTGTGCCCAATCCACAGAGAGGATGTGAGCCGATTACTGCTCTCAGCTGCAGAAAGGCCAGCTGCATAGCTCAAGCTGCCAGACTCACATGTTAAGCTGTGGTGGTTCCTGATTTTGGCCAAGGTGGCAGCCATCACAACCCTGGCTAAAAAGCAAGGGAGAAGCTGAGAATTTGGGTCCAAACGATTTAGGGTCCAAACAAACAGGGTGCTGAGAGTTTCGTAAGAGGATGAGCACCCTCAACTTCCACTGTTGTAAACTGGAGCATCACCTCACAGAATCAGACCAGGGAGTTCCTGGGTGGAGGTGGTAGTTACAGGCTTGATATTCAAAAGTGTTGAGCACCTGCAAGTCCAGTTGAAATCACTAGGCACTGTGGTACCTTAGAAAAGAAAACCACAGATCCACATGTTTTCTCATAGGGGATGTCCGCAAGGCAAAAAAAGGTCTAACTCTTGTTAGCTAACCTGTATTAGCTAACTCAGTTTAACACAGCAGTGAAGACACTGCAACTCTGCTTTTAATTTGAGTTAAAATTTGAACTTGAGCCACTAACCCAAGTTAAAAGCTGAGTTGCTCTGTCTTCACTGCTATTTTAACCCACATTAGCAATATGCCGTTTTTTCCCAGTGTAAACATACCCCCAGTGAGAAATCATTTCACAAGCCTCACCTACAGTCGGAAGTGGACCTGTGTTTGACAGCAAGTGTCAAATATGGCTCCCATCTGATCCCCTCACAACAACAGGCATTGAAAGTAGTTTGTTCTCTGAGTGTAAACATGGTTACCAGACTCAAAAAGCTGTTGCATGAAAGTTGAGTCTTATTAGGACTAAGGTGTTAGAAAAGAGGTTGACCATGGTGTTTTGCAATGGGTAAGAAACAATAAGTTAAACATTGTGAGAAGCTATGCTTAGGGTGAGTGAATAATGACTAGTCACTCTCTTCCCCAGCCCGTGTTCTTCTCCCATCCTCTCTTCTAGGCCTTCTTTCACATGTCCCAACTCTGCTTGGAACTTCCTTCCTGACCCAATCCAGCATGCCTCCACCCCTATGCCTACATGTCCCTGCTTACAGCATTCATAGAATCATAGAATATCAGGGTTGGAAGGGACCCCAGAAGGTCATCTAGTCCAACCCCCTTCTCGAAGCAGGACCAATTCCCAGTTAAATCATCCCAGCCAGGGCTTTGTCAAGCCTGACCTTAAAAACCTCTAAGGAAGGAGATTCTACCACCTCCCTAGGTAACGCATTCCAGTGTTTCACCACCCTCTTAGTGAAAAAGTTTTTCCTAATATCCAATCTAAACCTCCCCCATTGCAACTTGAGACCATTACTCCTCGTTCTGTCATCTGCTACCATTGAGAACAGTCTAGAGCCATCCTCTTTGGAACCCCCTTTCAGGTAGTTGAAAGCAGCTATCAAATCCCCCCTCATTCTTCTCTTCTGCAGACTAAACAATCCCAGCTCCCTCAGCCTCTCCTCATAAGTCATGTGCTCTAGACCCCCTAATCATTTTTGTTGCCCTTCGCTGGACTCTCTCCAATTTTTCCACATCCTTCTTGTAGTGTGGGGCCCAAAACTGGACACAGTACTCCAGATGAGGCCTCACCAGTGTCGAATAGAGGGGAACGATCACATCCCTCGATCTGCTGGCTATGCCCCTACTTATACATCCCAAAATGCCATTGGCCTTCTTGGCAACAAGGGCACACTGTTGACTCATATCCAGCTTCTCGTCCACTGTCACCCCTAGGTCCTTTTCCGCAGAACTGCTGCCTAGCCATTCGGTCCCTAGTCTGTAGCGGTGCATTGGATTCTTCCATCCTAAGTGCAGGACCCTGCACTTATCCTTATTGAACCTCATCAGATTTCTTTTGGCCCAATCCTCCAATTTGTCTAGGTCCTTCTGTATCCTATCCCTCCCCTCCAGCGTATCTACCACTCCTCCCAGTTTAGTATCATCATTCCATATAGATGGTCCATTCACCTTGGCTCAGGCTAGAAAAAACATTAACAAAATTAGACACCAGAAAACCTTACCCAAAACAAAATCCCACACAGAAATCCTGGAAGTGAGTGAAACATATCGAATGCCACTGTTTAATCACACTGCATTTTGTGGCCTCTCATCTCTAACCTTGCCTTCAGATGTTGACGGTTTACATGACAAGCTCTTTAGGGCAGGGGCCTGTTTGTAAGGTGCTATGCGCACCATTTCTGATATATAAATAATAAATGGCCGGAAAAATAGCCTCCTTGTACCTCCCCTATCAGTTTGATTAACTGGTAAACAAAATGCAAATATAGACAATTTTATCTCAGCTATATTTAAAAATGGATCAATACTGGAGTCCTTACTCTTCTTTTGAATTGTCCTTCTGGTAAAAATCACATTGACTTCAATGAGACTTTTGCTCCAGGATTTGGCCCCATAAGACTATCCCTTTACAATTGACGGTGTTGGTCTGTATCCTCTCAGCAAGGATTCTGGCATCTGGCTACAGAAGTCACTTTTCTGGGTCTCTTTGACGTGGGTCTTTTTGTACAATGTGAGAAATATTTGACATTGTTTTTTATTAACCAGTAATCAATATATATCAATGTCTTGCTCACCTGTTCTTTCTAGGAGATGGTTTCTGTCATTCCCATTTACTTGAATGGGAGCCTTTTACACACCTTCCTGAGTGTGGTATTTTGTTTTGTTTTTCTTCTCCAAAAACCAAATAAAAAAAAAAAGACACACAGGGGAAAATAAATTGTAACTAAATAACAAAAAAAAAAGGGGGCTGTTTTGGGCCATGTTTCCTGTCAACATAAAGAAGAAATTGGATGAATAGTGAAAAGGAAAGGCTCTCTGTAATTGGAATCCCGCTGTTTTATGCAGGCCTGCACATCTGGAAGAGGGAGGGGGGAAAATAAGAAACAGAGAAGTAGAAAATGCTCAAGTCGCCTCGCTGGAGAAAACTGTGGAGTCAGGAAAGCACACTGTTTGGTTTCTTAAGTTACAGAGAAAGTGAGCACTCAGCAAAGAAAAAGCTCAGCAATGCCACCTTTCTTACCACATCCCCTCAGTTCAGAAACCATCTTACCTCTTTTAAGCTGCCCCTCAACCTCCTATGTTAGTTACTTTCTATAGAGGTATATGCTGCTCTTCTTCTCTACCAACCCCAACAAAAACAACAGCAGAGCTTCTGTGGCGAGGTGGCTTTCTTCCAGCCAACCTGCTAGTTGCAGATTAATAGGAATAGGTCTGAGACTACAGAGCAAGCCAGAAAGACAAACACACTCATTCACCTGTTTGACAAAGAAGTGCATTTGTTTTTTGTTAAAGAATCTATGAATGCTTTTTCTAACATTGACATTGAAAAACAAGTTATGGAGGTGTCATTAGTAAGAAGCAAATCCTGTCCCTTGGCAAGGACCGTGGAGGACCCTGGCCTAGCACAGCCACTGTGATGTCATGACGAAAGGATTTGGAGACCTCGCCCAAATGGCCTCACCCACTGGGCTTTGGAACTCGGTGGGGGCTTCTACTTTATCTCAGCCCCCAGGTAACTTGGGGAACAGGAGCAGTGCTGGTTTATCTGCAGCTATGCAGATCACTACCTATTCTCCCCCCATGAATTGGTAGTGCACCAGCCCAGAGCTTGCATCTCTGCTGCCCCTCCACAGTCTGTGTAGGACTTCTTCCCTCTTCTGCCTCTCCAAAGAGTCCTCAGCACAGCCAAGCCACCTGGTAGTGGAGTCCAAGACAACGGCAACAGATACAGTCTGTAGAATATATACCATTGTATAGCAGGAACAAATTAGAAGAGAGCACTGGCATTCAAGTTGGAGTCCTAAACAAAGAGGTTACAGTACGTTGGACCTACACTGTAAGGAAGTATTGTATACCTCAAGCACTATTATTCTTATTACCATTATTTTGTCATCCCAGACTTATTCAGCGACCCAGTTACAGCCTCAAATTCCATTCCACAGAGTAATTATGTTCAATCTTCAATGTAAAAAGCTGAATTAGCTCTCAAGTTACATTACAGAAAGCAAGTCATTCTTAGAAGTTTCTCAGCTGAATCGCAGGCAATTAAAACATCTAAGAGTACTCCAGTTAATTTTCTTTAACAGGAGGAAGTCTTGGAGGTAGGTATAAGTAATTTCCTTTGCAGAGGTCCTGTGAATGCATATGATACTATATGAATAATATATTGTTTGATTTAAAACATCTGAAGAACCAGTATGGTCTGTCACAAGCTGGTTCTAATGGCAGTATAGCACAGGAGTGACAAAGTGCTGTCAGTGGGCCAAATGCAACCCATGCAATGCTACCATGAAGCATGCAACTTTTCTCACTAATAGAGGGAGCCCTCAGCATAGGAGACTTAACCTTATCCTCAGCACAAGGCTGCTTGGATCATGATAGAGCATTGCTGGGACCCATAGTGTCCCCAGGCGGCACCCCTATGGCTGCGTCTACACTGCACACTCCTTATGGCGGCATGGTGAGTACGTACACTGCACACCCCCCTAGCACACGTATAACAATTATAGACAGTAAGGCACTGCTTAGGTGAGCAGACTAAATACACGCCTGAACCGTTAGGGTATGTGCCCTACACGGCTCTCTACATGCCCAAACAGTGCCTCCCACATCTACACTACTATTGTTAGCAGTGTAGTGTCTCCTGCCTCCTTGAAGGGAAAGGCTCTAGCAGTGGGGAAGGGCTCCCACAGTGGGAGGAAGCGAGAAAAGGCTCTGGCAGCTCCCCTCTGCCTCCCCACAGACAGCGCCTTTCACTGCCATGTGTAGCTACATGCTGCAGTGTGGACACAGCCTCCTTTCACTGCCACGTGTAGCTCCACATACCCCTACATGCCACTATCACCATGGTGTGCAGTATAGACGTACCCTATCATGAGGATCAGGGGAAAGTTAGGTGTGTTCCTCCGTGGTCAACTGGGTAAAGTCTAGGCACCCCAAATAGAGAACACAGACCTTTTAACCAAATCATCTCTCCATCACTAATGCCACTGCAGCAATACATTTATCAATTCAATACTGGAAGATTTTGCAACTAAGAACCCTTTTGGATCCTGACGTTTTCTCATATCTACGTTATAATTGCCAATCCATCAGCCTCTTTGGTGCAGCAGGAATCTCAGTAATTCTGATTGTACAGCCCTGCCATCAGCACCAAAAAGTGAGAAACAATAAACCCTGTTCTACCTGATTGTTTTAAATACATTTAGAGAACAAGATAGCTTGGAAACATGGTGTGTGGGTTGGCTTGGGATTTGAGCTAGGTTTTGATTTCTTCCCCTCCCTATCCCCTCTTCTGATTAATGACATACTTGAAAACAAAATGCAGGTTCCAATCTGAAAGCAAAAACTTTGCTTTGCATTAATGTTTGCTCAGACAGGACTGACTCACTCTCTTATTTTGCTACACTGGCTAAGCTGGGTGTTTTCAACATAAAAATATAAACAACCCTGGCAAGACAACTAGACAAAACATTCTTTGTGTTCTGTGGAACCCAGAACACTACATACAATAAATATTTGAGTTGAAGGTGTGGGGCTGATATGCTTGTATTCACTATCGCTATTTTATCCTGCTGGTTTTGTTAGTTTACAACCTCCGTTGTGGCATGGTAAAGTCATCCAGACAATTGCTTGGCAAGCTGCAGTGCAAAGCATTAACCTGCTCCATAACATACACATTGCATCAGATGATTGCCACCTCAGACACTCTGATAAAAATTTCACTATATTTTTAGTAGCTGAAGTAGAATATGTAATGCATTACAGTGGCTTCCCGGACACTCTTCGAATTCCAGTACCCATTATCATCACCTTTAACTCCACCTGGAGGAGGGGCTTACCATTCAGAAAGCAGTACACTCCTCTTGTTTGGCAATTAAGGACCAGATTCTGCCACACATAGTTATATTCAGTAGTACATTACTGAAAAGGTCCTTTACTACCAGTAGAATAAGGTACTACTCAACATAAGTAAATGTGGCGGAATCTGGCCCTCCATTAAAAGCTTAGAGGAACTAATTCCCTTATGTAGTATAGAACAAAGTTAAATATTAATTAGATTCTGCCACTGTGACTCAAGTCGTACTTTACTCCAAGAGTACTCCAAGTGTGAGCTGTATGGGGTTAATTGAGAAGTAAGGTACTTTTTCATGTGAGTAGAGCTGGCAGAATTTGCCCACATGATTTACTCCTATTCTTTTTAAACTGTCACACAAAACTGTCTCCCATCATGTCAATCTTGCTACCATTCAATTAGATGTCAGGAACAGCCAAGGAGCTTCAAAATCTGTCTCCTCTCGTTCATGCCTGTGCAAATTATAAACATTACTGAAATCTTACTGGGAACTAAATACTGAACAATGGTATGTTATAACATATCCAAATATAAACTAATAATGCTTTTGGCTTTCTAGCACTCATCTATCCCCCAAAGAGTCCAAACACAAGTCCTTAAGTAACAATGTTATTTAGTTTCCTTTTGCAATTTGCACTTTCATCACAAAATATAACAGTTTTCTAAGACTCAAGACCATGTGGACATCTGAATCAGACCCTTAGAATTTTCAGCCACAGTGCACGGGATGTTCCAATTATAACTCTCGTGGATCTGAACCCTTAGAAGGCAAGCAAACATGGCCAGGCAAACGTACTCTTGGACTGACATGTACAGCATATAGGCCACAATGGGTGAATCTACACAGTGAGTGGCAGCTCATGGTAGTGAGTCTCAGAATCCAGGTCAACAGACGTGAGCTTGTGGAGCTCATGCTAACGTGTTAAACATAGCTGTGTAGACACGGCTGCTAGGTGAAGCTCAGGCCCTGCAGTCTACCCGCAATATCTGCTCAGCTATTTTTAATGCGGTGGTCTAAGCCCCGTGAGTGCAAGTCTATTGACCCAACCTCTGAGGCTTGCTGTCACAGGCTGCGATTTGCTGTGTTGCTGTACCCACTTAGTCCTTCCCCAGCAAGCCTCACACTGACTTGGCTGAATTTTGTTTGAATAAGGACTATAGAAATTGTCCCTGTTAAGGACGAGTGAATCGAGCAAGTTAAAAGTGAACCCAAATCTTGGGCCAAAACTCAAATATTTTTGGAAATTCAAATAATTTGGTTAACTTGGGGGATTTATTTATTCTTTCACTTTGAGTCTCTGCCCATTCCAGTTCCCACTTGGAATGAAACAACCACTAAGAATTCTGAGCTAGACAGTAGCCCAGAGCATGAAAAAATTTAAGAAGATTTTAAGTGTAATTAACTATTAGAACAATTTGCCTGGGCACATAATGGATTCTCCATCACTTGAAGCCTTTAAATCAAGGCTGAATATGTTTTTAAGAGACATATATGCTATAGCTCAAATGGACATTATAGGTTTTTTGCATAATTACTGGGTGAGCTTCTATGGCCTCTATTAAGTAGGAGCTCAAACTTGATGATCATAGTCATGCCCTGTGGCCTTAAAATCTGTAAATTTGAAAGAGAATTGGACATTTATATGTGTAACAAGAATATCTAGAGTTACAACATTTAACGTTAACCAAAAGAGTTTTAGAAGGCAAATAAAACCATGTTTCAGAACTCGAGCCAAATTCTACCTATTAGCTCAGTGTTTCCCAAACTTCGGACACTGCTTGTGTAGGGAAAGGCCCTGGTGGGCCGGGCCGGTTTGTTTACCTTCCGCGTCCGCAGGTTCGGCCGATCACGACTCCCACTGGCCGTGGTTCGCTGCTCCAGGCCAATGGGAGCTGCAGGAAGTGGCGGCCAGTACGTCTCTCAGCCCACGCTGCTTCCCACAGCCCCCATTGGCCTGGAGTGGTGAACCGTGGCGAGTGGGAGTGGCGATCGGCCGAACCTGCGGGCGCAGCAGGTAAACAAACCGGCCTGGCCCGCCAGGGGCTTTCCCTGAGCAAGCGGCAGAACAAGTTTGGGAAACACTGTATTAGAGATTAGGAGGAGACTTTATAGGGGGCTAATAACCCCATGTCTGCCCTCTGTGGGGACTGTTTACTTTCTTCTGAAGTGTCTGGTGCTGTCACTGTCAGATACAAGGTACTGGACAAGTTGCAACTCAGTATGGCAATTCCTCTGGGCAGCCACACAGGGACACAAGACCTCCTGCCCCGTATAGCATACCTCTGCATAGGCCCCATGAACCTTGAGTGTGGTGCCCAGGGTGAGAGGTGCTGCACACCCACTTACTGCCAGCACAGCAAATGGACGGGGAGCAGCTGTTAATGCATGGAGCCTTAGCTCTGTTCCCCATCTCCAATATTCACAGCATGCCAGCCACCAGAGCCAAACCAGTGCGGGAGGCAGAGGGGGCAGTTATTTGTTGGTATAACCCAGCAGCAAATTACTATGCCCCTGGTGCAAGTGAAATGTGCAGTGGGCCCTGTCCTCAGGATACAATCTTGCCCTCCATTTGGCTGCTGAGGTTCACGCATCCCCACAGCAGCATCCAAAGGGTTAAAGGAGGCTGTACTTTTAAGTCCCCCATACCAGTGCGTATTTCTTGATAGTTACAAATGGAAAGACTTGTCTCAGAATAAAAAGACCAAGACAGTTCTCCCCACTACCATCACCAGCTCCCAGAGACACATATGGCTCCGGCATTTCTGAAAGTGACTGTTGCATGATCTAGATACTAAGATGAGAAAAGGTATTTGTCTTCCCAGCAAGCTCAACAGGCAGCTAACTTTGCTTTGCCTCTCAGGAGGTATGAGGGTGAGGGGAGGGGGAATTGATTAGTTGTTTATGGCTTTGAGAACAAACTTTCATTCTCCTTTCTTAAATTGTTAGCTCTTTAAAGCAGGGATCATGTGTTAATAAATATTTGGACAGTGCCTAGCACAAAGCAGCGCCAATCATGACTGGGACCTCTGGGCACCACTACGACCCAAAGAAGAAGAATGCAAAGAATGGGAGACATAACATGGGGCAATTTTGCAGCAAGTCCATGATTTGTAATACAGACATAGAACTCTGCACTGTACTGCCCTCCGTCCACCCACACAACTCCCATTGACATCAATGAGAGCTCCAAACAAGGATTAAGAGCAAGGAATGACCCAAATTCCAATCTGTTTGGCTCCCTCAAAGAGACAGCCTGGACTAGACAAATGAGTATGGGATTAAGAGTCAGAACCTCTTGAGATTTAATCCCAGCTCTTTTGACCTGATTCGCTGCAACATCAGGCAATTCACTGTTTCAAGCACATTGAGGATTAATGATTCTATAGAGCTATTGTAAAAAGTGTCAACATTACTGTGGTTCTAAGAGCAGCATATTAATTACACAGAGAACCAATGAGTATGTCTACACTACATCTGGGAGTGAGCTACCCAGCACAGGTCCACAGACTATGTTACCAGGGTTCAGACTAGCATGCTAAAAATAACTGTGTGTAAATTGTGACTCAGGCTGGAGCTCAGGTTCTCGAGCATTACTAAGCAGTGCAAATCCTTCTAACATGTAGTACCACATTACAGAATAATTATCATAGCTCCTTAGTCAGGTTTCCTGGAACTAAGCTAGTAGATTCTGTCCATTTTAAAGCAAACTTTGTCTTTCAGTACCTGGTTCTTTTATTTTGCCAGGGCTAATATATATCAATTTAGATGAGTCACTGAATGTAGGTCCTTTATTTCCAGAGCTGGCCTTATAAATGTGCAGGGTCCCAGCTTCTGAGGAGGTTATCAGTGGTCTTCTACTCAAGAAGAACATAAGAAACAGCCATCCTTCGTCAGACCAAAGGTCGATCTAGCCCAGTATCCTGTCTTCCAACAGTGGCTAATGCCAAGTGCTTCAGAGGGAATGAACAGAAGAAGAGTTCTATGTAAGCTCAAGAGCTTGTCTCTCTCCAACAGAAGTTGGTCCAATAAAAGATATTACTTCACCCACCTTGCAGTTGCCTCTCTAATACCCTGGACCCAACAAGGCTACACACCACTGTATTCTACTCAAGGAAGACTGCTGGAGTGCAGTATCTTTCAGTGTTTCCTTCTCCCCCTCCCTGCCTAAATGCCAGTGAGGTAATCAAGATCAGAGGGTTTGTAAGTACAATGCCAACACACTACACTGTACCGACTGAGTTTCAGGAACCCAAGAAGCGTTCATGAGTCCCAATACTTATTTACACCAGTGAAGAAAATCACAAGGATTTATTAACTATATATTTGTATTGCTGTAGAATCTATGGGTCCCAATCAGACACCAGGGCCCCATTTGCTAGGCACTGCATGAACACAGAAGCCCTGAGAAGCTTACAGTCAAAGACAAGCTATGGATAACAGCACATAACCATAGCATAACATAAGCATGACACCAAAGTGGTTAGCATCTTGAGGTTTAGGCAGTGGACTAGGACTTAGAAAACCTAGGTTCAAGTCCCATCTCTGACATACTTTTCATATGTACCCTTAGTCGAGCCATTTAATCTCTCTGTGCATTAGTTCCCCTCGGTAAGATAAGTATTATACTTTTCTCCCACCCTTTCCCTGCTTTGTCCGTTTAGACTGTTAACCCTTTGCAGCAGGAATTGTCAGTGCCTCGCATAACTGGGCCCTGATTTCAACTGGGACCTCTAGGCATTACTGTAATACCAACAATAATATTTGCTGTGCCTGGAACAAGATTAATTTAAAATAATAGGATATAGTCTGTTCAGTGACCATATACATTTTTGGTAAAATAAACTATATATTTTTTAGCCTTCCAGCATTATACTGATCATCTCATGAGAGGAAAGAAAATTTTTAAATGTTATGGGCATTCATAAAACCAACTCTATTGTTTAGGGCACTTTCTATTATGAATATGAAATAAAAAAAAGTCACTTTGCAGCAGCATTTGGAAAGAATGTAATGAACAATGAAAGGCAGCAACAGGAGTGGAGTTTGCCAAAGTACAGTGGTTGGCACTGTTTGGATAGCCTGTGTATGCATTAAGAAAACAGAATTTAGCAGGCAAAGGCAATTAAAATTTAAGCCAGACTCTTTGCTGGTTTAAATCAGTTATGCCAGTTTACACAAGCTGAGGATCTGGCCCTGCAAGTAATTTACACTGCTGCTGTATTATCTATTAGCGTCTATTCTCCTCTCCTGCACACAAGCGGCTTGAAAGGAAGCGACCCATGGAGTCCAAGCCAAAATCCACAAGACATATCTCATCACACTTCCTCATCACATCCCCTCTGCCTCTGACCTATGGCCCCTTCCTTCCATAATCTTCTGCTGTCCCGATACCGCCTACTGCACAAGCATGGTTACCTACTTCCTCCAGAAACAAACTTTACCCAGTAACCATAGCCATAATTTACCTAGTCAGGAAAAGATACAAAACAACTGTCCATTGTGAAAAAATGAGAACTCAGTTCCCAGTCATTGACCCCATCTCCACTGACACCAGAGTGGTGATTTTTCTTATCTGAGGAAACATGACCATGTGTGAGAAGATTACGGGCTGGAATATTGCCATCATATTGGGTAATGCCGCCCCCACAACCCAGAATCACAGAATTGGAGAATAGAACTGACAGGATTTTATTGACACAGACTTTTTATAGCTCTGGTTAAAAGGTCCCCAGATACCCATTCTGCTTTCAGATGGCTCATTTGGAAGAACACTTAGTACAAAGGAATTGCTAAATCGTGGTTAGTGAAAGTATGTTTTGCACTGAAGGGGGCTTTTCCAAAGATCCCGAGACATCAATGCAGCACATCTTCCTACCTGAATGTTCTCATGCATCAGCTGAGTACCAGCATCCCACAAATAAAGTGAATAAATAATAAATAATTCATCCCAGGTGTATGGGATGAGATTTGTCAGAACCAATTCACAAAGAAAGGATGTGTGTGCTCCATAAATACAGAAGATTCTCCACACTGTAACACAACGTTAGGCATTGTGGAATGGGACCAGGACTCCTATGTTATTTCCTGGCTTTCGTGTCTGACTTACTTCATAGCCTTTAGGAAAGTCAGGGCTTGTCTACACTTGAAACACAACAGCAGCATGGCTGCACCGCGGTAGCGTGCCACTCACTACATCACTACAGTGATGGAAGGAGTTCTCCCAGTGGCACGGTTAATCTACCTGCCTGAGAAGAAGTAGGTAGGTTGACAGAAGTTGGCCTAGCACTGTCTGCACGGGGGGTTAGGTTGACTTAACTACATCACTCAAGAGTGTGGATTTTCACACTCCTGAGCAACATAGCTGGGTCTACTTAATTTTTGAATGTAGACCTGACCTTAGATACAGCAATATGGGTTTAGGTATCTAAGTAAAAGGCAGCTTGCTTTTTAGAGGTCCTGAGCACCCACAGCTCCCACTGAAGTCAAGAGGAGAATTTCTAGTGTAAAAACCATAGGGAAGAGTTTTTCTAGTCTTCTTTATACTTCTATAAAAATCAAAGTTCCCCTCCCGGTCTTTTAAGAGGAAGGCTGATCCTGTTGTTAACTAACTCCCAAGATTTTGTCTCAGTTCCTGGATTTACTCTGTGTGCTCTTTAGCAAGTGTCTCTTCAACTCATTTCCCACCTTTAAAATGGAAACAGTACCCACCCTTTCTTTGTCTTGTCAAAGTAGACTAAGTTCTTGAGGGCAGCAACTCTCTCTTACGATTTACACATACACTCTAGTCCTTTTACACCTCAGAACTGTAAAAGCCCCCCTATCCATCCAGGGGAAGTTCCTTCAGTTCAGGCACAACAGAATAAAGATGTAAAGCTGCCTCCTGAGGACCTTGTCATAGGCCTCCGCATAGCAGAATAAGGACCTGATCTCAGCTGGACCTTTTAGGTCAGGGGTGAGCACCACGCGGCTCGGCCCCACTCCAGCCGGGGAGCTGGGTCGGGGGCTGCACCAGCGGCTCGGTCCCGCTCCGGCACGCCAGCTGGGGTGCTGGGTCGGGGGCTGGACCATGCGGCTCGGCTGGGGCGCAGGGTCAGCAGCCACACCACACAACCCAGCCCCACTCCAGCATTGCAGCCGGGGCACTGGGTCGGGGCCGCACGACACAGCTCCTGGAAGCCGCAGCATGGCCCTGCTCCGGGTCCTACATGCTTCAATAGGAGCTGCAGGGGCAGTGCCTGTGGATGGGGCAGGGTGCAGAACCGCCTGGCCAAGCCTCTGCATAGGAGCCGGAGAAGGTACATGCCACTGCTTCCGGGAGCTGCTTGAGGTAAGCGCCGCTGAGAGCCTGCACCCCCTGAGCCTCTCCCCATGCCCCAACCCCCTGCCCCAGCCCTGATCCCCCTCCCGCTCTCCAAACCCCTCGATATCAGCCTGGAGCACCCTCCTGCACCCCAAACCCCTCATCCCCAGCCCCACCCCTGAGCCCACACCCCCTCCTACACCCCAATTTTGTGAACATTCATGGTCCACCATACAATTTCTATTTCCCGATGTGATCCTCAGGCCAAAAAGTTTGCCCACCCCTGTCTTAGGTGCTATTTGTGACGCACTCTATATAATTTTATAAAAATATGCTAATGAGTGTGAATATAATGTAACTGGAATATGCTTCATGCAAAAGGTCTCTTGTAAGGTATCATTACAAAGCTTATAATCTACTGAGTGTGGTCTTCCTATTTGAATAAATGTATCACTCTTGTATCTGAAACTAGAAATATAAAATATAACTCTGAGGGCCTATTGTAATTATGCAAAGTGTGGGCCATTAATGTTAGGGGACGTGGTTCAGACCTGGGTCTGGGTTTCCAGCAGGCTAGCGGGTCTGGCTCAAACCAGGCAGGGCACTGAACTCCTAAGCTGACAGGGCAGAAAGCAGGAGCAGAAGTAGTCTTGGCACATCAGTTGGCAACCCTCAGGGGGTTTCTGTGATCCAACCCATCACACTATTGTAATCCAAATAATAATGCCACCTTTAATTTAGATGTACTTTGAGATCCTCAGATGAAGACTACAGCAAAGAATTTCAGTGGTTAGTAGAGTCAGCAACTATAGTTAAAGTTGCAAAATAGTTTCCATTATAGCCCCTTGTGTTCATAACTTTCCAAAACATTGTTGAGGCTGAATTTCTCTATGCTTGACCTCTGCTTGAAGGTTAAAAAAAAAAAACTTGCTGAAAATGTGAACAAAATCCCTACAGCTGTTTTTGTGCTGTGGGACAGTGGGAAACAAACACATACACACACTTTTCCCATTGTAATGCATTTCTAACCACACTTGTTTTTGAGCAGGCCTACAACAGAAACAGCTGAAGTTTGAAATGTGAAACTCAGCATTGGCATTGTTTTTAATAAGGGGTGCATGCAAGGCTGTGTCAGGGGAAGGCAGATTTTTTTAAAAGTTATAATTGATTGAAAAGTCCCTTCTCACAATGCTCAGAAGCATCTGCTATGATTTTAACAGGGCTTAGTGAAGCCATCCCTTTCTGACATCACTACGGTTTCTCTCTGCCCAAACTGGCAGGCCCACGGGATTCAGCTGAGGCTGCTGCTATGACTATTTGCATGAGGGAGATTTTCAGAGAGATATTTATGCACGTAGCCTTGTTCAACGCTGCAAAGTGCTGAGCATCTTCTGTTGCCTCCCATTGAACTCAGTGGAGCAAGTGAGCATGCAGCTGTTAGCAGAACTGGGCCCATTATCAGGACAGAGCTGAAGAGCAAAATTATGTTTCAGCTACATCACTTTCAAACATTGTTGTTTCCTACAGGGTTCTGGCACAGTTTCGACAGGGTTCCAGTCAGAGTCCCTTGGTAGGCCTGAGGCTGTAGAAGGGGCATCCCCCTCCACACCCACCTTCAATTTGTAGTACACCAGGACCACTGGTGCCAATTGAGATCCCCATTTGATCAACCCTGGCAGGTAGTTGGGGTCATTTCCCCTGTTAAGTAAACATTTTAGGTAAAGTTGCCACTTCCACGTATTGTATCCATCACATTGCTTCTATGTCCATAACAAAATGCCTTATCATAAGTTTATGTGAGTCTTGTTGGTCTTTAGAATAAGGCAGCTAACCAAAAGTAATACTAATTAGAGATGGTTATGAGCTGTAAGGTTTGGCTCTAGCTATGGATTACCCCAGAAGGTGGGGATATTTGAATCAGGTATCTTGACTAGGCCTATCTCTACTGCTAAAGTACCATCTACTTTAAGGAACTAGGGCAGAAAAGAACTGAAAGTGCACGTTCTTGTCTCACACTTATAAGCTGTGTTTCATTTCAGATCACAATAAATTGTCTTCTCAGCCCCAGTGAATCCCGCGCGCCAGACCTTCAACTGGTGGAAACTGGCATAGCTCCATGGTTACCAGTTTATAACAGTTGAAGATTGGGTCCATTTTCTGCTTTTCTTTAGAATTAGCATGGAGTTGAAATGAAGTAGACATCCCTTTCTCAACAGGCTTTTCTTCAGGGGGGGCAGATATTTTTGTCTGAAAACTTAAATTCATTAAACTCATAGGAAGAAACCTCATCTTTGATGCCCCTTTGACCACAGCCTTTTGGATCACTCAGCAGGAGCTGTAAAGGGTATTGAGAAATGTGCAGGCTCCTGTAAGAATTGTATTTTGGAAGGCAAATAGCTCACGGTGACTCAAATTTAAAAAAATAACTAGCCCAGTACAATGGGATGTTTACACTATTTTAGTTTCCTTTTTAATATCAATCCAGGCCTCATTTCTCTTATTAAAATACCAGTATGTAGATCATAGGTTATCATTCTAAACAGGTACTGTACATACCACACGTGCAACTCTCTGGAAGTGTCCCAAAGAAGAAAAATATCAACAGTAAAGATACAGCCCAGCTCTAGAAAGCTCTTAAGATTCCTTTTTATCTGAAGTGCATCTTTCCTAAGCACACCAAGACAGTATCTTAGGGCTTGTCTACACAGTGCATTAGGACATACCAAAGAGGTGCAAATTCTAGTGCCCATGTGGACCTGCTGGCACACATTAAACATTCCTTAGTGCATGTTATTATAGTCCTGTTTGAAACAGTACTACATTCATGTGCACTAGGGAACTTTTAATGCGTGTCAGCCATGTCCACACAGGCCTCTTAGTGCATGACGTGCTAACACCCACTAGAATTTACACCCCTCTGGCGTAGACTAATACCCCATGTAGACAAGCTCTCAGTGTTCTTTTATTGGTGAACCTCTTGTATGTCTTTATATGCCATTGACAGCACAATGCATTGCAATGCAGAGACCTAGCCTCTCAGCCATTAGGTCTCTCCCATAGCCTGTGAGAGTGAAACTTAAGTGCATGTTGGAACTGAAGTGCAGGTCTCTGAGGAACAGCTGTCCATCTAATCTATGTTAGCGTACAGCTGCTGACTTTTGTATATCACTCGGGCATGTGCACACCCGGCTGCTTGTGTTGGTGGTACGCAGGCTCACACAAGTGGTTGCACTGATAGAAACTGAGGTGCATCTCACATAGGTATCCTAGCGCGCCTCCTGCTGCTATCTGGTGCAATGCTTTGTGGGACCTTTTCACAGTGCTTTCTGCGTTACCTGGACAAATTGCAGGTATTTCTGGCAAGTAGGGGGTCAAGTTCAAACAATGCCACTTTCTCTATTCCATAATGCTTGTTCCATCCCACAATTTTTTCACACCTTTTTAAAACTCCCACAGTGCTATGCATGTGCCTGCAGAGCTGAGCACATTCCTAATGACTATTTGCTAATACTGGATGTATGATTCTCCTGAATTTGCATAATTTGAATGAGCAGTACTACAAATGGGAATGCAATGAGGAAGAGGAGGAAAAGTTTAAACACAATAACTAGATGCTGATGGACACAGCGAATAAAAATGCCAGATTGCAGCTGGCATTCACAAAGCAGCTCCACATGGTGGATTGCCATGTCAGGGTCCAAGAGCTGAGCACTGATTTGGGGGATCACATCATAATGCACGTTTGGGATGACAAGCAATGGCTGCAGAACTTTCGGCTGGAAAAGGCCACGCTCACCTCAGCCCTCCAACACAGGGACATAAGAATGAGAGCTGGGCTGACAGTGGAAAAGCAAATGGCGACCACACTCTGGAAGCTTGCAATGCTGGATTGCTATTGGTCAGTGGTCAATCTATTAGGAATTGGAAAATCCACAGTGGGGGTTATCATCATCCAACTGGGCAAGGCCATGCTGAGAGTTACAGTCCTGTGCAGCAATGTGCAGGAAAGGGTGGATGGATTTGCAGCAATGGGATTCCCAAAGTGCGTGGGGTGATAGTCAGCATGCATGTCCCTATTTTGATATCACTCCAGTGAGTACACAAACAGAAAAGGATATTTTTCCATGGTTAGGCAAATGCTAGTGGATCACAGGGGTGCTTCTCTGATATCAGAGTGGGTTGGCCAGGGAAGGTGCATGACACTTGTATCTCTAAGAACACAGGTCTTTTCCATGCTAAGAGGTGACCCATATTATAAACACCCAAATAAAAACCCAAGTAAACAATAAACACTTATGTTTATTTATTACAAACATATTGCAACGTTTTGGACACATTAGAAAACATCCGATGAAGTGAGCTGTAGCTCATGAAAGCTTATGCTCAAATAAATTTGTTAGTCTCTAAGGTGCCACAAGTACTCCTTTTCTTTTTATGTAGTGCACTGTGACTGACCCTGTGGTTTTCACAGGCCAATACAGGTGTACCTCAGGTTCTCCTTGTTTTCCCTTGGCATGGAATGAGGATATAGGAAGCAGTGACCGTGGAGCTTTCCATGGAATCGAAAGGCAGCTGAGTCTGGGGTCTTTGAGCATATAGGTTGATAATGTACTGAAACAAGTTTGTTGCCTGAGCAAACCCATGATGTCCTGGTGCACTTACGAATGTACCTTTCAGGCTTTTTGCCTCTCCTGTAGCAACTGCTCTCTCCATTCTTGGTCTTTTTCCATGGTCACAGTCATCTGGCCCCTCCAAGCCCTGTGTTCACAATCAGTGTCTGCAGAGGACTGTGGGATAACATGGGACATATCTCCCCAATTCTGCTTCTTTCTCCTCCAGATCAAGGTCAGACATTCAGCAGGCATGGAAGGGGCACCTCTCAAGGCCTACACACCAGAGGCTGGTGATTAAAATACAGAGATGCACCATTAGATTTACAGTCACAATGAAAATGGAAAGATAAGTCTCAAAACTCCTGTCCATTATTCCCATAAATACCTTCAATAAGAAATGTTAATTGTCACTTTAGCTTTGGAGTGCCTCGTTACAGCACTGCTCTTACATCTCAAGACATGGTGAGTATGGCCTGGTGGGGAGGAGGAACAGGTGTCTGTTGCACGGATGGTGTAGGTACTGGGGCCCTGGATATGAATACAGGAAAAGTGCAGTGACTATTGCCAATATTTTCACAGGTGGTGGTGATTTTGGCTGATATCTCACTCCTGAGGGTGACACAGGAACAAAGAACCCAGCAGCTGGTGGCATCCCAAAGCTCCCTTGGCCCATGTGCTGCTAGTCTGTGTACTGCCATGGTGCCTGCCATCGCAGAGCAGCATGGGAATGTGTCCTACCATGGGGGAAGAAACAAGGCAGCCATCCCTTAAAACATCCAGAAGAGGATTACAAAGTACCTCAGTGAAAGTTTTACCAAGATCTCTCAAGAGGATAAAAGGGACATCCCTATTCAGATAAAAGAAAAGTACTCTGCATGCCCCCCCCCTCGTTTGGGGAGGTGGTGTTATTGTGACATTGTAACAGGGTGAAACAAATTTAGGTGTAGACACATTAACAACTAGGTCAACACAAGTCAGCTTAGGTTGGCCTACCCTTGTAGTATGCCCCAGGCCTGAGAAAGTCCAGAAGGAGGTATCTAAAATGCAATGTACCCCTTCCAGCGAGTGGGCATGTCCAAGTTCAGATACTAAGACGATGAACACAGAATAAAAACCTATACAAAACAGAATAGAATAGTCTGCATGGGAAAACCAACTGTCACAGCTATAGTAGAATAACTATGGGCATTATTCCAAAATAAGAGTTAGAATAATTACATTCTGAAGAAAAGCTATTTCCAAAACAGAGTAATTATTCTGGAATAGAGTCACTTATATTCTGAAAGTGTCCACATCTGGGAATTATCCCATAATAATGTTGTTGCTGGAAAAAAACCGTTGTTGCTGGAAAAAAGCTTCTCATATCATGTTGATCAGCAAAGCTCTGGATCTCCATGGCCTTTGTTTGCCACCACTGATTCTTGATGTCATGCAACCTCCTTTGAACTTCAACTTTAAGCCGACGATAAGTCTCTCGTTTTTGCTGGTTAGAGGATTCATTTTGCCAAGTGCAAAATGTGCTTCTCTTCTGATGAATAAGTGCTAGATTTCCTCGTTCTCACCAAACAAATCCTGCTGGTGGTGAATGGAGCATCCAATTGATTCAGCACATGTGTTTGAATATCATTGTTGTTGTCACGTAGGTCAGACAGCCTCTCAATGAGGCGTTGCTGAAAGGTCTCATGACAAGCATGATTTGGAGTGTCCTGATGTTAAATCACTTCTGTATTCCTTTTGGTCGTTTACAGTGTTGCGGTGCAAGCCACATGTTCACGACTTAGCTGATCAAACAATGGTCTGTCCAGCAGTCATCCGTACCTCTCATGGCTCATGTAATATGTATATCAATATGATCACAGACTCTGATGACGACATAGTCAAAAAGATTGCCAGAACGTGGGAGTTTCCAGATGGTCTTATATTTGTCCCTGTGTCTAATGATGGTATTTGTGATAACCACCTGGTCTTTAATTTCTGTGGCCACAGTCCAGAAAAAATAGAAAAAATGCCATCTCAGAGTATAGCCATCATAACCTCATATTTTTCTTTTCAGTTCAGGGCTGTCAAATTGGCTTTCTGGTGGGCGGGGGAAGATACTTGGATTTCTTTCCCCTCTTTTCCACAATATGCATAACAATCTACCTCTCCTAAATCCAAAATCAGTCTTCTCTTCTTCCAAGTCATTATGAAATGCTTCCCTTCATAGGCACCAACTCCATGGGTGCTTTGGTGCTGGAGCACCCACACAAAAATAGTGGATGCTCAGCACCCACCGGCAGGCCCCCCCGAATCAGCTTCTCCCTCTACCCCCAGCGTCTCCCACCTGCCAGCAGCCCCATCAATCAACTCCTCCCCATCCCTCCCAGTGCCTCCGGCCCGCTATGGATCAGCTGTTCAGCAGTGTACAGAAGGCGCTGCAGGGGGAGTGGGAGGAGCAAGGATGAGGCGTGCTCGGGGGAGGGCAGGATGAGGCGGGGCAGGGACAGGAAGAGGGTGAGAAGAGGAGGGGTGGGGGTTGGAGCATGGGGAAGGAGCTTGGGTTGGAACAGAGGTCAAGTACCCCCCAGCTACTTAGAAAAACAGCTCCTCTGCTTCCCTTGATAGTTGCTTGAGTCTGGTTCCTGAGCGGCCTTGTAGGAATTTAAGACCCAGGCAGGAGCCAAAGAATGCTGGAGTCAGGTCAGCACAAACCTATGGTAACAAGCATTTTTGTTCGAATCAGAACAGTTTTAGGAGTAGAGCTGGGCAGAAAATAGTTCTCCCATCATGGGAAAACTTCCAAACTTTGAAAAATTTTCCTGTCCCAAATTGGAATGAAAAATGAAAGATCTCAAAAGTTTGAGAACTGACAATCTGAAAAAAGAATTCCATTTGGGTCAATAGAACTCTTTCCTTTCAGTATTGACCTTTTTAAAAAAATATTGCTTTATTATAATTAGTTAAATTTCAAAACAAAATAATTTTGAACTGAAAAAAGTGAATTTTGTTTTGAAACTATCAATTTTGACAATTTGAACATTAAAAGATTTGCCTGCAAACAGTTGCATTTTTGACGAATTGGCATTTTTCAAAGAAAAAAATGTCACCAACAAAATCCTGCCCAGCTTTATTTAGAAGTCCCACTGAGTAGTCATGTCAGTTTGGAGGCTGTGCTCCTGGGGGGAGCAGGGAGGATCATCCTTCAGGCATTAAAAAATGTGACTTCATAACGGAAAGGGTTGCACTTCACTTTCAGTACATGAACATAGATCAGCTCTGGGAATAGGCATAGTGTCATTACTGCCTCATATAGAGTAAAGAAGAGCATTGCAAGTAAATGCCTTTATTATGGCATTGCTTGTCAACATTGCTTTCCTCCTTTAAACCATGAAAATCTTTTTTTCCCCCCCTTAGGGAAGCCAACCATAGAGGTCCAGAGTTTCTATTTTATTGTAGTGATGAATAAATTAAGACTAGACACATGACATTTTTCAGCGTGGCACCTTCTTCTGGTGTGTGTTCAATCAAGAACTCAATCCTGCGTGTAATTGTACTCAAGGAACTAAACTTTCATTTTTTTAAGCAAATGACTTCTCTGGCTCACATGGTTGTGAAGAAAGCCATGGAGTGAAATTTGAACTGATGTAGTGATGTCTGCCGGTGTCAGCAAACAGCCTGAAAATGGTGTCAAAGTGTTCATGCTGAAATCTGATGATAATTTAAATGTCAACATTAATAATTCCTCTACTCATCAGTTTAGCAGAACCATCAAGCTGATCTGCTGATTTGTTAGTTTGGACATAAAAGGTAGATATTGGCAAAGAGGCGGGCAGTTATTGCCGAGGGTTGCTGAGATGGGGCACAAGAAATTCGAACTCCTCTCCCCTCAAGTTTAGAGTCACCTCTGCCCAAGTCCAAAAAGAAGAGTTAAATAAGAGGTGCGTTCCTTCCCAGTATCAAGAGCCATAGCAGCCTCTGGGATTCCAAACACCAACGCCAGCACCACGAGAGACATAGTCCCAGCAGCTGCTTACTCAGCTGCGCAGATCTCCCCCCACAGCTACAATGCATTTACTCATGTCAGTGCAAAAATATTGGTGGCACAACAGAATTTAGGATTTGGGACATTGCAAAATAAATTGAATTTAGTATCAAAAGCAGTACATTACTGGGGAATGAACTGCATACATCCGGGTTCCCTGCCACATTATTAAGGTCTAACATGCCACTTAGAACACTTGTCCGTGGTAATAAATATTGTTACTGTAGCACACCACGGGCTGCTTCTCTGTATGTAATAAGATGTAGGAACAGGCCATATAATGTACTGCAAAAAATTTTTACTACAGTAATATACTGGATTCTCCTCTCACTGACAGCAGCTTTAAATCTTTGCAAAGCCAGAGACTTCAACAGTGTTATTCTTCATTTAGTGCCAGGGGAGCTTTCCCTATTGACTTCTGTGGGAGCTGGATTGGGCTCTTAAACTGGTATAAACAAGAGCAAAATCAAACCCATGCCTCTACTTCCCTGGACAAGGAGCGTTGCAAGAGTCAGGTGCTCAGCCAAGAGGTGAGACAAGGAGGTATCACGAAGCATTCCCTCTGGAGACCAAGGAGCGGTGCTGATGGCTCTGTAGAGAGTCCAGTTACAATCCCCCTGCTCAGAAGGATTGCACCCACAAGATATGGCCTCAAGAGTGGAGCACTGAAGGGGAGAAAATGGGCATGTCCTCAACTCTCTGGCAGGAGCAATGACGACCTCTCTCTCCCCCAGAGACAGTGTAATATGTGGTTACTGCATGGACCCTAGTTTATCTGCTACTGCTCAGCAAAAAAAGATGAGGTAAAAAAGTGTAGTCTGAATTACACAGTCCACGTCAGATCCGTGTCCTGTGCTGGGACAGAGGTAGAAAAAAAGAGGTAGCAGCAACATCTGCTTTTTCATTCTTTGTCTAGATTCACTGGCTCTCAGCTGGGGTTCAGATTCAACTGTGCCAGCAACTCATGACATTTGGAACACAATGGAAATCTCATTAAATCCGCTTTTCCCACAAAATTGTCCCCATTTTGGACTGAAACCTTGCAACATCAGCTATTCTGCTCTGATAAATCTCTTCTGGTTCTGAATCCAATCTAAAACCAAAATTCTAGTTTGGGTTTTGATCTAGAGAGTACAATATGAACACACACACACCATTTTAATTCAAAAGATTTCAGGTCCAAAATTCCAGATTTAGTCCAGCTCTAATAACATGCCATCATACTTTAAAGGATGTATTACTGTAACATTAAATGATAGGCAAACATTTCCCAGGGTTACTTTAATCTGTAGGTTGATGTCATTTCTGTGAACAGTCTGTAATATGTTTGCCATGGGAAATGTTTTCCTACTGGTTTCAATACAATAATCTTAGTTAAACAATGCATTAGAATAGTAGATTCCTAGAAACATACGCACATGCTGTATTTGCTTATTTGCATGGATATGCTAAGAATAGTCCTACAGAGAGACCTTGTGCAGTATGGACTTGGAACTAATTCTGAAGTTGTGCCCATTCTTAGTGTCTTCAGAAACATAACTGAGTCTTAGAACCATGGGAATTTTTTAAAAACAGGTTTTTAAAGTACACCCCAACTGCAGAGCTGAGGTTTTTATTATACAAAACTTTGGTATTTTAATAATCAGAAGGGGAACAAAATATACTTGGGAAATTTGTGCATATTGTATTACACTCCTTACTTGGAAAACAGAGAAAGAGAAGGGCTACTCTTCGAATCAAAAGCAGAGGCTTCTCCCATTTTCACTGCCTAAAATCACACCTGTTCTCAGATCTCTGGACTCTGATTTTCTTCTCACACTGTGAGAATCAGGAATAAATCCATTAAGACAATGGAATCTGTAACAGGTTCTTAAGTTTCTGGCATCGCTTCCTCAGCTTCCTCATTGGTGCCTCCTTGCATTTCACCCTGGAGGCTGTCTCCTTCTAAAAGTAAGGTAATTTGTGCATCAGTTTCTCTTCTGGTATAGTAGTTTGGCCATTCAGCCAAACCATAAAGTCCCTCATTTCCAGGGCAATGTAAAAAGCCAAACAAGACAATATTTCAGCCCTACTGAGGCAGGGTTTCCTCAGTAGTCCTTCATTCCACCCAGGGGTACAGCTTTCACCTCACACACAGGGATGCTCAGTAATGATAGTAGTTTGCCCTCCACAGGCTAAACAGTTTCTACCATTGTCTTCCCCTGACTTTCTAGTTCACTCTCTCTACCTGGCCTTATCCTGGTCTCAGGAAACCCTGGTCATGGGCCCACAAATGAGATGCTAATGCTGCACTACCATCCCAACCAAGCCTTTGCCCATGGCCTCTTGCATCACTCACACACCAGGATCTTTCTGCAACCTGCTTAACTGTATGCCTCCTCCTACGCCCCTTCGCAGGGTTCCACCCAAGCCTTCCATCTCCTGGACAATGCCTCACACAATTTAAACCTCCCTGGGATTCCTGTTTCTTCCCAGAACCATTTCCATAGCCTCTCCTGAGATGCTTGCCTCCCGACCCACACATTGATCAAGAGGACCTCATTCCTGGTCTGCTTGTTGAGCAAGAACTTGCTCTATATTAGTCCCAGCTCACATTCGTATCATTACTGGACTACATTTCCAATCAGCCCCTCTAGACTAAATCCCCCAGAATGCCCTGGTTCTCTGCTAAACTCAGGATTAGGGTATACTTGGCCTTTAGCCAAAGTCCACATACACCTTTATAGAGTTAGACATGTGTAAAATCATTGCAAAGACTAGGAGAAACAGGCACAATGGTTTAGTTATTGATTTCTAGCACACATGAAACTGGTGACATGTAGTTGCATATTGCCTGTATATCCAAGGGCTATTTTGTACTTTACACTTTTGAAGACGAAAAAAAGAATACAAAAAATAGCAACAGTCATGTCACAAGTGCACAAAATCAAGAGGAGTCTGAGTTAAGACTGCCACAAAACTCTTGTTATTGCCTTATTATACCAATGCATATGGAGCCTGACCCAAAGCCCATGCTTCACAATATGGCAGTAGTAAGGGTAATGGAGTTGTTTAACCTCAAACTTTCCTTCGTGAAAATATTGAAAGCCTAAATTCTCTATGTGTCCACACAACAAACAGAACATGCAGGTAGCACAAGCTTCCCCACACTCCCCTTCTATTGAGGCTCAACAGTGAACTTGAAGGACCATGACTGTGAGTGAGACCATAGTCTGGTCTCTAGATCCATTCAAATTCTTGACCTTTCCTTATTTTTAGAGGAAGCGCAGTGGAATGTTTGGGGCAGGGGGACTTTTGTTTGTTTGGTTGTTTTTTTTAAGTTATGTGACTTTTAAAAACAGGTATGTTTCAGCCAAGTCAGCACAGACTGAGGCCTGCAGATATTCCTGAAATCAAAAGCATTGTATGAGTACTTGTACTTGACTATAGCCTCAATGTGACAAAAAGACTTTTGATGATGAAGCCAATGTGACAGAATGGTTTAAAAAAAAAAAGAGAGCAAGAGAAGAAAACATGTAAAAGATTTAAGGATAGACAGGAGCAACTATCTTTTCAGCATCCAGCTTGAATATCTTTTTTCAGTCATGCTTTCTCAATATGAAGAAGAACAGTTGTAAAACAAGATTACCACTTCATTAGAATCTGCCCAGGTCATAGATTCATAGAGTTTAAGGTAAGAAGGGAGCATCTGATCATCTATTCAAACCTATTATATAACATAGGCCATAGAATTTCACCCAGTTCCTATCAGTCAACCAGGATGAGGACAGTCTAGCCTTGTGGCCAGCACGGGCAGCAGACCTTGTGGCCGGCGGCTGGGGTCAGAGCCGTAGTCAGTCATCGGGAGCCAAGGCCAAGCATAAAACTGGAAGGCCGAAACTGAGTACCTGAGCCAAGGGTCGAATCAGTGTGTGGAACGAGAGCCAGTCAGGAACCAGAGCCGAGGGTCAAACCAGAGGTCAAGAACTGGAGTGAGCACGACAGCAGGTAAGCAGGGCCGGCTCTACCTTTTTGGCCGTCCCAACCGGAGAGGGAAAATGCCGCCGAAGAGGGAAGTGGAGGAGCTGCCGCAGGTGTGCTGCCGAACAGCAACCGGGAGGAGGGGCTGCTGCACGCATGCCGCCGAAGAGGGAAGCGGAGGAGCTGCCACCGGCGTGCCACCGAAAGCTGCCGCAGTGCTGCCCTTTCCCGTTTGCTGCCCCAGGCATCTGCTTGCTAGGCTGGTGCCTAGAGCCGGCCCTCCAGATAAGGAAAGGGGCAGTGCAGAGGCAAGGCTGGGTGCCAGGCTGGAGCAGCAGGAACAAGATAACACGGCAGCAGGCTCAACGGTGGGCATGAACATTGAGAAGCCAGGAAGCTGCTGTTGCTGCTGGCTGGCTGGCTTAAGAGCCAGGCTGCTGGCTTCTGCAGCCAATCAGGTTGTGCGGCTAATCAGGCAGCCTGCTGCAGGCCCTGATTCCTGACAGTTACCCCTACACTGAGCGCAGTAACTTGTGTTTGATTAAAGCATATGTTCCAGAAAGGCAGCCCGTCTTGGTCTGAAGACCTCAAGTGATAAAGAATCCATCACTTCCCTTGGTAGTTTGTTCCCATGGCTAATCACAACTATTACTCATAGTTAATGAATGAGTATAACGCAAATCAAAAGTGACAACATTTTACAAAAATAACTTATTGACCAACATGTAAGATCAAAAATATATTAAGCATGCCTGTAAATCTTCACATTTTGATGCTTTGGATTATAACAGTACATACTTACATCCTTTTCTATGGCTCTATTTGTCCTAACAGCAACAATCATTTTTAGCCAGAGGGCGGGGGGGCTTGGTGGTGGTTTTTTTGTTTTTGGTTGGTTGGGCCCTTTTCAATTTATTTATGTACTTATTTTAAGCAGCCATTCCTTTTGTGAACTTTTGTACATTTGCTTCTCATCATTTGGATCTTTAGGAACATATCAAATTTGGATGTAAAAATCCCTATTCTGGTTTCCATCTCTAGTGGACCCACAGTGCTGTCAAACAATGACTTCAGCACTTTCTTCTTACGCATTCCATGATTTTCATTCTGCCCTCTCTCCTAGTGGAGTGGAAGGCTTCTTCTCACAATGAAATCATTCCCAGATGGATGCGTTCACAAGTACTCCTGCACGTGCACAAAAAAGGAATCAAAACTGCAAAACAAACAGTTCTGTGTGAGTAATTCCTGGGATGCCACAAATCACATTTGTAGATATAATGATAGATAGCACTTTTATAGCACTTTGCAGCTTCAAGGCACTGAAAATGCATTACATATGCAGATGAATAATATATGTAATAAATATTAATGATGTTATCTTTACTAATGCTCAACTATCTCAGAGTTGGGGTCCTCAAAGACAGACAGAATAAACGAATGGGTGGAGATATTCGGAAAACTATCAATACCTTGTTTGTGAAGGAGGATGGTCTTGTGGTTAAGGCACTGGCCTGGCACCCAAGAGACCTAGGTTCATTCACAACTGTATCATAGACTCTCTGTGTGACCCTGAGCAAGTCTCTTTATGCCTCCATTCCATATCGACAAAGTGGGTATAAATAATAGAGTAGCTAAAAAAATCAGTAAAAAATGTGGGTTTGATCAAATGAACACTTCCATGGAAAATTTTTAATTTGGGTAGAAATTTTTTGAAACTGAAAAATGTACACTTTAGGAAATGAAAAATAATTGGCCCTCTTCGGCCACCTCAAATAAATCTTACAACCTAAATTGACAAGACAAACAGTGGGAGAAAAGCAAGGTTTTAGCAAAAGGGACTGTCTCATACAATGCTATGGGTATATGGATCGGGCCCAGTACAATGGGGCCCCAGTCTCAATTGGGGCAAGTAGACACTAATGGAATATAAATAATTACATTATAATTATGAATGATAGATTTAGAATATTGTAGTTCATCCAATTTCCACAAGACTTTGTTACTGAGATTCTTGGAAGTCCCACTCTCTGAAGCAGTGACTGTAGAGTGCCATTTAAAGTGGGGGACCACAGATTTACTCCCTACAGTACACATGCCCCCAGCCGCCGGACGCTCCTCTTTCCCAGTCTCAGCTGCCACCCTCCACCACCAGCCTGACCCCTCAGACCAGCAGCAGAGCAGGACCCCGGAGCTGCACTGGCAGAGCTCCCAGCCTGGTGACCTGCATGCTATAGTTAAAAGATTGCTGCACAGCCACTGGGACCACCACGCATGCACACAGCTTATTGTTGCTGGTTGCAACGTGCCAGGGTTGGGGGGGGGGGGTTGTGAAACAGAAAAAAACCAACCCTTTGCAACTGGCAATCAGCAAGGCAGTAACAAAACCAGCCGGCCAGGTGGCAACCCTAGCTGCTTAAAACTGCTTGGGCTGTGACACCCCCGCACCAGCTCTGCAGCCTGAGCTCTGGATCTTGATCCTGCCAGGTGCTGAGCCCTTTGCCGGGAGTTGTGTGTGCTCCGCAGCGCACAGGATCAGACTCTATTGTCTCGTTCATTGCTGATCTGCATGGCAGTGAGCAGGCCCAGTCCTGCGAGCCGTATTCGTGTGAGGGATGCTGATTCCCGGTGAGGGTCAGGCTCATGGAACCATAGGCGCCGACTCCATGGGTGCTCTGGGGCTGGAGCACCCACAGGGAAAAATTAGTGGGTGCTCTGCACCCACCGGCAGCCAAGCTCCCCGCTCCCCCTGCCCCACCTCGCCTCACCTCCTCCTCCACCTCCGCCTCCTCCCCAGAGCACGCCACATCCCCGCTCCTCCGCCTACCTCCCAGCACTTGCCGCCGCCAAACAGCTGTAGCAAGCTCCAAGAGGGAGGGGGGAGGAGCGGAATGTGGCACGCTCGGGGAGGAGGCGGGGCCAGGGCGGGGATTTGGGGAAGGGTTGGAATGGGGGCGGGAGGGGTGGGGCAGGGGTGGAGTTAGGGCGGGGCCGGGGGAGAGATGGGTCGAGCACCCACCAGCGCCAGTAGGCACCGGCGCCTATGTATGGAACTGTGTCTCACGCCCTGTTTTTTACAGTAACATCAACACTTACTAAATAAACAATAATACTAAACAATATCAAGAAAGCAACTAATATTTTTACATTTCGCACACATCTCTTGGTACCATTATGATGTGGAGAGGGGAAAAAAACAAAACAGTTTCTCTGATGAGATCCGACTAAACAATTTGAGTAACTTCTTTATAGGCCTGGACTCCTCACCCCACATGTTCCAAAGAACCAGCCTGCATGAATACAGTATAGGACAAATTAAGTCCCCTCCCTGTGTAGACAGGCTTAGAGCTGGGGAGAGGCCGGGGCTGTGAATTCTCTACCCTAGAACGTGGAAGCTACTCCAGCCCACTGGGTGCAGTAGCCTACACAGGGCCCTCCCTTATGCATACCCCTCTAACTTGTGTCGTGAGAGGTTGCAGCAGATTTGCACCCTCTTCATGCCTTACCCACCACTGCCACATACAAACTAATCTACTAAGAAAAAATTCTTCGTAATTTTAGACAATGCGAAACAAAAAATTCAACAATGCAGAAGTAGTTGATAAACTGAAAGCAGAATGAAAGCTTAGTCCAGACCTTTGGACTATATTGCTATTAAAACATCTTCAGCAGAGGTGCACTATATTTTATAATGTCTGTATGATGCTCTCTTGTGCTTCAGAAGCTGTAAGAGTTTAGTCATCTATCAAACGTCCACTTAACATTTTCCTGTAGCCAAGGGTTCAATGTGTTATTTGTTACCCGCAGACTCCTGGATGGATCAAGCCCAAATCTTCGCTTTTGGAGATAAACCACTCACTTACAAGCTGAATTCATGCAGAGAGACTTCTGGCATAATATTTTACTTCTGACTTATGACACGTGACTTTTTTAACACAATATTTAAAACAGAAACTGTAATATTCCAAACACAGACTGCATTTTTTTTGAAAGCTGACACCAAACATAACAGTAAATGAACCCTTCTGAAAGGTTGCAGTTGCTTTCATATAAAACATTTTCTACCAGGAAATGGAAGTAGAAAGTTGAACTAAGCATTAACTTGAAAGAACTATGCACAGATTCCAATGGCTGCATTATTCTTTAAAACAAAAAAGCAAAGCTTTTTATGAGAGTGCATAGCTCTAGTTTCATAAGAAGGGTATTATGGTGACATGGAAAAATGAATCCAAGCCCAGTATTTTGGATACTCCTCTTAACCCCTTTTTAGCTCCCACACTCTGACACAGCAATTTTAGTGAGGCAACCATTCCAATTAATGGTTGTGTGTTATTTGTATTATAGGAACACAGAGAGGCCTCAACTGAGATTGTAGTCCCATTGTGCTAGGCACTGTATAAACATAGCGAGAGAGAGTCTCTGTGCCAAAGAGTTTACACTCTAAAGAAAGCCAAGACAGACAAAGGGCAGGGAGGTGAAATGATTTGTCCAAAGTCACACAATAGATTAGTGACAAAATCAAGAATACTGTACTGAGTACAGTGCTCTAGCCCAACAGTTCTCAAGCTTTCTAGACTACTGTACCCCTTTCAGGAGTCTGATTTCTCTCGCGTACCCCCAAGTTTCACCTCACTTAAAAACTACTTGCTTGCAAAATCTGACATAAAAGTGCAAAAGTGTCACAGTGCACTGTTACTGAAAAATTGTTTATTTTCTCATGTTACTATATAATTATAAAATAAATCAATTGGAATATAAATATTGTACTTACATTTTAGTGTATAGCATACAAAACAAAATAAACAAATCATTGACTGTGTGAAATTTTAGTTTGTACTGACTTCGCTAATGCTTTTTATGTAGCCTGTTGTAAAAGCAGGCAAATATCTAGATGAGTTAATGTATCTCCTGGAAGACCTCCGTGTACCCCTAGAGATATGCATACTCCTGGTTGAGAACCAGTGCTCTAGCCTATGCTTCCTCCTAATCAACAAGTGCCCATGTTCTAGGCACGTTTGCTTTGCTTGGAAATACTGAAAGGGTTACATTATACATTGTCCTCTGTGTTCAGCCTGATTCTTTCATCACCAAATATAAAAAACAAGGCTATAAAAATGAACTTGGCATATAGTGCTATTTGCTGGTTTGCCAGCTTCCAGTGTCATCAAGCATGACACGGCATTATTACTAAACATCCTGCATATAAAATCAGAGGTGATTTAATCTGGCTCTCTGCCATCCCACCGGCTGTCTTCTTGACACCATGTAAATAATACATCACTTTATGGCCAAACTACTTTTGTGCCCCATGCTGAGAGAGAAAAGGACAACACATGGTATTATTATTAGCCACATCTTAGCCACCTTGGAAATGTGTGAGATGAGCATTGACATTAATCCAAAAGTGCTGTGATCTCCAATTTCAAATACTTCATTAGGCTGAAAAGAAAACCACGCATCCACAGTGATTAAAATCAGTGATGTGCCGATTTACATCTCACTCCCATTAAATGTCAGCTTCCTAATTAAGACTGTTGCTTAATAACAGAGTTTGTAGATTGATGCAAGATTTTTAAACATCAGGGTCTTCTCAGAATGTTGTTGTTTGAAAAAGGCCGCAGCTTTGGAGGAAACTAGTAGACCAGCAAAAACAAAAATCACAACTCCAGCCTGCAAAAAATACAACTACCTAATTAATATCCCCTGCTAAGATTACACTGGTTGCTCTCCTGTCCCAATCATGTAAAGGTGTACATCTATTGATGTCATCAGGGCATGCTCATTAAACCAAAGCTAATTTGCGGTTTTCACTGGGGAACAAAGACAGTGCAGCTGATACGATATGGCACCTCTTTCTTGCACTATTTGTCTTTTTCATCTAAATGTCACATACCCTCAGTTGAACTGAAAACAGGCAGCAACATCTTATGCATTCTGTTTTCATAGCACCTTAACAGGGTTATGTCTTTAAAACAGTGGTTCCCGACCACTGGTGCAAGTACTAGTATTTCAGAATCTTCTGACTGGTATTCTGGTTCCATATTAGGGGAAGTGGCTAAAGCGGGATACATTTCCCCTTCCCACAGGGCACGGCAGCAGAAACCCTGCTTGTCTCTCTCCTGCTAATTAGTGCTGCTCCCCCTGTATTATTAGAACAGTGCCAGCAACCCTGGCTTTTCATCAGAAAGTAAAACAATGGCTTCGAAATAAGGAGAGACAATATAAAAATAACCAGATTAATGAAAAAATAAATGGGGATTTCCAGTGACTAAGGTTTAAGTTTTGAAAAGGCTATGTTATGGGTGAGAGCTCCCTTTAAGCCCCATTTTGTTCTGGTACAGTATGTCTATATAAGGTGTTTGCACCAATATGGGTGAAAAGTTTCCGAATCTAGACAAGCCCATACTTTTAAATTTTGGTTCCAGCCTTTTACATTCCCAAAGATTTTAAAAAAATAAATCACTTTACTCAAATACCTAAACTTTGCACACAGCTCATCCATTTTCAAGGTGAATCCCCTGCCCCTCACAAACTCTTTAGAAAACCACCAAAAATCAAAGGGGAAAGATAGTTTTGTTCTATCTCTGGAGTGACTGTTAATTCTGAAGAAAGCAAACACAGATTTGTTTTACTGATGCTATAAGAGGAATACACTGTAGAATATTCCTGCACACTCCTACTTTACCCACAAGGATCACCATTTCAAGGGGACCTATATTGTCTGGTTTATCCTTTAATAAAAGAGTGAACCTTGGGGTCTCTTTGCAAGGGTCTTAAAAATCATGCTAAGAGACTGCATTTGCAATATGTAATTTTTGGGTTTGTCTTCACTGAGAAAACATAAGATGGTCACACTGGGTCAGACGAATGGTCCATCTAGCCCAGTATCCTGTCTTGCGACAGCGGCCAATGCCAGGTGCTTCAGAGGGAATGAACAGAACAGGCAATCATCAAGTGATCTATCCCCTCTCATCCACTCCCAGCTTCTGGCACACAGAGGCTAGGGACACTTCAGGGCATGGTTTTGCATCCCATCCCATCCTGGCTAATAGCCATTGATGGACGTATCCTCATCTAGTTCTTTTTTGAACCCTGTTATCATTTTGACCTTCACAACATCCTCTATCAAAGAGTTCCACAGATTGACTATGTGTTGCGTGAAGAAATACTTCCTTTTGTTTGTTTTAAACCTGCTGCCTATTAATTTCATATGGTGACCCCTAGTTCTTGTGTTATGAGAAGGAGTAAATAACACTTCCTTATTTACTTTCTCCACACCATTCATGATTTTATAGACCTCTAGCATATCCCCCCTTAGTTGTCTCCTTTCCAAGCTGAAAAGTCCAAGTCTTATTAATCTCTCTTCATATGAAGCTGTTCCATACCCCTAATCATTTTTGTTGCCCTTTTCTGCACCTTTTCCAATTCCAATATATTTTTTTTGAGATGGGGCTACAAGATCTGCAGGCAGATTTATATAGAGGATATTTGATACAGAATAAGATATTTTCTCCTTTATTATCTATCCCTTTCTGAATGATTCCCAACACTATTTTAGCTTTTTTTGACTGCCGCTGCACATTGAGTGAATGTTTTCAGAGCACTATCCACAATGACTCCAAGATCTCTTTCCTGAGCCGTGACAGCTAATTTATCATGCAAGTGAAAGATATCAAGCTATAAAATACATTGTGTAAATGTTTCTGAGGGGTAAGCTGGAATTTAATTTTAAAGATTCTTTCTAAAAATGTGTTTGCTTAGAATCTGGCAGTCCTTTGATTTCCAGGGGATGTATTATTACTAACAGAGACACAACCAGCAACATTTGTGATTCCTGGCACCCATTCTTATGGTCAGTCCATTAGTCTCTCCATATAACAGACTCTCCCTTTTTATTTTTAGTGGAGATTCATCAAGTGGATAGGAAAATTAAAATGGAGTTAATATTAGAGGTTCAAAAATCTAGCATAATTTTTTACTAAAGATATTAAAGTACTATATATCTGGGTGTATATAACATATATCCCCACACAAAAAGTGTACTTTGTATATCAGTTAAGACTGGACTGCAAGTAACATACCTAACACATGGCCTCAGAAACAAGGAAATGAAAAGTTAAGCTGTCATTCTGCTCCTCCACCCACAGATACACACATCTCACCATTACCACAACCACCACAGACAATGCAGGGTCTCTCTTGCCCCAGTAGGAATGCCAGTCATCCAGCACCTCCTTTCTCAGACTGCCCTCCCAACCATCATCAGACCAGGCTCTGGCTCCGCATTGCCTTTCCTCCCGTCCCCCTCTGCCAGTGTCCCTGCTGCACAGCTCTGGGAAAAGCCACATTCCCTGAATTTCATAAATATGTATGTCAAATACAATGCAGGAAGGTATTGTGACTTTAAAAACCAAAGAGTTTGTTTCAGAAAGTGACAGAGACCTCTTTTTTTTTTCAGCTAAAGGAAACCACCATGACAGGAAGAATGTACCATTTCCTCTCGAATAGACTCATTGTCAGTGTCAGCAGCTCACGTTTATCCAGACATGACTGTTGCTATGTTGACACGCTTTCATGTGCACACACAGATACGTGCTGTGAAATGGACCTGTAAGTTTTAAGTAGCATAAATAGGACACTTGGTACTGACGACAGGGAAGTCAGGCTATCATATAATGAGGGCTTTTTATAATAAACCAGTAAGTCAGTGCTGGTGGCTGCTGATCTTGGCTCCTTTTGAAGATTAGTAAGAATTTGCCAGTTGTTCTATTTGTATGTTACACTTGTCTAGGGTTGAATTTGTTTGGAATAGTTCCCCTACCTCTGAACATATGAATGTATATCCACCAACAAGTAATTCAGAGAGACATGGTGGGTGAGGTAATATCTTTTACTGGACCAACCTCTGTTGGTAAGAGAGACAAGCTTTCAGACTTACACAGAGCTCTTCTTCAGGTCTTCTTGGTGTCAGCTCGAAAGCTTGTTTCTCTCATACGTTGGTCCAGTAAAAGATATTACCTCACTCAGCTTGTCTCTCTAAGATCCTAGGACCAACACAGCGACAACAACACTACATACACCAAGTAATTCAGGCAATTTTCTGAAGCTAACGCTAACAGAACTTCCACTGAGGAGGAGAGAGAAAGAGCCTTGCTGTAAAAAGAAAAGGAGGACTTGTGGCACCTTAGAGACTAACCAATTTATTTGAGCATAAGCTTTCGTGAGCTACAGCTCACTGCATCCGATGAAGTGAGCTGTAGCTCACGAAAGCTTATGCTCAAATAAATTGGTTAGTCTCTAAGGTGCCACAAGTACTCCTTTTCTTTTTGCGGACAAAGACTAACACGGCTGCTACTCTGAAACCTTGCTGTAAAGAAGCTTTGACAGACCCTTGAAAAAGGCTCCCAAATACATTTGACATTCCTCTTACAATACTCACATTTTCACTTGAGGCGAGCACACTTCATTACCCTTGTCATGCATCATAACTTCTTGTTAACTTTTCTCATTTTACCCACCTGTCTACTGTGGTGTTTTCCCCTCTAGATTTTTAGCTACCATTCTTCCGCCATTATCGACTCTTTCGAACCCCATGTACAGATGACATCTGGCTTTCCTATTTTGGGGCAATGTATCTGGGTTGAGGAAATTAAAGCCAAGTCAGCACAAGGCCCATGCCAAATGTAGACCTTTGCAGAGTTTGTTTTCCACCTTATGTAACCTCCTCACTTTTTTATAATTCTTTTTTGCATTATAGTAGCATCTATTTAAGCCACATTTAAGAGTGGAGCTCCATTCTGCTAGACACTGTACAAACACATGGATTATGACTATATTAGGAAAAAATATGTTAATGTGGGTGAGCTAACACTGTTAAAATCCTAATATAGAGAAGGCAATTTTAGTTTTAGCAGGTATGTGACATAGAGGTCCAATGGTGCCAAATGGCAACAGGTTCACCATCCTGTGTCAGCAACTCCTATCAGGCTGCCAAATTCATTACATCCGACACACTGCTTTCATTGTACTTTTCCAAAAAGTATCTCGTAAGTTATCAAATGAAAGCTTACCTTATACTGGTCATAATAAGCACTGCGAGATGAATGTGCGGTTGGTGTGCAAAGAGTTACGTGTGCCCACCAAATACGTTTTAAACGGTGTAACCAGGCAGAGTTGACAAACAGGTTTTTGTCAGACAGGAGATGCAATGTATATCTCTATCATGTGTAAATCAAGCCAACACAGTGGAAGCTCCATTTGCATGTGAAGTCAACAGGAAAAACAGGTTGACGGCGGGGGGTGGGGTGTGAAACCAACCAGGGGAGCACACTGGAGAACAAGCAATGGGGGAGAAGAGTCTCATCTGGGGGTGCACTTCAAAATGGAGCATTTCAGAGGCTTAGCAGATTAACGAGGATGGAAAAAGGCCCCTTTCTTATCCTTCACTAAACAAGCAAAAAAGACAGCACAGACTGTATTCATAAAAAAGCTGGATCTGGCACTGCAGGTTAGCGACGCTGGGAGGTTGCTTTGGGTGAGAAATTGCTTTAGACAAGGATTTTAGCCTGTTACAGTTAACTTTACACTCTGAGAAGTGAGTTATCCCTTTTGTTTTACATCTAACCTGTTGTTCTTATTATCTTTGCTCACTATCTCTGTTAATCTTTGTAAGTAAACATAATTTGTTTTCACTGTAAGTAGATTCCAGTGCTGTGTTGTTATAAAGGGCCTTATCCTGAGTTGCACCACTCAAGCTCTGTGTACATTGTGTCTTCAAAAACACTTTACCTGGTTATTTCTATGAGTGTCTAGTGACAGAGGCTGGATACTACAGAGAGGGGTGCTGGCAGAAGTTCTTGGGTGTTGGTGCGTATCTGTCACTAGCCTGTACAAGATGGGGTGAGGTCTGCAGAGACAAATCAGTGCTTGTCTGTGGCCACAGGCTGTTAGTTTCAGGGAGCTGAGCTGCAGCAAGCACCAGGGAAGCCTTCTTCCCTCTAAGGATAGGTGGTGGTGAGGAGCCTCACAACCCTGAGTACCCCTGGAAAGCGTCACAAGATACTAGCTGGGGTAGCCTAGTGTTTATCATCACTTTAACATGTGTTAAAGCTACAACTTGCCTAGGATTTCAACACATGGTACTAATGTGTTAACAACACACAGTTTTAATTCATTAAATCATTAAATCAGCTTCTGTACCAGATGACTGGAGGATAGCTAATGTGATGCCAATTTTTAAAAAAGACTCCAGAGGAGATCCCAGCAATTACAGGCCAGTAAGTCCAATTTCAGTACCAGGCAAATTGATTGAAACTATAGTAAAGAACAGAATTATCAGACACACATCATCAGATGAACACCATTTGTCGGGGAAGAGTCAACATGGTTTTTGTAAGGGGAAATCATACCTCTCCAATCTACTAGAATTCTTTGAGGGAATCAACAAGCATGTGGATAAGGGTGTTCCGGTGGATATAATGTACTTAGATTTTCAGAAAGCTATTTCATTCATCTCCACCTCCACAATATGCATTGATATAAACATGCAAGAGAGAAGACTATTGAGACTTAGTCAGTACTAGAAGTGGGTCGGAGTTTCATGCAAACTTTTCAGATGACTCAGGGACAGATTTTTAAAGGTATTTAGGTTCCTAAAGATGCAGATAGCCACCTAGTTGCCTAACTCCCATTTATCTCATTGGGATTTAGATGTCTAGGTGCTTTTAAAAAAAATCACACTAGGCACCTTTAAAAATTTGGCCAGAAGAACCTTGCTGCATCTTTCCACACCTAAACACCATTAAAAATCTGGACCCCAGTCCTTCCCACTGACCCTCTCCCCACAGGCCCAAATCTGCCATGTCACTCCAGTGAAATAACCAGAATAGTACCAGCTAGGATGATGCCACTTATCCTCTAGGAACTGAACTACGGTCAGCCAACTCATTTTGTAAAGATGATGGTGAGTGAGAAACATCCATCTTGGCCTGTATTTGAACCTGTAATATACAGGAGAAAGGCTGTATATACCATTACTAATCTCTAACTCGAGGCATGCAAAAAATAAAGTGTCTCTATGTCACAGTTTTTCTCAGGTCTAATATAAATGATCTGAAGTAGTATGGGGCACACTTGGGGAAATATATTGTGTTAGGTAAAGGGGGTTTTCATTTTCAGAGCTATTTATAATTTTTTATTATTTTCCTTTGGAGTGGTTTTCATATTATTTTTATCTCTTCCAATAGTTTGTATTTTTCTAGAACAATTTAAAATATTCTAAGTCATGGATGGAAGCTGCTAAGAATTTTACAAATCAGTGTTGCAAATAAGTAACTTTAAAAAAATCTATTAACAATAAGCTTAAAAATGTCGAATGAAAGCCTGCCTTTATGATTACAGTATACAATGAAAGGTTTGGCAAGTGAAAATTCCTGGTTTTTCCATTCTAACAATCACAGAATCATTTGGGTTGGAACTTGGCAGGGAACTCTGGTGGCTCATCTAGTCTCTCCCCTTACTTTGTGGCTGGATTGGTTTCAGTATCCCTTCCCTGATAGAGGAACGTCTAATCTAGCCTTAAATATTTTCAGTGATGAAGATTCCAAAAATCTCCCTTGGCAGCTTATTCCATTGCCTAAGTGTTCATGTAGCAATAAACTCTCCCCTAACATTTAATCTAAATTTTTCCCTGACACGGCTTAATACCATTCTTTTTTCTTTCTTCTGCCATAACTAATGAGAATATTTGATCTCTATCCTCTTTATAACTTCCCTTTAGGTAGCTGTAGTTAGTATCATGGTCCCCACGGTCTCTTCTTTTTCTGTAGAGTGAACATGCTCAGTTGCTCAACTGTAGTCATACAGTGGGTCTTATTTTGCAAACTTCCCATAACTTCTGTTACTTTCTCCCCAGACTGTTTGCCCCTTTTTGTGACACGACTGGTGACTAATATGAACCACCTGCTATCTCACTGGTGAGCCCTGTGTTAACCCCCAGTGCAACATCCAGCTAGCAGAGGACTCCAAAACCTCTGAAGTACAGGAAAGGGAAATAATGCCAGAGGTTAGAGTGGACTGGGCTCCAACAGAAGCCAAAGGCTGCAGAGAACAGGCGCATCAGGCTGGAGACAGCAGCTTGGGAAGGATAGATAGGAAGTCTATGACAAAGCTGAGATTAGAACCCTGTCTGTTGGACCCAGCAATTCTCCAATTTCAGTCAGGAGACTAGTCAGCTCCCCCTGGGAAGGCTAAGTAGCTGGCAACCTGGGAGGCAGGGTTAGAAAGATGGGAGCAAAGGAACTGGGGTCTGGGAAAGGACAGCTGAAAGGGAGGCGTGGTAGAGCCCAGGAAGGGCCTAGACACAGGTTACAGCAGGGTCCTGGGTGGGGTTTGTGTAATGGGAAGCTACAGAAGAAGTCTTCCAGAAAAGGTTTGTTCCTGCCAGCTCTTTCCCTGCTGGGACCAAGATGCCTCTTATACTTCCCAGCAGGCCTAGCTCTCTTGGTTATATGATCTGAATTGCAGGAAAACCTCAGACAGGCCAGAGCTGCGACTTCAACTCCTTAAAAGCCCAGCTCCCTCTGGGACACTCATGGTGAGTCTGAGCAAGTCACTTAAACTCGCTGTGCCTCAGTTAGCACATATGTAAAATAGGGATAGCTATATCTGCCCATAGTTGTAAAGCATTTGGAGAACTATGGATGAAAAGTCCTATAGAAATGTCCAGTGCTTTTCTTTTAAGCAATATCTTGATATTCATCTTGGTTCTTGCATTAACACATTCAGGGCACTCAAAGTGAAACTAGAATCTGATCTGACAGCAAAGCAACACGCATCAAGGACAAAGACGCAGTGAGGCAGAGGTAGAACCTCAGGCACCAGAAGAAGAACTTGGCACCAGATTGCAACAAGGAACAGAGATGGGAGGCAAAACTAAGAAAAAAAGACCCAGATGCTTCTGTTCCCTATTCCTCTTAAGGAAATTTCCCTTTGGTTATAGGTATGTACCAAACATTGCAGAGAGCCAGGCAAAGTCATTTTAGTCATCACCGGAAACTGAACCTATGACCTCCACAAGCTGAGCTGAAGGACTAAAAGGCCAGATTTTTAAAGTTATGTAGGTCTCTAAAGATGCAGCTAGGAGATTAGTAGGATTTTCAACAGTGCTTAGTCCCCTAATTCCCATTGAAATTAATGGAATTTAGATACCTAGGTGCTTTTGAAAATCCCATTAGGTGCCTACCTGCACTTTTAGGTAGTCCCCTAACTGGTAGCTGTAGTTTTCTGGCTCAGACACAGAAGTTGATGTGTAACTGAACAGTGGGCTACAAAAGCAGAGTACTTTTTATTAACTGTATGAGCAGTCCGCTCAGATTGTGTTTGCTCAGGCTTCTGGAAACATCTAGTTCACACTGAACATGCTCAGTGGCTTAACACATGCATTAACAGAGTCACTCCCATGCTCACATTACATCATCCCACTTGCAAAGTCACTCGTGCTAATAACTTGATATCTATCCTTACAGTTACCAAGTAATCGCTTGTGCTTTGTAAATAGTTAACAGTACGAGAAGGCCCAGGATACCTAACAATCAAAAATGTTTTTGACCATTTTATCAAATCACTTCCAACCACCAGAAGTAATTTAGCCAGTTCAAATAACAAGAGACCTGCTTCTATCTGGCCATTCATCCCTTGTGGTGACAATTAACAGTTATTTCATATTAGTAATGTAATGGCCAGTGAGTAGATGAGCTCACACAAACCTCAGAACTGGCAGCCACCGCAGTTTTCAGTCCAGGTCCCATTTTCTCTCCATTTGGCTGAGCTGTGAACAAGGTAAGCTTTGCACATACCTCTGCACCAATATGTTCTAGAGACATTTCCTTGTGCCAACCCAACGTGACAAGTGTATCACGCTGTTTTCTATCACCATGCGTGGATTACAGAGTTTGCCTTTTCACTAAAATACTATCACTTTTAACGCAGGGGCTGTAATTTCTTTTTGTAAATAAAGGAAGTCTAACTAATTCTGCAAAACCATTGGAGCCAGTATTTACACACACATACACTGATACAGGTTGGGGGGTGTGTGTGTAACACTCCTCAGTGACTGCAGCAGTTTTGAAACCAGAATATCAGCTTGGTTACAGAAAAAATACAAAGCCTTTAAACACTGTGCCCTACTTGGGGGATTGTTTTCTGAAGCAGAGGGCTGAGATTCAGAGAAGAATACTGGCAAAATCTCAACGCTCCAGTCTGAAAGTTTTCTTGAAACTGTAAGGATTCCTTGTGGTCCCTCAGTCAACCTTATCCAAGGCGGCAGCACCAAAGCACAATAATGGGCTGAGCATGCACATTACATACAGGCCACTTGGTAACAGAGGAAGCAGTAGTCATTGCTTTCAGGAAATGGGAGCCAGAGGTTTAGCCCTCCAGAGAAAACTTCTCTGTTGCTGTAACACCTACCTTAGCATGTAGATTTTCCTGCTGTAATGTGGTGTTCCTTTTTGCATTTGTGACATAACTAGCCCCCCAGCAAGAGCGTGGTACTGAAGAGCAATAGTAGACCCTCAGGGCTGCTCTTCAGTAGCTTTGTCCTCTGCTCTCACAGAGGTTGCAAAGGGTAGTTGTGGGCTCCTCTTCCCGAAGAGCTCTCAAGTGTGGGGTCCCCCTATTCCGCCTCCTGGGCAAAGGGCATATGGGGCAATTAGGAGGGGTGGGAAGGAGGCATGCTGTATTCAGTATGCTGATGACACCCAACTGTCATTGTACTCGGACAGTGCAGTTCAGTGCTTTACCCAGTGTCTAGATGAGATTGGGGGCATCGCTGAGAAAGAGCTGGCTAAACCTCAACCTGATAAGACTGAGGTGATGGCGATGAGTTGGAGGAAGCAGCAGAGGAGATGGTGCAAGTAATATCAGCTCCTTTGATTAAAGGAGTGTATCCACCATTAGTTACCAAGCCCCCACAGTCTAGGGCTGCTGTTGGACCCCAGCTGCTGTTTTGTGACCATATTGCAGCAGTATCCCACTCAGGCTGTTACCATCTCCATCTCACTAAGAGGTTGCAAACCTCCCTTTCGGATGCAGACGTGGTCACTGTTACCCATGCTTTTGTTCCTCAAGATTAGGCTAATGCAGTGCACTCTTCATCTGACTGTAAAACCATTTAGAGAAGGTGCAGAACAGAGAGGCTCAGTTATTGAGTGGGACATCTCTCTGGGAGCATGACACCAGTGCGCTGCAACCTGCACTGGCTGCCTATTGGTCTCCAGGTGGAATTTAAACAGTTATGATCCATCAAGGTCTCTGATCTCCCTAGTATCAGGGAGACTAGAGACACTGTAAATTTAAGTAAATTAATAAAGTAAATAAACTAGCAGGGTAATGCTAGTACAAATGAGAACAGACTCAGGATCTCACTCACTCATACGAATACTTTATGCATGGGATTTTCAACCTCAGCTTTGGCCTCTCTCTGCACCTACTGAAGTCAATTGTAAAACTCCCTCTGACATCAATGGGAGCAGACTTAGGTCAGTGTTGAGCGCTTTTGAAAATTCCCACCCCAGATGTTTAAAGCACTGTGCAAACATTAATCCTCAAAACACCCCTGTAAGGTAGGCACAGGTTATCCCCATTTTATCAATGGGGACACTAAAGCACACAGAGGTTAAGAGATTTATCCTAGGCCATGGAAGAAATCAGTGTCAGAGCTGGGACTAGAACTCCAAGAATTCCTGGCTCCCCACCCTGTACTTAGACCTCTCTCTCTTATGGAGAGTCCTCCGCTATGCCAAACAATGGAAGAAGAGATTTCTTCACCTCAACCTCAGAAACCTGCAGGGAGGAAGTGACACTATCTGTAAGCAGTTTTATTTATAACCCTCATAACTGTTTGAGTTGTTTATGAAGAAATGTGGATGCAGTAGGGTGGTATCACTCTCCACTCTGCAGTCTTCACTGCCTTACCACAAAAATGGAGGACAAAGCCTAACTGGAAACAAGCACTCATGTTTAATCAAGCTAGATTTCAATCAATTGATACAAATTGCATAGGCCTTATTTAAAGGGTAACAGGTTAAATGCAAGTTTCATCGGATCCTTTTCAATTGCTACATGCAAATTTTGTAAGGCTAGAGCAAATAGACACTGTAGACAGACACAGATAAAATTTAAAGTGAATTCAGGTTTCCTTAGTCCCTCAATCCCACAGAAATCAGGAAGACAAACTGATTCTTCTTCTTCCAAGAATTCTGATAGTCCCTTTGTAATATACGGAGTATATGCAACTATGAAGCAGCTTTCTGGCATGTGCCCTCTGATAAATTTCAGCGTCTTTGGCAAAAGGGGAGCTGTCTGGAAAAGCAGAAGTTAGACAAAATTGCGTTGAAGTAGTTTCCAGGAAATACATTTCTTTTTCCACTGAAAAATTCCAAGATATTTTTACAACAGATCTCTATAAAATTCTTAATAATTTTTGTTTCTTTCCACCTTTGTCTCCGAAGTTAGTAGTTCCCGAGTCCTGCCCTGTGGCAAAGACATAACCTTTGTAACCTGTACCCATGTCATATGACTGGGGACAGGAATTAAAGACAAGTCTCTGACCAGCATTCCTTCATTATACCCTCTGCTAATTTAGTAGTATTTGGTCCTTCATCAGTGCATGGATGTGTGGGGAGAGAGTTCTATCACTCTATTTTCTGGTAGTAACAACAATGTAATACTTAACATCTAGCTCCTTTCATCCATAGATCTCAAAATTCCCTACTATCATTATCCCCCCCATTTTTCACATGGTCACTCATGGTCCAGGGTCACCCAGCAGGCTATCTGCAGGTCCTGAAATAGAACCCAGGGCTTCTGAGGCCTGGTCCATCCCTAAAACCTAGGGCATGGCTACACTGGAAACTTCAAAGCGCTGTCGTGGGAGTGCTCCCGCGGCACTGTTTTGAAGTGCAAGTGTGGTCGCGTGCAAGCATTGGGAGAGAGCTCTCCCAGCGCTCCTGGTAATCCACCTCCATGAGGGGATTAGCTCCCAGTGCTCGGAGCCTGTCTACACTAGCTCTTTAAAGAGCTCAGACTTGCTGCACTGCGGGGGGGGGGGATTTTTCACCTCCCTGAGCCAGCAAGTTAGAGCGCTATAAAATGTAAGTGTAGACAGATTGACCAAGGTAAGAGACATAATTCAGGCCCGGTATAGACACAGTAGGTGCATGGAAGAAGTCTTCCATTGACCTAGCTGTCACCTCTCTAGGGGATGGATTAATTACAGCAATGGAAAAACCCCTTTCTTAAGTGCCCACAGCACTGTGGCATAGCTGCAGTGCCACAGCTGTGCCTCTGTAGTGTAGAGAAGCCCTGAGTCCCAGTCCAGTGAGATATCCACTAGGTCACACTTCCTAAACGCCAAGGCTTGGAGGTAAATGGCTTGTGTGTTTCATGTGTAAAGCATAAAAAGCACTTCACATCAGTAAGACAGTGACTCATAATTTCTGCAAAAGGGTTATTTAGGGAAAGGTATTACTTGTCCACAATACATGTTGTGGAAACAAACAAATGCCTGATTTCTTTAATTTCATGAGCACAAGAGGTACTCTGCCCAAAATTAAAACTTTCAGAGGTAAATAGGGCATTAAAGGGCCAATATTACAATGGAGGAACCTGGAAGATCCACTGACATAACAGCTTTAAGAAGAGACAGATGTTTTCACTGAATGGGCTAGAGATGTATTCTCAAAGGGGCTTATGAAAACATTCCTATCAGACTTTAAGGCATATCCATTTGCACGCACAATAACCCACATTGCAGCATACAGGCATTTTTATATTCAGTTATTCACATAGGAAACCTGCTTGTTTGTGGGAAGACGTATGCAATTTTTGCAGGCAGAGGTTTGCCGCAATTTTCAATGGCACTTTTTTAAAGAAGATCCTTTGAAAAATTAGCTCTTACAAAATAAACTAGAAGAGTAGATTCGTACATACAAAAATTCAAAACAAACAGCACTATCTTCTGTGCAGGATATATTTAATGACACAGAAGTAGCAGCAAATGTTGGAAGACACATTGGTATTACAACAATATAAGTTATGCTGGCTTTTTGTTATAGCTATTAGACATCCACAGCTTTCTCTTCAACCACTTATTCCCTGAATGTAGAGGTTACAACATACAATTGCAATCTCAGCAAAAAATAGGAAAGGGCCCATTAGGATTAATAATCCCTCACTGTCCCCTATGAAAATAAATTCAAAGAAAGACAATAAAACAATGGGTAACAAAGTTCAACCATACCAAATGCAAATGCTAGAGGGAGACTTAAGCATTTTGAAATCAGCTTCTCACAACAGTGATTCACTCAACTTCAAATCAAATTTTAATTTTAGTCTAGAACAGCAATTTCTAAGGAGCAGAAAAGGTACCCACCAATTTCTCTCTTGATTAAAAATCAGATTAATTGAAATAATCCAACATGGGGCCAAATTCTACCATCAGAGCCACAAAGGTGCAATTAAGAGAAGAATTTGACACATCATTTTCTTGTATATCCTTTAAGAAATTCACATAAGAACTATAAGTGTGAAACAATCACTAAACTGTCAAGGATAGGAGGTATTTTTGCCCATGCAAAGTACACTGATGGTCTGTCAGACTTGGTGTGATGTTTCACTCCATATTCTTTATGAAAATATGCTTATGATATGAATATGATATAACTGAGAAGTACTTTATGCAAGATGGGTCTTGTAAGGTATCATTGGCAAGGTTATAATTTACTGAATGTGGTTATCGAATTTGTATGCCTGTATTATTTCTGTATCTGAAGTTAGAAATATTGACTATGTATCTATATTTCAACTATGCTACTTTGGGTGATGCCCACTGCTAACACTTCAGGTACAACAACGGAAAAGTCAGACAGGGCGGATGGCCCATCAGCAAGGACAATGGACTGTAAAAAGGCTTGGCCTTCCTGCGGATGCTCCATACTCCCACTGACTCATGGATGCTGTGATACTAGAGAGTCAGGTGGTCTTGTCACCTGATACTAAACATTACCTGGGACTTCTTGTAACCTGCCACTGGAAAGGAAGGGGGGTCACATTTGGGAAACAAAGGATTCCTGCCTTAGTATGTAAATCCTAATTAAGGGCAGGGAGGAAGGCAAATGGGACTCCGCCTCTCCATGGCCTGTCTGCCCAAGAAGAAAGACTGCTAAAGCCACCTGAAGTGAAGGCAGGGGGGCAGTTCAGACTGATACAGGGGTCCAGTCTGAAAAGAAATATAACTGGAACTCTAAACCATAGAAACTTTGCAACCTGCCTAAAATAACATTTAGGATAAGAAATTACATTTTGTAAACTGTTTCCTAAGTATACTGAGCCTAGCTGGCATATTTTGTTTTATTTGCTCAGTAATCTGCTTTGTTCTGTCTGTTATCTCTTATATTCACTTAAAATCCACCTTTGATAGTTAATAAAAACTTATTTCTTATTTATAATAAAACCCAGTTTATGCAATTTCAAATTGGGTGGGGGGGAGGGGAAGAAGTTGTGCATATCTCCCTCCACATTAAGGGAGGGGGTAACTTTCATAAAACAACCTTTGGGTTTGTACCCCTTTAAGGAAGTGGGCACCAGAGTGTTGGGGCAAGCTCCTAAGGCTGAATCTTTCCAGAGCAGATCTCTGTCTCTCTGTGCAGCTGGGTGTGGCCCTGTCTGTGTGCTTGGCTGGAAGAGGCTTGTGAGCCTAACCCAGCAAGGCCAGGGAAAGGGGACCCAGGCTGGCAGAATAGGCTGACTCAGTGGCATCCCAGCACATCAGGTGACACCCCAAAGGGCCCAAACCCATCACACTTGGTGCAACAGATTCCTCATAATGACATATGGCCTGCTAGGTTTTGAGGTTTCTTTTGAACCAGCTTTGATTGACAACTGCTTCTCCATCACAAAGTCACTAATAGCTTAAAAATGACATAGCGGGTGCCAGACAGTTGTTATTCCTAAAGAAGAAGAGGGAATGAAAAAAACCACAGACTAATGGTTTCCCCAAAAGAACATAAAGAATTATTTTTGTATTGAATCTATCACAGGCATCAGGAAAAGAAGTGGAAGTGGCTAAGTTTGATTCAGTGACTATTACAGCAGGTAAAAGGAGTATAGAATGAGATTAATATGCAATAATCATACCCTGTTTCTGACATGCAAGCTATTTGATTAAACTGCAGTATAGAGTTTCTTTATAGGAAAGCAGGTGAGGCCTTAAATACCAGCACAGTTAAATGACTTGTGTCTGAAGTATTGTTGCTGACTCAGGCCCAGACAATAAAATTAAGTGCACATCATCCTGGGATTTGCATCAAGCATTCAAATCAGGGAAGAACCAGGAGGGAGAGACAAAGAGGCAGTAGGCACTCAGGCCTTGTCTATGCTAGAGACAAATTAGTACCTGTATTATGGCAATAGCCACAAAGCACGCAGCTGCACTAGGGGTAGGAAGAGTGTCAGCAAGCAGTGTTGACAAGGCTCAGTATTCTTATCACCATGTCACAGAAATGGGCTCAGAGACGATTTTAAGGCACAGCAGTTAAAATGCTTTAGCCCTGTATCCACTAGCAGCTTAGCACCATCATCGCTGCATACTGATTTTTCTGGGGTTGGCAAATTCTTCAAAGGAGATGGAGAGAAAACAGAAGGATGCAGGGGCTTCAAAGGAGGAGCTGTAGGAGGAGAAGGGAGGGATGGTATGGGAGCACCAAAGGTTGGGACATTGCCCAGCCTTTGAATTGGGGATAATGAAAAGAGCAGGGATCACTGAGGCAGAGGGCAGTGACATGGCATAGGGAGAGAGGAGGGCATGAGGAGATGGAAAGAGCAGAAGATAAAGAGGTCATGTATCAAGGTGAATTTCTGGAGTTGAAGATGGAAGAGAAGAAGTAAAGGGGATGGGAATAATGTTAAAATACATCTCACAATAGGAACCAGGTGACAAGGGAGGAATGGATGAAGAGAGCCTTGAGAAATACTATGTGCCCTCAACACCCAGGATTGGGCCCAAGAAGATTTATGCCGGTGATGAGAGGAAGTTGAGAAGGTTGTGGTGATGATGGGAGAGAAGTCAGTAGAGCCTATGGGACCAGAGGTAGGGAACTGGGCCAGCCTACACTGTACACCATGGAAGAGTCAATATTGGTAGCTATTTCCACACAGTTATGGAGATTGCCTTTTCTGACTTTCAGATGGGAAGCAGAGTATCTACTGGTGCATCCTAAGCGAACATTCCATTTCTGAGACAAATCAGGTCCCTAAGGTCTTTGCTGCTAGTACTTCTAATTAAGACCAGAGGTTCACAACTCGCTGCAGTCTGGGCCCTGAGAAATTCAGCACCTTGATATCTTGCCACGAATGTAACAGTAACTGCATCTAGGTAGATGGAATCTTACTGACTGCATCGGAGTTCATTAGTACCAACCGCCACTGAACATTCAGTGGTTGGAGTACTGGGCCAAACCTTTCACAGTAATTTTTTTAATTTATTTTTAGGGCCCTACCAAATTCCCGGCCATGAAAAACGCGTAACAGACCATGAAATCTAGTCTGCCCCCATGAAATCTGGTCTTTTGTGTGCTTTTACCCCATACAATACAGATTTCACGGGGGGAGACCAGCGTTTCTCAAATTGGGGGTCCTGACCCAAAAGGGAGTTGCAGGGGGGGTTGCAAGATTATTTTAGGGGGGTGTGGTGTCCCCAGCCTTACTTCTGCGCTGCCTTCAGAGCGGGTGGCTGGAGAGCAGCAGCTGTTGGCTGGGCACCCAGCTCTGAAGGCAGCGCCCCGCCAGCAATAATGCAGAAGGTTGGCAATACCATACCATGCCGCCCTTATTTCTGTGCTGCTGCCTTCAGAGCTGGGCAGCCGGAGAGTGGTGGCTGCTGACTGAGGGCCCAGCTCTGCAGGCAGCAGCGTAGAAGTAAGTGTTGAAATACCAGACCAGGCCATCCTTACTTCTGCGCTGCTGCTGGCGGCGGCTCTGCCTTCAGAGCTGGGCTCCTGGCCAGCAGCCGCCGCACTCTGGCTGCCCAGCTCTGAGGGCAGCGCCATCACCAGCAGCAGCGCAGAAGTAAGGGTAGCAATACTCCAACCCCCACTACAATAACCTTGTGACACACACACACACACACACACACACACCACCTTTTTGGGTCAGGACCCTTACAATTAGAACACCATGAAATTTCATATTTAAATAGCTGAAATCATGAAATTTATTATTTTTAAAATCCTGTGACTGTGAAATTGACCAAAATGGACTGTGAATTTGGTAGGGCCCTCATTATTTTTAAACATGAGAAGATTTAGGACTAGCTTTTGTCACTATTCTCCTGGTCTTTGTTGTTGTTTTCAATGCCAATGTTTCTTCTCTCCAGGGCAGGCTATTCCCACATCGAGATGACTAGGTCAATAGTGTAAAACTTTAAATCCAGGTATTTAAATACAAAATGGGACTGAGTCTACACTGTAGAGTTTGGTCAGCTGTAACTTTACACATTTTAAATACATTTTGAGTAAATATTAAGAGATTTATATTCCAGTTTGCAACTTGCACTTCTTTTTTTCACAGGTTTGGGGATAATAGGGAGAATCTAGGAGAACTCAGCTGGATTCTCACTTTTTCAGTTTCATCCTCTGCAAGCTTTATGGAGAAGAAACTTCACAGAAGCCCTTTTATTCCAAAAAAAAAAAAAAATTTTTTTTTTTGCTTTTGCCAGATACAGCAAAACAAGTTGGCTTGTTCATCAACAATGGGACACACAAAATACCTGGCTATTAATGTTCCAAAAGCAACCATCAGAGTAGACGGAGAAACAAGTACATCATATTACCTACCGGAGGAGTGAGATGTGTAGTGATGGTGACACCATGCTAGAAGTCAAGCAACAAATATCAAAAGCAGCAAATAATTTTCACAAACTAGAAAAAAAAATTAGAAAATTGAAAAGTAGCATGATCAGCAATATCTGAGCAGAGTCATGCAAATCCATAACAGCAATTTATAAAAAAATCAACTCATTTCAAAGTAAATGCCTGTGGAAGATTTTAGAGTCCATGGGAAAGTGTTTATTACAACAATATTAGAAATTCTAAGTAGAGCTTAAAGCATTGAACAACGATGGACCTATTTAGGACACGCTTGAAGGATGTCACCAACATGTCTTCCATGTCAAGTGATAAAGTGAAGACTCGCCACAAAGAGAAAAAGAGGGCGACCTAGAGAATTGTTACATAGATTAATAAAGACACTAAATCAATCAACATGACACTCGAAAGCCTGAACAGACCAGTGCAAAACCAAAATAAAAGGCAGAAACTGGTGGATGTCCTATGCACCTGAGGGTGTGGGAGGATAAAGAAAGAAGAAAAAGAAGGGAAAAGAGTGTGAGATGCATGCTGCAGAGTTAGAACTCCCCCATTCATTGGTCAAAGACTCCCCCTAAACTCCTGGACATGAGGAAGAGCATGGGACCCAGAACTTAGATGCACAAATATTCCATGACCCCTGCAAACTGTGAACTGAAGAGTAAAACCCAAGAGTCTAGAAGTTGGCACAACGGGTTAAGGCACTAGCTTTTCATTCTTGGTTACCTGTCTTGAAATTCTGCTTTAAGTCATATGTGAAAACAATTACCCTGGTGAAAAAAATAAACATCCCTGACCCTAAATACCCACATCACAATTCCACACAATCTCCCCTCAAAAAGTCATAAGACAAAACCAGCAAGGGCATTAACAGTAGCTCAGGATTGACGTGCATTAGCCAAAGCGCATGAGGGAATGTGTATCACACACCAACTTTTTTCATTGGTGCCTTGTCAAGCTTATGCTCACACAATCCTGAAAGTTTGGAAACAGAGAACAATAACAAAGTGGGTTTATTCAAAGAAATATATATATATATGTTAACATGTCTCTAGGCACATGCTAGGTCAAGGAATGACGCAGGGAGGAATGTGTAACAGGGTTTTATGATGGCTAGGATTAAAGAAGTTAGGATAACTGCTCTGTGTAAACTGATCTGAGATAAAAGAAGGAAATGATCTCCTTTGATGAAACATTATGGCCCAGTTTAGAATAGGTACAGCTGCATTGTTCAGGAACAGGAACTTGGATAATAAAAGTATTTTGATGTGGTGTTTACCCCAAAACATTAGTGAACAAAAATAAATATGTGAACACAGAGCTAGCCAGTAAGTGCAATGATGCTATTCCTGGTGTTAGTCTAAACACTTTACAGCATCATGGCAAGATTTCAGCTAGCTGGAAATTGAGTTTTCATTAGAATTCTACTGATTATTTAGGGTTGCCACAACTAAGCTTTTCACATCTTCTGTGTCGCTATAACATGACTAGGAGGCAGAAACAAGGGGAGTATGGAATGTTTTGTATTATAAACCAGTCAGTTAAAGAAAAATCCGTGCCCTGAACCAGTAGCCATATCACACACAGTCTTTGTCAAGTCTGCTCATGAACATGGTTTGTATGGATTGTTACTATCCTAAAGTCACACAAGCTGAAGCCCTCTTGTTCTCACTCATTTAGGTTACTTTTTCCAGTCCACTACAGCTGTCAGTCAGGGTGTGATCTCTTTGAGAGCAACAAATGAGCCAAATGCACAGTTCAATGGCCAGACACTTCAAGTCATAACAAGCTAGTGAAGCGAGCTAATTCTGCTTGCAAAAGAATTAGCCTTTATTAGCCACTAATACCAGTTTTTACCCCGCATAGCCCTTTAACCAGCTGCAGCTCCATTGACTTCATATATTGGAAAGATTACAATTGGCATGTCTGGTTATGGAGAGCTTACAGAGTTTTCTAGTTAGTTACCTTACTAGGATAGGAAAGAAATTAGGTTAATGAAGTGACCACAATTTAGACACCCAGATATGACATTTCTTGTGACTAAGGCCCCAAATCAAGCAAGGTTCTTAAGCATGTGCCTAACTTTAAACATATGCTGAAAGATAGGCATGCACCTAAATATCTTAATGAATTGAGCCCTGAGCTGGTAAGGAACTTGTGGACAATGATAGGTGTCCCTATTCCGGGTGATGGACTCTTGACCTTGGTCTTGTGAAGGTATCATCCAATAAGGTGTATTCCTCTGTCTTCTCTGTTTCTACAGAGTTGAGAAGAGAGTAATCTTGCATTGGAGGGTGATGACACAGTTGTCCTAATAGAAATTATAACTGGAAAAAGACCTAAGAGTGAAATCCTGGCCCTCAGAAGTCAATGTGAGTTTTCCCATTGACTTAAAACGGGGCCAGAATTGCACGCAGTAAGTTTATAGTTCTATATGGGTACTGCTGGGTAACTAGAACCTTATGATATTATAGTAGATCACAGCTCTAAAAGCATGCTGGAGCTATGAATGATTAGGGAAGAGAACAAATTAATTTTAATGGTCTCTGGCACTTACTACACAGAAAGGCCGCTCACGGAACTCTTAATGTCCTCAGTAACTACAGATGGGCATATTTACTTGGTCTAATTTCAAATATGTGGGTTCAAAGTTCACCTCAGATTCAAATATGTTCAGATTTTTATTCTACTTTAGAGACTGAAAAAAGAAACGTAAATACAGGGAAACTGTTGGCAGTGGGAGTAGTAGGGGAATAGAGCACAGTGGAGAAAAAAAGAAAAATTCTAATGAAAAAAAATCAATACAATATATATACCACACACAGACTTCCAATTTGTTCCAGCCTAACTTTGGGGGAGCTGTTATAGCACTGGCTTTCCTTTAATCTTTGTTGGTCATTTGGTGGATGAGTTCCTACTCCAATTTCTAGTGGCCGTTGCAAAAACTACCAACAAAACTGGTTAAGAGAGCAGAGAGGCCAAGGACGGAGGGCCAGGCTGAATCTTCCTCTCACCATCAGATTCATTCCCTTAATTGGCAAAGTGGTGTAGTTAAATTAACCCTGTCATTCCCTGTGTTGTGAGTGTTCTATGAAGACAATAGTCTCTAGGACCATCAAGCTTGTTCCTTTCACAAGTATTAGCTTTTAAGGGGGAGAAACAAAAAATGTTTTCTCTCCCACAACACAAAGCAGTCTCCTAACCGCCAGAACAGAATTCCATCTACATATGAATTTTTCTAGAGAAAAGGCAGTGAGTAGGGCATTTCTCCTGGAAGATGCATTTCTTCTACAATATAATATTACTGATGTACAGCAGCAAGCAGCTTACCAGCTAAGGTGTAGAATTCAAAATCCAAACTGAGGGGTACATAAAAAGAACAGCAGAAGAGGAAAGAATGACATTGTGTTTAAATTTCTTTAACAAAAATAATATTTCCTATGGGGTTAGACACTGATGTCTGGTTTATCATTTAAAAATTCCAAAACAACTTCTGCTTTGGGAATTGAAGAAAATGTGGGCTGAAAACAATAGATGGGCATTTTAGTGAGGGGACAGCTGAGGTGCCCAGGCCTAAATCATGCCTCTGCTTGCATGGGTGAGATAAATGGGAGAAAAAGGGGGCCTTTCTCCCCAGTAGTACCCATGCAGGGAAGACACAATCAGATTCCAAGTTCTGGGGGGTACAAAGGGACAGAGGCTAGCTAGCACTGCCAACACAATTACTAAATTCAGAGTTGTTTCTGGGTGGGAGGAAGATGGGGTTACATCTCCCCCACCTCCTCCCATGTGCTCGAATGGCTGTGCTGGGGAGAACACTATGTATATCTGTTTTACTCTGACAGTAAGGAATGTTTCTCCCAGCACTTCCCCAAATTTCTAGAGGATTTACAAAGACATCAAAGATGGATTCTCAACCTGGAGGTCACAAACAGGTCCAAGGGGGTTCTTACCAACCTCCCTTTCTTTATGGCTAGATTGGAGATGACCCTGGACGTACTGGTCGTGGTCCTGAAAATTTCTCCTGTTGTAACATGGGATCATGACATAGAAAAGGTTAAGAGCATCTGGCATAACATCTGAAGGCTCTGACCTTAGCGAATGCACTCCCTCTCCCTCCCTAGCATGGCTAAGGCTCGTAAAAGCCATAAATGATACCACTAGATACCACTGTATCTACAGTAGCATTGTTCTTAAACTGTCCCATCATTGCACCACCACCACTGTGCAGCTTTGCCAGGGTACTAACAGTGGAAGTAGTAACACAGACAAAGTGCTGGCACTTTAACCACTCCACTGTTAATTCAGCAGATCTAAATGACATGGCAGCCTATCTCTAGTAGCCCTCGGCCAATGTTGCTAGCATCAGTGGAGATGTACGGAGGGCAGTGTAGTGACAGGAAGAGTTTAATGTCGTTGAGGCCATAGGGAAGCATCTGAAACATCAGAACCCCCTTGCAAAAGAACAGCAGCCATTAAAAAGATACAGGTTTCAGAAGTGAGCTGTAGCTCACGAAAGCTCATGCTCAAATAAATTGGTTAGTCTCTAAGGTGCCACAAGTCCTCCTTTTTTAAAAAGATACAGCTGTTTTACCAGAGTACACCAGCAAAAGAATGGTGGATGGTACATCTGCTTCAGAAAAGCTAGCAAAGATTCCTGGGGCCCATTCTCACCCTTCCCGGTAGCCAGTGGAAAGGCTCCCATTGACTTCAATGGAGCTGGATCAGGGCCCTGATGCAAAAACAAAAAATCCTCATAAAAGGAAAAAAACTTACCCCAGCTTGAGGTAAAACTAGACATGTTAAGGCCCCATTTTGTACTGGTGCAATGCATGTACGCTGTGAGTTTGGGACCAAGATAGCAGTGTGGCTACACTGGTATATCCTCTGTATACACAGACCCTGAGAATAGATTGCTATTTATTACAGTCAAATAAGTATGATCTCCATTGCGTGATGCTGCCAGGGATAGTGACAGTCTCAGCAAATTTCTGGATTTGATGCATCAGGGATGGGGTTGCTGCTGATCCATGGGGAAAGGGCAAACTTGAAAGGAGGGATTATGAGCTGCACAGAACAACTTAGATTAAATCTGTTTCATGATGAAAATCAGGCTCAGATTTATGCTTCTATTTTCCCCACCTAATACTCCCTGTTTAACAGTTGAGAACAGTGTCAGATCTTTCACAGAGAGATTCACTGTTCCATAAAAAGGAAACTGGGAAAGTCCTCTCTAAGTCTTCCTTGATTAGACCAAAACAGAATTTTACTGATATTTGTGATCGTTTGCCAGAAAACTCAGATGCCTCACTTGATTTTTGTTATATTGGGTTGGGAAGAGAATTTTCTTAGGAGACATAAGGATTTGGATATGGATGGATCATATGAAATATGATCAACATGAAAATATGTAATGCTCCTGGAAACTTCTTCGCAACTGTAAATTAAATATTTCTAGGGACTATTCCCCCACCACCACAGGGTTATGAATATTTGGAATTCCTTTCCTCAATTGATATTAGCAGAATCACTGGCCTATCAATACCAGTGATTTTGGGGGAAACGGATTATAAAATACTTGAGTATCATTGTTCTTCATCAAGCATTAGTGTCTTCAAGCTCACTCCAATCACCACACCTGGAGTCAGAAAAAAAGTTACCCCTGTAGCACAGATTGGAACTTCAGAGACATAGAGGCAGTGGTGAGCTGTAGCCGCTTCGCACTGGTTCGCTAGAACCGGTTGTTAAATTTAGAAGCCCTTTTAGAACCAGTTGTTCCACGAGGGACAACCAGCTCTAAAAGGGCTTCTAAATTTAACCAGCCAAAAGTGGCACCTTAGGTGCCGACTCCATGGGTGCTCCAGCCCTGGAGCACCCCAGGGAAAAATTTGGTGGGTGCAGAGCACCCACCGGCAGCTCCCCACCCCACCCCCGGCCCCAGCTCACCTCCGCTCCGCCTCCGCTTCCGCCTCTTCCCCTGAACGCGCCGCCCCGCTCTGCTTCTCTGCCCCCCCCAGGCTTCCCGCGAATCAGCTGTTCGCGTGGGAAGCTGGGGCAGGCTGAGAAGCAGGCCGCGGCTTCCCACTCAGGCCCAGGGAGGTGGAGGTGAGCTGGGGCGGGGGGGGGGCATGAGGGGGGCCGCCCGCGCTGCAGCAGGCAACCCGGGGGTGGGGCCGCGCAGGGGTACCGCTCCCCGCCACTTTTAATGCTTCCTGGGAGCTGCCCCAGGTAAGCACCTCTGGGACTCCCCACTTCGCCCCCCGGCAGGTTCCTCTGGCTCTTAGGGGTGGGGTGGACACCCACTACGGTGGCCCACGAGACCCTCCTGCCCAGTTCTGGGGGCAGTCAGGGGACAGGGGAGGAGGGTGGATGGGGCAGGGGTACTGGGGGGGGGGCGTCAAGGAACGCAGGGGGTTGGATGGGGCATGAGTCCCAGGGGGCGGGGGTGGGCAACGACCCCCTCGTGGGGTGAGGAGGGAACCCGTTGTTAAGATTTTGGCAGCTCATCACTGCATAGAGGTGCCTCCTTAGAGAACACTGTGCAGAGGGCACCTTTTAGGAACAAGTGACATAGCCCACGTGCTGGATTACCTGCCATAGGCACCAGCTCCAGAGCTGGAGCACCCATGGGAAAAAAAGAGTAGCTCCTTCCCCCCCCCCCAGCACTTCCCATCTGCCAGTGGGCACCGCCAATCAGCTCCTCCCGCCCGCCAGTGATCAGCTGTTCAGCAGCATACAGGAGGTGCTGGGGAGAGGGAGAGGGGGAGGAGTGGAGGCAGGAAGAGGTGGATGGAGGGCAGGGCTCACTCAGGGGAGGGGGCAGAACAGGGCAGAAAGAGGCAGGGTGGGACGGAGAAGGGGCAGGAAGAGGTGGGATGAGGGGGTCTTGGGGAAGTGGTGGAGTGAGGGCAGGGCCTGGGCCGAAGTGGGGGTCGAGCACCTCCAGGGAAACCAGAAAGTTATCGCCTCTGTAATACCTGCAATTTCACTGATGCATCCGTCTCTTCTTCCCAGCTGTTGCTGGTGTTTGGCCTACCTGCCTAGGCTCTTATACCATGCTCATCATCATATTTTCTTAGTGCCTATATGATGCAGGATCTTTCATAAACTGTTTACTAGGAGATATTGTTAATCCCTTCATTTTACAGGATTCCTTTTTATCTCCCCTGCTGCCTCCTTAGGCCCCATCCAGCCATTCCTTGAAACTATTGAGTGTCTTTTCTTCCAGCTAAGAGGGAAGGCTGTGCAGTCTGTTTTTTAGCTATTCTTTAGCCCTTAACAATTAAGTCTTCACAACTTCTACTTTATTTTTTCTCCTTGAATCCAAAGTTAGTTCTTTAAAGGGACCTTGTCAGATCACATCTGGCCCTAAAAATAAGCTCCTGCAAAAGCTAACATCAATAGAAATCTCTCCATGATTATTCTTTTAACTTCAATATTTTTTAAGGAAACATTTCTCTGCAACCCAAATAATGTATCTGTGCGTGAGCACTTGAAGATCTGACAGTGAAGTTAATTCTAAACTGACTGTGCTTGTGGTTCCCTTGTTCATATTGCAGCTCACTTTTTAAGACAGAAATCTATGTTCTCCCCTCTCTTCTTCCCTATTCTGGGCCAGATTCACCCACATTGTGGCCACGTGGGGTACAGTTTGCTGGAGATTCATCTTGGAGAATAGCAGGTGTTGATATCACCACTGCCTTTCACCAGAGAAAGACATTTTTTAAACCCCATTGAGTCTACTCCAGAACCCTACCTGAAAGAATGTCCAACAGAGGCACTGTATCAGTGCATCTCCTGCTTGCCTGGCCCTACTCCATTCTGATCTGGATCCACCCTAACTAAGCAGCTCAAGGCCCCAGTGGAAAAGGGCTGAAGATAGCTTGCATCGCAGCACCTGGCACTCTTTCCATCACTGAGGCCCAGATTTTCAAAATGACTAGTTATTTTGAATGCCTCCATTTCTGAATGGCCAAACAGGCACCTTAACAGGGCTCAATTTTTCAGAGGGTGGCTGCTAAGAACTTCTTTTAAAAAATCATTTTCCCTTGGGGTGTCTCAAGTTTGACCGCCTAAAAAACTGAGGCACCTAAAATAATTAATCACTTTTGAAAATCTTGGCCTATGTTCCACCAGTGAGTAAATATAGTCACTTGTACCATCCTTGTCAGAGGCAACTATTGTGTTTAATTACATGAAAAGATAGTATTACGACATGTAAATAAACCCAATGTCATGTGATGGGCACTGTTTGGCTCTATCCGCCTCTGTGATTATAACAAGTTATTTGTTGTTTATATTGTGGCAGCACTTAGAAACCCTACTCTCGGACCAGGATCCCCTTGTGCTAGACACTATACAAACACAGAATAAAAAGATGGTCCCTATGCCAAAGAGCTTACAAGCTAATTAATCTATTTTGTATCTGTGCTGTTTATTTCCTCTCCCTTTATGCATGAATTTATATGTACTAGGCTTGAATTGGGACAAAGTTGAAAAATCAACATTTTTCACAGAATAAAACATTTCAGTTCGGAAATGGCAAAGTGGATTGTTTTGCATTTTCTGTCGAAATGAAACATTTTAATATTCCCAAATCAAAATGTTTCATGTTAGTTTCTTGAACTGACATGAAACATTTCATTTCATGTTAGTTCAACGTTAAGCTGAATTTCCCTATCCTGGCACATTGCATCATAGGAGCTATAATTCAGGTCTGATACCTCTATTTCCCCCTGTGGGAGAGCAATTCCCATGGTGCACAGTGCTGTTCAGTCACAGAAGAGACTGGGTTTCATCGTAAGTGATCTAATCCAGTCAGAGATCCTAGCCCATAGAAACAATGTGGATACCAGGCACTCCAAACTACAACTCCCATGAGGCAAAGCACCATAATAGGGAAATACAATTTAATGCCAAACTGACTGGAAACTAAACATTTTTGGTCAGTCCAACAAACTGAAATATATCAATTGAACCAATCCAAAACAAAAAAAAATGGCTGCCAGTACAAAACCCAGTGGAAAACCCAAAAACTTTACAAAAATCAAGATTTTCCCCACAGAAAATTTCACTGTTAAGAAAACTGCATTTTCCATCAAAAAATCATTCCAACAGAAAATTCCTGCCCAGCTCTAATCATGACATTTTAAGCTTCTAGTGGTTTATATTTCCCAGGGAATTACTCTGTTATCAATATCACTTTCATCTAATATATGAGGGAGGTACCTGAAGGTAGGGCACCAGAGCCCTGTACATCATGATTTTCACCTTCAAGTTGCACTTACTCTCCACTGTTCAAATGGTGGGATTTCTGGTTCCTAACTCATTCACATCATGTACTGTTGGCTGTTTCATGTTTTTGCCATTCAATAAAAACAGTTAGTTGTTTTCTCACATGGATTGAAAAGAAAAAAGACCACCATATACAAAACTGCATAGGGGGAAAAAAGAATAGTTACTCCTCTTCCTATATGCGTTCTAGTGCATGCAGGTGTTTTCAAGCTCTTATTATTGCTGTGAAAAACTATTTTCCCCATCCACATACCCTCTTGGCCTATAAAAAGACACTCCACATTGGAGTGAAAAACTATTTCACTAGGAGGGTGGTGAAGCACTGGAATGGGTTACCTAGGGAGGTGGTGGAATCTCCATCCTTAGAGGGCTTTAAGGCGCGGCTTGACAAAGCCCTGGCTGGGATGATTAGTTGGGGTTGGTTCTGCTTTGAGCAGGGGATTGGACTAGATGACCTCCTGAGGTCTCTTCCATCCCTAATCTTCTATGATTCTATGGTTTGCTTACTAAAAGGTGAGAGTGCCATAATACATTCATCATACAGGAAGGCAGTGCAGTCTGATGGTTAGTATAGGGGACTGGTCAACTAGGTTCTATTTCTAGCTCTGCTGTTGACTAAGTGTGATGTTGGAGAAGTCACCTTAGCCATATTTTAAAAGAGTAACAGAATATCTACCTACTTCAAATAGGGTTTGTGAGTCTTAATTAACATTTGTACAGTGCTTTGAGATCCTTGGAGAAAGGGACCAGAGAATCATAAAGTGTAAATGAATCCAACAAATGTATCTTTGATTCTCTTCTCTAGCCCATTATTTGTTTAAACAACACACCTTTCCTCTGGCTTTGGTATTGAGTGTTCTTACTGCACACTGCAGGGGTTCCATTACATTTTAATTGCTTTTTTTCCCCAAGTATGTATTATCAATATTTTCATTTTGAGGTGATGTTTTTAAATGGGAGGTTTAAATAAACCCATAAGAGCAGCTTTCAAAATAAATACTGCTCTTGGGTTTCCTCTTTTTCTTTTCACACAGTGCAAATCCATTATGATCCCACTCTGCCCCACTTATCCAAGGCAAGAAACGGAGTGGGGGTGGGGAACAAGAGGGAAAGGTGACTCCAAGCAACTGTAATGCCTCCCATATTCTCAGCTGTCCATGGGCCTATTTTCCAGGGTGGGTAGTGACAATGCTACCATGGGAGGGTCCGATTCTCATCTCATACCGAGTAAATCAGATTTCACTGTACTGAACTCAATACAGTTGTACCGTCAGAAAATCAGTATGAGAGAAGAATTTGTCCCAGAAGGCCAATACTGCACCGATTTAGGCAATCCCAAGGAGTCTAATTGGATTTCATGGTATGATCAAGAAAAGGATTTGGCCCTTTCTACAATAATAGTGACTTCAAGAAACAGTCGCTTAAGCAAAATCTTCACTGATCACAAAATTGGCTGCGATAGCATGAAAAAAAAAATTGACTTGCACCCTTGTTTGATTCTTCAGGATGTATAAAGAAGACCCCAAAGATTTTTTCCCCCTGCTTGTTTTTTATCCTAGCATCATCAGAAGTACTAAGTCTTGCTAGAGAGCTTGAGTGGGAGCTTTCTCAGCTGTTTATTAAAGGGTTAGTTATGCTGAGTATTGCACAAAATGAGCCTTCCTTCCCACTGCTTTTCCAGTGTTTTTTCATAGATTCATAGGTTGCAACACCGGAAGGGACCATTTTGATCATCTTGTCTGACCTCCTGTATAACACAGGCTACAGAACTTTCCCAGTATAATTCCTGGTGCATAGCTTTTAGGCAAAAAAAAATCCTATCTTGATTTTAAAATGGTCAATGATGGAGAATCCACCACGACCTTGGTAAATTGTTCTAATGGTAAAGTACTCTCACCATTAAAAATTTACGCCTTATTTCCAGTTGATTTGTCCAACTTCATCTTTCAGCCATTGGATGATGTTATACCCGTCTCTGCTAGACTGAAAAGCCCATTATTAAATCTTTGCTCTTCAAGTAGATACTTCTAGACTATTCTCCAATTAGCAACATCATTCTTGAATTGTGGGCACCAGAACTGGACACAATATTTCAGCAGCGGTAGCACCAGTGCTAAATAAAGAGGTAAAATAACTCTCTGCTCCTACTCAAGATTCCCTTGTTATGCCTCCCCGGACTGCATCAGCATATTGTTTGCTTGCACCCAGTTTACCAAGCGATCCAGATCACTCTGAATCAGTTGACCTGTCCTCTTCATTACTTACCACTCCCAATTGTGTCATCTGCAGACCTGATCAGTAATGATTTTATGTCATTCATAAAAATGTTGAACAGCAAAAAAGGCCAAGAACCAATCCCTGTGAGACCCCACAGGAAACACCCCTGCTCTATGACCTGTCAGTTTTTAATCAATGTAACGTGTGCTGCATTCATTTTATATCGTTCTACCTTTTAAATCAAAATGTTGTGCGGTACCAAGTCAAAGGCCCTAGAGAAACCTAAGTGTATTAAGTCAACACAACTACCCGTATCAACCAAATCTGTAATCTCATCAAAAAAAGATATCAAATTAATTTGACAGGATCTCTTTTCCATCAACCCACGTTTATTTGAATTAATTACATTACTCTGCTTTAATTCTTTATTAATCAAGACCATATAAGACTCTCCATTATCTTGCCCTGGATCAATGTCAGGCTGACAGGCCTATAATTACCTGTTTGAATAAATAAAGACATTAAGAAAACATAAATAATTTAAATAGTTCAAGTAAAACTCCCTTTTGACTTTCCAGGTCCATGTGACATCATAGTCCTACTAGTTCTCTAGTCACCTACAGGGTCTACCAGGAAAGACAGGTTAGGTAAATCCTGGATTTCTAATGGAAAAAAAAAAATCAAGCAGAACAATAATCTTTCAACCCTTACTGATATGCCATAAATTAACACAAAGGCCCAACCAATTTTTTTTTATTCTGCAAGTCACCTTTAATTTAAAAGCCTGAGAGAAAGCTGAGATTGGTTATGGGTAAGAGACAAAAATTGATCAAAAAAATCTTAAGTGCTGGTGTTAGAAGGACCCTCCTGGGCCACCCAAACCACACTGCAGAGAATTATTTTTATTATACTCATCTAACCTTTGCTGCAATACCTCTAATGATTAAGCTTTATATTACATGTACATCACAGACAGACATGTTTGAACTGCAAAGAAAACTTGGGGAGATGGAGAAATATTTTCCCTTGTTAAAAAGTAGTGACTGTTTTAAGGCTCCCTCTGTTATCCCAGCATGAACTGTGATGCTAGCACTGACAGCTGGTATCATCATCCTTATTTGTGTCTGTGCAAAAAGACAGGTTTCAGAGTAGCAGCCGTGTTAGTCTGTATTCGCAAAAAGAAAAGGAGTATTAGTGGCACCTTAGTTAGTCTCTAATTTGTTAGTCTCTAAGCCACTAGTACTCCTTTTCTTTGTGCAAAAAGAGTCTCTCTGGGGCATCTCCCTAGCTGGGTTAAGGCCCCCTTGCCACTCCCACTTACCACCAGGGGCTCAGCCCAGTTCAGACCAAGGCCTTTTAGCCCTTGCAGTGGGCCCCACCCTTGAAGGCCTGCTTACTTTGTTTAGAGGTGGGGGAACAGCAAAAGTTCAGACTCAGAGAGAGCATAAGCCCCACCCAGAGTTTAAAAAAAAAAGGCAAGAAGGTCAGTGGCAGTGCACCACCTTACTTCAGTGGTGGCTGGGTTGCAAATTTCCTGGAGTCCTTATGGCCAGGTAGCCAAGTCAGTCTCTCCCTACCGGGCTTGCCCCTGGGGTTTGCTGGACTCTTTGAAGAGCTTGGGGGTCTCTGGCATGGTGATTCCTCCTACTGCTTCAGGAGCCACTCCAGCTGTTCTCTTCTCAGGGCTTCCACTTTGCTGACTGCAGCTTCTTCCTTTTTAGAGCCCTCTTCCCTAACATGCATGACTGGCAGGCCCAGATGGGCACAGCTACCTTAGGACTTAGAGCCCCCCTTGCTCCTTGCCTGTCAGAGCAGGGTTATACACCCTGTCGTAGGCTGTTCCTTACCTCTAACAGATTCCACCTTCTGCCCCTGAGTCTTCCAAAGGGGCAGGGACACAAGACAAGCAGCTCCCGTTCCAAAGTGCTCTGAGCAACTCGCACTCTTCCTGAGGGATCCCCCATCTGATACTGCTCCTAAGCCACTACTCTGTCGCCAGCCTCAAGCATTCAATAATGAGGAGACTGCTTAAACATCATGAGATTTAAAATAATAATAAATCACATTTTTCACCTGCTCTGGGGGGGTTTCGCATTCAGGAGAAAGCACCTTCACCTTGTGTGTGATCCTTCCAGGGTCAAAATTCAGCCTTCAGTACACACACAAATTTGATCTCATTGTTCACTGCTCAGAGGGGATACCACTTACTCTTTCATATCCCTTGGCATGTGGGGAGCTACCTTCTATCCTTTTCCTCCCCCTTCCATAACCAGACAGGATTGGTAGCCACCCTACTCACATTATCACTCCATGCTGCCCCTCAGTCTCCTAGCAGCCACCGCTCTCTACGCTTACTTGTGCCCCTCTTTTCTGCCTTAGTTCTCCATCAGAACTTCCAACACACCACATTCCCACTTATCCCACCCAGTCCATCTCCTACCCCACATAATTCCCCTGTACTCCCCCCACCCAGCCTACCTCCTACCCCCCAGTTCCCCTGTACTCCCCCACCCATTCTGCCTCCTGCCCCCCCTTTTCCCCTGTACTTCCCACACCCAGTCTGCCTCCTGCCCCCCCTTTTCCCCTGTACTCCCCCCACCCAGTCTACCTCCTACCCCCCAATTCCCCTGTACTCCCCCACCCATTCTGCCTCCTGCCCCCCCTTTTCCCCTGTACTTCCCACACCCAGTCCACCTCCTGGCCCCCCATTCTGCTGTACTCCTCCCACCTAGTCTGCCTCCTGCCCCCCTTTTCCCCTGTACTCCCTCCCACCCAGATTGCTTCCTGTTCCCCCACATTCCTGTCTCTTCATAGTGTCTTGTCCAGTTTCCCAACAAATTTCCCTTCCCTGCTACCTCTATGATTCCACTCCTGGGGCCTTGGCATACTCCTGTCCCTTGCCTGTCTCTCACATGGTGATGAAAGGGCCTCCATTGTCCCTTAGGACAGTCTAGCTTCAGCTCCACTGGAAACAATGGGAGATGGTGGTCAGCTTGCCAGGGGCAGACTGTGGTTTCAGTCCCTCCCTTCAGGAATGGGAGATGGCAGCCATTTTGGATAAGGCAAAACTTCACTTGTAAGTCAGAAATCAGAAAATTCATTAAACCCCTTTTAAAATTTCAAATATTATGAGTCACAAAACAAAAATCATGATTTCTGGCAACACAATTGATATTTCCTCTGGGAAAACCACCTGCCTGTAGTTGGCATTTGTCTACTGCACCTATAACTGGGACTGTCCCTGGAGAGGGAAAGCGGTGAAACCTCCAGCCTGACATGATTCTGGAGTCCCTACCACCAAGCTTGATATTATTCCTTGGCCCTCCGGACAAGCAGAAATATGACACATCCCCGTAAAACCCATATAACAGGGACCAACACAAACCACAGTGGGTTTTTCCAGTGACTTACTGTGGTCTGCAGATACACGTGTTTTCATGGCATTATTTACAAAGTGGTATATGATGATTAAATGTTCCTGTTTTACAGCCAGTTAGTTGTTCCGGGCAAACTCACAAAAAGCCTGCCCCCGGCTCCCTTCTACTTTCTGTAGCCAGAGAAGAACTGAACACCACAGATCAAGCCAGCAGAGGTGCAACAGCACAGGGGTCAGGGAAAGAGCCAGCTTCATAACATGTTCCACACCTTCTCCTTAGTCCCACAGAATCCCCACCACAGAGACGCTGCAGGAGGCAGTGAGAGGGGAAGGAGGCCCACCACATTTCACCAACTCCCCCCACAAAACCGGAAGGCAAACACAGGAGCAAGATGTCAACAGTAAATTGTGTAGGTTCGCTCTCCATGTCATGAAAACCCTCCAGTCGTGGAGCTGGAGACACTGTCAGTAAATGTAGCCCCTGGTGTCACTGCTCCAGCAGGAACTGTGTAGTCAAGGAACAACAGAGAGACATAGACACTGGGTGTCAATGTAGAAACATGGACCGTTGCACAATGGCCCTTACCACAGGATGATCTCTGGGATGTGCAGACTTTGCCCAAAGAACCTACTGTCTCTTCAGAAGAGATAGAGATCAACCTCCCACACTGTCAAAAACATGACAAGGAAACTCTATTGGACAGACCTTCAGCTGGTATAAACAGATTTAGTTCCACTGACTTCAGATGTACACAAGCTGGGAAGCTGTTCCTTTGAGTTGAAATGAGTGAAGTTTCCATTCCTTTATACGAGCGTAACCTCTGAAGAAAAACATGAGGCACTGTGTTAAAACGCAAACATCTCATTTCATTTGGACAAAGAAGAATTGAGTCTTACTATAGAAAAGGCTTTGGAATATCTCCTGGGCCTGTAGACTTGCTTTTGTATAAAAAAAGATGCTTTGGACAAGACATGGGATTTGTCCTCCTTCTAAAAGGGCTCATTTATAGAACTAGTCTTGTTAAAATGAATGTGAAGGTCCAACAAGAGCCATCAATGAACATCTTGCCATCTCTACAAGCAGTGAAAGAACTGGACTAGGTTCAGAGCCGGACATACTATCTTCCACCAGCATAACCCATTGTTCCAGGCTCTATGTAACAGAAAGTCCAAAGAGAAGGGGTTTCAGTGGCACAACGTGCTGCTGCTTACCATCTTTCAAGGGGTCCATATGGGCCAGAACAGCTGTAAAAGTGGGGGATGTTGGCTGAGAAAGGAGCTGGCCAGGACAGCTGGGGAAGTGCACTGGCTGAGCATATGCAGTGGGAAGTCTTCACACAGAAGCTTATATGGAGCTCAGTCTCTGACTGCTGTTGAGTGCAGCTCACCACTCAGCAGAAACCCTCAGGTTGGGCAGAGAGAGCAATGAACTACTGGGGGGTTGTGGAAATAGAGACCGTCCACCACATTTACTGACAAATTCTGGCTTCACTTCAATCCATTCCTGCCCCTGCAATCCTACTAAAGTCAGTCATGGAATTGCACCGCATGTAAATGAAGGCAGGCTTTGGCCCGCCTGTCTTATTAAATAAAACAGCAAGGAAATATTTTAAGACTTACCTTTCAATGGTTAGATTTCTTCTTAACTTACGTACAGGAGAAGTGATTTCACTGATTCTACTCATGTGAGCCACAGAGAGCAGCATCTGGACCCAAACATTTTCAGGTGAAACCGTGGCTGGCCCCTTTGAAGTCAGTGGGAGTTTAGCCATTGACTTCAGTGGAACCATAAGTTCACCCTTCATCTATAGTCTCTTCTGTTATCTATGAAGAGAGGAAAAATCTGAACTTCCCCACATTTAGAAAAATTATAAGTTAAGAACTTGCTTTGAGGTTGTTGCATGTATGAAATGTTGTTCCCCCCAGGGCTTTATTGCCTTGAGCTGAGACAATAGAGAGTTGCAGGCAAGGGCATGGGGTGGGGCTCTGTAATTCACAAAGATTTAGAGTCTTCTTCCTACAGACACCCCATGGATTTTGTTGTATTTTCCAAAATCTAAGCTTCCATTTAAAACAATGAAGCTTTTAACACATCTGGGTCTGCGGAAGCAGAATGTAAATAGATGTACTGTTGTCTTATTTTAGAATCTGTAGTAAGCCAGACTGAAACAATAGCACTAAGAAATGTAAACTACTCCCATTTATCTCAGTGGGATGGGGTGTTAACTTTGAAGCCTAATTGTGACCATTTAAATGCCAACATTGTTAACTATTTCACTGATGTCAACACACCAGAAAATCCAGGGTAATGAACTTATCTAGTGTGGGTGTTTGTACTAGTCACTTCCTGATTTTCTACTCATTTGAAAAGGACACTGCATTACAATAAGGTTACTTTGAATATTCTCTCACTTAATCAGGTAGCTGAGATGTTTGCTGCTGTCTTTCAAAATTATCTTAAAGGAAAGTCCGGGTAAAAGGTTAGCTTAATTATTTGTATTCTCTATTGTGTGGCTTGTGGGATTTTATGATTTTGTTATTAACTTTGATCAAGGTGCATGGAAAGCAATCCAGTTTAAATAACTGAAAAACAGGTTTGAACAAACCTCCCTGAGCCTTAAAATAGCTAGTACTCAAATATAAACAGGGCGAATTAAAATAGAAACCAAAACTAATGATAGATATTCTATGTATGTGAAGCAAGTGGGAGGGGAAAAGGGTTTAAAAGGGCCTGTGTTTTCAAAAGTGACTTGTGATCTTACATGCCTGAAGTTTTTGGGTGCCTGACCTGAAATACCTAAAAGGGACCTGATTGTCAACAGGTGGGTACACAGCTCTTTCTGAAAATCAGGCCTCTTTAAGAAATCTTAAATTAAGCACCTTAAAATTGAAGTATCCCAAATCACTTGACACTTCTGAAAATTTAAGCCAAACTGTGTATTTGGTTTTCAAATTTTGCAAGAGGATTGATGGTCCAAGATTGGCACCACTACCCATAAATACTTGGAATCCTGAATTCAAATGCTAAAGTAGATCACCATTGAAAATCAATACTGCAATATTACTTTAGCCCACATTTGTCAATACCAAAAAGCCACCACCAAAGAGTTTAGCATGATTGATTTTGATCACTCAGGAGGGGCCCCCGGCTTCAGTAGTACTCGTGTTGTAGATCATGATTGAGGGGCACTGGCAGACCTGTAAGGATGTTTGCATAGTGCCTGTCCACACTACAGCTGTTATCAGAGTTTGTGCCTACTTAGGGTATGTTTACACTGCAATCAGGAGGCATGAGTGCAGCATGTGTAGACATACCAGAGCTAGCTTTGATCAAAGCTAGCTCAAGTAATAATAGCAGTGTAGCCACAGCAGCAGGCCTCCCAGGTACATAGTGGAACAGCTAGCTCATGCCACTGCCCTTACTGCCATGGCTACACTGCTATAATTACTCAAGCTACCTCTGATCTAGCTAGATCAAAGCTAGCTCAGGTATGTCTAAACATGCTCCAATCACACCTTCCATTGCACACATACCCTGAGTGCCATGGCTGGCTCAAACAATGTTTTGTGTCCTCAGCCCACCTGGTTAATATGCAATTACACTGCAGCAGCTAACAGTGACCCACCTCTACCAGAGGCCTAGACTGTCGCGTGACTGCTCAGCACACAGGGCTTTTTGTTGTTGGGCAGACAGGGCCCCCTAACCCTAACATTCCTGTGTAACATCTTTGATTGCTCTTCCTAGCTCTGTGAATTGCCCTGCCCTGGTGCAGCTCCACTGGGTCTAGCAATGGCAGGAACGTATGTACTGATCACTCACAAGCATTTTTACCACTGTGTTATGTAACCTAACTCTTAGCAAACCTAGAAGACACAGCAGTTAAAATCCCCCATATCTCTGCACCAATGCTAGCACTAGTGGAACTACCCCAATGCAAAGGCAATGCTAGGAGGATTTAAGAAAATCCTCAGTGTACACATAGTCACAGAGAACTAGGAGCAAGGAGGACAGATCTTCTTTTTACAGGTGACTCTTAAGATGACCTTAAATGAAATAGATTAGAGAAATTTTTTCAGGCTGTTTATGGATTTACCAGCACTTTATACATAGTCAGTTTAACCCAGTTCCCCTATATAGTCAGATCATCTGTTCCCCCTTTTGTTTGTGTAGGTCTTTCACACAGCAGTAGGGGAGAGAAAACACCTCAGTGTGTATTCCTTATCACCATCCAAGATTCACATCCGTATAGGAGGGACCGGGACCAATCTAGTTCCTACGGACACTTACACACGTATTTATCTTTCCTCATATGACGAGTTACATTGAAGTCAACATTCTGTTCATGCACTTAAAGTTACACTTGTGCCTAAGGCCTTGTCTATACAGGAAACATTTTACAATATAACCTCGGGTATAAATTTTAATCACCATAGTTACACCAATATAATTCCCCACTGAGACACTCATGCTGGTATAAGAGTGTTTTTATTCAATTTAGTTTATGTTACTTGGAAGGGATTTAAACAAAAAAAAGCCACTTTTATACTGGAATAAGAGTGTCTACACAGAGGGTTATACTGGTATAATTATGCTGACATAACTGGTAAAACTTTCTTGTGTGAACAAGGGTGTTTCCAGGAACAGGGCCCTATTTCATGTAGTTCATTCTCTTGTGCAAGCAGAAATAAAAGCTCTGAAGTTGGCACTTGTTCTTTATGAACTCAAAATTGCTCAATAGGCAACCTCCATTTGAAGTTGGGAGTTAGGATGCTTGTTGTTTTCATCAACTAGGTTAACTGGGCTTCAGCCCTCTAAAAGTTTCCAGTATCAAAGACTGAGATTTCCTGGATCTGTAACACATCACAGCAGCATATTTGTAAAAGAAAATTATGTTTAAAGTAATAAACATCTGTTTTCTTTTTAAAATTTAGAGCAGTCAGCTACAAGTGCAGAGGACCCAATCCGGCAAAGTACCCAGCCAACTCCTCTTCCACTGACCTCAATCAGCTGAAGGGTGCTCAGTGCTTTTAGGACAGAGGTACTCAGCACTTCACTAGCACTAAGCCTCTAGGTACCACTGAATATCTTTTGCAGATGCCCGGAGGCACAAGACAAAAGCAACTGAAGACACATTTGATTTGTTAAATTTAAAGTTTTATTGCTGTATTAATTTCCTATCTCACCATCAATAAGGCACATCCTTGTTACAGAAAGAATAAACAATGTAATAAAAATTACTTGAGCCCACCCTTTTGCTAGGCCTTCTTTTCAACAGTTAACATGAAGAAGAAAATAAAAACCCTGACAGCTGGATGTGTGTTAATTTAGAAGCCTTTGCCTGAGGTGTCACAATCTGAAGTTATGTTGCAGGCATGAGCATGTAGAAGCCTGGAATGCTGACGTTAGCAAGGCTGTCGTTGAGTTTACTTAACACTCATTTCTCTCAGTCTGCTTCAGAGCAGAAATGCAGACAATGAAAACTTATTCAACCTTTGACAACTTCATTTGTAGTACGATAAAGATTCTAGTTAACAGAGTCCTGTCTTTGCTGGTACACGAAAGAGGTATTCAAAAGATACTTTTGCTCAGAAAACATGGAAAGGTAGCCCAAAAATGTCTCTGGTTTCCTTTTATTTACATGAAAAGGTGCGAAAGTTTCAGGACAAACCAAAGCTAGCTTTCCAAGATCTACCATTCAACTTCAAAATAAAAGCTTTGTGATTTCAAACTAAAGGAGCCTTTTTAGATTTCTGTCATTTAGGTAGTTTATTATACTCAAAAGCATCAAAAAGCACTTTTCAATTTAAACTAACATGGAGTGGATAAAAATATACACAATGATCTGATATAATTTCTCAGTCAGAAATAAGCATGCAGCATGCAGATGGGAAAATGTAGGTTACTAGTAAGTATCCAAGAATCTTTGTAATAAAAATATATACATCCCAATAATATCTGGACAAACAAACTGCTCTTGAAGCATTATGTTTACACAGTTTAGCAGAAGAAATAATCAACAAACTTTCTTCTGCTGCCATTTTATGGAAGCTGAATGCTGACTAAAGGTAACAACCATAAATTAAAAGTGATTTTCTTTGTAGAATCCTCCTCAAAAATGTTTAAACAGCAGCAGCTTTCTGTTCACAGCTGAATTCAGATTTGTAAACAGACACACAGAACTGCTTCACAGCATCTTCACAATGAAACTCCGTTTTCCAAAAGTTTTAGAATACAGCATAAAATCAAACAACATGAGCAATGCATTGAACATTATAGATATAGACCCTATAGACTCTAGATCCTGATCCTGCAATGAGCCTCAAGTCCTCACATGGACCCTGACTCCCTATGTGGGCCAGTCACAGTCTCTCTCTGCCTCAACTCTGTATTTTTTTAGATTGGGATAATAGTATATCCCCACCTCAGAGGGGTGCTGAGAGGACAAATACATTAAATGTTTGTGAGGCATGTACATATTATAGTAATGGGGGCCATATAAAACCTTTGACAGAAGATCAGGGTCCAGCAAGGGAGCCGTGAAAGCGGTCAACAGATACTTCAGTCTGGAAAAATAAATAAATAATTGGCCATGCCTACGTTGAGTCTTGTAACAGTGTGAGCACTAACTCAGGGTCCCTTGTAAAATGAGATGACATTTGCGGGGTTTCTTGAGTCTGAGAATGCCTTAGCCCACAAGCAATTTTATATTTTAAAACTGTACAAAACCCAATGGCAGTGCCTGTAGTGTATGTGTAATCTGCCAAATTGTAACTCCATACAGAATTTTCTGGAATATACAGACACAGATTTGCCTTCTTACTAGTTTATCTGGTTGTAGAACATTAATCTGGATCATTGCACACTGAGCTGTCATCCCAAGAGTGGAATGAAATACATGTAGGCTGAAGAGTTTATTTGGAGTGGACTGCAAGAAGTATTGTTAGAAGAAATTCCCAGCAGTTTATATAATTCCTTCAATCTACAAAGACATGAAGCTAGTAATTTAGGGCCTGATTTTATAAACAATTCTGTACAAGAATAACTTTACTCACAAGATGACAGGTTTCAGAGTAACAGCCGTGTTAGTCTGTATTCGCAAAAAGAAAAGGAGTACTTGTGGCACCTTAGAGACTAACCAATTTATTTGAGCATAAGCTTTCGTGAGCTACAGCTCACTTCATCGGATGCATACTGTGCAAACTGCAGAAGACATTATATACACAGAGACCATGAAACAATACCTCCTCCCACCCCACTCTCCTGCTGGTAATAGCTTATCTAAAGTGATCACTAACACGGCTGTTACTCTGAAACCTCTCCTTACAATGTGTATGATAATCAAGTTGGGCCATTTCCAGCACAAATCCAGGCTCTCTCACCCTTCGCCCCCCCCCCCACACACACACACACAAACTCACTCTCCTACCAGCAGGAGAGTGAGTTTGTGTGTGTGGTTTTTGAAAAAAAAAAAGGGGTGGGTGAGAAAACCTGGATTTGAAATGGCCCAACTTGATTATCATACACATTGTAAAGAGAGTGGTCACTTTGGATGGCCTATTACCAGCAGGAGAGTGAGTTTGTGGGGGGGGGGGGGGGGGGCGGAGGGTGAGAAAGCCTGGATTTGTGCTGGAAATGGCCCAACTTGATTATCATACACATTGTAAGGAGAGTGATCACTTTAGATAAGCTATTACCAGCAGGAGAGTGGGGTGGGAGGAGGTATTGTTTCATGGTCTCTGTGTATATAATGTCTTCTGCAGTTTCCACAGTATGCATCCGATGAAGTGAGCTGTAGCTCACGAAAGCTTATGCTCAAATAAATTGGTTAGTCTCTAAGGTGCCAGAAGTACTCCTTTTCTTTTTACTCACAAGAGTAACTTTTTTGTGCATCAGCTCCTTAAACTTGTTAGCATGTTTTCCAGGCAAACCTAGCCTGCTAAATAGTTTAATCAGCTCAGTTTCTCAGCTATAATAGCTCTCACAGGGGCTCACATCCAAATAGCTTGTTGCATAGTCTAGGAACACTAATATGAATACTAGGGCTGTCCATTAATCACAGTTAACTCACCCAATTAACTCAAAAAAATTAACTGTGATTATAAAAATTAATTGCAATTAATCGCACTGTTAATAGAATACCAATTGAAACATATTAAATATTTTTGGATGTTTTTCTACATTTTCAAATATATTGATTTCTATTACAACACAGAATACAAAGTGTACAGTGCTCACTTTATATTATTATTTTGTATTACAAATATTTGCACTGTAAAAATGATAAACAAAAGAAATAGTATTTTTCAGTTCATCTCATACAAATACTGTAGTGCAATCTCTTTATCATGAAAACGTAACTTACAAATGTAGATTTTTTTGTTACATAACTGCACTCAAAAACAAAACAATGTAAAACTTTAGAGCCTACAAGTCCACTCAGTCCTACTTCTTGGTCAGCCAATTGCTAAAACAAACAAGTTTGTTTACATTTACGGGAGATACTGCTGACTGCTTCTTATTTACAATGCCACCTCAAAGTGAGAACATGGCACTTCTGTAGCCAGCTTTGCAAGGTATTTATGTGCCAGATATACGAAACATTCATATGCCCCTTCACCCACCATTCCAGAGGATGTGCTTCCATGCTGATGATGCTTGTTAAAAAAATAATGCATTAATTAAATTTGGGACTGAACTCCTTGGGGGAGAATTGTATGTCCCCTATTCTGTTTTACCTGCATTCAGCCATATATTTCATGTTATAGCAGTCTCAGATGATGACCCAGAACATGTTCATTTTAAGAACACTTTCACTGCAGATTTGACAAAACACAAAGAAGGTACCAATGTGAGATTTCTAAGGATAGAAACAGCACTCGACCCAAGGTTTAAGAATCTGAAGTGCCTTCCAAAATCTGAGAGGGATGAGGTATGGAAAATGCTTCCAGATGTCTTAAAAGAGCAACACTCTGATGAGGAAACTACAGAACCTGAACCACCAAACTAGAAAAGCAACCTTCTGCTGGTGGCATCTGACTCAGATGATGAAAATGAACATGCGTCAGTCAGCTCTGCTTTGGATCGTTATCGAGCAGAACCAGTCATTAGCATGGACACATGTCTTCTGGAATGGTGGTTGACGCATGAAGGGACATACGAATATTTAGCGCATCTGGCACATAAATATCTTGTGATGTCAGCTACAACAGTGCCATGTGAACGCCTGTTCTCACTTTCAGGTGACATTGTAAATAAGACGTGGGCAGCATTATCTCCTGCAAATTGTAACCAAACTTGTTTGTCTGAGCAATTAGCTGAAGTAGGACTGAGTGGACTTGTAGGTTCTAAAGTTTTGCATTGTTTTATTTTTGAATGCAGTTATTTTTTGTACAGAATTCTACATTAGTAAGTTTAACTTTCATTATAAAGAGATTGTACTACAGAACTTGCATTAGGTGAATTGAAATATACTATTTCTTCTGGTTTTTACAGTGCAAATATTTGTAATCAAAAATAAATATAAAGTGAGCACTGTACACTTTGTATTCTGTGATGTAATTGAAATCAATATATTTGAAAATGTAGAAAACATCCAAAAATACTTAAATAAATGGTATTCTATTATTAACGGTGCGATTAATCATGATTAATTTTTTTAATCGCTTGACAGCCCTAATGAATACATAACCTAAGGGAGCGTATGGCAAGACCTATATAATATTCACTGTTTGCTACTCTAGGTCTTAATGGTAGGGACCACGGGACAAATTTAGCTGTGATACAAAAGGTAGTGCACATTATACTTTTGTAAGTGGATATAAATTAGAGCTGAGCAAATAATTGATTTTTCAGTTTGGCTAGATCCTAAAAAAAAACCAACTGGTTAGTTTCAAATCAAAACTGATTTATTTATTTTTTTCAGTTTCTTACCAAAACAAAACACTGAACAAATTTCAGTGAGCTTAAACAAACTGTTTCATTTTCCAGTTCAAATTGACTTTTTTAAAACAAAATATTGATTTGAATACATATTTAATGTACAAAATGTTGTTTAACAACAAAATGTCAAAACAGTTCATTTCTAAACTGTTGAAACGAAATATTTTGACATTCCAAAATGTTTTTTCCAGGATTTTTTTCCCCCAAAACTATTCACCAAATTCAGCTTGAATTTTGTGCCCTGAAAAATGCATTTTTTTTTTGAAAAATTACTATTTGCTGAAAAAAATATACTAGAATTTAGTGTAAGGGGCCTAGATTCCACTCCCATGTATTAGTGTAAATCCAAAACAACCCTGCTGAAACTCTGGGTTTACTTCAGTATTAAAAATGGTGTTACTGAGCGCATAGGCAACTGGGCTCAGCTGGGGCATTGCCATAGTTGGGCCATGTCCCACCCAAATCTGAGCACCAGCCACAATCCTTAAAGTGATGAGGATCACAGGCCCCCCCCACCCCAAAAAATTTTTTTAAAGGTTCAGCTAGGTCGCTGAGGGGTGCAATCTTTTAGTAAAGCTGCTGCTTCATACACTCCATGGGGCTCTGCTTCCCCAATAATACAGGCTCAGACCCTCTCTGACACTACCCACCTCCAGTTACTGCTCCCCGTTGACTAATTGGCTCTCAGTTCCAAAGAAACAATCAGGTTCTGGCTGGGACCCCCCCAGCAGTGGGTGGAGGCAGGGCACACCCCCATCAATGCGGAGAAAGTCATCAGATCTGGGTGGCGTGTGACAGAGCTAGAGACTGTGTCAATGGGGAATGAGGACTTTCCATGCACCAGCTCTCAGTGCCACTCTTTGTCCCAGCCACCCCTCCATCACAGGGGAGAGGGCTCCACCTCATGCCACCCAGCTCTCGTTACTGTCTTCCCATTGGCTCCTAGCTCACAGCCAACAGATTGTGACCAGCCTGCCACCCCCACCCTGGCCATGGGTGAGTCAGGGTACACCTCGCTAATGGGAAGGCAGTAACCAGAGCTGGGTGTCATTATGGCAGAGCCCCTTCACTGCTGAAGTAACAAAGAGGCAGCCAGGCCACATTTGAGTGGCATTGCGACCTGGCACACTAGGTCCTGCTTCTCCTAGTCACTGCTTCCACTCTGCTCCCCATACAGGCTCAGCCACAGGGAATCTGGGATTGGGAGCAGGAGCTGATGTGCCAGCAGGGAAGTGGCTTTACCTGGCAGGGATTGATTTGGGGATGCTGAACCCCCTCTAGCGCTAGCTACCCCTTGCCTATGACTGAGAGCAGAGTATGGGCAAGGGTGTTCCGATCCAGATTTCGCTGAAGTCAATGGAAGTCTTTCCAATGACTCAGTGGATGCTGGTTAAGCCTTAAGCAAGTCTATACTGGCATATGCTGAGGAGCCAGAGCAAGTCATAAGTACACCATTTTATTATCCCTTAGACTCAAGGCTGAATTTAGACCTTTGTCTGCAAGACACCTACTACACCTTCGGCACTATATAAACAAATCAATAATAATTACTACTGCTACTTTACAAAAAAAGAATATTTATAAGTGGAATTGAGACCTAAGGCAGCATCCTTTTATCTTTCCCCACTATATATGTTGGTAGCTAATCTTGCCAGAGGTGTGATAGAATACTGCAGGAGACACCTGTTAAACACAACACAATCCTATTATATTAATAAAGACTCATTCTTTCTCATGTCATTTATATTCACAGGAGAGGACTCCATTACTTTGTGTGGTGTTCTGGTTTATCTGGTACCATCCATATATACTGTAATCAATAACCAGATCAACTTTCATTCAAATCTTTCTCATCCACTTGGCTGCCCTTCTGAGCTCTTTTAAACTATGGCCCTGTCTACACTGGCAAGTAAAGCAGCTTTCTGCCTTGTAACTCCCGAGGGGTACACACTGCCAAGCCACTTAGTGCGCAGAAACTGCGCAGTTGCAGTGCTGTAAAAAAACCCACCCCAACGAGAGGCCTACAGCTTTGTGCGCCGGGGGTACAGTGGCATGGTGCCAGTGTAGACACCCTCGTCGATTACAGCACTGCAATTGGCCTCTGGAAGATTTCCCACAGTGCCTGTTTTTGCCTCTCTGGTCATCAGTGTGAACTCTACTGTCCTGCCCTCAGGTGACCAACCATCATTCCCCACCCTGTAAATTCCTTTGGAATTTTGAAAGTCCCCTTCCTGTTTGCTCGGTGACGCGTGCAGTGGTCTCAGCACATCTTTCCAGGTGGCCACGCCTGTTCCATGCACCAGGCGATCCCCTGCTTGGATCAATGCCGAGCTGCTGGATCTCATCAGCATTTGGGGAGAGGAGGCTGTCCAGTCCCAGCTGCGCTCCAGCCGTAGGAATTATGATACCTACGGACAGAATTCATGATGCATGACAGAAAGGGGCCATGACCAGGACACACTGCAGTGCAGGGTCAAAGTGAAGGAGCTGCGGAATGCCTACCACAAGGCACAGGAGGCAAACCGCTGCTCTGGTGCTGCGCCCACGAGCTGCCAGTTCTACAAAGAGCTGGATGCAATATTTGGTGGCGACCCCACCTCCACTGCGAAGGTCACTGTGAATACTTCTGTGGCTCGCATGCCAGTCAAGAGTGGACTGAGCTAGGAGGAGGAGATCTTGTAGGAGGATGGGGAGGGGCAGGGGGACCTAGAGGCAGAGGATGACTCAGAGGTCAGAGATGCATGCAGCCAGGAGGCTCTTTTCTATCCTGGAGGAAGCTAGCCAGTCACAGCTGTTGGATCTTGGTGAAGCACAAACAGGAGAGGAGGCCCCTGGTAAGTGGCTTTGATTTGGGAAATTGCTGAAGTGCTTTGTTGGGGGCAGAAGGGTTGCAGAAAGCAGGCTTGTGTCTGTATGATGCACTTACCACCACATGCCTAGTCTGAGTGGCGGAACAGGCTGTTGATTGACTCCCTCACTTCATGGGAATCTGCCTCAGAGATCTCCAGGAAACTCTCATGGAGATACTGGGCAATCCGCTGCCTCAGTTTCTTTGGCAGAGCTGCTTTGTTTCTTGCCCCCTTAACGATAACTTTCCCATGCCATTCTGCCATCATGGGGCAGGACCATTGCTGCACACAAGCAAGCCACATAAGGGCCAGGGTGAAAGCCACAGTTTTGGAGAACACCCTCCCTTGATTCCCTGCTCACCCTCAGCAGCGAGATATCTTCCATAATGAACACAGCCTGTGGAAAATGTGGGGACAGGAATGATTATCAGGTCCCCCTACAGCGCTGGCTTTCCCCAAGAGCCATGTGCCCAGTATACAGTGAGGCTCCGGGAACACTGATTTACCCTGCCCCTGCAGCTACTCACCATTTTGGGGGTCTTGTGGCTCATGTGTGCTTGCCTGGGGTCAGCCAGTTAGTGACAGGTATGTGAATACTGGCTCTGTTTTAAATCACTGAATCAGTGTTCTGTGTGTTGCAAACAATACTGCTTCTGTAAAATGTTGCGTTTTGGCTTCACAGAGATGACCTTGGGAGCCCAGCGTCCCTCTTTGTTATCGCTGGCTGAACGGCTGTGCAGAATTAGAAGCAGCCACGAAGAACTAAGGAGGACTTTCTGTGTCATGTCATGATGCTGGTTATGCATCCAACGAAGTGGGTATTCACCCATGAAAGCTTATGCTCCAATACATCTGTTAGTCTATAAGGGCCACAGGACTGCTTTGCTTTTACAGATCCAGACTAACACGGCTACCCCTCTGATACATGATGCTGGTTAGTGACCGATCGGTAGCAGTCTGGAATGGCCAGCTTCCACAGTGCAATCGCCATGCGCTTCTGCAATGGCAGGGCAGCTCTTATTCTCATGTCCTTGCACCGCAAGGCTGGGGGAGCTCATCGCACAGTTCCATTGTGACGGGTTGGATCACAGAAATCCCCTTGGGCCTGCCAACTGATGTGCCAAGACTACTTCTACCCCTGCTTTCCTGCCCTGGCTGCTTGGGACTCCAGTGCCCTGCCTGGTTTGAGCCAGACCCGCTAGCCTGCTGGAAACCCAGATCCAGGTCTGAACCACGTTCCCTAACAGCTGTAGCCTTAATTGAAAACAGCTTAAGAAGTGTTCCTGTCTTTAACACTCAGATGCCCAACTCCCAATGGGGTCCAAACCCCAAATAAATCCGTTTATAAAGTTTATACAGGGTAAACTCATAAATTGTTCACCCTCTATAACACTGATAGAGAGATATGCACAGCTGTCCCCCCCACCCCCGTATTAATACATACTCTGGGTTAAATAATAAGTAAAAAGCGATTTTATTAAATACAGAAAGTAGGATTTAAGTGGTTCCAAGTAGTAACAGACAGAACAAAGTGAATTACCAAGTAAAATAAAATAAAACCCGCAAGTCTATGCCTAATACAGTAAGAAAACTGAATACAGATAAAACCTCACCCTCAGAGGAGTTCCAGTAAGCTTCCTTTTACAGACTAGTCTCCTCTTAGTCTGGATCCAGCAATCTCTCACACCCCCTGTGGTTACTGTCCTTTGTTCCAGTTTTTTTCAGGTATCCTTTTGGGTGGGGAGACTATCTCTTGAGCCAGCTGAAGACCAAATGAAGGGGTCTCCCAGGGGTTTAAATAGACTTTATCTTGTGGGTGGATACCCCTTCTTCCCCCTGTGTAGAATTCCACCTATAAGATAGAGTTTTGAAGTAAGTCACATGTCCATGCATGACTCAGAACTTACAGGTAGTAGCCATGGTTCACATGCTACCTTGAAAGTCCTCATGTAGACTTCTTATGTGGATTGGAGCCTTCCAAGATCCATTGTCCGTTAAGTGCTTCTTGACTGGGCACTTAACTTGCACATTCCTTTCTCAAGAAGCTGACCAAATGCCTTACTAAAGCTATTAAAATCAAACAAGTATACAGTCAATATTCATAATTTTGAATACAAAAATGACACATTCATACAAATAGGATGAATATATTCAGTCGATCCTAACCTTTACATAGATATGTTACATGGCATATGTAGCATAAAATATAGTCCAGTTGTGTCATATATACATTCATAAGCATATTTCCCTAAAGTCTTGTGGGGTGCAACGTCACACCCATGATGTGGCTTTCCTCATCCAAAAGTTCTGCAGCCACTGCTCGTCATCCCAGACGTGCATGACGATGCGATCCCACCACTCAGTGCTTGTTTCCCGAGCCCAAAAACATCATTCCCCTGTGGTCCGCACCTCCAAGAATGCCACAACAATCTCGTGTCGTAGCTACTATGCGTGGCGAGATCAATGTCACACTCCTCTTGCCTTTGTAGTTTAAGGAATAACTCCACCTCCACTCATGACGTGTTAGTGAGCGTGAGCAGCAAACTGGTCAACAGTGCGGGATCCATTCCTGCAGACCGAAGAGGCAGAGTACGTAGTACACATACTGTTGAAAGATGGCACCAAATGTGGATGGAAGCACAGGGATTGCTGAGATACAAAGCAGTGCATCACAGGGCATTGGGACAGGACTCAGGATGCCCCACGATCCCTTCCGCCTTCCCACAACTCTTAGCGGCAGAAGAGGAAGAGATACTCTGTGAGATAGCTGCCCAGAGTGCACCGCTCCAAATACCGCTGCAAGTGCCACAAGTGTGAACACGCTATTGTGCAGTCAGCTGACAGTGTGAACACACAACAGCGGTTTCCCTTGGAAGAAGGTGTGGAGACAGCTGTGCAGTAAGCAAACAAACAGGGCATTGATAAATGCCTTATAAACGTTAAGGTGTTTACTTGAATGCATGTAGTCTCCTTTGACTTGGAAATCAGATTAGAAATTTTATAGGAACAAGCTGTCTCCTGTCAAACCAGAAATACCCTGTGAACAACCCCTTCCACAGCATCTTAGCTCTTTCAATTCACTTCGGTATGAAACCAGGAAATGTAGGGCAGCTATGCAATAATAGAAAAATATAACAATCTTTACAAATCTCAGGAAATTTAAACTTCGGGTCAGTTCTATTTTATTCAAACCAGTTTACCCATCCCCACTGCACTAACTTCTGTGAATATAAAGCAAAACATTGTATGACAGAGAATTCACAAAATTAATCCAGCTCTATAAAGAATGATGCACCCCTTCATAAAGTTATTTGTTAGGTAATTACCAGCAACTAGAGGTGGGAAACATCTGCCTGGTTTTTATTTATGGTTCTGCAAAACGACATTGGAAGATGCAAAGCCACAGCCATGGGGGGGGGGGCGGCTTTCAGATAAATTATCACTCGCTCTGAATCTTGCCTACACAGGAGACATGAACAGTTTGTAACTAAATCTGTTGTACTGAACTTGTATGAACACGATTCATCAATACATGCTGGTTGGTTTGTTTTACCCTACATCCACACTAGTACTCATCTACACCATTTCATTTGCAATGCCCTCTCGGTACTTGTCTCACAATTCCCAGCAGTTGTGCATTCTGCAAGAGTCCACAAGGATTAGTGCACAGTGGGCAAATAGTGGGAGGATTAGTTGAATCATTTTAGTGCCTGTGTTACACTGGCACTGAACTGATTCAGTCTGAAATGGTTCAGGTTTAACCAGTTATTAAACCTGCTGAAAGGCAGTCTGCTCTAACCAGTGATCAGACCCTTCATATGCTGTTTAGGGCATTTTAGTGTTGCTTGCAGAATGTTTCACAGATGTCCTAGGTGCTTTAATTGGTTTTATTTCTCCAGCAAAGACCAGGCCTAAAAGTAATACATGCAGATGTAATATTCAGGTTCTCCAACCTGTTGCATGAGGAAACAACTCAGTGCAATTCCCTGCTTGAAGAAACTCTGTCAAGGCAATGGGCTGAAAAATTGACCTCCCTTGACAGTTGTCCCCATATACTATAACCATTCATTTTTTAAAAACTGGCTATGCTTCTATCCAGCTGTTTTTAAAACCAAATTCAAGACTTGAAGTCAGACTAGTAATAAAAACACTGATACATTCATTCCCTCTCTCATATGTCACAAAACTACTAGTCTGTTTAATGTGAAGCTCACTGCAAATCCCAGCTCTGTTTTTTTCATTCTTAAACTAGTATTATTACTCAGAGCAGCATTGTAGATAGTGTTCCAGAAAAAATTATTTGGACACTGCAGGGTAAAAACTTCCCAGATGGCACCGGCGTCAAACGAAAGTAAGCCAATTTTTAGGCTAACAAATCTTGACATAGCTTTTAAAAATATCTTAGGGTTATATTCTCTCCTATTCTTCCTGCATCAGTTTAAGTTCCAGAACGAGGAGATTTGCTGGGTATGGAAGCTCTCTGGCTTCCCCTATATGTGAAAGTGGAAAATTAAGGAGGTGTTCTCACCTCCTGCCAAGTTTAAGTTACACATTGAGCTCTCTGGCTCCTCCTGTAAGTAAAAAGGGGAAATTGAGAGAGTTCCTACCTGCTGCCGGGTTTATTTTCAATACCGTACATGTATATATATGCTCCACTGTAGTTTCTTAAACTGCTCCCAGAAAGCTTCCTAGCTCTGGAGTTTACATAGGGATAAGTATCACATCAGTAGTATGGAAGTAGCTGTGCTAGTGAAGCTTGGTCTACATTAGCAAATTAATGTAATCTCTAAGGTGCCACAAGTACTCCTCGTTCTATTAGCAAATTATGTCAGTGTAACTACGTCACTCAGGGGTGTGGAAAATCCAGTGATACCACCCTAACTCCCAGTGTCGACCACACCCTGTGAACAGAAGGACTTCTCCCATCGACATAGCTACTGCCTACTGGGGAGGTGGAGTACCTACACTCATCGGAGAAGCCCTCCCACCGGCAAAGGTAGTGTCTTCACTGAAGTGCTACAGCAGCACAGCTGCACCAAAGTAGCATTTTAAGTGCAGGCAAGCCCTGAGATGACAAAATGTTAACGACTATGCAAAAGCCTATGTTAAGTTTCTGAAGATGCTCAGTGTAAACGAGATGTTTCCAGATGCCTGTGTATATTCAGTTCAAAGAGAGTGCTCAGAACATTAAAAGTTCTGCATCTTCTCCCCATTAAAAGTTCTGCATCTTCTCCTCAACGTAGCAGACTCCTTAGTGCTGATTAAACATTAAAAGGGAACTAGATCAATTGAATCCTGATGGAGGCCACGGAAGGAAGGCAGTGCCAGCTTCACAGTGTACTTCTCCCAATGGCAATTTCACAGAACCCCTTTTGATGGATACACCAACGGACTGGTCTTCACATGGATTTAGGGGTATAAACAGGGAGCCACTGCTCTGCAGAGCATGCCTATCTCCACGCCCTATGGTATCCATTTGGCTATTTGATCCGAAGTCTATCCCTACTCAGCTGCTTCTGTAGTTGTGGGGTAAGGCATCCAATCGCACCATGGCTCCTTCAGGAGCTATACATCTTGGGGGGCTGTGTGAAAACACTAGGCATCAGTAGCTCTGGTATAAGGAGACAAATTCACTGCCCAGTGGGGGAATTCCCTCTTCTTCTCCTCCATGGAGTGAGAAGGAAGAAACTTCCTGAGCTGAACCTTTCCTGTACCCTACATGTTTGTTTTTATTCTGTAAAGAGAAGACTAGGACTTTTAATGGCTTTTTCAATTAATGTACAGTGTCTCTGTTCAGTCCATGATTGTTAGTGTCTAGCAGAGTAATGACAGGTTTCAGAGTAGCAGCCGTGTTAGTCTGTATTCGCAAAAAGAAAAGGAGGACTTGTGGCACTTTAGAGACTAACCAATTTATTTGAGCATAAGCTTTCGTGAGCTACAGCTCACTTCATCCGTAGCTTATGCTCAAATAAATTTGTGTTGTGCAGGTTTCCTTTGAGGATGAGGACTGATAGGTCACATATAGAGTGATCACTTTGTGAAAAGTATTCACCCATAGGTGATAGGGTGCTTTTGCCTTTTATCATTATCCCATGTGACTTCACTGAGAGCGATTCACTATGAGACACAGTATTTGTGGCTTATTACAGCAAACTGTAACCCACTGACCCCCTCTTTTTGTCCTATGAGGGCAGAGGTGTTAATGGGCCACTCTACCTTGAATGGTCCCTTACAATATGTGCTAACTACTTATGCTAAACAATCTGATCCACCTTGCATTTTGGTGTGACTCTGGGAGTACCTTTCCCAGACCTGGCTCAGAAGCTTGTCTCCCAACAGAAGTTGTTCCAATTAAAGATCTTATCTCACCCACAGTGTCTCCATAACATCCTGGGACCAACACAGCTAGAACTACACTGTATAGGTAGATTTCAGAGTAGCAGCCGTGTTAGTCTGTATCCACAAAAAGAAAAGGAGGACTTGTGGCGCCTTAGAGACTAACAACTTTATTTGAGCATAAGCTTTCGTGAGCTGTTTCCAATGAAGTGAGCTGTAGCTCACGGAAGCTTATGCTCAAATAAATTTGTTAGTCTCTAAGGTGCCACAAGTCCTCCTTTTCTTTTTACTGCATAGGTAGACTCCTGTGCATTGGTACAACTCAACCGGCACCCTTATATTTAAGTAACTGCTGGCTTATATTATCATTTGATTTATGACTCACCATGTCAGCACCACAGGCAAAAGGAGTAGGAAAATACTCACGTACTCACAACAAGTTCTGACTCGATCTGGTGCCCAAGACATACACTCTGCACTCTGAACCAGCTCACACATTCATAACTATGATTAAATATGATAATCGCATGCAAAGTGAGAAATTATAATGCTGAAAGGAATAGTCAGGAAAATAACTTTGGGACATTGGAATAGAATTTTCAACACATCCTCAAATTTCAGCAAGATGCTAATCTGCTATCGATAGAAATGTGCTGCCCGTTACGAAAGCTCAGGGTTTCTCCAAACATGCATTTACTTTCTCTCAGTGAAACATAAGCCCTTCAGAAAGAGAGGGAATAATCACTGGGCCAAAATCTGATTTAATTTAGAGTGGAATCATTCAAAGTGAAGGCCTTCCCTCATGGGCCCAGTCCTGAGAGGCGCTGAGCATCTCACACTGCCACTGACTTCAGAAGCACACAAGATCAAACTCTATATGGAGGTCTTGTTAACGTAGCCAATAAGCCAGGGGTTCAGTTCAGACACAGCAAGCAATCCCAGACTCAACTGGGATGTATTATGCTCATCTCAGCTAGCACATAGGGCTTCTTTTGCTCCTGTGTGTCACTGTAACAAGAGTTGCATGACTGACTGTACTGATAAAATTGTCCCTCAGAGAATCTGAGTCAGCCTCTCTTATCTCAATACTAAAATTAAATCATTCTATGAAATTTAGCCTTGACTTGTGTTGCACAAAGTAAACATAACTCCATTTCATTTCTTAACTAGTGGATTGCAGGTCTCAGAAGAGAGCAGAAGGAAGGTAATGGAAAATTTTACAGTTCAGTACTAAGGAATCCATTATATTTAATCTATGATACACTTGGAAATGATTTTGTATCATGCTGTACTGTAGCTACAGCATTTTCTAACACCAGTTATCATTTTCACTCCCTAAGCCATGTGCACCAAGAAATTTCAGACTTATTTTAATGAGTTTAGATCCTGCTGGCAGTTTTCTGTAAATACAAGAAGTAATGATTGTTTTTCTTTTCAACTGCATCTTTTATCAAAAGTGTACAGTCTGCTTTGAAAGGCAGCCACACACACATTGGGCCAGATTATGAGGAAAATAGCACCAGAAGAGTGTCCTGAGTAATGCACCCAGGGAACAAGTCATACAGCACAAGGGTAGCAAATGGAAACTTTTAGCTAAAAACAAACATTTTACCAATGGGGAACTGAGGCACAGAAAGGCTAAGTGATTTGCCCACAGTCACACAGGAAGTCTGTGGCAGAGAAGGAAACTGAATCCATGTCTCCGAAATCCTAGGTTAATAACCCAACCACTGGATAACCCTTCTTCTCTTCATACAAAACTATGAATCATGATTGTAACTTCTTCTGTCTCTATGATTTGCTCTTAATTGGTTTAGAGGACACTTGTTTAAAAACTATTTTTAAAACATTTCAACACCTTTTATGTTATATTGACAATGATGAGCGCTCGTCTCTACCAGAAATGCACTCATCCCTGGCTTAAACAAGGAAAGGGAGAGCAAACCTGCCACCCAGGAAGGAAAGAGTTAAACACACAGTGGCTAAAAAAGCTGCGTTTCTTTAGGAACTCCTGTGGTTTAACACTTATTTATAGCAGGATTGAGATTTCTAAAGGTGGCTTCTCTATTTTTTCCTCCTGCTGGAGCTCTACATTTTCCCAGCTGATTCTAATGAGAAGCGTCCTCCACTGCCCACAAGGAACCAACGCTGATGTCATCCTCTTATTCCTTTACACCTTGCAGACAATCAGAGGCCTCTATGTGGCAGTCTTGCTGAGGCCTCCATTTCTTATTGTCTCCTTTCCCCCTTTGCTGTGGAGGCCAATCTTTCCCAGCATTCCCTCTCATACAATGTTAGTCAAAATGGCTTACCCTGGATTTCAGTTGATGATAATCCAAAAAGTGTAAATAATGTGGCATCCTCAAACACTCAATTCTTTGTTAACATTTTTTGTTTCAAAATATTTGTTTCTGTGGGAATTTTTACCAAAATCAATGTTTTTTCAAAGTGTGTCCAGTTAAACAAAAAGACATTTTTCATCCAAAAAACATTTAGAGGAAAAATTTCCAATCAGCTCTACTGCCAAGATGATGTGGTAAGGCGATGTGGTCCCCTAAAGAGAGGCCAGTGCCCCATTGCAGCATCAGAGAGGCACTGTACCTGCCAGGTCAGCTGGGGAAGAGCCCCAGGCTGTGCTTGTGGGAAAATGGAGGAATTGGGTGGCTATAAACTGTATTCAGCTGTCTTTAGATGAATGCATCTTTCTTACTCACCAGTAGGAGTAGCCCCAGGAGCCACAGAAGCCTCAGGCTCTATGATCAGGGATGCAACCCCACACTCTGAGTGTCCCTAGCCTCTGTTTGCCAGAAGCTGGGAATGAGCAACAGGGGATAGATCACTCAATGATTGCCTTTTCTGATCATTCCCTCTGAAGCACCTGGCATTGGCCACTGTCAGAAGACAGGATACTGGGCTAGATGGTCTGACCCCTTTGGTCTGACCCCGTATGGCTGTTCTTATGCTCCATGTCAGGGAAGCTGGAGTGCGGAGGATGGGGCCATTGTTGACAGTTTTCTGCAAGACTGGGTTATCAGGGCAGGTATCTACTCAGCCTGTTGCTACTGATACTACAAAAGGAACAGAGAAACAGGGGATCTTACATTTATCAGTTCTCTGCAGTACAGAGCTCCTCTCTGAATAATGAGTCACCTTCCAGTATTATTGGGTCACTGCAACACAGTATTCTACCATCAGTTCAGCTTAACTGAATTTGTAATACTCATAATGATGCTAATGAGTCAAGAAATATAGGGAAGCACTCAGTGGCACAGTACAATAGAAATTAACAAGTGAGGAGAAAATAATTACAATAAACCCAATTGACCTTGGGCTTAACCCACTTAACCTCTCTGCATCAGTTTTCCCTGCTGTAAAATGGGAATAACAATACTGCCTCATCACAAAGGTATCATGAGGCACTGAATTCATTCATGTCTGCAAAACATTGGGATCTCAGCTGGAAGGTGCTATAAATGCACAATGTATTATTGTTCATCATCATTAATATTCAACCACAACAGCTTGGAAACATCGTTCAAAAATATTCCAGTCCTCCAACCACCTCCTTCTGCTTAAATCTTTAGGTCAGACCATGTCTACACTATGGGGACCATAGTGGCATATCTACAGCGTCATAGCTGTGCCAGCATAACCCCTAGTGCAGACGCAGCCTACAGCGATGGAAAGGGTTTCTCCATCACTGTAGGAACACAACCTCCCTAAGCAATGGTAGCTAGGTTGACAGAAGCATTATTCTGTTGATCTACCCTGCCCAGGGGTTACATCAGCATAGCTACAGCACTCAGGGGGGTGGATTTTTCACGCCACTGAGTGCTCTGGCTATGTTGACCTAAATCTTCAATGTAGACTAGGCCCAAGCTTGTGCCTTCAATGTAGACTAGGCCCAAAGCTTGTGCCTCAGACCTTGTCTACTCTACAGCTGCTTTGCCAGTACAGCTATAATGGCAGTGCTCCCTAGTATAGACGCAGCATAAGCCAACAGAAGGAGTTTTTCTGCCAGCATGTTAACACCACCTCCCTGGGCAATATTAGCCATGTTGACATAAGCACTCTTCTCTCAGCCTTGCTCCGTCTACACTGGCTGTTTTACCATGTCAGCTAAGGGGTATGGTCTATTCACATCCTGACCGACACAGCTACGCCAACAAAACTTTGTAGTGTAGATCTGGCCTTAGCTACAAGAAGATAGGTGTTCCCCAGGTTCAGACTTAACATCAATATACAGTCTATCTAACATAGTTCAATTCTTTCACCATTAATTGTGCCTCTTTCTAAGTTTGACCTTAATGCAAAGCTAATCAACACTGCAAAAGTAGATTAAATGCAAATGGATAGCAGAGCCACCCCAAAATTTCAAACTCCCAACATTTTATCCTCCAATCCCAGCCACCAATACTCTCCCTCTCAGTCACTATCCTTCTCCGTGGATAAAATGCAGAGTTCCTATTAATGCACAGGCCCCTTCACACCACCAGGCCTGGAGCCCAAACATCTTGTCTCAACTGAGTGACTGATCCTACTTTTGCAAGTATTAGGTTGTTGGGTTTTTTTATAATGAAATACTAACTGCAGAGAAGGAGAGAAAGACAGAATGAGGCACACTAAAGAAGCGATATGTGTATTACTGACTCAGCAAGAGGTAGTGGCATACATGAACTATGGGTGAAGCTATGGCTGTTCCTAGTCTACAATTCTAGCTTCCTGATAAAAGATGTGCTTTGGCGGGTGGTTACATTTTTGCAAGCACTGTATTTGTGGCGGTACTGCTATCTCAAGCAAACTCAGTCATGAATGCAACTTGTGAAACATTAGTTTATAATCTTCCAAGACTTTCCATGATGAATTCAGGCATTAACATGGAGGTTAAATTACAGGAATCGTTGTGGCCTAGAAATGAAACCATTTACACACAGTCCTGCGTTCAAGCTGCACCTGGGAAGGTTTGTGGCCTGAGAGGTCCCAGGTGTGCAGACTGCTCCCTCCTTTAAAATGGTGTATTCCAGTCCCCTGCCCTCTACATGCTGTTGTGGAAGAATTAGGGCCACCTCCGCGCCTGCTCCCCATTACCTGTGGGGCCACTGGCTGCACTTCCCCAAGCACATGAACTGTTATTGTCCACAGTTTTGTACAATAGGCCCTGAACAAACACAAAGTAAATATCTTGTGCCTGTCTAATTCCTTGGACCCCTGCACACTCATGCATGGGTCAGGGGCAGTCTGGCCCCATTAGTGAGAGGAGGAGAAAGACGCTTGGTAGTTAGAGTTCCAACTTCAGTTTAAACTCCCTTTTTCAGTTACACAAAAATGTGTTAAATTAATTTTTAGGGAGAAAATGTTTGTGTTTTATCTCAACCCAGAGGTGATTCTTGTGGTGATTGTTCTTGAAAGTTTGAGTGCAATCCGTTCCAACTATTTGCCAGTTATGTGTGCCAGAAGAACACCCCATTCTCTCCCATATGTTCCAAACAAACATTTTTGCACATGGTAACTCCACAATGGCAGAATCATCAGCGCTGGCTTGATTTGTAGACCTTATTGAGAAAATAAGCATGTCAAGTTACGAGCATTCAAAATGGGGAAATTTCCCAAACAAGTGCACTATCCACTTTTATTTTTAAATCAACCTTAAAAGCTTAGAACACTGGGGCTGCTGAACCATTTGGGTTTGAGATGATTGAAGATTTTGAGACAGCTAAGGTTTCAGATGGTTAAGACCTGGAAAGCTCTTTTTCTCTCTGGTATTCATATAGTTCCAATCAATGTAGTATTCAGGGCTCCATTAAGGATGATTGCATTCCAGATGTGTCAAGCTGAAAAACTCCAGATTCAGTAAATTCCTGGGATGGCGTTGCGAGTGGTTTTCTTTAAATTTAATTTTTAAAGAAAATTCCATGCCAAAATAGTGTTCTACAACGTTCAGGTCGATTTATTAAATCCTCAACAGTCAGGAAATTTGAAAAGTTAAGGTTGAGTGCTTACCCCTAACTCTGCCCCCTTTTGTGTATTCCTTAAGTTATCTCTTTCTATATCTTTGTTTTACTTGCTGAATAATAAAATATGATATAATATAATATAAACTGGAATTTCTTATACAACCTTGACAATACAACAAGAGTTTTGACTACATACAGGATGCAGTGTCACAATCAAAATTGTCATTGGCTAAATATGATACAGTCATCGTGGCGAAATGAGTGATTTAGGCAACAGTAACTGTGGTTTGTCAGGTCCATTATTCTCTCTCTCTCTCTCCCTCTCAAAGCTGTTGTTTCATGTAAAAATAAGCATTTATCTGTCTTCCAAAGCATTAGAACTATAAATACTTTGAGTGACAAATACTTCTGTCACAGCATTCAGGATATGTTCAGAAGTGTAATCTCAGGCATTGTGTAGAACTAACCATAGTGGGGCAGAGTCTACCCTGATATATTTGCTTGGGGTAGTGTCGTTACTTACACATTCTTCAAGCTGACTGTATGTATAGTTTGGCTTCTATGCTTTGACAGTAATACTAGTATTAAATAAATTCCTAAACATTGTGTGGTATGTCGTTCAGCAAGTTTTATTGCAGAGAAATTCTGAAGTCTGGATGAATAAACTTTCACATAGGAAAGCCCAGAAAGATTCAGGAATGATTCACATAGGTTGCATTATGTGACCCCCCAACCCCCCTCTCCCTCCGCCTGCCCCCCCCCATCCCCAGTAGATTACTTTCACAAAATTATTAGTGAGCCAAACAATTTTAATTCAGACTCTAAAACATTATTGTCTACTTGTTAAGACCTTCCCAAAGTTATTCTCCGTTTAGTTGTCAGACTGACACTTGTGCATCTTCCAATTGTCCTGTTTCTGGATTCTTGGTATAGCAGATTTGGTAGCTTCAAATTATACATAAAGTGTCAAGAAAAAATTCACAATCTAAAATGTTTCCAGTTCAACAGCAATCCCAAAGGGTTCTCTTCAGTTTTAACAGAGTCCATCTGAAGTTTGTGGTTTAATAAAGGAAATATTCTCTCATCAACATAGTCTCATCCTACAATTTAGAAGTAGCTGGATTGTCAGAGCAAATCAGCAGATTACAATGGTGCTATGGGTACGGAGATATTGTCACCTAGGGTTGAAATATTAGAACTAGTCTTTTTAACCCTTTGTTGTCTCTACTCTTTACATTTTAATTCCTTTTGTCGGAACCTGTCTATACCTACAACAGGCAGACGATCAATTCCCTACTGAATTCTTTGTAACTACTGTATATGCAAAAGTGTGTATCACTTTAGAGGCTCTTGAGAGTTACACACACAAATGCTTTAGATCTCACATTGGAAAAATACTGAGCTTTGAGATTCTATTTCAAACAGAATTATTTATTGCCTTCCTAGTCCAGGTGGAGGGGAGAGGGGGACAAAGTGAAAAGATTGTGATAGCTAGCTGGGTTTACTTTCAGAATTGGCAAAGTCTGGCTCTGAATATGGAATTTTGCATAGTTTATTTTAGGTATGTACAGCTAGCATCTGGAGTATGTCCCACATGCTAAACGCTTGGAATTCCCTTGGGAGAAGTCTTGTTTCATATTAAATTTAAGCACTCCAAAGCTAGTATCTTTTTCTTTTTTTTTTTTTTCAAATTAACTTACTGTAGTGTTGTATTAGGTTTTGATTATATTGATACACATCCGTCCTGAGCAGTGAAACATACCAGCCTTCAGCATATGGACTGCCTTTTGTTTTAAATTTTATCTATTAACGATATATGTTTACACACACTCCCTCAACAGGCATGGTCTCGCAGACTTTCTCAGCAGCTGTGACAACAACTGATGTCACCCCCTTTGCAGAAATTTCCACAAACATCTTCCAAACGCCAAGTTAAATGAGAGATAGAGCTTATCGGCTTCTTTAAAGTGCTCTCAATGGGAGCATGTCATGTGACCCTCTTCCTTGCCTGTGGGGTGTGGTCTGTCACAGTTCCCATATCAGCTGGCACATGTGTGTGAAAGATATGAGACAGCAAAAAAGGAGTAATAATAAATAGTAATATCATTGAGACTGTTAAAGAGAGTGTGAGTATGTTGAGTAATTTCAGTGTGTGCGCTCACATTCTGAAAACAGGGGGAGCGCTGGTCTGCCCGTCATTCTGCACACACAACCTACTCCGCACAGACTGGGAGTGGTATTCCAGGCTACTACTCATTCAAAGTGGCCATGGGGCGGTAGATGCATGCTGATACTTCACAGGTGACTTGCAAAGGATTATTTTTTAAAAACTAGGCTTTGCCCTTTGGGGGTTCTTTACACATCCAAAAAAGCAGCAGAAAGGTGGTTTGTTTATTTTTTTAAGTCATTCCCCCTCGAAACACACACACTTTTTTTTAGCCTTAAGAACATTGGCAATGTCAAGTCTAGTCATCTCTGGTTTCATTAGAAGATTTCATATCTGATGTGTAAGGCAAGTGTACTGAATCTTTCACAAAGATGGTCTTTATCCAAAATGCTAATTAGTTGTTGAAGCAAATAGGTGTTAACAAAGAACAGCATTTTTAAACAGTCTAATAAAAAACCCTTCCCTTCTGAAGCCTTGTCCTCACTAGGAAAACTAGTGCTACCCTTGGCTCCCTCATAGTCTTTATCTCAACCTGCTAACGTGTGAGAGCTACAGACTGTTGTGTCTTCACTAGCAGTTTACCTCTCATTAGCTACCACGTGTTCACGAGGTAATAATACACCTTCTTTCCCAGTAAGCCCAATTTGTTTTCTCTTTGCAATTCAACTTTAATATTAGTGGTTTGCTTTTCTGCAGTGCTGCACAATTCTCTGGACGTTTTGATCCGTTATCTCAGTGGTTCTCAAACTTTTGTGTTGGTGACCCCTTTCACACAGGAAGCCTCAGAGTGACCCCTCCCCCCATAAATTAAAAACACTTTTAAAATATTTAACACTATTATAAATACTGGCGATGAAGTGGGGCTTGGCGGTGGAGGCTGACAGCTCGCAACCCCCACATAATAACCTTGCGACCCCCAGAGGGGTCACCACCCCGAGTTTGAGAACCCTTGCTTTATCTCAAACCTTTTTATTAAGGATTTTCTCACCAGTCTGCTCATTCAGACATCTACATTCTGCATCACCGAGGGCTTGTGTACATGACGGCTTTTTGTATTGGAGTGGCAATGTTGCTGCATTCAGGCAAACCTCTAGTGCAGATAAGTGTAAAAAGCAACTTGCATTAGTGTGGGATAACCCAATTTCAGATTTGTGTAAGGTGCACAAGTGCAAGTCCGCTTTTACATTAATGCAGCACGTGCACACTATGGCCAGGCCAGTTTTTGTTGGTCCACTATTACCAGTTAGGAGTATGATTCTCCCCATACATACACATACACGACATTTCTATACCAGCTAAAGCCCTAGTGTACATGCAGTTATATGGCATAACAGGGTTTCTGCCAATATAGCTTATTTCTCTTGGGGAACTTGTATAAACGATACCAGCAAAAGCACTGGGGTTTTTTTGGTTTTTTTTTTTGGCCAGTAAGAACTGTATCTACACTAGGAGGGCTTGTGTGCATAGTTATACCAGCAAACATTTTCTAATGTCAACCTGGCCTAAGGATTTGACCAGCATGGCTCCATCAGTGTAGATACATTGATGCAAAACTCCCCCATTTGGACCGGCCTTTAATTCGAGAGGATGAGGCCGTGACTATGTAATGGTGGGGTTTTCTTCTAGAGAGGTGTAAGTAGCGCTTCTGATTTTAGTTTTAACCAATAAATACTAATAAAAACACCCCTCCTTTCATCTCCCCTTCCAAAATGAAATCAATGTTTATCCAATAAACACCAGAAAAACATCAGAAATGGTGGCTTGTGTCTAAGGGCGTGTCTGTAATGCACGCGACAGGATTGATTTCTAGAGCACACTAATGTGTTGTACATTAACTGGTCTGAGTAGATCCTGCTGGTGCGCACTAAGGGTTTCCTAGTGTGCTTTAAGGTAGTGCTGTTGGAAAGAGTGTTACTTTAAAGTGCACTAGGGAATATTACAAAGAGATTACTCATATATACATTACTCATAATAAATACAAAGAGAAAGCCTCCCTAAAACAGATTTTTGGATATTTACATAAAACTCAAATTGCTAAAAACAGATCTCCAAAAATTAAATGAATAAAGCCCAACAAACAGAATCCCTAGATTAAACTTTACAGTACTAATCATAGGTTGCTAGCTGAATATTGACAGGAGAATGAGCTGCAATTAGATTTTGTTGTGGTCTTACTACTGCTACACATAGTTCAGTCTGTCACCTTTATTCCCATTGTCGGCTGTGCATTTGGGGTCTAGCTCAAGTCAATAACAGAACAAGGAGAGCAGCTGTGATTATGGGTATGACTTCACGGCAGAGTTAGCCCAGGATCTTGCCCCAAGCCACTTCCTGTCCAGACACAAAAGTCTCTCACCCAAGTTTCATCGAGTCTTCAATCCAGGCTAGCCAGCTCTTCTGGTGTTACACGCTAAAAGCCAAGTGACGCCTTCACTCAGGCTGGTATCCCACCCACTTGCCGTGAGGATGCAGGTTAAGTCACTTGAATATTGATAGTCTGTCCATGCCTTCCCACAATTCCTCCACATGCACACACAGACAAGTGCTCCCACAGTCAACTTAGAAACAATCATAGAGTGGATCAGTTTACTACACACAGATAACCATGGAATATGCTCCCAGATATGCCAACATACAGAGGTGAGTCACAAAGGGTCAGTGAGGACACTTTAACTCCAGTGAGGCTTTGCAGAGTAGCTGGTCACACCTGGATAGGCAAACGCAGGTGCTCAGGCCTGGATGCTGATTATCTGCACTCTCTCTGTGGTGAAGACATACCCTAAGGCCTTGGCTACGCTTACATTTTATAGCACTCTAACTTGCTGGCTCAAGGGTGTGAAAAATCACCCCCCTGAGCGCAGCAATTCTGAGTGCTTTAAAGCACTAGTGTAGACAGGCTCCCAGCGCTTGGAGCAAATCCCCTCATGGAGGTGGATTACCAGGAGCACTGGGAGAGCAACCACACTCACACTTCAAAGCACTGACACGGGGGCACTCCTGCGGCAGTGTTTTTAAATTTCCAGTGTAGCCATGCCCTAAGAGTTGCTGCGGTCTCCTTATTATGTATGGCTTTTTGTTAACATCACTCCTTTGGACATGTGGTTCAGTTTGTTTGTTTGGGAGTTTTTTTGGTGGATAAACTGTGTTGCCAAAACCACGGTTTCAGTAATCATGAGTCAAGCCCCCAAAATCATGAGATATGCTTACAAATCATGAGATTTTAAAAAACAACAACTTTGAAGGTCCTTTTATTTGCCTTCTGGTTTGAACCTTTAGAGCTCTGTTTCCAGCTTCTCTTTGCAACCACAAGGGCTAGAAAAAAGAAAAGGAGTACTTGTGGCACTTTAGAGACTAACAAAGTTATTAATAAATATTAATATTAAATTTAATATAAATTAATATTAAAATTTATTAATAAATGTGTTAGTCTCTAAGATGCCACAAGTACTCCTTTTCTTTTTGTGAATACAGACTAACACAGCTGCTACTCTGAAACCTGTCATTATGCAAAGGGCTAGAAACTTACTTTCTTTTTTTTTAAATGAAATATGAGATGCTGATATATTCACATGACTCCCAGAGCTGTGACTTCATGAAAAAATAACAAGTATCACAAGATTCTGCAATAAAATAGTCCAAGTGGCAAAACACTATAGAACATCTTCGAATTTTCTTTCTGCTTGACTATTTTCTGTAACTCAGGGTTCAGCAGCCTTTGCATTGATTCCATGACCAGCAAGGATAGCATGCCTATTTTTTGTGAGTTTGTCACCTGCACTACAAAACTGAACCAGTACCGACAACAGCTGAAGTTGAACCACTGCTGAATACTGGTCAGCGATCAGCAATGGTTCAGTTCATTAATGTTGACAAGGCCATAGACTCTCCCTTAAGGCTGTTCTCTCCTGATATTAGTAGGCATTCTGGTTTTCCCAAACAGCCTTCACAGGGAATGGAATCAATACAAAAATCCTCTGGTGGTGGTGATGTGCTTTATAGGATGTAGCAGAACTACAGTGGGGTTCAGGGAAGATGATTAGAGGCAAGGAAAAATTGGAATGAAATAGTTTAGAGGAAAAAACAAATAAAATGGGACATGATAAAGGCACACCAAATAATGAATGGCATTGAGAAGGCAAATTGTAAAATTGTACACGTGTTTTTGCACTTTCTCTTAAGGTAAGAATAAAAGGATATTGAAAGGGAACTAATTTAAAACTGACAAAAGGAACTCCTTTTTAATAAAATGTATAACCAACTTGTGGAACTCACTGCCATGAGATATCATTGAGGCCAAGAGAGTTGTAGGATTCAGAAAGGATTAGATGTTTATAGGGAAATAAAAACATCCAGAGTTATGTTAGTTAAGTTAAAACAAAGACATTTTAGAAGGAATATAAAGCTTCATGCTTCAGGACATAAAACAGAATTAAGAAGAAACTTCACCTAGGGAGAGGTCATTCCATAAGAGTCCACTACAGGGTTTATTGCACTTGCTTTTGTAGCATCTGATACTGGCTACTGCCAGACAGAGGATAACTTGAACTACTGGTTTAATCCAGTATGGCATTTCTGTGTTCCAGTCCATGGGGTTTGCTCGAATAAAGTCAGTACTGAGTTTTGCTACGCAACAATCTTACTCCAAATTCATCTAGAATCTTTTGTGGGTTTCACTCAAGCTGTATGGGAGGCAGTGTGGAACAGTGACAGGGCACTGGTTTAGGAATCAGGAGATTTAGGTCCTATTCCTAACGTGTCCACTCATCTGCTGTACGTCCTTGACAAATCATTTCACCTGTTTCCACTAGCACTCTTGTCCATTAGCACACTTGTCAATCTTATCTATTTAGAGCATAAGCTCTTCAGAACAGAAACTGTCCCGATGTGTCTGTACAGAGCCTAGAACAATGTGGCCTTGACCTTGGTTGGAGCCTCCAGGCACTGCTGTAGTACAACTGATAATAATGCATGATACACAAGATATTAACAGTGTTGCAAATCTGCATCACTGCAAATCTTCATCTGGAAGGGGCCAATTTCAGTTTACTCTTACCTTCCATTATGAGACAGCTCTCACTTCTGTTGTACAACCCATCTCAGCCTGCCAACAAAAGAGTCCCTGATGAGAACTGACACCAGCACCATGGTTCATAGCCTTGCCAAATATGTGTCAGGTTTATTTTTCCAACGAGAGATGCCAGTGCTCCTCCATGAGCATAAAAAGTCAGACGAGTCCAGCCCAAGAATACCATAGCTCTAACACTGGGCCCACACTGAGGCCATGCTATGGATATTCCTTCTCTGGCGTTTACACTGTCTGAGGTATTATAAAATCAGCTCAGCTTACAAATGATGAAACTAAGGCAGAGAGGTTAAAAGACTTGCCTATGGTCATGCAGTAAGTTAGTGGCAAAGCTACTAAGAGAAGCCAGAACTCCTGATCTCAGCCCAGTGCTTCACCCACAAGACCATCCTCTCCTCCCCACAGCCTCTTGCAGATGGCATTCAGTACACAATGGAGATTACATTTTCTTTAAGAACACAGACAAGCCCTCTGAGGTCCTGCCAGCTGGCACCAGCTTTGCTGTGATACCACATCTATTACAAAGCCCACTGGAGCATGCAGCTAGCCCACAAGGGATCAAGGAAGTTAGGTTACTATTATTCATTTATTATTTCTACTACAGTAGCTTCCAGAAGACCTAATCCAAATTAGAACCTCAGCAACAGAAAGTAAGCTCTTCAAGAAAGGGACTGACCTTCACAATGTGACTGCACAGTGCCCGCTACAATCAGCCCCAGCCTTGGTTGGGGCTCCTAGGTGCTCCCACACTTCTCAATGATAAATCATTTTAGGGGCTGTACAGGCACATAGGATATGGTCACAGCAATGAGGGGAGCCCTAGTGTAGTTGAGACACTGGTGGTCACTAGCATGTTAAACATGTAATCATGCAGACGAGGCTGCTGGGTCCCTCCCCCTACCCCCTAGTTTAGCTTGACTCGGCACCCCCAGAGTCAACCCTGCCTATACCAGTTGACTGAGCTCCCCACTGCAGCAGAGGACATAGATGCCTTGTGTTGTTGCACCCCCACAAATCTAGTTGCAGAAAGTCCCTCCAAAGGCCTGGGCTTGGTTCTAGTGGTGCAGCAGTTGTGGCCTGTCACCTCTAGCACAATCATGTTTACTGTGCTAACCGTGCTCACAGCTGCTACCTCACTGCATTTATCATTGCTGTAGCTGCACCGGTCAAACTGTGGTTGCTGCGCACCTGAAGCCCTGTGCTGTGGCAGAAAGAAGGGCTTTCAATATTCTTCCAGGCAAGTCTTCTGCAGAGGCAAATACGGCTTTTTGCATAATTTTTTTCCCCTATTTTCCACTGCTGGGATGCTCTCAATGGCTCTATTAGATGTCTGTTTTTAAAAAAAAAAAAAAAAAAATCTTTCCCATACGGATGAGATGCCAGCTGTGAATTAACAGCATTTATAAAGTGTTGCCAAAGGCTCTCAGAGTTGTAAGTTACACACACGTGGTGCTTTAGAAACTAAAAAAGCCCTGCTTTCATTAGGCCTGAAATGTGGGGTCCCGTTGCCCCTACATCCGCAGAATTCACAAGGCAGTGGATGAGAGAGCGAGCAAAATGAATTTTAAATCCAAGACTTGTGACTTCATCAGCACAGCCTACAAGCCCATTCACAAAGAGCGATCTATAGTACAGTGTTTGAAACACAGCAACTCTGAATCCAGCAGAGGCACCAAGGGTCTATGTGAAAAATATATTCTGTGTTGAAAGGAAGTTAGCCTGTTTTGATCCAAGGTGTTAATGGGCTATCCTCTTTCCCTAGCAGCAGCCTGCTTACCTGAAAATATGAAAACTTCTCTAATGATGCAGTGCTATAGTTAGCGTGTACTTGATATGAGACCCTTCTCAAGGAAAAAAAATTTTTAAGATGGATAAGCAAATGGTTAGCTTCAGTGCCCATTAGCCATATTCACTAAAAATGAAATTTGTGCAGCTGAATGGCAAGTTTTAAAGTATTTTGGAGTATGTGGGCAAGTATACAATACAGAGAGGTACAGACAGGACTGGGTTTAAGAGACCTTGTTTGTATCAGTAGGTACCTTTCCTGTTCTCACTGATGTCAATGAAAGTTTTGCCATTGACATCAATGATAACAGGATTCAGCTTTTAATCACATTAGAAGATACTGCTTTTGGCCTGGAAAAGATTACTTTTCTACTTAGGGAGATCTCCAGAATGAGGTTAAAAACAATAGGCATTGGAGAAAAAAAAATTAGTGGATCATAGATATTTTTAAGGTGGAAAAGAACACTTGGGTCATCTGGTCCATCTTCCAGGCAGAATAGCCATATTCCCTACAGCTGTGTCTAAACTGCCCCCCACTCTCCGCCCCAAGAAAACTTTCTACCACTAGTAAAGATCCACTGGCAGTAGCAACAACTAAAGTGCTAGTATAAACAGGGCAGCAGCCATTTTGTCACCAGGCCATCGGAGATCTAGATGACACAGCAGCAAATATCTTGGAGGATACCATGCTTTATCTATGCCACAGCTCCCACCTGTGGTTGCAGCAGTAGGAAATTTTAAGGAAAAGTAGACTAGCTTAGGCAAGGTCTAGAAGTGCTTGTTTTCCTTCTTCAGATTTTAGTGACATACATGGGGATTTCTCTGTGATGCTCTGAGGTTCTTTTACTTGTTAATAGAAAAGCTCTCTTTCCTCACTTTTCCTTCTATTGACCCAAATTGCCTCCTGTACACACAATGTTCCCACTAATATTTTACATCCATGTGCGGAATGAATTTTGTTATGTGCACCAATGTGGAGGTGATGTGTGGAAGGGGTGGGGCCACGGGGTTCGGAGTGTGGGAGGAGAACCCACAGGGCTCAGGGCTAGGGCAGAACGTTGGGGGGGGGGTGAGGGTTTTGGCTGTGGGTGCGGGCTCTGGGGTGGGGCCAGGGAGGAGGGGTTTGGGTTGTAGGCTGCCCCGTGGCTGCAGTAGAGAAAGAGGACTCCCCCCAGCCCTCTCTCGCTGCAACAGCCTGGGGCCAGGGAAGAGGCGCCTCCCTTTGGCCACAGCAGCTCCCTCAAGCCTGACTCTCCCTTAGGTGTGACCTATAAGGTGAATTAGCCACTTCTGAGCCACCTTAACCCTTCAGAGCTGGTGTGGGGTGAACATCCCATCCCACAATACACCCATTTTCCTTAAAACAGTCCATAAAGGTTAAAGTTTGCAGCTGTTAGCTCCTGTTAAAGGCTGAATTATACACAGGGGAGTGGCACAGGCATGCCATTACAAGGGATCAGTTTGGGAACAAAACCAGAAGGGACAGGCTGCTAAATATAAGAAGCAATTGCTCTTCAGTATAAACAACACAGAAAGAGAGCTGGAAGTGAAAATTGGACCCAAACAGAATGACTGGGAACCTACACATGGCCAATAGAATGATGATATCACTATCAGCAGAAAGACACGATCCTGCAGGGTGCTGACTGACCTCAGCTTCTACTGAGAAAACCACAGTGCCATGATTCACTGTAGGGCCCGATCCTGTCAGTTGCTGAACACCCTCCATTCCCACTAACTTCACTGAGAGCTGTGGGCACTCGGCACCGCTCAAGATTGCGCACCACCATAAATGTGAGCTACTGAGCGGTGGTAGCAAACAGATAGCTACCTACCCTTTCAGTGATACATCCACCCTGCAAAAAAGCCCCTTGGTGAAACTGTCATTGGTAACTTTCTCTTCTCCAAATGTTCCTATTTTAATAGTAGAGCTTGCCAATAAATAAGCCACAGAATTTATTTCACTGCTTATTTTTAAGTATTGGAGCCAGGAAAGCTGAGAAGTGTCCATTTATGTTTGGGAAGAAACAAAAAGACTGAATTAATCAGAGAATCACTCACGCCCTGAACTGTAAAAAGCACTTTACACATTCATGATGCTATCCCGTTCTTAGGGACAGGAGGGCTCCATGCATTTGGCGGTTTCTGCTTCACAGTTCTACAAAAGCTGAGAGGTTTTATGCTGCACGCTGCTTTTGTTTGCTTTTCTTCTTGGGTTCTCGTTTACAAAAGCGAATTGAAAGGAAAGACCATTGGAACTGGGTTCTCAAGTGTCATGCTCAGTCTTAACTTGAGTTTTTATTTTACGCATGTTATTGAAAAAAGCACATCGAAAAATATTCTACAGGTCCTTAGGTTAAACAAATAGCTGTACTAAGGAACAGAACAATTGAGAGATTTATAATAGTGATGTTCTGGCTTGCCTTGGATTAACATGATGTGATTCCTTCTGCATTGTTGTTTAATGCAGAAAGGTCACTAGCAGAACCCCAGCTGCAAATGGCTCAAATGACAACCAGAGAAGTGAAAAAGCTACTCTGATGCCTTGTGTATACTCAAAATAATATTTTCTAACTCTGTACAGTTAAACTATTTCCATAACTGGGAATCAGATCAGTTGTACTTGGGAATGCATGGACTTGTGTGAAGCAGCTACCACAGTGTATGCTACCAGTAGCTGAATTATTAATAAATTATGAAGATATGGCCCCACGCCAATGAGCTTAAACTCTAGATTGGGCTTGAGAGGGCGTTATGAACACAAAAGACAGCCAATGGCTGGTGAATCCGCAGCTTTGCATTGCTGAAAGCAGTGTAGACATAAATATGCATTTTTAAATGAAAGTACCTGTCTTTGTGGAGTGGATGCAGACACTTCATAATTATCGTGGCAGCTAAGTTTCTGCTTAAAGCTGCCCATAACACAACTTCTTACACTGGTTGATTTACATAAAGAGCCAGCATGGAATATGCACGTTTTGAGGGGGAATATAGAGGAGGAAGAGCCTTTGGTACCTGAGGAGAAAGGAGTTCTAAAGACATAGAGATACAGGGATGAACTCACAAAGTGGGAGAATGAAACAAAAGGAGCACTCCAGCAGTCATGGTGGGAGAAGCATATGCAGTGGGAACGGGGAGGAGGAGGAGGAAATGAGGGCAGGGATGGATTATGCATGGCTAGGAATGTGAGGATGACAAACTTGAGGTCAGAGGAAAGCCAGTGTAGAGTTTCCAACAAGGGGTATGACGTGGGGCACATCTATGCTGGTGCTTTTGTTTTGCACTGGTGTAGCTACACCAATGTAGCAGCTTCACCAGTGCAAAATCCTAGTGTACACACACTGCATTAACTTAAAAAGTGACTTGTGCCAGTATGTCTTTTACCCCTTTACAAATTGCACCCGCAAAGTCACTTTTTGCACTAAGGGCAGCAAATCTGCACTAAGGTTTTGCTCTGCCGCAGCTACATCATGTTAGCACATTCACTACTGTTTCTTGTATTGATAAAAATGAAATACAGCAGCACTGAGGTGGGAAAGATTGTTCAAGGAAAGTAGAGGGGAGCAAAGGGTTAAAACCAAATTAGCAGATCACTGGGCAGGTTCCGATATAAAGGGACCACTCTAAACAACTAAGTCAAAGGAAGAGCAGAAAAATGGTAATAGCATGCTGTTGGGAAGTTAATAAAAACATGACATGCACAAAGGGTAGATGCAGTGGGGAACCTGTGTAATTATCCCAGGATTAATTTTAGAACTACGATTGATTTTTTTTGTCTCCTGCTTAAGGTCAGCTTTTGCTCTGCATAAATCTGCAGGAATTCAGTTCCCTGCAGATAATAGAATTACTCTAGATTTACATCAGTGTAACCAAGAACAGAACCTGGCACATGAGCTCACCTCATGGATCCCACATAATATCACAGATGGGCTACTTCTTGATTGAGATATATTTTGTTCAGCTGGTCCAGAGTATTGTTTTTCAAACAAAGGGAGAAGTAGACGAGGAGGAAAGAATGACAACCATTTTACATTTTAAGGAAACTTTCTTTTTAGTATCCCAGAAGGGAGCGGGGGTGTCGGGGAGAGAGAGAGAGAGAGAGAGAGACTGATAACACCGGCTTCAGCTATGCTTGGCAAGGGCAGGCACTGTGCCAGCCAACTTCCTAAATGTATTTCAGCCACTAAATCTCACTCGTGAACTACACCAGTCCCGGCTATTCCAGTCCCGGGCCTCTCCAGAACAGAGAGTGCCACTCCTGCAGAATTGTACCCATGTGTATAGAGGAGGCTCATGATAAGGGTGAGTGGGAACTAAAATGAGATGGCACCAAATGAATTTCCCTTGTGTGACCTGTTTCCCAGATTTGAACCACTCTAATGGTTTGAACCAAAGCCCACTGCAGGCATTTGGACTCTTTCCATTGATTTCAACCGGCATTGGATCAGGCTTAAAACCCCAAATCAGGAAGCTATTTAAACACATGTCTCACTGAGTGCCAACAGGTGTCTCAACCTTTCAAAAATATGCAGCTAAAGAATAATTAAACATTCCTGTTTATCAAGTGCAGAGTTATATATTTAAAGGTGACCTGCAAAGAAAGAATATGGTGCTCTCACGTCATTTTTTCCTTTCATCAGCTTTTTATTTTTATGATGCATAATGAAAACTTGAAAGCTTCCTTCAACCCCTTTAAAAAAAAAAAGTGCCAACAGAAGAGGGCTCTTCTCAAATGTTCTGCTCTGGAATACTCGATGGCTGACCAGAGGGCCAGTACAATGATGACATCACGAGTACAATGAAAGTGAAAGTTGTTAAGAAAATGAATTTTTATTCAGATTGTTTAAAATGCTTTGGTTGCTGATAACAACTATTTAGCTAAACAAGTGGAAGGAAAGCTTTCTGTTCAGAATTCCTCTCAATTAATGTTTGAAAAAGATCCAAATATACATTTCTGAGTCAGATATTCATAGATCTGAAGGCTAGACAAGACCATTAGATCATCTAGTCTTATCTACTGCATACCACAGAACACAGAATTTCACCCAATTACCATTTTACTGAGTCCCATAACTTGTGTTTAACTAAAGCATATTTAACCCAAGAAATCCTCCAGTGAAAAAAAAAAGGAAAGACATTCCTGAAATATCAGCCCTTGTCTACAACTTACACCAGATAAACTGATTTAGGTGATACAAAAGGCTGTGTGGACACTTATTTCAGTTTAAACCAGGCTTACTGCAGTTTAGCTTAAGTCAGTTAGGACTAGTCTACACACAGTTTTTGTACTGCTTTACCTATATTTGGAAATTTAAAATGTTACATTTAGAATTTAAATGTATTAAATAAAGTTAGGGAGAAGCAAAGAGAGGAATCGTGTGCTCTAGTGGGTGGGGAAGGTGCTCCAGATGCAATTGCAGTGGGGAATGGGGAGAAGGGGCTCCTGGAGCATTGTGATGGGTTGGGAGGAAATGAGCAGCTGGTTAGAAGGACACACAAGATGGAATTGCAGTAGCTGAGATGGAAAATGTTCTGAGATGACCAAGAGTTTCCATCACGGGCAGAATCAAAGTTCCGGATGTTGCAATGGGCACCCTAACAAACAAAAAGGGTGTATTTTTGTTATCAAAAGTTTATTCTAATATTTCTGGCCTTGCAAACAAACAGTTGAGGTTAAAACCAATGTCAGCAGAGGAGACAGGGGAGACGTTATGCTGTTGGAAGACTGTGGTTTTAAGTGAGAAAGGGAAAGGTCTGCTATCTATTTATCTGTGATAGGTACTGGTAAAGGAATGGTGGCTGGCAGATAATCAGGCCAGAAGGAAAATGGAGATTAGAAGGTGATACAATGAAGAGAATGAGGTTGGTGATGGCTTTAATGTCATTACAAGGTAGTAGTGAAATGGAGGAAGTGCTGGTTTGCGCTTGGTTTGAGGGAGAAGGAAAAATGGAATCATGTATCTTTTCAGGCTTGAGAAGGAAGAAAATAACAAACCATCCTGCTGAAGCAGAGAAAGGGCTGGAGGAAGAAGTGCTGGGGAATGGAATGAGGAGTGTATAGTCCAGAACAACCGCCATGGTAAAGGGCACTGACTGATGACAAGAGTTACTGGCTCTTTGTACTCTGGCTGTTATGCTAGCCTCTTTTTCTAAAGGATTTCCACTGTTGTTAACACCGGTGCTGCAACTTCAACAGTAGGAGTGTTAGTACAGTCAGGACTGCAGGCACCTGGTGGCAATGTAACCACTATATCATCTAGCCCAGGCCTGCACAACACCGTGACCATGTCTACACTAGTGCCCCCACATTGGAGCTGCACTGGCAAGACCAACAGTAAGAAATGTTAGGGGAAACGTTACTGTCGATAAAAAGAAAAGGAGTACTTGTGGCACCTTAGAGACTAACCAATTTATTTGAGCATAAGCTTTCGTGAGCTACAGCTCACTTCGTCGGATGCATAAAGTGGAAAATACAGTGAGGAGATTTATATACACACAGACCATGAAAAAATGGGTGTTTATCATACACATTGTAAGGAGAGTGATCCTTTAAGATGAGCTATTACCAGCAGGAGAGTGGGGTGGGAGGAGAGAAAACCTTTTGAAGTGATAATCAAGGTGGGCCATTTCCAGCACATTTCTAGGAGTTAACAAGAACGTCAGGAACAGCTTGTTAAACATTTTGGGGGCATACTGCCCCCACTCTGATGCAGAGACTCCTGAAGCTCTTTTTGAGAAGACCAAATGCTCTCTGACTGTTCAAGCACCGCATAAGGATGCTCTCAGACTTGCTAGAAGATTTATGATGAGTGAAGAACCAAGTTCTTTAGAAGATATGTCTCCTAATGTTCCAAAGGAAGTCTATGCCAGTGCTACATATCAAACCCAGGGCTCCTGACTCACAGACTAGTGCCTTAACCATCCAGGGCAGTTGTTGAAGCAATGACGATCTACCAGATCTCTCCCTGCTCTGTGGAGTTTGGGGCTCATCATGTCCCAGTGTTTCCTTCCTTGTGTGCAGTCCTCCACCAGGGCACAGCCAGGAGAGTGCAGGGAGAGTCGTACCATGCAGCCCCAACATCTGGACAGCAGCCCTCTTACTGTCGATAAAATCTCTGAAGAGCAACATCAGGCTATGTTTTCTGCAACCAGGAGACTTGTACCCTAGTTTACACAAGCAAATGCAGTGTAAATGAGGGGTGAATTTAGTCTGTCACATCAAGAGATTCTTTATGTCTCACTGGAGTAATAGCCCTTTCCTCAATATCAGGCCATGCTTTGGAAATGCCTCATATTTCACTTTCAAACAGATGACTGGCAGTGAACTCTGTATGACACAACCTAGTGGCCCCACAAATTTAACCCTAATCTAGTTTGAACTCAATTGCTCTTTATATTTGCAGTCACTTCTATGCACAGATTTGTGTTTACAGCATATTTAGCTACGTTTGAAATTATATTCTGAGTAGTAAATAAAAACAAACCAGAAAAAATGGTACTATATTTATATAGGCATTGTATTTATTGTCATTTGTTTAAAAGGTGAATGAAAAACTGGCCTAGGAGGTATCCCCGCAGCAACCCCACTGCTTGCTTCTCTCCACCTTGAGCTGTTCTATTTTAGTGATACCTTCCCTTTCCTGTTTTACAACAGTTTTTGTTTCCAAAACAAAGGAAAGTATCATTGTAATTTTGCCCCTGGGCCACACAAAAACAAAATTATTTACTGCTTCCAAGCCTGAGTAGGTCTGTTTGACAAGCTATAAATAAACCCTTATGTTTAACAGTGAAATAAACATAACTTAATAAATCAATCAATACCAACCTAATCTAACAGCTTCTAACGAGTAGAACTGTTTCCACTTTTGTTGTACCAATGTGGAGTGAATTTGCTTAGCCCTGCATTAAAGTAGTTCCTTCCTGAATCCTTTGTATCTTAAAAGGCATGCAAATGATAAGCTTGACAGGTTTTTTTTATAAAGGCGTGGAGGCTAAGACATATGGCTTATTTACATTGTGATAGCCCAAACCCTCCATTCACCAGGGTGGGAGGAGGTTAGAGCAAACAGCCAATCAGATTAGAGAAAAACATGTCCAACATTCAGGTAGTAGAAGTTCAGCCAGCCCAGCCAGTCTATTGCACCCAGACCTGTGTAGGTCAGAGAGCCGGAGGGAAGCTCTGCCCCTTGCCTTGCCACTGTTGCTCCCAAGTCCCAGAAAAGTTAACCCGCACTAGAGTCTAGGGGGGCTAGGAGACATCATTGTTTATAGCAGTTGACAACATTTTGCATTGCCAGTAGAATGAAAACACCCAAAACCTGTTTGCCTGATGAGATTCAAGATTTAGGCTTTGTTTACTCTGGCTTTTGACATAGTATGGAAGAAGCATTTAAATTTAGCTGAAATATGTTTCCAGCTAAACCAGTTTCTAACACCATTTGGCCAATATGGCTTTCATGATTTTTAAACATGGTTCTAGCATAATTCAGGCCAATCTACATTGGCTGATCAACTGATGTTAGAAAGTTATTAACACAGAGCCATGTTGAAAAATGGATCCTTAATTTGGAGGAGACACAAAAACCTAAGTCAAAATTTTCAAATGTGATGCCAAACATTAGAAAACTGTTTCCATATTTAGGGCTTGTCTACACTTGAAACGCAGCACTTCAGCGTAGACACTCATTAGAGTGACAGGAGGAGTTCTCCCATCACTGTAGTTAATCCATCTCCCCAAAAATTCTTCTATCAACCTTGCACCGTCTACACACCAGCAGTTAGATCAGCTTAGCTCTGTCACTCAGGGTTGTGGATTTTTCACACCCTTGAGTGACGCAGGCTGGATCAACTTAACTTTTGAGGGTAGACCTGGCCTTAGGCATACAAGCTTCAGAAATGTTGGCCACAATTAATACTTATGGCTATTAAAAAACCTTTTTAAGCAATAGGTAGAGTTTTTTGGCCAAATTCTAACTCCGGTACATTCTGCCTAGTAAAATAACTCCTAAATACTGGAGAACCAGACCGTCAGCTGGTGTAGACCAGCATAACTCTATTGACTTCAGTGGAACTTATACTCTTCTTAACTGGTTCTGTTGTGAGGTTTGCAACAGTATTGCTCAGCAAGTCAGTAAGTGTAAAGGCTACATGCCATCCTTGCCAGTGGTCTATCTGACAAACCCACTTCTAATAATCAGACTGAATCACTTATTTTTTTGCTGCATAATTGAATCGCTAATTGTGCCTGAGTAACCAGACTTGTGACTCTTCCTTTCTTCCTGTATGGAAGAGTCATCATTTCAGGACCAAGTAATCCCTCCCCTCTGTATATTATTACCTGTCATTCCCTGTGCTCATTCACTCTTTACACCACAATCTATAGTAGAATTATTATAGTAGAATTATTTTCTTAAAATTACCCACCAGTGGAGGTCACAAGTAACAATAGTCACTACCATGTTACTCACCACAACCTCACCCACGGTGGTTAAAATGGTGGTCAAAACATTGATACATGGTCAACATTAGTATCGCCAGCACGACAAACACTTGGTGGAGCTCCGCTCATGGGAAATATTAGGAAAGTAAGTACAGTATAGGCAAGGCCTCTGTGGCTTCAAATAAGGGTGCCACACCAATGGTGGAGACACAGGTCATTGTGACGGCACAGGTCATTGTGGCGATGTCCATGCTCAGAAGAGGCCAACCTCCAAATATATGGAGAAGGAAAAGAGCCTCCAAAATGTCTCATGGTTCCACTTATGGTTTAAAAGAAAGTTACCCCTGAATTCTGGACCCACCTACACCGGTCGACATGTCAGAGTCCATCGATCAAAATGGTTATTATAGAACAAATGGCATTCTCCAGCTGTTCCCTCATTCAACCTTTAATACTCTCTTATTCAAGCTGACCTTTAACCAGATGCCTTGCAGCCCATCAGTGATCTTAGTCAGACAATGACATAGCAGCAAAACAAATAGTTATTTATTATTTGTATTACCAGAACAGCTAGAGGCCTCAACTGAGACCAGAGCCCCAGTGTGCTATGCACTGTACCAACAAGAAAAAGTGCCTGCCCAAAAGCTCTTACAGTCAAACTGGACATGACAGACACAGGGCTGGGGAAAAGAATATAACATGAACAGGTGAACAGAGTGATGGTTTGCAAATGGCATGGTAGTGCCACCATTTTTAAAAAAAACTTGGTAGTTTTGGGCTTTTGTATACACATTTGGGGCAGGTTTCTGTATATGGTACATGTTATTATACGCATAAAATGTATTCTATGGCAAGGTGGGAGAGAAGTGAAGTCAGAAAAGGTAAAATAAAAGGAAAACCAAAGGTGGAGGCGGTGGGAAGAATGGAAAGAGGATGGAGCTGTTTGAAGGCAGCTGGAGTGAAATGCAAGTGAAGAGATGGCAAGGGGAACAAAGGGGTTGAAGCAAATAGCCAGGCAGCAGAAGGGAAAGAATAATCAGTGGAATGATGTTATTCAAAACTTAATAGATGTGGCTCCCATTCTGCCCAAGTCCTGAGTCTCTCTGAGAAGATTCTCAACAACTGGAATGGAAGGGGGTGTGATCTGGAACAGGTCCACAGGGGTCAGGAGACAGCTTCTCTTCATGATTGTCACCCCCTTGCGCTGAGGTGATGTCCCTCCACCTCCCTGCATCATCATCTCATCTCTAAAATAGAGGTGACAATATTTACCAACTTCATAAAGCACTTTGAGATCCCCAAATAAAAGTGTAGTATAAGGACAAAGCACAGAGGTAGCAGGGCCTAGTGGATTAAGCATGGGGCTGGGAGCCAGGATTCTCCCAATTTTGCAAATGACTCACTATGTGGCCTTAAGCCACTTACATGTGACCAGTAAATGGGGGTAGGGGTGGAATGTTTGTGCCCTTTTTGCTTCTGTATGATGTAGAAAGGCAGATTGAAATTGGTGGGGGCAATGGCTGTTATTCTGAAAGGGCTTTTTGCTGCTTGTTTTTATAGGAGGAGTTCATGGAGGATTGGAGAACTAAGTGGCATTACAACAGCACAAGAGACTGCACCCAAGCAATCCAGTCAGGAGGGATTTCAGCCAGTAAAGAATGAAGGAAGTGAAGGATATTTGGTTTTTAACTCCTATTTTATGCCCGTGTCTGACAAACTTTTGGGGGAAAGCTTCCTTTAAGGAAGATTTAAAATAATAAAGCAACTTGTCAAAGCAGAAGGGAAAAAAAAAAAAGACTTAAATTGGCAGTTTTTATTTTTCTTTGCAGTTTCCCTTTGTTCTTAGTGGGTGAAATTCACCCTGTGGAGAGATGTAAAAAATACCTACACAACTTCTGCAAGGGCCAGCACAAGATGTATATGCCACTTTGTGCTGGCCTTCTATGCAGTGGTAATTTTCACCCAATGTGCTTTTCCCCCCATCTGTAAAGTGTAGATAATGATACTCCCTGGAGGACTGGGGAACAATGAGTTAACGTCTGTATTGTGGTTTGGATATGTACAGCACTGTATAAGCATTACAGTGTTATCCTATCCCTGACAGACAGACTTGTAAGTCTTGTGTCAGCTTTTAGGAACTGAAATTCAGGATGGCCAGTACAAAAGGGAGAATCAAAGAGGACCATAAAATACAATTGGATCATAAAATAAAATTGGATCTTCTAATAATGTTTTTTTCTCCAAGTGCTACATACACATTGAGCAAGAGGCGCTCATGCTCTACATTTATGCATGATACAGAGCACAATGAACAAGTAATAGCAGCTAGTTTAGACTGAACCATTTCACACATAGCTCTGGATTCAAACCCAGATACCCCGCTTCCACCTCCCCCGCCCCCACAAGCCCAGAGACAATTTAAAACAGCCCTAACACCCCTGGTTATCTTCAAGATCCCCATTGTTATGTTTAAAGGGCATCTTTTCCTAGAATAGCTTCTTTTTGATAAACAACTCCTTAGGCTTTTCAGCCAAATAACAGCTTTAGTCCTTATCACAAGTGGCCCAGCAACAGAAAGTGTGAGGGGGAGGGACAGACAGTGGTCAGTTTTAGCTGAAAATGAGTTCATTGTCAATTGCAATTGAGACTTAGGTTTGTAAATTATTGGTTTTGGAATGCGGAGGTGAAGTAGTTAAAAGGAGTTTACATCTCACCCATAAATAAAGGAATGTCTATTCAGATTTTAAAAGCACATCAATGTCTCAGATAATGGGGTCATTATGCATTTGTATACAAAAGTACTTTGTATAAGTACTTCAGATATACAGGAACCAAAATACATATTGATGCACCCCTGGAAAAAAAGAAACGCTCCATTTAAAATCAAAACAATGCTACAGATCTCAGTTAAAAAGAAAAAAAACTTCCTGCCACTGCTGAACTAATTTTAAATGCATCTTGAAGAAACATGAGCTGATGTTTAATTTGGAGGCAACCTATCATCTGTTTGGACCACATGACTTTCTGCCTTTCACACAGTTTGTACGAAATGAATGTACATGCTGCAAGCTATTAGTGTTCAAAAGTTGTCTTTTACACATTTATGCAATTTCTGAAACATCTGAATTCTTTACAATAAAAAAATGACTTTACTTAGCTTGACTATAGATTTTCTTTTGAATGGCTGGCTGTGATCCCACAAAATTGCTTTACCTTTTTATTTCCTCTGTTACTTGAATGTCATTTGAATGATCAGACACAGCTGAACATACTGTGGAATCTACCCCAGTGAGATATGTTAGTTTTGGGTGCAACTTAGGATCAAGCTACTCTAAAAGAGGCCATATAAGCTTTTATTGCAATAAATGGTATCCTTGAAATGTGCCCCATGGCTAATTTTACTCAGTCAGCAGAATCTGTGTGAAAAAGAAAATAGAAAAAACTTTGAAACACAAAATTACCACATAAAGTGAGAGGTAAAATACAATAAAATACTAATTATATTAATTTCAGACAAAAGTTGTATTGAAATTTAAAATATATCTTTGTGACATTAGTAAATCTATGAAATGGAAATATATAGTGAAACAATATTCATATTTTATTTTTACTTTTAAAACATACACCGAGGCACAACAGCTGCCAACATCAACTTTGCTCCAAAATGTTAGCTGAAAAGCCATAAGTGGCCCAAACAACAAGAACTTCAAACATCTGTAGCAATGCTATCTCTTGTCAGGGTTAACTGACAGCATACCCTTTCTGTGAGAGAGGCCTAGGCCCACATAAACAGACTAGACCTAGGATAAAGCTGTTGAATTCTGAAAATACCACAGGTCAGTGCCATGTGGTTTCTAGGTTTCCCAGAGATAGAGCATCTGGGCAGCGTTTACCATGGCATTCCGTAAACACAGGCAACAAAGCACCCACATAAACTGTTTTCCTCTGTTCCTGTTGTAATCAGATAGAGTGGCCAAATGTAGGCCTGTAGAAGAAAGCACTGGAAGTAGTTAAGAAGTGTTTATAGCACAGTATGTGAAAGATAAGGCGACAGGATGCTTTTCAAGAGTCAGAAAACAAATAACCTTTAGAAAATGAGTGTGGGGCATGTAGGAAGGATTTGTACTAGTACCTATAGAGTGATATCAAAACTGAAATTGTTGCAGCCAATCTGGACTTCCTCCAGAAAATCGGACAATCTAATCTTCATTAGATTTGCGTGAAAAAGAAATATTTAGAAAGGCTCCATATGTTCAATAGCAGGAAACTCTTGTTTTACAGAAGGCATAGAAGACCACATAGTAAAATCAGGGCAGGATTTTACCCTAAGTGAGCAGAATCAGAGTTCAGAGTAGCAGCCGTGTTAGTCTGTATCCGCAAAAAGAACAGGAATACTTCAGGTGCCACCAGGACCGGATTAAGACCTTTAGAGGCCCTAAGCACTGAAAAGATTATGGTGCCCCCCATATGTAATTCAAAATAAAAACAATACTATACTGTAAAATAAAATATTATTTTTCGAAATGACACAAAAGTTACATGTGTGCTGAAATTAAAATAGCTTCTTTCTAGATTTTCTGATTGCAAAATTCTGGATAAAGTTCATTGAAGCTGACTCGATGAAGCATGTCCGCTTCCATACACAATAGGGAAAGTAAATCAAGTCTGTCCTGACATATTGTTGTTCTCTGAGGGTTTTTTATTCTTTTCAGCTGAGAAAAAGAGCGTTCTGCGGAGCAGTTCATAATCATCAATGTTAGAAAAATACATAGTGAGATCTCTACATTTGGAAATACACATTGTATTCTGTCTTTCAATATTGTGTCATGAAGATCAATGTGACTGAATATCATTTTTCCTGTTTCATTAAACTTTGCGCGCATATAACAGTGGAACTGCCGTACTTCTCCACAGAGATTCATGTTCAAGTCAACAGGGTATGAGCCAACTAGCTTTTGGGAACTTTGTGAATATTGTTAGATAAATCCATATCGTTTAGAAAAGAAAATCTACTTGATATTTCTTTGTACACTTCACCTCTCCTCTTCATATGAGCTTCAAATGTATCAATTATAGCGTAGTAAGTAGAAACGCGAATTTTGTCTCTAGGATTCAATGCTGTTTCTGCTGCACTGCTATCATTTGCTTGTTTTTTCCTGATTCGCTTACGGGACTGGGCTTCTTTGTAGTTAGTATCAGGCAAGATATCTTTTCATATGTCTTCAAATCTTTCGAAATCATTCCTCAAAGTGTGTAAGTGGTCTGCTAATGATTCACAGAGGTCTGCACATGTTTTCAAATCCAATGCTTTTTCTTGGAGAGCTTGACTTGTGTCAGGGCCGGTTCCCGGCACCAGTGTTCCAAGCAGGTGCTTGGGGCGGCGCTGTGAAAGGGACAGCAGTCCGTGTGCCATCAGGGTGGCACTCGTCTTTTCGCAGCAGTGGCAATTCGGCAGCAGCTCTACTCTACAGGCTGCACCGCGGTGACAAATCGACGGCAGCTCTGCTCTGCAGGCTGTGTGGCCACGGCAATTCAGTGACAGCTTCTGTCTTCAAACGTCCGGCTTGGGGAGGCAAAAACGGTAGAGCCGGCCCTGACTTGTGTGGTAAAAGTGTTGTAAAATTTCATTCCACATGGTCAACATGAATACAAACTCTAGTTCTTGCATCTTGTTTGCAATGTTTTCTGCCTCTCATATAGTTTCTCCCTTTTGTGATTGGTCTTCAGCTATACTTTCTAATGCATCCACAATCTTTGAGTAGGACTCCAGAATTGCACTTGTTCCCACTGCGTGTGCCTCCCAGCAAGTATTAGAAAGAGATTTCAACACACAATCATTGCCCAAATGTTGAGGCAGAGAAAAATGGATAAAGTAACTGGACGGTGGAGAAAAAAAAACTTACTGCCACCGGAAAACAATCAACAGCACTGCAGCCAATAAGATTGAGAGAGTGTGCAGCACATGGTATGAATATGGCATATTTGTTCTGTTCTATAAGCTTCTTCTGCATTCCTTGATAACGCCCTGACATGCTGGCAGCATTGTCATAAGACTGACCTCTGCACTCTGAGAAATCTATTTTGAAAACTTGGCACAGATAACGCAGTACTTGATTTGCCATTTCTTCACCAGTGTGGCTTTTCAAATTGAGGAATGTTATAGATCGTTCAGCTGGTTTTCCATATGTGGGAGACACATGTCTTAGTACAATACTCAATTGATCAATATGTGAAAGATCAGGTGTAGAGTCAACAGATAAACTGAAGTACCCAGCAGTACTTATTTCATCCACAATAGCTGAACTAACTTTGTAACTTAGACCAATGAGTTCATCACATATTGTCTTGGATAAGTGTGATGGGTTACCTTTGCCAGCATTCCCATATTTTGAGATATAGCCTGCTAAAAAAAACTCTCTCTTTTTTTGGTGCCCCCTGCTTTGCTCATGCCCTAAGCATGTGCTTAGTCTGCCTATTGGGTAATCCAGCCCTGAGTGCCACAAGTACTCCTTTCAGAGTAGCAGCCGTGTTAGTCTGTATCTGCAGAAAGAACAGGAGGACTTGTGGCACCTTAGAGACTAACAAATTTATTAGAGCATAAGCTTTCATCACTACAAAAGTTTTTTTTCTCCTGCTGATAGTAGCTCATCTTAACTAATTAGCCTCTCACAGTTTGTATGGTAACTTCCAACTTATCTGTATGTGTGTGTATATATATGTCCCATCTACACTTCCAATGAAGTGGGCTGCAGCCCACGAAAGCTTATGCTCTAATAAATTTGTTCGTCTTTAAGGTGCCACAAGTACAAGTACTCCTGTTCTTTTTGCAGAATCAGAGTGAAACAGCAAAATAGAAAAAATGCTGAAACACAAAATGTCAAAACTCCCATTGACTTCTATACAGCCAGCATTTCCTCCCAAGATCTTAACATGTCATCTCATAAGCTTTCCAGGCCCTGCTACCACTACTATTTAAATTAGTACCATAGGAGACCACATACATTCAGATCATCGAGTGAGATGATTTACATTCAAATCTTTCTTCGGTACAGTTTATAGTAAGGAACAGATGTTGATTTGTGAAATGACAGGTTTCCTCATGCTTTGCAGCAGATTGTGACTCTAATTTAAAATATTTCCTTACTCATGCTTAGTAAAGCAATGCACTAGTATTCATTATACTTTCTGCTGTTCACACAAGGTAAAGGTTCACAATAGTAGAGACTACATCATCCTGCATTTTCAAGGACCCTCATCCCTTCCATTCATGGTCATATACCATCCCTGTGACAATTACAGCAATTGTTGAGGTGGAAGAGTAAGGGATTTAATATGCCGTGGCTGTCTTTTGGTGCAGTTTAGCAGCCGGTTATAAGGAGGAGCAGTCAATTCTCTACAGCTCACTGCCAAGTGCTCCTTAAAACACAGTTTGAGCCATCTTCTTTACAGTTCACATAAAATTCAAAGGCTTTATATGAGATTCCATCCGGTAGGAGCAGAAGCAGCTAAAGCAAGGATGACTGCTACACTGGGCCCCATTTTATCCCAGCCCCCTTACAGATAGGGCTACCCCCTCTAAACAGCACCCCCAGAACTGGACCCAGAACTGTGCAGGGGAGACTCTGGGGACAATAGGATCAAGGTGTTCCCCCCCCCCCCCGGCCCGGCTACATTGCCTTGGCATAAAACTTCAGAGAGGAGCCAGCCACCAGTTCAAAGCCAGTACCTTCAGACATTCAGAGAACTTTTTAGAGTTTTGACTGGGCTTTCTCTGCCCATGCTGGCTGGTTCTTTCCTTCCCCCTCTTCCCCCCTCATAGAGTCTTCATCTCAGCTCCCCTCCACGCTTGTCCCTTTTATCCTCTTCTCTCCTCTGTGTCGCTCACCCCCTTCCCTTTTCTTCCCATTTTGCTGATCTCCTCCTAACTGAACCTACTCCTACCCCAAAATGTGGCAACAACATGACATTTGCTGCTATCATGTTGTTCACTCTGTTTGTGTGTTCTACCCCTTCCCCCACCCTGTGTCTATCTTGTCTATTCGGGCCAGATCTACATCGCAAGCCCTACAGCAGCATAACTATGGTGCTGTAGCTAAGCCACCATACCCCTGTTGTATAGATGCAACTACAGCGACAGAAAATTTAGCGAAAGAAGGGGTTTTCTGTTGCTGTAGGAATTTCACCTCTCCCATTGACAGTCGCTAGGTCAACAGAAGCATTCTTCCATCTACCTAGCTATGTCTACATTGTGGGTTAGTTGGCATAGCCACAGCACTCAGGGGTATGGATTTTTCACACCCCTGAGCACCGTAGCTAGATAGACCTAAGTTTTAAGAGTAGACTACGCCTTAGATTGTGAGATCTTCGGGGCAGGGACTGTCTGCTACTCTGTGTTTGTACAGTGCCAAGCACAATGGGGCCCCATTCTTGGTTGACCTTAGGCCCGATTGTAACAAATGTGATTAGCAACAATAGTGTATATATTTTTATAACTGGGGAAAAGGAAGGCTAGATGCATCAAAAGAAACAACATCCACATCCACTTGCTTTCTGTGATATATGTAACTATTATGGTTGTTTTCTGTGCCATGCCCCATAAATACCTAGGAGTCTGGTGTTCTGCTAGAGGCAGCTGGCATTTTGTGTTCATTTCAGATGCAGCCCCTTCAGAGGAGATATACCCTGTCCTCTCTTGTGGAGACTAGTTTTCTCCTCTTTGTTTTCTTTGGTTCCTTTTCCTTCAGTCTAAAACAAAACTCATTCTGATAAAGTATGTTTGCTCCACACATATAGAAAAATGTAACATTTTCTTCTCTTTATTTTCCTTAACACATCTGTCTTTACAGTATTTATCATTTCTAGTTTTCTGTCTACCATGTCAGGTAGAGTGTCACAGCCAGCCATCTAGACACTAGGACATCATGGCAATAATACATCATGTTTGTAGGAACTGCACTATTCCACTTTGCCTCAAATGGAAGAGGAAGACTAACCATGACTGACACACTTCTTCTGCAGTTTCCACGATATGCTATGCATCCGATGAAGTGAGCTGTAGCTCACGAAAGCTCATGCTCAAATAAACTGGTTAGTCTCTAAGGTGCCACAAGTACTCCTTTTCTTTTTTCTTTTTACGAATACAGACTAACACGGCTGTTACTCTGAAACAATTCTTCAACATTGTTTCTGGTATATCTGACAATCTTCTTATTTTATCTCCCCAGGGTTTTTTTGGTTTGGGGGTGGTGGTTTCATTTGTTTGTTTAAACAGTTCTCTGGCCTGTTAGGAAGGTTAAGTCTCCATAGCTGTGTTTTGTTTTTTTAATTATAGATATTTTAAAAAAAACCATGTGTGTCCACAGTAGACAACAGGGTGTCTCCCAAATAGATACTTCTAGCCTGTCCCATAAAGCATGCATCTTCTGAATGGAAATATGTAAACTGAGGAGTAATGTCTGGCAATGTGACAGAGCACCAACTCAGAACTCTGCAAGGCATATATCTGGAGGGCATAAAACATAAAGCTGAAAAGAACTGCATTTGGGATTAAATCCTGGCCCCATTATAGTCAATTAGAGTTTTGTCAGTGACAATCAAAATTTGCCCCCTTGGTTTCTACTTAACTTCAGATGAATCTCAGCTGTAAAGTCATGGTCCAGAGCAGACTTTCACCAGCATTCAGTTGTGTTCAAATCCAGGGATTTGGTTGGGACCTCTCTCCCCTATTAACAACAACCAAACTTTTTTTTTTTAATTTATGGATGCCAGAAATTAGATATGGATGAAGACACTTAAAATCACCTACCATCTGAAACAGAAAATGTATGAGGCAACTTAAGACAAAATGGAGAAAAGTAATGAATTTTTTTAAAGTAAAGAAATGGATTTATTTAATGTGGAAATGTAAGACTGTGTAATTTGTGTGTGCTTGATTTAAAACATTTGAGGAAAAAATAGTGAAGCATATAATTACAGAATTAAAACAAAACACAGATTAAAAGAATTTGCAAACAAATATAAGATGGGGGGAAAGTAAGTCAAATATTGGACCAACAAGTCTGACAGTACCCCTTTAATCTTCAAAATAGAAGTTAGGGGCCATCCAGATTGCTTGGAACAGAATCTGTTGTTACCTCAGTGACACAGAACAGATCCTTTAAGGAACACATATTGCAGATATGTCAAGGCTTGTTAGCCAGTCAAAAAGGGATACAGCAAAAATACAGTTCCTCCCTGTTTCAAAACACTCCTTAGTTGAGATTTTACAAAATAAACACTCCCACCCCCCACCCCTTTTCCCCACTTTTATTTTTAACAAATTTTCAAATGCTTATGAAAAGAAAACAGACGAGATTGCATCTGGTTTGTCTATGGCGCCATTTGTTGCTATAGGGAGACTGCTTGAAGAAGGTGATGAGTGGTAAGTTGGTGACTGATATTAATAGAGAGACAATAGACAAATTGCTTCCAATGTTATGGTTAACCCTTTGGTGAGCAAGTCTTAGTCTCTCCCTCTGCGTCTCTTGTAAAATGATGATTACCTAAAGCTCCCCACACAGTTGTTAGTTGTTCCCCCTCCAAGATGTTTAACATTTTTCTCGCTCTAGTTTCCAAAAGTAGTTTGTACGTAAAAACGTTTTTGGACGGGGTAAGGAGAGGAAGAAACCCACTGAAATGTTGTTTTTTCATGATTCAGACCCTTAGGCAGAACTGAACAACATTTCACAACTTAATGAAAAGGGTGGTTTGTACCATTAACATAAGTCAAACAGTTAATTTTGCATTTATTCCTGAAGGTGTAGGTGGGGAATGTACAGTTTAATAGCAAAACACCACCAAGCAAATTATGAATTGAAGCATCAAAATCATTTATTGTAAAGATATGAATTTGCTGAGCTGAAACTTCCCCCTTTGAGTGCGCTTAAAAACGAAAAGAAAAAAGTCCACATAAAAAATGACTTGTAGTTTCCTAATGAGCACATCACTTTACTTAATTAAATATTACTTTCAAAGTTTCAGCCACAATAGCTCTTGTCCCTTGCCAGTCGTGGTAAGAAAGAAAAACTGAATGAGGACATCAATTGAATACTAACATTGATGTTCATGCCAAGTGTCTCCAGCCCTGCCAAGTCTCTGTCATCTAGTGAGAGGCCTCCCTTGTTTTGGACTCATTTTCAGGTAGTTTTCAAAGTACAGAATTCCTGATGAAAAAAATGTAGTGTGTTTCAGTGACACATTTAAGGCCTTAAGTTTTCAGGTCAGACTAGACCCAGCTTTTCTTTTCAAATAAATAGGAGAAATTTGTGTCCATAACAGCATGCCCACAAAATGAATCAATTTTGCGCACAAATCAGATTACTACCTGATTTCTGCCCACTGTTACAGGCACTGGTAATCAGATTTAAGACCACAAATCAAGTGTGGGTGCAAATTTTTATGGGGATTAATTGTACCTGCCAAAGGGAGGCCACCCTTCTGAAAACATGGCCTTTATAATCTCAGACCAGCTTTTTAAAAATCTTATGTATTGAAATAATCACAAATGTATAGGCTAACTTCTTTTTCTCACCTCTTCCTTTACTAAACCAATATTTGGCTGTATTCAAATAATTAATTTTATGCATGGGTTACTGCACATTCGAGAACCTCTGTATTCAAATGTTTGGCTTTCCATTGTTCTCCATGCTATCCTTGATCAAATAATTCCTGTCAATACTGTTTAACTATTGAAAGGAAAAAAATCTATTTTCCATACAACAAAAAGACACATTTTAAGGCAGCTCTAACCATAAAGTAAACAGATCTTGAATGATAATGGCATATCAGAACTTCGTGCAAATCGGAGTGCACAGTGAGATACAGTGAGTAATAATGAGTGTGTGTTCCAAGAAATCAAGTTTATCCTACCAGATATTGCCATTTCTGTTACTTTCAATGCTAACAACAGAAGGCCTCCATGGAATTGCACCCAACCTGCAGAAGAAGCTAGATGAGCAGTGTGGGAGCAGAATAGAGATACTAAGTCTTGGGCTTTGGGGCACAGAAGCCTATGCTTGGTTCTGTCTCTCATGGTGCCTTCTGAATTCATCCCTCTTGTTTTTTATTGAGTGAGGATGTCTAATGAGCTATTGTGACTACCGAGCACACATTTCTCAGAAATGTGGCCAGATCAGATGGCGCTGCTTGTTTCACATTTAAAAAAGGGCTCTTCAGTCAAGCAATTGATTAGTCATTAAGTTAGCTTTAAAACAACAGGCAATATATATAAAACTGTGCTTTTATGCAAATCTGGCCTAAAACGTGTCAAAGTCTGGAGGATTTCACCGGTAATTCTGTGTGTCACTTACTTTAGTTGTAAAACTGGTCTTAGTTTGGCCCTGCAAGGAAGTACTGCATTTCCCTTCAAACCGGGTTACAGTGTTGTGTTTGAGTCCTGTTGCTGCTAAAGCAGTTTGTACTGCTGTTTGCTCATCCAGTTTGGATGGGACCAAATGTGTTAGATCCCTTTTCTAGCCTAGAATCCAATTGATTTCAAGTTATTCCTTGAAAACATGATCCCCAAAGGAGGTCAAGATGCCTACATAATCAGGTCCATAGGCTGGCCTGATCCACAATGGCCAACCAAAGCATCCTAGCAAAGGTTTTTGCTGCAACCACTTTTAAACTGAGTTTAAAGAGTCCTGTGTGAATGAGGCATTATTTTCAGCATATCTAACACAGTCATCCTTTGTCTTGGCACTATAAATACTTTCAATTTTATTTTATCCTTCATTAACCCAACACAATAACTTTCTTTGAACAATGTATGTAGAGGCCATGGAGGTATAACCCATTGGTGAGTGTATGTTACAGGGCCTCATTTGTTCTAGAGGATAGGAGTCTGTTACAGCCCTAGTTACAGAATTCCATCTGTTTAGCTCAAGATCTAGCAGCTCATGCTTTTAGCTCTGCAGGTCCCTGGTTCAATCCCTGGTGTATTGGCCAAGATGGCAGCTGTCACATGTAACCCTGCTATTTCAAGACCTGCTGCTTGGCACACTTGCTCCCAAATTATCATACAATTTTCTTTGCCCATGATTCTTCCCACTCTAAGAACCTCCCGCAAAAGGCTGCTCTCTTAAACCTGGCCCTGCACCTGGGAGCCCGTAGGCGAGAAAAGTGAAATGTTTTGAGTGCAATGCTCAGCTGAGCCAAAGATTACCTGCACAAGAAGGCTATTAAAAGGTTATTTTTAAATGGTAGTATTGGGTATTTCTGACATACATGTAAAAACAACTCAGCAGCAGCGAGCGGCAATTATCCCTTGTGTCCCTTTGCTGACAGTGGCCTGAGGTTAGCCACACCTTATTAAATTAAGACCGCCTTTCTGACTCGATTATCATCGCCTGTCTTTTTATCCAGTTTAAAAGTATGGCTTCATACCTTACCAAAATGGTGAAATGTTCATCTGAATGACTAAACTGGGCCATTTGCACAAGATACATGTCTCAACCCTACAGCCTCTAAAAACGTCACAGGTGATCAAATGGCCAGTGTTCTCATCCTGTCACACAGAGACCCAAGTTTTTATTATATGCAATTAGCCTTATCAGAGATTTTGAAATATTCCATCTGTCACATGGTATGTGGTTTAAAACATAAAGTCTTTGAATCAATATGTAACATGGTGTGTGTTTCTTCAAAAACAGCATTCATGAATTATCTTTGAAGTATCTTTTTTTAAAAAAAACAAAAATAATTGGAGCTAACTCCAGATGCAGGATTAAATTCTTCGCTTGTATCCACACTAAAGAGCACCATTATATATCCCACACTTGTTCTGAATATGGCACTTCACCTGACATCCACAGGAATTCCTCACACAGAACATGTGATTGAAATATATACTGGGAATAAGAACCCGACTGTATGCACAAAAAAGGACAATATGGCAGCAGAAATAACCTCATCTCTTTCTTACATAGAAACAGCAGCTTTTCTGTAAAACTAATCTGAACTGAACGGAACATATTTTAGGGCAAAATTCTCCTTTCCAGGCCACAAAGATGAATCTTATCCACTGACTGTAGTATAGTTCTTTGGTGTATCTTCTGCACTTATTCTTCACTACAGATAAGATATCTGCTGTGAAAATTTTGCCTTTAATTCTCTCATTCAGTCCTTCAACTGGCAATCTTATAATCAGAAGCATAAAAGCGAACATCACAAAAGGAATTCTTATCTGGTTTTAAGTTTGACTACGTGTAGCTTACTCCTACGGTGGCAACCAGCAAGAGGGTTAGAGGCAAATTATTTCAATGACATTCTTAGCTAAAGAGACCATAAAGGTTTGACAATATTTACCAAGTTCTTCTTACTTTGCTTGCTGTGCAAATATGTAACTGTTCCCTTCCTAGGCATCCATAGGCCTGAAGAGGAATGTTACTGCTGAAGCAGCCCAGAGTCTAATGCTCTCTGTCTTATTCCCTTGCATGATTTTATTAAGTTGACCCAAACTATTCCTTTCTTATAGATTTTATAGAATTCCTAGTGTAAATGGCCCCATTCACTGGTTATGGTAGATATTACATGGAACTTTGAAAAGATAGAAATTGCCCTACTATTTTTTTCTCTGGCTTATTTGGTACCTACCATTTTGCTAATGGTCTCATTAACAATAGCAGGCAGGAAGACTGCAGTTTAACCTAATTTATGTTTAGAAAAAGGAACATTGGTTTCCCACAGTTACTCCTTGAATACAGTGTCAAGCCAAGTAACAGCAGCAAAAACAATGGATGCCTTCCATGTGCGTAACAACATTGTCTAACGACAGGCTCTTCAAAAGAAAGAAACAATCACTTAACATAAGGGAACTTTTCGGGGGAAAAACCTACTGATCTGTATCTAGACACATGACAACAAAACTACGGAACAGTTGCACAGTGTCAGTCTTCTCCAGGAAACAACTTATCTTAATGGTGCATGGGTGTGTTCTGGGGCAGATGTAAACAGTGCATCTTTGAGATCTGGGCCCAGCATCGACAAGGGTATCTGATGCTTTGCCAGAGGTGGCAGGTCTCGACAAAATCCTCTTACTTCACTCCAATCTCCTTCCCCTAACCACTAACACACAGGCTGCTGGGGAAGTAAAATAGAACGGGTCAAATTTGTCCCACGTGATCTAGTTCAAAAACTGTCATGTACTCAATTATTATGTGCATTACCAAGGGGATCATCACCATAACAGCTGGGACTGGGAACGACCCTGTGGGGGAGGATGAATGGGGGAGGAAGTGGAGGAAGGATGCTCTTGTGGTTAAAGTACTGGACTAGAACTCAGGACATCTGCCCAGAGGCAGAAAAATAGGGACCTTGGGAACTTTTACTGCAAAAACTTGGTTCCCAGGCGCTGGCTTCCTCAGGGCCCCAGGGGTGCTCAACCCCCCACTCTGCCTCCATCCCACCCCTCCTGCTCCCTTCCCCCAGGCCCCCACCCTGCCCCTTCCTGTCCCCGCTCCACTTCACCCCAGGCCCTACCCTCTCCCCACCCCAGGCCCTGCCCCTGCCCCACTCCTTTCCCCAAGCCCCCACCCCTGCCCACCTCTTCCTACCCCTGCCCCATCCCCACTCCTCCCCGCATCCCCCAGTGCCTCCTCTATGCCACAAAACAGCTAATCGCGGCAAGCCAGAGGTGCTGGGAGAGGGGAGAGAGGCTCGGGGGGCCGGAGGGGCTGGCTGATGGTGGGTGCTGACGGTAAGCACGGAGTTGGCGCCTATGAGTTGGGTGGAGAATAAAATTAGGCACTTACAGGGTTAGGTGGCAGCCAAGCAGGAGTTTTGTGGATCATATTGGGACATACAGGCCTATGTCCCATATGTCCCAGCCTAAGTACCTTTGTGGATCTGGACTTTGGTCTTTATTTTAATACTTTTTCAGATTCAAAGTTAGGCAGGTTTACTGCTTACTCAGCACTGCTGGCATTCAAAGCTGACGACACTTGTGTTTTATCACCAGTCAAAAATAGTTTGTTCAATAAAATACAAACGACAGCTCAGTCCAAAGCTTGTCAACGAGCAGTAGCTGAGGATACTGTAAACATCCATATGCATTTTATAAAAGGAGAAGGGATATGGGGTTGGGTTTTTTGGGGAGGGGAGGGTGGAGGATTTAAACTATTTCCAGCCCACGTGTGACAAATGTATTTAGATAAATCAAAGCATTTTCCACACCTAGTCCCAGTCCTGCACAGGAGTATGCTCATGAAGATACAAACAAGGTGTAAGGGGGAAATGTTGTGAGTTATATAGGCATGGAAGAGTTTATATAAACAAAACTGGATTTAATTACATTCTGTATAAAACTGTATAAAACTCCACTGGCTTAAGTAATGCTCTAGAGTTATCTTCCCCTCCCCATGCACACCTTTGTATGCTATATGTATTACACACACACACACACACACACACACACACACTTACATCTTCTTGACAATTTTTACCTAACACACAAAAGACATGCAATCCAGAGTACACAACTGCTATTAAGTAAATAATGTGTACTTGAATTAACAGGAATACTCTACCTATAAAGGTAACATAACTTAGGTTCTGTACTGGCCCTCTAGAGAATTAGTCAATTTATGGAACCAGAGAATTAAAGAAAAAGCAATATTGTAACTCGTAAGACTCAAACACACACAAGAATGCATCCGATGAAGTGAGCTGTAGCTCACGAAAGCTTATGCTCAAATAAATTTGTTAGTTTCTAAGGTGCCACAAGTCCTCCTTTTCTTTTTGCGGATACAGACTAACACGGCTGCTACTCTGACACAAGAACCTGACAAACAAGACATTAGGGCTAAGCAATGATCGAGGCACATGCAGGACAGCACAAAAAAGTAAGTCAAAAACAAAACACTCTAAGGCTGGAACATCACTGGAAACCATATGGAGAGTTGCTCTTTCATATTAACATTTTTGGCCATTTTACATATTGCTTTGATGTTTATTGGTTTATTATGTATATTGATAATGCCAATAGCTTACTTGGCTTATCTGCTCCAGAACATCAGCATTAGTAGACTTCATTAGAGGCACAAAATAGAAAAATCCAGATAGTGGATAATGAAGGACAATGAGTTAACATATAAATATACACACATATATACATAGAAAACACAGTATAATTGTACCAAAGAAAGAAAAGGGGCCAAATTCTGCTTTTAGTTACACAGCCATCGTTTTCATTGAAGTCACTCAGAATTTGCATTGGTTCTATATTCATCATATAGTGTGCTGAAGGAACACACTATGAGGAGTAAAAGATCTCAGTTAATATGAAGCAATTTATACGCTGATTAACAGTGAATGGCCAATATATAGTTGACACACTCCAGACTCTCTCGCCTTTTGATGTTGACTCTGTGAGAACCAGAGCATCTATTTGTATGTTTAGAATTGCAATAAAAGCCCTGATTTAAAGTTGCTTCTTTCAACACTTTTAAGAGCAGAAGGCTAAAAGGTTCAAAGTGGCTAACTTGTCTTCCAGAGAGTTAAGGTTAAGCAAATAAAGTTCCTTAGGCCTCACTAGGCCATTATCAGCAATAAAAACCCACCATATCATGATAAATATGGTAGCATGAAGGCAACCAGACTAAGGAACTGTAAAAGTTTATCAGGCTTAAGGGAGGAGGCCAATACCTGGTCAGTTTCAGCTCTGATTGATGACAGAAATCTTCAACCTTTATTTTTCTTTCATTGTCCTTTTCACCTCATTAAAAACACAAATATCTGGGGTATAACAACAGACGGAAAGCCCTAGATGCCAGCAGCAGTATTATGAATGGTTTTAACTTGAGGTGTAGAAAATTTAAAGAGCGAGAGACTTGGGTTTGAGTGGTGGAAAGTTCTGCCAGACTTCTATACAAAATAGTAGTAACAAGGCGTTGCACTTTCTATAGTTCCTCCCTGCAAAAATCTCAATGCCTGTTATAAACATTAATTTAGCCTACCACCACCACAGTGAGCAGCTCAGTTCATTATCATCCTTCTACATTATACTGAAGCAAAAAGAGGTTATCTTAATTTCCCAAGGTATCACAGCAAATTAGGGGCAGACCTAGGAACAGTACACACATTTCCTGAATACTAAAGCTGTGTTTTAACCACAAGATTATCCTTCCCATCTAACAAGGGTATGATCCTACAGCAGGAGAGGAAGAGACCCAAAATCCAGTGTGCTGGGAAAGCAGCTGAGTAGTTTGGGAAAGCTGTCCAGATTTTCCCGGAAACTTGCAAGCACAGCTGACATGCTGTTGTGGTGATAGATAAAAGGTGCTGGGAGGACACATCCATATGTGTTGTAACCAGATCTGACGAACACAACACAACTTGGAAAGACACAGTTGTACTTTTAGTATTGACAGGGCTTTGCCTACAAGAGATGGCCTCAAGCAGTAACATTCAGATTTAGATCCAAACTCACACAAATTTTGTGGCTGAGCTTGATTCAAGCCCATCTATAATGTAAACATATATAAAATGTATATAAAGCACTGACTAACCAGCATATCTTCTTACAGGAATCTTAAAAGACTGATTGGTTACAAGAATAATACATTGTGTGGAGGGAGGGGGCAGTTTGGAGAAGATTTATAACACATTTTTGTTTGTAGGCCTCTCTCTGAAAGCATAGCTATAATTTAGACAGCCTTGCAGACTTTTCCTGTGGGGGCTTGTGTGCTTATGTTTCATCTTACGAGAAAGTAAAAGCTGCCTAATGAGAGAGGGGGCTTGGGAATGCAGGAAGGAGCCTATAACCCTTTGCAGTGTATGAAATGAGAGTGAGATGCAAATTACATTACATGGTTACATCGCTATGCTGTTCCGTAAGTTTCTAGTTTCTCTCTTTCAGGAAACTGGTGGAATTCGCTGCTCTAAAATGCTGACATACACATGGTCTGGGGCTCAAAAGTTGCTTGAATATAAAACGTCTCTCCTCAGACAGTCCAGATTGCTGCTTTCTACTCACAGTTGCTTATTATCAGTACTGCTTGAAATTACTGAAAACAGAGGGAGCGGATTTCTCTGGCAGAGCCCCATGAAAAAGAGGCAGCTCACAACACATAAGCCCATCAGCATGGGAAAACTGAAGACAAAAATACTGGGCCCCAATCTTCCTAAATTCCTCTTGAGAGATACTGAGCACCTTCGATACCAAGCACCTTCTACTCTCCCTGAAATCAGAGAATAGCTAGCAGGATCAGGTCCTTTGTCTGGAGCAGTCAATGGAATGCAAAGGAAATAATCATTTGTCCAGTAAGTAAGTGGGGTTGTGGTATTGGTCTGAGCTCAGAGGGAAGTGACTTATAGAGAGCACTCGTAAACTGGAGGAGTTTATATGAATGCTGCAAGTGCCAGGCATGCTCTCTTTCACATAAAAGGAGAGCCCCACAGAATTTTGTAAAACCTCTTTAGGAATTGCTTATAGAGTTGGATCCTCCTACTGATGTGCCGTCTGTAGCTATGCAACTTATAATATTGTTTTCTATCTTTTGTACCATTAAACTTCTAGTGGTGACGTTTACTGTTCGCTTGAGAGCAGCCACCATTTTGTACTCCATTCACTGCAGACTGCTACAGACAAGATGCACACTGTAGACTCTTTCCTAGAGACTTCATTTTTGCTCTTTCATGGTTGTTAATCTAAACTAAAATTCTGACTAAAATTATAGGTTTTGTATGTAAAGTAGAGTTTTGGGTTTTTTTTAGGTGGGCGCACAAAATATAGCATAGGCCCACAATAACTGAAATTGCAATTTGGACACTGCAAAGCAATGAAGTCGTTCTGGATGTCCCTATTACACTATAAATTGAATTTCAGCATATTCAAGACCATTAGGGACACAATCCTGCACCACTGAATTCAACAAGAGTTTGGTTACGGAAAGGACCCTGGAAACAGTTGTATAAGACACATTTTCTGTATTTTGCATATTAGCAGAAAAACAAGGTCTTTACATTCATCTCCCACTTCAGCTTATTCCTCTACCAAAAGGTTAAAGCTATATATAGGGACATAACCTTTTAATTCAAATGAAATACCATGGAATAGGAGAGCTTCTTGTGGGGGGAGGGATAGAGAGGAAAATGGAAAATATTTTATTCAAGAAATAAGTAATGTCTCTTCTAAACAGAGACAGCAGACCATGTGTTTCACAGCAACCAACCGTGATGTCAAAAAAACACCAGAGGATTATACGTTTTGGGTGAGGAAGTAAGCAGCAGGACAGAGCAGATGAGCACTTAAAAATAAAGGTTATGTTATTTTCAAATGTAACAAAGAATGTGAGGAGAGAATAATAGGCAATAAAAATATATCTGTCAGCAGAATGGTTTCAATGAGGAATATGTGTCCCTGACAAGAGGCTCAGGAAGTGCAACAGGCACTCTACGGGTTTAAAGCTTCCACCCCCAATGCTCCAAGTTGCACTGGTTTCCTGTATAAAAGGAATTGAGAAGGAAAATATGTTTGATTGACTTCCCTAGTGATCACACAATGTATCTGACACTTTGTGGAACACTGCCTAAAACAACAAAACTGAGTATTGTTACAAAGAACTCAGCGAGTCCAACCCATCACTTCCCTTCATACATATTGCTGCACTAGCCTTTGATCACCAGTTCTAACTACCAGCAGTAAAGCAAACAGAAATCTGCATACAGTGTCAGCAGTAAATCCTGCAGTGAAAGGAAGGAGAGACCATAAGTGTCCCATCTTCCCCCCACCCCCTTCTGCTATCCACCCCCTTTTGACATCTGAATTATCTCCTGGTAGCCTTCTCTGATTCATAGGCAGATTCAGAATGAATGAAAAAGCACCACTTAAGTGACTCTCTAAAGCCCCCCACACCTCACCCAGCAGAAAATCTCCACACTGCTGTTCAAAAGAAGGATCCCCTTCCTGAATGTGACCAATCCTGGTCTTAGAGTTACTTGGGATTAATTTGATTTTCCATTAACAACTTTGTTTTTAGCCCCCCTGATCCATGAGCCAGCATTTGGTAGAAACAAAGGGTTTTCTCTTTTATTCTGTGCTCACCCCCTGCACTGATTTTCACCTTGAGACCCCAAAACCACCTAGAATTTGCCATTATGTCTTTATGTCCCTCTCTGCTATTATTTAGCTATGCTATCACAGTACATTACTCAGCTCCACAGAGAGTTTGGGGGTAACTGTATTATTAATTATTGTTATTATTACTAATTATTATATTATTATTATTAAGGCTATGAGTTCGGTGCAGAAGTCACGGTGTTCTTGGTAACTGTGAACTTGAATAAAGTCTAAAAAGAAAAGGAGTACTTGTGGCACCTTAGAGACTAAAATTTATTTGAGCATAAGCTTTCGTGAGCTACAGCTCACTTCATCAGATAAAGTCTGTTACCCCTGCAGTGGCGGCTCCTTTCCCCTCAGGGCATTATGACCTGGCCCATGTGGTCACAACACCCCTCAGGTTTGGCACATCTGCCCCTCAGTCTTCATCTAGTGGGGGTGTGGGGACACGCCACATCTGAGTGGCATTATAACCCTGTGCACTAGGTCACAAAGCCAATCAGATTTGGCCCTTCACCCTTCTGTCTCCATCTACAGAGGGGCAGAGGCATCAAATTTAAGTGGCACTGGGACGATGTGGGTTAGATGGCAACTCCCAGAGCAAAGAGCCAGCTCCAGTCCCACGGGACAGGAGCCAGCACTGCGGGGTGAGTGCAGGGCAGGCTCACACTCCAGCCCACCTGCCCAAGTCTCCCCTTTCCCCAAGCGGGGTTGGGCTCACTCTCCAGCTCCCTTCCCCTATGAGTAGGGTGACCAGACAGCAAGTGTGAAAAATCGGGACCGGAGGGGGGGGGGTAATAGGAGCCTATATAAGAAAAAGCCCCAAATACTGGGACATCTGGTCACCCTACCTATGAGCCCCCCTGCTCCCTCTTCCTTGACACATCATGTTTCCCCACACATCTACCATGAAATGTACTACCATTTTCCATGAAAAAAAGCATAGCTTTAACATTAATTATTATTCGCTTAGGGCTCTAACTGGGCTTTAGAACAACAGAATCCCTGAGTTCCTTAAAACAGAGTTTTCTTCATGTCCCAAAGAACTTACAGTCTATGTCTAAGGCACACGCACATGGCCAGCAGGAAGAACACAGCCTAGACATGCTCACTGGCCGGCTTTGCAGAAGCGCTTTAAAAGTAGTGAGGTAAGTGGGAGGCTGGGCCAGTGGTTAGGCTGCTCACATAAGTTACAGAAGACCCAGGTTCTAGTCCCTGCTCTGCCACAGACTTTCTGTGTCACCTCAAGGAAATCACTCCATGGTTCTGTACCTCAGTCCCTCCCCCTAAAATAGGAGACTAGCATTTCCTGAGGACTAGGGGGTGTTGTGAGGATAAACACATTAAAGGTTGTGAGATCATATAAGTACCTAAGAAAGACTGTTAAAGATCATCTTGGAGGCATGAAAGAAGGAACTAAAGCTCTGGCTACATAGCAGCTTCTTAATGTGCCTCTAGCCTGTAAGGGGCACGACTGGGTGAAGTCACAGTTTTTACCCACAAAGCACAGTTAATGATGAAACCAATTAATGATCAGTTAGTGCCAGATTCCACCATCCTTACACATGGAATAAGATACCCCTAATAACGGGAGGATTTAGCCATGCACTACCCTGCTGTCTGCCTTGTCTGGCACATGGTTCCATTTCTGTATCAGCTTAAATCACACTGTTATTTTACTGTGCCTTCCAAACTGGTAAAGCCAGTCCTCCCTCCTCCTATAGCTCTGTATGGGTACATCTACACTACCCACTGGATCATGAATAGCGTAGCTGAAGTCAATCCTGAGAAGGAGAAAAAAAAGAAAGCAGTAAGAAGAGAATGGGTGGGAGGAAATGAGAACAGAGTTGTGTGCAGAGTTGTGGTAGCCATGTTGGTCCAAGGATATGAGAGAGAAAAGGTGGGTGAGGTAATATCTTTTACTGGACCAACTTCTGTTGGTGAGAGAGACAAGCTTTCAAGTCAGACAGAGCTATTCTTCAGCTCTGTGTAGCCCAAAACTTTGTTTCTCTCACCAACAGAATTCGGTCCAATTAAAGATATTACCTCACCCACCCTGTCTTTCTAACAGAGTTGTAGGCAGGAATGGGGTATGTCAGTTGGTACCATATATCAAGTACTTTAAATATTTTACAGTCATAAATATGGTGGGGCTATCCTAGGTTTGTGAGACAGAAATAGAGGTGAATTTGCATCTAATATGGGGAAGATCTCTTCAAACTAGTAACTGCTGGAAGATTTGGTTGTTGCAGTAGCAGTTGATGCCAGTTTGCAAGTTATTCACACCAATAAAATCTTTTGTGTGGTCTTCCTACATCACCAATTTTCTAATTTACATGTAAGAGAATGGTACTGCTTAGTAATTTAAGACGGAAGCATCCACACCCCAGACTGTTATCCCTGCATGTCCTCAGAAAATACTTTAAACTGGAAAATGCTGTAAGTGAACAGCCATTCACAATTATCTTTCTCAATTGGCTGACATCCACAGTACTTAAAGTTTTACATATGAATCCCAATGGGCTGAGAGGACGTGAGATTTGTAACAGTTTTTAAGGCTCATTCTACTCGACAAAATTCTTGCAGGGGTAGGTGCGGGGGAGACTGTCTTCAGAGCAGATTCAATCAAAACAGCTTGTGATCTAACAGTACACAGACACGCAACAGTTTTTCAAGTCCATGCAAAATCTCCCTAGGGTGCTATCATTTTAAAAACCACATCTTGAGGATAATCCATCAGCCTAGTGCCAGCTCAGTCCTTGAGCCTACAGGAATTGGGACCACTGTGGTGTGAGCTCTCTCATGTCCTCAACCACCAGTTACCGGACTAGATGCATGAGCAAACGGAGAATGAGTACATTTAGTTTAGAAATTAGGAGGAAGGTTTCTAACCACCAGAGGAGTGAGGTTCTGGAACAGCCTCCCAGTAGGAGTAGTACAGGAAAGAATCCCAACTGGTTTTAAGATGGAAATTGGTAAATCTATTAACAGGATTATATGACAGAATTGCCAAGGGACTGGAATCAATGACCCAGGAGATCCCTTCCAGACCTTATGTTCTTATGCAGGCATCACCTGGTGAAGTTGTAGAGCCTGAATTATGCAAGAAATCAGACTAAATGATTATAGACTTTAAGAGACCATTGTGATCATCCAGCCTGACCTCCTGCATATGACAGCCCACAGAACTTCACCCACCCGCTCCTGTCAGACACCAGTAACCTCTGGCTGAGTTTCTGATGTCTGCAAATCTTGATGTAAAGATTTCAAGCTACAGTGAATCCACAGTTTAGATCAGTGAGGCACCCACGCTGCATGCTACAGAAGCTTCACCCCCATTCGCTAAAATTTGTGAAAGTCCTTTGAAGATGTAAAGGACTTTTAATTTGTATATAGATATTATTCATATAAAACAAAGTTGTCACCACTTAAAATGTCAACATCTACCAGCAATTACCATCTCACAACATCGGCACTGACTCTGTGGGTGCTCTGGGGCTGGAGCACTCATGGGGAAAAATTAGTGGGTGCTCTGCACCCACCAGCAGCCAAGCTCTCTGCCCCATCCCCCCCTCCTCTGCCTCCTCCCAGTGCACCGTGTCTCCGCTCCTCCCTCCCTCCCAGCGCTTGCCACCGTCAAACAGCTGTAGCAAGCTCTGGGAGGGAGTGGGGAGAAGCGGGAATGTGGCGCACTCAGAGAAGGAGATAGGGAAGAGGCGGGGCCGGGGTGGGGATTTGGGGAAGGAGTCGAATAGGGGCAGGGAGGGGGCAGAGTTGGGGTGTGGACTTTGGAGAAGAAGTTGGAATGGGGGTGGGAGGGGGCAGGGCAAGGGTGGAGTCAGGGCAGGGCAGGGGGGGGCTTGAGCACCCACTGGCGCCAGAAGAAAGTCGGCGCCTATGCCTCACAATCTGAGAGAGAGAGAGAGAGAGAGAGAGCATAGAACATAGGTGTTTGGTTTTTGTAAATATGGGGCAACACTGTGGTGCTTCACAACACCATGATGTGGCCACTGTTTGTAAATGCTGTTTTAAGTGGTGATCACTGGAGTTATAAACACGTGTTACATTAGAGAGGCCCTGCCGTCATGTGCACTCTTGCAAGCCCATTGGCTTCACTAGCATGGCTAGGTTGACCAAGAGCAGAGTTTGGCTCATTTGCAGCTATTTAGATCTCTGTTGCACTTAGCCCTGGTCTATACTACAGGGTTGGTCGAATTTAGCCACGTTAGGTCGATTTAAAAATGAATGCATCTACACAACCAACCCCATTCCGTTGACCTAAAGGGCTCTTAAAATCGGCTTCTGTACTCCTCCCCGGCGAGGGGAGTAGGCTAAAATTGACCTTGCTAGGTCGAATTTGGGGTAGTGCGGACGCAATTCAACAGTATTGGCCTCCGGGAGCTATCCCAGAGTGCTCCAATGTGACCACTCTGGATGGCACTTTGAACTCCAATGCACTAGCCAGGTACATAGTAAAAGCCCCGGGAAATTTTGAATTTCATTTCCTGTTTGGTCAGCATGGCGAGCTCAGCAGCACAGGTGAACATACAGTCCCCCCAGAATCGCAAACAAGCTCCAGCATGGACCGAAAGGGGGACACTGGATCTGATTGCTGTATGGAGAGAAGAATCTGTGCAGGCAGAACTCCGATCAAAAAGAAGAAATGCTAATATATATGCCAAAATCGCACAGGGCATGGTGCAGAGAGGCTACAATAGGGACACACAGAAATGCCACATGAAAGTCAAGGAGCTCAGGCAAGCCTACCAAAAGACAAAGGAGGCAAATGGTCACTCCGGGTCAGAGCCCCATATATGCTGCTTCTATGATCAGCTGCATGGCATTCTAGGGGGGGACCCGACCACTACCCCACCACTGTCCGTGGACACCTGCAAGGGAGGAGTCTCATGCAAGAGGGAGGAGGATTTTGTGGATGAGGAAGAGGAGGAGGAGGAGGAGAATGCGCAGCGGGCAAGCAGTGAATCCATTCTCCCTCGCAGCCAGGACCTTTTCATCACCCTGGAGCCAATACCCTCCCAAGGCAGGATCCCTGACCCTGAAGCCGGATAAGGCAGGTCTAGTGAGTGCACATTTGTAACTACAGTACAGGGTTTAAAGGCAACAGTGTTTAATGTTTGATTTTCCCTGAAGAATTGGGATGCATTTGCAGCCAGTACAGCTACTGGAAAAGTCTGTTAACGTGTCTGGGGATGGAATGGGAATCCTCCAGGGACATCTCCATGAAGCTCTCCTGGAGGTACTCTGAAAGCCTTTGCAGAAGGTTTCTGGGGAGGGCTGCCTTATTTCATCCTCCACGGTAGGACACTTTACCACGCCAAGCCAGTAGCAAGTAGTCTGGAATCACTGCGGCACAAAGCATGGCAGCGAATGGTCCTGGGTTTTGGTAGCATTCAAGCAACATTCAGTCTTTATCTTTCTGTGTTAGCCTCAGGAGAATGATATCATTCATGGTCACCTGGTTGAAATAGGGGGAATTTTTGTAAGGGAACAGTAAAAGGACCCCGTTCGTGCTGGATTGTTTGCGCTTGGCTAAAAGGGATCATCCTGGAGAATAGACACATGGCAGGGGGAGAAGTGAAGGGATCATCCCGGAAAATAGCCACGCGGTGGGGTGGGGGGAGGTGTGTGCTGCACATCCACCCGAAAACCGCAGCCCCTCCTTTTAAATGTGAAACCCAACCAGCATTGCTTGCTATGGGAAAGGATGGTGCTGCAGTTTGAAACCATTCCCACATGTGATGAAGGCGAAAGAAGCCAACCCCGCGTACCAGAAGGCTTACCATGGCTGCCTGGAAACCGAATCCTGTTGCCCAGCCGTCTGTGATGTGTTACCATACCCGTAGGCACTCAATGTAAAAGGCAAAATGTGACCTTGTACCTAAAGCACATGTGCTGTCTGCTGTGAGTTGCTTGATTCACTGTGAAAGAGTCTCCCTTTTGTTCTCAGAAATGTATTATCTTAAATTTTACTCTCCCTTTTTATCTCCCCCCAGGTGCAAATGATTCTGTGCTCCCCCATCATCTCCATCCCTGAGGCTATTGCAGATTAGAAGGCGAAAAAAACCTCACTCCTGATGACATGTTTTCCGAGCTCATGCAGTCCTCCCGCACTGATAGGGCACAGTTTAATGCATGCAGGCATTCAGTGGCAGAGGCCAGGAACGCATTAAGTGAGCATGAAGAGCAGAGGCAGGAGGTGATGCTCAGGAGAATGGGGGAACAAACGGACATGATGAAGCATCTGCTGGAGCTGCAGGAAAGCCAACAAGAGCACAGACCCCTGCTACATCCATTGTATAACCGCCTGCCCTCCTCCCCAAGTTCCATAGCCTCCTCACCCAGATGCCCAAGAACGTGGGGTGGGGAGGCTCCGGGCACCAGCCACTCCATTCCAGAGGATGGCACAAGCAACAGAAGGCTATCGTTCAAACAGTTTTGATTTGTAGTGTGGCTACAATAAGCCATGTGCCCTTGTCCTTCCCTCCTCCCACACCCCACCCCACCCGGGCTACCAGTTCTCACTTTTTTTTTTAAAATTAATAAAGAAAAATGCATGGTTTCAAAACAATAGTTACCTTATTTCCTTTTCCAGCTGTGATCAAAGGGGGAGAGTGGTTGGCTTACAGTGAATTAAAATCAGCAAAGGGGGCGGGTTTGCAACAAGGAGAAACACACACAACTGTCACACCGTAGCCTGGCCAGTCATGAAACTGGTTTTCAAAGCCTCTCTGATGTGCAGCACGCCTAGCTGTGCTCTTCTAATCGCCCTGGTGTCTGGCTCCTCAAAATCGGCCGCCAGGTGATTTGCCTCAACCTCCCACCCAGCCATAAACATCTCCCCCTTACTCTCACAGATATTATGGAGCACACAGCAAGCAGCAACAACAATGGGAATGTTGGTTGCGCTGAGGTTTGACCTAGTCAGGAAACAGCACCAGCAAGCTTTTAAACGTCCAAAGGCACATTCTACCACCATTCTGCACTTGCTCAGCCTGTAGTTGAACTGCTCCTTACTACTGTCCAGGCTGCCTGTGTACGGCTTCATGAGCAATGGGAGCAAGGGGTAGGCTGGGTCCCCAAAGGTAACTATTGGCACTTCAACATCCCCAAAGGTAATTTTCTGATCTGGGAAGTAAGTCCCTTCTTGCAACTGCTCGAACAGCCCTGAGTTCCTAAAGATGTGAGCGTCATGCACCTTTCCCGGCCATCCCACGCTGATGTCGGTGAAATGTCCCTTGTGATCCACCAGTGCTTGCAGTACCCTTTGAGAAGTACCCCTTGCAGTTTATATACTGGTTGGCAAGGTGGTCCGGTCCCAAGATAGGGATATGCGTTCCATCTATTGCCCCACCACAGTTAGGGAACCCCATTGCAGCAAAGCCATCCACTATGACCTGCACATTTCCCAGAGTCACTACCCTTGATAGCAGAACATCAGTGATTGCACTGGCTACTTGGATCACAGCAGTCCCCAAAGGAGACTTGCCCAGTCCAAATTGATTCCCGACCGACCGGTAGCAGTCAGGCGTTCCAAGCTTCCACAGGGCTATCGCCACTCACTTCTCAACTGTCAGGGCAGCTCTCATCTTGGTATTCCTGTGCTTCAGGGCAAGGGAAAGCAACTCACAAAGTTCAAGGAAAGTGGCCTTATGCATGTGAAAGTTTCGCAGCCACTGGGAATCATCCCATACCTGCAACGCTATGCGGTCCCACCACTCTGTGCTTGTTTGCCGGGCCCAGAATTGGCATTCCACTGTGTCAACCAGCCCCACTGCCTCCATGATGTCCCAACTGCCACAGCCTGTGCTTTCAGGAATGTCTGTGTCCATGTCCTCATCACAATCGTCCTCGTGCTGGCATCTCTTAGCCCGGTTCTGCACACACTCCAGGATAATGTGCAAAGTGTTTACAATGCTCACAACAGCAGTGGTGAGCTGAGCAGGCTCCACGCTTGCCGTGGTATGGCGTCTGCACTGGTAACCCAGGAAAAAAGGTGCAAAACGATTGTCTGCCGTTGCTTTCACAGAGGGAGGGAGGGCCGGGTGACTGACATGTACCCAAAACCACCCTGGACAATGTTTTTGCCCCATCGGGAGCTTAATCCAGAATTCCAATGGGCAGCAGAGACTGCAGGAACTGTGGGATAGCTACCCACAATGCACCACTCTGTAAGTCGATGCTAGCCACGGTATTGAGAACACACTCCGCCTACTTAATGCGCTTAGTGGGGACATACACAATTGACTGTATAAAAGCGATTTCTAAAAATCGACTCCTATAAAATTGACCTAATTTCATAGTGTAGACATACTCTTACTATGTAACTTGAGCAGCCTCTTGCCTTGCTGAGTATTAGAGTTAATATGAAGCGAGGAAAGAAAATGAAAGTTTTAAACAATAAAAAGAACATTTTCTAGAAAGCAAAAACTGCTAACTTTTTTTATTATTATTATTAACTGTGCCTGCACTGGTGACACATTGCATTTATTTTTGATTTCATTCACAGTGTAAATCTAGAAACTGTTTCAGAAGAGTGTTTGCTGATCTGTAGTTTATCACAGTGCAAAAAGTCCTCTCAACTGTGGCCATTTCTAAAAGGTTTCGGAGTTTGTTTTTTTAAAATATTTGGGTTCTCATTGCACCGAGAAAAGTAGCATCAGGAGAACTGAAGCACCTAAAACAGTGTAAACCCTGACCAGCTAGCGCTCTAGGAGATGAATGTGCTTTTCAAGAAGAGGGCAAAAGCTAAACCTCTTTGAAGCTTATGGCATGTCCATATTTGCTTTAAAATGGCTCAACAATAAGTCAACTCAAAAGGCCTCACTCTGCATTAATATATAGTGGGCTACTCCCTGCACATAGCCCAGAGCGACCTGCAATACATACTGCAAATGTGGCTTGATTTTCAGTAGTGCTGAGCATCCTCTGCTCACACTGAGCTAAGTAATGGGAACAGCAGGTGTTCAGCACTTCTGGAAGTGAGGCCAGTAGTTTGCAAGCAAGCTGTTTAGCATAGCAGTGGCCTTTCTCTGCAAGCTGCTCTAGGTTACAAAGGACTTGCTCAGCCCTGACTTGAAAGTATTTATTACTCCTGATTTACACTGCTTTAACTGAGACCAAACTCAGGTCCAATGTTTGTATGAGGTCAGTCTATATTTGTTTGTCTGACATGTCTAATTAGATTGTAGGCAAGGACCGTTTTTCCGCTCTACGTGTACAGTGCCCAGTACAATGAGCCCCGATCCTGACTAGGGCCTCTAGGCCTTACTGCACCAAGGTTTTCCCTTTGCATAGACATGAACCATGATATTTCTCTCTCAGATGTGCAAAAAGTCCATTTGGCTTTGAAATTACACCTCTGCAGGGGAACTGGAGATGACTGTCAACCGCAAACAGCAGTGACAAGCTGCAAGGGTGGGTACAGCCGTGGTAACAACAGTGTTTGGAGTTGTTTAAAAATAACGTAGTGCATGTACAAGACTGTGGAGTTAGAAATTCTTCCTCTAAAATGAGTTGGCCTAAGGAACAGTGCAAGAGATTAGAAAACCTGACCAAAATATATCCAGATCAATACAATGCTAAAGAAGAATGAGCTAACACATCATGTCAAGGCAAGGCAAAAGACTTGGCACATTGCTTCCGGTAATTTGATGCTGCAGGTGATTTGACAACTAAGCATTAACTCCAACCCATTTCAGGAACCACACTTCTAACCAAGCTTTCTATTTAAACCGCTTTACATCAGTTTTATTTAAGTAGGAGTCTTATACAAAGCTGGTTGGAGACAATGGACAAACTCTGAATGATCTCAGGGAGCTTTGGATCAAGTGCTAGGTGAGCTTGTTCTGTGTCCTGGGACACAAAGTATGGTGTGTGATCTGCAGTCTCCCCTAAACAATGTTAAATTTGACTTTTCTGCGTGGAAAACTAAAGATGGACCTAAACCAAAACCTTAGATCCAAACACTTGGGAAGTTCAGCCCTCAGTCCAGATCCAAACTTTGTAGCCAGACCCCAACTTCTACACTAGACCATTCCAAAACCACAGATCAAAATACCTTCTAGACTTTAGGGGTATACAGAATTCATGTCCCCCCCAGATTTCTTTGCTTTCCTGCAGAAAAATGACTTCTGATGGGGAAGCAAAGGGAAGCCACAAGAGCGGTCATGCGCTCCTCCCCAGCAGCTCAATCAAGTCGGTTCAGGTGCCCAAAGCAGCTGGTAGAAACATAAATCACTGCAGGGAGGGGCTGGGCAGTCATGTGTGTGAAAGAGTGAGAGAGATACTCTGTCCCTCTTGCTCGCTATTACCGCACATTTGGCATGGAGGGGCACGGCTTTGGGGTGTTTCTGAGGAGGTAGGTGTGGGCCAGGCTCTGTCCCCTCAGGCAAAGCAGAAAGTAGCAGCCTGCCTACTTAGTGAATTGTTCCCATTGTCTTTGTGAATTCCCCAGGAGTATAAAACAGGTGTAAAAAGGTTACTTTACATTGCCAGGGGGAGGTAAATGACAGTATGGCCTTATAAATGCTTATGGTGCATTAGTGATTAGAACTGGTCCAAATTTTTGGACTGAAAAAACTTTCTATCAAAATGTGCTCCATGAACTGTTTGTTACCTTTCTGGAGATTATTAATAGCCCTCACTTGCTCTTCAGTTGCCTACGATGTAACACTGAGCATATGGCTGCATATATTTGTTGAACAACAACTAGAAATAAACTATTTTATTACTATTAGACAAAGGGGGCTTGGGGATTTCCTCCAATGCTCCCCACTCCCATTCTCCATCCATTGTATTGTAGTTTAAATAAATTACCAAAATTGAAACAAGTATGATTATATTGCTTTATTTTGACAAATAAAATATGCAGAATTGTGCACAGATTTTTTATCTGTTTGGTGGAATATTTAATATTTGGTGCAGAATCCGCCCAGGAGGACATGATATTGCTCTGAGCCTGCTCAGAGCAGGGTTACACACACAGTGATAAAAAATGCCTCAGGTGAAATCCTGACCCCATTGAAGTCAATATAGCCAGCATTTCTCCCGTGAGCCCTGTCACATTCAGCAGCACTGGTGTTCCAACAGTAGTGGGAGTTTCTCAGAAAAAGCCAAATATACACACACAGCACAGTGGTTCATCTACATCATCATAAAAATGACCCATTGACAGCAGTAGTTACTAACAATGGCTCGCAAGACCCCCCACCTCCACAATGTTGTTGAAAATGGTTAGATTGGAAGTGTAATTGGAGACATATTTCAACACTGTTACAGAAAGCACGCCAGAGACTTAGGAGAATGTGGGGATTTTACCCATAGGCTTTAATAAAAGTTGCATGCAAAGCTAAAACCCACACACAGTTTTGAAAATTTACGGTTAGGGCCCCATGAGATAGAACATTCTGTCGTTCTCTCACAGGAAGCTCAGAAATTCTTACCCTGAAGCAGCGTTCCCTTTAACTTTTTACGTCCATCTGCAGAATGAATTTTGTTATGTGCACCAATATGGAGGTAACATGTCACACATCACCTCCATATTGGTGTACATAACAAAAATTCATGTGGTGGGGGTGGGACTGAGGGATTCAGAGTGTGGGAGGGAGCTAGGGATGGAGCAGAAGGCTGGGGTGCGGTGTGGGTGAGGGCTCTGGCTGGGGGTGCAGGCTCTCAGGTGGGGCCTGAGAGGAGGGGTTTGGGGTGCAGGAGGGGGCTCAGGGCTGAGGCAGAGGGTTGGGGTGTGGAGGGATGAGGGCTCTGGCTGGGGGTGTGAACTTTGGGGTGAAGCCAGGGAGGAGGGGTTCGGGGTGTGGGAGGGGGCTCAGGGCTGAGGCAGAGGGTTGGATGCGGAGGGGTGCTCTGGGGTGGAGCTGGAGATGAGGGGTTTGGGGTGCAAGCTGTCCCGGGGCTGCGGTGGGAAGAGAGGACTCCCCCCAGCCCTCTCTCACCGCAGCAGCTCAAGACCGGGGGAGAGGCACCTCTCCTCAGCTGTGGCAGCGCCGGAGGGCCTGCTCAAGAGATGGGCTCCTCTCCCCCCGGCTGCGGCAAGTCCGGGGCAGGTCTGTGCTGGGGCCAGCGGGGGTGGGGGGTGCCTCCCCCTGCCGTGGCAGGTCCATGATGATTCAGCATTGAAAATGTCTTCTGACGATTCCCTGGTCACTACCCCAACAACAAAGAAGAGAAAAAGAAAAGGAGATCTATATTTATGACTATATTATGCATTGGTCTCAAACTACAATGCATTTTATAGGGGGAATGATCCTTGTCAAGATAGGCCTGGACCAAATTCCCACAACCCCAAAGTCTGGATCAAGCTTCAAACTAACAGGCTTAACCAACTCCTGGATTCCACACATTCACCTACTTTAGGAAAGTTTAGATCTGCACCTTGCAGGATGAGCCCATCCATTTCCAGCTATGTCAATCACTATTCTCTTATAAGACACTTTGCAAGGATGTAAGTGCGCTTCATATCAACCTCACCCTATAATATTTGCAATAAAGAATGACCACAGAATGCACACCAGGCAGCTCCGTCTGGCTGCTAAATGTGAATCATACTGCATCTAGTAAACCTGCCAATTATATAAACAACTTCATTCCAGGTGATTAGTGTAGATGGGGAAAAGGCACATCAGTATTGCTGTCCCCACATAAACATAAGTTTTTTGCCTGGGAAATAAAAATCTGAATGATGCATTATGAACTCACACAGCTTTCTGAGCATGCAAAGGCATGAGTCTTATACCCCGATCTCAATTACCAGCTACTAATGCATTTTCAGATTTCAAAGGCTATTTTTATTAAAAAGAAAAAAATCTGAAGTAAAGTGTTTTATTTATGCAAAGTGTTTCTCCCACAAACAAAGATTATTGGATTTGTCTCTAGGGAAAGAACAGATCATACTGCAAATGTTAAAATCATGCCTCTGAAAATCATGGTGGTACGGCTGGCTACAAGAGTGTAGTGCCGCAACATGGTTAAAGCACATTTCCATTTTTTAGTCTAGACGGGACTTAAACATGTGCCCAAACCACGCCAACGCCTTAGACAATCTAAAACGTTAGCAAGATCTGAAGACATGTAAAGTGCTGACAAAAAAAGACCATGTCGGGGCTAAGTGTATTATTGTATGTGGGTCCACTCAGATGTTAGTATTTGTAGTGAAGCCCCTGTCTACACTACAGCATTTAGCTATGGTTGTCACCAGGTGTGACGATGTGACGCAGCAGGGAGGGGGGAGTGTTGACCTGGGAATGTGCCCTGGGGACGGGAGACCTGAGAGCCTGTCACCTGAGCCAGGAGGGGGAGGGGGAGGTAACACCTCTGCCCAGGAATGTGGAGGGAGGCTGCAGCAGGGAACCTGCTCGGTGGGTTTAGTTTCAGTTTGGGGCTGGGTGGAGGAACACAGGGAACCCCAGGGCTGGGGTCTAAGCTCCCTGCTCCCCCAGAAGGACTTCACTGAGGGGTCCTGGGTGTACCCACAAGCTCTGTTTTGGACTGTGTTCCTGTTGTCCAATAAACCTTCGGTTTTACTGGCTGGCTGAGAGTCTCAGTGAATCCCAGGAAGAGGGGTGCAGGGCCTGGACTCCCCCACACTCCGTGACAACTGGTGGCAGCGGTGGGATCTACTGCACCCCGTGAACGGCGCTTCCTGCAGTAAGTGACTGGGGAACAGTAAAACGAAGGGGGATTGACGGGGACCAGGCGTGCTGAAGATTCAGAGAGAGAGACGGTTTCAGGGGGCGGTTAACCCCTGGGAGTGTGTCACCAGAGAGAAGGACTTTTGCAGTAACAGGGTCCCCCGGGGGATTGCAGCGAGCGGTCCCAGGGGCGGAGGAGTCTGCAACTCGACCCTGGCAAAGAGGTGGTGACCTCAAGAAGGACTGGCACACTAGGGGCTTTTCCTGGAAACCGTGGACAGCTGCCCGGCCTGCGAGTGGCCAGCCGGGAGATGTACGCTAAACGCCTTAAGAGCGACCTGGTGGAGCTGTGCAGGCAGAGGGGGCTGCGCGTCGGGAGGTCCACCAAGGAACAGCTGATTGCCCAGCTGGAGGAGAGGGATCGCTTGGATGACCCGATCCCTGTCCCTGAGGGAAGCCGCCCGGCGGACGCAGCGTGGGCCCTGGGGCCTGACCAGGCTGGGAGGGGTCAGACTGCTGCCCAGGACACCCCGAGACCCTTCCTACCTATGCCTGGGGGAGGGGTTGTGGGAAGCCCAGCGAATACCGAGGGCCCCCTGACCCCAGCAGCCAGCAGGGGATCCTCCCAGCGGAGCTCCCCATCCCTGGAGCGGATGCGGCTGGAATGGGAGAGGGAGAGGAAAATGAGGGAGCTGGAGGATCATGAAAAACAACGTCAACATGAGGAGAAACAACGTCAACATGAGCAGGAGGAGAAGGAGAAACAACGTCAACATGAGCAGGAGGAGAAGGAGAGGGAGCGTCAGGAGAAGGAGAGGGAGCGTCAGGAGAAGGAGAGGGAGCGTCAGGAGAAGGAGAGGGAGCGTCAGGAGAAGGAGAGGGAACGTCAACATGAGCAGCAGGAGAAGGAGAAACAAAGACAGCATGAACTGGAGCTGGCCAGGCTGAGGAGCAGTGGGGCCCCGGCTGCGGTGAGTGAGGGGGGACCCAAGACTGCAAGGAGCTTTGATAAGTGCTTCCTGGCCCAGCGGAAGGAGGGGGAGGACATAGATAGCTTCCTGACGGCCTTTGAGAATGCCTGCGAGCTGCACAGGGTTGACCCTGCAGACAGGCTCCAGTTCCTCACCCCCTTACTGGACCCCAAAGCCGTGGAGGTCTACAGCCGGATGACAGGGGCAGAGGCAGGGGACTATGAACTGTTCAAACAGGCTCTGCTCCGTGAGTTTGGGCTGACCCCCGAGATGTACCGGAGAAGGTTCCGGAGTCAGCGTAAAACGCCTGAGGTCACCTACCTACAACTGGTCAACAGGATGCAGGGATATGCCCGCAAGTGGACAGCGGGGGCCCAAACTAAAGAGGACCTGCTTGACCTGTTTGTACTGGAGCACCTGTATGAACAGTGCCCTTCCGACCTGAGGCTGTGGCTGGTGGACAAAAAGCTCGCGAACCCCCAGCATGCAGGGCAGCTGGCCGACGAGTTTGTGAACAGTCGGTCAGGGGGTAGCCGGGAGGAGTCCCAAAAGAACAGGCCCCCCCCGATGCAGAGAGAGAGTCACCATGGGGCCTCCCAGCGGGGAAATAGGGAGAACCCCCTCCAAAGGGGAACGCCTGGTGTCGGGCCCCTCCGACCCGTTCGAGGGGACCAACGTGACCTGAGCTGCTATCACTGTGGCCAGAGAGGCCACGTACGGGCCCAGTGCCCCGGGCTCAGGGACAAACTGAGCAGACCCAACCTACCCAGGGTAAACTGGGTAGGGACTCAGCTGGACGAGGGGCAGGCGACCCAGGAAAGGGGGGCTACCAGTTTGCCACCTGCTCAGGAGGGAAGAGTACCCCCAGCCAGCCCCGCCAGAGGGCTGGAGGCTCTGGACTCAGGGTGCTCGGTTTACAGGGTGGGTGCGGGGCTGTCCCTCCGGAGAGAGTGCCTTGTTCCCCTGGAGGTGGATGGGAGGAAGGTCAATGGATACTGGGATACGGGCGCGGAGGTGACGCTGGCCCGGCCCGAGGTGGTGGCCCCAGATCGGGTGGTGCCCAACACCTACCTGACCCTGACGGGGGTGGGCGGGACCCCATTTAAGGTGCCCGTGGCAAGGGTACACCTGAAATGGGGGACCAAGGAGGGCCCCAAGGATGTGGGGGTACACCACCATTTGCCCACTGAAGTTTTGATGGGGGGAGACCTAGAGGACTGGCCAAGCGACCCCCAGACCGCCCTGGTTGTGACCCGTAGCCAGAGCCGGCGAGGGGCACTGCGACCTGACCCTGGGGAGGGTACCACACTGGAGGCGCGAGACCCTACTCGGGTGGGGAGGGAGCGCCGAGGGGCACGGCTCAGAGAGGCTGCGGCCTCAGACCTGGCCACGGAGGGGGAACCGGGCCCCATCCCTTCCCCAGCCGCTGAGTTCCAGGCCGAGTTGAGGAAAGATCCCTCCTTGCAGAAGCTCAGGGACCTGGCCGACCTCAGTGAGGGACGGACCATGAGGAGAGGCTGCCAGGAGAGGTTCCTGTGGGAGAAGGGGTTCCTGTACCGAGAATGGGCTCCCCCAGGGGAAGGGGAGTCCTGTGGGATCAGGAGGCAGCTGGTGGTCCCCCAGAAGTACCGCCGCAAGCTCCTGTCCCTGGCCCATGACATCCCCCTCGCAGGGCACCAGGGAATCCGGCGCACCCGGCAGAGGTTGCTACAGAACTTTTACTGGCCCGGGGTCTTTACCACCGTCCGGCAGTATTGCCGATCCTGTGACCCCTGTCAGAGGGTGGGGAAGGCCCGGGACAAGGGGAAAGCGGCGTTGAGACCTTTGCCCATCATAGAGGAGCCTTTCCAGAAGGTGGCCATGGACATCGTGGGGCCTCTCAGCAAGACGACCCGGTCGGGGAAGAAATACATTCTGGTGGTGGTAGATTTCGCCACCCGCTACCCCGAGGCAGTGCCCTTAGCTTCCATTGAAGCAGACACCGTGGCAGATGCGCTCCTGACCATTTTCAGCCGAGTGGGGTTCCCCAGGGAAGTCTTGACAGACCAAGGCTCCAACTTCATGTCGGCCCTGCTCCGGTGCTTGTGGGAGAAATGTGGGGTCCGGCATGACTGGGCCTCAGCGTATCACCCCCAGTCCAATGGGCTGGTGGAGAGGTTTAACGGGACGCTAAAGATGATGCTGAAAACCTTTATGAACCAGCACCCGCAGGATTGGGACAAGTACTTACCTCACCTGCTGTTCGCGTACAGGGAGGTGCCCCAGGAGTCTACCGGATTTTCGCCTTTCGAACTGTTATATGGAAGGAGGGTGAGGGGCCCCCTGGACCTGATGAGAGACGAGTGGGAGGGGAAGGCCACTCCCGATGGAGAGTCAGTGGTGGAGTATGTCCTGACCTTCCGAGAGAGACTGGCTGAACTCATGGGCCTGGCCAGGGAGAATCTGGCCAGAGCCCAGAGGAAGCAGAAGGTCTGGTATGACCGCACGGCGCGGGCCCGTGCCTACGCCACCGGGGATCAGGTGATGGTTCTCATCCCCGTGAGAAAGAACAAACTACAGGCCGCCTGGGAGGGCCCGTTCAAGGTCGTCAAGCAGCTCAATGAGGTAAACTATGTGGTGGAGCTGTCGAACCGGGCCCACCACCGCCGGGTGTACCATGTGAATATGATGAAGCCATATTATGCCAGGGGGAATGTGGTGTTAGCTGTGTGTGGTCAGTGGGAGGAGCAGGGAGATGACCCTTTAGTAGATCTATTCCCTGGGACCAGAGCTGGTTCCCCCCTGGAAACAATCCCCCTCTCGGATCAGCTCACCCCTGCCCAGCAAGCTGAGGTCAGGGGGGTGCTGCATCCGTACCGACAGCTGTTTTCCAACCAGCCTGGACGCACTAATCTGACTGTCCACCGGGTGCAGACAGGGTCGCACCCGCCGATAAGATGCTCCCCCTTCCGAGTCACAGGGAAAACTGCTCAGGACCTGGAAAGAGAGGTCCGGGACATGCTGGCTTTGGGGGTGATCCAGCCATCGGCCAGCCCTTGGGCCTCGCCGGTGGTGCTGGTCCCCAAAAAGGATGGGTCAGTCCGGTTCTGTGTGGACTATCGGAAGCTCAATGCCATCACTGTATCGGATGCCTACCCCATGCCCAGGCCGGACGAGCTCCTAGACAAGCTGGGAGGAGCTCGGTACCTTACCACCATGGACCTTACAAAGGGCTACTGGCAAGTGCCGCTGGATGCAGATGCCCGGCTGAAATCGGCCTTTATCACCCCTCTGGGGCTCTATGAGTTTCTGACCCTGCCTTTCGGCCTCAAGGGAGCGCCGGCCACCTTCCAGCGCCTGGTGGACCAGCTCCTGAGGGGGATGGAGAGTTTTGCCGTGGCGTATATTGACGACATCTGTGTCTTTAGCCAGACCTGGGAGGACCACGTGTCCCAGGTTAGACAAGTGCTGGACCGACTCCAGGGGGCTGGGCTGACTGTCAAAGCGGAGAAGTGCAAGGTGGGGATGGCTGAAGTATCTTACCTGGGCCATCGGGTGGGGAGCGGCCGCCTAAAGCCGGAACCGGCCAAGGTGGAGGTGATCAGAGACTGGCCCGCTCCCCACACCAAAAAGCAGGTCCAAGCCTTTATTGGGATGGCAGGATACTACCGAAGATTTGTGCCCCACTTTAGCGCCATAGCCACCCCCATCACTGAGCTATGCAAGAAGGGGAAGCCAGACAAGGTGGTCTGGACCGAGCAGTGCCAGGAGGCTTTCCGGGCGCTGAAGGAGGCTCTGGTCAGTGGCCCAGTTCTAGCAAACCCAGACTTTGACAAGCCCTTTGTGGTGTTCACCGACGCCTCCGACACGGGACTGGGGGCGGTGCTAATGCAGGAGGATGAAAAGGGGGAGAGACACCCCATCGTGTACCTGAGCAAGAAGTTGCTACCCCGGGAGCAACACTACGCGGCCATCGAGAAGGAGTGCCTGGCCATGGTGTGGGCCCTCAAGAAACTAGAGCCCTATCTCTTCGGGCGACACTTCACCGTCTACACCGACCACTCTCCCCTGACCTGGCTGCACCAGATGAAAGGAGCCAACGCCAAGCTCCTGAGGTGGAGCCTGCTCCTGCAGGATTACGACATGGACGTGGTCCACGTGAAGGGAAGTGCCAACCTGATAGCGGATGCGCTGTCCCGGAGAGGGGGCCCCGAACTTCCCCAGGTCACTGGTCACAGTGACCCCGCTCAGTTCAGTCTCGAAGGGGGGAGAGATGTGACGATGTGACGCAGCAGGGAGGGGGGAGTGTTGACCTGGGAATGTGCCCTGGGGACGGGAGACCTGAGAGCCTGTCACCTGAGCCAGGAGGGGGAGGGGGAGGTAACACCTCTGCCCAGGAATGTGGAGGGAGGCTGCAGCAGGGAACCTGCTCGGTGGGTTTAGTTTCAGTTTGGGGCTGGGTGGAGGAACACAGGGAACCCCAGGGCTGGGGTCTAAGCTCCCTGCTCCCCCAGAAGGACTTCACTGAGGGGTCCTGGGTGTACCCACAAGCTCTGTTTTGGACTGTGTTCCTGTTGTCCAATAAACCTTCGGTTTTACTGGCTGGCTGAGAGTCTCAGTGAATCCCAGGAAGAGGGGTGCAGGGCCTGGACTCCCCCACACTCCGTGACACCAGGTCCCCCAACACTCTCAAAAAGAGGACCCAGGATAGGGTCTTTCAATATGAGAGAGATCAAAAATATATGTATATCATTCTTCCCTTCTTCTCCCACACAGGAGTTAGGTGCCTAAATTCAATGGTAGCTGGGTGCTTAATTCCTTAGGCTACATTGAAAATCCCATCTTAAGCTCCTCAGGGCTACCTCTGTGGTAGCACAATGCCTAACATACTGGAGGTTTGATCCTGAGCATGCACATAATAAATAAAATATTAATAAAACATTACTGAAACCCTGACTCCCTATGAACCAATATTCTTTCACAATATTCACATAATTGTTAAAGCTGTTTGTTACTCTTCTCATAACGACAGCTAATGAGGAAAGTATTCCTTGTCCACGTTTGCTTTTCTGAAAACCTACTGATGCACTACAACAGCTGACTGAAAGGCCGTTTGAATGAACTAGTTTTGATTTTTATTCATCAAGAGTTGACCTATGCCATTGACAATCTGATACATGCAGTTGACTGTTTTTCAAAACAACCAGGATTTCAAAAGATCATTGCATAAATCATTAGATAAAAACACACTAATCTTGCATAATAATCATGTGCACAATGATACTTATTTGCATTGTGGTCTCACCCATAAAATCCTAGATTCATTGCATTTAAGATTTCAGTCAGATTTTTGGTTTCTCTCTTTACTTCATTTTGCATCCTAAAAGCACTGTTCAGATGTGCTAGCCAAAGCAAATAGGTTTGATGCTGTACTTTAATACAGTATCTACAGCACCATACAGGCATCTCTTTAAACTTTTAACAACAACTCAAATTTTCAATACCATCAGGACTGGATAAAGTTACCATTTACAACAGAAACTCTTCCAAAAGCCACTCTCTCCAACCTTCAACTCTGAAGCAAATTGAAGCACCACTATTGTGCCAGGAAAATCCCTGCTGAAAAACCAGCTCTGAAATTGTAAAGGAGGAAAGCAGACAGGTCTCTTTAGATTCTACAGTTTCTTTCTAATAACAGTTACTACAGCCTTTGATATTCTATCTACTTTATTATTTTCCCCTAATTTTGTGGAATAACAGCTGTGATAATAAAATGTCATCAGAGCCCATCTTTTACTTTGCTTGTCACTGGGCTCAGTAAATCTGCAAAACAGAGAAAACACTTGTTTGGAGCCTTCAGCTTGCTTTGGGTCTGAGGTTAAAGATGAATCACCATCTGACCCAGGAGTCAAAGGTTATCCCCTAAAGGGAGTCAGTGAGTTGTTCAGTCCATTCATGGCTAATCCCCGATGAGTGGCTCTCACTAAAAGATTTCTTTATTCTAACGGCTTTTTAAAAAACAGAATTAACAAGCCTAATAGAAATCCATGACTGAGGCAAATCCTTAAGGATCAAGTGGGGAGTGTGGGGAGAGAGGAGCGCAAACTAATCCACAAGTCCAAAATGTCTTTTGCCAAGCCTTTTAAAAACAAAACTTCACTGGAGTCTTCTTGTTAGCAGCGATTACAGCAAAAAGTATAGAGGAGGGATTGCTTTCCTTTCCAGCGAAGGACCTCTTCCAGAAACATAAACAAGGGTGTCCATTGAGATGGCATAGTAATCCTAATCCATTAAAATCCTTGGCATAGCAGGGGTTGTACTTGGTCTTTCATAATATTGAAAAAAAATGTTTTGTCTAGAAAGAGAGCATGCATTTCTTTAGGCAAAGTATCAGTTGTGTTGCTGGATTTTCTGTTAACTCTGAAATGTTCTTGGTTCAACCCTGCTAGCATAATAATAGGAAAATTGTATAAACCCACTTGGGTTTGTCCGTCAGTAGTGCCAGATACAACAGTGTTGGCAAAACAACAGGAAAGCTTATACCACTTGGTTTTGAAGATCAGTAATGCTTTATAGAAGTAGGTCCAGCCACTTCAAATGACCCTTTCTTGGGTTTTTTTTGTTGTTGTTGTTGTTGTTGTTTTTTTTTTAAGAGAAAGTAAAACCATCCTTATATTAGTTCTGCCACCACAGTTTTCAAGTCATGCATTTCCCAATAAATCAGCCATAAACAGGTAGAACATTTTAAAGCTGCATCTGTCTCCATGGGGACAGAACAGCAGCACTACGGATATTACTGGTGCATGGTAGGTGCATGACAAGTAAACATGCCCCTGTGAAGACAGCATGTGGTAGCAGAAGCACAACAGAAGGAAGCAAAGGTACAAGAGAGGAACAGGGCCTTCAAATGATTCTGTAAGTCTCCAGTGACACTTCTGATTTCCTCATTTGAACTTTGGCCATTAATCTATCTCTGCTGAAACCTACTTTGAACAGAAATCTGCTTTCAGACAGCTGCCATTTTCCTATAAAAAGAACATGCCACAGACTATTTTCTTCTTTCTCCCAAAATGTAGATGGAAGGTGTGAGGGAAAGGGGGGGAAAAAAAACAGGGAGTGAGAATTAAACTGCATCAGTCCAAAAGCCAAGCCTAGCTATAGTATACTTGGTTCTGGGAGTGGGGACAGTTTTAAAGTGCAGCTCTATTCTGAAAAATGAATTTGTAACAAAATGGCACTGTGGGGGTTCTATGTTTAGTGTGTCCACTTTTGGTTAGTAGTGTAAAAGCATGGTTTATTAACTGTCAGCTCTGCAATCTCAGGCTGGTATCTGCAGCCAATGTAAAGCATTCAAAATCCATAAAACAGCCCCCAAAACATCATAAAGGTGTGTTATAAATAATAAACTTTGAGTTATTTTTATTTGCTATCTGGTTTCTGAGCCTTTAAGGGGACACTCACTCCATGTTTTCAAGCTTCTCTCCGCAACCACGAAGGCGAGAAACTTAATTTAAAAAAAAAAAAATTTAAAACTGAGGTTCTTGTTCAATCCCTTGGCTCCAGCAGCTGGAGCTTTAAGTAAAGCAACAAAAATCAAAAATGGTGAGTAGGCAACACTGCACTAAAAATCCAACTTGGCTAGAAATACTTTCTGCCTTCCCTTGAAGGCTACAGGATTTCGTAGGTTAAAGGTATTTGGAGACAATGTTTTGATTTGGGTCCCATGGTTAACCGCTATTAATTTTTACCTGCCTCTCCACTTTTGCAGTTGGACTCTTTGTATTAAAGCAACCTAACCTGGCAGGCAGAAAGACATGAAAAATAGTACCAAATACTTTAAACTCTTTCTAAAATGAACTTTTCCATAAAATTATGCATAAAGAAGAGCACATGATGATAAAGTTGCCGTCTAAAGCTTTTACTGGCACTTATTTGGATGTCACTGCATGTCACTCATCAATTACATGTTCAGCCAAACTCATTCCTCTAAAGCCTTCAGAAATTCACACCATTATATATTTTATACATGTTTTCAAGAGACAAGGCTTATGTACCATTCTTTTAAAAAGAAATGTTAATCCTAAAATCATGCGTTTTCTCCAGATTGCTAGGCAAATTAATATTAAGGAATAGATTTCTATACAGCATAAGTGTCCAGAGGTACTGTCAGCAAGGTCCCCTGGTTTCTATTCCCAGCTCCACAACCAATTAATATTGTCTTGGACAAACCACAACAATGGTTGGAAGTTGAAGCTAGACTAATACAGGCTAGAAATAAGTCACAGTGAGAGTAATTAACAGGTAAGTAATTAAGCCTAGGGTGTGATGGATTCATGTTCATTTGCAGTTTAAAGACAAAACTAAATGTCTCTTTCTGAAAGATGTGCATATCTCATATAGAAGTTATAAGCTTGATGCAGAAATTACTGGGGGAGATTCTAGGACTTGTGTCAGGCAGGAAATCAGACTAGAAGATCATAATGGTCTCTTCGAATCTAAGAAACTTTTCAGAGATGTTATCTGCTCTATGACTTATGTTGCTTAGAAGTAATTGGTCATGTAAGTCAGATGATACTGCTTTTGCTCCCTGACTGGATGAGCATAACTCTTCTAGACAGATATAAAAACCTGTAGAAAGCAAATTTAAAATTCATTTTCTGCAAATATTAGTTCCCAGGAGTACTCGTACTAGTAAAAAACAATCTCACAAATGTCTCCAGAAGGCAAACACAAAAGCATTAGAAATCCACAAATATGTCTTTAAATGAATTTGCTTCAGGTATGTTCCTTTTTTTTTTTTTTTTTCTTCTTTTTCCCCCCCAGTATTCATCCAGCTCCAGTTGTCTGTACTCTCAAAGGAGCTGAGAGATTTTTTTTGCAGGGTAACATTAAATAGTTTGACTGTGTGCACAGCGTGCTCTAACACCTTTATATTTCAGATTCAGATTACTTTTTACGAACATGGACTGTTCACTTTATCTCACATCCAGTTTTAAGAAACATTTCGAATCTGCCTTTTCCTGAACACAACATGTACACTATAAACCCCCAACACCACAATTTGATTTGCACAGATCTGGGCATCATCCAGCTCAGAGTTCCACTGAAGTCAATGAGGCTCCGTAAGGGAGACGGGCTCTCCCAGGATAGATCTGACTGCAAGATCTGATCATCTAAGGGCCAGATCTTCAATGGTGTTCAGGCGCCTGACTCCCAATGACTTCACTGGGACTACCTTTGAGGATTTGGCCCAACTCAACAGTTCATGGGTCTTCAAAGTGCTACCACATTTTTTCGGCTCTGTGATAATCAGCTTCCACAGATTCACTCATATTTTCTACCATCACGTGAGTTATTTTCACGTACTGGTTCCATTGGGCCAACAACAGAACCCCAAAGAGGATACATGTCTTAAAATGATATATTTGACAGGGCTAACACAAAACACGGAGTTGGAGACCTCAGAGTTAGAGCTAGACTTTTTATGTGAGTCTCTTCCTTAACCTTGTGGATTTGCTCCCCCTTCATATTAGAACTATTTCCATCTGGATTTTTGTAAAAGATTTCTTCGAAAGATTGTTGGGATTAAATATTTTAGGAGGCTTTCTGCCCTAACACCAAAACAATATGGGAATATTGACTCAAATGATGTCCACAGAAGAAAATTGTTATTTCATATACAATAAAAATTGATGTAATTACTGCTCCACATTTTCCTTGAAGAAAAAAATGTCATAGCACTATATTAAAATAAATGTTTGAAATTATATCTGAGAGGAGAAGAGGATGACCAAGAAGTGGTATTTAACCTTAGAATATTTGGAGAACAATCCAGTCATCTTTATGGGAACTCTCTTTTTCAGAGGGTTGACAGCTCCAAGGTTAAACTAATTTAGCCTTGAGAAGTGCTAAAGTGAAACAAATGAGGGGAAGCTCTGCATAAGCCAGACTGGACTGAGATATGCACCCACCAGCAGGAATTGTATCTATCATTTTCCTCTATAGCCAGCTTCCCTTCAAAGCCCCAAATAAAGGAAACAAAAGGCTGGATACTTAATACTTTTTAAACAGAGATGGGCAGGGTCATTTTTCACATCTTTTATTTGCTGTTGCTTTGCAACTTACTTCTAGCCACCTCATTGCAAAGTCCTCAGTCAAGTAGAACCCGTTTGCCATTGGTGTGTGTAAATGTCTTCAGACCCAAACCCAAGCCAAATCATTTTGAGTAAGCAGGCCAACCCAGGGAGGAGCTGGGATTTGAACTGGAAACTTTGTCTCCCAAACAGTTGCTCCCTCTCCAGGTAAAGGAAAGCAGAAGCATTTCCAGAGACTAAGCAGATGTCTCTGAAGCAATGTGAGCCAATGCTCCTTTCATGAAAGATGAATGCTTATTTCACCTGGGCGGGGCAGTACCTTGGAGAGATGCTGCAATAACAGCTTCTCTGTTGCTGAACTAAGCAGGCTGCTGGTTTTGCCTACTTACTGCTGACTTATTTGTTGAGGTAATGTTCTGAGAACAGTGTTTTTGTAGTTAATTCCTAGTACCACCCTTTTATCTCCATTAATATATCTAAATTGTGCTGAATGTCTTATGTAAGGCTTGCATTACTCACAACAAACAACGCTGGGTCAGCCAGCCAATGAGGAGGCCTCCCCAGACTGCAGAGTTGCATGGTGCCAAAAAATGCACCTCTTTAAACAAGACTCATCCTTCTTTAGCACTATGGGATTGATCTTTTAGAGAAGATAAAACCTAGACAAGCAATTCATAAGCCCCACCAAGCTGAGGTCTGGCAACAAAGGGCCAGGAACTGGCACAAAAGACTCATAAGAGGGCAAAGGTTAGGAATAAATAGGGTGAAGTGGAAAACATTCTCTGTCTGTGTAGATAGGCACCAGAGGACGCCCCAACACACATTAGGAATCAGGGTGTGGGTAAGGATTTCAAATCCCTTTCCCCCCCCAAAAGTTCAAAGATTTTCAGATTTGGACCTTTAGTTTTCTCATTATAGACACAAATTCTGAACCACTATGGATCCTCTTATCTCACTCCTAGGCTGACCATGCCCAGCTCCAGTAAACTGTGGATAAAATTTTTCCTTTGGGCAGAAAGCTAGCTGAGGGCCCTTTGCACCACTTAATCCCCAGTTAGAGGTTGCATGAAAGTGGGGAGGGGGTTCACCTTCACCCAGCCTACCCACCACAGCCTGAGGTCTACACCCACTCTGCCCATCACAGAAAATGGTCTCCCCACCAGACCCATAAGCTTATGCAGAAAGCTAATTTGAGGGTGGTCTAGGTGAGTGGTCTAAAGGTGTGACAAGGAGACTGCACGAGCTGTGTGATCCATCAACACTGTCAGTGTGGAGGGGCTGTGGCATATATTCCAGTGTGTAAACTGGAGTAACGCTGTACCTAGGGTTGCTAGGGGGTCCGGTGTTTGACCGGATGTGGCATCATCCAGTCAGCACAGCTGACTGGACGCTAAACGTGCGGTTGGCTGCAGTAGGGCTGCCGCAGTTGCTGAAGGGCTTCCTGGAGCTGGAGCTGGAGCTGGGAGCTGCTGGTGACCACTGCTGCTGTGCAGATCTGCGTTGCCATCACATTGGCTGTGGGCTAACGGCCACCTGGAGCCAGAGCCTCAGGGACACCTCTCACGTTACATTGGCATTGCAGCCCGCATCCTCACTGCGGGGGGGAAAAGGGATGCAACCGTCACTGCTGCCCTAGTAAGTTTCCCCCTGGCTGCCCAGGAGGGGAAGCTGGCAGCTGCTGCTGGGGCTGGGCTCCTGGGGTAGAGAGAAGGTAAAAGCTGTCCTCGCAGAGGGTAGGAGCAAGATGCCTCAGGATAGGAGCAGGGCTTGGGCCCATGTGGCCAGTGGCAGCTCCCTGTCCCATGCAAATGGGGAGGGGTTGCAGGGCACGGTACTACATGCCACAGGGTGTGGGGGGGTGCACTTTGGGGGTGGGTAACAGAGCTTGTGGCAGGGATTCGCTGCAGGGCTTTCAGGGGCTGGGCAATGCAAGCTGTACACTGGAGGGCAGTCACTATTGAAGGATATTGGGGTGTGATTATTTTGGGAGGGAAATAAAAATGGGGGGCTGTCTGGAAATTGCAGGGCTTTCAGGGTTCTATATTCCGGGGTGTTTGTAAGGAGTTAATGAACATTGCAAGGCCTGTCTTGATGGGGGGGCAAAAACCGGTTACTCACCTTCTTATAACTGTTGTTCTTCGAGATGCATTGCTCATGTCAATTCCAATAAGGTGTGCACGAGCTGCATGCAGTTGTTGGAAAGATTTTCCCCTAGCAGCAGCCGTTGGATCGGCTGTGGAGCTCCTTGGAGTGGTGCCTTCATAGCCGACCTGCTGCCTCCTCAGTTCCTTCTTGCCGGCTACGCCAACAAGGGGAAGGCGGGTGGGTTTGGAATGGACATGAGCATCACATCTTGAAGAACAGTTACGAGAGGTGAGTAACCGTCTTTTCTTCTCCAAGTGATCGCTCATGTCAGTTCCAATTAGGTGACTCCCGAGCCCTAACCAGGAGGTGGGGTCGGAGTTCAAGGAATTGCTCTGCCAAATGCTGCATCATCTCTGGCGTGCTGGGTAATCACTTAATGAGAGGTAAAAGTATGAACCATGGACCGCGCCACTGACTTGCAGATCTTCTGGATCGGGACCTGGGCCAGGAACGCCGCCAAGGAGGCCTGCGCTCGTGTGGAATGTGTCATTAGTGCAGGAGCCAGTACTTTTGCCAAATCATAGCATGCCTGGATACAGGACGTGATCCATGACAAAATCCTCTCCAGCAAGACCGGGAGGTCTTTCATCTGGTCTGTGACTGCCACGAACAGCTGATTCCACTTATGGAACAACTTTGTGCATTCAATGTAAAAGGCTAGCGCTCATCGAACATCCAGGGAGTGGAGCCTTTGTTCTCGACCATCTGCGTGAGGCTTAGGGTAAAAGACCAGTAGAAAAATGTCCTATTGGGACACAACCTTTGGGAGAAAGGCTGGGTGAGGCCTAAGTTGCACCTGGTCCTTATAGAAAATGGCGTACGGAGGGCCAGAGGTTAGGGCTTTAAACGCTGACACTTTCCTTGCTGAGGTGATGGTGACTAGGAAGGCCACCTTCCATGATAAGTAGAGCAGCGAACAAGTTGCCAGGAGTTCAAATGGGGGCCCCATTAGTCTGGAAAGGATCAGGTTGAGATCCCAAGCCAGGATTGTTTGCTTAACCTGCAGGTATAGCCTGCACAGGCCTTTCAGGAAACGACTGACCATCAGGTTGGCAAAGACATAGCAGCCAGCCACTCCCAGGTGGAAGGCAGAGATGGTTGCCAGGTGTATCTTGAGAGACAATACTGAGAGGCCTTGCTGTTTTAAGTGCAGTAGGTAGTCCAGGATAAGCGGTCTGGGCTCCTGCAACAGAGGAGCACGACCCTGAGAACACCAGATTACAAACCTCTTCCACTTGGCCAGGTAAATTACCCCAGTGGGGGGTTTCATGCTACCAAGTAGGACCTCCCTAACCTGCTTGGAACACATGAGCTCCATCGGGTTTAGCCATGAAACTTCCAAGATGTGAGGTGAAGAGACTTGAAGTCAGGATGAAGGAGGCGACCGTGATTTTGGGTGATCAGGTCTAGGACTAGGGGCAGTGACATTGGAGCATCCACGGCATCCAGTGAGGCCTATAAGGAGGTCCATGACACTGGCTTGCCCTTGTCCACTATGACCCCAAACTCTGCCCTGAATTCAGTAGGAACCAGCTCTTTGAATTTCAACATGGAGTCCCATGAGTTGAAATTGTACCTACTCAGGATTCCCTGTTGGTTGGCAATCCTGATCTGGAGCCCCCCTGGTTGCGTAGACCTTCCACCCAAAGATGTCCAGCTTTTTGGAGTCTTTGGACCTCAGGGTCAGTCCCTGGTGCCCCTGCCTCTCTCTCTCTCTCATTCACTGTAGCCATCACCAACGAGCAGGGCTGTGGGTGAGTAAACAAGTACTCATACCCCTTAGAGGGGATGAAGTACTTTCTCGCTACCCCCTTTGCTGTTGGGGGAATGGAGGCAGGGGTTTGCCACAGAGTTTTAGTGTTGGCTTGTATAGTTTTGATGAGGGGCAAAGTCATGCTCGATGGACCCTCTGGGGCCAAGATGTCGACCACCAGGTCTTCCGATTTGACTACCTCCTCAGCCTGCAGCCCCATATTGTGAGGCACCCTGCGCAGCAGGTCCTGGTGTGCTAGGCTATCAATAGGGGGCAGCCCAGAGGAGGAGGTCCCTGCCACCGCTTCATCCAGGGATGATGACGATAAGGCCAGAAGAGGCACTGGGAATTCCTGGCCCTCTGGCTCTCTGGGTAAGTCTTGCTCAGTACCGTGCTCCTCAGTGCCAACTGCGGGCTCAGCACCCGTGGCAGGCTCAGGATCCAGACATGTTGTGTAGCCTGTACCGATGCCGTCGCAGAGCCCTGAGAGGTGGGAGGACTTGTGGCTGGTGGGAGCACTCATGGTTCAGACACCACTGAGTGCGAACCTCTGGAGTAAGTGACCTGGGCCTGGTGGTAGGCCAACAGTGTCCAAAAGGGCCATTGCATGGGCCTCTGCCACTGTGCTTGCTGTGGCACCGCTCCCATGTCCTGCCTTCTGCGGCAGTCTGACTGGCACTGGCTATGCCTTGAATAATAGGACTCCGCCTCCGAGTCTGATGATGTGGATCTGGAGCTCGAAGACCACAGTGGCGCCGAGCGGGGCGGTGCCAGGGATCAGTGCTGTGGGGACAGTGTTGGTGACCGGTGACGTGGGGAGCGGTGCCGTGGAGAACTATGCCTGGGGGATGGTGACCGTATCATTGTAGGCTTGCCTCTAGACGGTGCCCCACATTGCAGCACCAGTGGTCTATCCCAACTGGCAGGGGACTGTGAAGCCATCATGGCAATCAAATTCCTTGCGGCCTTGAAAGTGTCCGGGATGGAAGGGAGTTCTAGCTCATCCACCTGGCACTCGTGCTCAGGAGAGTTCACTGGCACCAGACTCCTTGGTCCCCCTTGTGGGGCCAAAGTCAACGGTGCCAGCTCCTGTGTTGTCGGCACCAGGGGCTCCTGTGCAGGACGCACTCTGGCAGCACTGTCCAATCCGGCAGCTCTTGGCATGGGCAAGCACCCCCTCTGTTTTCCTCTGCCGTTTATGTGGCATCGGGGACTGAGCAGTGCCACGCTGCCTCCACTGGCTTTGGTGCTGGGAAGCGCCAGTGCCCAGGGTCTCTATGGCCAGAATATTTCCTCAGCACCACCTCATGCACGGAGGCCAGAGCACTCCACGTGGAAGTGCTCAGTGCCAGATCCTACTGGCCCTGGGGCGGGTGTGGACAAAGAGCTGCTTCCATCAGGATCTGCTTGAACCTGATGTCCTGCTCTTTCTTCCATCTTGGGTGTAACCCTTTGCAAATCTTGCACCGTTCTGTCTGGTGCACCTCCCCCAAATACTTGAGACAAGAGTTGTGGGGGTCGCCCGTTTGCATGGGCTAATGGCAGGCTCTACAGGATTTAAACCCCTGGGATTGAGGCATGTCCCGAACCCCAAAGGGGGAGAGGGAATCTGGAGTGGGGGAAAGCCCCCTCTCCTATTAAAACTAACAACTAAACACTAATGACTTCAACTATTTACAAAACTAAGCTATGAGACTACAAAACTAGGGGAAGCACTTGCAAGAGCAAGCAACTGCCGTCCCAATGACCACCCTGGGTGGTAAGAAGGAACTGAGGAGGCAGCGGGTTGGCAGGGACCTATATTTACAGCCATGAAGGCGCTACTCCAGGGGGTTCCATAGCCGACCCAAAAGGTGTTGCTAGGGGAAAAGCCTTCCAACGACTGTGCACGCAATGCGCGCGCACCTAACTGGAATTGACATGAGCAAGCACTCAAAGAAGAATAAATAGTGCAGGGCTTTGGAGTGCCAATATTGCATGGAAGAGCAGCAGCTGGAACCACATGGAGGAGCTGCTCTCTGCTCAGCTGACAGAGAGCAGTGGTTTTCGGACCAGGCTCCAAGAAGTAGGTGCCGCCACCCAGAGGGGGATCCTGTCCGCCCCGCCCCTGCTGCACTGCCATACCCCGATTGCCCCAGCCCCGGCCCCTCGCTACAGAGACTGAGCCCTCCCAACCCCAGCCCTTGCTCCGGGAACCAGCCCCCTCTGTGCCTCAATTGTCCTGACCCTGACCCTAGTCCCTCACTACGGGGACTGACCCCTCCCCTCCACCTTGCTCCGGGCAGGCTCTGTGTCAGCTCCTCTCAGCCTGGCTCTGCAGGCAGCAGGTGAATCCTGGGAGAGGGGGGATTGAGTGAGGGGGGCAGGTGGAGAGTGAGCGACAGACGGAGGGGGGAGTGGAGTGAGCGGGGGACAGAGGCTTGGGGAAAAAGGCAGGGCAGAGGGCGGGGAAGGGTGTTTGGTTTTCAGCAATTAGAAAGTTGGCAACCCTAATCTGTACCTTGTCTCCAGACTAGCTGGGTGAATTTCACCTTTTCAGCTTCCCTGCACAGAGCCCAGATACTTAGGCTTTATGTGCATGGGGTGAATTTAAGTAAGTGTGTGTTATACACAGAATATATGATAATGTAAAGTAGGATGAAGTTTTTGCTGGCATTTGAGACGGTCCACATCTGTCACTCATAGCTTTGCCACTCAAAAGCAATGCAGCTATCCCAATCTCCGGCAGATAAAGCTTTATATCACACAATCACATATTTATATACACACAATAACACAATCACATATTTATATACACACAATAACAGTTTATATATATATATATATATATATATATATATATATATATATATATATATATATATAATTACAATAAAAAACAACCCTATCTTACACAAATGTCATTAAGGTTGCAAAGTCAAGCACTCAAAAGTTAGAAAATGCAAGAATTAAGGTTGCCTGTGCAGCCTTTATTTGACCACCTTGTGTGTACGTATTATAATACAGTCTTTAATTACACGATCACCTACTATTTTTTCCTACAAGAACCCTGCCACAATCAGTGCACTGTTATAATCAATTAAAAACCGAAGTTTTTATAAAAGTGCTTGGCAACCTTAATATAGGGGTCACCATACCCTCCCCTATAAGACACACTGTACATGTATATTGTGACAAAGTTCGAAGCCTGTATTGGTGGGCCCATGCTTCCAGGCGGATTCGATGGCTTCAGAAACTCGCTAAGGCCCTCAATGTGACCTCCCTTTCTCAGTGTAGTGGCAAGGGTCACAGCCTACCAAGCTACTTTCATCACAGGCCAGTATGGAAGGGGGAATACCCCACAGTCTCTGTTGCTCCATTGAGCTTAATAGGCACAGTTCAGCCTCCCGCCTGGACCAAGGCCTGGTTCCCCTCTCAAGGGAGTCTCTGTAGAGTGGGGAGGTGAACCCGGGACCACCCTCTACTCCAGGCTCCAGCCCGGGGACCCTAATTATAGCAGCCATTGGCGGCTTCCCCTTCACCACTGGAGCTGCTCTGATTCCCTGGGTCACTTCCCCGTGGTCCCCTTTTCTAGCTTCACCCTTACCTCAGGCTTCAGCAACACTTCCTTTCCTCCAGCTCTATTCACCTGGGCTTCCTTGAGGGAACTGGAAGGAGAGCTTTTAAACAGTATAAGTGGGACCTTGATTGGTTCCAGCTGTCTCCAGTAGCCTAACGGCCTGAACTGGTTAATTGGTGTAAGGTGTCTTAATTGGCCTGGAGTAGCCTTTGTTTGGCTATCCAGGGAACAGGGACCTGCTCATTCTGAAGGCTGATATACCTGCCTTCACCACTCTCTTATATTCTTCTGGTCTGAACCTGTCACAATATATGTTTCATTTTACATTTAAAAATAACTAGATAAAGATTGAAGAGCTATGTAAACCACAGGCTATTTTTATTCACTGTGATTAACATGCTTACATAATATTTATCCAGTCTGTGTGATGAGTGAACTTTGGATCCCTGGTTAGCTTTGTGCCTAGCAGTTGTCATATTCTACTGTGACCCAGTTTGACCACACCTATAATGATTTAGTAAATTAAAAGTAACCCTTGGGATTGTGTTCTATCTTTTATCACTGCCTGTTCCCATTTCCAATCTGCCAACAGCCTGTGAGGATTACTGTTGTTTATTTTATATGAATAGCTAAGAAATGCATTCATCCTGGCAATAAAGGTTGTCACTTTGTGAGGCATACTTCAGAACTGACTTGAAGAGTTTCCTGAAAAGTTACTCAGTTGGCTTGCTAGCATGGGAAGTAAATGGGAAGACCCACACAGTCCGTAATGACAGGTTTCAGAGTAGCAGCCGTGTTAGTCTGTATCCGCAAAAAGAAAAGGAGGACTTGTGGCACCTTAGAGACTAACAAATTTATTTGAGCTAAGCTTTTGTGAGCTACAGCTCACTTCATCGGATGCATTCAGTGGAAAATACAGTGGGGAGATATATATACACAGAGAACATGAAACATGGGTGTTACCATACACACTGTAACGAGAGTGATCAGGTAAGGTGAGCTATTACCAGCAGGAGAGCAGAGGGGAGGGGGTGTTGATGATGCGTTGGAGAGGTTTTAGTTGGGGGCTGAAGGTGATGGCTAGTGGCATTCTGTTATTTTCTTTGTTGGGCCTGTCCTGTAGTTGGTAACTTCTGGGTACTCTTCTGGCTCTGTCAATCTGTTTCTTCACTTCAGCAGGTGGGTACTGTAGTTGTAAGAACGCTCGATAGAGATCTTGTAGGTGTTTGTCTCTGTCTGAGGGGCTGGAGCAAATGCGGTTGTATCGTAGAGCTTGGCTGTAGACAATGGATCGTGTGGTGTGGTCTGGATGAAAGCTGGAGGCATGTAGGTAGGCATAGCGGTCAGTAGGTTTCCGGTATAGGGTGACGTTTATGTGACTATTGCTTATTAGCACCGTAGTGTCCAGGAAGTGGATCTCTTGTGTGGACTGGTCCAGGCTGAGGTTGATGGTGGGATGGAAATTGTTGAAATCATGGTGGAATTCCTCAAGGGCTTCTTTTCCATGGATCCAGATGATGAAAATGTCATCAATGTAGCACAAATAGAGTAGGGGCATTAGGGGACGAGAGCTGAGGAAGCATTGTTCTAAGTCGGCCATAAAAATATTGGCATACTGTGGGGCTATGCGGGTACCCATAGCAGTGCCGCTGATTTGAAGGTGGTCAAGCCCCAAAGGCAGGGCTGGGGAGAGACTCTCACAGATCTTGGGAGACAGGCCAGTCCTTGCTTACAGACAGCCCCCCAACCTGAAGCAAATACTCACCAGCAACCACACACCACACAACAGAACCACTAACCCAGGAACCTATCCTTGCAACAAAGCCCGTTGCCAACTGTGTCCACATATCTATTCAGGGGACACCATCATAGGGCCTAATCACATCAGCCACGCTATCAGAGGCTCGTTCACCTGCACATCTACCAACGTGATATATACCATCATGTGCCAGCAATGCCCCTCTGCTATGTACATTAGCCAAACTGGACAGTCTCTACGTAAAAGAATAAATGGACACAAATCAGATGTCAAGAATTATAACATTCAAAAACCAGTCGGAGAACACTTCAATCTCTTTGGTCACTCGATTACAGACCTAAAAGTGGCAATTCTTCAGCAAAAAAACTTCAAAAACAGACTCCAACGAGAGACTGCTGAATTGGAATTAATCTGCAAACTGGATACAATTAACTTAGGCTTGAATAAAGACTGGGAGTGGATGGGTCATTACACAAAGTAAAACTATTTCCCCATGTTTATTCCCCCCTCCCCACCCGGTCAACTGCTGGAAATGGCCCACCTTGATTATCACTACAAAAGGTCCCCCTCCCACCCGCGCTCTCCTGCTGGTAACAGCTCACCTTACCTGATCACTCTCGTTACAGTGTGTATGGTAACACCCATTGTTTCATGTTCTCTATGTATATAAATCTCCCCACTGTATTTTCCACTGAATGCATCCGATGAAGTGAGCTGTAGCTCACGAAAACTTATGCTCAAATAAATTTGTTAGTCCCTCAGGTGCCACAAGTCCTCCTTTTCTTTTTACAGTCTGTAATGAAGAGCAAGAGCATTAGGCAGAATACTGAGATCACTGCAGTAACAGGGCAATCCAGTTCAGAAGCAATGAATGTAGTATACTAATAACAGTAACTACTACTGACGTTCATACTACAGCTAATTCGGAAAGTGCTAACTCATGTTGAGTCCTCCTAACTCATCCAACTACTTGGGTGAGTAAGGGCTATAGGGTTGGGCTTAACTGTATGACAACTACTGTATATTGTCTCCTAACCCTCGCAGAAGTGCAGTTGGGTATCTTCTGACTCAGTGGCCCCATTCCCCCACATACACAGAGTGGTGTGCATGTTCCTCCAAGATCTGACGGAGAACCCTTCACTGGGCTTGAGAGCCAGGAGTAGGGCATCTTGGCTGGGGATGTGTGTTTCTGGGTTTACAGGGACCACAGTGCCTGGCAGAGGCCCAGACAGCACAGGTGCATATCGTATCCCATGAGAAGGCACAATCCAACCCAGAGAGATTTCTTCACTCAGCCAATTCTAGGGTAGAAGACAGCAGCATTTGAACAGCACATAACAAGAGTATGCGGTGGTTCAAGGCAGAAAGCAAAAAATACCTTTTCCAATTGAAATCAGCAAGGAATGTAGGGAGACATAATCGAAGAACTAGAGCTGGGGTTCCGACAAACCCCTTGACTCCATCTACCCCACTTTGTTGTAAAAACTTAAATTAAAAAAAAAAACTGATTCAGCTAAAAAAGTTTTACAATGTTTCCCTTCTTGTCATCCTATACACTTACTGCTCACTGTCTATAGATGCATATATGATTAACATTTGCATGAAACACCAAGGCCCCCAACTCTTTCTGCTGTCAGTTTATCCATTTTCTGATCAGAGCTTCTCATTCAGGGGGTGAGCACAGTGAAAAGGGCAGTGTGAAAGGATCAAACCTCAACCTCATTTTGCGAGATGAGTGGGTTCTTCACATGCCTCTCAGACCCTTAAGTTCCACTCCTTCCTTTAAACATTTTTCTCTGGTTAGCACTGCTCAGCCCTTCACTCATGTGTCCACCCACCCTTACACTGTGGTGCCTCCGCTTCTGGATGAATGGAACACAATGTACTCAGTTCTTCCCTGGTAAGATAAATCTTTGATATCACTTATGAACTTGCTATAAGTTGCACAGCTACAGCAAGCTAACCAGTGCCATAAATAGTGAACCTAACCACTACCTAACTATAGCATATTTACAATGTATTCCTCTCGTACCATCTTTGCATTTCTCTTTATCATCTCACAGTAGACCAAAAGGCTTGAAGGAGTTTTTTTAAATAAGGTAAACTACCAAATCTTGATCCTGGAAAGAACCCTTCATTTGGCCGAGGCTACTGTCTTATCACCATGCAGCTTTGTACTATGAACTCATGAAGAGACAGTTATCACACCTGGGTAATACTTGGATGACAAACATCTAAGGAAAAGCCAGCTGCTATAGAAAAGCTGCACCGGGGAATAAGTTTAGAAGCTCTCCCATTTCTGTGTCACAAATGAAATAATACCCGAACAACACACAGTAATCCATGAGTCTTTGGGCGTGGCTACACTTGCAGATGTAGAGCGCTGTGAGTTAAACCCGCCTTTGTAGAGCGCAGTAGGGAAAGCGCTGCAGTCTGTCCACACTGACAGCTGCAAGCGCACTGGCGTGGCCCCATTTGAGGCACTTGCAGTGGCACTGGAAGCAGTCCATTATGGGCAGCTATCCCACAGAGCACCTCTTCCCATTCTGGCGCTGTGGCTTGTGGGAAGGGGGCGGGAAGTGCGGGGCATTCTGGATCCTGTTCCAACACTCCGTGATGCATCGGTTCGCATCCCAGCATTCCCTTTGCTTCCATCCACATTTGGCGGCATCTTTCAACATTTTTTGTACTGCAAGCTCTGTCTTCCCTTTCGGTCAGCGGGAATGGAGCCCGAACTGCTGAGGAGTATGCTGACAAGTCTCGCCAGCATGTCACGTTTGGCAGTCGAGTTATTCCTTATGATCCAAACATGACAGTGAGGGCTCCGATGATGATATCGACTCGAGTAACGCATATGACACAAGTTTGCTTGTGGCATTCACGGACATGCTCACCACCGTGGAACGCCGCTTTTGGGCTCAAGAAACAAGCACTGAGTGGTGGGATCACATCGTCATGCAAGTCTGGGATGACGAGTAGTGACTGCAGAATTTCGGCTGAGAAAAGCCACTTTCATGGGACTGTGTGAGGAGCTCGCCCCCAACCTGCGGCTCAAGAACACGAGATTGAGAGCTGCCCCAGTGGTGGAGAAGCAGGTGGCTATTGCAATCTGGAAGCTGGCAACTCCAGACAGCTACCGATCAGTCGCTAACCAGTTTGGAGTGGGGAAGTCAAACATTGGAATCATGTTGATGCAAGTTTGCAGGGCCCTTAATCGCATCCTGCTCAGAAGAACCATAACGTGCATGACATTGTGGCTGGCTTTGCACAAATGGGTTTCCCTAACTGTGGAGGGGTGATAGATGGCACGCATATTCCAATTCTGGCACCAGCCCACCTAGCCTCTGAGTACGTTAATTGGAAGGGCTATTTATCTATGGCTCTCCAGGCGCTTCTGGATCACCGTGGGCGTTTCAATGACATTAACGCAGGCTGGCCCGGAAAGGTGCATGACGCACGCATCTTTCAGAACACTGGCCTGTTCAGGAAGCTGCAAGCCGGGACTTTTTTCCCAGACCAGAAGATCACCATAGGGGAAGTTGAAATGCCCATTGTTATCCTTGGAGACCCCACTTACCCTTTAATGCCGTGGCTCATGAAACCCTACACAGGGAGCCTTGACAGCAGCAAGGAGTGGTTCAACAACAGGCTGAGCCAGTGCAGAATGACTGTGCAGTGTGCTTTTGGCCATTTAAAGGGCCATTGGCGTTCTCTGTATGGGAAGCTGGACCTGTCCAATGACAGCATCCCCGCGGTTATATCCGCGTGCTGTACCACGTGTGAAGGGAAGGGTGAAAGATTCATTCAGGCATGGAACTCGGAGGTTCAACACCTGGAGGCTGAATTTGAATGGCCAGAGAGCAGGGCTATTAGAGAGGCCCAGCATGGGGCTGCAAGGATTGCCTTGAGGGAGCAATTTGAGGCTGAAAGCCACCAGTAATGTCTGGTGCCCTGCACGGGAGTGAAGTGCAGTGGTTCCAATGTTAGTAGGAATCTGTGTTTGCTATGCTGATTTGCAGTGCCTGTTTCTTTCCTGGGCTAAGGTATCTTTTACTTTATGCAATAATAAAGAATGTTTTCAAAGCCAAAACATCCATTTATTGAAAAGAAAATTCATTTATGAAAAGAGACACAACTGCTTGGGAAACAGAAAGGGCAAGGGTGGGGAACAGTACAATCACAAATTTGTGTCTGTCCTGTCTGGAGTGCTGTGCAATGAGTGCTTCACTTCAGGATGGCTATACTGCATGGTGATGGGGGTTGAGTGCAGTGGGTAAGGGTCGTAGTTTTCAGGGCTGGGTGGTGAAGCTCCAGGTGTTGGAGGCAGCTGGTGGCAGTTAGAAACCGGATGTTGGGGAAAGTGGGTTAGAGGTGACATGGGGGCACAAGGGAAAGAGTTTTGGGACAAGGGCTGCAGGGGCAGGGCGGGCACGGTAGTGCTCCACCTGCATGGCTACGGGTGCCTGTATCAAGTCTGCTTGGCGCTCCATGATGCTTAGCAGCCGCTCTGTGCTTTGGTGCCAGCAATCCGCATTCTGCTGGCGGACCCTCCTTTCACCCTCCCACCACTCCTGCACTTTTTGATTTTCATTACTTGAATGTTGCATTATTTCATGCAACATCTTCCTTGCTTCTACATGGCCTCTTTCTGATTCTTTGGAGTCTTTTTGGCCGATGATAACATGAATGGCTGAGATCTCAAGGTTGCATCTGTAAAGGCAAAATGCAACACTTAACAGAGGCAGCATTGTTCACACCAGACAGCACAATGATTCCCCCATACTTAAGGGCAAGCACAGTCTACACAATAGCATAATTTTCCCATCCCAAAGCAAGTGCACATAACCCACGGGAGCCCCAAAATGGTGAGTAAGCACAGGGTCAACCGTGACTGATTGTTCCACGGCTGTACTGTCCTCTGGGTTTTGTGCCTTGGGGAGAGCCAACAGTGGCCGGGGGCCCCTATACTGAACACTGTCCCCACATTTTGCACAGAAGTTCATCCTGGAAGATATCTCACTACTGAGGGTGACCTGGGAAGCAAGGGAGGGTCTTCTACTGCAACGTGGCTTCTGCCCTGGCCCATATGCAGCTTGCCTGTGTGCAGCAATGGTCCCCCTGCCCCTCACGGCACAGTGGCATGGAAAAGTTAGCCTGACTGGGACAAGGACCACAGTGGCTCTCCCGAGAAACCTGTGCAAGCACATTGCCCAAGTTTCGGATGAGACCTTTGAAGAGATCACTGAGGCTGATAACCACAATGTGAGAGAGCACATCAATACCCTATTCCACATCTAGGCATGCATGCAGCCCTAACCCTCCTCACCCCAAGAGCCCACACCAAATAACTTCCTTCCTAAAATAAAAGCCGCTTACCAGGAACCTCCTCTGGTGTTTGTCCTTCCCCAAGCACTGGCTGCCGTGACTGGCTACCTTCCTCCTGGCTTGAGAGCAGCTCCTGGCTGCATGCATCTAGGGATTCCGGGGTGTCTTCCTCCACCTCAGCACCCTCGCTCCCACTCTGCTCCTCGTCCTCCTCCTCCTGACTTGTTGCACTGGGCTCTGAAGTGTCCATGGTGGTCCCCGGAGTGGAGATGGGGTCACCCCAAGTATCGCGTCCAGCTCTTTGTAGAAATGGCAGGTCATGGGGGCAGCACTGGAGCGGCTGTTTGCCTCATGGTCTTTGAGGTAGGCATTCCACAGCTCCTTCACTTTAATCCTGCACTGCAGTGCGTCCTGGTCATGGCCCCTCTCCATCATGTCCCTTGATATCTGCCCGAAGGTATCGTAATTCCTACGGCTGGAGCGCAGCTGGGACTGGTCAGCTTCCTCCCCCCAAACACTGATGAGGTCCAGCAACTTGCCATTGCTCCATACTGGGGCTTGCCTGGCGCGTGGAGGCATGGTCTCCTGGAAAGATTCACTGAGAGCACTCCACGCCTGGCTGAGCAAACAGGAAGGGATTTTTCAAAATTCCCAGAGAATTTAAAGGGTGGGTCTGACAGTTGGTCACCTGAGGGCAGGGCAGTAGAGTAGAGATGACCAGAGTGGCTAGCACTGGCATTGTGGGACACTTCTGGAGGCCAATCAGAGTACACCAGAGGACCAGGGTGTCCACACTTGCGCCACGGCGCTCCAGTAGGGGCGCAGCAAATATTATTCCATTCGCCAAGGTGGAGTACCAGCAGCACTGTAGCCACGAAATCAGAGCGCTCTGCGTACCTTGCCAGTGTGGACAGGTAGTGAGCTCGTGCGCCTGGTGCTCCTTTATTGCACTGTAACTCGCAAGTGTAGCCAAGGCCTTTGACATGGTGTTAGGGAGACCCAGGATGAGACAGAAAGTGCCAACCATCAATTAAAAAAAATATAAGCCTCATGCACATCACCTAGCAGGACTCTTCACTGAAACCATTTCCCAAAATTGCTTCTAAAAAGGGTCCTATAATACGGGTGGGAACTCAGTGTAGCTTGGAACTTGGTCTAAACACCCCGGTGGAGCAAAAAGTGTCATGGCTTTTTACTAACCACAAGTGGTCATGACCTGCAGGAAATTAATATCATCAGCAGCATGATCAAAGGGCCATGCCAGGGTGGTTAGTAATTCTTGTTTCCAGTGGACAGTTGTGGTTTTCAGAGTCCCACACACCATGTGCTCTCATGCAACACAGGCCTGAACACCAGTGTTTATTTAATGTTACTTTGTTTATTTTAATTTATTTCACAAAGGCACACAAACTCATTGAGGTATAACACCTCTTTTACAAGAGTGCCCTGGCAAGCAGCATAAAATGACCACCACCACGGGCCTCCTGCCCCTTCGGGGTGCTAGTTTCCTTATCTCTCCTTTTCAAGTAGTATAATTCCTGAGCTGTAACCTTACAACACAGAGAAACAAACAACTAGAACTAGAGTCACTGTTGCCAGCATGTTTCCTGAAGCTTTGAGTGGATTTTTTTTTTTTTTTTTATGTAGTCAAGAGGAGAGTTTCACTAGCTCTGGGAAGAGATATTTCATTTTCCTTTTATAGTTACCCTGAAATTTTTGCAGCTACTGGTGCTTGCAGCTCATCTTGCCTGAAATTTGTTCAGTGAAGTTCCTGGAGGGTTGTGACTAAGGTGCACAGTCAAAATTTCAGTAGACCAAGAGAGTTCTTATTGACTATCAGTTATTGTATCGTTTCATTCCTCAACACTGTATCATCGTTTGTGCTAGGCACTGTACTAACACATCTTAAAAAGACCCTGTCCTGTGAGGTTACAGTGTAGATTTCAACAGGCTGCATCAGATACACAAACCAAACATGGGGTAGGAGGGAGAGGTGGAGGACAAGTTAACACTAAAACAAGCATATCTTGGTACAATGAGCATTAGTCATGGCTTGCCACCTGCCTAACTAATCTTCAAACAAATATTTTTCAGTAAGAGTTCTCACTTTTACCAAGATAGTCACATAACTGGGCGGATTTTTCTCTGCACTCTCAGTACTGAACCATCTACGGCCAGAAAACCCCTTTTCATCTGTTAGCTCATTGCAGTTTTCATCATCTTATGCACTGCAAAATAAATAAATTAATTAATTTTTTTTAAAAAATCCCAAACAAGGGAACGAAATAAACCATAGCGAGCCACTCAGTCAGATATATGGTGGCATTTCTATTGATAATGAAAGGGTGTTTTCTCAAGAGTAAGAAACCCAGCCTTACATGGTGAGGTAAATGACCACATTTTTGAAAGTGCAGCATTCATTAGAAAAAAAACGTATGTGCTTTTTCTTCCTGTGTTCTTTGTTAAACACATGTAGTTATGCATATGCACACTAGGTTAGATTCTAAGCTATTTCTGCATGTGATTTGATGTTCTGCACTATAGATCATGGAGAGAAGGTTCAGCTGGTATTCAAAACTCTAATTCTTATTTTCTCTGGAGACTCTGAGTTTAAACCTTGGTTCATTTACTGAATTTTCAATCTTCCTGCTCAGCTCAAAGGACAATCCACTAATAACCCTGCCACTGTGCAATTGTCATTTTCTTTTAGTGGAGTCTGAGCTTTGGATCTAAGGCTGTGTCTACACTAGAGATCTTACAATGGTACTGATGCAGCTGGGTTGCTGTAAGATCTCCTGTGTAACCACTCTATGCTTCTCCATTATTCAAAACCACACCTGGTAAGCCAGGAAAATCAAGAGGGTCCATGTGCTTCTAAACACACCATCCACAAATGGACAAGGGGTACGTTCCTGTTTCCACTCAGTCCAGAGCACAATTTATGAGCTATCCATACTTATCCCTGTGGTCAAGTTACAAGAAGAAAAGGAGGACTTGTGGCACCTTAGAGACTAACCAATTTATTTGAGCATAAGCTTTCGTGAGCTACAGTTCACTTCATCGGATGCATCCGATGCTTATGCTCAAATAAATTGGTTAGTCTCTAAGGTGCCACAAGTACTCCTTTTCTTTTTGCGAATACAGACTAACACGGCTGCTACTCTGAAAGTTACAAGAAGAGTATCCTGTATCTCCTTGACTTTCCATTGTAATTCTCCAAGCCTCCTTCATTTTATAGGCTCGGGGTAAATTCCGCGCTTTGTTCTGCCCTTACTATTCCCCTGCAAAGTGAGCTGTAGCTCACGAAAGCTTATGCTCTAATAAATTTGTTAGTCTCTAAGGTGCCACAAGTCCTCCTTTTCTTTTTGTAAAATTAAAGTGTAATTCAGCCTGAAAGGTTTGGACTTTAACACCATTTTATTGAACTAACTAGCTGATTTTGGACTTTCTCCTCAACATCACTCTACAACACAGAAGCTTTTTAAATCATTCTTGCTGGCCTGTCTCCTCATCCTGAACATGCCTCCAACTAGTTGCCCAGCAACCAGCACTAGTTGCATGTGAATGCTGTGTATGTAGTACCACCGCTGCTTTAAAATTATCCATATACTGAATGTGGGAAAATGTTTATAAAAAGATGTTTTCCATGTGGTTAGAGGAGCAATAACTGGAATTCTTGAAGGTTGAATAACTGTCAAGGGGAGAGAATGAAAACAATGAGCTGAGTCACACTGAAACTTGACAACATTATATCATTTCAACTCTTTCTGAGAGAGGACGTTTAAAAATTAAAGAACACGGGGAATGTTTTTTGGTCCAAACTTCATTTCCTTTTTGTCTTCTAACAAGTTTATATGTACTGTTGTAAAATGCATAGTAAGCCCTGGTCTACACTAGGACTTTAGGTCGAATTTAGCAGCGTTAAATAGATGTAAACCTGCACCCGTCCACACGATGAAGCCCTTTATTTCGACTTAAAGGGCTCTTAAAATCGATTTCCTTACTCCACCCCTGACAAGTGGATTAGCGCTTAAATCGGCCTTGCCGGCTCGAATTTGGGGTACTGTGGACACAATTCGACGGTATTGGCCTCCGGGAGCTATCCCAGAGTGCTCCATTGTGACCGCTCTGGACAGCACTCTCAACTCAGATGCACTGGCCAGGTAGACAGGAAAAGAACCGCGAACTTTTGAATCTCATTTCCTGTTTGGCCAGCGTGGCAAGCTGCAGGTGACCATGCAGAGCTCATCAGCAGAGGTGACCATGATGGAGTCCCAGAATCACAAAAGAGCTCCAGCATGGACCGAACAGGAGGTACGGGATCTGATCGCTGTATGGGGAGAGGAATCCGTGCTATCAGAACTCCGTTCCAGTTTTCGAAATGCCAAAACCTTTGTCAAAATCTCCCAGGGCATGAAGGACAGAGGCCATAACAGGGACCTGAAGCAGTGCTGCGTGAAACTTAAGGAGCTGAGGCAAGCCTACCAGAGAGGCGAACGGCCGCTCCGGGTCAGAGCCCCAAACATGCCGCTTCTATGATGAGCTGCATGCCATTTTAGGTTTCAGAGTAACAGCCGTGTTAGTCTGTATTCGCAAAAAGAAAAAGAGTACTTGCGGCACCTTAGAGACTAACCAATTTATTTGAGCATAAGCTTTCGTGAACTACAGCTCACTTCATCGGATGCATACTATGGAAACTGCAGAAGACCAAATTCTGCAGTTTCCACAGTATGCATCCGATGAAGTGAGCTGTAGCTCACGAAAGCTTATGCTCAAATAAATTGGTTAGTCTCTAAGGTGCCACAAGTACACCTTTTCTTTATGCCATTTTAGGGGGTTCAGCCACCACTACCCCAGCCGTGTTGTTTGACTCCTTCAGTGGAGATGGAGGCAACATGGAAGCAGGTTTTGGGGACGAAGAAGAAGATGATGATGATGATGAGGTTGTAGATAGCTCACAGCAAGCAAGCGGAGAAACCGGTTTTCCCGACAGCCAGGAACTGTTTCTCACCCTGGACCTGGAGCCAGTACCCCCTGAACCCACCCAAGGCTGCTTCCTGGACCCGGCAGGCGGAGAAGGGACCTCCAGTGAGTGTACCTTTTAAAATACTATACATGGTTTAAAAGCAAGCATGTGAAAGGATTACTTTGCCCTGGCATGCGCGGCTCTCCTGGATGTACTCCCAAAGCCTTTGCAAAAGGTTTCTGGGGAGGGCAGCCTTATTGCGTCCTTCATGGTAGGACACTTTACCACTCCAGGTCAGTAACACATACTCGGGAATCATTGTACAACAAAGCATTGCAGTGTATGTTTGCTGGCATTCAAACAACATCCGTTCTTTATCTCTCTGTGTTATCCTCAGGAGAGTGAGATATAATTCATGATCACCTGGTTGAAATAGAGTGCTTTTCTTCAGGGGACACTCAGAGGAGCCCGTTCCTGCTGGGCTGTTTGCCTGTGGCTAAACAGAAATGTTCCCCGCTGTTAGCCACGGGGAGGGGGGAGGGTTGAAGGGGAAGCCACGCGGTGGGGGGAGGCAAAATGCGACCTTGTAACGAAAGCACATGTGCTATGTATGTAATGTTAACAGCAAGGTTTACCCTGAAAGAGTGTAGCCACTGTTTTATAAAATGTGTCTTTTTAAATACTGCTGTCCCTTTTTTTTTTCTCCACCAGCTGCATGTGTTTCAATGATCACAGGATCTTCTCCTTCCCAGAGGCTAGTGAAGATTAGAAAGAAAAGAAAATGCACTCGAGATGAAATGTTCTCCGAGCTCATGATGTCCTCCCATACTGACAGAGCACAGATGAATGCGTGGAGGCAAATAATGTCAGAGTGCAGGAAAGCACAAAATGACCGGGAGGAGAGGTGGCGGGCTGAAGAGAGTACGTGGCGGGCTGAAGACAGGGCTGAAGCTCAAATGTGGCGGCAGCATGATCAGAGGAAGCAGGATTCAATGCTGAGGCTGCTGGAGGACCAAACCAGTATGCTCCAGTGTATGGCTGAGCTGCAGCAAAGGCAGCTGGAGCACAGACTGCCACTACAGCCCCTGTGTAACCAATCGCCCTCCTCCCCAAGTTCCATAGCCTCCACACCCAGACACCCAAGAACACGGTGGGGGGGCCACCGGCCAACCAGCCACTCCGCCACAGAGGATTGTCCAAAAAAAAGAAGGCTGGCATTCAATAAATTTTAAAGTTGTAAACTTTTAAAGTGCTGTGTGGCATTTTCCTTCCCTCCTCCACCACCCCTCCTGGGCTACCTTGGTAGTCATCCCCCTATTTGTGTGATGAATGAATAAAGAATGCATGAATGTGAAGCAACAATGACTTTATTGCCTCTGCAAGCAGTGATCGAAGGGAGGAGGGGAGGGTGGTTAGCTTACAGGGAAGTAGAGTGAACCAAGGGGCGGGGGGTTTCATCAAGGAGAAACAAACAGAACTTTCACACCGTAGTCTGGCCAGTCATGAAACTGGTTTTCAAAGCTTCTCTGATGCGTACCGTGCCCTCCTGTGCTCTTCTAACCGCCCTGGTGTCTGGCTGCGCGTAACCAGCAGCCAGGCGATTTGCCTCAACTTCCCACTCCGCCATAAACATCTCCCCCTTACTCTCACAGATATTGTGGAGCACACAGCAAGCAGTAATAACAGTGGGAATATTGGTTTCGCTGAGGTCTAAGAGAGTCAGTAAACTGCGCCAGCGTGCCTTTAAACGTCCAAATGCACATTCTACCACCATTCTCCACTTGCTCAGCCTGTAGTTGAACAGCTCCTGACTACTGTCCAGGCTGCCTGTGTACGGCTTCCTGAGCCATGGCATTAAGGGGTAGGCTGGGTCCCCAAGGATACATATAGGCATTTCAACATCACCAACAGTTATCTTCTAGTCTGGGAATAAAGTCCCTTCCTGCAGCTTTTGAAACAGACCAGAGTTCCTGAAGATGCGAGCGTCATGTACCTTTCCCAGCCATCCCACGTTGATGTTGGTGAAGCGTCCCTTGTGATCCACCAGATCTTGCAGCACTATTGAAAAGTACCCCTTGCGGTTTATGTACTCGCCGGCTTGGTGCTCCGGTGCCAAGATAGGGATATGGGTTCCGACTATGGCCCCACCACAGTTAGGGAATCCCATTGCAGCAAAGCCATCCACTATGACCTGCACATTTCCCAGGGTCACTACCCTTGATATCAGCAGATCTTTGATTGCGTGGGCTACTTCCATCACAGCAGCCCCCACAGTAGATTTGCCCACTCCAAATTGATTCCCAACTGACCGGTAGCTGTCTGGCGTTGCAAGCTTCCACAGGGCTATCGCCACTCGCTTCTCAACTGTGAGGGCTGCTCTCGTCTTGGTATTCATGCACTTCAGGGCAGGGGAAAGCAAGTCACAAAGTTCCATGAAAGTGCCCTTACGCATGCGAAAGTTTCGCAGCCACTGGGAATCGTCCCAGACCTGCAACACTATGCGGTCCCACCAGTCTGTGCTTGTTTCCCGAGCCCAGAATCGGCATTCCACAGCATGAACCTGCCCCATTAGCACCATGATGCATGCATTGGCAGGGCCCGTGCTTTGAGAGAAATCTGTGTCCATGTCCTGATCACTCACGTGACCGCGCTGACGTCGCCTCCTCGCACGGTATCGCTTTGCCAGGTTCTGGTGCTGCATATACTGCTGGAAAATGCATGTGGTGTTTAATGTGCTCCTAACTGCCAAAGTGAGCTGAGTGGCCTCCATGCTTGCCTTGGTATGGCGTCCGCACAGAAAAAAGGCGCGGAACAATTGTCTGCCATTGCTCTGATGGAGGGAGGGGCGACTGACGACACGGCTTATAGGGTTGGCTTCAGGGAGCTAAAATCAACAAAGGGGGTGGCTTTACATCAAGGAGTATTTCAGGCAGGACTTCACGGAGGGTTCCAATAAGAAATGGTGCACCTAAGTTATTGTTCTTATTGGAACAAGGAGGTTAGTCTGGCCTCTGATTGATACATGGCTAGATTTACCTCGCTGCACCTTCTCTGTGAGTGACTGCAGTGTGACCTAGAGGAATGAGTCCCCTAGACAGGGGAGGAGGCAAATGAGTACAAAACAAATCTGGTCTATTTCTTGTTTTGATCCACTCCATCTATCTTTTACATCTTTGGCTGGCAGCAGATGGTGCAGAAGGACTGCATGCCATCCACATCTCATGGCTGCTCGGCAGAAGATGGTACAGTACGACTGCTAGCCATCCTCATCTCTTGCCTGCCCAGCAGAAGATGGTACAGTACGACTGCTAGCAATCCGTATCTCCTGCCTGCTCACCATAAGACGGTTCAATAGGACTGACTGCAGGACTAAAGAGAATGACCTGGTCAAGTCACTCCAAATTTAGTCCCTGCACCCATGTCTGCCCAGGCGCTCCCAGCCGACGTGGCCAGGAGCACCTCGGACATGATGATGACGGCTACCAGTTGTATTGCACCGTCTGCTGCCAGAAGGCAATGGGTTGCTGCTACTGTGTAGCAATGCCGTACCGCGTCTGCCAGCACCCAGGAGACATACGGTGACGGTTATCTGAGCGGGCTCCATGCTTGCCGTGGTATGGCGTCTGCACAGGTAACTCAGGAAAAAAGGCGCGAAACGATTGTCTGCCCTTGCTTTCACGGAGGGAGGGAGGGAAGGGGGGCCTGACGATATGTACCCAGAACCACCCGTGACAATGTTTTAGCCCCATCAGGCATTGGGATCTCAACCCAGAATTCCAATGGGCAGCGGAGACTGCGGGAACTGTGGGATAGCTACCCACAGTGCAACGCTCCGGAAGTCGACTCTAGCCTCGGTACTGTGGAAGCACTCCGCCGAGTTAATGCACTTAATGCACTTAGAGCATTTTCTGTGGGGACACACACACTCAAATATATAAAACCGATTTCTAAAAAAACGACTTCTATAAATTCGACCTTATTCCATAGTGTAGACATACCCTAAGACACAGCATAGAACTGTAGCATGAGCGTCCACACTTGGAATGCTTTGAGCTTGTGACCTTTGCATAATCCCATGTATCTGCATACAACAGCAGTACAAAGTGTTGCCCAAATGAGTACAGCTGAACTAGTGCAGTCTACAATGGTTTCTCCCGCACGTGGAAGCCATGAATGCTGTGACTGCACTGGTTCTCCTACGTCTATCCCAGAACACAGTGAATAACATTTCAAAATTACCCAAATGCCCCTTGCTTCCAGCAACAGTGCAGGGCCCTATGGGATAAGCGCTGCAGCAGCCCCAGATTACTTTGGTGAAATAAATGGTTGCAACATGTGCTGCATCCATGGAGTCACCAAAATGGGTTTGTCAATAAAAGGTGCTGTTGTCTGGAAGTGCTACACCAGTGGTTCCCAAACTCGTTCCGCTGCTTGTGCAGGGAAAGCCCCTGGCGGGCTGGGGGGGGTTGTTTACCTGCCGCGTCTGCAGGTTCGGCCGATCGCGGCTCCCAGTGGTCGCGGTTCACTACTCCAGGCCAATGGGAGCTGCTGGAAGCGGCGCGGGCCGACGGACGTACTGGCTGCCACCAGAGTTGAAATGTGGGTACTGTTGGATGGAGCTGTGTGAATGTGTGTGAAGAGAGAGAAGCAGCAGAAACACTGTAGAAGCCAACAGAGACAGTCAGAGAAGCCCTTATACTGTGACTCTGAGAAAAAGCTGAGACAGTGTTTTTGATAGAGTGCTAGATGGAAAGAGGCTTGAAACTGAGAGCAAAGGAACTGTCTCCTGCTGTTTGAGTCCTCTTGTGTTCAGGGAAACAGGACTTTGTGTGCTTTCTATATAAATAAACTGGATTTCATTAAAAAATAAAACACCTGACTCCATCATCAGTTTCTCAACCTGAATATTATCTAACCTTTGGGGCCAAAAGGGCTAACAGTCATTTACACCTGTGCAAAATGTTACCACTCTGATACAATAACACTTGAGGCCCACTTTGCATTGGCTGTTATGACTGCACAACATAGAGACAAGCCCTGTGACTACGGGAGACACCACATTCTCAGAAGAATGCCAACACTTTCACAACATCATAGACACCACAAGAGCCCATGTGTTGATATTCCAGGGTGCCTATTAGCACTGACTTATAAGCATTCACTATACCCTCTGGTCCGACACTAGCTAATTAACACTAACTTTATCATCATCCTTACAGGATGAACAAGAGATGCAGCTTTTGTGGTAATGTTCTAGATGCTACAAAACCTCGACAACAGTTAGACTGCAGGTGCACTGAGGCTGCTGCTTATCATGTGGACCAACATTGTCTCATTGTTTCCTTGTACACCCTTGTCAGACTGTTTCCATCTGTTGTGTCTTATCTTATACTTAAATGGTAAGCTCTTTTGGGGCAGGGACTATGTTTTTGTTCTGTGTCTGTATAGTGCCTCGCATGATGGGGTGCTAATCCATGCCTGGGACTCCTAGGTGCCACATTAATACAGACAATAATGATCAATAATGATTGTATCCAAAGTTCAACTACCTATTACCGCATCAGGGAAACTATTTTCTTTCTTCCTTTTACTTCACAGCAATTTCTGTATCTATCCAGCTGTCACAAGTTCCTTTGCCTTCAGCTATCACAGTCCCTGTTCTCCATGCAGCTGTACCAAAAAACTCTTATCACACATTCCCTGTTCCATTGTTCTACTTTACAATTGGCACGTTTCTTTCATTGAACCACTTGGCAATAATTCCAGTATAACCCCTCTTAGTCTAGTACAAGAGAGGCTTTTTTCAGTTTATCTTAAACTCCTTCCCCAGTGATAAATTAAACTAAAAGAAAAGAAAAGAAAAAAGGAACTCTTAAATTCACACATTTGCTTATACAAAAAAAACTTTCCAGTGAAGATAAGGCTTTAGTCAGTAAGACTTCTGAACTGGTAGTCAGCTAACCACTATTTTGAGTTCATTAAATATACTGTGGTTTAACATAAAATGTTTGGCAAAGCATATGAGAGATCAGAGCTCAGGTCTGCATCTTGCCTACCTAACAGCTCAACACTTATTTAAAAGAAAAGGGCTCCAGATTGGCATTATATTATGAAATGTGTTTTTCGCAGGATAAACTGCTCACAGATTAATGCTCCTTTTGGTATCTCAGAAAGTCGAACTTCATTGGACAAGAGAGTCCTGCATCATGGTTTGGATCTATCACGCTCTCTTCATTGATAAAGACTCTGGACTGCAGCAGGATTGGAATTTATTCCTGAGCACATAACAGTGGGACTGTGAGAAAACCCACTAAATCTAATCTCACAAAAGCTCCTTAAAAAATTTTGCAGCAAACATAAGGCATGACGATCAAGCCAAGAGTGTAGGCAAAAAGCACTACGTAGACTGAAATGCTGCAGCACAAACAGACTGCAGATGAAGCATTTTGTGTCGAGATCTTACAACTGCCAAACACGCTACATAGACAAGGTGGGTGAGGCAATAACTTTTATTGGACCAACTTCTGTTGGTGAGAGAGAGAAGCTTTCGAGCTTACACAAAGCTCTTCTTCAGGCCTGGGAAATGAATGTATCCTGGGACCAATGCGGCAACAACAACTTTACAAAAAGAAAAGGAGGACTTGTGGCACCTTAGAGACTAACAAATTTATTTGAGCATAAGCTTTCGTGAGCTTTACAAGCACACTATAGGTCATGTGTGGACCCAGTTGTTGGCTCTAATGCTGTAACAGCTAAGGCAGAATCACAGAGAGAAGCATATATTCCATGCCACCTGTAGCCAAGAAAGTGTCTAGCTAGGCTTGAAAAGATAGGCACATACTTATTTGCATGGCAACTGCTTGCCCTATTGAGAAAGAAGAAAAGGCAAATTTCAGTTCAGATACACTCCAAGATAACTTTAATTTCCACATGGAATATACCTTCCAGGTCTCACAGACTATCCCTGAGATATGGTTTTAGAAGTGAGTTCCCTTATTTTCTCCCAGTTTTCACTGTTTCCTTATTATGCTGCTCTCACCTGTCACTTACTTTAACTAGCATGAAACAATAAACTGAAACAGGCCGGTCTCAGCTGTTTACAAGAAAGGACACAACTGGTGTTTCTACAGGAAATGAGCAGAGATTGCTGGAGATAGGGATCGTGGAGCAGGGGGAGCGGGAAATGGAGTATATTGAGGGTTTGGGGGTTTTGTTTTGTTTTACAAGCCAGGGGCCCCCTGGCCTTTCTCCCTCCAGTCTTCTCCATGAATACAATTCTTCAGAAGAATCTCTGCAGCTAATAGGAGAAATCTTGGCCCCATTGAAGTCAATGGGAGTTTTGGGATATTACACAATGAATTTAAAGTCAAACATGCCCATGACTCATGACAAATTTTTAATTTACTAAATATTATCCTCCTTTGAAAAATATCATTGTATATGTTGTAGAGGTGTTTGGGGGAGGATATGATGGAGACACCATATAAAACACTATAATGATTTAGGGTATTTTTCTGGTGAGGCAGCCTCTGTATAAACAAATTCTCAAAAGAATGCTAGAATTTATATGCAGCTAATCACTGAATAACATGGAGGATAAAATATATACTTAGTTTGTAAATCAGTTTATTAATTTACAAAACACTTTGGGATCGAAGCTAATGAAAAGCATTCTGGGAAGTGGTAAATTATTTAATTTTATATATTTATCTCATTTTAGCCAATTAATAATCCCCTATGAGTTATTGCAGAATAATACACAATGTTGCACAACTCAGTAAACAACCCATATCTCCAGTGCTGTGTCAGAGAAGTTAGTTCTTTTCCTTTCTCCCACTTTCAGTGCTTTTTATGCTGCAGTTGACTTTTATTCCATAATTTTGTTCAATGTAACCTTCCTTTCCTTCTGTGGATCATGCCATAACTCATTCTGAGAGATGTGCTGCTGACATATTAACTAATAGAAGGGGGTGGGATAGAGGGAAATGCTGAAGATCAGACTCAATTTGCTTAAGGGGCAAAACATATGCAATGTCAAAATGCTTTTAATATTCTGACACCATGCAAAGATATAATCTGCTTCCCCATTACAGCATTCCACAGCACTTCTTCCACCCTCCCCCACACAACCCATCTCCTCTCTCTCTCTCTCTCTCTCTTTTATTTTTTTTAAAGGAAGTGCCAGGAAAAGTATTTCATTAAAAATAAATTGATGTCAAAGTGGTAAGAAATTGGAGAAAAAGAATGGACAATGCTATTTAATACTTTGTTTGCTTGCTCTGAAACTGCTTCAGCAGCACTATTTAACTCTGCTTCTGAAAATTCAGCAGCCTCACTATTATCTGCAAATACACTTTTAAATCAAAGGAATATCTAGGACAGTTTAGTTCTCTTTCCATCTGTACACACCATGGAAAAAACTAAATAGAAAATGTTTTGCAATGAGAACTCATCATTCCAAGTAGAAAGAGACTACAGCCTTGTCAAGTCAACACTGAGATTTCAGCTAGCGGACTAAACTGGGGTAAATCATACCACAACAGAAGGGTTCCCAACCCTCCCGGTTTCGCCAGGACTCTCCCGGAATCAGGCTCTATCTCCCAGAGGCTACTGAAGCCAAACTGGGAGACTTTAGGTGCTGAAAGTGCAGCGGCGCAGTGGGGCTAAGGCAGCTGGCATGTCCCTGCAGCCCCTGGGGGGGGGAGGGGAGAGGGGGCCGCATAGGCAGCTCCACACGCTGTCCCCGCCCCCAGCGCTGACACCGCAGCTCCCATTGGCCGGGAACTGCAGCCAATGGGAACTGCGGGGGTGGCACTTGTGAGAACAGGCGGCGCGCAGAGCCACCTAACACCCGCGCCCCGGGGCTGCAGGGACGTGCCAGCTGCTTCTGGGAGCAGCTTGGGGCCAGGGCAGGCAGGCAGCCTGCTTTAGTGCTGTGCCGCCGACTGGGAGCCACCCGAGGTAAGCGCCTCCCGGCCGGAGCCAACACTAGGGTTGCCAGGTGTCCGGTTTTTTCTATCGGAACGCCCAGTCGAAAAGGGACCCTGGCGGCTCCAGTCAGCACTGCTGACCAGGCCATTAAAACTCTGGTTGACAGGGCAGCAGGGCTAAGGCAGGCTTCCTGCCTGCCCTGACTCTGCGCAGTTCCCCGGAAGCAGCCAGCATGTCCCTGCAGCCCCTAGGAGCCAGTGCCGGCTCTGCAGCTCCCATTGGCTGGAAACTGCGGCCAATGGGAGCTGCGGGGGAGGCGCTTCCAGGTGCAGGCAGCGCAGACCGTGCATTGCTGCCTGGCCGTGCCTCCGCCTAGGGACTGGACATGCTGGTCACTTCCAGGAGCAGTGTGGAGCCAGGCTAGGAGGGAACCTGCCCTTGCCCCACTGCACTGCCGACCGGGAGCTGCCTGAGGTAAGCACTGCCCGGCTGAAGCCCGCACCCTAACTCCCTCCCAGACCCCGCACCCTGAACCCTCTACCCCATCCCTGAGCTCCCTCCCACACCCAAACTCCCTCCCATAGCCCGCACCTACTCCCGCACCCCAAACCTCCTGCCTCAGGTCAGAACCCCCTCCCACACCCTAACTCCCTCTCAGCACCAGTGTTCCCTCTAATTTTTCCCACCCTTGTTTGGAATTAATTTTGTTATGTGCACCAATATGGAGGTGATGTGTGGTGAGGGTGGGGTCAACGGGGATTCACAGTGTGAGAGGGGGCTCAGGGCTGGGGAAGAGGGTTGGGATGCAGGGTGGGGAGGGGGAGGGCTCCAGCTGGGGGTGTGGGCTCTGGGGTGGGGCTGGTGATGAGGGGTTTAGGGTGCAGGCTGCCCTGGGGCTATGACAGGGAGAGAGGAGCTGGAGTGAGTGTGGGACAGGGCCTCAGAGAAGGGGTGGGGCACGGATGGGGCCTCGGGAAGGGGCAGGGAAGGGGGCAGGGCAAGGATTTCAGTTTTGTGCAATTAGAAAGTTGGCAACCCTAGCCTGCACCCCGCACCCCCGCCTGCACCCCAATCCCCTGCCCCAGCCCTGAGCCTCCTCCAGCACCCAAACTCCCTCCCAGAGCCCACACCCCATACCCGTGCCTGCACCCCAACCCCCTGCCCCAGGCTCAGCCTGGAGCTCCCTCACACACTCTGAACCCCTTGGCCCCACCCCGCAGCCCAGAGCCCAAACCCCCTTCTGTACCCCAACTCCCTGCCCCAGCCCGGTGAAAGTGAGTGAGGATGGGGGAGAGCGAGCAACGGAGGGAGGAGGATGGAGTGAGCCGGGCGGGATCTTGGAGAAGGGGTGGGGCCTCAGAGAAGGGTCGGGGCAGGGGTGGGGCAAGGGTGTTTGGGTCTGTGTGATAAGACAGTTGGCAACCCTGCACAACAGAGTAAATCATATATACACTAGGGTTGTGCACCAATGCAGCTACACTGGTGGCTGAAATTCCAGTACGGACGAGGACTATGTTTAGCCAAAGATATTGTTTGTGGGTGTTAAGATCTTCCATTAAATCAATGTAGCTGGCAATTTGTGAAAGATGCGATGTAATTTTCAGGCTGGCAATCTCACTGAGCACGGAAAGTTAAAAACAGATGTTACCGAAGGACTTGATCCTCAGACAATGGGATTGGAGAGGGTTCAATGCACCTTTCAGAGCTGGGCTTCAAGAGTTCTTATGTTTCACTGTTTTGCTCATAATTTTCCCAAATCCTTAACAACAAGTGACATACTTTACTCTGTGTAGTTGGGTAGGGCTAGTTTGTGTTTTCGGCTGACTCCATCCCATTGTGCTCCCTCATCAAATAACAATACATCTGAATGACAGGTGTTAAATGAACGAGTCTGCTTTGGAATTTGCCTCAGCACAATACACTGGTCATCTGAATCTTTCCCAGTGTTATTTCTTTCACAAGTTACAGCATTTGGTTATGGAACAGACTAGTTCCATATTACAAAGTAGAACGGTCCCTTACCCATACATGCATGGAGAATAAAGAGCTCAATCTTGGCTGCATTTATATAATATTTCACCCATTGCAACACACTGCAGCCAGTAGTGTTGAAGATAAAGACGTGTAGCTATAAGACATAAACATTGTGGGGGTGCAAAGCTCAAATCCATCAGTCATTTAATTTAATTTAATTTAATTTGAATAATTAATTTCCTGCACAAAACCCCCAAACACGCAAACCATTAAAAAAGATTAAATGTATCTTTTTGCTTTATTCTTAATACAGAATCATAATAGTTGAGCAAGTCTAATTTTGTTCTTCTACTTACTTACAGCATTTATTTTCTCTCTCTTTTTACACACAATAATTCTGTGCAGTACATCTTACTCTATAAATAAATGTTTGGAAAAATTAGATCTCCTTTGAAATAAGCAATAAATAGTCTTATAATGAGATTACACAGTTTGTCCATATTGTGCAGAGTGCAATACTGAAGCATTGGAAATTAAAAGTGGACCTTAACATACAAATTAGTATTTAATACAGGACCATGAAGTGGAGGCATTTAAACTACCCATAAAGCTCCTCCTTCAGCTATCACTTGCTGTCAGACAGTAAGAATGTGACATGTATGGAATTTGGAAAAATAGTCCCACTTTTTTCCTATTTTGTGCAAGAACATTTTATAATTTTTAATTTTATTTTCAGGAGTTTCAAAACCAACAACAATAGCTATTCCTCACTTTGTCTATATTGGGACCTGAACACTGAAGAAACATGCAGTATTCAGTCAGGAACCAGAGCATGTGGTACAATTTTGCAAACTGGTGTTACCAACTCTCATGATATTTGGGGTGGGGTCAAGCATTCATGTGAGAATCTCAGCTCTCATTTTTAAAAAGAGTATGTTTCTGGCCCTCATGGTTATAGAGAAAAGCCTGAGAACATGACCCAAGTGCACCCTACAAGTTCAAATACAAGAAGGCAAACAAAAAATCCCAACATTTATTATTTGTCAAAATGTCGTTATATGTGAATCTCATGATTTTTATGGAGCTGACGTGATTTTTGAATGCCTGGGATCGGCAATCCTGGAGCACAGGAAAAGAGAAACATGGGCAAGTGAGCTCCAGCCTGAGGGAATTTTCTATTGGTAGTACAGGGATACTCAAAACTTTGTCCAGCTAAGGGCCACATTAACACCACATCAGGATCCTCAGAGCCACACCCAAACAAAACAAATTGTAGCTCACCTCTCATATGTAGATACTACAGAAAGGAGCATGCAGTGTTCCATCGTGATTGGAAAGGCACTGCTCTGTGGTCAGGGGATCAGCACTTGCTGCTGGTTAGCCTATGTTACTTCCACCCTTGTCTAGCTACAAGATACAAAAAAAGCATAAGGGTTAATAGCATTATGTTCCTCGGTAAATACAGGTTCTCATACAAGGCTGTGTATGAGCTCATGCTGAGCACATAACTATCACCTGCAATCATTTATTATCCACTATCCAGCACATTGCTTTGATTTACCTGGAGTACGAAATGGACTACATTAAACTAAATTCAGTCAGATATTTAAGGCCTGTTTGTGATCTGAGACCATAGCCTACATTGTGATGGATCTTCAAAAATTAGCTACCATGAGCAATTTTCCCAAGGTATTCAGCAATATGAACCTATTATCTGTCTTTTATATTTTCTGTTCTTATTGTTGAAACCACTGGAGGTTGGAATACACGTGTACCCATCTATGGATTGTCAGACACCCTATGTGCACTGCCAACCAAATTACCAGTTGCTGCTTTCATAATAGCTGGCACTGATATAATGCTTTACATCTTCAAAGAGCTGTACACACATCAATCAAATTAAGTCTCATAAAAACCCCTGACAAACAAAGACAGCCAGTGGCAGAGCCAAGATTAAAATTCAAGAGTTCCTGGTTTCTAGTCTCCAGTTCTAACCAGTAGACATGCTGTCCTTCATGTTTCTAATAACTATCAGGTGTTTCATAAAACAGCTGGGAAAAAGTGGGGTGGTTATCACAGAGTAGCACGGAGCCACAGGGTGATGGATGAAGCCTGTCCCTGTGAGCATTTCAGGTTATCTTCACCTTTGCCTTTATGTCCACTGGGAATCACCTCACAGGTGTTTTAAGAAGAAGCAGCTGCTTAGTTTGTAACATCCCAGACATTTCAGGCTTTGCCTCCAAGACAGGAAGGTTTTACAGGATAAGGTGTAATAAAGAGGAGACAGTCTGCTGGAGATTCAGTACTGTGCTGTAGCTCACGAAAGATTATGCTCAAATAAATTTGTTAGTCTCTAAGGTGCCACAAGTCCTCCTTTTCTTTTTGCGGATACAGTCTAACACAGCTGCTACTCTGAAACCGGAGTACTGTGTTTGATACTTCCAAACTAGAGCTCCTTTGGCAGTATGGCTTCCACACCTCAAACTCAAAAGGCAGCTGGTCTCATCCCATTGATAATGGGGTAACTGATTATTATTATTATTTATACTGAGGTATTGCCGAGAAATCCATGAGCTTGGAGCCATATTGTTCTAGGCACTGTACAAATATATAGTAAATGACTGACCTTGTCCCAGAAAGTGTAAGAGATAATCTGTCTAAGTAATAGCATATTTATTGATGAAGTATTCGTTTTCTAAACATGAACATAAAGCATAGCTCAGTGCTTTGAAGACAGGACTGGCAGAGAGGAATTCTCACGTCCTAATCCCAGTTTGGACACAGATTCCTTCCCTGGCCTCAGACAAATAAATATAATATAATATAATAAATAATATTTACCACTTATATTGCTCCTTTAATCCAAGGATCTCAAAATGCATTATAAAAGAAGGGTAAAAATCATTCCCATTTTACAGATGGGGAAACTGAGGCACAAAGGTTAAGTTATTTGCTCAAGGTCACAGTGATAGAGTAGCAGAGCTGCAAACAAAATGCAGAACTATTGATTCCTGGTCCCATGCTCCAACTACTAAATCCAGTACAAATTTTCCAGCTGAACTCTTGCAATTCTACTGTAATCTTTGCCCTCAGGAGAGTGTCTCTCAGAGTCCTTATGCATGTCTATAACACACTATTTTCTATATGGCAGGGGGAGGAATTTGTGCAAATACCATTTCTTTCCATATAAATTCAAACTCCTAAAATGTACAAAGTCCAGAACTTCAACAAACCCCTGGACGAGTAAGAAGAATGAGGTTGAGTGCGCTGAAAAGGGGTGTTGCCTGATTGAGAGAGCAGCTTAATCAATTCACAAAAGGAAGGGGTGTGGGGGGAAACCATGCAGATGTCCATAATTACCCCTGCAACAGGCAGGCACTACATTTGTAGGATCAGCTTCACTTCATCACTTCTCACTGCTTAAACCTTGTTCTATCAATGAAACTATAGTAACTACATGACCACAGGGGATTAGCATGACCTCAGGTCATAAAATTTGATCGCAGTAGATTAGCAAAAGATCAAACCAGCACTGGATGATTTTTTTTTTTTAAGAAAGCAAAATATAGGGTGCATTCATTCTGTTTCAAATCATGAATGCAACGTGCACATGATGAATCAAATTTGTGTTTATAAATTTATTGTCACATTAGATTAAGTCATACCACAGAGACTAAACAGAGTCATTTGAAATGCAGTGCCTTGTGTTGGATATCCCTGTAAATTATACAGACGAGGTAGAGAAAGCAAGATGTTTATGCTTCATCATTGCATGGATCAGAATGATGAACACCAATGACATATCAGGTTTCAGAGTAGCAGCCGTGTTAGTCTGTATTCACAAAAAGAGCAGGAGTACTTGTGGCACCTTAGAGACTAACAAATTTAGACATAAAAGACATATCAGTAGGTACTGAAACCGCACTATTTTATCTGTCAAAATCTTCCTCTTCTCCTGTCACTCTGACCATATCACCCTCCTCCTTGATTTCTTTTACTGACTTCATGTCTTTTACCTAATAAACTTATGGGTACACACCTCACCTTTGAGGCCCAGTACAATTTTGTACCTACCTACACCTCTATCCTCATTTCTTCCATTTTCACTCCTCTTTATTAGTCCCTTATTTTCCTTCTCCTCTTAGCTCTGCACTTTCACCCCAGTCTCCTTCTAATACAAACACTCCTTTTGTGAAGCATTCTGACACTAAGTGCCTCATCAACAATATCTCTGCATCTTCTTGCACATCTGTTGTTGTCTTATGTATCATATTGTCTGAGTCAAGTGTAAGCCTGTTGGGGCAGGGACTTTGTCGTTTCACGTGCTTTAGTAAATATTTAAGCGCATTTATAGCACTCCTACACGTAATTTAGATAAGTAACATACTGAATTCTCAGAGCCTTCTTACTTATGCCTCTCTCTCCACCAACACAAATTCTCTCCCACATGAGAGCAGTGTTCTGGGAACGAGAGGAGGGAAGTCTATGTCTAAAGAGACATACATTCATAGATTTTAAGTCAGAAGGAGCCATTAGATCAGGGGTAGGCAACCTATGGCATGCGTGCCAAAGGCGGCACATGAGCTGATTTTCAGTGGCACTCACGCTGCCTGGGTCCTGGCCACCGGTCCGGGGGGCTCTGCATTTTAATTTAATTTTAGATGAAGCTTCTTAAACATTTTAAAAACCTTATTTACTTTTCATACAACAATAGTTTAGTTATATGTTATAGACTTATAGAAAGAGACCTTCTAAAAACATTAAAATGTATTACTGGCACGCGAAACCTTAAATTAGAGTGAATAAATGAAGACTCGGCACACCACTTCTGAAAGGTTGCCGACCCCTGCATTAGATCATCTAGTCTGACTTCTTGTATAACACAGGCCAGAAAATTTCACTCAGGTATCCCTGTGTACTGAGCCCAATAACTTATGTTTTTCTAAAGCATATCTTCTAGAAAGACATTCAGGCTTGATATGATGACTTTAAGAGATGGTGACTCCACCACTTCTCTTGGTAGTTTGTTCCAAGGTTAAACATCCTCACTGTCAAAGATTGGTGCCTTATTTCTAATGTGAATTTCTCTGGCTTTAACTTCAGCCACTGGCTCTTTTTATGACTTTCTCTGCTAAGTTAAAAAGCCCTTGAATACCGGATATTTTCGCCCCATGAAGATATTTATACATTTTAATTAAGTCACCTCTTAATCTTCTTGTTGATAAACTAAACAGATTGATCTCTACATATCTCACTCTAAGGCATTTTTTCCAGCCCTCCAGTCATTTTTGTGACCTTTTTCTGTACCTTCAACATCTTTTTTTAAAAATATGGACAGTATTCCAATATCGGTCTCACCAATGCCATATATACAGGTAATATCAGCTCCCTGCTCCTACTTACTACTCCCCTGTTGATACATCCAGAGATTTCATTAACCCTTTTTACCATAGCCTTGCACTGGCAAAAAAGAGAAAATGCTGAGGCCTGGTCTACACTACAAACCTGGGTTGACATAAGCCGCGTTAAATCAATCTAATAATGTATGTGGCTACACTACCGAGTCCCTTCTGCCGACCTAAGTGGCCTGTAAAGTCGACTTCTGTACTCCACCTCCGCGAGAGGTGTAGCGCTTGATTCGACATCCACGGGTCACCATGGGGATAGTGTAGACATTGTAATGTGCAATTCGAATGACTTGGCCTCCAGAAGGCATCCCACAGTGCTTCGCTGTGACCTCTCTGGAGAACACTTTCAACTCTACTGCACATCAGCCAGATACACAGGAAACAGCCGCTCCCCTATTAAAGCCCCGGGAACATTTGAATTTTCATTTCCTGTTTGATCAGCATGGCGAGCTCACCAGCACAGCTGATCATGGAGACTCAAGGCCGCAAACGCGCTCCAGCATGAAGTACACAGGATGTGATGGATCTTATTGCTGTGTGGGGAGAAGAGTCTGTGCAGACAGAGCTCCGATCCAGCAGAAGAAACGCTGACATGTATGCCAAGATCGCTTGGGGCATGGGGGAGAAGGGCTACGCCAGGGACATGCAGCAGTGCCCCATGAAAATAAAGGCACTTCAGCAAGTGCCGATGAGTCGAAAGCCCATCCCGATGAGTCGAAAGAATAGTAAACATGGCAGGCGACCAGCTTGGCTTAACGGTGAAATCCTAGCGGATCTTAAACATAAAAAAGAAGCTTACAAGAAGTGGAAGGTTGGACATATGACCAGGGAAGAGTATAAAAATATTGCTCGGGCATGTAGGAATGAAATCAGGAGGGCCAAATCGCACCTGGAGCTGCAGCTAGCAAGAGATGTCAAGAGTAACAAGAAGGGTTTCTTCAGGTATGTTGGCAACAAGAAGAAAGCCAAGGAAAGTGTGGGCCCCTTACTGAATGAGGGAGGCAACCTAGTGACAGAGGATGTGGAAAAAGCTAATGTGCTCAATGCTTTTTTTGTCTCTGTCTTCACTAACAAGGACAGTTCCCAGACTGCTGCGCTGGGCATCACAACATGGGGAGTAGATGGCCAGCCCTCTGTGGAGAAAGAGGTGGTTAGGGACTATTTAGAAAAGCTGGACGTGCACAAGTCCATGGGGCCGGACGAGTTGCATCCGAGAGTGCTAAAGGAATTGGCGGCTGTGAGTGCAGAGCCATTGGCCATTATCTTTGAAAACTCGTGGCGAACGGGGGAAGTCCCAAATGACTGGAAAAAGGCTAATGTAGTGCCAATCTTTAAAAAAGGGAAGAAGGAGGATCCTCGGAACTACAGGCCAGTCAGCCTCATCTCAGTCCCCGGAAAAATCATGGAGCAGGTCCTCAAAGAATCAATCCTGAAGCACTTACATGAGAGGAAAGTGATCAGGAACAGTCAGCATGGATTCACCAAGGGTAGGTCATGCCTGACTAATCTAATCACCTTCTATGATGAGATTACTGGTTCTGTGGATGAAGGGAAAGCAGTGGATGTATTGTTTCTTGACTTTAGCAAAGCTTTTGACACGGTCTCCCACAGTATTCTTGTCAGCAAGTTAAAGAAGTATGGGCTGGATGAATGCACTATAAGGTGGGTAGAAAGTTGGCTAGATTGTCGGGCTCAACGGGTAGTGATCAATGGCTCCATGTCTAGTTGGCAGCCGGTGTCAAGTGGAGTGCCCCAGGGGTCGGTCCTGGGGCCGGTTTTGTTCAATATCTTCATAAATGATCTGGAGGATGGTGTGGATTGCACTCTCAGCAAATTTGCGGATGATACTAAACTGGGAGGAGCGGTAGATATGCTGGAGGGCAGGGATAGGATACAGAGGGACCTAGACAAATTGGAGGATTGGGCCAAAAGAAATCTGATGAGATTCAATAAGGATAAGTGCAGGGTCCTGCACTTAGGACGGAAGAACCCAATGCACAGCTACAGACTAGGGACCGAATGGCTAGGCAGCAGTTCTGCGGAAAAGGACCTAGGGGTGACAGTGGACGAGAAGCTGGATATGAGTCAGCAGTGTGCCCTTGTTGCCAAGAAGGCCAATGGCATTTTGGGATGTATAAGTAGGGGCATAGCGAGCAGATCAAGGGATGTGATCATTCCCCTCTATTCGACATTGGTGAGGCCTCATCTGGAGTACTGTGTCCAGTTTTGGGCCCCACACTACAAGAAGGATGTGGAAAAATTGGAGAGAGTCCAGTGAAGGGCAACAAAAATTATTAGGGGTCTGGAACACATGACTTATGAGGAGAGGCTGAGGGAACTGGGATTGTTTAGTCTGCAGAAGAGAAGAATGAAGGGGGATTTGATAGCTGCTTTCAACTACCTGAGAGGTGGTTCCAGAGAGGATGGTTCTAGACTATTCTCAGTGGTAGAAGAGGACAGGACAAGGAGTAATGGTCTCAAGTTGCAGTGGGGGAGGTTTAGGTTGGATATTAGGAAAAACTTTTTCACTAGGAGGGTGGTGAAACACTGGAATGCGTTAGCTAGGGAGGTGGTAGAATCTCCTTCCTTAGAAGTTTTTAAGGTCAGGCTTGACAAAGCCCTGGCTGGGATGATTTAATTGGGGATTGGTCCTGCTTTGAGCAGGGGGTTGGACTAGATGACCTCCTGAGGTCCCTTCCAACCCTGATATTCTATGATTCTATGATTCTAAGTGTACCAGAAGACAAGGGAGGCAAACAATCACTCTGGTTCTGCCCCACAGGCATGCCGCTTTTATGAGGAGCTGCATGTGATTCTCGGCTGCAACCCCACCACTACACCAAAATGCACTGTGGATAACTCCCAGGAGCCCCAGGTGACCTCGAGCAACAACAAAGAGGACATTGTTGACAAGGAAGAGGAGGAGGAGGAGAACGTGAGGCAGGCAAGTGGAGGATCCACTCTCCCCGACAGCCAAGAACTGTTTTTAACCCTGGAGCCCATCCCTTCACAGGACCAGTTGGCAGTGGAGTGTGATGCCGGGGAAGGCACCTCTGGTGGGTACACATTTCCAATCCAATTGTAGGGGTTGCATGCTATTATTTTTAATGTTTAATCTGAACAAAAAAGTAGATGTAGTTGGTATCAGTGGCCACTTCAGCTATGCAGAGGGTGCTCTGCGAAAAAGACTGTTTACGCATGCATAGGGATGGCCTGGGAATCCTCCATGGAGATCTGTAGGAAGCTTCCATGGAGGTATTCCCAATCCTTTGCAGGAGTTTTCTGGGAAGGGCTGCCTTATTTCGTCCACCACAATAGGACACTTTCCCGCACCACTCCAGTATTAACTCTGCTGCCATCATTGCAGCACACAGCATTGCAGCATGAAGACCAGGTCTGTACCCAGATGCTTGCATCATCTGCTCCCTTGCCGCCTCTGTTACCCTTTGGAGAGTGATATTGCATAGGGTTACCTAGAGGAAATGGGGGAATTTTGCATTGCTAGTCCTTAAACCGCAAACAATTCAGCAAGTAATCCGCCCCCTGTTTGGTGAAATCTGGGTCACACAACCATACTTTCCCAAACACGCTGTGGTTGGAAGGGATCACTGTATTGCAAGCAGCACTGGAAAAAAAACAGGGGTGGCGGCGTCCTGTGTGTTTCCCTTCCCTGCCCACCCCCAACCCAGTGCCACTTTTGTAACAAACAAACTATGTGAAGGGCTTTACATTTGTGCCTGTCCTTATGCACCATTCAGGTTGCTAGGGGAAAGGGGGCTTTTCTCAACTTCCAACCTGTGATCCCAAGGCTGTCTTCACAAAAGCAGCAGCACAAGACCTCTCACCCATACCTCATGGCCTTACTCACCATGGCTGGAGCAGCAAACCAACTATTGCAATAGCCAGCGGTTTTGATTACATTGTGACTTGCAGTGAAGTATATTGAGGGGTGTTTTTTTAATTAAAAAAAAAATTAACCTTGCACCAGAAACAATGCATGTACTGTCAATGCTACCCTTATGCTTTGCATTCCCTGCAGCTGAAACCTTGTCCATCGGTGCATCCTCCACACTGGAACAGAGACTTTCTCAGATTAGAATGCGGAAAAAGACGACTCGAGAGGACATGTTCAATGAGTTAATGCGCACCTCCGAGAGTGACAAGACAGAGCTCAGAGCATGGAGGATTACACTGTCTGAGAACCTGGACAGAGACAGGGAGGACAGGAGAGCATGCAGGGAACAAAAGCATGCCACGCAGGAAGAGATACTTCAGATTATGAAGGAGCAATCAGACATGTTGAGGCATCTGGTTGAGGTGCAAGAAAGGCACCTGGATGCTAGAGAGTCCCTCTGCAGCCTATGCTGAACCTGCTGCCATTGTCGCCCAGTTCTACATTCTCCTCCCCCAACCATCCTATGAAGTGTGGGGGAGTTCGGTATCCCTTGCACTTAACACCAGGGGAGGGTACAAGGACCAGAAGGAGCCCATTCCCATACCTTTGATTGTTATTGCAGTGCCTCTGTAAGCAAGCTTTCCTTGTTTCTCCCACCACAGTGTTATCAGCCCTTTTGCCCCAGGTTATCTTATTTTTCTTTGCTATTTCTGTATGTTTGTGTGCACAATAGAACTGAATGGACTGAGGAGAAAAGGCTCTTTATTCATTCAACACAGGGTGGATGGTGGGGGAGGAGTTTACAGGGGAGAAAATGCAATGGAGGGGACAGTTTGGTAAGGAACAACACAGAGAGGTGTCACATTACTCTGGCTCATTGCTGAAACTGGTTTTCAAAGTCTCATGGAGACGCAGAGCCCCTCAATGTGCTCTTCTTATTGCCCTGGTGTCTGGCTTCTCAAAATCGGCTGCTAGACAATCTGCCTCAACTTCCCCCAACCCCTCCCCCACCCCAGCGGAAACTTTTCTCCATTTGTTTCACAGATATTATGGAGCACACAGCAGGCACCAATAACAATGGGGATATTGTTTTCACTGAGGTCTAACCTAGTAGGCAAACAGCATCTGCGACCTTTCAAACGTCCAAAGGCACATTCCACCACCATTCCGCACTTGCTCAACCTATAGTTGAACTGGTCCTTACTGCTGTCCAGGCTGCTGGTGTACGGCTTCATGAGCAATGGGAGCAAGGGGTAGACTTGGTCTCCCAGGATCACAACTAGCATTTCAACATCACCAATGGTTATTCTGCAGTCTGAAAAGAAAGTCTCTGCTCGCAGCTCTCTGAACAGACTGGAGTTCCTAAAGATGCGTGCGTCATGCACCTTTCCTGACCATCCCGCGTTGATGTCAGTGAAACAGCCCCTGTGATCCACCAGCGCTTGCAACACCATTGAGAAGTCCCCCTTTCGGTTTATGTACTCTTTGGCAAGGTTGTCTGGTGCCAAAATAGAGATATGTGTTCTGTCAATAGTCCCACCACAGCTAGGGAACCCATCGTGGCAAAACCATGCACTATGTCCTGCACGTTGCCTAGAGCCACTGCCCTTCTTAGAAGAACTCTATTGATTGTCCTGGCAACTTGGATCACAACAGATCCCATGGTATTTTTACCCACTCCGAATTAATGCCCCACCAACCGGAAGCAGTCTAGCATTGCAAGCTTCCACAGAGCTATCGCCACTCGCTTCTCCACTGTCAGAGCAGCTCTTATTTTAGTATTGCTGCGCTTCAGGGCTCAGCAAAGCTCTTCACACAGTTCCTGGAAAGTGGCCTTATGCATTCAAAAGTTTTGCAGCCACTGTGTGTCATCTCATAGCTGCATAACAATGCAGTCCCTCTAGTCAGTGTTTGTTTCCCGGGCCCAGCAACGGTGCTCAACTGAGTCAAGGTAATGCGTGACTGTCACCAGCAACTGCAAATTGCTCCACTCTAGGTCTTCCAGCAAGGCTGCTTGCATGGCATCACATTGTTCCGTGTGGCAGCTCCTGCATCGGTTGTATAAATACTGTAGGATAAGGCATGAGGTGTTTGTAGTGCTCACAACAATAGTGTACCACTTAGCAGGGTCCACACTTATCATGCTATGGTGTCCGTGCCAGTAACGCAGGTTTGCGAAAAAAGGTGCAAAAAAGGCTTGGTTTGTTTGCTGTTGATTTCAGAGAGAGAGGGAGGTAAATACATAATGGGAGGCTAACACCATGTGCCCATGTGCCCACTGTGGGATAGCTACTGACAGTGCAGTGCTCTGTGCGTCGATGCAAGCCCTGCTAATGAGGATGCACTCTGCCGACACAATGAGTATAATGTGGACATGCAAGATTGACTTGCTTAAATCAGAGGCTCGATGTCAACTTACACGAAGTCAACTTAACTTTGTCGTGTACACGTGGCCTGGGTTGTTTGTCCGCTAGGACCCTGAAATCCTTTTGAGAGTTGCTGCTTTCCTGGATATAGTCTCGCATTCTGTAGGTATGGTCTGAATTCCTTGTTACTAGATTAAAAGAATGTGGCTGTAGTAAAAAGCATTTTGCTTGAATGGACCCAGCTGACCAAGCAGTCCAGATCGGACTTAATAACTGCCCTGTGCTTATCATTATTTACCATTCCATGAATCTTTGTGTTATCCACAAATTTTATCACCAGTGATTTTACATTTACTTCCAGATCATTGATAAAATATTGGACAGCACTGGCCCTGCAGAACCCATCTAGAAGCACTGCTATTCAACGATGATTCCTCTTTGCCAACTAATTTTTGAGACCTGTAAGTTTCCATTTAACATGCTTTGTTATTATTGTGTACTGCTAGTTTTTTTAATCCGAATGTAATGTGGTTCCAAGCAAAATGGATCACAAAGTCTAAGTATATTATTGCTACACAGTTACCTTTATCAACTAAATTTGTAATCTCATCAAATAATCTCATGAAAAAACAGAAACATTCTGAATTATGGGCTCACTCTGCTTCATCTGCTGCTGTCATTGTTGATCATATAATCTAGGAGTGGCAAGGTGCCATGGAGTGAGCTATGGAAGGGCTTCAGTAATTAGGGATGAACCCATAACAATCCCATCATGTGTTAATTTCCAGAGCAGGGTAGGGTGATAACCATGCTGGGGACCAGCTCCCCCAACACCCTCCCCCAAATGCTTATCCTCCCAATGGACTCCTTGCTCTATCCCGTCCAGCCAAACCTCTAGCAGACAGACCCTGCTGAGCCAAAGCTTTTATGTTTGCCTCAGCATGGTGAAGGCAGAAAATGCACTGAGGTGGAGAATAACGTGCCAGAAATCCACCGCTGCCAGAGCTCTCCAGATGAACATTATGTGATACATTCTGCTTGCCTCTGATTCTGCCTCCCTGCCCAGCTCCACTGCAAATGCAGGTGGCATTCTAGGGGACAGGTAACAGCTGCTGGGGTTGGGTGCAGGAGATCTCTCTCCTTCTTCTCTGGCAAGGCTGAGGCCTTTATCTCTGCCCATCCTCAAGGCAGAGAGAGATCTCTGAGCAAAGAAGCTCAGCTGTCCAAGAACATACTATTGTTTTCCAGGGAGACAGGGAGAAAGCTGGGCTTCTACATTTGCACTGGTGGGAGGAAGGAGCAAAGCAGCCGTAAAGCTGCAGCGTTCTCCACAAGTTGGGAGACTAGCCCCTTCTCCCCTTCTGTGAAATATAAAGTGGCCCAGCCTGCTTCTAGGAAATAACAGTCTGCTCCTGGGCAGGTGGACTTCAGAAGCCTCTCCTGTTCCCACAGCTTAGGACTGAGGAGCAGCAGCATCCATAATGGAGCCTTGCAGAGAACCACCCTGAGATGATTGTATGGGGTGGGAAGTCCAAACCTGAACTAATTGCACTGATGGCAGCCTGTGCAAGGACCACCCCCCTCCTTTCCACAGGTTCCCCAGAAGAACCCGCTGCCTAGTCTTTATCCTGTGAGGCCACAGTTGCTCTCCATATCATTGATGGTGCCCTGGCCAGTGTGGACCAGAACCTTAGCTGGTGTACAGTGGCTTAGTTGCACTGACTTCAGTGGAGCTATACCAATTGACACCAGTTAAGGATGTGACCCTGTGTTCCTGCTGAGATTAATATGTAGTCATATTTAGAGTATAAGCTTTCTGGAGTGGAGAGCTCATCCTTTTACTGTTTGTAAAGTACCTAGGAGAAGAGAGTGACAAACAACAGTAAATAGCCATAGAATCATAGAATATCAGGGTTGGGACCTCAGGAGGTCATCTAGTCCAACCCCCTGCTCAAAGCAGGACCAATCCCCAACTAAATAAATGACATGACAGACGCTGGCTCGGGGTAGCTAAACTTTGAGGAAAATATTGTTTTGACTGAGCACTTATTCTCCCTAGACTGGTGGACAAAGAGAAAAGGACTTTTTCTAGACTCTAAAATGATATTCCATATATGGAAACAGGCCTACTATTTTTGGGTGCTTGGCCTCACCTGATGGCTGAATATATAGAACAAGATTCATTTCACAATGAATTTGGTTGGGAATTGTTTGTAGTGAATGCGGTCTGTATCAAAGCTTTGTTTTATAGAAACCACCCTCTATCAGATCTTGCACTGAAAAAAAATTACATTAATTTCCGTGTGGTTACAGTTATATATATTTATATTTGACTGTCAATAGAGCTCATACCACAAGAACTTGCAAGAATAAAGGCCGCTCATCACTGCGCTCTGATTCACTGAAACTCAGCCCTATCTAGTACTCTGCTTAACAACAAAACCATTGGCATGCCTATAGCAGAGTGAAATCCAGAAGGTGAAATCCAGACACTGGGTGGTTACACCTGGAAAATTATTTGATTACAAGCAGGGCAGGAACAGTGGGCAAAGGGTAGAGGAAACAGTAAGAAAATAGGTGGGTAGATTTGTGTGTGTGTTGCAAAACTGTAATATATATGTGTCATTATAACACAGCTTACTTTTCAGCCATGTACAGTACTCCACGTTGTTCACATGCTTTGCAAAGAAAAATGATTAGAGCTGTTAGCACAGCAGTCCCCTTCTCCAGGACCAAAATCAGCTCTAGCCAAAGTTAATGTTTAAGAGGGAATTAAATATTAACCTACTGGAATGCACACATGTTGTAATGGTTTCAGTCTGTATATCAGACAGGCTAAGAATATTGCTGTGAAAGTGAGAAATCAAGCTTTATTTCCAGAACTCAAAAAAAACAAACAAACAAAAAAAGAACCAACAGAATGTTCTGTCACTTCATTGCTTTTGGGTTCCATGAGAAGGAAAGATAGCACTGTCTCCCCTCTTTTTTTCTGAGGATAGGTAAATTTTCCCCTTTCACTGTATTTAGCAATGTCTTGTTAACAATACAAGATAGATCACAGTAGCTCAACCTGCTGATGAGAACTGCAATTTGATTCCCAGCCAGAGATTTGCAGGTAAAATAAAGTGCAAAGGTGACTAAACACCACAACAAGCAAGGTCTACCCCCCTGGTTTGCCTGGAAGGGAAAACAGAGGATTATTATAGCAATAGATTTACCGCAGGTCTATTCCTTTTTTCCTGTTCCAGCTACAGTACATGAGAATCCTTACAGCTGTCTGAGAAGGGTTTTACGGTAACAAACTGATTTGTTATATTAGCCTGCAGCATGTACACTTTTCTGTTTTACAGTAATCCCTTATTCTCTTTCCTTCTCTTTGTGTTCTCACTGCAGACTTATGACTGGAGAACACACTCTATTTTACCAAACTGCACTGCTATAAATATGCTTCAAAGGTTTTTAGGTCACACGCTGTACTGAACACCTAAAATAAAACTCTTGTTAAGATGAATGTTTGGTCTCAAATTCTTCATATAGCTCTTTATGCTCACCACTTTATAATGCTTACCTATTTAGTGCTTTTCATTTTCAAAGCACATTACAGATAGTAACTAATAGATCCTCTCAACACTCCTATGAGGAGGGCAAGTAATTGTTGTCCCCATTTTACAGATAGAGAAACGGAGGCAGAGAAATAGAGTCGCTTGCTCAGTGCCTCACAGGGAATGAGTATGAGAAAGCTGTCAGGGCTGTCTGACTCGTAGGCCCAAGATAAAGCCATTAGTCTGTGCCTCCTCACTTATAACTGTGGTACGTGAGCACGCCTCATTTCCACACACATAATTTTACAGCTCCTCTTTAGCACATGGCCCTTATGAAACAACTGAGAACTGGTAAGCAGCATTGCCTCAACAATGGAAAAAATCAAGGAAGAGCCTGAAAGAGCCTCCTCAAGAAAATGACAACTGTTAGGGCTTATTCAGCCTTGTGAGCCTGCTTATTCCAACTCCAGAGGAGGGACTAGCATGTAGTTGTCACTACACAAAATTGTATGTGTCATTGAAAACAAGGGGGTTGAAGCAGCAAAGCCAACAATTAGGGCCCCAATCCTGAAAGTGCTTATTCATGTAACTTTACACACCTGAGTTGTCCATTGCAGGGGCAGAACCGGCAGCCAGGGGGCCATGCCCCCCCCCCCACTTTTTACTGGCTGTAAGGGTGAGCAACGGGAAGACGGGCGGAGAAGAGTGAGCAGGGAGAGGGGTGTTCTTGTGGAAGGGGCAATGCGAGGGCAGGGCCTTGGGGGAAAATGAGTGGCGCGAGGGTGGGGGGCACCTGTGGGTCCCCCCCCCACACACACACACACACACTTCTAGGGCACTTTCATCGCTCCTGATCCATCAGACTTGTTAGGAAAGATACTCAGATGCATTAGAGTTTGCTCAAGGCCCACACTTCCATCACCTGAGATCAAGCATTCCTAAAAGTCCCTACCTGGAATATTTAGAGATGTATTTCTTGGAGTGGGCCCACAAAACACTTTTCAAGCTTCTTTTATCCATGACTAGCACGCAAACATGAGAAGAAACTATTGGGAATGCCTTCTGCCTTGTTCTCCATTCTTTGGGAACCAGTATACAGCGAGGATTGGCCGTCTAGGGTGACAATAAACAGACTTGGGCCTGAAAAACCTTAGCCTCATTTTCTTTTCAAAGGCTACTACGTGGCTTCTTGCCAGGAACAGGCCACGCAGAGTCCTGAAAAGATAAACATAAAGGCATAGGGGAGAGGAAGAAACACAAGTATCCTAACAGAGCAACAGGAAGAGATTGCTCCTCAGACGGCCACCATACAGCTGCCATTGCCTCTTTTCTCTGGAATGTAAAGAGCCAATTTCCTAAAGAGGTGAATACTGGCAGAAAGCCCTTTCGAAAAGGTTTCAGAGTAACAGCCGTGTTAGTCTGTATTCGTAAAAAGAAAAAAGAAAAGGAGTACTTGTGGCACCTTAGTGCTGGAAATGACCCACCTTGATTATCATGCGCATTATAAAGAGAGGTTTCAAAGAGGGATGGGCTATTACCAGCAGGAGAGTGAGTTTGTATGTGTGTCTGTGTGTGGGGGGGGGGGGGAAAGGGTGAGAATACCTGGATTTGTGCTGGAAATGGCCTTCCTTGATGATCACTTTAGATAAGCTGTTAGCAGCAGGACAGTGGGGTGGGAGGAAGTTTTGTTTCATGGTCTCTGTGTGTATATAATGTCTTCTGCAGTTTCCACGATATGCTATGCATCCGATGAAGTGAGCTGTAGCTCACGAAAGCTCATGCTCAAATAAACTGGTTAGTCTCTAAAGTGCCACAAGTACTCCTTTTCTTTTTTCTTCTTTCGAAAAGGATTACACCTGATTGCCAAAGAGCAGGAAATGCTGGAATACCTAGAAAAGGTGAAGGTGAATTGTGAGCTGCTAGACATTTGGAATGGAATTTTCAAAAGTACTTAGTGTTGGCCTAGCTGGTCCCACCCCGGGACTTCAGATCAGAAGTTAAGCTAATACTGAGTACTTTTAAAAATCCCACCCTTAAAGGACAGGGCCTGATGTAACATTCCTTTCAGGGAAATATCCTAAACCAGTGTAATATTGTACACTTATATTGGAGTATATTCATAAAACATTTTCTTTTATTAGCAGCATTATAATAGTGTCTAGGGGTCCCAACCAAGATGGGACCCAATACATAGTAGGAGACAATCTCTTCCCTGAATAGACAAAACAAACAAAGAATGGGAAAATGAAATAGTAGTTTTTAAAAAAGGATGTTTTCATCTGACTTAGTATCATGTGGCTTTGGAGGTCAGGAACTCTGTTGCCACATATGTTATGGGCTACTTACAAACTTGCCAGATCTCCTACTGACTTGCTTGGCCAATAGGAGATCTGGCAGTGTGATGCCAATTTAGCTCCCTTGTAGAGATGGTGGCCTCAGACCCTGAGGGGTTTGGTTTGAGGACACACACAGCTAGACCACTCACTGGACTTCGCTAATTGGTAAGATGAAGCTCCCATTAATAGCTGCCACCTGGCATACATAGTGATTAGTACTTGGGGAGTATTACAGCTGTGAATTTCTCAGTTGTGGTACCACGTATGCATGCCCTTAAATTGTTCCTGTCACTGTCTCTTATCAAACCTGCCAAGCGTTGTGCATCCCATGTCAAACTCACACATTTGGCAGCCTTGTCACGCTTCTCACATCTCAAGTAAAATCTCATGCACTGTATAAAGACAGATCCTCCTCTATAGAATATGCTTTACCCTGGGGGACAGTGACCAGGGCAGGGAGTCAGGAAATCCAGGGCCCTTGTGTGATCTCTTCTAATGAGTGCTGTAATATTTCTGTGCACTTCACAACACTTATTATTGAGTTCAGAGTCATATCCCCTACCCTTGGAACAGAAAACAACCATTCCCTCCACTTTACAAATAAAGTAACTGAGAGACCGCACAAGGCCTCTTCAGGTAGAACTAGGAACAGAACACAGGTTTCCAGTGTGAAAGAGCCACATTTCCCTCACTTGGCCACAATGCCAATGAATATGCCACATCGATGTGCTTGTTTATCCTCTCTGTACCCACCCACACCCACACTGACTCTTTGTCCCAGTCTCCTCCCACCCTAGATCCTTGTCCCAGTTCTCCCTCTGCACCTCAGTTCCCTGTCAGATCTGTCTCCCCTCCTGCTACCCAGTCTCCCCTCCACCCTCCATTCCCAGTTCAAGTCTTCTTGACCAACAGGTCTCACTCAGACCCCCTCCTCAACTCCTGTCCCAGCCTCACCAGATTCCTTTGACCTAAACAATTTCTTTCCCCCCTGCCCCGCCGCAGATTCTTGTCCCCTCTGCATTTGCATCACGCAGTTTCTTCCTCCACGCTGCCTGGGTGCCAGTAGCAGGTGCCTGACAGCACAGGAGACAGACCCCTGCTCTCAATTTTGATCCCTGACCTCACCCTGGAATACAGTAGCCTGTAGCTGCAGCCCGGAGTGGCAGCATGCCCAATCACACTGCAGGGATGGCACAGGCACAGGTCTGTCACTCCCCATACTTGGTGTGAGAGGATACAGCATGTTTGGTTACTCTGGGGGATGATGCATATGCCATGTGGTGAGCCCTAGGAGCATTGAGGGGTTAGAGCATGGCCAGCGCAGACAATCTTTGGAGATTTTATCTCTTAAATGCTAAGAAGCCTCTATTGGGCGTGCGTGAACAGCAATTTTTCAAAGGTATATAACTTGGCCAAATATGGGTGGATTTTCACATGATCAACAAAAGGTACATCCCTGATGCAAAGGCATCCCCCTTGCCAAATTGCTCCAAAACAATGTTGCCTCAACAGGATGCAGCCATTACAGTTATAAATAGGGTGACCAGATGTCCCGATTTTATAGGGACAGTCCAGATTTTTGGGTCTTTTTCTTATATAGGCTCCTATTACCCCCCACCCCCATCCCAATTTTTCACATTTGCTGTCTGGTCACCCTTGTTATAAAGGAGGTGGTGACCAGCTATCTCACCCTGAAATATGATGTGACTGAACTGACAACCATACAGGGTGATGCCGAGTGAGTCAGGACTTGAGGAATCCCTCCTACAAAAGGGACAGCTGGTAGTTTTCGCCTCAAGGACATTATCACCAACAGACAAAGATATGTCCAAATTTTAAAGGAATTTCTTGCAATACTGTTTGCACGTGAAAAGTTTGACCAGTATCTTCAAGGGTGGGAAACCATTAGCATAGAAAGTGACCATAAGCCACTAAAAAGCATTTTTAAAAGTCACTGCTAGAAGTCCCCCAAAACCTTCAGCACCTGCTACTGACACTGCAATGCTACAACTTAGATGTATGCTACAAGACGGGGACTGAGCTATACATAGCTGACTTCTTATCCAGAGCAGACTTGCAGGATGAAAATATGGCAGCTGAACAGGAATGAGATCCTCAACCTGATAGAAATAAAGAGAACACCGAAAGACATAAAAACCATAAACCAAACCAGTTAAGTACCAGTTTGAAGCCAGGGTCTGGAAAGAATCCAAGAACAAACTATACAAGACCAAGATTTACTAGTGATCACATGCATCATTCTGTCAAGATGGCCAGGCACCCTGGTAGATGCCCCACCTGCCTCTCAAAAACACTGCAACTATCAAGGTGAGATGAGTGTTCAAGATAGCATCATATATCAAGGCAGTTGAATCATAATAGCAAGATCACTGAGAAGAGAAATGCTCTCAAAAATACACTGGAGCCATTCTGGCATAGAAGCCTGTACCAGGAAAGCCAGAGATGCTGCACAGTGTTCAGAATCACCCAGAATACTTGAAACCTGATACAGAATTGTGGGACATTTGGGGAAACGCAGGCCAAGCAGCAAAACACACAATGAAAATACTTAGCATCCCCAACAGACCTTGGCGCAAAGTAGAAATGAACCTTTTCACGGCAAACTACCTGTAAAGGTACAAGCAGTTCCTGTGAGCCCCTTTGCAGCCCGGAGTGGTTCTGCAACTGTGCCCCAACTTAACTTCCCCAATTGGGATGAAAGTAGATTCACCTTAACAATCAAGGGCAAGGAGAGACCATGCACTAACAAAATAGCATGGCTTCAGGTCAAGAGTAATTACAGGACCTCAGGACCCTGATTCAGCTCCTGAAATTAAAGGCCACAGAAAAAAGCTTCTGGTTAGGTTAGTCTCCTAGAGCCTTAGGGTACATCTACATGGCAAAACAAAAACAAAAAAACAGAGCAATGAGTCCCAGAGCCTGGGTCTACAGACTCAGGCTCACAAGGCTTATGCTATGGCACTAAAAATAGCTGTGTGGACATTTCGGCTCGGGCTGGCACTCAGGCTCTGAAGCTTGCCCCTAAATCCTAAAGGAATGGGAATCCCTCCCTTCAGAGCCCCCAAATCCAGCCCAAGGTGGAACTTCTACATGACTATTTTTAGCACCATAGCACAAGCCCCACAAGCTGGAGTCTGTAGACCCATGCTCTGAGACTTGCTGCTGTAGGGGTGATTTTGCATACCCTGAGAGAAAACCACCACCACCCACTGTAGCCTGTATGGCTTCTACTCCCCTCTCTCTTGCCCAGCTTCCTGTTCCTGTCTAAATAGCCCAACCCTAAGCTGTCCCAGCTGAGGACTCTAGCCTGTCCCTTCAAGGGGCAGTAGATTTCTTCACACTACCTCATTAGTGCAGACTCCTATTCAGACTTCTGGATACTAGATGAACCATCAGAAACTACCGTAGTGACCATTACGGACAAAGCAATGAAGGATTTCAGCAGGCTAAGAATCTCAAACTGTGTAGTTTCAGACAACAGACCCCAATTTACTTTCAGTGAGTTTGTGCAATTTACCTGCGAATAAGAATTCATTGATAGCCCATCATCACCATGCCACAGCCAGGGAAACAGCAAAACCGAATTGGCAGTTAAAATTGCTAAAGACTCTATTAAAGAGAGCTGCAAAAAGCAAAGAGACTATACAGCAAGACAGTCTTAAATGGAGACGCTCTCCCACAGAAGGCCTGGTGGTCTAGAAAAACAGACCTAGGGAGAAAGATTGAAGAAACTGGGATTGTTTCATCTGGAGAAGAGAAGAGGACTTGATAATAGTCTTCAAGTACGTAAAAGGTCTTTATAAAGAGGAGGGTAATAAATTGTTCTCCTCATCCATGGAGGACAGGACAAGAAGTAATGGGCTCAAATAGCAGCAAGGGAGATTTAGGCTAGACATTAGAAAAAATTCCTAACTGTAAGGGTAGTTAAGCACTAGAACAAAATTACCTAGTGAGGGTGTGGACTCTCCATCACTGGAGGTTTTTAAGAACAGATTAGACAAACACCTGTCAGGGATGGTCTAGGGTCATACTTGGTCCTGCTTCAGTGTCAGGGCCTGGACTAGATGACCTATTGAGGTCCTTTGCAGTCCTACATTTCTATGATTCTATGAATAGCTGCCTGGTCCAATGCTTGATGTCAAGATGCATGCAAACCTTGGTGCCCATAGCCCCAGCATTACAACAGCCAGAGGAAGGAGTAACAGACCAAAAAAAAAAAAAAAAAGAAGAAGAAGAAAGAAAGAAACGCAAAGGCCAAAGTCTACTAGGACCAGCAAGCTAAAGACCTGCCAGAACCACAACCAGGAGACTCTATCAGGATTAAACTATTTCATTGGAAAAAATCATACATTTGGGAAAAAGGCTACTTGTATTGAACAGAAAAATCATTATTCATATAGCACAGAAGTGGATGGGTGTATATTTCACTGAAACCACAAACATATTCACCCTCTACAGACAAGACACAAACACAAATAGGGAGGACAGTGCAATATGCATTCTGCTGATACTCGATCGGTAGGACACAGAAGGAACACAGACCAAAGAATGACCCACAGATATTAGAACTGGCTCTCAGAGCACCATGCCACCAGATGAACCAAATGCAAGGCAGTCTCCTGCCATCACAAGGCAGACTCGCACACACATTCCAACATTATTCACCCCCCTAGGCTGCATGTTACAAGGAGGGAACAGGGAGAAGCAGAGGAGCCATCTCATTGCTCACAGGAGGGGAGGGAGCAGGAGGGAACAGAGCTGCCCTGAGGTGCTGGGCTGTTTCTGCTCCCCACTCCCTTCCTGTGAGAACAGTGTGAGCTCCTGTCAGACAGCAGGCAAGGCAGTTTGGAAGACAGCCAACCAGAGGGGGTTTTCCCCCAGGTGGAGCTGACATTTGTGAGGGGGCTGGAGTTTTCCACCTCATCGCTGAACTGTCTGTAACCCGGACAAAATCCTGTGACAAACAAAGAAATGACTAGAGCTGGCAATACTCTATTTATGTTTGAATTTGCTACCTCAGATGCAGCAAAAGGGACAAGATGGTAGGTAGCTACCCAGTAGTGGGTGCTATAGTATGATAGTACATATAGGGTAATGTATTGGAACTGAGAGTAATGCATAGAAACTTCTGCTTTCAGGACATGCTTGATGAGAGAGAACAGTCTGTGTGGAAGAAGGAACAATCCGATGAAGTGAGCTGTAGCTCACGAAAGCTTATGCTCAGATAAATTGGTTAGTCTCTAAGGTGCCACAAGTACTCCTTTTCTTTTTGCGAATACAGACTAACACGGCTGCTCCTCTGAAAAAAGTCTGACTGTTGCATTCTCTTGGCTCCCCCTCTTTTTACGCTTGAACACTGAACCGTTAAATGGCTGGTCGAAGTACAGTTACTCTTGCACCACTGCCTTCGCGCCCCTACCAAATAGCTCTGACAGTCTTGATCTTTAATGAAACAATGCAAGAGGCCTCAGATTTCTAATAATGACACTGCTCTTTGTTTCAACAAGGTGATCATGTTCCAGATGCTATTTCTGTTTAACTGGCAAGCAGAGGATCTATTTCCAGTGTGTTACAGAACAGACAGAACGCAGTTGTCTCACAGCATGTGGGAAGCCCAAGCAAGTCCAAGGTTTCCCTCCACTTCATAGACTGAGTTTAAAGCATTCTTTTATATATAATCCCCAAAAAGTAATCTTTGCAATAAGAGGTTGTTAGAAACTTTGCTTTTTACCTTGTAAAGGAAAAAAAGGCATTGTTCTAAAATTCACAGCCACATACAGATCTGAGCAAATAAAAGTATCTGCAGACATGCGTTCAAGTAAAGCCTGCACATTCACTTAACAGTCTTTAAGATCCCTTTCATTAGTTTTCAACAAACATTCATGGTGGTGAAGATTTGTTTGCAGGAAGGTTCACAGACAGGGAACTATCGCAGATTCTCGTGTGAATGTGTGTTCACACTGAAGACTTGTGCAAAGATTTGCACTGGAAGTGTTTGTGCAGCTATCTCAAAAGCTCCACCAGTCAGGGAACAAAAACAGATTATATGTACTATACTGAATTACGTAAGTGATCAATTGCAAACAGAGAGCTAGAGCAAACAGTTACATGTAATCCACAGTCTGAAGTGTGTTCCAATCAACCATACATTGAGTAATATCCAATAATGAAAAAGTTTGTAAAAATGAAAGATTGTTTGCAGATAATTTGTGAACAGAAAGGATACGTTTGTCAAATAAATTTTATATATCACCCATCTTTGGCCACATACGTCATATTTCTATTAGCAACAGCTTTCTGCTGAGTTTGTCCTTAGATCTCCCAGCCCACTCTTGAAAAGGTCAATGACAGGCTAACAGTTTATAGTGGGAAAGTAGAGAGGTGTTTCTGTTAAAGTGCATACTGTCAGCATGTGCAGAATGCAAAATGCCACTGGAAACAGAGAACCAAATACCAAACAAGGTAATGACTTCCCATTTCAGATGGAACTGATCATATCCTGGTCTACAAAGTCCTTTTGAGATATACTGCAGGAAGAACAATCCCCTGACTCTCAGTGCCAGTTTAAGAGAGTACTGCAGTGAGACTCTCCTGGAGGACTCATCAGTTGTTTCCACTGGATAGTGGACATTTTTTCCTCCCCTTTCCCTGTGGCCCCAGTGTGTTATGTGGAATGTCTGCTCACTTACAACATAGGAGTACACAGGGAACAGCTGTGATTTCTTTGTCATGGTGTCACTTTCGTGGTGCAGTCCAGACCAGTGTGAGGTTGTGTCACTGCCTGCCCTGTAACTATGGGTGCCTCACAATGCTTTGATGTTGTAACTCCCAACCCAAGCTGCCCACAACCAGCCTACAACCATGCAGGTCACATCCTGTGTGACTGTGCACTAGATAATCCTCTTTCAGCAGCTCTGACTCCAGCAGTCTGTCTACCTCCCCACTCTGGCTTCCACCAGCCTTCATTACTACTGAGGGATGATCACAACGCACTCCCAGTCCTGAGTTTTCCCCAAACTATGTGGTCTGTAATGACAAGCCCTCTCCTGGACAGTTCAGAGAAATAATGTGGTTTGCTTCCTACTTTAAGGAGACAAAACACCCCAGTTTGCCACATTAACTGGAATTGACATTCACTGTAGTGCAAACACAGCACTGTTGGTTTAGATTTGATTGGAATAAAACAAGTTTATTAACAAAAGATAGGATTTTAAATGAGTTCAAGTACAATAGAAATGGTTACAAGCAAAGAAAAGTGAAAACATGCATCTAAAAGTCTAGCAAGTTTTGGTTCAAGGCTTTGTTCAAGATGGCTTGTCTCACCCACCATCCTCCAGCAAGATGGTGACTGACCCTCTCATTGATCAGGATATCTTCCAGAGGCCCAAAGGTGCTGGTGCCTTTGTCTTCTTACGTAAAAGAGATAACTTGAACTTTTCTGTCCCTTTAATTTATAGTCCATTGACTCTTTGAAGTGGATTCTTCTGAATGTTACCCCTCCCTCAAAGTAGTCTATTCAAGCTGTGAGGAAGATGCCATGGAGTCTGGGGATGAAGGAAGCTCCATGCTTCTTCCCCCCACTTCTGTTCTCTGACATGCAAATTATTCTGTTTCCTGTCATCCCCTCCCCCTGCTGTCTTGATGATCCTGTTTACTATTTATATGTGAATTGAGGTAAAATTCCTTTGTTTAGGACAGACCTCTAACAACTTTTTCCCAGGCAGGGCTGTCTAGTTTTGATCATGTGCCGATAACAACTTACAGTGAGAATTCATAACTTTCCCTTCATGATGCTACGTACATTTCACCATGATATCATTGACCAGTGAGTTATTCATTCTCAAAATGATACCCCACAAAGCACATTTTGTATAAAGATGCTGTTTCTGCAGAAAGAGGGACAACCTCTAAAGAGCTCAGTGCCACCATTAGTATCCAAGCAGTGTGCATTTGGTCCAACTATGCAACTTCAGTGGTAGCTTGGGTTCAGTGACCAGCTGGTCTCTCCTCCTTAAAGCAGCAGTGTCTGGGTCACACTTACTTAACCTCAGGCTTTGGCACAGTGTGCAGGCCTAGCAGCAATGGCTGCCAGTGACGCTATGGCCACAGACACTGAAGTAATAGTGATAGACTACAGGAGGTCCAAAGAAATGTAGCACAACTGAGCAGGATACAGAGAAGACAGCTCAAGTCCCATCCTTGCCCATTTTACTTAAAGGATATATTATTTTCCTAAGTCAGCTATAAATCATGTGATGTCAGTTTCCTTTTATAAAAGTCAGAGAAATGAGGAGAGAGGAGATGAAGTAGTCACTCAGCAGGGAGGAAAAATCTCAGGGCTTTTCAGGTTCCCATTGTGTCTTGTTCAGACCTGAGCAGTAAACAGATAACAAGAACAATCATACTAGGTTGGCATGGCCTGTGAGCATTGTAGATGTGATGATCACTGTCTGCTGGGATGGGGGAAACAACAAGGACGTAAAGTACATCATTCTTCAGTCACCCGGCCTGTTACCTGCAGAGAGGACAATGTCAGCCTGGAGGCCGTCAGCCCTTTCCAAAGCAAGGTTAATAGCCCTAAAGGTCTGCTATTGATCCAGCATCAGAGGGCATGAAGGGATCATGTTAGGACGTATTTACTCATAGAGTTGGTCAGGAACAGATATCCAGGAATAACACCATGTGTGGAATAAGCACACTTTGTTCTGGTTAGTATATCCCACTTTGAAAGCACTCTTATTCTGGAATGAAAAGTGTCCACACCTAGAGTTATTCAAGAACAGCTACTGCACTTTAAATTTGTACACTACCTTAATCCATGTTAACTTTCAAGCGCAAACAAGTTTAGTGAAAAATGTCAGTCTGGGTGAAAAAAGATTGACTGCAGAGGGGAGGCAGAGGAAAGGTTTTTAAGTTCATCAAAAGCAGAAAGCCACTACACAGGCAGCGTGGACGCTGCGGGTATGTCTACACTGCAATTAAACATCTGCGACTGGCCCCTGCCAGCTGACTTGCACTCCTGGGGCTCAGGCTAAGGGGCTTTTTAACTGCAATGTAGATGATAGAGCTCAGGCTGCAGCCCAAGTTCTGGGACCTTCCCACCTTGCAGGGTCCTAGAGCCAGGGCTCCAGCCCAAGCCCAAATGTCTACACTGAAATTCAGCACCACCTTAGCCTAAGACCCACAAGCCCAAGTCAGGTGGCAGGAGCCAGCTACAGGTTCTTAATTACAGTGTAGACATACCCGCAACGGCCAAGTTGTTAAAGGAGAACACAGGGAAGACAAGGCCATTGCACAGAAGATACATGAATTCTTTGCATCAGTCTTCACTGCAGAAGATACAGGGGAGAGACCCACATCAGAGCTATTCTTTACTCTTTGGATGACAAATCTGAAGGACTGTCCCATGTAGGCTACGTTGACGTGTCTGTAGAAGGGATTTTAGAACAAATTGATAAATGAAACAGCAATAAGTCACCAGGACCAGATGGCATTCATCCAAGAGTTCTGAAGGAATTCAAACATGAAATTGCAGAACCACTAACTGTAGTATGTAGCCTATCGCTAAAACAAGCCTCTATACTAGATGACAAGAGGATAGCTAATGTAATGCCAATTTTAAACCAGGACTCCAGAGGCAATCCTTTTACAGGTGCCAGTAAGCCTAACTTCAGTACCAGGCAAACTGGTAGAAACTATAGTAAAGAGAACATAATTATCAGACACATAGATAAACATGATTTGTTGGGGAAGAGTTAATACAGGTTTTGTAAGGGGAAGTCATGCCTCAGCAATCTATCAGAATTCTTTGAGGGCGTTAGCAAGCATGTGGATACGGGTGATCCAGTCACTATAGTGTACTTAGATTTTCAGAAAGCTGTTGACAAAGTCCCTCACCAAAGACTCTTAAACAAAGTAAGCAGGCATGGGATAAAAGGAAAGTTCCTCTCATGGTTCAGTAACTGGTTAAAAGATAAGAAACAAGGAGTAAAAATAGAAGGTGAGTTATAGTGGAGAGAGGTAAACAGACAGGTCCCCCAAGGATCTGTACTGGGATCTGTGCTGAACAACATATTCATTAATGATCTGGAAAAGGGAGCAAACAGTTAAAGTGGCAAAGTTTGCAGATGATACAAGATAGTTAAGTCCAAAGCTGACTGCAGAGAGTTACAGGGGAATCTCACAAAACTGGATGACTGGGCAACACAACGGCATATAAAATTCAACATTGATAAGTGCAAAATAATGCACACCGGAAAAAATAATCCCAACTTCACATATATAATGATGGGGTCTAAATTAGCTGTCACCACTCAAGATAGATCTTGGAATCACTATAGATAGTTTTCTGAAAACATCAGCTCAAAGTAAAGCAGTGGTCAAACAGGCTAAGAGAATGTTGGAACTATTAGGAAAGGGATAGAAAATAACATGGAAAATACCATAATCCCACACCTCCAATACTGTGTCCAGTTCTGGTCTCCCCACCTCTAGTAGTAGAACTAGAAAAGATTCAGAGAAGGACAACAAAGATAATCAAAGGAATGGAACACCTTCCCTATGAGGAAAGACTAAAAAGAGTAAGGCTGTTCAGCTTGGAAAAGAGATAACTGGGGGCATATGACAGAGGTCTATAAAATCATGAAGGGAGTGGAAAAAGTGAATAGAGAAGTGTAATTTACCGTTCCCACAATACAAAAACCAGGAGTCACCCAATAAAATGAATAGGCAGTTGGTTTAATACAAATAAGTAGTAGTACTTTCCCCACACAATGCATAACTAACCTGTGGAACTCATTGCCGTGGGATGTTGTGATGGCCAAAAGTATAAATGTGTTAAAAAAAGAATTAAATAAATATATGGTGGATAGGTCCAGCAAAAGCTATTAGCCAAGATGGTCAGGGATGCAACCCTACACCTGGAGTGACTCTAAACCTCTGACAGCCAGAAGCAGCAGTAGAAGATAGGGGATACGTCACTCCTATTGCCCTCTTCTGTACACTCCTTCTGAAGATTTGATACTGGCAACTGTTGAAGACAGGATACTGGGCTAGATGGACGACTGCTCTGACCTGGTGTGGCTGCTTCTTATGTTCTCATCTGAAGGTCCTCCCAGCCTTGTGGAATTGAACATGCAAACATACACCTCTGCTGGTGGGGTCAATTGAGCTTAAATATTCTTTTTTCCGCCCTATCACAGCAAACAAATATTTGTCAATATCTAAGCTAGACAAGAAACTAAAGATTTATTGCACTTCCCTCTCTCCCCCTCCCCCCCCCCAAGTTCTGGGTTTTAAGAGATATCAGCTAACGCTCTCCAAGCTGCCTGTCAGAAAACAAAAATATTTTGCTTGCTGTAACCTCACAAGCAGCAGAACAAGCAGCATTGCTGACAGTTAATCATTTTTCCTTCCCCTGTTATTTTTTCCTGAGGTTTTCACGGTATTTGGCTTTACCCGTTTCAAAAAAGTGTTTACATAAATTTGAAAAAAAGGCCTAATTAGACAAATATAAGTAGCAACATCTGTCACAAGTGGCAGCCAGAAGGAAGGCATGGGCACGGCCATCCAAGTCATAGCATATGGTATCTGAACCTAAAGCATATTGGAGCATGGAGTTGACTGAGCTGCACATAGTGTTCTGTACACAGATTACAAGTGACTCCACTGTGTTGAGTTCACAGGCCTTGCAGCTGGGTGTGTTTGCTGTCTCCTGTTCACGCATGTCCACTGTTCTGCCAGAGATTCCCATGCTCTAAGCAGTTATCTCCAGCACTCATGGATGTATATTAAGGATGATTCACTTCCTTCTGATCCATCTCTATGGGACTGCCCATGTTAAAACCACCTATAGGTTGCCATAAATGCTACAGACTTGCTCTATGTGACAATGTACTATGGTTAATACAGTTAGGTCCCATCTACAGAACAAGACTAAACCATATTTTAACTGTATTGAGGGAATAACCAGGGCCCCCCAACATTATAAAAATAGCAGAGATTTCCCTGGGTTAACTATGTCCCTGAACCATGTTACAACTTTAGGCCATGTCTAGACTAGGAAAATAGCTAACATTTTTAAACACAACATGCTATGTTTTAAATAGCAGTTCTAACAGAACTTTGCACTTAATATAGACAGGGCAAGTCATGTTTAAAATAGGTTAGTTAAAACATTTTGAACTCATTTCTAAATACTAATTCTGTTTTAAATAGGTGAAACCCTATTTGTTAAAACATTACCTAACACACTTTGAAACATGACCTCTTTTACTAGACTAGACAGAGCAGGTCTTCAAATTGATTCTTGGAGACAGTTAAAACATGGTTGAGATTGTGTCAGTACAACAAGAGAGAAGTGTGTTTCAGGTGTTTCAGAGAACAACTGTGCAGTAAGCAGGTCTTCCAACATGGATAACATTATAGTGCGGATGCCCCTATACACTTGATTTTTACTGGATCTCTTGCAACTATATGACAAATATAAAGACAATTTAGCAAGCCTTTATTTCTCCCCTACATTTCTACTACCTGCCCACCTTTTTCTGCCAGCTTTTCGTACATGGGGTTGCAGCCAGATCAGAAGTAGGCCAGGTCTATATTTAAAAATTGGATCAATCTGGCTACGTCTCTCGGGGCTGTGAAAAATTTCTCACCCTGTGCAATGTAGTCAGGTCAACTTAACCTTCTGAGTAGAAGTGGCTAGGTCAACGGAAGACTTCTTCTGTCAACCTTAAAAGAAAAGGAGGACTTGTGGCACCTTAGAGACTAACAAATTTATTTGAGCATATGCATCCGATGAAGTGAGCTGTAGCTCACGAAAGCTTATGCGCAAATAAATTTGTTACTCTCTAAAGTGCCACAAGCCCTCCTTTTCTTTTTGCAGATACAGACTAACACAGCTGCTACTCTGAAATCTGTCAACCTAGTGACCACCTCTTGGAGACATGGATTAACTACATCAAGGGGAAAAAACCTTTTCATCACTGTGGAAAGCATCTACGCTATGGCACTACAGCGGCAAGCTGCAGCACTGTAGCTGTGTGGTTGTAGCAGCTGTTAACGTAGACATATCCTACGTGTCCTGACTAACTCTTCCCTGTTCCTTCATACCCTTCATTCAGTGTCACCAACCTATTTCCTGGGAGGTAAAGAAAACACCTGCCTCTGCAGTCAGTGCCCTGCTTTGACCTAACCAGTCATTATTTTGCTTTACTACTTTTTTGGGGTCAATCAGGAGTTCTTCACCACACCTCAGTCACCACTAACCAAAGGGCAGTCCAGATGGGACTCTCACTTGTGCCCCTTTCCAGACTCATGCCCTAAGTGCATCTTTCATGCTAATTCACCAAAACCAAGGGGCTTCTGAGGTTGATGTTAATGTTAGTATGTGGACTGGCCAACAGGAAGTGCTCATTCAGAAAGACGTCATTCCCTTCCTTTGCCCCACCATGCTCATATTTTCATCCTGCATTCTTAGAGCAGCAAAGGCACATGCTTGGGTCTCAGGCGACCTCTGAAACCTCTGTCTCTTAGCCCGGGTCTACACTATAAACTTATGCCAGTAAACTTATGCTATGTCGCTCAAGAGTTTAGAAAATACACCCCGCTGAGTGATGCAGTTATACCAGCCTAACTCCCGGTATAAACAGCGCTATGTTGAAGGGAGGGCTTCTCTCGTCGACATAGCTACTGCCTCTCAGGCAGGTGCAGTACCTGTGCCAAGGGGAGAAGCTCTCCTGTTGCCTTAGGTTACATCTTCACTAAGCACTACAACAGTGTAAGTGTAGACTATCCCCCAGATTGAGTGTTCACAGTTTCCTCCAGAACAGCAATTACAAGAGGGTGCTAAAACACAAGGTTCCTCAAAACTCCTGTCCTGGAAAATATGAAAGTCACATCTGCAAAACACCATATACCGGGGTGGCCAAACTTACCGACCCTCTGAGCTGCATACAACCATCTTCAGAAATTTGAAAGCCGGGGCGCGCCTGCCCAGGCTTGGGGTTTCAGCCAGGGTTTGCTGGCTCCACTCAGTCAGATAGTGCAACCAGGCCCCCTCCTTGCATGGCAGCTGCTGGAGCTGGTTGTGGGCAGAGGCTGTGGCAAACAGCTGGGAGCTGCAGGGAGAGCTGCTGCTTTTGTTGCTGCTTCTCTCCGTGGACCTGACACCTGGGAGCTGCAGGGAGGGGCCACTGAGGGTAAGAGGAGGCATGTGCCTGGCGGTGTGTGACGCAAGCTGTTGGGGGGGGCCTGAACCTTTAAATTGTGCCCCCCACTCTCAGCAGGCACCAGTTGTCTCTGGCAGTAGCCTCTTGCCCCACCACCCCGCTGCAGGGCAGAAGCCCCGAGCTTCCCCTCCATCCCCCGCAGTCTGGTAGGTAGAGAAAGGCGGGCTCAGGTGTGGGGGGGCTCCACAAGCTGCACTTTAACTATAAAAGATCCGCATGTGGCTCACGAGCCGCGGTTTGGCCTCCCCTACCTTATAATCTTTTGATCCAGGCCCCAGGACAGAAGATGAGTCTCTTGAACCAGATCACCTAAATTGCAGCAGGGGTCTACCTGTATTTTTCATGTTAAAGCTAAAAAGAAGTAATACTAACTTCTCCTCGGCAAAAAGAAAAGGAGTACTTGTGGCACCTCAGAGACTAACAAATTTATTTGAGCATAAGCTTTCGTGAGCTACAGCTCACTTCATCGGATGCATGCAGTGGAAAATACAGTAGGGGGATTTTATATACACAGAGAACATGAAACAATGGGTGTTACCGTACACACTGTAACGAGAGTGATCAGGTAAGGTGAGCTATTGCCAGCAGGAGAGAAAAAAAACAAAAATAAACAAACAAAAACACCTTTTGTTGTGATAATCAAGGTGGGCCATTTCCAGCAGTTGACAAGAACGAACAGTAGGGGGGAAAAATAAACATGGGGAAATAGTTTTACTTTGTGTAAGGACACATCCACTCCCAGTCTTTATTCAAGCCTAATTTAATGGTGTCCAGTTTGCAAATTAATTCCAATTCAGCAGTCTCTCATTGGAGTCTGTTTTTGAAGTTTTTTTGTTGTAATATTGCAACTTTTAGGTCTGTAATCGAGTGACCAGACAGACTGAAGTGTTCTCCGACTGGTTTTCGAGTGTTGTAATTCTTGACATCTGATTTGTGTCCATTTATTCTTTTACGTAGAGACTGTCCGGTTTGGCCAATGTACATGGCAGAGGGGCATTGCTGGCACATGATGGCATATATCACATTGGTGGATGTGCAGCTGAACGAGCCTCTGATAGCGTGGCTGATGTGATTAGGCCCTATGATGGTGCCCCTGAATAGATATGTGGACACAGTTGGCAACAGGCTTTGTTGCAAGGATAGGTTCCTGGGTTAGTGTTTTTGATGTGTGGTGCTGGTGAGTATTTGCTTCAGGTTGAGGGGCTGTCTGTAAGCAAGGACTGGCCTGTCTCCCAAGATCTGTGAGAGTGTTGGGTCGTCCTTCAGGATAGGTTGTAGATCCTTGATGATGCTCTGGAGAGGTTTTAGTTTCCATCAGACCATCAACCTCAGCCTGGACCAGTCCACACAAGAGATCCACTTCCTGGACACTACAGTGCTAATAAGCGATGGTCACATAAACACCACCCTATACTGGACACCTACTGGCCGCTATACTTACCTACATGCCTCCAGCTTTCATCCAGACCACACCACACGATCCATTGTCTACAGCCAAGCTCTATGATACAACCACATTTGCTCCAACCCCTCAGACAGAGACAAACACCTACAAGATCTCTATCAAGCATTCTTATAACTACAATACCCACCTGCTGAAGTGAAGAAACAGATTGACAGAGCCAGAAGAGTACCCAGAAGTCACCTAGTACAGGACAGGCCCAACAAAGAAAATAACAGAACGCCACTAGCTGTCCAGCCCCCAACTAAAACCTCTCCAGCGCATCATCAAGGATCTACAACCTATCCTGAAGGACGACCCATCACTCTCACAGATCTTGGAAGACAGGCCAGTCCTTGCTTACAGACAGCCTCCCCAACCTGAAGCAAATACTCACCAGCAACCACACACCAAAACCACTAACCCAGGAACCTAACCTTGCAACAAAGCCCATTGTCAACTGTGTCCACATATCTATTCAGGGACACCATCATAGGGCCTAATCACATCAGCCACACCATCAGAGGCTCGTTCAGCTGCACATCCACCAATGTGATATATGCCATCATGTGCCAGCAATGCCCCTCTGCCATGTACATTGGCCAAACCGGACAGTCTCTACGTAAAAGAATAAATGGACACAAATCAGATGTCAAGAATTATAACATTCAAAAACCAGTCGGAGAACACTTCAATCTCTCTGGTCACTCGATTACAGACTTAAAAGTCACAATATTACAACAAAAAAACTTCAGACTCCAGTGAGAGACTGCTGAATTGGAATTAATTTGCAAACTGGACACCATTAAATTAGGCTTGAATAAAGACTGAGAGTGGACGTGTCCTAACACAAAGTAAAACTATTTCCCCATGTTTATTTTTCCCCCCTACTGTTCGTTCTTGTCAACTGCTGGAAATGGCCCACCTTGATTATCACAACAAAAGGTGTTTTTGTTTGTTTATTTTTGTTTTTTTTCTCTCCTGCTGGCAATAGCTCACCTTACCTGATCACTCTCGTTACAGTGTGTACGGTAACACCCATTGTTTCATGTTCTCTGTGTATATAAAATCCCCCTACTGTATTTTCCACTGCATGCATCCGATGAAGTGAGCTGTAGCTCACAAAAGCTTATGCTCAAATAAATTGGTTAGTCTCTAAGGTGCCACAAGTACTCCTTTTCTTTTTGCGGATACAGACTAACACGGCTGCTACTCTGAAACTTCTCCTTGGCACTCTACTTTTGAAGGGGATAATGGAGTGTGTCCAATGAAAGTAGGATGACAGTGTGTATGCGCATGTGTATAACTGTCATATCCTAATATATATGTCTCCCTTCATAATGCTTCCCTATCTGGAGCCAGAGAGTCTAAAAACTCACCTTATCCTGGCTGAAAAGAAACGTGTTTATTTTGCATCCTCAATTTTCTAGACCTGCATTTTTTTAAAATAAACCTGGAGCTACTGCTCCGGTATTATCAATCCTAAGTGGTCAAAAATCATGATCAGGCCCCACAAAATCATGAATTTTTTAAAAAAATAATAAAGTTGAAGGTCTTTTTTATTTGCTGCCTACTTGTGAGCCTCTGGGATTCATTTCTTCAAGCTCTTCGCCACAACTGGGGGAGCTAGAAATTTCCATTTTTTGAATTAAAGTTGAGATTCTCACATAATTGCATGACTCCAGCAGCTGGAGCTTTAAGAGAAACACCAAATATTGCAAGACTCATGATAAAATCATGCGAGTTGCCAACACTGTGATGCGAAATACTTCCTCTATGGGTGAACCTGGAGAACTCCCTGGATCAGAACGATTTCACCTAAGAGCATTACGGATTATGGACAGAACACTAAGTTCTTGCTTTTCTAAGTATCCAAACTGGATCCTCAAAGCTGAGCTGGGCTCTACTGTAGTACAGGAAACAGAAAAATGTGTCTCTGCATCAGAAAATATAAGCTCAAGTTTTTCTTGCTACAGATTCAGGGCTAGCTCCTCAGCTGTTATAAATCAGCATATCTCCATTGACGTATGCCATCGCCGAACCCTTCAACCATCCACTCCCCCAAATAACATCTCATCACTATCATTAAACACTCCCCATGCACTGAGTTAGTCCAGCAACCTCTTTATGTTTTCCACAATACAGGCACCCAAGAGAGACCCCAAACCCTAGACACGGAAGAGCCAACCATGCAGTTGTTCAGTGTTTTCTCCCCACCACATACTTAGCAAAAGGGCCCATTGCTTTCCAAATTCACCAGGCTGACGCCAGTTTAGTTTCCTGCTGTGGCACCAATGACTGACAGTTTAGGGTTGCCATACAAATCTGACCTCCACGATAATATCTTGATTATCTGGTTACATATGACCTATATTGGTTTCCCTGGAGATCTGACTAGCTGGCTGCCTCTTCGTCATTAGTCAGGTATTTCTGTAGGTAAGCTATGCAGAGCTTTCCTCCCCCACTGTTCATTTTTTTCTTCAAATCGCTCTCTTCTCTCTCCTTCTTTTAACTGGTGTGTAGAGCTGGGTGTTTCTGTTTCAGGGGAAAACCCAAAATTTCTATTTTTTTCCATTTTGAAATTGAACAAAAAAAAAAATCATTGAAATTTCCTGTGAAACAAAACACTGGAAAAAAATTTGAACAACACATGCTTTATACGCACCCAAACACAAGGCCATACATCAAGAATCCAGGTCACACAAGATGGGAGACAGCTTCCCAGTGCGGGGAGACAGATACGCACTACCTCTGTTCAAGCCAGTGGGCGAAAGAAAGCCATGTGGCCATGGCAGCACAGCCAGCGGCTTAGGCTAACCACCGGTGTACAAACCCCTCCAACTCCTGGGTACGTGCCCAGGTGGCTAATCTGAGCCACCGCCTGTACTGCCACAGGCATGCTGCTATTTTTACCAGGTTAGCTCAAGCAGAGCGAACGCATCTGCCTACCCAGAGTGGGAAACATGCTCCCAGCTGCTGTGTAGACGTACCCAGAAAAGATCTTAGTGGTCATGGTAGCTGAATATGAGCTTCCTGTGCAATGCAGTAGCTAAGAAAGTGAATGCAATCCTTGGATACATAAGCAGGGGAGCATCGAGTAGGAGGTGGTATTACTGTTCTGTACACAGCATAAGTAAGACCACTGATAAAATAGTGTGTCCAGTTCTGGTGTCTGTGCTTTAAAAATGATGTGGAAAAATTGGAAGTGTTCACAAAAGACCTATAAAATTGATGTAACGCCTGGAAAACAGGACTTATGGTGAGACTTGAGAAGCTTGATCTATGTAGTTTATCCAAAAGAAGGAAAGCAGTGACTTGATCATAAACTACAAGTACCTATTTGGGGAAGAGATTTCTGATAGTAGACAGCTCCTTAATCTAGAGAAAAGGGCAATGGGTGGGAGCCATAGCTAAACAGATTCAGACTACAAATAAGGTACAGGTTTTTGGACAAGTGAAGGTAATTGACCATTGGAACACCTTACCTTGGAATGTGGTGGATTCTCCATGACCTAAAGACTTTAGGTCAAGACTGGATAGTTTTCTAAAAAGAAGTTATGGGTTTGATGCAGAAATTACTGAATTACATTCTATGCCCTGTGTTATGCAGGCAGTCTGAGGAGGTGATCATAACGGTTCCTTCTTTATACTGGAATTGGAATAGGTTCAGAAAACAGCAACAAAAATTATTAGGGATATGGAACTGCTTCTGTATGAGGAGCGATTAATAAGACTGGACCTTTTCAGCTTCGAAAAGAGACGACTAAAGGGGGGATATGATAGAGGTCTATAAAATCATGACTGGTATGGAGAAAGTAAATAAGGAAGTGTTATTTACTTCTTCTCATAACAAAAGAACTAGGGGCCACCAAATTAAACGAATAGGCAGTAGGTTTAAAACAAACAAAAGGAAATATTTTTTCACACAATGTACAGTCAACCTGTGGAACGCCTTGCCAGAGGATGTTGTGAAGGCCACGTCTATAACAGAGTTCAAAAAAGATAAGTTCATGGAGGATAGATCCATCGGTGGCTATTAGCCAGGATGGGCAGTGATGGTGTCCCTAGCCTTTGATTGCCAGAAGTTGGAAATGGGCGACAGTGGATAGATCACTTGATGATTACCTGTTCTGTTCATTCCCTCTGGGGAACGTGGCAGAAGACAGGATACTGGGCTAGATGGACCTTTGTTCTGACCCAATATGGCCATTCTTATGTTCTTCCAGCCTTAAAATTTATGATACATAAGATAAAGGTCCAAGCTGGAAATTGATTAAGATACCAGGCTGCCATTCCTAATTTTATGAAAATTGTGACAAGCTCTTTAGTGTCCACAAGTGGTCACTACCTTACTTTTAGGTGTCTATCAAAAGACAGCATCTCCAAAAGCAGAGTGCCCCCCCCAACTCCCTGTGCACTGACTTAGTGCTGATTTAGACAGAAGATTGTCACCTACTGATTATTCAGTACTGCTTCCTGCATCACTCTAGGGGGCTGGGGAAAGGCTCTCATCCAAGCAATAACCAAATCATATCTGCTTAGTCTCATGAGATCTGTCAAACTCCACAGGCCAAGGAGAAATGATCTTCACCTATGCTCCCTCTTTTACTTCCTATTTCTACTAAGTGGGAAATAAAACAGTGCCCTACTACAATCATTGGCCACAGGACTTTTCTCACTAATGTGTTCAGCAAGCCTATCAAAGAGCTTTTATGAAACCAATGCCAAGTGAACTGGTAGACTCATAGGAAGCTGAGCCAGCTCTCTCATGTACGCCCCAGAAGTGAGACAGTGTAACAATCTTGTAAATGCAATTTTCCATTTTAGGATATGCATGTGCTCAACTCTCCCTTTTTACCTTGGTATGATCAGCATGAGAATGCTGAGCAGACATAACTACAGCTAAAAGCACTAAGCTAAATAAAATGGGGATCAGGTAGTGATACTGAGTTTACAGATGGCAAAGCCAAATATGATGGTGTGGGTGGATGAGCTGTATGGAGCCATCTATCCATAAGAAGCAAATGGGCATAAATCGTTTACAGCAGTGTTTCTCAAAGAGGGAGAAGCTAGTTGTTTTGAAGAGATATTCTTCTCTGCCAGTGCAAACACAAGCAAGCTAAAGGGCACTGAAATAAGAAGAGTTTCTTTTATCTAGACAATCCCACAGAATGCTCTGCTTCATATTTAATGTTCAGAGAGCCAGATCCTCAGGTAGCATAAATCAGCATAACTTTATTAACTTCAGTGGAGCTTTGCTGATTTACACACCAGCTGAGGATCTGGGCCAGAATATTCAATATACATTAATGATCTGGAGGATGGTGTGGATTGCACCCTCAGCAAGTTTGCAGATGACACTAAACTGGGAGGAGAGGTAGATACGCTGGAGGGTAGGGATAGGATACAGAGGTCCCTAGACAAATTAGAGGATTGGGCCAAAAGAAATCTGATGAGGTTCAACAAGGACATGTGCAGAGTCCTGCACTTAGGATGGAAGAATCCCATGCATCGCTACAGACTAGGGTCCGAATGGCTAGGCAGCAGTTCTGCAGAAAAGGACGTAGGGATTACAGTGGACGAGAAGCTGGATATGAGTCAACAGTGTGCCCTTGTTGCCAAGAAGGCCAATGGCATTTTGGGATGTATAAGTAGGGGCATTGCCAGCAGATCGAGGGGCGTGATCGTTCCCCTCTATTCGACACTGGTGAGGCCTCATCTGGAGTACTGTGTCCAGTTTTGGGCCCCACACTACAAGAAGGATGTGGAAAAATTGGAAAACATCCCACGGAGGGCAGCAAAAATGATTAGGGGACTGGAACACATGACTTATGAGGAGAGGCTGAGGGAACTGGGATTGTTTAGTCTGCAGAAGAGAAGAATGAAGGGGGATTTGATAGCTGCTTTCAACTACCTGAGAGGTGGTTCCAGAGAGGATGGTTCTAGACTATTCTCAGTGGTAGAAGAGGACAGGACAAGGAGTAATGGTCTCAAGTTGCAGTGGGGGAGGTTTAGGTTGGATATTAGGAAAAACTTTTTCACTAGGAGGGTGGTGAAACACTGGAATGCGTTACCTAGGGAGGTGGTAGAATCTCCTTCCTTAGAAGTTTTTAAGGTCAGGCTTGACAAAGCCCTGGCTGGGATGATTTAATTGGGGATTGGTCCTGCTTTGAGCAGGGGGTTGGACTAGATGACCTCCTGAGGTCCCTTCCAACCCTGATATTCTATGATTCTATGATTCAATTGTCTCTTCTGCCTTTTATTGGGTCTTGCTGTGTGTAGATTTGACCAAGACAATAACATAAATTAATAGGCTTACTGAATGTTTTAAATTACCTTCAGGAAGATAACAAAATGCACCGTGTTTTTCAAATGATTGCTGTGATACGGGGTTTTTATAGGTTCTCTTAAACACACAGCCTCTTTTACAGATGTTTATATTAGAGGAAGAACAAATATTTCGCCATAGCTTCAGGGAGAAATTCTATGGGAATGCTTGGAAAAGCCTAGTAGGGATGGACTTCATTACCTAATCATGTACAAAGAAAGCTTTCCACTGAAATGTAATTGAGGCTTGGGAATATTTTTACAGGCATGTGGTCTACACTACCCCCTCAGTCCCTTTCCCATGTGTGCGCCCAGCACCTCTGAATCAGGCTAAAGGAGTCCAGTTTTCTACAGATATTTTTCAGTCTGGTCAGTACATGGGAGACATCCAAGGGAAAAACACTAGGGCAATATGGGAAGTGGTGCTGACGATTCAATAGTGGCACTCTTTCCACCAAACTCATACTCCAGCATGGAAGCAGAGTCCAAGATGCTGCTGGAGGAGTTACCTTCTCTCAGATGAAAAGTAAAACTGACTTCCTGACCACATGTTATTGAAGATCCTCTGCTAATTCCAGAATCTTGGCAAAATCCCAATATGAGTCATTACATTCTGCCTCCCTAAATTCCAGCTTCATGGGTCCACCTCCTGTCCTGATCTGTAAAATGGTACCTTCCTCCCCATAGGTAGCTGCATTTTAGCAGTGTGAAATCATTCCATCATCTCTATGTAAAGCCTACACATAGCTTGGGGATGCTTTTCAATGAAAGGATCTTTATAGAACAGTGGTTCTCAAACTATTTACCATTGTGGGCCATGTATGCGGCCCTCAATATGTTACACGGGCCCCATCCAATACTACCTGCATGGCCCTGAGGATCTCACGTGGGCCGCAGCTCTGTGCTGACTGGGCCGCAGGCTGAGAACCACTGTTATAGAAATAAGATAGAGTATAAACAAAATACCATGCTGCAAAGTCCAAAGACTGGACTTTTTTTTGGTCTGCTTTCAGTCCAGTGCCAGTGCGCATTTGAGAAACTGAAAGATCGACATGAAACTGATGGCCGGGCTGCAGAAATCAGGAAACAAGAAAAAAATCAGTATAAAGCAAATATTTATTATTAAAGACTTTTCTTTAATCCCAACAGATTGCCTGTTACCGATTCATTTAAATAGTTAAAAACTACCTCCACACTAAAAACACTCAGTCCACTGTTTCCACATATTGTCTTTGTCAACGCATGTGTCAAAACAGCTGCCTGAATATTTGGAAGGTTGGTGTTTTTTATGTATTAAAAGTTTTATAGTATGGATATTTTAGTTTTATATATAAATATTGGTTTAAACAGAAAACCGGAAGCTTTAAATATGTGAGACAGGCCAGTGATTTCAGGAGTGAATAAGACCTCAGTAACAACTTGTGGCCTTCTTTAGCACCTTTGTATGCTTTCCCTGATATGTCAGTTCCTCCCAAAACAGTACATTTTAACTCAGAATTGTACATTTCCCAATGAACTGCCAAGTTAGATTTAGTCTATTAACAACACCCCCATAAATTTAAGAAACAGACACACTTACATTAGAAACCCCCTATTTTCAAGAGTTTCAAATTCACCATATAGACGTTTGCGCCTATCTGAAAACTCTATTAATCTCCCCTTGGATAACTGTTCCCATGAACACTGGATGAGCTGTATTTGTGCAATGAAGGGAGGATTCTCACCTAATACTAGCATTATGAGGTATCACACTGGGAGCATTCTTTGCTTCTGCAATGAAGCACACTCTGGAGCTAAATACTGTTTAAAAAAGTATATCGATAACCGTGGGCTTCTTAATGGTGCACATGCCAGCCACATGGAATTTTCCCAGCAATAGCAGGGATAGAACACATATATTCCTGCTGTAAAGGCATATACACCGTTCCTTTGAGCTACGGGAGAATCTTTTTAGGTGTTAATAGTACAGTGCCTATGACACATATTTCGGTATTTCTGATTTTAGAGGAAGGGAGACACACACGCTCTTTACAATAGCAGTTCTCAGACTTTAAGAGCTAGCTTACCACATCTAAAACTTGGAAGTATTTGGTGTGCCACCTTCATAAATTTACATCAGTGTAATTATAATGAGATTCCAATTCTGATACTATATTTTAAACCAAGCTGAACATTGTTTGATTGTAATCATCATACCACAGTTTGAGAACTGGTGTATTATCATATACTCCAAATTCCAAGCAACACACATAAACTCTGCTTCGCCAAGTGTAAAATGAGGATAATAATTACTTACCCACTTCAGAGGGGTGTTTATGAGGATAAATTAATTGATTATCGATCATACACTCTGAGTATTTTTAATAGAGCATGGGACTAAGGACTCAAAGGGAGTGGTAGATTTGCAGTAGGTGATCCAAGCAGAACCACAGAGCACAAGACCTCCACATCTATATAGACTGATTAGAGCTGGTCAAAACATGGGTGGGAGGGAGAAATCATTGAATTTTTTCAAAGTCAATTTCATTCCTCAAGTTTCAAAAAGGAACGCTTTTGCTTTATCAGTTTTTTCCTGAACATTTTTCAATAAAATTGTTCATTTTTAAAATGTGAGGGGAATATTTCCATTTTTCCTTTTACCATCTCCCTTTCTCCCCTTTTTCCTTCTTTGGCACTGAAAAGCAGTGGGAAGGAGAAGTAGAGAAAGGGGAGGGAAAGAATAATGATCAATCAAAACCCATAGCACAAAAGGAAAGCCAAAAACAAAATGTATTAGCTTTCAGTTGTGTCAAAAAACAACAACAACCCAACTCTAATTTTTTTTTGTTGCAGAAAAAATATCAAAATTTTCATGTCTTTTTTAAAACAAAAATAAAAAAAGTTATTTGAACAATTTTGACCAGCTCTAGAGAAAATATGAAAAGAAAGGGATTAGGGTCGCAAACTAGCCCGTAAACCTTAAAGACATTTGCCAGAAATATCTTGGGCCTACAAAGAGGATTAAAGGCCTGGTCCAATTCCCACTGAAGCCAATGCGACTTTTTCCACTAACTTCAATGGGAGCTAGATTTGTCCCTCAGTGAGAAGTACCCAACTGGTCAGAAGTATCCACAAAAACAGAACAAAAACTGCACTTCGATGATTTGGTTTTACTACAAAACATGTCTATGAGCTTTCAGTTTTTCACGAGTCCTACATCGTTACCTATAGTATTCATCTCTGCTTGGTGAGCCAGGATTTCCAACCTTGCTTCTGAATCTCCTCAGCTTTTGTTCCTTTAAGCCTTGTTCTCAGTGCTATTTGCCACCTTCCCCCCTGCCCCTTCATATGTATGCAGAAGAGGCTGTATTAAAATGATAAGACTGTCAGCGTTAGAGAAAAAAAATAACATTTTCTCCAAAAGCTCCATTTCAGTCTTCCAAATGGCCTGTAATTGAGAAAAGCAAATACATATTGTACTACTGTGATTACTGTTGAGTGAAACAAGCCCCCTTCTTCTGTTTCATCTAAGTCTTTTCACAGAAGACTAAAGATAAGCTATTTTCTGCCTACAGAATAGGCTGTGCAGGCTTTTTCTGTATGAATCCAGTCAGCCCACACCCTAACTGGAGGTCAAATTAACACATTAAAAATGGGTTTCTGAAACCTCTGTGCTGCTTATCTTTGGAATAGAGCTGTTCCTGAGTGCCATGAGGTCTTTTCACCATCAGCGCTGTGAGGCCAAGAGATAGAAGGCCTTACCCTTTTATTTTCCCACTTTGCAAGGACTAGGTCAGGAGAGCGCTCTTGTCGCAATAGCCTGCAGCATTCGGGATGATCTGGAGCTACAACAGTGACCAGCCAAGCATTCAGATAGTCCCTGTATTGTAGGTATGGATTAGGATTTTTGTTTCTGATTTTATAGGGCATTAAAGAAAGCCTGTAAAAAAATAAAGGGCCAGATTGAAGACTGGGTTTTGCCAGCAGGACCCAGGGAGGGGCTGAGTTTGCCCAGAGAGGATGTTTGTGATGGTGCGATGGGGCACACTGGCCAGGAAGCCCAGAGGATGTGATGAATCCAAGTTGCCTTTGCCAGAAAGGCTGCCATGCCATACTTAAAAGCTGCCTTCCCTTAGCAGAAGCCCTGAGTAAGTGCAAACACCACTTGCAGGGCACAGCTGCCCCTACTGCCTCAGGGGTGAGTTTAGTTTTGACTGACTGTATGAACTTTAAATTGACAGCAAGAGATGTAGGCAATGTCAGACACATAACGCCCAGCCTGGCTACTCAGCTGAGGATCTGCCCCCAGTGTGTTCACTAGCTGCTCTGCTTTGTTGACTAACTCAAGGCAACTCTTGCAAATCCACAGAACAGTTCATCTCTCTCACTAACACACTCCCTTCTAGCATCTACTGCCTTTGTAATTCTCCTTGGGATGGAACCCACAAAACCTTTTGGTCCTTATGCCCCAGCTAATGACCAAACCAGAAACATTCACTAATGACCAGAAACATTCACTTTGCTTAACCAGAGCTGGCTGGAATGAGTAGGTTTCAACCCCAAAGCCTCAGGAATATTTCATTCGGCAGAAATTTCACTAAATACCAGTTAATCTACAGGACTATCACCAAAAAAATAGCCTGAATTTTGGAAGTATCATGTAGCTGGCAGTCTCCGTGATGTTTTATTTAAAATTGTACAACAATACATAGCAGACAGTGCTTTAACCACTTCTCATCCTCAGTAAAGCCTTTTGTCCCATCCCAACCAATTCCTCAGAACTATCATCTATCAGACACTGTCTCTGGATTGCTATCATCAATATGAAAAGATTTTGCAAGTTGTATCTTATTTCCTTTTTCACTTTGCCATCCAACTCAACTTTTTGTGCTGGCAGAAATGGGGAGCAGAATATTTATGGCTAAGATCAACAGTCCTGGGTTGTTTTGTTTATGGGAACCTGCCTTTCATTTTCCCAGGGAAAAGTGAACTGAAAGTTAAATGAACAAATGTTGCTCCTTTGTGCCAGCAGTGAGGAGTTTTTCTCAAGGCTCTGTTTGTCACACCAGCAACACGACCTAAATCAAACATTTGGGAAGGAAGTTTGGCTGCCTATGAAGGGTTTGGCTAGAACGTGGGTAGTCTGGCTTTGCAAATTGCTGTGCTCCTCTGTTCTTTATGACAGCAGCAAGGTGTGAAACATATCAGAGAGTTAACAGCCCAGTGTTGTGGGATGATTCACATGTGTAATGAAACTGACTGTTGCTTTTCTTATCCCTAACACTACTTGCTATTGTTAGCAACTTTTATACTGAATAAGAATACAACAGTGAAGAAAATTGGCCCTAAATTTGCTGCATCTTTGTTTGAATTCATATAGATCTAGTCACATTGCCATAACTAACACACAATACTGAATAACTTCCACCACATGGCAGCGGAAACCACATTGTCTAGTACATTACATATGCCAGATTTCTTATATCAGAATAGCAATTAGGAAACTTTTACATTGGTTAAACAATACTATTAAGGCAATGTCTTCCATGTCACAAAAATATGACTTTCAGAGACTCTGTGTGTGGGGGGGTCATAAAAATACATAGAGCCAGATTTTCCGCTAGTGTACATCAGTGTAGTTCCACTGAAGTCTGTGAAGCTATGCTGATTCATGCAAGCTGAGAATCTAGTCACAATCTTGTCAACTGGTTAGCTCACTTCTGAGCAAATTTGGCTCTAAATATGTCCAGGTCATGAAAGTATTGGGGGTTTTTTTTAATTACTTTAAACAATTTTTATATAAAATATAGGAGAGGTGATTTTTTTCATGACGACATACACCTGTTAGACCAGTTAAAATATTCAAGCCATGATTTTTCCATTTTTTCCTTTCAAATTAAAATTACTTCTATATTTTTGCTATGACAACCAAGTCACCCTTAAGTATTAACAAGTACACTGTCCATATACTCCAAAGGTTGCCAACCCTTCAGGACTGCCCTGGAGCCTCCAGGAATTAAAGATTACGTCAGAAATAGGTCCAACCAAAATTGGCAACATAATTTACTCTTTTTAATGCCGGTGAAAGAGAAACTACAGAGCTTCTTCTTCAGAGAAGAGCTCTGTGTAAGCTCGAAAGCCTGTCTGTTTCACCAACAGAAAAGTTGGTCCAGTAAAAGATATCACCTCCACCTTGTCTCTCTAATATCCTGGGACCCACATGGCTACAGCAACAGTTGCATAAAATGGAACAGATTACAGCTGTCTTCATTTCCCCACAGCACTTTACATTTAATTTATTTATCTATCTATCTCCAGGTATAACAGCTATAGGTGCTTAAATCCAATGTGCACAAAAAGTTTACTGGAAAAGAGGCCTAGAGACATAATATTAAACACTGTGAATATTGCTGCAGAATAGTCACAAGGTATTTCAATTACATGTACTTTCATGTAAAAGAACTGAATATTGTTGTTATGTTGGGGGTTGGGTGAAACCTCACAGACGCTGGAGAGCATACCAGCCGCCCTTCATTCAGGAAGAAAGTAAGAAGCAGTTAAGCTCCTTTTGGAGTAAGATAGCGGGAACAATAGGAACTGAGGCCCAAAACACAGGCCACATGCAAAACTATCTGATGAAGTGAGCTGTAGCTCAGGAAAGCTTACACTCAAATAAATTTGTTAGTCTCTAAGGTGCCACAAGCCTTTTCTTTATGCAAAACTAGCGTAGGGGTTGAGCAGTCTGAGGGCTTTTCCTCGGGGTCTGAATGCAAATGCAGGAGACTGAGGGCATGGCTACTCTGGAAATTTCAAAGCGCTCCCGCGGCAGCGCTTTGAAATGCCAGTCCATCTCCACGAGGGGATTAGCGCCGAGCACTGGGGAGCCCAGCTCCCAGCACTCGGAGCCTGTTTACACTAGTGTTTTAAAGCACTCTGACTTGCTGCGCTCAGGGGGGTGATTTTCCCACCCCCAAGCCAGCAAGTTAGAGCGCTATAACATGTAAGTGTAGCTAAGCCCTCAGTATTGTTTGATGGGGAAGGGGTAGGTGGACGGGGAGGAGAGAACAAACAGTAGAAGACACCAGATAAGCGGACAGAGAAGGCAACAAAGAAACCCCAGAGACAGCCGGAGAAGCACGTGCGGCATGAGCCTGAGAAGAAAGTTAAGAGAGAGCTTTTGGATAGAGTGCTGCCTAAAAAGAAGCTTGGAACTGAAAGCAAAGAAATTGCCTCCACCTGTCTGATTCCTTCTGTCTTTGGGGAAACAGGATTTTATGTACATTCTTTGTACATAAACAGGATTGCATCAAAGCCATACTTCTGTCAGATTTCTCAGTGTGTATGTGGAAAGGGAGGAGAGTCAGGGCAGGCCGAGGAGAGAGGGGTCAAACCTAGGCTGGCTCTGGGATGCACATCATTCCCCTCCAGTCCCACACAAGATATTCAGCAAAATTTATACATCAATATTGCCAATCCCCAATATTCAAAAACCATGAGTCAGGCACACCAAAAATCATGAGCTTTTGTAAAAACAATACATTTGTGGTTTGTTTATTTGCCTTCTGCTTTTTGAGCCTTTAGGGTGCACTAGGATCACATTTTGAGGCTTTCTTAACAGCCAGGAGGGCTAGAAGCTTACTTTTTCTTTAAGAATGAAGGCTGAAATCATCACATCCACTTGACTCCAGGAGCTGGGGCTTTGAGGAAAACAATAATTATCATGAGACTCATGACAAAATCATGAGGGTTGGCAACATTACACAGCCATCCACAAGCTGTATCCCACTCCTGCCACTCCACAGCAGCCACTCTAGACAGAGATAGTCCCAGCAGGCAGGATCTGGGTGCTTAGAGCCCAGCGCTGCTGCTGGATTATGGGGCATTTGCACAGATAGCTGTTGCTTCTGAGGAGCCTGTCATGTTTAAAAGCATGGGTAGGGAGTGAAGGGGGGGCCCTTATAGAGTTTCCCAAGTACAAAATCCCTGAGCATTACTTTTACAGCAGACAGGGACAATCTGGGCAGAGCACAGCAAATGGTACTATCTTCCAGAAAGATTATTTCATTGAGACAGTCCTCATCACAGGGGATTAGCATGAAAATGAGCTGCCTGAATTGGGCTGGAGTGGTGCATGCTGGACCCTGTAGCTTCCCTGTGCTACACCGCGTTGTTTTTAGTAACACCAATAATAGTAATTTGCATGTACATAGCATCTTCCATCTACAAAAGGACATTATTGGGAATGAGAGCAACTACTGACCACTACATTGCAGAAATTCTATGAGCCCCAGATAACCCATAGGATGCACTTTGGCACCCCCTGCTCTAATGGGCTCTTTGGCCTCCCCATCCCCTCCCCCTCATCAGCTTTTATTACACTATTTCCTGTTTCATAACATTGAAAAATTAGCATTACCATTTGGTTCACTCTAGTCAGCTCATAAACATAACCTGCCTTCTCCCCCACAACAGGCATGTTATCCCTTTAGTTACTGAAGGAAACAATACTTGACTCACAGTGAGAAATCTTATTTCCAAAACAGTTCTGGGAAATAAATGCTACCATTCTACTGTTCATATCAGTAATGAACTCTGAACAGTAAGATCCATAGTAGCCTCAAACTAGGTTTGCAGGTAAGAAAGCAACGTCCCACTTCAGCAACGTGTTTAAGCACATGCTGAACTTAAAGCATGTGCTTCAGTGCTTTGCTGACTCAGGGACCTTGATAGTGAGCCCAACCAGTGCTTCAACAGCTGCCTTCTTTTTCCACTTTGAGGCATTGCCTGAGGACAACGGTATCTGAAATTCACATGTCACACAGTCATCCAGATTTGCATAGCGACATCCACTCTGCCCTAAATTTGTCAGCTTTTGTTTACTCTTTTCTGTGGGGATTTTTTTGCTGTGCTTTTTGTTGCAATTACAATATTTTGTCTTCACTCATCGGGTGAGTCTTGTGTTCTTCCGATTTGAGAAAAAGAAGAAAAAATAACGGAGAACAAAGAGGATTTTTTTCTTCTTCCACTGTTCCATTTCGCGAACAAAAAGGAAGATTTCCTGCTCTTCTTCCCCCCACCAACTACAGAAAGGTCCGTAAGTGCTCAGTTCACTTTGTGAGGCAAATAAGCCAGTAAGCTCTTATTTTTCTAGATGAATCGTGAATGACTCGTAGTTTTTTCTCTTCATGTAACATTTCCAAAATCAGCCCAAGCAGCTTCCAGTGAAAAATGTGAAGCTCAGAATAAATGTGTGTGTGTGTGTATGTATGTATATATAGTATAGAGAGAGTTTGATTTTACTTTTCCCACATCACTTGTAATAATCTTTTCCTTATAGATATTGGCCTTTTTCCATTAGAAATCAGAGTGGTACTTTCCCTCCTTTTGTTTATTGCTGACACTTCAAATTAACATGACCCTTCTTGTTTCCTTTCTTCTTTATGCATCCATGTGAAAATGAGCCCCGCTATGGGAATGTTTTTAAATGGACTGTGAGCCAGCAGAGGGAGCATCCGAGTAGCTGGTAGCTCCTGCATTACTATTTATATTGCAGTAGCACCCAGAGGCCCCTGAGAGATGTACTGATTCAGCAAATCATCCAGAGGTCCCAGGGCCCAAACCTGTCCCTGAGTGGCCCCATCCACTTTCTGGGCTTCAACAACCGGGTGCAGTCCCCCTCTCTGAGCATGGTTTGCCGCACCCACTGCGGGTGGATTTCCACTTCTTGGGAATCCAATACCCAAGCAGTGAATCCAGCTCTAAAACAGAGACTGCCAACAACTAATTTGCTCCCAGGGAACTCTACCATCAAAGCTACAGGAAGAGTCCAAAGCAGAGACTGCAGCTAGATGGCAGAGTGGTGGTTCTACCGCGGAAGCTGGCAGTTGAAAGCACAGCTCCCATAAATCAGGCCAAGTCCATTTTAACTGCCATGTTTGAAGCTATTTTACTCAGCAGCAGACGAGCATAGAATGATGCAAAGTAATTCACCTTGCAACTGAAAATAAATTAAATCAGATACTGCAAAAAAGGCTAATTAACTGTTTCCTGTGTCTTTGGATAGAATTCCACATGAAAAATGCACAAGGATGCTCAAATTACTTGGAGGGCCTGACAAATAAATGAAACAAAACCCTATAACATTTGCAGCAAAGTCTGAGAGTCTGTCATTAAGCTATCTTCTGTGACACAGAGGCTGGTATTGCAGCAAGCACATGCCGCAGTATATGACATTACATACATGGAACTGCTTGCAGTAGTGAAGTACAATAGATCAGGAACACTGTCAAGGTTGATAGTCCTAATATTAGACCTACTCACTTTGCTTTGGTTGGCAGACAAGCGTGTTGCACTCTCCCTCCTCCTCCCTGGGAGTGAGTAACATACTGAAATTGGCAAGAATCTTGTTCTCTTTAAACACCCTCCCTGCTCTGTGGGCAAAACAGAAGGACAGTGCAGCTTGCATAGACATGTCCAGATCTAGCACATTGTCCAGCAAAATTAGGCTCACTGCACTTTGCAGGCTTCAATTTGAAAAGCCGATGGACATTTCAGGAACAAGACACATGCGTATTTATCAAGGACATTAAATGTGCCTCCTTTGACAATGTGCAATAGGGTATACAGCTCCACAATTCCCAACGGGATCCATAGCTCATTTCTGTGTCATTTACACCAGTACAAGCCAGGTGTAAAATGCTACTATTCTGATTTACTAGCATTTTATAGCCACTTTTGCTCTGGTGTAAATGACTACATAAAGTGCAGGACAGTGGAGAATCGGGCCCTTAAGTAGAGTCACTGCACAGGCATAACACAGCTACATTTTAAATCTCAACAATTTGCAGTTTTGGTTTTGTTGTTTTAAAGAAAAATGCCTGAAGCCTAGCCCTCATAATTGTGTAATAACCTGCAAAATTCAGTGAACAAAGGGACTTGATTTAACTTCAAGTTTCCAAGGGTCATTATAAACAAAGAGTGAGTGCACACAAGAATGTGATTTTCAGTTTCCCTTTAAGTTGCAGAAGCACAGAAAAGCACCAGAAGCTGGGAAAGCTGTATTCATTTAGTGCCTTGCCCCCCACCCCACCCCCCTTGCCTGCTGTTGGATAATGTCATTCTGTACCAAAAATCACACCTTTGTTTCTTTGTGTTTGTAACACCTTACATCCAATAAAGTGACTTGTTTAAAAAAAAAGTTACATTCAAACAGCCAAGTGGAGTCTCTTCTTTAAAATGTGTAGGTAAAAATGTGCTTTGGGCTGATTGTTTGCTAGTGTTATGGTCCAGAGTTAATTTCGGCAAAGGAGTTCTGAATGCTGGCAGGTCCTTAGTTAGCACATTGCTAGCAGATGCGCTCCTGGAGCTTAAATTGGAGATAGCCCACAAGCAAAATTCAAATACATACAACTCTGAACTTTGGGGTGCTTGAAATCTGCACCCTGATTCAAATTTTGCAGTTTAAGCCCATTCATGGTAAATCCATGGAACACAGACGTGGGTTCAAGAACCTCTCTCCTCTTTGCTGCTGTCCACAATTAAAGATTGATATTTATGTTTTCTGTATTCTCCAATCCTCCCTGAGATGTTTCCAATTTACAGCCTTTTGGATTCACTGGGTTAGCTGAGAAAAATGTAAGTCTGGAGGGACTCCATGAAGAAAAAGAGCTTGTGAGGGTTACTAGTAGACAGGTAGTAATTTATATGTACTATCTAGGACACCTAGAGCATGTCAGACTCAATTTTCATTTACACTAAGGCCCTTGTACCCACTACTTGTATAGAATTGCTGTGTGCTGCTGAAGAGACTCAATATTCCACTCCAGAGACAGCTGCATTTAAATGGTAGATGAACTGAAGAACAATTACCATATGGCCTGATCCTGCAGCATAGGAATAAAGGTACAGGTAGCTTTTATATATGGGTCCAGTCCTGCAACCTTATAGATGTAAATCGCTCATTGACTTCTACCTAATGGGTCTAGATATAAACACCTAACTCAGATTGTGTACAGTTACGGTAGGAGAATTGTTTTTTCAAAGAGCTTATAGAAGATGTTATATTAATGTCAGATTTTATGAATCATCATGATCTTATTGGTAACTGACCGCCCCAATTCTGATCCCACACCAGTTAATATCCATTGATTTAATTAGCATTACTCCTGATTTAGTGGTGTCAGAACAGAATCAGATGCTCAGTCTATTTTACAGATGAACAAGAATTTAAAATCCTACCAGTCACTTTTTTTTTTGGTTTAAATTCAGTTTGCAGTGGGACTCGCACCCTTTTAAGGAAAATTCACTGCTGAGGGCCACTGGGAAAGCATAAATCTGCTGGCATGGCTGTAAATAGGGTCTAGACACTCAGAACCCAGCCAGTTCTTATTGGGAGGATTGCAAAGAAAATGTGATCTCTTTGTCTTTCACGGTATTTGTTTAACTAAACAAAGTTTACAGAGATTGTGGAGAATTATTTTGCAGGAAATTTGAGCTCAGAAGCTCCTTCATCTCATCAAGACCCTCTCCTCCCCTGAGCACAAGTAGTGCTTATAAAATACCAGAAAGTATCTACTGAATAACTGGTTTCTGAACATTAGTATAAGGAAAATATTTACCAAATGGGATCTGCTTCGTTATAGAAAATGTGCAAGTGTCCTTTGTGGTCCCTTGCCAACGTATCTGCTCTAAGTGGACTCCACTGTATAAGAAGACACATTGTCTTTGCTATTATTCGTCGCATGGATCGTAGCTCAATATCCTTCTACTTGTGTTTATTTATTCATGCTGATTTATTTTGGCTTATTTAAAAGAGGCATGCTATGCCTGACGCTTGTGTGTTTTAAATACCATCCCATGACCCCACTATCCGTGCTTGTGTAGTACAACTAGAACCTTGCATTGTTCAAATGAACAGTTTAATTTCGTTTCCCCTGGGGAGGATACGCCAGAGGTTCACCCATACCCCTCTCAGAGGCCCAAAAGGCTGTCAGAACATGTATTTTCTCTCTCTCTAAAAATGTAGCCGAAATCAGACAGGATCTCTGCCCTGAAGCAGAGCAGCTCTAGGGATAATACTGTTTCCCTTATTCTAACAAAAATCCTTGTTCAGTGTTAGAAGAAAGCAACTCTTCCTGCTAGCCTTTACCAGTCACATAAGAAAGGCAGCCCCTGATTTTGTGCATTTATTCCTCCCAACCCTCAATGTCTCTTCATTGCCCAAATCTATCAATATTGCTTCCTGAGTCAAAGGGGTCATTGCAGATGGATATGGTGCTCTCTCTTCCCCCTCTGCCCAAGTTATATATCTTTACAGCTCCCACTCCTGCCCCTCCAGGACCTGCCCTTGTAAAAAGATACTACAGTATTCTAGAGATGAACTGTCGTCTAGTGGATAGAGTCACGGAATTGCACTCAGGGCTCCTGGCTTTTACTCCCAGGTGTCACTGACTAGCTGTGTAATCCTGGACAAGTCACTTCGCTTCTTTCTGTTCCCCAGCTATAAAATGGGAATAATTGATAACTTAGCATTCACTCTGCCTAAATTACACAGTACTTCACTAACTGATGGGGGGATGATGTGAGGTCTAAGACTTGAAAAGCACCCTGAGAAGTGAAAAACGTTAGTATAAATTGCACACGATGGAGTTTTGAACAGTGACGACACTGCAGCGTTTGGAGCTGTTCCATACACTTGTGGTCCCAGTTTTGAATTGCCTACATGGCAGCTTGTTGTGCTGCAATTGGAAGCTTGGGACAGTTTAACATGCTCTACGAAAACAAGCTCTCTTGGTCTAACATAGAGCTTTTTGAAGCACCTTGGGTGAGTCTGGGACAAGCCTGTTCCACCTTCCCCAGAAAGCAGGGGAATTCTCTCCCAGACCTTCACTCCACATCAGTAACCAACCATGGCAGTGTTAATCCTTGTTTACTTTGACAAACAATAAAGCTTAAGTGCTATGAAATGTATGAAGATAGACTCACTTTTGTTTGCCAGCCTCTCACTCACAGTTCCTGTGGGCTGGATCCATTTGCCTCCCTTAGTAGTAAGAGAGTGAGTTAAGGGCTAAAAACTAAAACATAGCTTGGCAGCTTCCTCAGCCCTCCCCACACACATCCCCAACATTTGATCTTAAAGTAAAAAAGGTAAAAATGTAAGGTAGTTAAAACACAATGACAAGAAATTCATCTGATGGCAAGCAGGCTGGTCTGTGAGTCTGTCAACCAAGTCAAAAGGTAAAGCCAAAATGTTCTCTTCCTCTGATTGCAGAGGCACACACACAGGTTGATTTTTTATTGGCCCCAGAAATACTGGTGTGTTATCAAGAAGTTGACAGGACACCCTATAGCGAACAATCCTGCATTAACTCAGCGAGGAGTGGGAAAAAGATGACCTAATAGCATTAGTTTCCTCTGCCCTCCAATAAAAGTAACAAAATTTACTCAGAATGAAAAGAATGTATTTTTAGATTAAAAAAAGAAGAAAGAAGGAACAAATACAAAGTCTCCATGAGAGAGGGAGAGAAAACACAGTGTATGTTACTTACCTACCAGCAGCTGCCAGTTAGGACTAACTCACAGGGAATGGGCCCCATATTTATCTTAGAAGATGCAGTACATTAAAAACAGTTGCAATGCTAGATCTGCCACATAAAGACCTTTTTCCTCTCTATTTTTTATGAATAACTTCCAATATTTATACGACTTCCCATCAAAAAATTAGACAAAAATAAATGACTATGCTAGGAAAGCTTTTGCAGTTTTGTTAGGTTAATTTTTTTTTTAAGTTTAAAAAATGGTTTCTACTAGTCTGGATTTTCACCTAGTGTGGAGAAGGCAAACTATCCTAGATGAAACAATTAAACATGGTTTGTTTTAAAATGGGTTCTTAGCACAGTCTCTCTTGTAATGGAGAGCAATCCTAAGCAGGAGACAAGGAAACGAAGCTTAGTGTTTCAATTTTTCCTATATGTATCTGCCAATATTAATTCTCAGTCAGTGATATAAAATATACAGAAAGACCTAGCTAGTTGTATGTTTCTGCTAAAACCACAAACAAGAGAGCTTTGCAGTGGGGAGGGGAACTGAGTATTTGCAACACAAAGTGTTATACCTAAATCTTGTGAGTTTGACCTATACAGTCCAAAATGTTTCCCTCTTCTGGTGACCTCTTCCTTTCCATGGATACATCAACCTCAACTGCAGCAGAAAGATCACAAAGCTATTGCTGAATTGTTTTCATGGGTGGTCAGGACCGAGAGTTTTGCCTACTGGTGAAAACATCACACTGGGAATTAGTGATTCTGGCTTCCGTTCCCAGCTCTGTCACTTCCTCATGCTAACTGGGCAAGTAAACTCTGTGCCTCAGGTTCCCCATTTTCAAAACGGGAATAATAATTATCTTATCCTTACAGTCTTATATGGGTGTTGTGGGACTCAGGGTAAAATTTTCAGAAGCACCTACATGATTTAGGGTATGTCTACACTACCCGCTGGATCAGCAGGCAGCGATCGATCCAGCGGGGGGGGGGGTCGATTTATCCAGACGCGATAAATCGATCTCCAAGCGCTCTCCCGTCGACTCCTGTACTCCACCACCGCGAGAGGCGCAGGCAGAGTCGACGGGGGAGCAGCAGCAGCTGACTCACTGCGGTGAAGATACCATGGTAAGTCGATCGAAGTACGTCGACTTCAGCTACATTACTCACGTCGCTGGAGTTGCATAACTGAGATCGATCCCCCCCGCCCAGAGTAGACCAGGGCTTAGGAACCTAAGTCCCATTTTCAGCCTAAGTTAAATAGAAGCCCACAGGACCACACAGAAGTTTTTGGGGGCCCAGGGCAAAATCTGCAACTGAGGCCCCCTCAATCCGTCCAAAAATATTACCACTGAGAGGCGGCCAGGGGGGTGGCAGTGTTGAAGAGCAAGCCCTCCCCACACTCACCCCACAGCAGCAGCACCTGTCCCACAGGACTGAGCCCACTCTGGGAGTTGCAACACAGTGTGTAGGGTGGCCAGGCCAAACCTGAGTGGTGCTGCAACTCTGCATGCCAGGTTGCATGGGCGGCAGGTATCGTAGGCCAGGGGAGGCTAAGCCTGCCCTAACCCAGGCTTTGGCCCCGCCCTCACTCCCCCTGTCCCCTGAAGCCAGCAGCCCTGGGCGGCGGGCCGGTACTCGGGCCAGTGGGCCAGGGTGGAGTTCTGCCGGCCCCTGGTGTTTGTAAAGGTCTTTGAGATACACGGAAGGTGCTATATAAACATCATTAACTATACGTGGTCGGGCCTGCTCTCACAATGAGTTCTATGCCAACAGGGTCCTGGCACTCTTGCAGCACTCATTTCTTGATTGGAGCCCTAATTAGTACAGAAGGCCTCTGATAATATTTTTCTGTCATTTTAAAAAAAGAATGTGGGCCACCCCATGTTAAATAGACAGAAATCCAATGTAAGCATTCCCAAACAGGCCATTATATAAGCAAAAAACTGAACCATTCTAATCTTCACAGGCAACAGTAGAAAAAGTAGAACAGATTTCACTTATTCTTCCAGAACTAGACGTGCTGCAGTTTATTAAAATACAACTTAAATACATCTTTCAAAAATCTTTCATGATCTTGCTGACAAAATAAGAGATGTTCCAGTCAAACATGCAACCAAAGCAACATACACATTAACATACACATTTGATCTGTGCTACCATCATTTTAAACTAACCAAAATTCCTAAGAAGAAAGAAATAAGTGGCTGAAAAAGAAAACATTAAAAGTAGGCCAGGCCACTATAGCATTCTGTTCCTTTAAGGACTTTAAAGAAATCCATTGTCTATTCCACTTGACATTATAGGCTCTTGTTTGCTGCAATAGCTATTCAGTTTCCCCAGTGATTTGTGATCAGGAAAGAATTTAAACAAACAAAAAGTGAGTCTGCAGGAGTCAGGGGGAAATTGAGGGTTTAAAAATGCAGAAGACAAAAAACCCCAAACCCCTACATGCACACATAACCCAGAGAGGATTACATCAGTTCTCCTCCCAGTTTTATTTAAAACAGACATGTCAGCAGTTTCAGATCTGTGGTTAGTGGAAAATATGATTGTAGCTTCAATAGAGTGCAACTGCATTTAAAAAAAAAATTCCTTCTTCAGTGCAGCAGAGCTTGGCTGCTGATGTGGTGGAAGTGGCAGGTTTGTATGAAATCCTAATGCTTCTGTTTACAGGATGGTCCATTAACAGAAAGTCAGTGTGTGAGCGGCATAGCTATTTTTGCTCTTTGGCACCACTTAGGTACCTACCCACCCCGCTTCAGTAGACAGGGTGATGCAAAAACAGTATGGCATAACTGAAATGCCCAGCCATCCAAAGGATAATTGGCTCATTAATCAAACCCTTCTTTTAGAAGCAATTATTTAGACTGGAAATATCTCAGCTTTGACTATAGGAACAAGGGCAGTGTAAAACCTTCATTGTGAAACCAAACCTCTACCTGATTTCAGATTTACACTCAAAAACTGAACTAGCTGGGTTTCCTTCAGACTTTTTTTTTTTTCCAGGCCTGCAAACCCTTCAACAAAGCCAGAACCAAAACCCTCTCTAGGTAGGTGTGACTCTATTGAAGCCCAAGTGTTGCTGGTTCATTTTGGGTTCGATAGAAGTTTGTTGTGAAAAGTCACATGATGTTTATTACATGGCAGATCTTCTGGGTCCTTGATTGGATGAGCCTACCTCACGTGATGCCATGCGGCTAGCCATCCTGCTATTTGTGGTTTGGTCTCCACACAGAAGGGCTGTGTTTAGCTGATCACAGTTTTGCCAACCCCCAGCGTTCAAATAGCATGAGCTACAAAAAAAAAAAAAAATCCTGAGAGCGTCTTAAATATTGTGAAATGTTTAAAATAATAAATGTTGGGTTATTTTGATTTGTCACCTGGTGCTGGAGCATTTAGGGGTCACATTTTCCTATTTTTCTCCACAACCAGGAGGTCTAGAAACTTACATTTATTTTCAACTGAAAGCTGAAATTCTCAGGTTATAACGTGATTCCAGGAGCTGGGCTTTAAGAAAAACACCAAACATCACAAGACTTGTGACACAATTGGGGGAGTTGGCAACCCAGAATTCTGCTTACAGACACACACAACACAGAATGTTTTGTAACTCTCTATGCACTTGGGGCCACAATCACCACCAACGTGAGTGCTGCTCCACTGAAGTGGATGGGAGTTTCACGCGCGAATGCCAGCAGTCAATCTGGGCCTTAATCATTATGGGCTGAATCTGAATCGCGGCTGTGCAAGGAGCTTTCTCCCTTTATGCCCCCGTGCAGGAACCAACACAGACAAGCCCAGGGGAGGCAGGACCTGACACTCGTCTTTCAGCAGATCTTGCTGACATGTAGCACCCTTCCAAGGAAGCACACTAGCTCCTTCTGTCACGGTGCCTCTCCTTGCAGCCCCCAAGCAGGGCCTGGGCCCAGCGGGCACAGTCTGGCTATATGTGTAAGTTATGAGTGAGGCTGGCAGAGTAGTAGCGGAATTGAGGGAGAGGCTTTTATAGAGGATGGATGTGGCCTTTGGCAAAAATTCCACGAGTATTAGCTCTTTGGGAAAGGGACCATCTCTTCCTGTATGTTTACGCAGCATCCTGCAGTGGAGCCTTGATCCTGACTGGGGCCTTTGGCCACTATCCTAATACAAATAATATTCCATCTCTCTGGGCAATGGGAATTATTTGTTTATCATCATGGTTTATTTTAAAAGCCAGAGATCACTCACCATTAGGAGACACATGAACATACAATAGTAGCAGAGGCCTGGTTATTTTGTTCAGCAGCATGTACGGGGTGGCTACTATTTATATCATCTGATTTATAACAACTGCACCAATAATAAAGAGGGCCCGGAATAGCAAGGCAACCCCTCATCCATAAATCCCCAATGCATAGGGCACTCAGAGATTATGGGGCAAGGCCAGTACCAAAAACATCTGAAAGAAAAAAACCTCAGTAAGTGGCAATGTTTTCAATAGACTGGTGTTCAGCGACGCAACACTATCTTCCTCACAATCCATCTCCTAACAAAAGAGTCCGACCTACAGATACTAGCCAGCAGCTGTATTAAAGAGGAATCGGAATTTAAAATCTGTAACAGAGGCAAAGGAGGAATCAGCTGCTGTAGCACTGGCCCACAGAGTGGCTACTGCTGGGACTGTAGGTAATACTTTCCGTGCATCTAAGAGATTTAAGAGCCTCAATCTCAGGTTTCAAAGGTGCCTAATTCACTTTGGAAAGTGGGACTTAAGCTCTAAAATGGTTTTGAAGATTTTAGCTTTTGTAGCACTGAACCTTGTGGCACTGAGGGGACAGACAAGAGTATCACTTAGGATGACATAAAACCTCCTGAGACACCCAGGAGAAGAGGACTACTGTCCCATAGTGGAAGCCAGCCTTTGGGCTGAACCCCACTTCTACTGAATTAAGAGTTGGTGTTGGAATGTGCAGCCCCCAACTCCAGCAGATGATGTATTTGGACCGGGGGAACAAGATGACTTGGCTGGCCTCACTCAGGACTGTAGGAGTTGGACATATGTGACCCCATCCCTCAAAGACATTGGGAGGGTTAAAGTCAACTAGCTGCCCACTGGCTCCTGCAAACCATCGGAGGCCTGGGGGTTGCAGGCCACTGGATTCCCCACCCAAGCACACCAAAAAGTAAGAGGGATTTGAGGAGACTCTCTGCAAGTGGCTTTTGGGCAAAACTATACAGAATTCAAGCAGCTGCAATTTGCTGTTAGTTTTAGAGATCTGTGACACCCAACATTCAAAGTGAAACTGAGTGGCAACAGACCAACATGAAATGAATGGATCCTTGATATGTGCATGGCCTACTGGTTAAAATCCTAGATTAGGAGTGAAGAGATTGGGGTCCTAATCCCAGTTTTGAAATTGACACTGGGCAAGTCACCAGCAGCTTTTCAAAAGTGGGTTCTGATGTTGTGTGTCTCAGTTTTTTTGTATTTCTCTTGGACTCAATTCTGATCTCTCAAACACCAGATTCACTCCACTACCTTTTCATTTACACCTGTGTGAGATTAGAATCAGGCTCCTTGGTGTCTGTTTTTTTTTTAAAAAAAGGAAAGCACCTAAATCTGTGGGTTCTTTTGAATATTTGGACTTAACCTCGCTGCCTCAGTTTCCCATCTGTACAACAGGGAGATGATCCTTAGCTGTTCCTAAGGATGTTGTGAAACTTAATAAATATTAGTGAAATGCTTTGAGACATTTGGGCAGAAGGTGCTGTGTAAATTCAAAGTATTTTAAATCCTCTGTGGCCTACTGTATGCTTAGGATTGTCTGAAATTCTCCCACTCTTCCTATAGCACTGGGGCAGTCTCATTGGTACTAGGGATTGGTGGGAGCATGGAGCATAAGCAGTGATGGGCTTTTTAGCCACTCTGATATCTAGCCTTCATCTAAGCACAGTGACAAAACACCAGCAGTTCTGGGAGATTCAACTACACTGTCTGTGCCACCAGCATTAGTTATGGAGAGGAACTTGGGGGGGAAAAATCAGAGAACATATTTGTAAAACCACAAAAATTGGTAGGCGGAAATTAAAATAGGGAAGGTAGGCCCATAAAGTGCTTTTAAGTTAGACTTTGAAATTGACAAGGTTTCAAGTTGAATACTAGACATACGATCTAGTTTTGACTTGACGACAACCGATGGAGCACATAAAACCCCAAGTCAAGGGGTTTTTTTTATATGTACCAAAAAATGGCCTGGTTCTTTCACTGCATTCAACACTAAAAGCTTTGATGAACATCAAGGGAGAATTATCTGTAAAATAAAGACTTTTGTATATCTCTGGTTCCTCATTCCAAATAGTCTGAGAAGCAGAGGGAAAAAAACAATTCAGGCATCAACACTGACTTGGCCAAAGGTCTCCATATTACAGATACACCACTGTTATATTTTACATAGCTTTAGGAAGCGTGGCAGTCATTTGACCTACCAAACAGCAAGCACTTTTGATACAAGGCCTAATTGTCACTTATGCTTTGTCACGCCATTTAGCATCAATGATTGCCTGAACTCTTCAAGGAACTATGCTAATGTCCTGATTTTGCTTTTGTCAGTACCAATGCAAATCTACATTGAAACAAAGCTGTCAAAAATGTTTTGATGGTCTCTTTCCTGGACAACATGTGGTCTATAGAGACAACAATTCTTTCCCCCTGCCCTAACTCTCAGGGGCCAGGCCACATTTTAATCTCAGAGACACAATCTGATGCTTGGAAGCACCTCTCCAGGTTGCCAGTTCTGCCATCTTTACTCATGGTAAGTGGTATCTTACTCCACAAGTAGTCATATTAGTTCCAACCCAGAGTTCCTCTGTTCCAGTGCTGATTGCAGGAACACAGGACAAACATGGTTTTAAACCATTATCACATTCACCATATTCTGAAGCAGCAGAAGACCTTCCTGTCCTCCCTCCAGCATACATTAGAGCAATCTCAGGGCTGTTTCAGCTTATGCTCCGCTTCCCATGATCCCCTGTGGGTTCTAGGAAGCAGAAAATGCTGTGACACAGAGTCACACACACTCTTTCTACCCCTCCATTCTTCCCCAACACACCAGCCCCCTCCCACCCAACCCCTGACAGGACCAGGAACAGAGCTGACATGGGGCCTGTCCCACACCTCCACACCAATGGAGGAGCCCCCTTCATCAAGGGGTATTTCACAGGGTCCGTTCCCATCCCCTTTATGTCACTAGCACAATATAACGGGGCTTTAGTGAAACAGAGAATTGACTCAATTTATTTCAGTAGGGTTCCTTGTGGATGATACTACAATTGAAAGTGAGTATAGGTGACAGAATCAGGCCTCAAGCATGGTCCCAGCCCATAGTTCCATGAATCAGCTGACGTTCTGCACTAGCTGTGCTCGTAAGAAATAAGTCTCCTAACCGCTCTTACCCTTCGGCTTGGATTGTGCAAGCTGCAGGGCAATGCAGTTTCCCAAGAGCTTTTTAAATGGAGTTTAGTCTGGTACTTTAAATGAATCATTCTCTGGGTATATTAAATATGAAGTGCTCCATTTATCCACACAACCTTCATAACCTGGGTGGAGGCAGTAGGAGTTTACTCCCATTGTGTCACTCATGTATCCCAAGCAGCCAACTCTCAGGGTGAGAACATAGTTGGGTATCCTCTCCTATTGTCATAGATTTCTCTGCTGAGCCTGTTATTTAGTGGCAAATGAAGAAGCCAGCCTTAAGTTTAAAGATGATACATTGTTTAACAGGGTTGTAGACAGAATGGTTACAGGTGGCTCAGGTTGAAGTCACTTCGCTTAAATGAAACAAAATAAAGTCACTTCAACAAATGGATTTTTGACGTGTTCAACAGATGTGACGTTTACACTTAAAGGAATTCTAGGCAGTGCTGCTTTATTAGGCTAGGAAGCATGTGTCAGTGTTTAAATGACTTAATACAATCTTCAAACCAACAAAGCAGCTTTTTCATTTTCCATGGAAATTGAAAACCTCAATTATCCATTTATATAGAAATTGGCTTGACAGCTACTTAGTTTTTGAGGGGATTTTTTCCAGAGACCTTTTTCAAAAGGCAGTTACACTGAAATCCTGTCTGATAGTGTTGCCAACTCTCAGTTTTATCATGTGGCATAGATTTGGTGTTTTTATTAAAGCCCCAGCTCCTGGAGTTGTGTTATTTGAGACCATCAGCTATTTAAAAAAAAACCCACACATTTCTGGTCTTCATGATTGCAGAAGAAGAGCTAGAAGACTCAAACCCTAAAGACTCAAAAGCCAGTAGACAAATAAAGAACCCAAATTTTAAAAAATTGTCTGAAATCATGAGATTATCTCATGATGTTTCAGCACTTGGAATTGGCAATACCCAGGGCTGGATTAACTTTTTGTACGCCCAGCGCCAAACATATTTGTGGGCCCCCCTGGGGAAACAGGGCATGTGATGGGGGGCGGTCTGCAGAGCGAGGGGCCAGTTGGGGGCAATGAGGCGCAGCACAGCAGGAGTGGCCCCACTCAGCCCAGCACAAGGGCACTGTTTACACACCCACAACTGCTAGACACACACTGGCCCACCCAGCCCTGCGCTGCCAGTGTGCCCCTTCCACACAGCCCCCCTGCCCAGTGCCCTGCCCTTATGCCCAGCACCCCCTCCCCCAGATATTTCCCCCACAGATCCCTATGCCCAGCGCCCCCTAGCCCAGAGACTTCCCCCACAGATCCCTATGCCCAGCGCCCCCTCGCCCAGAGACTTCCCCCACAGATCCCTATGCCCAGCGCCCCCTCGCCCAGAGACTTCCCCCACAGATCTCTATGCCCAATGTCCCTGGACCCACTATGCCCAGCACCCCATGCCCAGAGACCCTTCCCACTGACCTCCCACCACAACTGCACAGCACCCTGCACACCATACCCCCTGTCCAGCTCCTCCACCCACAGATCCCCTACTGTCCAGCACCCCCTTCAGAGTCCCACCATCACAGCTGTACAGCACCCCATATTCCTGAGGGAATTCTGCATCAAATTCGGTGCCTAATATTTTAAAATTCTGCAATTTTTTTCTTTTACAATAAATAAATGTAGAAGCTCCACCATGGCAGTGGGGAGCACAGGCCACTGGCTGCATCGAGGTGGGAGACTACCCTGCAGCCTCCCCCAGCTGCCTAGGACAGGGACTTGGCAGTGAGGCTGAACCTGACCCTGACACAGCACAAGGGCCATGCCTGCCACTGAAACACCCTGGGGTCTGGCCCCCTTTTGCACCAAGCACACCAGATGTGGGCAAGGAGGCTCAGCCTGGCAGCAGGATCCAAGAACAGAGGGACTTAGTGTGTGGGGATCCTGATGGGGGTAAGAGGGTTCTGTGTGGGGCAGTCTGGGTGCAGGCAGCTTAGTAGGGGAGCTGGATGCAGAGGGAGGTTCCAGGTGCAGGGACAATGGGAGGCTGCAGGGACGACCAAGTGAAAGTGGTTGGAGCTCAGCGGGGGGAGGGGGAAGTCTGGGTGCAGTAGAGGTGGGGTTCATTTGGGTAGGGGTCCAGGTGGGTGGGGCTCACTGGGAAGCTCATCATGTTGGTACAGATGCAGGGGAGGTGGGGCTTGTAAGGGTGAGGGTTTGATGGGCCTCCTTAACAGGGGAGTCCCAACTGCTGCCAAGGGGATCCACATGCTAGGCCCGGCTTCCCACATCCCCTTCTCTTCCCCCATCATCCCCACTGCTTCTTTCCCCCTGCTCCCAGTTCCCCCATCCCCTTCTCGTCCCCAACCTGTGCCCCTTCCCCACCGCTCCTTCTCCTCCCCAGGCTTGGGGGGCAGGAGGGAAAACCACCCCCCAGCACGAGCCAGCTGGAGCGGAGCAGGCTGGGGCCAGTTCGCTCCACTTCCCCCTGCCCGGTCATTGCAGGGTGGGCTTGACCCCGCACTCACGGGGCGATGGGAAGTGGAGCGACCCAGCCCCAGCCCACTCCACTCTGCCCTGCTCTCTGCCTTGGGACCGGGGGGGGGGGGGGAAAACGCCCCCCATCACTCACTGGCAGTGCAGAGTGGGCTGGGGCTGGGTTGCTCTGCTTCCCACTGCCCGGTGCGTGCAGGCCTGACCCCTGCTGCAGTTCCCCAGGACACTGCTCAGGGGAAGGGGTGGAGTGGGGGTAGGGCTGGGGTAGGAAGAGGCTGGGCAGGGGCGGAGTAGTGGCAGGGGCAGTTTTCCTGGCCAGCTCAGCCAGCTGGGGGATCAGGCTGGCTGGGGCCCCTTCAGACTCTGGGCCCACCGCCATGATAAACCCGGTACTGGCAATACCAAGTGCTAAAATGGGCTGAGAACTGTGTTACCCAATCTACACCATAAACCAGGGTTGATACAATGTTGCCAAGCCCAAAAGTCATGAGCCAGACCAAAACCAACAAAACACAAAAAAGGCATTTTTAAGAAAGATATATATATTGTGATAGTTTGGTGTGTCTTGGTTTTTGAACAGCCCCTGCCCAGGGAATGTCAATTAATGTTATCAGCTCTCCCAAATCCGAGTTTGGTGATTTTTGGCCTCACTCTTGCAGGAGCTCTTGCTGACTGCCTAATGATGCAGAGCTTGCAGCTTCGCCCCAAACCTCAACATTCAAATTAATTAATTCTGTGTTGTCCCCCCCCCCCCCCAACACCTGTTCCCTAGACCCCCACGTAAATTCAGCTCCCTCATCTGCTTTTCTTCACCACACACATGCACCCTCCCAAGTCTGGGAGTGTTGCCACAGCATCCGCTTCTCTCCCTTCCTAGGCTGGGTATTGCAGGGAGGAAGGAGCTAAAGCGGGAGCAGAGCTGCTGGACTCTTTCTACAATCTCCTCCCCTCTTCCCCTTCTGAGAGAGGAGTGTCAGCTGCAGGAGGAAGGAGAAGAGCTCAACCTGCTTCCTGCAGCAACCATGATTGACAGCTCTTCCTCTAGAGACAGGGAAGTGGTGAAAGTAGCCTGGAGAAGAAACCCCCTCTGTTAGGCAATTAACTAGCAGGCTGGAGCTTCTAACTTCATTGCAAGACTAGCTCTAGCCCCAGCCAAACTCCTGTGACTCAAAGAAATCATAGGAGCTAGCAAGACTGAAATACAGTCAGGCATCACATAGGTTAGCCTTCCCTGTGTGGGTGAGGCTAAAGTACATAATATGCAGCCAGGTTAACAATAAGAGGCATATCCAGGCCTACAGTACAAACTTTTTAACCTAACCTGCACAAATTTCACTTTAAATCTGTTTCATTTTCCCCTCTTTTAAATATCCAAGTCAACAAAAAAGGTAACTGAATGCAACATGCACAAATGCAACTAATTTACACAGAGGTCAGACAATAAGTAGTTTTTCCTCAGTAACTATTTTTGAAGGTTGACATTTAATAGTCACACTAGTAAATATAAATGTTCTTGGCAAGTTATGTGCTGTGCCCCTGGAGGTGCAGCACAGACAGCCCATGGGTAGGTGGGGCAATGGTGTCCTTAAGACACCTTTGAACCCTTTGTTGGGTGCTGGTACAGCCCCCACACGATTTAGAGCAGCCTCAAGGGTGGCTCTAAGTTACAGCAGCCATGCCTGGGCAACAAGGGGGTTGCACCACAAGCTAGAACTGCCCCCAGTCCTGTAGCAGAACGTACTAGGAGAACTCTCCTCCCTGCCCTTATGACAGGGCTTAGAAAGGAGCCTGTGTAGACCTGACTGCAGCAGCCCTGTGCAGTGCTCACACAGAGGAAATTCTCTCCTAGCTGCCTGAGGCGTTTCTGGCCCCTACACTACTGCACTACTGTACATGGGCTGTGCTGGGGAAGAATTCCTCCAGTTACATGTGCAATGTGAGGGAGTTATTACTATTAGAAGAGTAACTTTTTTCCATTTTCTGGCTCATACACATTTGCATTTTGAGAGCATTTGATCGATCATAATTGAGACTCCATTACTGCAAAGGGCCCTGATGCCTGTGCAGAGTCTCAGTGAAGACAATGGAACTTCAAGTGGGTGTGAAGATGAATCCCTTAGCAGGAGCAGGCCATAGCTGTGCGTATAGGTAGACACGCATATTCAAATATCACCTGTTATATTCATTATCTCACATATATCATTAGTAAGAGGTGGCAGCACCTCTGATTATTAATGTTATTATCCCATTGTAAGGCCTGGTTTTCCATTGCTTAGAAACTTTAACCATTTGGACTGAAGTTTCCCATACTAGGTGTCTACTTCAGGCTGAAATGTTTTGGAAAGTTTCAGCCAAAATGTTCAGCTCTTTCAGAGAACGAGGCTAAGGAAAAAGGTTTTGACCGTATTAGAAGTTTCTGTTCACCTTTCCTTTGACTAGCAGGGATGTGCTGGCCACCACTTCCAGCAGCTCCCATTGGCCAGGAACGGCAAACCGCGGCCACTGGGAGCTGTGGGCGGCCACGCCTGCGGACGGTCAACGTAAACACGGTCTCATGGCCCGCCAGCGGATTACCCTGATGGGCGGTAGGTTGCCCGCCACTGCTTTAGCAGGAACAGCAAAAGGCACATCCCTGACACAGCAGCCACCCCTCTGCCAAATTAAAATTCCTTGCTCCAAAGCCTACAGTTGCTAGAGCTAATCAAAGCTCTAGAGGTTGCCCACCACTGTGCTAGAGTTTACCCAAATGTAGCAAAGTTATAAACCGTTAAAAATTGCACTTTGCACATACTCAGGAGAGACTTCGGTTTTAGCAGCTAAAATCTTTGAAGAGTCTATCCATACTGGGCATGCTCCAGCCCACAGCTGAGCTGGACTTTCCCTGCAATTACTTCATTGGACTACTGAGGTATGGGCCAGGACCAGGTATCTGAACTGAGATCACAGAGAGTCTCTCTCGTGTACTCTCAGTGACTCCTTGCTAGGCCCAGGCAGCATGGAGGAGGAAGCTGCCTAATTCAAATGCAGAGGGGACAAGAGCAATGCTTGCAGGGAAGCGGAGGGAATGGTTTGGGACAGGGAGCCAGGAGAAGGGGAGAAGCAAGGGAGGGGAAACAGAGTGGAAACTGGTGGCAGGAAGGTAGAAGGAAACAGACTGGCTAAGCAATGAGTAGGTGTGGGAGTCAAAGGGCTCGGGGAAAGAGATTGTGAGAGAGATGGGGCCACAGATCTGAGTCTTCCTTCCCTGTCCTTTATAACCCCATCCCTTCCCATTTTGCTTAGTGCCTCTGTAGCAGGATTGACTCACCACTGGTGGGCACCTCAGGGCTTGGTGTGGCAGAACATCTCTTTTCTCTTTAGCAGCCTGTGCTGACAGTCCCTCCACTCTCATGGTGGCCTGCCACACCTCAGGATTTAACCCTCCAATCAGGTCATTTCAAAGTCTCTCCCATTCTAGAGAAACAAAAATCCAACAAATAATTCCAAGGCCCTGTGTCAGGACCTGGATCCTCCCTGTATTCCTTACCACTAGTCTTTCCTCAGGCCCTTTCCCCAACTCCTTCCTGCAGCCGCAATATGCAACACCTCCCACAGCTTTGCCCCAGAGGTACAGTTCCTCCCCTTTTGTGAGGGTCAGCCACAGGAGCATACCTGGAAGGCACAGCTGACTCTAGCTCAGAGGGACCCATTTCCAGCCCCAGGCTTCTTTCAGCTTTTAGCCTATCAGAGAAAACTCCCCACTACCTCGCATCTGTATCTTCTCCCTCCCTAGCCTTCTTTTCCCACTGCCCTGCATTCCAACCTTTATGAACACCCAGCGCCTCCCCAGCTGGATTGGATCACCAGTTATAGTGAACAAACACCCCTGCAGGTGCCACCCACTGGCCTAATTGGGTTCAGGCTCCTGTTAACCCCTTCTCTGCCTGTGAGGGGTACACACCTCAGTAAACCTAAGTAACCTCCCCCCTCCCCAGTTGTGGCACTAATATGACATTTGCTGCCATCACATTGGTCACTCTGCTTGTGTGTTCTCCCTCTTCCCCCACTGTTGCAAGCTGATTGTAAGTGCATCAGGGCAAGGCCCATCCCCATTCTGTGTTTGTACGGTACCTGACACAGTAGGGCCCCAGTCTCAGTTGACCCTTAAGCACTGCTCTAATAAATGTGATTAATAATAACATAGGATGGTGGAAAAAGAAAAGGAGGACTTGTGGCACCTTAGAGACTAACAAATTTATTTGAACATAAACTTTCGTGAGCTACAGCTCATAGGATGGTGTGGTGCATTATCAGCATTAATTTGAGATGGCCACGTTACGCAATGATATGAAGCTCCCTTTTCTACCTGTGCAGGGTAGCAAGAATCTCAAAGTTCTGATATTTCTACATATAGAAAAGGTCTCAGTAGCCCAGGACTAAATCTTCTCCAGCCTGGGGTAATCTGGAGAGAACTGTCCACATTTTGGGAGAGAAGGAGTAAACATTTCTGGAGCAAGTAGAGTTTTTTTTCTCCTCAGTGATGGGTCATATAAATCGCACTGGTGATATGGCTTACTTTAGCTGCTGTGAAATAGCATGATATTTTTTGCACTGGTCTGTAGTGAGAAGATGTTTTTGCTGCAGAAAATAATGGCAACAGGAAGTGAGATCTACCCCATGGCCAGTGGAATGTGACTACTTAATCACACCATAAAGAGGAAACTACATGTCATTGAAGTACATACATACACACACCCTTTTGATGTCATTCTCCTACTTTTCTTGATGCCTATGTTACTTTAATGTCCTAACCCTTTAATATAGGGAGAATTTTGTCCTAGTTAAGAGGGCTCACACAAGGCCTTAAACCCAACTTAAAACTTTGAACATTGAGCCTGAGAAGTGTGGGTTCATCCCCCACGTTTGCTCCATCCTAGCCTGCAGCATTTACAGTGGGGATGAGCAACAAGTTCTCTATACAGGTGCACAAGAGGTCCTCATATGCTGCAGTCACTCTGCCAACAGTGCGTGAAGAGTTGTTGTGTGAGGAACATTGTGATCTTTGATTGTGTGAACTGATTCTCCAAAGTAGACATACAAGCCACTGAGAGCAAGATCCCACCCATTCAACCCCACTGCTTTCACCTGGGTCATAGGGGTGTTGAGAAGGCTGGCATTTGACCCAGTGTGTGTATCACTCTGGTTTCCATATCACTTGACCTCCCGGTGCCCTGCCTACACTAGTGCTTCCATGGGTAGAACTGCACCGATGCTAGACCAACATGGGAAAAGCGCTACAGTAAACGAGGCCAGCATGTGCAGGCATCCTATATGGATGCACTACAAGGATGGCTTGCAGCCATCCCACTGCAAGTAGCAAGCTAGTCACATATCCAAAGCTGAGCAGTGTCAGGCCAGGTCAGTATTTGGATGAGAGATCTAGTAGAAAAATCCACCCTGCTGCGAGATGAGGCTGTGGTGAATCACTACATGGCATATCCTTCCTCAGCAGGAATGGCCACTGGGCAGGGCCAGGGACATTGGATGGGCAGGGTTCGGGCTCTGAGGTGGCACCCAGCATTCTCTGTCTCTCTCAGGTGCTTGGCTGGCTGTTTCTTGCTCACATGCTAGGATCTGACTGATAGGTGTGGGGTCAGGAAGGAATTTCCCCCCAGTCAGATTGGCAGTGAGCTTGTGGTTGTTTGCCTTCCTCTACAGCATGGGTTGCAGGTCACTTCCCAAGAATATCTGGCTATATCTCCCTAAATCATTTCCCTGCCACCCCAGGGGCCTCAGGCACTAGTGTACCTTAGTCCCACCTCTTTTCTGCCTGTAGCACATAACAGTCTAAACCTGTGTAGGCTATACTACTTTGGGCTAATTTTGGCCTTGGGTGGTGGCGGTGGCCTGTGACATACAGGTCAGATTGGATGAGCAGGCAGCTCCTTCTGCCCTTAATCTGTGACTGTATGCCCTTTCTTTCTAGGTCATTATGGAACCAGCGTCTCAGCAGGGTGACTGGGGGCACTGAGCTGGGGAGGAGAATTGAAGCTCTTTGGGGCAGGGACTGTCTTTTTGTTCTGTGTTTGTACAGCACCTAGCACAAAGGGCTTCTAGGTGCTTTGGTAATACAAATAAACAACAATGACATGGTCCTTAGCACTTGTAGTCATGAAAGATTAGACTATACTTTCACAAGAACAGGGGTCTTAACCCCACAATCCTGCCCAAAGTCCATATCACCTTTTTTTTTTTAAAGGGGTGTGGAAGGAGGGAGGAACCACATAAAAATATACGTACCCTGCAACTTCCTTGAGAACGGAGAGAGAGACACACAGGCTGGTAAAATAGAAGGCCTGTAGTGGCTCTACCTAAGGGTTCTGGCAGCAGCAGGGGGGAGAAGGGGAAGGCAAAGCACCGAAAAAAATAATCAGTATCTGGATAAAACTCTTTTCTCCTTTGGACTTGCTGCAATCCTTGACACAAGCTTCTTTGTGATGGGGAGAGGAGATGTGAAGTAGGCACTGAATGGGACACCAAACAGGGGGATTCTTCAGGGATAAGCCATCCACTCACTGAGTAAAATTTAGGCCTCTCTGAGACTCAGTTTCCCCACCTATAAACTGGAGACAATGATACCCTCCTTTCTAAGGCACTTTGAGATCCATGGATGGAGCACCCTATGTTAAATGAATATGATCTGTTAGTTAGGAAGTAACACCCATGCTGTTACAGTCTTTTAGCTCCAGCCTCCTTTTCCCATCAAAGTGCCCTTTCAAGAAAGCCTCCTCACCTGCCAGAGATTGATATTTGTCTGTTGGCTTGTCCTGAGTATGTTTCAAAACCTTCACCATCCCCACTGCACCCAAAGCAGCTCAGGACTAATGACACAGAAATCTCTCTTGAATGACTATTTATACAATCGGTGGGTGAGGGGGCTTAATACAAATTGATTCCTGACCCACCCTCCTCATTAAGGATCAGATCCTGTCAGCCTCTCCCTTAGGGCTTGTCTACATGGGGAAATTGGCTGGGACAGCTTACAATGAAATAACTATTGCACTGTAGCTAGTCTGGTATAACTCCTCTGGGTGATACGCTGAGACATTCTATTCCAGAGTAAAAGTGACTTTGTTCTGGAATAATTCCTCCTTTTTGGAAGACTCTCTGGGTGACTATCAAATATTAATTATGTAAGCTCTTTGGGGCAGAGTTTGTACAGTACCTTGTATACTGGGGTCCTGGTTCAAGACTGGGGCTTCAAGGTGCTATCCAATGATAAATAAATAAAAAGTATCCAGTTTTTAGCCAGGAGAAGCCAGCCTCTGTTAAATGCAGTCTCTGCCCAGTGGGTAGGCAACAATAAGCAACAGGGGGTGTGCGTCTCACCTGGCTTCACTAGACTGAAATAAAAACAAAAAAGGAAAACATTTTTTTTTTAAATTGCCTTGGGATTTAGTAAACAAACAGTTGATTTTGCATCAAGGAGTTAATGCCAACACAACAGCTGGCCTTCAGAGGGGATTTACTAATATGGCAACTTGTAATTAACACAAGGTCATCACTAAAAATTACCAGGCCAATTTGCTGTTAAATAGCTTCCTCATGGGGACAGATCCTTGATGGTGGAGGAAATTTTGCATTGTGTTGAGAGAGACAGACAATCTGGGCAAGAGCTGTGCTTCCTTAGGGAAGACCGGATCACCATAAGGGGCTTCCCCCTCCCACACATGCATACAGCAGAACCCATCCTCTCCCAAAGCCTATTCACAAACAGAAATCCTCTCCACTCACTGGCCCTGGAGAGGGAACTGGCCTTTTGTTCCCTTGCAGATTGAAATGCTACAATAAAGCTCAACATTTAAGCCCTTTGAAGGCTCATATTGAGGTCATTGGGGATGAATGGACGTGTATAAAGAGAACTGTGAGTCAGTCAGGCTTCCCTCCTCCCCCCCCCCCCCGCCCCGTTACTCTGTGAATGTGAGCGGGGGCTTCTTAAGAAAGAGAAGTACAAAAGAAAACAAGAGACACTTTTTGGCCAGATTCTGTCCTCCACCACATACACACAACTTCCTCTGTGTATGTCAAGGAAGAACGTCCCCCATGCGACGGATTAAACTGTCCTTGGCCCTTCTGTGGGGGAATGAGAGGCAGAAGCAATGTATGCCTTGGGCAAGGGCCAGGGAAGCACACAGACTGCTCCCTCTTAGAGCCCTTGTGGGTGAAAGTTGCCTCAGCAGATGCTGGGAGGAGGTAAGGACATCCTCACTCCCCAGCATCTCTGCACTGGCCTACAGCGTGGAACAAGCAGCTCAGGGGAAGAAGGCTGCACCAGCTGAAATGATGGGGAAGCATGGGTGCACATCAGGGAGCGGGGAAGGGACTGCACCTCCTGTAACATGATCCCTTCCATGGTTCTCTCCCGCAGTGCTGGCCTGGGCCTTATTTGCTTAGGCTAAAATCCTTCCCCTAAGGCACAACCCCCCACGTGACTGGGGGACTTTGAGCAGGGTGTAGGGAGGAATCTCCCACCCCTCAGGTAGTGCAGTTGCTCCACAGTTCAGTGGCAGGAAAGCATCTAATACCACCCACAAGACTGGAGGAGGCACAGAGAGGCAGATGCTAGCTCTCCACCCCCCTGCTTCTCCCACTCTTCTCTTGCATGAGGGTATTTTTAGTAAAAGCCATGGACAGGTCATGGGCAAGAAACAAAAAAACACGGCCCATGACCTGTCCATGACTTATACCATAAATACTTCTGACTGAATCTTGGGGGAGGGGGGCACTGCTGGGAGGGGGACCACAGCACCAGTGGCTGGAGGGGGGAGTCCAGGGGGCCAGCAGCTGCTCTGGCCATTGCTGTGGGGGAGCCCCAGGGCCAGCCGCTGCCCTGGCTGCCCCAGGACCCCTGCTCAGGCGGTCCCCGGGGCAAAGCCACATTGGAAGGTAGTCCCTGAAGCCAGCTGCCCGGGGCCGCCAGAGCAGCTGCCAGAGCTGGGGCCGCTCCAGCAGCGGCTAGTGTGGTTGGCTGTGGGGCCGCCTGAGTGGCTGGCTGCAGAGCTGCTCCAACAGCAGCCGGTGTGGCTAGCCCCAGGGCCACCTGAGCAGCTGGCCCCGGGGTCAGGCACACTGGCCGCTGCAGAAGTCACAGCGGTCGCAGGAAGTCATGGAATCTGTGACTTTCGCAACCTCCATGACAAACATGGAGCCCTACTCATGGGGGTTTCCACACCAGCAGAGGAGGGGGCAGGATATGTCACTTGAATCAGAATGCTTCAGGGGAGTACTGGACCCAGAAAGGGTTTTCTTCCTTTTCCAAGTGTCTGAAGGGGTTTGCACTGCTAAGTGACCCTGATATTCACTCTTCCACATTCCATCCGATTTAGTTTTCCAGTCTGCACAGGGCAGCAGCCCCGATCCAGCAGCAATTCCTCCCACCAGGAGGAGGGAGTGCACTAAGAGGCCTTCTATCCTGCTGGATTTGGGATGATGCAGGATAAAGGCTCACTGAGCGGCTACTGACTTCTGTTCCTGCATGGGGCCATACACGTAGTGCTCAGGCTTTTCTCCTGCTAAGAGGGCATTCGGTGGAGGCAAGAGGACAGGGGAACAGACTGGGTCCCATGGAGATCCCAGGAGGCCTTTTGCCTCTCCAGTCCTGGATCAGTCTAATCTCCAGATCCCAGAGGGAAAAACAGTAGAGAAGAAAAATGTTAGTGTGTCTACAAAAGAGTGAGAAGAGAAGAGTAACAAAGTGAGAGAATAAGTCATGAAGAGAATAAATCCAAACTCCTTATGATGCGGAGCACCCTCTCCCACCTCAAGGCAGTGCCCATCAGACTACCCCTAGCACCTTCACAGTCAGCCTCAGTTTGGCAGGGAGTTTCTGACCCTCTGCGATGGCACCTGCAAGTAGAACGACCCCCTTTGTTGGGTGGAAATAAGGGAGAAACCACGTGAAAAATAAGGGACAATGCTTTATTTTAATGGACATTTATGGGAAACACCATCTCCCTTAGCATATCATGTATTTTTCTCTCAGGTTTATGTTTCTACTGTCCTCAAGTATACAATGCAAGTATCATAAGCTTCAATTTTGTTTAAAACGGTATTTACTATCAGTTTTAATACATCTTAAAATAAGGGAAGGGTGGGACAAATTAATGAAATAAGGGACAGTCCCTTAAAAAAGGGATGGGTGGGCACCCTATCTGCAAGTGTGAGAGCACACCAGGGTATGGCTTCTGCCCCTTATGATGCATGTATGGATCCTCATGCAGGATAGAGCACTCCCAAAACATGAACAGGGTCCAACGACATTATGTACCATAAAGAATAGGCACCTGTTCCAGCCTAGCAAGTACAGGAAGCTATGCTGGGCATGTGCTACAATCCACAGGCCTACACTACTTCCAGGGAGTTGTGTGCAGATGTGGGACTTTTATGATTAAAAAAGCCTGTAGAAGGATATCAACTCTCTATCAACCTCTCTAGGTAGGTTAGAACAATGTCTACAGAACCCATTTGGTTTAATCCCTATTAGCTTCTGCAGGACTCTTCCATAAAACTAAGGATGAATGAATCAGTTCAGATAACTGAGGAACCTTCCATACCTTCCATACCTTCCATACCTCATACCTTTGCCCCAAACTTGAACTGAACCTTCTCTGAGCCGATCTTCCTTTTCCATTGTCATTTCCCAGCTTCATGCTGGGACAGCAAGTGTGTCTGCCACAGAACAGCTCCCTCAGCCAGAAAAAGGAGCCAGAAAGCTTAACTCCAGCCCAGTTTGTAGCTCCAAACAATTTGCATACAGCAGGTCAGATGAACAATAAGCTCCATATACATTTAGGTGCTAACCAAGAAATGACACATTGCAGGAAAAGCATTTGATTTATTTTCTTAAATTAAAAAAAAGCCAGTCTGGAATATTACTGTTCAGAAGCTGCACAGGATGAGTATATTGGTAATCAGTCATTTCAGGGTCAGAATGGGGTTGCCTTTCTTATTCTCTGAGCTATAGAGACTGTTAGAGCAGGCACTCTGTACTGATGGACTATAGACCCGTACAGAACTATACACTCTTAGACCTTCTGAGCACAGAGGGAAAAGAGAGACTGGCAAACCAGACCCAAATACATCCCACAAAACTAGAGATGAGGCCACACTGCAAAATTAATTTGAGATCCAAGCACCTCCAAAGCTCAGGGATGCTCAGATCCAGGGTCGTCATTGGACCTATTATAAAGACATTGGTCACCTGAAAAGTTTGGAAGCAGATCTGAACTTCAACAAGATTTGGGATCCTTCAGAAGTAGGTTCTGGTAGGGGCTTCTCTCAAAAACAAAACCCTTTCCCATGTTCTAGTCCCCTCACACCAACTTCCTCCCATCCAATCTCCCAAGACCCCTAGAGGTACACATTGTAGAAAGCTGTCTGATTTTTGCCTCCATTTTGCACAGGGTGTGATAAAATCCCAAAGATATCCCTAGCTGGTCTAGGTGGTGGGCACTGGTGAAGCAGTTTAGTATGCAACACACAGGGTCAGCCAATCAGACCTTTTCCAGGGAGAGCTTTATCTCTTGATCACAGGAAAACAGCTAACAATCATCTCAGTATAACACACAAACATCCTCAAGTCAGGCTTTCTTACCCAGCCCTGGGTTCAGAGAACAGTGTTCTCCCAGGTAGTCTCTGCCTTACTCTTCCTGGAGCAGCTGTTTTAATGGTCCCTCCTTGGAGCATCTGTGTGACTAGCCTGACTTGCTATTAACTCCATCTGCACAGTTCAGTGTAAGGGCCTCTGCACCCTGGCCGTTATGGGTAATAAATTACCATTGGCAAATAAGCTGGGGACACATCAATTAGAAGTAACAGAGGAGGAGAAGGACCTTGGAGTATTGGTTGACCACAGGATGACTTTGAGCCGCCAATGTGATATGGCTGTGAAAAAAGCTAATGTGGTCTTGGGATGCATCAGGCGAGATACTTCCAGTAGAGATAAGGAGGTGTTAGTACCGTTATACAAGGCACTGGTGAGACCTCACCTGAAATACTGTGTGCAGTTCTGGTCTCCAGTGTTTAAGGAGGATGAATTCAAACTGGAACAGGTACAGAGAAGAGCTACTAGGATGATCCAAGGAATGGAAAACCTGTCTTATGAAAGGAGACTCAAGGAGCTTGGCTTGTTTAGCCTAACCAAAAGAAGGCTGAGGGGAGATATGATTGCTCTCTATAAATATATCAGAGGGATAAATACTGGAGAGGGAGAGGAATTATTTAAGCTCAGTACCAATGTGGACACAAGAACAAACGGATATAAACTGGCCATCGGGAAGTTTAGACTTGAAATTAGACGAAGGTTTCTAACCATCAGAGGAGTGAAGTTCTGGAATAGCCTTCCAAGGGAAGCAGTGGGGGCAAAAGACCTATCTGGCTTCAAGATTAAACTCGGTAAGTTTATGGAGGAGATGGTATGATGGGATAACATGATTTTGGCAATTAATTGATCTTTAACTATTCATGGTAAATAGGCTCAATGGCCTGTGATGGGATGTTAGATGGGGTGGGATCTGAGTTACGACAGAGAATTCTTTCCTGGGTGTCTGGCTGGTGAATCTTGCCCACATGCTCAGGGTTCAGCTGATCGCCATATTTGGGGTCGGGAAGGAATTTTCCTCCAGGGCAGATTGGAAAAGGCCCAGGGGCAGGGTTTCACCTTCCACTGTAGCATGGAGCATGGGTCACTTGCTGGAGGATTCTCTGCCCCTTTAAGTCTTTAAACCATGATTTGAGGACTTCAATAGCTCAGACATAGGTGAGAGGTTTATTGCAGGAGTGGGTGGGTGAGATTTTGTGGCCTGCATTGTGCAGGAGGTCAGACTAGATGATCATAATGGTCCCTTCTGACCTTAATATCTATGAATCTATCTGAGCCTATAAGGGCCTGAGCCTGACTCATTGACATCAATGGGAAATTTGCCATTTACCTTTATCGAGCAGGATCAAGCCCTAAATAAGTAATAAGAGTTCTGGTGGTATCCAAAACAATCATATTTGCTAAGAATGAGATCATCATTCCAAAGGACTAACTTTTTAAAGCAGTGACAAACAAATGGCAGGGGGCGGGGGTGCTTGGGACAGAAAAGAAATCAGACGCGTAGTCTTCAAGACTACAAACAACAGGCTCTCTTGTGAGATTTCTAATGCTTCCTGCTTCCAAGCCAGCCAGAAATACCAGGTCACCTGCCTTTCTCATCATATATCCACTGCTGGCCAGACCCGGGAAGGGCAGTGGCTACAGACAATTAATAATGAGAGAGAAAAGTTGAGCAAACTCTTCTGAACCTCAAAAAAAAAAAAGGTTAAATTAAGAACTCTGGGTGAATTTGGGGTTGGTTTGTATTTTATCTAAGCAGGTCCCTCTAATTTTAAGACTTCCTGCAGGTACTCAGAAAAGGCAGTGAACTGGGGAAGAGCACTGCAGAAGTACGTGAACAGAATGCTGGTTTCCATGTTAAAATAATTAATATAATAAAATGGTTGCAAGCACAGGGAGTTCTGCTTGATAAAGGCCAAATCCTGTCCTAATTTGCACCCTGTGCTAACCTCACTGAAGTTAATGAGGTGCAGTCATTAATCAGGGCAGCATTTACCCAAAATATTTTTGAGTTAAGCCCCAAATGTTGAACTTTAGGGTTAAGCAACGAGCAGTACAGAGGCTTCACTCAACATGCAAAAAACCCTCAAACTGATCCCACTAAACAGTTCTTAACAGGTTGGGCAAACAAGTGATTCTTTTCATCCCTTTTCAGAATGTCATGTCCTTGAAACTCACACAAGTCTGGGAAGATGGAATTCACCAGTAAACAAGGTCCTGGGAAACATACATTGCCATAACTTTGCAGGGACACAGCCCTGAATGGTCTCTTTCATTTTTAGTGTATTTGGTAATTTAGGTTAAAGCGCATGCACTGAGTTATGAAAACTTGGTTTTAATAGGTAGAATATCCCCTGCACAGAGCAGCTAGAGTCTCCTCTTTATGCCGATTCCAACAGTGTCGGAGAGAAAAAAATATGCTAGTTACCCTAACTTGAATAATACTGCTAGATTCATTGAGAGCTTTCACTCTAATTTGAAACATCCCCATTAATGCTCCCTAAAGTAAGCAGAGGAGTCATCACAAGTGCAAGATGAGCTGGTATAGTTTGCAATTTTCAGTCTGGCTAAATGCAAAAATGGCAAGAAGCCAAGAAGCTTTGAAAAGTTTGCAGTAGAATACATGGAATAGTGCCAGCCTAAAGCTGCAAGTGATAAGAAGTCAAAACTGTGTTTCATTTTCCTCTGACGCTGGTGTCACACCACTGTAATTCTTTTGAAGTTTGTGGAGTTACTCCCAATTTACACAGAACCTACCCAGAACTATAAGGAATAATAGTACTGGCTGTGATCATTTGCATCCCTGACTTTAGAACTTTCTTTAACTTCCAATGTAAGACCCCAGTCCTGCACTTGGATCTTTGTGAGCAGAGCCTTGCATCCTCACAGAGTGCCTGTGGCTCTGTTCAGGGACGTTGTAGGTTTGGGTCCTAGATTTGGAAAACACCATCTGTATCTATTCTGTACATACTTGCAGTGATTTTTGTAAATAAAGAACACATTTAGATTGCAATACATTTCATGTTGCATAAGGGGCTGACAATTCTGGTCAGAGAGAGAGAGAGAGAGAGAGAGACAGACAGAGACAATGTTAGAGTTCATGAAAGGAAATGACTGATATCATGGGCTTCAGGACAGAGTGTGGGCAGGTTCTGTGCTATCTTCCCCAATACACCTCTGGCATGAGCTTCAAAACCCCTGCTATTTACCCATCCTGAGCCTCTTCTTGGCATAGTATGCTAAACAAGTCAAATGCTGACCGATACTACATGGTGGTTTTGGGATGTGCAGAGATGCCCGCTTGGGACATAGTTTTGAGACCACCAAATCGTTTCACTCATGAACTAAGCCAAGTCTGACCTTAAAGTACCTTGAGGTGAAACTAGTGCATTGACCAAATGAAGCAACAAGTCCACTTTCATCACTCTTTGAAGACAGAGAACAAATAATATTTCCTCAAAAGTGTTCACAAGAAGTTGCACATGAAGTTGTTACTGTGTCATCATCATGCTGACATGCTGGTAGGTTTTTTCCCTTTCTTCCAGGATGATCTTATATACTTTGCTACAGAGTACATTTTTACTCTAATCTCCAGACATCAGGATTCCTTAGCTTTACGTTTGCCACAGTTGGTTTTAATTGGATGGTGTGTTCCATTCCAATTCAGCTGTTAAAGCTGTCAAATGTCTAACTGAAGCCTAAAGAGGAAGTAAAGGGAAAAATGGAGCAACATTTTGGAGCCTTTTCCAGGCTGTATCAGTTAACTTTTCCCAGAATGTCAAAACTGCAGAAGACATTAATAAATTTAGCACCAATATCCTGTCTGAACTGTTTATACTGCTCAGATAAAACCACATTAGGTGGAAAAACATTGATTTCCTTTCAGCATTTCAGACTGCAACAGCAAAAGTTTTGTTTATAAAAAATCCAAATAGGCAAAAAAGCCCCAATCTGCTCAGCTGTAAATCCTGGCTTACTGATAAACAATTCTTGCTGTGTGGGGACAGAATGACCTTTTACATTGTGAACATTAAACTAATTCCTGTCGCTGATAATAATGCCCCCACAAAATGAATCTTTAATGTTTGACAAATATATCAATATCAGCAAAGTTTCAGGAGTCTTCCTCCTTCCTCCTCCCCTGAAATCAATAGGTTATTCACCTTACTAAATGATTTATTTATCTATTTATGGGAAGAATTTTTCATGAGATAGCTCAAAGAAACACATTTTTGTTCCCAAGTCATTTTATATACAAGAGAGCCACTGGAGTTGGGGCAAGACCAGCTGCCAGGCATCTGGCAGGTTTGTTAGTGTTGGCACACATGCTAGATATCTGGCAGTTAGCTTTTGCATCTGTTAGTTTCAGAGAGAGCCATAGCTACATCAGAAGCCACAAAGGCATGTCCTGGTTATTTTTCATGGTGTCTGCATTGATCTAACACATTCTAGGTTCACAGCCCAGTTTAAAAAAAAAAAGTGTGAAATAAGAGAGCCACTGCCCCAGTTTGGCTGCAGTGGTTGGGTAATAACTGGAAGAAAGCCACTAGCAAACCAGGATTTATATATATATATATATATATATATATATATATATATATAAAATATTCCTCAAGCTCCTGATGGTACCACTAAAGCAAATGTAAAGCCTCCATTTCCACTGTAAACCACTACCCTGTATTTTTTAAGGGTCTGTACCCATTTGGTCCAGTCTGTAACTTAGAGACAGAAGGGTGGGTTTTTTTCTTAAATGTAACTAATATTTTTTAAAATTGGCTTTGGACAGAATTAATTTATACAGGTGTTAATAAAAACATTAATGGTTATTGTTGCTGTTTAGCCTAATATTAAATGATGGCTACCAGTGTTAATTGAATCATAAATAAGAATGTGAATAATAATTTTAGAAATGCAAAACCTGATCCTGCAATGAGCACTAGAGTATCTATAGGCTTCACACAAGTACAGGACTCATTGCAGGATCATGGCTTTAACCAGTTACATTTAATAATGGCCTTAAACTCTATGAAACGTTTATTTTAGTGTTGCTTCAGTAGGATTTTAATGCTAAAATGTATGACTGTTGCAAATCTTAGCAACTAGGACCTGTCCATTTTAGCTATTGGGGATTCTGTGTTTCTTTGAATTGCTCACACAAACACCTGATAGATAAATAGTACTGTTTGTGTGTGCCTCACGTACACATAGAATATTCACCACATCCCCACTGCGTTCATGAGCTAAGGCTGACCAGATGAAAAATTGGTACTTCATAAACTTTAAAGGTTCTCACAGGCCTCTGTGCACCACCTTTGCCTCAGATAGGCCTCATATGGGCTTTCTGCACAGAGGTGACAGCCAGAAGACCTGGGTATTAGTCTCCACTCTGCCCTCTTCTTCCTGTGTAAATCTGGAGATAACATGTTCAAAAGTGGCCTCTAATTTGAGGGTTTCTGTTCTGGGGTGTCCATCTCTAGAGCTTTACGGGCCAATGATTTCCATTAGAGCTGTGATGGGCAGCACCTGTAGAAATCAGGCCCCAGCTGTCCAGTTCCAGATCTGTAAAACTGGAGTGTAAGGTGCTTTGAGATTCGCATATAAAGGGAGCCATGTTTATTAGGATTGTTATTATTGACAGTAATATATCCTTACCCGTCATCCCTAAAGCTTCTAAAATGCTTTACATTCACCCAACAATGAAAGGCAGCCCTCTCTGATGTCTGAGGTGGATTTTAGCATCCATTCTGCAGACTCCATGATATTTCACTACATTGTTGTTAGTACTATATAACAGTTAGTCAAGGTTTGAGCTACACCCAGAGAAGTCAATAGGATTTTTGCCGTTGACTTCAGTGGAAGCAGCGTCAGGCTCTCCGTTTTAACAAAGGACACTGAAAATGCTCTTGACTTTGTGGAGGGGAAAGGGAAGAATAATTTCTCCACCTGCAGGTAGATGCTGCATGGCTCCCGCTGAATTCAGTGAAAGATGTGTGACCACCTTTGAACATTTACTCCTGAGAGAGTTAAGCCAACATCATCTAAGAAACCCCGAATTAAAGCTGAAACTCACCTGCTCTGTCTGCATTTCAGGGAACTGTATATGACATCTGAAAACCACCTACTATTCAAAGACCTCAACAATAGTTAACTTTTGATTTCCTCGATTGGGACAGTTTAAACCAAGTTGTTTAATTTTCTTTTCTCGGGATCCTGAATGTCCCTCCTAGAACCCTGAGGATTTCACCCATTTTCCCTTCTTCATTACTCTCCATCACAAGAGCCTTGTTTTATGGTGACCATCCTGCCAGCCACGGGTTACAGAAGAGTGAAGTGTGATGCTTCTTCCCCATTCCAGAGGTTGAGCCGGCTGTCCCTGCTGTGCTCCACATCCCTGCTTTTAATCCTGGGGGGATCATTCTCAAGACCTTCCCTAACTCAAACCCTTCAGGAAGTAATGGATTGTGCTACTAATAAACTGCTGGGCCAGCTATTTATACCAGGGCCTCACAGCTGCAGGGGCTTGCGGTTAAGATAAGTAAAGGAAGGAGATTTTAACCTTAGAGATATATGGCTAGGATAAGTCTCAGCATCTCAGCTTTCAAAAGTGTGCCTGCAAAATTGTGCACATGCTCCTTTGCATGCATGTACCTCGCCATTTAACAAGTAAACTAGTGCAACTCTGTGTGTCAGACATTGCCTGTCTAAAAAACTGTACCTAATTTGTGTGCACAGCTGCCCATTGGCACAGGTAAATGTGAGATCTGCCCATCCAAATGGGCACATTTTCAGAGTCCACTGTTGAAAATTTAGCTTTAAGTTATAACAATTTTCAGCAGATTTTGTGTTTTCAGAGTCATGGTCCATTATACACTACTGTCAGTAGCAAAAACTATTTGGGAAGGGGTTCATTTATATTTCTCCTTTTTTTCTCTGTGCTTTCAGTGGCCTATAGTTAATCAAACCAACACCCCTTCATTCTGTTTCACAAATGGAATAAAGAAATAGACACTGTACATCCTCCCCTCTATTCTCTTGCAAATGGAGCAGCAGCAGAATTCAAAAGTAGTGCACAGAGACTGCGAGCGAATTATGCATTTGGCTCATCTCAAAAGCCAAGGAGAAGCTCAAATGCCAGGTTTTCTTAAAAGCAAACCATCTCGACAGTAAAACGACAGTGACTGAGGGTATCGGGCATGAGGGGTTTTTTTTCTTTTCAAAAATAAAATCTATTCACTTGATTTTTTTAATTAGAAAAACTGACAAATATAAAACCAAAGGGGGGGAAGGAAGGAATTTAAAAAAAATAATAATAACAAAGACACATTTATCTGCTAAAGGGAAGTGGAAAAGAGCAGCTGTCCTTTAATGATCCCCATCCACATGAAATTAATCCAGATCTTTATTACAAATGCAAACCAACAAAAATAAATTAAAACTCAAGTCAGCCTGGGAGCCCAGGTGGGGAAGGAATGAGCAGAGCTCAATTCATTCTCAGCATGTCTGGTCATCTCTGCAATAATAAGTACCTTTGTTTGCTACTATTACAATTATTCTCTCATCACCATTCCTGCAGATGAGATAGGATAGCCACTGCCCCCATTCTGAATAATAGACACTTTAGGGCAGGCTGGTAAAGCAATAGCTCTAATTATTCATATGGTACATGGAGACAAGTGGTCTGGAAGCTTCATGTTTGAATTAAAACTAATGTAATTTTCATGAAATGTGTGCATGTAGGGAACAATCCTGCATTGATCTAGTCCTTCTTCCTAATAGGCCTTTTCCACCACTGAGACCCATTCCTGTAGTTCTTCCACAGGCAAAACTCCCATTGAGTTCAAGGAGTTTTGCCTGAGAGAAGATTGCAGCATTGGGCTCCTCGTTTCTATGGTCCAGATTCTGCCCAGCCCTTTCACAGGCAGTCCCTATGCTCAGGGGAGTATAAAGATGGCTTCCTCTCTACTTTTCTGAGAGCCCACAGAGGCCCCACCTTCTTCCAGCCCCCAAAATGAGTTAGGGCATGCAGGGGATAGCAGCTGTACCCCATCTGGAAGATGCTCCCTTTGAGTTGCCAGAGAGTTCAGGGAGAATAGGGCTCCCTTGTGTTGAGTATTATATGCTGGCTAGCATATAAATTTATATCATATAAATAACATGCATTATCCTCCCCATATATATGTGTGTGTGTGTACACATATGTATTATTTATTAGTATGCATTAGGCACCAATAACATTAAGCACAAATATTGTAGCAGTGATACAGCCAAAACTGGCCTATACCATAATTCTGTTTGCTTATGCTAAGTATAACTCCTTGCATTTGCTGAAGTAAGCATTGGGCATCAGCAGATAGGAAACATGTCAAAATCAAGATACGTTCATTCCACATCTTAGTACAAGCTAAGGAGGGACCTTCACAGACCAGCACCTGGAATGCTAGTATCCAAAACAAAGATAAGGAAGGAACAAAACAACAAATTAGGGAACTGCAAGAAACGGATGGGTTGGATTTTAGTGATGGGTAAAAAGGTGTAACTTGTGAAATCATCTTAAATAATACCAGCTGAAATGTGTAACCTGGGGAGCACACATTCTGCATAAGGTGAAGGTAATGTCACTGCATGGAACTGCTCATCGGAGACTGCTATCATACAGTACCTTTGTCCTGTACCGTATTAATAAACCTGACTGACAGTGCCTATTTGGTCTCTTGTGTGTATTTCATAACAAACTAAAGCATGGTCAAGCAATTGACTATAGAATTAATCAACACTGGAGACGGTGCAGCTCTCCATCATCCCTTACCCTGAGCTGTGCCCAAGGCCCAGTCTAACGCTCTGATTTAATGCTGCTACACATACACCTGGAGACAAACAAGTTCTTATAGACTAGAGTGTTTCAATCCTTCTTAACAAAGGAGCACAGGTCCTTTTGAATGCCATCCATGCAAGTCCAACACCAAGTTTTATTTTGTATTTTTTATATCTATGGTTTTATTTATGCAATCAGTGGCAAAAGAAGGTTACACAAATAGCTATCATGAAATTAGAAACAAGTTGGGTGAGACAATATATCTCACTGGACCAACTTCTATTGGTGAGAGAGAAAAGCTTTCAAGCCTCACAGAGCTCCTCCTCAGGTGTGGGAAAGATAGTAAGAGTGTCAGAACTAAATACAAGATCAGACAGCTATCTTAGCATAAACAGTTAGCACATATTAATTCAGATAGCCCTAGTTTAGAATATATGCTAACTACTTTTTCTGTGACACAGTACCTTTCCCAGACCTGAAGAAGAGGTCTGTGTAGCTCAGAAGCTTGTCTCTCTCAGCAACAGAAGTTGGTCCAATAAGATATATTGTCTCACCCAACTTGTCTCTCTAATGTTCTGGGACCAACCTGACTACAACAACACTGCATAGATCTATCATGAAATGACATTTACACATATAAATCTGTAGCATATTTAAAAGTACACTTAATATCTCAGTTCAAAATCAGCTGCTATAGGAAAAGGAATAAAATAATTTATTTTCTGCTTCTTGAAAAATTCCAGCACCTAAATCCACTTGACCTCAGTCATCTCTTTTCCTTGGGAGAAGTGGTAGGTAACTTATTCCTATGGAAGACAGCCTTTTATTAAATTATTCCACAGAAATGTCATCTCTGTGGGCCAGTGATTTTTAATATACACTTTCTTTACAAGGAATAATAGAAGAGCTATATATTTCCAAATAGTTTTATTATTTTTGTGAACTTTGTTCCTAAGAGACAAACTTTGGAATTCAAGCAAATTTCTTTCCAGAAGCTTTAAACTCTAGCACAGAACCATAGGCTGTGAATGACATTTGGCACTCTTGGCCCACATGTTTTGCACTGGTACAGTACAAACACACACACACTATAGATTTGTGAAGAAATGAATGTTACATAGACAATATACAGTTGCATTTCTCTTAAATTATAGCTTATGCTGACAATATCCGTGTTTTCCAGTATTTTTGTCCATTCTTATTTGTATTACAGTAGCATCTAGAGACCGTAACCAAAATCAGGACTCCTTTATGCTAGGCACAAAACACAAAATAAGAGATAGTGCCTGCCCTGATGAACTTGCAATCTAAACAGACAAGGTAGACACAGCATGGAAGCAAGCATTCTCATTCAGAGGTGGAGCTGAGGCACAGAGAGATTAAGGGTTTGTCTCCATTTGGAAGACCAATGCCTTCCCCTGTGATGAAATCCTGTCTCTCTTGAACTCAGGGCAAAACTCTTATTGACTCCAACAGAGCCAGGATTTCACCCCTAAATCCTTAATGTAGACAAAACCTAAATAATGCGCCCAAGGTCCAGCAGTACACCTGTGGCAGCCCTAGTAGCTAAACTCAGATATCCTGAGTCCCAGTCCAGTGCCTGAGCCACAAGCCCATCCTTCCCCTCTGGGGATAATGGATTTGATGTGTCCTTTTGCCACTTTTGGTCTGTTCCAATTTACTCCACCTAAGTTGCCCAATGATACAAGCTTATATTCAGAAAGTTAAGACACCCTCTTCCCTCCTAGTCACCAGCACCGTGGCATATTTTTAGCCAACTAATTAATTCAGAAGAAAAATTAATCTTATCTTAATTTTTGTTCTTGAAAACAAACATGCCTAGCAACCCTTCTTCCTCGTTCCCTCTCTTCTGGAGCACAGTGAGGAAAGTTTTATATAGCTGTATCAGATAACAATAGCAGTGAGTGCCCACACCAGAAAAACCTAGCATTGGTTATGTCAGGCAGTAATGGTTAAATAACTACAGGTGATTAACAGTGATGTAAGTCCCAAGCATTTATCTTGTAATGTCGTGTTTTGTTTTCTAACTGAGTGGTCAAGGCAAATACTTCACAACAAAATCAAGATCAAATGATATCTCCCCAGACAATAGGGAGAAAAGAAACCCATCATAGTTTCCACTGTTCCTGGGAACAGAGGAGGACTGAACGAGCTGACATGTTTAGTTTCAGGAACAGAAAGTCACAGATAGGATAAAAATGTCTTTCTTGGTGAAGGACATGTCTGCCAGTGCTTGCTTCTGGAACCTCTCCAGCCTGGAGATAGCAAAGAAGAGTGGTATTAACTTGAGTAGGCTAGAAATGACCAGATGCCAACACTTATAACAAACATTACACCCACGGAGGACCAAAGGTCAAGTTTATAGTGTTCTGAAAGGTGTATGGAAGTGTCGGTCCCACAGGCTTCCTCAGCAGGCTTTCCTTACCCTCTTTGTAAAGAATACCCATGCATACCCTCAGGCCACTGTGGAATGGGACAACTATCTTCTTGTTTCATTCCACAGGATCTTATCCATCCAGTTATCATGGATTTGGACATATTTTTGTTCTGTAGCTTGAGGAATAAGAGACAAAAAGAGCAAATGATTTCTAGATGACTTTCTTCTTTAAAGATAAGTCCTTAGGGCCCTCTATATCAGTGGTTTCAAACTGCAGGTCACGATCCAGTACTGAGTCGTGGAACGTTAAGGCACTGGGTCGCAATGGCCCTGGTCAGCACTGCCGATCGGCCCATTAAAAGTCCTGTTGGTGGTGCTGCCTGGCTAAGGCAGGCAAGTCCCTACCTGTTCTGACACCTCGCTGCACCCCAGAAGAGGCCAGCAGGGGGCGCCGCATGCTGCCCCCTCCCTGAGCACTGGCCCCGCACTCCCATTGGTCAGTTTCAATCCAATGGGTGCTGGGGGGGGGCGGTGCCTGTGCGTGAGAGCCGCGCAGAGCCACTTGTGTGCCTTGACCTAGGAGCGGGACCTGCTACTGGCTGCTTCCGGGGCGTAGCGTGATCTGCAGTGTCAGGACAGGCAGGAAGCCTGCCTTAGCACCCCCACTGCGCCACTGACCGGGAGCCGCCCAAGGTAAGCCTGTGCCCCAACCCCCTGCCTCAGCCCTGAGTCCCCTCCAAACCTGGAGCCCCCTCCTGCACCCCAAACCCCTCATTCCCAGCCCCACCCCAGAGGCTGCACACCCAGCCCAGAGCCCTGACTCCTTCCCACACCCCCCACCCTGCCCCAGCCCACAGCCCCCTCCCACCCCCCAAACCTGTTATCCCCAGCTCTGTTGGGTTGCGGGCATCAACAATTTTCTTCAACTGGGTCCCCAGAAAAAAAGTTTGAAAACCACTTCTCTGTATGTTGGATTTGTGCCATAAAATTTCCATAAGGTGTTTTCAGTTGAGGCCAAAAAGAAAGTTAGATGATTTCCTGAGAATGGCAAATGATCTGTTTTACCTTGGGTATGAACGCATGTGACAATCTGAAAACCTTTGTCTCCACAAAAGATGCAGAATTACTCTTCAAATGACCGATAACCAGCTCTGATGCTCTGAGCTGAGTGGATGACTAAATGACCTTGCTCAGTAGGATGGAATATAACATTCAGTTAATTAATTGGACTTGAATGGTTGATCCAGCTGGGCATGAAAAAACAGGTTGAATCACCTTATGTAATTGGAATGATAACTTCCTTACAAATTCAATAAAATCACTTGTATTAAAAATAGTTGTCCATAGATATTCAGTTCTCTGCACAGAAAGCTATAAAAAGGTGATTTATGTCAGAATTTAGATTCTGAGCAAAAGGGAATGTGACAGGATAGTCTTCCTTTAAGGGCAGTGGTGCCTAGTGGTGAGCCCACCCTGTCACATGGCTTGCCCCTTAAAGTTTGAAAGGTGCAGTATATATATATAGAATCCTAAGAGTTACTGACAGAGAGAAGCAGTCCCAGGATTAAGTGGGGCTTGGAAGAAAATCCTGTAACTGTATCTTTAAAGGCCTGAGACCAAGAGTCTTACAGAGAGGATGGGGCAAGGGTCCCCTCTTACTCAACCAACTGGGGATGTGCTGGGACAAGGGGACCAGTATAATGCTGCCTCCTTCCTCATAACGGAGTATACAGTAGCAGGAGGAGGCTGGTCAGCTGACCATCTTTCCTCTTTTAGGATTAATTGGGAAAGGGGGCCAGCTGAGTGGGCAGCTGGCTACCTAACAACCAAGCTCTAAGAATGAGAGCTGGGGGGCTCCTGTTTAAGGAAAAACCATCTGAAGCACAAGCCCAACTCCAGGAAGGGAGACTGGGAGAGTCTTCTGAACTGGAATGAGAGTTGACTGAGCCCAGAGAGAGGTGAAAGATGTTTTGGTAGAGTTTAGTTTGCTTGGAGTTTTGGAGTTCTACTGAGGGATCCGGGAGAAGCCCTGGGATCTGCAGCTCTACAGAAAAAGAGTGTGAGTCTCTGATTTAGGAGGACTTGCTGCTAGCCCAGGGGCAGCTAGGCAAAGGGACTTTGAAGAGGCCAGCTAGGGGAAGCCAGCTGGGGCCTGACCAGTTACAGCTGGACTTGGGATACCCCAGAAGCGGACTGCACTTTTAAGGCAGCTGGCTGGAGGGCTAGGCCCCAGAAAATACAGAAGGCTCAACACCTCACACCTACCCACAAGGGGGTACTGGCTGATGAGTTACTTCTGTGCCTGTCATAGGGGACAAAAAGCAAAAATGAAAAATATTTTACTTTGAAATCAGAAAAGCTTTGGGTAGATCCTCAACTATGAGCTCAGGCCTGAAAAATGTTGAGATCAGCCATCAATAACTCTTTTCATAAGATGAGCTCCCTGAGGGTAGAATGATAATACCATGTTGGGTGGTAATCCTTAAGCAGCTGGACACTAATTGGGACTTGCCTCTTGTTTCCAGGCACTGAATATCAAATATAACCCTATCTTACCCTGTTGTGTTCTCCCTTATTTTATTTCCAGAACTAGCTACAAAACCCAGAAGACTGCTCCTGTTGTATGTACCCATTCAGTATTGGACTCTGGTTCCCACTACCACCACTTCCTCTGTGAGTCAGGCCACATGTCTACAACAACTCCGATTTCAGTGAGAAAGTTGCTCTTTATCCCAATGACAGCCAGTCATGGCAGTGAAGTTGCCACTTGAAACTCCATTTCTGACATCCAGGCTCTGTGGAGAGGTTCCTCTTGCCAGCTGGATCAGAAGGCTTCTGGCTGTCTTCAGTATTAGTCACAAAAGCCATTCCAGGAATCAAACAGCCTGCAAGACGTTTCCTAGAATGATTGGACCAGCACAACACCACATATTGCCCAGGCACATTTGTCAGTCTCAGAGCTTAGTCTCCCAAAAGAAGCACAATGGATCTTAATTCCTGACTGGGGCCTGTATGGCTAGTATGACATATATTAAAAACCTGTAGCTGCCCTGTGCCAGCTGACTGGGGCTCAGGGATTGTTTAATTGTGGTGTAGACATTGGGGTCTCCCTGGAGCCCAAGCTCTGGGACCCTCCCCTCTCATGGGGTCCTGGAGCTCAGGCTCCAATCTGAGCCCATGTGTCCACACCCTTAACCTGAGCCCTGCAAGCCCAAGTTACCTGGCACAGGCCCGCTGTGGGTGTTTAATTGCAGCATTGACATACCCTATGTGTTATGATAATACTAATAAACAAAATAAATAATAATGATCAAGTCAAACCTGCCAATTATATGAGAAACTTCCAAAGAATACCAAGCTCCTCATGGTTCATGAGATAATTCAGTGAATGCACCTTTAAACAGGGAATGAATCCAGCACTTGCCCTTACACTCCCAGCTATTTTGTGTAATGTTTATAGGGTTATGGGGTTTGCCACCCAAGCCTGTGTCTTGGACCTGATCTCTTATCTCAGTGCCCCGCAGTGCTCCATCACTAATCCAGCATCAATGCCCGGCTCATTTGCTTTTCCCATAACAGTCTTTTTATACTTTTTTCCCACGTGCCCTCTATGCAAAGAGAGGCCTCCCAGTTACAGCACCCCAAAGCCACTACCCTCTCCTTCAAAAGACTCATTTCTCCTGTGATGCCAATGAGATGACAAGTAAATATTTAATAACAGCAGTTTCAAAATCCTAGTTATTCCCTCCTTTGGCTTTCCAAGGCAGCCTGCCTAGTCTTTGACTTTTAGAATTTAAGCTTTTCAGGGTAGGGACTCATCATTTTGTACCTTGTGTAAGTCTGACACTTAAATACTTAACTGGTCTAAGTCATCGAGTGAACCAAGCAAACTTTCACGTGGGACATGGACTTTAATTCAACATCAAACACAGTCCAAGGAAACATCAAAGGCTGCTATGCAGGAATGTCCAAACACAGTACAAGGAAATATTAAAGGCAGTGATGTGGACCTGCCATTTTCACCCCTTAAAGATTTTTCCTGCCTATGCCAGACAATGGATGTATCAGTCTTTTGGGTAGTGGTCTAACAAACTCCTCCCAGTATAGCATAGCTCATCCCTTCAGCAGCTCTGAATGCGATAACATGGCTGCTGTAGTCTTCTCACTCTGCTTCAAATCAGCGTGCACATGTAAACAATAATGCAAAGTTTATGTGTAAATCCTCAGCGCATTATCACACACATGCTCGGGGTGTTTCATCCATATTTGAACATGCCCTGGAATTTTAAATACCTTTGAATCAAAGCTTGGGTTTTAGAAGTTAATTTACATAATTTTTTGCTGCCCATTTAAAGCCTTACATCAAATTCAATTAATATTAAAATGAGCTTCCACCAGCATTTCACAAAACATGTAGAGAGATAAAAAATAATGACAAGAAATCCTACACTCCTTCCCTAAACAAAACCTTTTGGCTATATAAAGGATAGCAAGTAAAACAAGTACAGTCACATAGTTAACTACTAGGGGAAAAAAATAAGAGGTTGATTTTTCCCCTAAAATTGTGTATGTGGCTATGGGAGTCTATTCTTTTCTGAAAATATAAGAGTAAAAGGGCAATTTGTTGCTGCGGAAAGTGTCCATGCCACTGTTAGGAGCAGCAGAAGTACACGTATAGGTTAGAATATTTCCCCCCATATGGGTTTGTTTCTTGTTTGCTAATCAGATTTAAACATCCTAGAAAACCCCAGAGCACAAAAGAATTTTTGCAATAACTTGAAAGTGCGACCTTAGCAACAGCCTTGGAAGCCACGGGAGAAGCTCTGGTAAAAAACAGCTGAAAAATTCCTTTCAGACTCCAAGTCTGACGTCGTGCAGGAAACTTCAGCAGCAGTTTTTCTCCTTGGGAATGGTCTAGTTGCAGTCCCCCTTGTTTGGAGCTAGACGGTATTGACTGTCACTGGCTTTAATGCCACATAAGTCAGGATAGAATTTGGTCCTCTTGGTTTAGAAAATGACTAAACTACTCATTCTGTTGGAGTGTGGGAGAAGGCAGGATAGGAGAGGGAGACTCCGACATTAGTGTCACTCTTTTTGCATCTTGAAAAATAAAAAATATCACAGATTTTTGAAAGACTTAGAGGAAACCTACAAAGGGATAATTGTGAACATTGGCATTCATTATGAATCAAGTAGAATTTCACTGCCAGTTAACTATCTACATTAATGTGGGCACCGTCTATTTAAATACATCTGCTAACAAAATAAATGAGTTATAAAATATTCCTTGGGGCCACAAAATTGCCTGTTCAGGTTATTCCGGCAAAAGGACAGAAAACCTGCACTTGGGGACCCTCCTATTCATCACTCTATCATTGCAAGAGGAAGAGTGAGGCTTTTTCCCCTATGGAGTGGGTGAGCAGTTCAGCATGCAGAATCCACTCATCACAGCTTTCTACTACTTCTGCTACATAGCTCTGGTGCAGCTGTGCCCTAGAGTTCTCTCTCAGCATAGTTTACACATCATCGATAGGGAGGGAACCCATCTAAATTACTTTTGATTTAGGTCTTGTTTACATTGTGGATTTCCCCCCAATTTCAACCATCAGTAGGCAGCCACTGCGGTACTGGCTTTACCTCTTGTCATGGAATCACAGGGTCTGGTCTATGCCACAGCCTGTAACCAATCTCCTGGGTGTGACTCTTATTGGAGGAAGCCAGAAATATGGAAGTGCTCTTCTAGACATGTGGCAATTCTCCAAAAAGGGCCATATTTTTATCATTTAATGTACCCAACCAAAATACACACACCTACATCTATATCATTTGAAAGCTTATTTTATGTACATTTAGGTGAAGTATGATGTGGAACTGTCAAGTGTAGCCATAAGCCTGTAGGTTAGGTGAAACACTGGTACCCCAAATGAAAAAATGTCATATTTTGCACAGTTCTAATAATACTGCAACATGACTATGACTATGGTTTTTACTTTTTAAGTTAATTTCAACACCTTAATATGGTGGTTATTGGTCAAAGCTACCAAACAACATGTATTAAAAGATCGTTATTAGTTTTGCATGAGCAAGTTTTTTTTTCTTCTAGAAATGAAGCTATTTAGCATGTGACAAAAATGGCAAATATCTACGTTTTGCAATATACTAACATGAAATGTTTTTATATCACATATTCTTAATTGTCAAAGTATATCACAAGTGATAATAGTTTTCTATATTTTCCATTGAAATTTGCTGTCTAGATCAGTCTCATACTGAAGGTTATGCACCGGAAGCAGCTGAATGCATGCCAATAGTTTGTACTGCATAGTGGATAGATTTAAACGTAGGTGAATTCCCACTGTAATGTTTCTCCATTTGTAAGTTTTTGTACATGCAATGTAGCAACTGGCCTGCAGAAGGTTTTAATTAGTAATTGCCAATGCATTCAGTACTAGCCTTTGAAGTATTTTAGAAACTAGCTTTTCAATTCAGTGACACTTATGCACAGGTCAGTATTAGTGTTAGAGATGACAACATACAGCTTCATATTGTGAATATGCAAAAGCTATGAGAGAAAGAAGTGGCCAAACAAGAAGTGGTGAAGACACAGTCCAAAAACAATTCCTTGTCTCTGCATTGGAAGAGGATGCAGACCTTGTTACAGTTCTTACCAACCCTGTCATCAAAAATATGAAAACCCATTTGACCCTGAATCACATCCAGAGGTGCTTATCAACATATCTACTGTACTGCATGGAACATCAGATGTACAAGAGGCTTTACTGAAAATAGCAGATGCTGATGAAGAACAAATGGAGAGATTTGTGAGAGGTGCATTTGATTCTGATGGGACACAGCTTCTTCAGACCAGTCAAGAAATCTGGCATCAAAACTTTTACTGATATGGTGAAGAAGACCTTGCCACTTGTAAAATTCCTTTGTGAATATATGGTTCAAAATGCACCTGAGAATGTAGGAGCACACCACCCAAGCCAAACAAACACTCCTTCTTGCTGGAGGTTTTTCCAATGGTGAAGTAACAAAGTCCATCAGCAGCAGAGGTGCTGAAGAAGCCCAAGACTTATACAGTACTCAGGAGGAAGCAGACACAAGGGATGCTTGTTCTGCATGCTATCTGTGCTTTTGGGTCTCTTGGTGTCAAAGAAACCATAGTAATTAGGTCATCCAATACAGATGTTTTGGTCCTTGCTGTTTGCTACTTTCCAAAATTGGAACACACAGACAACATGTAGATTGAAATGCACCATTACCAGCGCAACTGACAAGTATTGCTTCATACCTGTACGTGCAATTTGTGATGCACTCACTCCTGACTTCTGCAACATACTGCCTGCTGTACACACATTAACATAAACATGCCTCTGTGGAAAAATCTGTGTTTAATGTTGTCAAAACAAAGGGAGCTTACCGCTTTAGGGAGCTTGCCAAATTGGGAGAGTGATGAACAAGCCACAATTTCTGCAGCAAGGAAACTGGTATCAGTGCAGTATGACTACAGCAAGAAAGAAAAGGAGACTCACGGAGAACTGAATTGCTTACGCCTCACTCTAGCCATCAAAAAGGACAAGTTATTGGTCAAACTCCTACCACATAAGGACAGTTTTGAAGAACATGTCAAAATATCTTCTTGGCAAACAAAGATTTGGATGTCTTCACACATAGATAAACCATCGCAACATGGAAGGAAAAGCGTAAATGATGAAAAGACAGTTACCTTTCCCATAACTGGTGTTCTTCGAGATGTGTTGCTCATGTCCATTCAGCTTAGGTGTGTGTGACCTAGAAGGCACATGCAAATCCTGGCCATGGTCAGGGGAAATGCAGAGACTTCTGCGATGAGGTCTATCAGTGCCAGTCGTTGAGGTACAGGTAGATCTGGACACCCCAATGTCTGAGGTAGGCAGCCACCACCAACATGCACTTAGTAAATACCTGTGGTGCTGTCGCTAGGCCAAATGGGAGGACCGCAAACTGATAGTGGTTGGGACCTACCATAAACCGGAGGAAGCATCTGTGTTCCATGAAGATGGCCATGTGAAAGTACGCATCTTTCAGATTGAGGTCGGTGTACCAGTCTCCCAGATCCAGGGAGGGGATGATGGAAGCCAGGGAGACCATGCGGAACTTCAGCTTTTCTAGGAAGCAGTTCCGGTCTCGCAGGTCCAGGATAGGTCGCAGACCACCCTTGCCTTATGGGATTAAAAAGTAACAGGAATAGAACCCTTTGTTCCTGAACTCTCGAAGAACAATCTCCACGGCACCTAGATGCAGTAACCTCTCTACCTCCTGCATGAGGACACTCTCTTGAGAAGGCTCCCTGAAGAGGGAGGGGGAGGAAGGGTGGGAAGGAGGGATAGAAAGCAAATGAAGGGTGTAACCCTGCGCCACCGTACTGAGGACCCATCGGTCCGATGTTATAGATGCCCCTGCAGGGAGGAAAGGAGAAAGGTGCTTGGCAAAAATAAGGGATTTATAAACACTAATAGAAAACTATATACAGTATAATAAAGAAGATAACTAGTTTGTACAAACGAGTGGCTACAGCACTAACTGAAGCAGCCACAGTTTAACACCATCACCGGCAGCAAGAAGGAACTGAGGGTAGGGGGGAACCGGCGGTGCCCTATATACTCCAGCATGTTCATGCCACTCCAGGGGGCAACGGAGCCGGCCCCCTACGGATACTGCTGAGGGAAAAACTTCCAGCACCGGTGAATGTGGCGCGCGCACACACACACACACACCCCTAAGTTGAATGGACATGAGCAATCACTCGAAGAAGAACTAATTCCTGTATTCTTCTAGGGCCCAATGGCACCTGAGCATCAAGATCTTATTTGTGCCTGTCCCAGTAGATGTTGCTGCACAATTAACTGTGTCTGTACTAAGAACAATCTTCCCTGCACAGAACTGTGTACACAGCAAGGCAATGAAGACTGGGGTAACCCATGCGCTCTCTTGACAGAGATCATAATGATGAACAAGATGATGTTGACTAGAAATGTACTGTTGCTATTACATTTCAATGATACATGTACAAATTTATTAGATTTTGTTTTATGCTCTAAGGTCACAAAGAAATCCACATTTCTTTCTTGAAATAATACAGAGAGTCATTAAACTAACAGAAATGAATGACCATATTTCAAAGTGGTCATTTTAATGTGTTGATAGGGTCATTATTTATCCCCATTTCTGTGGTAAGAGCACCACTCGACAGCTGCACATCTTAAAGCAGACATAAGAAGCTTTCAAATGATGTCTGATGTACGTGTGTAGAGAAGGTATATTAAAATCGACCAAATTGGTGGAGTCTGCCACTCATCTAAAGGTAAAATGCCTATGGGGGAGTGTCCCCCTAAAAATGTTGCTTTATGGGCATATCCACTTCAACAATATCAATGTTAACTATATAATGTGCTTTTAATCTGTAGCTCTCAGGGTACATCTATACGGGGATAAAAGCCCAGGTCAGCTGACTCACAGCTAAAAATTGCTGTGTAGACGTTCAAGCTCAGGCTGGAGTCCGAACTCAGGGATCCTGCCCCCTTGCAGGGTCCTAGAGCCCAGGCTCCAGCCCAAGCCTAAACATTTACATTGCAATTAAACCGCCCGCCCCGACACTGAGCCCCCCAAACCTGAGTCACCTGACATGGGCCAGCTGCAGGTTTTTAACTGCAGTGTAGACATACCATCAAAGTACTTTACAAAGGTGGGGGCCCTCATTTAACAGAGAGGGAAAATGAGACACAGAAGAGAGGCAAAGGCTGCACAGTGTCACCCAGTGAATCCGCAGCACGGCTGTGACTGGAACCCTGGTCTCTTGACTGGAACCCTATCCACTGGCCTACTCTGCTAAGAATCAGGATATATTTGGGTGTCCAAAGCGCAACCTCCCATCTTTAATCCAGAGCTGCAGCCCCAAGAGACCACATACAAAGAACACAACATTCAATGCTCCATCTTGCGAGAGCTTATGTGGGTTAGGGCCCAAATAATCTCCTTGTACATTCAAAGCCACAGGAAGGAATTTAGTGTAAGGGTTTCCTCAGATTTTTCCTCTGGTGGGAGTAAGGTTTTTTCCCTAGCTCACCAAATATGGTTGATCCCAGAGAATCCACAGGCCAGGATCATTGCATGCACATCCACTCAGGTCCACAGTTGGGCTCATCGGATAGTATGGCATCCACACCTTCATTGACCCCAAGGGGGATACAAGGAAAAACTAATACAGTCTGAGGTTATATTATCTTTTCTGGGTAGGATCTGCAGGTTGGAAAGAGGATGATGTGCATTTCCCCCATACAGCTCACCACTATGGTCTTCCCAGTTCCTGTCTCATTATTCCACAGAGCACCACGGCAGAATTGGGGTGGGGAGAACGGGAAGGAAACAGTGCAAGAGACATCAGCGGCCAAGTCCCCATTCTACAGGGAAAGATAGAGGATTCCCTCCCCATGCAAATCAGGGGACACTGTAGCCCAAGGTCTTGTCCTCAGCTTCTTGACAAAGTGCTAACAGGGCACAGTGAGACAAAGACTTGTCAACCCTGAAGCACATCTTTCAAAGAGTGACAACCTCTAAGCACAGGCAAAGATTCTTAGGAAACTACTGAAAGTTCTGAAAGGAAAGGATGACAGACTCAGGGAATTAGCTTTAAAATATTAATTAAGGCCAATTTTCATGCTGATGTACTGCTTTTAATTAAAAGTCGCCCCTACATGCGACTCCTTCTCAGGCAGATGCTACCTAAGGAGTTCAAAGATACCAAGGATACACTTTGGAATTACATCAATGTGTATACATAAAGGTACAGTTAACAGCCAAAAAGGATTGAATATGTCCTGTGCATGTACGAATGGCACAGGTATGAAGGGCCATTACACTAGGAGCTAAGACCTTAAACATCTCGGAACAGCTGAACCCGAAAAGAGTCATAGGTTCACTACAGAGGAATGTACTAAAATTCAGATTCTTACCCAGACCTTCCCCACCTGCAAAGCTGCACTGGAAATCTTACACGAGCAGACTCTCACCAGATTTCCAAGGCCCCCTTAATCCAGCAAGATCAGAAATACTGCTGCGGTGTCCAGAAAGAACCCAGCCATGTAGGCACCCAGAGAACTAAACATCCTTTTGGAAAGAGCTATCCAGACTTCCTCCAGTTTCACCAAAGAAGTTAGTCTGAAAGTCTGCGGTCATCTCTCATTTCATGAGACCTCTCGCCCTCAGTATTGAATAAAGTGGTTGAATTAGAAAGAATGATATTTCATATTTATAAATATTACAATGCTGCCTTCCCTCACCTCACTCCATAAACTGGGTGAATAATTCCCCAATACACAAAAATTATTTTTGCTCACTATGGGTGAACCACATAGGCCTCTGCACAACCTAACAGTGGGCTTCAGGTTGAAACTGGACTTTAGCAATATACAGGCCTTGTGCAGGCCCTCTGCATGAAGTGAATTTCACTCTGTTTGCCAGCTCTAATAGTGACATGCACAGCTGCAACAACAATGTAGGATTCACTTCCCCCTCTCTCTGCACCACCAGGATTCAAATACAAATGCAACAGCCCAAGTGTACTGCTGGTATTATGAAAGATTGACAGTTGAGTAGTGAGAAGAAAACCTTGTCATTAAAGGCTCAAAACACTGCAGCAGATTCTACACACACACACACCATTACTATATTCCAGGGCCCACTCCTGAGATATGCTGATCACTCACTGAGAAATAAAGCTACACTAAACATTTCATAGGATTAGACCCCAAATGAGTAGTTTAGTGCCCCTGAACATTCTAACTTGAAAGAGAATTATTAATATCATTAATATCTTCCATTTCTTTTCTGACATACAAGCAGCAAAAAACTTAACCTTTTCTTGTAGTTACTTTGTAAAACTCTGAAGTGGATCATTTTTGATATTGGACACTCTTTATGGTATCGTGGCTTGGAAGGGGAAGCTGTATATAATGGTGTTTACATTCTCCACTGCTTTTTCCCTTCTTGTGGCCAAACCAATAGTGCGAGTTACATGCTGTGGTTTCCAGCTTGCAAGATGCTCTCCCTTTGTTGCACAAGGCACACTGACACAATCAAGAAATCTTGTGAACTGTCATGTTTTTGTTTTTGTAACATTCGAATTGGCAGACATTCTGCTCTCCTTCTAGTAGTTCTGTGGTTAAAGAACACATATTTCCAACATGCTTTGTTTTAGGGTACCTATTATTAGGACACTTAATGCTCTCCTTGCTTACAGTCTGGATTTGTGTGTGTCCAATCATCAGTTTGATCCCCGTGAATTCCACAATATTTAAACATTTGTTCTTTCCAATTAGTTTTCGGTGCTGTAAGTTAGCGAAACAACATGCAACAACAGCATTCCAGGTTATAAAACACTGACTCTATAAAACCATTTACAAATAAATAAATAAAACCCAACCACTCACAGCTCCAACAGTGGCCGCATGTGAGAAACTAGAATTTCATATATCACTTCTTTGGCTCATTCGCCAGTGGGGACACCCCTGTTTAAGAGCACACTTGCAACACAGGAAAAGGTTTGACACGACTGGCTCACCACATCTGGGACACACATTCCCTCTCTTACGGCTAAGGGAAAGACAGAAGATGAATCTACACTTCTGCGAGCATCAGCTGCTCAGGACTGGATCGAGCTCATTTGGGGCCCTCACACTTTGTATGATGGTGAGAACTATGTTCAATTTAATAATAATTTATACTGCACTTACCACGGAGTCCTAGGCAATATACACTAGAACAGATTAAATAACTGATCGACATCGCAGGGCACAATCCTGGGAACATAAATAACCTACAAGGATAAGAGTTAAAATCAGCATAAAACCACAAGCAAAGTAGATGCGCTGTGCCAAAGGCTTTTGAGAGAAAAACTGTTCCTAATCTGTTTTACCTGAGGCTCTTCTAGGGGTCGTTCTCATGATCCTTCTTGTCACCCAACCTCAGGTCCTATGGTGCTGACTGGCCAGCCGCCAGACTGAAGTTCTCCTCAACTCCTTCTAGTGGCTCTCTCGGTTGCAAACTTGTGGCAGAGGAAGTGCTGGCTGTTATATTCCCCCTTGTCTCCAATGGCTAGAAAAACATTTTAAGTATCCAGCACAGAACTGAGCAGGACCCTCTTGGCTATCTTAAAGAGTATGTTACAAAGTACATCAAGGCAGAACCATGCTCTTGCAACCTGAGACAATCAAGAAAAGTTGTGGGCAGGGACCCATCTCCCTTCCCCATTTCACACAGCATTTCTTCTCCAAGAGTCCTGGTCCATCTTAGGGAAAGATATACCTCTGCTGTGGCTGATGCTCTTCGATGGCACCATGCACTAGATCCTGCTAACACCTTTCAGGGTGTAAAACATACACGGATACTTGGATGTGTAGGGACACTTTAAATACCATGCACTTATTTACAGCGATGTGAATTTACAGATAATCTGTAACAAACCTCATCCCACATAACACTTTTATTAACAATGAATCAGTTTTCAAAGATTTGTTACTGCACATTACTTAGTTCTATTGGCCTGGAAACTGCCACTCTCCCCCAAACTCACACTGGGGCATCAAGTCATCTCAGCTCAAAGGTGCAGAAGCTTTGTATTGCCTCAGTACATTTTGCTTCGATGCTGTGGTATTCCATCTCACTTTTGCAAGCTGTGATATTTACAAGTGGTTTAAAAGCTTCCTCACTAAAATATCTCATTACAATAAGGTGTGTAACAGTGAATTGTATTCACTAGTCAGTTATTTTTCTAAAATTTATTTACAAGTACAGCAAATTGTAAGGGCTGACATCCATCAACCCCATCAGAAATTAATCCTCTGGGATACTTCCTACTCATCCTAGCAGATTATCCTTCTCAGTGCTCCACAAAAGATGCGGACATATAAAGCCCAATAGCCCTGCCAATGTGTCCGGGGTGGGAAACTTAGTTTTCTCAGGACTGTCTTTCTTGCCCTCCTTCTGGCCTTCATTTGCATGAGGAAACTGATGGGGACTGTTTACTGAGCTGTTGATGTCCTCCTCAGTGGGGCTAAAGATCTCCTGTGTATCCTCCCTCTCCCCTAACATCTTTATGTGGTTGTTCATATGTGCAGGAGACATTTTATTTTTATTAGTGCAACCATTTACTGCCCTCAGTTGCATATACTGATAATAATATCCATAGTAGTGTAAAGGCTATAAGATGATCAGCCTTCAGATATGCATTCCAATATATATTTTTGCCAATGGAAATATATCACACGAAATGAGATACCTGTTTGCAGTATTCATTTTTAAAATGTGCTTGCAAAATACACAACTGTTTGAATATTATTAGCCTGTGTGCTATGACTTCTAAATTCCACATCAGATTCTATTAAGATACCATTAAAAAAGCTCACTGACAAAAGGAAAAAGCACCAATTTGCTCTCTCTTTAACCACTTTGCTACTAAACGATTTGCCAGGTAGATGCCTAGAGTGTTCTCCTCTTATACAGCTGGACTTAGTGATATTTAAAGGGGTAGGCAAAGCCAAAGGACGTTTGAGAGGTAGGCACAAAGTGAGATTAAACTCTGTAGTGTACCCATAGCACGACTTGATGTTTCTGTTGTAACACTAGCACAGAAAGTCTACCCCGCTGGAGTTCAGCGCTGATGTCCCTTCAGGGACTGGGACGTGGCCACCTTGCACCAGCAATGGGGTCCAGGGGCACAGGCTTTTCCAAGTAGCCATCCCTTCTCCAGTCTTTCCAGGTGCCTTACCCAGAATGGAGTACAGCCAAACTGAACGCAAAACATTCAGGTTCAGTTCAGCAGACTTGAATATAGCTTGTTCCACGAGGCTCTCATTTCCCCTCCACCCAACACTATTTCATACCCCAGGGAATTGCATTTGTGTGCGTGCATAAACAATCGAAACACAACACACTAGTGCCGGAGCATGCCTCTTACAGCGACAGATATTTGTAGTTTCTGAACAAAGGAAGCCAAATTGGCTTCATTGGAGAAGAAGTGTAATAAACATAGAATCAGAGAATATCAGGGTTGGAAGGGACCTCAGGAGGTCATCTAGTCCAACCCCCTGCTCAAAGCAGGACCAATCCCCAATTAAATCATCCCAGCCAGGGCTTTGTCAAGCCTGACCTTAAAAACTTCTAAGGAAGGAGATTCTACCACCTCCCTAGCTAACGCATTCCAGTGTTTCACCACCCTCCTAGTGAAAAAGTTTTTCCTAATATCCAACCTAAACCTCCCCCACTGCAACTTGAGACCATTACTCCTTGTCCTGTCATCTTCTACCACTGAGAATAGTCTAGAACCATCCTCTCTGGAACCACCTCTCAGGTAGTTGAAAGCAGCTATCAAATCCCCCCTCATTCTTCTCTTCTGCAGACTAAACAATCCCAGTTCCCTCAGCCTCTCCTCATAAGTCATGTGTTCCAGACCCCTAATCATTTTTGTTGCCCTTCGCTGGACTCTCTCCAATTTATCCACATCCTTCTTGTAGTGTGGGGCCCAAAACTGGACACAGTACTCCAGATGAGGCCTCACCAATGTCGAATAGAGGGGAACGATCACGTCCCTCGATCTGCTCGCTATGCCCCTACTTATACATCCCAAAATGCCATTGGCCTTCTTGGCAACAAGGGCACACTGCTGACTCATATCCAGCTTCTCGTCCACTGTAACCCCTAGGTCCTTTTCCGCAGAACTGCTGCCTAGCCATTCGGTCCCTAGTCTGTAGCTGTGCATTGGGTCCTGCACTTATCCTTATTGAACCTCATCAGGTTTCTTTTGGCCCAATCCTCCAATTTGTCTAGGTCCCTCTGTATCCTATCTCTGCCCTCCAACGTATCTACCACTCCTCCCAGTTTAGTATCATCCGCAAATTTGCTGAGAGTGCAATCCACACCATCCTCCAGATCATTTATGAAGATATTGAACAAAACCGGCCCCAGGACCGACCCCTGGGGCACTCCACTTGACACCGGCTGCCAACTAGACATGGAGCCATTGATCACTACCCATTGAGCCCGACAATCTAGCCAACTTTCTACCCACCTTATAGTACATTCATCTAGCCCATACTTCTTTAACTTGCTGACAAGAATACTGTGGGAGACCGTGTCAAAAGCTTTGCTAAAGTCAAGAAACAATACATCCACTGCTTTCCCCTCATCCACAGAATCAGTAATCTCATCATAGAAGGCGATTAGATTAGTCAGGCATGACCTTCCCTTGGTGAATCCATGCTGACTGTTCCTGATCACTTTACTCTCGTGTAAGTGCTTCAGGACTGATTCCTTGAGGACCTGCTCCATGATTTTTCCGGGGACTGAGGTGAGGCTGACTGGCCTGTAGTTCCCAGGATCCTCCTTCTTCCCTTTTTTAAAGATTGGCACTACATGAGCCTTTTTCCAGTCATCTGGGACTTCCCCCGTTCGCCACGAATTTTCAAAGATAATGGCCAATGGCTCTGCAATCACATCCGCCAATTCCTTTAGCACTCTCGGATGCAACTCGTCCGGCCCCATGGACTTGTGCACGTCCAGCTTTTCTAAATAGTCCCTAACCAACTCTTTCTCCACAGAGGGCTGGCCATCTACTCCCCATGTTGCGATGCCCAGCGCAGCAGTCTGGGAGCTGTCCTTGTTAGTGAAGACAGAGGCAAAAAAAGCATTGAGCACATTAGCTTTTTCCACATCCTCTGTCACTAGGTTGCCTCCCCCATTCAGTAAGGGGCCCACACTTTCCTTGGCTTTCTTCTTGTTGCCAACATACCTGAAGAAACCCTTCTTGTTACTCTTGACATCTCTTGCTAGCTGCAGCTCCAGGTGCGATTTGGCCCTCCTGATTTCATTCCTACATGCCCGAGCAATATTTTTATACTCTTCCCTGGTCATATGTTCAACCTTCCACTTCTTGTAAGCTTCTTTTTTATGTTTAAGATCCGCTAGGATTTCACCATTAAGCCAAGCTGGTCGCCTGCCATATTTACTATTCTTTCGACTCATCGGGATGGTTTGTCCCTGTAACCTCAACAGGGATTCCTTGAAATACAGCCAGCTCTCCTGGACTCCTTTCCCCTTCATGTTAGTCCCCCAGGGGATCCTACCCATCCGCTCCCTGAGGGAGTCGAAGTCTGCTTTCCTGAAGTCCAGGGTCCGTATCCTGCTGCTTACCTTTCTTCCCTGTGTCAGGATCCTGAACTCGACCATCTCATGGTCACTGCCTCCCAGATTCCCATCCACTTTTGCTTCCCCCACTAATTCTTCCCTGTTTGTGAGCAGCAGGTCAAGAAAAGCTCCCCCCTAGTTGGCTCGTCTAGCACTTGCACCAGGAAATTGTCCCCTACGCTTTCCAAAAACTTCCTGGATTGTCTATGCACCGCTGTATTGCTCTCCCAGCAAATATCAGGAAAATTAAAGTCACCCATGAGAACCAGGGTGTGCGATCTAGTAGCTTCTGCGAGTTGCCGGAAGAAAGCCTCATCCACCTCATCCCCCTGGTCCGGTGGTCTATAGCAGACTCCCACCACTACATCACTCTTATTACTCACACTTCTAAACTTAATCCAGAGACACTCAGGTTTTTCTGCAGTTTCGTACCGGAGCTCTGAGCAGTCATACTGCTCCCTTACATACAGTGCTACTCCCCCACCTTTTCTGCCCTGCCTGTCCTTCCTGAACAGTTTATAACTATCCATGACAGTACTCCAGTCATGTGAGTTATCCCACCAAGTCTCTGTTATTCCAATCACGTCATAATTCCCTGACATCACCAGGACCTCCAGTTCTCCCTGCTTTGATTTTACAACTGTTTGTAATCATAACAAATGGGATCCTATACATTCCCACACTGAGGATCTTCACATCTTCAGGCTGAGCATATAGCCCGGGGTGGGCAAACTTTTTGGCCCGAGGGCCACATCGCAATTGCAAAACTGTATGGAGGGCTGGGTAGGGAAGGCTGTGCCCCCTATCTGACCCCTCCCACTTTCTGCCCCCTGACTGCCCCCCTCAGAATCCCCGACCCATCCAACCCCCTCTGCTCCTTGTCCCTGACCGCCCCCTCCCAGGACCCCACCTCATATCCAACCCCCCCTGCTCCCTGTCCCCTGACTGCCCCAAACCCTATCCATACCCCCGCCCCCTGAAAGGCCCCCCGGGAACTCCCACCCCTATCCAACTCCCCCTGCTCCCTGTCCCCTGACTGCCCCAACCCCTATCCACACCCACACCCTGACAGCCCCTCCCCCCCCCCGGGACTCCCACGCCTATTCCCTAACCGCCCCATCCAAGCCCCCTGCTCCCTGTCCCCTGGGACCTCCTGCCCCTTATCCAACCCCCCCGTTCCCTGCCCCCTTACCATGCCGGTCAGAATGGCAGGAGCTCGCAGCCGCACTGCCTGGCCGGAGCCAGCCATGTTGCCGCGCTGCCTGGCGGGAGCGGCAGGCCAGAGCGCTGGCGGCATTGTGAGGTGAGCCTGTGTGGGACGGCAGACAGTGGGGAAGGGGCCAGGGGCTAGCCTCCCCAGCCGGGAGCTCAGAGGCCAGGCAGGACGGTCCCGCGGACCGAATGTGGCCCACAGACTGTAGTTTGCCCACCTCTGATATAGCCATTTAAGTTGCTATCATGAGACATTACTGAAGAGCAATTAAATACGAACCTTCTGTATGTTTTCAGTAAAAAATACACTTTGAGAATATGACCTACATTTGCTTTGCAGTGACAAAGGTTTGCTTGGACAGAGCCTATGCAGTAGACTAGGAGCTAGAAACTCCTGCATTACAATCCCAGCTCTGATACTACATGGGGGATCTTTGGCATGTCACTTATTCCCAATTTACAGAAAAGTTATGTTACCTTCCAGGAATGTTGTGAGGATTAGTGTTTGCAGAACAACAGAAGTGCTAAATATTTCATATTAGTACTAGAATTGTGTGGCTGATCATCCAGTCTCTTAGGTAGACATTCCAGTTGAGTGAACAGAAGGGAAGCCTGTATATGCACCTTGGAGGACCTGTGATATAAGATGAACAGAACTGGAGATTCTCTGAGTTAAAAGGCTTAACAAAAATTTCAGAAGCTGAGAAACGACCAGAGAATGCATGAAAACCCGAGGACCCAGCTCTTTCATAGTACAAAAGAAGATTCTACAGCAAAGTGTAAGGTTAAACTAAACGTAGGTTAAAAATACATTTAAAAACCCAGGCTTTCATTTCACATTATACTCTTCATTTGGGAATCAAGATAGACATTCTGGCAAAGCTGCTGACAAGTTTTAGGATACTCCAGGGAAACAAGTTAAGAGAATAGCATTAGGAACTGGGACAGCAGAAATCTTCATTTAATCTGGGAATTAACCTCGGTGTATTATGAAATCTGTGTTCAGTGTCTCTTGACCCAGCCGTCTACTGGGCCAGCTCCCATTTATGTGCAACTGACCAGTTCAACAAGAGGCAACACAGCTGTATTCCAAGAGTTGAACACAGACAATTTCAGTGCAGAGAGATGTATACACTGAAATCTAAAGGTAAACTAAGAGTTCTGGTGAAATTAGGGGGTTGACTATGGAAATACCCTCCCTCCTCCAACAAGAACAAAAATCAGAAGATTGGTAAAACAACAGATGTCTGGATACAGTTCCCATTTTTTCACAGCCCCCTCTCCATATTCATTTAGTTGAGGAACAAGTATAGGGTATATATACTTATAAAATAAGAGTCTCATTTAAGATTTGATAACACAGCAAAACTCAAAGATCCACATACCTCACCCTATTATCAATCCACAAGTGTTTCTGGAGCATCCAGGAGCCAGTTCTATTCATCATCTTTTCTCCAGGGAAGACAGAATATCCAGGTAACTAAAAATTAAGCTACAGACTTTTATTCATGGAAAAGTTAGAAGTGAGATGAAATAAAGGACCCTTTTTTGAACACATATATAGAAAAACCTTAGCAATCATAAAAGCCAATTCCTAGCGCTTTCCTGCCCCATAGGAAAATGGTTTCTACACCAGTGACCTGGTGAGTAAACTGCAATGGATCTTATACTAGATTTTATGCACTGTTGAAGGCCAATCACAATACCAGTTACCAGACCTCTTACTGCTATAGAATCTCCCTTTAATTCTTTATCTTGAACAGTTCTCAGAATTTTGGGTATTCAAGTGAACACAATTCAGAAAAGACCCAGGTAATAATCCAGTGGTACAGGACTTCTGTGTTTAAATTTCAGTGCTTCTAGAACTACCTCTCTATTTATATTATGAGCCAAGGAGGAAAAACTGAGGGTTTAAATTATTCTGTAGTTCCTTCTCAAGTGCTGTAGGACTTAGAAATTACTCAACAAATGTCATCTATCCATCAGCAATAGATAAACGATTTATCAGGTAAGTAATTTTGCCTGCTTTCCACACAACTGTCTATGGCTAATCTTTGCTTTTTCCACCCAAAAAGGCTTCCATTAACACATTTATTATGATCTAGTTTGAGACGAAAGCTGAAATTACTTGTATTTGCATACTTCAGTCTCAAGAATAAACTTCTTCCTGACTAAAGCATTTTTTCAACTGTTTCATGTTTTGCCATTTCAACTGAGTAACCTTTCAAACATTCATAGAAATCAATACAGGCCAGAGATTGAGTTTACGTATTAATTTCTTTATTAGAAAAAGAAATTGCTGTTTCTCAGTACATTATCTGGATTTTTAGAAAAATTACACAACTCCAGTTGAACAATCTACCGTTTACTATGTTACCTATCAGAATACATCTCTACCTCCCTCTTCACTCTGTATTTCATTTTCTGAAAATATCTTTCCGGAGCAGAGCTGTTATCTGGCTAATCTATTGTAGGCAAACTAGAGAGGGACAGTTTAGGAATATACTAATAATTGACCATTGTTTTCATGTTGTGTATTGTTCCTTTACCTTTTAGTTGTAAACTCTTTGGAGCAGGGACTATCCATATTGCACTAAAATTATCAGGTGTGGTTTACTTTTAGAACAATCTTGCACAATTTTGTTTGGGGCCAGTACACTAGTTGGAAAATACCTTCTGTGGCTTTGTGAATTTCATATTTTTGCAAAGCTGTTTTATAAAAAAGAGTTTTGACAGTCACATTCTTTCAGTTTGATTTGGGCCTTATTTTGGTCACCGCTCTCTTTTAAAATAAAAGCACTTTAGAAAAAACGCTCAAGCTTAGGATGACCGATTTGTTGCCAATATGGAAATAGAGCTTTAAAACGGAGTTACAGGAATTTTCCTAACAACATCAGAACAAAACCATCTTCCTCTCCCCACCAGAAGAAGTCACTATCTTAGCAAACTAACTAGCCATTCTTGTGTAATTTAGTATTGAAAAGTCAAAAACAGGAGTTCCAACACAACATCAGAAAAGCACAATAAGGGAGTTATAGCGAAGTGTCTTCTTTAGCATTACCACTCCAGAACAGAGAAGGAAGTAAGGGCTTATAGTTTTTCTATCTCCCACCATTTAATATTTGTACTTTCAAACATAAAGATTAAGAGTTCATTCTAATTGCTTACCCAGTAGACTGTATATAATTATACCAGTGACTTCAAGGCCACTTCACAACTTTAGCAAAAACTAGTGTTGGGTGAGGTTGGGAAAACCTGTCTGCCAAGAATTTTAAATAAATAAAAAGGAGGGTGGAGAGAAATGGATAGGCCTATGTGATCCATTCAGTGCTTCCCTTATTTCTTCTTCCTGGATCCCAATAGGACCTTCAGGGTCTTGCATTAGAATCCAGCCTTATTGTGAATATAGTACTCCCACTGGAACTTGTCAATATGATTCTTTGGTCAGTCAAAGCAGCACTGTTAACCCCTGTAAGGTGAGTAGGGAACTCTGTGGCTGCAGAGTAAACAGCACATACTACAATCTCAAGAAATGAAAATTCACTCAAAAGTCATTGGAAGCTAGAATGAAAAGGGAACCCATACAATTTGCAGTACATGGTGCCAATCATTTAGCTTTAGTAGGTATGTTCAGATGTGGGATAAAGTATGCCTAAACAGGCCTAGCTTGCAAACTGAACTGAAATCTTTAACTTTGGTTCAACACGAGGCTGTCAGAGCCACAAAATTATTTAAATCCCCCACCTCAGCAATTGTTAAAGAGATTGGTAATTTATTGTGGGGGGTAAAAGGAGTTATTTTTTCAAGACCATTAATGTGGACAAATAAAATGGGATATTAGAAATGTACAACATGAACAACCAACCTAAACTTACCGGTTTGCATGCTGTCACCTACATTTTGGAATATGCTGAAGTCTGATATGTGGTGTCAAGTTTTCAAAGTGGAAACTACAAGCACTTTGCCTAAGTTACAGCATTTCAGCGTTCCACTGAACTGGGAATGTTGTCAGAAAGAAGCTGCCTCACTGTTTAAGCTTGAGTCATGGTATGTTAATAAAGGGCAATGGCTCTGTTTGTTGCATGCTACTGGAATACATTGTTCTGTATTGCACAATCCATTCAGACACGCATCTGGAGTCAGTTTTTTTGTCTTCTCATTAAACCACAGGTAGCACAGATCCATAACCTAAATCAACTATGGGGAATCCTGGGTACACATAGCCCTGAGGGTATGCAGAGGCCTCTAGGGGGTACATTAACTCATCTAGATATTTGCCTAGTTTTACAACAGGCTACATAAAAAGCACATACAATGACTTGGTTACACTGCTCTATATATTATACACTGAAATGTAAGTACAATACTTATATTCCATTATATGGTAAAAATGAGAGTCAGCAATTGGTCAGGAGCAGTGTGCTATGACATGTTTGTATTTTTATGTCTGATCTTGTAAGCAAGTGAGGTGAAACTGATTGGTCTTGCATACCCCAGACGCCTGGAAAGTAGTCTGGAAAGGTTGAGAGCCACTGCCCTATTTTAAAGAGATTACATTTAAGTATGGAGAAGAGAAACAGTTTGATACATTGGGGAATCCCATATCCAATACACCAACTGGCATTTTTTTAAAGCTCATTTTCAGTTTTAAGTTCATTACCGTTTCAAAGACTAGCAACTAAAGGATAAAAGCATGCAAGGCTCAGTTCTAAAACTCCATTAAGCACAAGTAATGATAACAGCACACCCATTTGTCAGATCACCAAGACCCAGCAACAAATGAATTGCCTAGAGGAGGCCTGTTTCCTGTTAATTCAAAAAGTACCTACAGAAAAAACAATGTACTGTTACACAGATTGCATTGGTTTGCCACAATTTACTGCAGGACAACAGGAAATTTCTGAATGGTCTGGGCAGCTTTCTGTTTCCATCCAGTTCTGAAATAAGCTACATAAATTGATTCTTACATTAACTTAAAAGTTAAGGCTAACAAGCAGTTGTGGAGCACATATGAGACAGACCCTAATGTTCCTGTTAAAGGATTCCTGGGGATCTGGAATAAATAAACAAGAGTGGAACCTAGAGTATTTTGACATGCACTTTTGCAGAGATATAGCAAACTAGTAACTGTTTACCTCAGAGTATCACTTACAGTGAAAGGGATGCAAAGCTGCTGAGGCCCTGCTTTCCCCCCCAAATACCAACAGACACTGCGATATACTACCCTTTTGCACAAATTTTATAAACTGTTATGCATGCTTTTTTTGGCATTTTCAACACACGAAAATGCTTGAATTAACAGGAGTGCAACTGTGTTTAATGTGGAACAGCTGCTGCAAACTTTCAGAATTCATATCCCAACCAGGACATACCAAACTGTACTTCTGTGACTTACAATAAGGTCCTACTTAAAGAATAAGAGATTGTATAGGAGATAAAAGTATGGGCTGATAGAATACAGCAGCTCCAGCTGAGAGATTTAGCAATAAATAAAATAAATAATAATAAAAGAGTTATTTAGTTTGGGAACAACAGAAGTGAAAAGGATATAACTATGCAGTTTTAATTTGAATTATTTTTAATTTGAATGTTAGTTTAAAAAACAAAACAAGATTGCATTACCTCAAGTAAACATCAGTAAACTAAGAATTAGAAGCCTACTTTCAATATTTGGGAACATTTGATCAAGGCTCCTGTTCCTTGCAGACATTATAGTTTCTTTTTTTTTTTTTTTGGGGGGGGGGGGGAGGGAGGACCCACCACATTTATATATATAGGAAATAATTTTGAGCAAACACAGACCAGAGCATAACCTACAGAAATAGTAGGCATCATCCCATCTAGAGATTACTTTGCATGGTTATATATTTATTTTAATTTTAAAACTACAAGTCAGTATACTAAGTTGATTATACAAACATATGGCAACAGTATTACATTCTACCTTGTATTTATAAAAAGTACTGTGCCAGTCCAGAGATGCCATTATGTTAACATTTATTAGACTGACAAAAGAATCATGATGTAGCACATACTCCAACAGGTTCCATTAAAATAAACTTTATAAAGTTTAATAAAACACCTTCTACATTAAAAATGTGTTATTTAGAAGCCTCTGTATATTATAAAGATTTACCCACAGCAATGCTAGATAGTCTTTAGCCCCTGGGTTTTGGGTGACAGAATAAGTTGAAGAGTCAGATTAGCATTAATACCAGTACATCTTCTGTGTTGGAATGAGGCTACAAGTCTATTCCTTTAGATGAGGAAGAGTATTTGGAACAAAAGGCGCTTTTTTTTTTTTTAAAAGCTCAATTAAAGTTATTACCCAGATTACCATTTCCTACTTGTCCCATACAAACTTTAAAGACTAAAGGCATATTAATAACCTCCATAAACAAAGAGTTACTGATATAAAAAACAATTTCACAAGCATTTAATAACTTGATTTTCCATTTCAGCTGTTAAGGTACAAAAAGCAAAGGTTTGTTCCCCACCGTCCTCCTAAACCTGATATAGGATATAATTTGCACTAGGTACTTTGGAACCTTCTGGAACATTGTTTATTAGTTTTGGCAAACTACCAATGATTTCTACAGGAATGGAGCCATTTTGCTGTTCGAACCTGGTTAATCTGTAGCTAGACACATTTCTGATAGGGAAAAGTTAATAAAAAACTACCTTGCAGACATGGCTTTAATAGCTTGATTTTTTTTCCAAAAATTTTATTGGGAGAACTACAAAACATTTACAGTACAAAGTTTACAGTCTCACACTCAATTTGTAGTGAACTGACTCCCGAAAATATATTACAACTCAAGTTGACTTATCCTTTAGTTACATTCAAAACATACTTCTGTTAAAGTAGTCCAAATAGAGTACATAGTGCTTGATCTGTACCTATGTACAAACAAAACTAAAAGCTACTGCTCATTCATCCACCGTCCAGGACAGTTTTGGAAAACTCCTGACTTTCTACACAAGGAAAAAAATTACAAGTTCTGGAATTTAATTAAACAATTTATGTTCATGTACTGCATAAAGTTTCAGATCCAAAGGTGGCCTCCTTGCTTATAAAAAAAAAAAAAAAAAAAAGTGGTGAAACTTTTCATGTAGTTAAAACCCATCCCTACATTCAAATTATCTCAAGCATTAAGAAAAATACTTATTTGGTTGAGGAAGATTTAAGGCAAGCATGGACCCTTGAAAAGGCACTGTGAGACATAACACTGGGACCCCCAATTATTGCTACATACTTTGAGACTATATCACAGTGTGATTGGTGGAGTTAGGCAACAAAAATACTTTTTGGTTAATTTAAACACATTTGAATTAGGTTTGCCACTTTGAAGTCTGATTGCAAAGTAGTTTTGTTGGGTTTGTGTGTTTTGTTTTTTTACGCGGACGGGCTACAACCATTTTACATTCTAAAAAACCCACAGAAATTCCTCATACTACTTCCACAGCATAGAGACCGATTTCTATAAAGAAACCATGCAATCTTTTAAATTTACGTAAACAAGGAAAGAAATTAATGAAATAAATATTACATACAATCTCTTAAATTAAGATTTTTACTCATTTACAATAAAATAACCAAGTGAAGTTACAAAAGGCATATATTACTGTGAAAAGAACACACTCCACATTTCGCCGATTAATAATGGCAATCATAATTTAAACATAATAAAAGAATATATATCTATTGCTTTTCATCATACCCGATAAATACAGTATGAACAAATTACCAATGTATACTTTTCACAAGATAATAAATAAGTTAAATAGTTTCATACTGAGTTGTGTGCAGTGACTCATGCAATCAACTCAAACAGCTAAAAAAATTTAAAAAAAAAAAAAATCAGCAGTTATTCTCCAACAATTACAAACTAGATTCAGTTGAGTGCTTCCAAATAAAGCAACAAAAAATTGTTCTAAGCCAAACATCCACTAAGTGGTGGCAATGGAACCAACATTAAACTTTGGAATGGAAGTTTTAGCATTTGTTATAATATATATAAGATAGATTATATAAAAAAAACTAGAGGGTTGTTATCAAGGCATATTCCTGGCAGGATGTTGGATTTTTCTTTTAAAAGCTTATAGGTTTAGTACTGGTGTGGGGTTTTATTTGAAATTGGCTTGAAAGACAAACTACTTATTAAATTCTCTTTTTTTGTATATAAAAATGTGGAGAGGCTTGAAATGCGGAGTTCATGCCCCTCTGGATTGTTTGTTGCTTGCTTTCTGGTGGGTGTGGGTTTGTCTTGTCCCCCCCGCCCCCTAATGCTTAAAAAAACAAAAAAACAAAAAACAAAAAAACCACACACACAGATGGAATGGCTGCTGCTGCTGGTGCATATTATAACTAGTCTCCAAATAAAAAAACAAAAATCCCCTTCTTCCAAAGTCTCTCTATAAAAATAGGTTTGTTCTGTTCATGTCGCCATTTGCCCTTTTGCAAATTAATTTTTTGTTCATCTCTCGATATAAAAAGTTTTTTCCTCTCTCCTCGCTTTTTAATTTACTTGCTCAGCAATTAAACAAAACCAAACCCAAGAGGATCATCGAAGGACTGTGCGAGCTTGGCTAGTTCTCAAGGCTGCGGTCTCTGCTCCCGGGGTTTATCCTCCCCCCTTCAGCGGGGTGCACACCCCTCTTCTCCGCTCCCCTCTCTCCGGCCCAGCTCCCCCTAGTCGTCGGAGATGGAGAGACGGCTGAAGATGGGCAGGCGCCTGCCGGAGTCCAGGCTCGGGGACTCGGAGCCGCTCAGGCTGCCGGAGCTGAGGGAGCCGCTCAGGTAGCTCTCCCGGTCGGAGAGCGAGTCCGGGGGGCTGGGCGGCGCGTCGAAGACGGGGGACTCGGAGAGGCGGCGCAGGGGCTGGAAGCTGAAGGGAGGCGAGGCGGGCGGCGCCGGCGGCTGCTGCTGCTGGCAGCGGTAGAAGGCGGCGGCCGCTACCGCGGCGGCGGCGGCAGCGGGGCTGGCGGCGAAGCTGGGGCTGTGGAGGGCGAGCGGCGCGATGAGGCTGCCCAGCTCCTGGCCCGAGAAGGCGAAGGCGTTGTTGGCGCAGGGCGGCGAGAGCAGCTCGTCGCAGTAGGAGGCGGAGGCGGGCGGCGGCGGGGTGCGGGACCCGCCGGGACTCTCGAGCAGCGCCGCCTCCAGCCGCCCGCCGGGCTGCTGCTGCCCGCAGCCGTGCTGGTGGTGGGCGGAGAAGCCGGAGAAGCTCAGGCTGTGGTGCAGCTTGGGCCGCTCGCCAGCGCCGCGCGGGGGCCCGAACCCGCCGCCGCCGCCCAGCGGCGGGTCCCGGGGGGCGAAGGCGCGCAGGTCACCGGTGCTGCCGGCGGGGTGAGGCGGCGGCGGCGGGTGGGGGTGGTGGTGCGGGGCAGCGGGCGCGGCCGTGCCCCCTCCGGGCGCGGGGCGGCGCTCGTCCGCGTTGTGGATGAAGTGGCAGCGCGGGCCGTAGGGGCAGAAGCCGATGGTGTGGAAGGTGCGGCACAGCTCGGTCTTGTACTTGGGGTGGCGCGTGAGGCTGCGCAGCTCGTGGAAGCCGTGCGCGAACTGGCACTTCTCGCCGTACTTGCAGGCGCCGCTCTCCTCGAAGGGCCGGCACAGCTCCGTCTTGTAGCGCGTGGAGTTGATGGGCGCCCCGCCGCCCCCCTTCCCCGCCTGCTGCTGCAGCTGCTGCATCAGGTGCTGGCTGCGCTCGCCATTCTCGCTGAACGAGCGGTCCCGGAACTTGTTCTCCTTGTTGAGCAGCGCGGTGGGGCTGCTGCTCCCGCCGCCTCCCCCCCCGCCCGTGCCCGTCTCCTTCAGGCTGCCGAACGAGGAAGAGGACGACGAGGACGACGAGCTGGAGCCCGAGGAGCTGGGGAACTTGGAGCTGTTGGCCAGAGCCTGCAGGTTGCTGGTGGAGTGCCTTCGCAGAAACCCCGGCGCGAAGCTGGAGCTGGGCGAGGTCACGGGGGTCCCCACCGCCTTCTTGTCCAGCATGCTGCTCAGGTTGCTCAGGGTTTTCTCACTCTGGAAGCAAGAGGGGGAAAGGAAGAGAAAAAGTTTGCAAAGTGACTCGGACGAGCAAGCAGGTCTGCAAGCGGCCAGCGCCCCCTGAGACTGCGCGGGGGTAAAACGCCCCCCTCGCAGCACATCTGCAGGGAGAGCGTGGGACATCTTAATGTCTCTCCTGCAGCTTGAGAGTTAGGCACTAAAAACTTACTTCTCAGCAGTGTCTTTTAAAAGGTGACACAGCTCCAGCTAAAGCTTCACCTTCACAGCATTAGCCTAAGGACTTCCACTGCAAGAGTTTGAAGTCTTGGGGGGAGATCTGGTACTGATTTCAGCACATTTACAACTAAAAGCTTTAGAGACCTTAAAGCTCCCCAATGCAATACAACAACTCCAACTCTTGATAAACTTCTAGTCAACAAATCTCCTTAGAACCCTGTGCCGAGAGAACTGTAGATCAGTTCGGGAAGGATGAAACACCAACCAGGCAAATTGTCACAATTTAAATGTTAACTTGATCACAGAGCAACTTACGTATAAAATGCACCCCACATGGAAAGCAGCACCCCTCCCCCACCAACAAAAAGGAGTTTATTCCACTTCTTAAATAGTCAAACTTAGAAAGAAAATACTCAAGTGCTCAGATTTGCTAAGCCCTTTAAAACGTTCAAAGTGCTTGACAGACAAAATGCAAACTCTTCCCCTACCTTGCACAAGAAGTCGATGTCATAGAAGGCAGATAAAAGCGTCGTAGACATTTCGAGATCCTGTAGTGATCGGAAATACAGGAAGGACCGAAAGATCCCGCTTTCCTCGGAGGCTTTGGAAAAGCCACGACTAGATAGGAAAGGGCTGATTACTTGAGATCCGAAATGGTCCAATCACTTTCCCAGCAGGGGTGGGTTAGTGGGTGCCCGGCCAAGGCGGCGCCTACTGCTGCAGCGAGCTGACTGCTGGAACTCTGCAAGCCCCGTGCTCGGCACATATATAAACGCCGGACAGCGCAAGGGGCGGGCCCCAGTCGGGCCCGCCGGGGTCTCCCAGCAACACCGCCCAGTCGTTCCCACCCGGCCCTGCCCCCTCCTCAGCAGCTCCGCTGCTTCTGATTGGGCGCCGCCAATTTCTTTCAGGGGCCTGGAGCGCAGGGAGGTGCTGTGGGGCTGAGCAGCAAAGAAAGAGCGGCGGGCGGGGTAGCTGTCGGTTGTACGGCTGGCGTCATGCTCACTCGGGGTTGCAGTGAGCCATTGACTAGTCTTGTGACTCTGCTATGCACAGGGTTATAGAGTGGAAAGCGTATAGAAAGCATTCTGCCAGGCTTGCTACACAATGCACGGTGGGTAGCAGGCAGTCCACTACACACAGGGTGCGCTGTGTATACACTTGTATTTGTAAACACCGTGCAGTATAGACAAGGCTTGCTACAGACTGCACCGTACACGTGTACAGAAAGCATGGTCCTATACATGGAGATTTGCTATGGAAATGCAAAGGGCACTTACCCAATGCACAGTGCATATAGGTTTGTTACAAAGCACTCAAAAGTAAGACTTGTTACAGAAGGCACTACCTAGAAACCACGCTAATATGTAGTAGTTATTGACGCAGAAAACACTGCAGACGTATCTAGGAGGCTCTGATTATTTGATAGTAAACTCCTGTATTTTCTTTTAAAATGCCTCGGGGAAACCAGTGTCCCTTTTCACGCTACCACCTCCCTGACGAGGAAGTTTCAACCAGCACGTGTCGGAAAGGGCTTCCCTCTCGGCTTAATATTCCTGGCGAGTAGACTGCGAAGCTTAATACAAAGGAAGATGTACCCAAGTACCTCGCAGTGAAACGGGACGCCTCTTCCTCCCTCCCCACCGAACATCAACTTTTGCCACGTAATTGGTTTGAAACAAACTCTGGCTCCTCGCTTGCTGCGCCCGCGGAACTAGCGGACGGTCGCCAGGGTGTGTTACTTTGCACCACAAAGCGCGGCTGGCTAAAGGGCTCGGGTTTGCGGGGGGGGAGGGGAGGGAAGAAAGAAAGAACTATTTCCCCTCCCGGCGGGCGGCTCCCGCACAGCAAAGGGCCTCCCCCGTCCCGCGCCGCCTGCACCATGCGCCCGCCTCCCGGAGCTTTCCAATAAGGCCTAGTAGATCACAGGGACTTGGCAGCCGGTCAAGGTCTTGTGATACGATCGGCAAAGCCAATTTCGTGTCCTTTGACTTGGAGCCCCAACGCCCGTCCCTGGGCAGCAGCACCGCGGGGCTGGAAAGAGGACCCAGGGTCGGCCGCTCGCTCAGTGCCCTTCCCCGGGCAGGGTGCGCGAGGGCGGGGTGCAGCCGCCCGGGGAAGTGCAGCCGCACAGCGGCCCCGGGCTCGCGCGCTGCTTAGCTTGTGCAGGGAGGGAGGAAGGAAGCCCGTGGTAGGGGTGAGTTGAAGGGGACGGAACCGTATCGGGCGCCACACCTCGGCCGGGGGGGGGGGCACACGCACGGCCCGCCTGGGTTCCTTAGCCACGCAAAATATACGCGCGCCTCAAGACAAATAAGCAACGAGCCTGGCGTATCTGAGTCCGCACGGCCCGGGCGGGGAAGAGTTAACCGCGGGAGCTCTTTCTTTGCGGCACTCCACCCCCCCGGACACTGCTCTTTCTGTGCAACTGCCCGGCCAAGTTATCCTTTCCCCTCCAGCTCTTTTCCCAGCAGCTCCTCAGGCGTAATGCCCCTCCCTCCTAAAGAGCCCTCGTCTGGACAGTAGCTGGGACGGGAGGGGGGCGCTAGAAAGGGAGCTAAACCCCCCTCTCCCCGAGAAACAGCGGATGTTTTTAACCACACTGTACACGGCAGGTAACCCCGCTTGTCCCCCCCCCCCCCCCGGGCATTCATAAATCTGGCCCGGCTCCGACATCCAGGCTTGTATAAACACGTTCGACGCTACGATTCTGCAGTCCCAATACTTGCGTTTGCTAACGGTTGGAACACATGCAAGGGGGGAAATGGATGCGCGTGTAAAAGTTTCCCTGCAGGTTTTGGGTTACAAAAGCAGTGGAGACGTTTGATCCTCTTTCGGTTCTTTCTGAGCTGGGATGTCAAGCCCTGAAAATCCGAGGGTGCAAGTCTGCCCACGTCAGCAGGAAACCTGCACTTTGCAAAGAAATTTACCAAAGGAAAAGCAACTTCAGTGGCGTTTTATTGGGACATTTTGCGCCAGGTCTTCACACCAGGTTTTCGCAAAACAGCTCACGCCTCCATTTGGCTTCCTCCTCAGTGTGACTGTGTCCAGCCCCGCGGAGAAATGCACTTCTGGGAGCGGCTGCAGTTTAGCAACCTCTCAGCGCAGCAGCACAGTCCCTCCTCCTGCAAAAGGCAGCACAGGGTGCGATATGTCACCCCATTGCTCAATCTGTTAAAAGGTCACAATTGCTGACAGTGTGTTAATAAACCATAAAGAAATTGAAACTAACGTGGGCCATTACCTCTCCGTTTAAAAATAAAAGATACCCGAGAAGAAATTGCACCGGGGGTTGGGGGAAACCAAGTCACATTCCTTGCTGTACCACAATCCTTCATGGGACAAATCTCTAACTCACCAAATGCACCTTGTAAACTAATCTACTTGGCAGCACTTTCTAACTCGCGGCTGAGAAGCTGCGTTGCTAAATTGGAGGTGGACGTGACATGTTGACATTTAGTCTCGCAGAGGTTTTATGGTAATATGTCACCCTCTAGTGCCCCAACCCTGCGAAGGCATCCCAGTTACAGGAGGCAACAATATTCCATTTTCATCGGTATCCGAACAAAACTTAAATTTTCCTTTAATATGTTCCTGCAGTTCTGTGAAAACATTACGTTGTTAGTGATTTACCACGTAATGAGACTCAGGTCCTAAAATGGGGAAAAATTTAAACTGGGATTACCCTTATATATTTCCAATAATGTATATTTTCTCCTTAGCCGCCTCCATTCATTTGGTTTCATGCTAATGTGATTAGTTCAAACTTCCCTCTCCTCCCCCTATTCAAAAACTAAACCGTGTAATAAGATTAGAAAACACCATGTTGAGGGAGATCCTGCCCCTTAGTTACCAGTCTAAGTAAATACATAGTTTATGAAGATAATCATGCAAAAAGCAGTGTATAATCAGCGTTTGAACAACAAATACTTTGATACATTGACTCAGATCAAATACATCACAGATAAGTACTCTCTACTAGACACTGCTAATCCTGTACTGCAGCTGCTGTTTAAAGTTTAAAGGTTTCTGATTTAGTAGTTATACAGTAACCCAAATCACCAAAAATATGTGGTGAAATGTATGCAAGATGATGTAAAATTATTTGCTCTCTATAAACTAGGAGATATTACTTAGTTTAAAGTTACACTTTAAAAAACATTGATAAAGAAGATTAAGATTTAAAGTAATTTTGTTCACTGATTAACCATGTTCTTGAGGCTTTACAAAGTTACTTATGTTCTGTTATAAATCTTGTGGATATACTACTGTGCTGTTAAAAGTTGTTTTACTCATTTTTATACCATTCAAACTACCAAGCCCCACACAAGAAGAGCAGCAATGAAGGATTTTTGAAATTCAGCAGAATTAATTTCTATTTGTATTATCCCATAAAAAGTGAATAGCTATACCACATGTTAAAAAAAAGTTGAAAAGGTGTGTAAAGTGACAGTTGCTAACTGTTAGTGTTGAACAAATGTACTTACAGATAGCTGAGATAAAATTTATGCTATTTATCTAATGATCAGAAAACAGCTTTTTTGTAAAATATATTTATGATGACTAATCTGGATTCTGTTTTTATTTATTTATTAGTAAATAGGATAAAATGAATACCTGTGAACTGTCCTTTCATTGTAAACTAAGTTTTCCTTTGCCTCATTGAAATCTCATGTTTCTTTATTATTGAAAGTTATTTACATGAGAAATGCTGAATCATGACACTGCCGTTATAGAAAATATTTATGATAAAAAGTCACTGCAATAAAAGATAATATTCTGTTTTCAAAATAAACCACTTAGGCTTTAATTTCAGTGTAGTGCTTATGCAGTGGAAAGCAAATATGTCAAACTGCTCTCTTCCACTTTTAACTCTTAAATAAAAATGTTTAATGCATTTTTTTCAAAATATTTTTCAGAGCCCAGTTTAGCAGCCCATTCTAGTTATAACTGTATTATTAAAAATTAACAATGATACAACTAACACTTGCTAGAGAAATTCATTTTACACTAATTGAACTGGGCTTCAGGTTTACATTGAAGATTAAGCTACTGTATAAATAATATGAAACCTCGCACTGTCACTAGTTCTTAGATAATGTTGTATTATAGTGCCACCTACTGGGATATTAAGAATATAACTTAAAGCATCTGAAGTACTAAGCTTCAGAAACTCTTGTATTGAACTATTAATTACTTTTCAGTAAGATTTCCAATTAACATTTACTAAAAGACATGAAGGGTGAAAGTGCAAATAAAGAATCACTGTTTGATCATAAGCCCATACTCTTGCAGTGATAATTTAAAAATCAGTCTAGAGAAAGTTATATATCTTTGTTTTGGTTACTGCATGCATGCTATACAGGTTTTAGCTCTTGATTAAATAATGCACTGAGTCTTTTTAATTATTTATTTGAACTTGTTATGATCTTGGAACCAAATTCAAGAATTCAGAAAGAGAAATGTACAAAACACACATAAATAAGAGAACTCCAGATCTCTCTTGATGATCTGAGACAACACATTGCTATATTCAAAATCTCCTAAAACAGACTGTAATGTCAAAATAAAATTATTCTGATCACCATCAGAAGGTTGCTATCAGATTTGCTCTATTTTGTAAAGGCCTGATTCTGCTATCTTTACTCATACCTTACTTACAGAGTAAAGTATACTCTAAGTGAGCAAGCATGACTTCATATGGTTCTAAAATGAAAAGCATGTTTTATTTTGAACACTGGTCTTCATTCTGGAAAGGGCTTCAAACCCAGCCTCTGGTTTGAAGGTAAAAATGTTAGCACTCTGATACCTATTTTCTGTGCAGGAGCAATCAGGCACTTGGCAGCACTTACACATCTATTTGCACCTGCAAAACAAGAGGCCACTTTTAAAAAAATCAGGCTCCTATGCTTCCCCCTGGTTAAAAATGGAATGAAGTTAAAAACTCGGATTCAGGCTTGGCATGGGCAAGCAAAGAAAGTCAATATTTTTTTTTAGGAACAGTTTTTCAAAAAATCAAAATAAAACAGTATCAGGTTAATATTCTGAGTGTGTTAAGAATTGCTACATGCTGACAAAAGGAAAAACAAAGTCAAGAATTATGGCATTGGAGTAGAGGAGGAATAACTTGTGGGATAAAGCACACCAGATTGGCAGGTGGCCTGCACCTGGATGAATGGAAAATATTAAGGTTAGCTGCTTTGCGTCCTACAGTAGCTGCAATAAACTACGCTGGTCTGAATGAAATTAGTAAATGCATTTAAAAAAATCTTCTCCTACAGCAAGTCTGACAAAGATTCAATGGACTCATGAAAAATGTGTTTTTAGCATGTACTATTAAAAAGGTTTACTACAGTCATTAAACAAATATATCCCGTCCCAAACCTAGAGAGAATTCAACTCTTTGTTCACAATGTAATAAAATTTATACAACCAGCACAGGACAAACTGCCAGTGTTTCACTTTTCAGGATTTTCTTTGTTCTTGCAAGCATCATCATCAAGTTCAAGCAAGGTTAATATCTTAAGACAAGTTGATATTCTTTCGTTCTGAATTGCTAATCTTGTGAATTCCACAGTTTTGGAAAATTCTGGAGTTGGCGGTAGCTCTTTAAGAAGCTGTGTAACAAGCTTCGCTTGATCAGATGCTCTTCTTGCCAATCGAAGGAATTCTCCTTGATCTGGCGAATTTAAATGAGTGGCTGGTATGAGCAAGAACAGATGTTTACTAAGCTGTCTGACGTTAGTCAGCGTCTCTGCCCAAAAATTCACTTCCCCTTTATTAAACAGGTTGTCATCTTCCATCTCAATGAAAAGAAAAACAACAAAGATCAGTGGTTTGATGATAAAGGGCAAATAATACAATATTAAACAACATTAAGGGGAAATAATGCTGATAAAAATATTACTAAAACAGTTTCTTTGCTGTTCTATGTGAGGGTAAGGGTTCATATATATCTCTTCAATTTACTAAAAGATTTGGAAAGCCCAAAACAAAGTTTCCCAGTGTGCCAATGACATATCTCCAGAAATCGGGCGCTTATGATGTAACTTTTATTTTGGAAATAGTGGAAGTAAAAAGAAAAAAGAAAAGGAGTACTTGTGGCACCTTAGAGACTAACCAGTTTATTTGAGCATGAGCTTTCGTGAGCTACAGCTCACTTCATCGGATGCATGCATCCGATGAAGTGAGCTGTAGCTCACGAAAGCTCATGCTCAAATAAACTGGTTAGTCTCTAAGGTGCCACAAGTACTCCTTTTCTTTTTTCTTTTTACGAATACAGACTAACACGGCTGTTACTCTGAAACCTGTTATTGTGGAAGTAAAAACAGCCTAAATATTTGTGCATGGTGGGGAGTGCAGAATTAGCTTTCCTTCCACTGTGTCACTGTCTTATATTATACAGAGACCTCAGTAATCAGTATGGTAATTGGGTATATCATGGAGCTTTTGGAGTAGATTAATTAATAAAGGAAAATTACATCAGTTAAGGAAACAGTAGTAGAACATCAAAAAGACATACCTAAACCAAATGCTTAAGAAAAGTTTCATAAGACATTTGAATGGTCATTTTATCATATCAGTTGTCAGCCAATGTTTCAAAGATGTAGCTGTTGCCACTACTACCAGTTTACTTTATAGTATTATATTCATATTTCTTGGCCTTTCAAAGGCAAGTTAGCACCTAACATACAATATTAAGTTCTATGGGCCCAATCCTGCAAAGTCTTGTTTATGCAAATCCTACCTACTGACGTCAATGGTTTCAATGAGCGAGGATGATTCATGTGTATAAGACTTTGTAGTACTGAGCCCACAGAATATAACAAAATCTGAAAGCTCTGGAAAAACTAGAACAATAGCAGGAAGCAAACCAATAGTAGCAGGAGTAATGAGCTTGGACTTCAGACACGCTGATCATCTACAACAGCTATTAACTTCAATCAGATCTTTAGGTGATCAGCGCCTCTGAAAATCAGGCCCTGCATCTTTGAAATGCTGGGTGACAACTGATATGTTAAAATAACCCAGGACGGTCATTAAACTTTTTTTAAAAAAAGTATGGCTTAGTGTTGACATCAATGGGACTACTTAGATGAGAACTGCAGGATCAGGCCCAATGTATTTATTTATTTATTTTAAACAGACTATTGTCGCTGTGAATGTTTTACTTTCAAGTTTAAGTCTGTTCCAGCTCCAGAAATTAAGTAGTTATTAGAATTACCAGTGTTGTAGGCTCCATATCTTTTTTTAGCTCATCCTCTCCCAGCAGCCATTCCAGTAACACTAGGACACCAGCACTGGTTTGATTCCACTGCTGAAGCAGCTCACACAGTATGCCAAATGCTAAATCCAAGGCCATGGATGCATTTACTACACGAAAGGCAAACTCTGCGGAGAGAAAATAGGAAGAATAATGTAAGTTGAGACCAAACATCATTTTACATTAACAGTAGCATATAAGTGAGCTCACATATGAATATCAAGGCTGAACTTACAAAAGCAAATGTAGAATGCTAATTTACAGTCACAAGTAGTTAGAAATACATGATTAGCCAGCTGTGGGGGTTGGGCTCTTTTCTTATTTCAAAATAATACATGAAACACCTAAGACAATTAAGTTTAAAAATTACTACTGTGCAGATAGTAACGTTCAGTATTATGTATCCAAGTATACGAACATGTATGTCCCTTGCTTTCAGACAAGGTCATCACCTTGTAGGCTGTGACTGTACGTTAAAAGTAATACACAAAATGCAGCTATGTTTTAAATTACGTCTGACACCATGGATCTGAATATTCACAGCATGCTAATGGCATGCTTTTCAACCAAACCTCCATAAAATAAATTAAATTATAAATATAGACAAAACAATAAAGGTTAAAATAAACCCATAAAATCAAGAAAAATTCAGGCCCTGTTTACATAAGAGTTCCAGGCATCTTTAGCCAGAATTGGGTTTAAACACAGGTCTTGCTAGCAGGATGCTAATATAGTTTCCCTGGACAGTGGAGAAATGGATGAACCACCATGCTATAAACTGTACCCATACACTCTTATCTACACTGCGTTTCTTCCCTAGATTTCCAGCTGGTGCAAATGATGTTTTAATCACTGTGTTTGCTTGCTCTCGATGACGGTGGTAAAAATGCCAGCAACCTTCTAGAGCCCTGTCTACACTAGGGTTCCCATTGTTGCTATCAGCAGTAGAGCTGCACTAGTGGTAGCAACAGTGGGAAAATATAGAGGGAAAATCCTAGTGCAGACAAACTCCCTGACTAGAGCATGATGTAAAACAAATTTTAGCAAGGTTCATTTATATTCACCAGAGAAAAGCTATTCATGAAAAGGGCTTATTTTTAAAGTAATGCTATTCTCCAAGACATCTTTTTACCAGCACAAAGGAAGGTGGAATGATGTAATCACAGGTACCTAGAAAATCAGTCACACTTGGAAGCTAGCACTGACTTCCTCTTTCTGAGGATTCATTTAGTCTGATGAAGGAAAAGGACTGTTGAGATTAAAAATGAACAAAAATGCAGGCACAATAAGACTAAAACATTGGAAGCAACTCCCCCATATTAATCACTTACTTTACAGCTGATTTTCAGATATGCAAGTGGCGCAGGGACGTGCTAGCCTCTGCTTCCCGCAGCTCCCATTGGCCGGGAACGGCGAACCGCAGCCACTGGGAGCTGTGGGTGGCTGTGCCTGTGGACAGTCAATGTAAACACACTGTCTCAGGGCCTGCCAGTGGATTACCCTGATGGGCCGCAGGTTGCCCACCACTGCCCTACACATTGCAGGCCTCAGAACCTTGTTCACTCACTCCTTTAATAGACCTATAACCTCTGGTTGAGTTACTGCAGTCCTGAAATCATAATTTAAACTAAAGATTTCAAGTATACAGAGATTCCATCATTTACTCTAGTTTAAACTTGGAAGTGAGCAGTGCCCCATGCTGCAGAGGAAAGTGAAAATCCCCCAGGGTCTCCGCCAATCCGGCCCAGGGGAAAATTCATTCCCAACCCCAAAAATGGAGATCAGTTAGACCCTAAGCATTTTGTCAAGACCCAACAGATAGAAAGAACATAAGAATGGCCATAGTGGGTCAGACCCAAGGTCCATCCAGCCCAGTATCCTGTCTGCTGACAGTGGCCAATGCCAGGTGCTTCAGAGGGAGTGAACCTAACAGGTAATGATCTAGTGACCTCTCTCCTGCCATCCATCTCCACCCTCTGACAAACAGAGGCTACGGACACCATTCCTTACCCATCCTGGCCAATAGCCATTAATGGACTGAACCTCCATGAATTTATCCAGTTCTCTCTTAAACCCTGTTATAGTCCTAGCCTTCACAACCTCCTCAGGCAATTTGACTGTGTACTGAGTGAAGAAGAACTTCCATTTATTTATTTTAAACCTGCTACCCATTAATTTCATTTGGTAGCCCCTAGTTCTTATATTATTGGAACAAGTAAATAACTTTTCCTTATTCACTTTCTCCACACCACTCATGATTTTATATCTACCATATCCCCCCTTAGTCTCCTCTTTTCCAAGCTGAAAAGTCCTAGCTTCTTTAATCTTTCCTCATATGGGACTCATTCCAAGCCCCTAATCATTTTAGTTGCCCTTTTCTGAACCTTTTCTAATGCCAGTATATCTTTTTTGAGATGAGGGGACCACATCTGTACGCAGTATTCAAGATGTGGGCGTACCATGGATTTATATAAGGGCAATAAGATATTCTCCGTCTTATTCTCTATCCCTTTTTTACTGATTCCTAACATCCCGTTTGCTTTTTTGACTGCCGCTGCACACTGTGTGGATGTCTTCAGAGAACTATCCACGATGACTCCAAGATCTCTTTCCTGATTAGTTGTAGCTAAATTAGCCCCCATCATATTGTATGTATAGTTGGGGTTATTTTTTCCAGTGTGCATTACTTTATATTTATCCACATTAAATTTCATTTGCCATTTTGTTGCCCAATCACTTAGTTTTGTGAGATCTTTTTGAAGTTCTTCACAGTCTGTTTTGGTCTTAACTACCTTGTGCAGTTTAGTATCATCTGCAAACTTTGCCACCTCACTGTTTACCCCTTTCTCCAGATCATTTATGAATAAGTTGAATAGGATTGGTCCTAGGACTGACCCTTCGGGAACACCAATAGTTACCGCTCTCCATTCTGAAAATTTACCATTTATTCCTACCCTTTGTTCCCTGTCTTTTAACTAGTTCTCAATCCACGAAAGGATCTTCCCTCTTATCCCATGACAACTTAAATTACGTAAGTGTCTTTGGTGAGGGACCTTGTCAAAGGCTTTCTGGAAATCTAAGTACACTATGTCCACTGGATCCCCCTTGTCCACATGTTTGTTGACCCCCTCAAAGAACTCTAATCGATTAGTAAGACATGATCTCCTTTTACAGAAACCATGTTGACTTTTGCGCAACAATTTATGTTCTTCTATGTGTCTGATGATTTTATTCTTTACTATTGTTTCAACTGATTTGCCCGGTACTGACGTTAGACTTACCGATCTGTAATTGCCAGGATCACCTCTAGAGCCCTTCTTAAATATTGGCATTACATTAGCTATCTTCCATTCATTGGGTACAGTAGCTGATTTAAAGGACAGGTTACAAACTATAGTTAATAGTTCCGCAATTTCATATTTGAGTTCTTTCAGAACTTTTGGGTGAATGCCATCTGGTCCCGGTGACTTGTTACTGTTAAGTTTCTCAATTAATTCCAAAACCTCCTCTAGTGACACTTCAATCTGTGACAATTCCTCAGATTTGTCACCTACGAAAGACAGCTCAAGTTTGAGAATCTCCCTCACATCCTCAGCCATGAAGACTGAAGCAAAGAATTCATTTAGTTTCTCTGAGATGACTTTATCGTCTTTAAGCACTCCTTTTGTAGCTCGATCGTCCAGTGGCCCCACTGGTTGTTTAGCAGGCTTCCCGATTCTGATGTACTTAAAAAACATTTTGTTATTACCTTTTGAGTTTTTGGCTGGGAAAGAATTCTCTGTAGTAACTCACAGCCCTCCCCATCAAGTGCTCCATCACTGGCTGCTGGGGATATTTGCTACTAGCAGTCGCAGATCAGCTGTATACCATTGTAGGCAGTCTCATCATACCATCCCCTTCATAAATGTATCAATTTCAGTCTTGAAGCCAGTCCTCTCCTTCCCTTTATGGGACGTAGGAGAACACCCACTCCTGGCCTTTCTTTGCTTTTTAGCCAGTACCGGGGATGGAAAGCGGTGCCAGTCTGAGGCCAGTGCTGGCAGGGTGCTCTGCACCGAGGCCATGGTGCTAGGAGCAGAATCTGATCTGGTCAGCTCTAAGACCCGAGTAAGGGCTCAATCCATAAGGAGTGCTCGGAGACGAATGTCCTCTTCCTTTTTGGTCCATGATCTGAAGCTCTTGCAAATGCGACATTTGTTGCTCATATGGGTTTCCCTTAAGCTTCTATGGGGATCACTGACTGGGATGGGATTTCCTGCAACAGTCACAAGATTTGAAGCCTGGGTACTGGGGCATGCCCCATCCCTAGGGTAAGTCCCATTCGGGACTAACAAACTAACACTAAATCTACACTAAGGGAACTATAAAACTAACAAATTTCTAACAACTATTTAGAGAAAGTTCACAACTAGACACAGTTGAGAGGATTAAGCTTGCTGATGCAAGGAGACGTTCCAGCACCTTCACTGGCAGTAAGAAGGAACTAAGGGCGGGGGGAGCTGGTGGCACCCTTATACCAGTGCATACGCATGCCACTCCAGAGGGCAACAGAGCTGGTCCCCTAAGGATACCACTGAGGGAAAAACTTCTGGCACCAGTGCATGTGCCGAGCACACACACCTACAATGGAATGGACATGAGCAAGCACTCGAAGAAGAACCAAGGTTGTCCCCTACAGCCAGTTCTTCTGTGAGGTCCTCACTACTCACCAATACCAAATCTAAAATGGCATCACCTCGACAACTATTTGGTGAAGAAATCTGTCAGCTATCACATCCAGGGAAATACATGCCCGACTATTTTTAGTAGCTCTTGTCCTCCAATCTATACCTGGGAAGTTAAAGTCTCCCATAATCACACAATTCCCAGTAGTATTTATTTCATTAAAACCAGCAAAGAAGTCTCTATCCATATCCAAATCAGATCCTGGGGGTCAGTAGCATACCCCAAGCACTGATGTTGATCACTTCTTTTTGGGACTGACTATATGTCCAGTTGCATACATTCAACCAATCCACCCTTTCTTTACTCACTACCCCAAGATAGCATATGTTCTATTACACTAATTAACTGAACTATTAACATTAATAATTACAGACACTGATGTACAGGAACTAGATTACTGAAGTATTTTTGCTGTTATTTTATCCATCACTCATCTGTATCATTTCTCGTATTGAGATCATAGGTATACATAGCAACTTTACTCTGATACCTATGAAAATCAGATCTTGAAAATCAGGCATAGAGTAGATCAGTGACTAAATATGTGTAAAATGCTTTGAAGATGAATAGTACTTCATAAGTGCTAAGTAAAAGGACAATAATTGATGTCATATGCATGCATAAAGAAGAAGAATACAACTCTTTATAGGGTAACTTAAAAAGAATTTACATAGTTTTCACTGATGTATTTAATGTTTATAGGCAATAGACAAACATCACTGATTTCAATTAGCCTTATACTCTATATTACTTGATATTGTGTTAATAATTCAGAGTAATGTGAAAGTAGAGCCCTAACGAAAGTGATTCAATGACCCAGTATTATAAGCCTCTCACATTGTAAACAATGTTGTTCAGAACCAGTTGTCTGTATCATTTAGATATTTTATACTTATATAGTCATTCAACTTACTACTACTAACAGAAAATAAAATAGCAGGAAGTGAATCTGAAGAGTCAGACTGCAAGAGGCTACTAATGAACATAACAAACAATGTAAGCATTCCATAAAGGGCAGGATCTATAGGCTCATTCACTGTAGAAGTGTTGAAATGATCATTTATCAGTTCTCAAAACTCTAGGACATGTATAAGTTACAACATGCAAAAATGTCAGTCATAAACAAGATTATCATCTTGTTAAATAAAGCCACTTCAGTGGCTGAAATACACAGAATGCTCTGTGCTTTAAAGTAGTAGTTACAAGATAAAGCATAAGAATTAATAATACTGCTTGAAATGAAAAACAGAAGATAAAAATAAGGTATTAGATGTTTTTCTATGTTCAGGAAGTAAATTTTCATAAAGGGGGATGGATAAGTACTATAGTGGTTTGAGTTTTCTTTGTTAATCCACCCCTGGAAGAATTAGACCTCCCACATACACATTCATATACCACAAGACCTTTGATCACGCCAGATGTGAACATTTCTCCTGGTAGCCTATGATGTGTCCTCAAAATATACTCTTTTTAAACTTTTGTATTATACTAAGAATTGTAAAAAAATCAACAAAACATTGAATACAGCGGAATAAAGTATACATACCAAGAATGATAAAATACAAACAAAATAAAAAAGGAAGGACACAGACTATGAGAACAAAGATTAAAACCTAGAGTTCTGTGTCTATAAACTGTTTCCTAATTGGTTTTACATGAGTAATTGTCAAATGATAATTTAGCTTTAGTTTGTAGAATAGTGCAAGTTATAGAAGAAAATTTGTCATTCAATGCAAATATAAACACAACTAATTGGTTCAATATTTAGAGCTCAGTATAAAAATCCTGTTGGGGCTCACAAACAACAACATTGTGCTATCCAACAGCACAATCCAGGAGGAGGAAAGAAGAATAATTCTCTAAATGAAATTAAAGGAGGAATTTTAGGTAGATGGGATACAATAAATCAAGCTGGAATTTAGCCAATTTTACTTTTTGTAAGAAGTGCCATGGGATCTAGACAGGTAGGTACTCACATGGTTATTATGCCATCCTAGTAACTTAGAGTCTCACAAATACCCTGTGAAGTAGGGTAATATTATCATCCTCATTTTACTGAAGCGAGAGATTGAATTAGTGAAGTTCACACAGTGAAACTATGGCAAATCTGGGGATTGAATCCAGATAGCCTGAGTCTCACTTCAGTATCTTAAGCACAACATGATACACGCCTCTCTTTTTAATGTATGACAGGTCAGGTTTTCAGTTTAACATCTCATCCCCAAAATGGCAGCTTCAGCCGCACAATGTCCCTAATACCATGCTGGTGCATTGATTCAGTATTCACACAAAGGAAAGCATCAGCTATTGACCCACCTAACAATACTTTTTGCAGCATCCCAAGTTTTCTTTGTAGCTCTCCTCTAAGTACTGAACGGAGCGAATCCTATTCTCACCATAGAACTTGAAATCACAACCCGGTGTTGTATTGCTGCAGACGGACTTTTATCTAATATTTTGTGCGTGTACACATCACAAAATATGCAACACCTTTAAGGGAAAGAAATTCCATTGGCCTAGTGGGCTAGGGAAGAGAGTCCAGAAAGGTGAAGCACAATTCTACAGCCATGCAATATATATACACAGAACCTGCTTACATGAAGCCCTACGATTCTATGATTTTTATGACAGCTTTTCCAGATGTGGCTATAGGAAGAGAGATGGCAAATACGTGCATTGGTAAAATGGGAGCAGACAAATACCCAAATTAAATTATAGAACAAGCAGCAGGTAAAAACCCAAGAAGGTCCTTAGTCCTGACCTATTCTCTAGGTCACTGTTTTAGCCTGACAGTCCTTTTGGCCATATCAAAGATTAACAACAGAAGACAGAGGAGAGAGGGAGGGAGAGAGAGACAGAGAGAGAGAAAATGACTAACTTTTGTCTTAACACACCCAGAATGTTGGACTAGAATTGTTGTTTGAAAATGTGCTAAGTTTACTGTACTGTCATTTCAAATTAATTTATAAGTTAGGAAGTTCCCTTTTTAAAAAATGACCATTTATGTAAAATCTATTCTGTAAGCAGATCCCTTTTATAATGTTTCATACCATCAAAGGAGATTAGATCATTTTAGTCCTCTAGAGCAATATCTTTCCCCATATTACATACAACTAAATCATCTGGTTTCCATTTCATTGCCTGCATCTCTGGTTTGTAGCTGTACTTGTTCATAACAACTCTTTAAGAGAGGCCTTTCCTTGACATCAAGTTAAAAAAAAAAGTCGAAGTATAACAGTATTTCAAAACAAAGTGTTCAAAACTTGTTGGAGGTTCTTGCACATATTTTTTCTAGTCTTGGTCTACAAAGCATAGTGATACTCAGTGTTGGCTTTAAAGGTCTCATCTTACCATAATTAAAGAAGTTCACAACTCAGTTCATTCAGTCCTGTGCAGTAAGTATGCTTCATGAATAAAATAATTACTTGAAATTCTTTCTTGAGCCGTAAGACACACAAAAATATATTTATCAAGTAACTGTTTAAAGCTCACTCTTCGAACACGGAAGAAAGAAAATATTCTAGCTCTCACAGCAGCAGATAGATGTCCTAAGTATTAAAAATGTCTACCCTCTACATACCAGACTGGCTTTGAAAAAGGGTTTGTTCGGAAATAATTGCAGACAGCAGAAATTCTAGAGGGGATAAACTTAGGACATTTACCACTTGCCTTTATCACCGTTCACAAAGAAAACTGTACCTCAGTAGTCAGCAGAAAACCAATACTTCCCGAGTGCCATTTGGCTGCTAAAAGTATTTATTAAAGAGAAATATGGAGAATCTCACAGGTTCTGAAAACGAGTAACATTTTTTATTCACTTGTTTGTTCTAAATTTAGAACAGAATAAGGACGCAGGTTAATATGGTCTGCTTACCAAAATAAAGAAACAGTAGCAAAATGAACATGGAAATTAACACAGTTTAAAAGACAAATACAATTAAAATTAAAAATATGCCTAAGAATTTGATTATTGTGCTGTTCCATTTAAAGCTGCTCCTCTTTGCGTACTCCCAAATTCTGGGAGTGGGAAACCCTTCTTGCCAAACACAAACTGTGAATTGCATTTAAATTCAAAATTTTAATGAAAAAAAATTCTGAGTCTTGTGCTAACAGACACCATTTCCTTAAAAAGGACACTATTATATTAGTCATACATGGGCCCAACAACAAATATAGGAAACCAAGTTGCTACTTGAAAGCTGGTTTATAACATTAGTGACCAGTTTCTGTCCCACAGCTCTGGGCCCTTTGTGCTCTTCAGATGGAGCTAAAGGAATGGAAAGGAGACATTCCCCACCAGCTGGAAGGAATCACCTGCAAGGTTTCAGTCAGACAGCTCTGATGACACCTGCAACCCTCAGCATAGGGGATGTGTTGGAGCACGGATGGGAGTGTCACGGCTATGGGTGGAACACAATGCACCCTGGCAATCTCTGGCAGGTTCCGTAGGGACCGTATCCAGAAAGAAGCCCTTAGGCTTAAGCTACTCTATGGCCAGATCTACAGTAGGAGTGCTTTACTGTTTTAAGCATATTGGTATACTGTGCCAGCAAAGCACTCCTAATGCGCATCCAGTTTATACCGATATACCCCTCCCGACACTGACATAAAACATACCAGTTTTGCCAGTGTAGCTGCATCTACACTAGTGGCTTTTGGTGGCCAGCTATGTTGGTCAGGGATCACACACCTGACTGACACAGATATACTGGCAGAAGCCTGTAGCACAAACATGGCTTTGTTACACCAGGACTGGTTTAGAATTGGCCCCAAAGTTGGGGAGCCAAATGCAATTTTCTTTTGGCCTCTCCATGTCACTCTTCCATGTCACCTACAAAAAACTGGTTAGCTAATAAAGCATAGTTTGAGGGGTAGTTATAGTTGAAGTGTTTGCATTTAATTTTTTTTCTTTACATTAAGGAATATATAATTCTACATCTTGATTATATCCGTCTTTCCCATGAATGCTGCTTGACTTCTTAGAGTGTAAGCTCTTTAGGCCAAGGACCATGTCTTCCTGTGTATATGTGTATACTGAGTTCCTAGAACATTGTGGGTGATATTGCAAAAAAAAAGTTTAAACCTGGATTACAATCTGTGGCCCCGATCCTGCAAAGATTTAAGCATCTGCTTAGTTTATATACTGAGAGTAGTTCCCTTGGCCTCAATGGGATTACTCACAGTGAGTAAAGTTAAGCATTCATCAAAGTCTTTGCAGGGTCAGGGGCTTCATAAAGTCACAAATGATGTAATATTTTTAGAAAGATTGTGACTATTAGCAGAAATATGAGAAGTGATAATTTAACCTGGGGACAGGGGCAGTACCTGAAAAGTACCTTTTACTCTTATTTTTTAATTGACTGAATTTCAAGTTGAAGGTGTCCCTTTAGTTTCAGGCTTCCAATAAGTGTTTTTAATCCTTTAATACTTTTCTTAAGCGATAGCTATTCCATTTAAGGCCTTGATTCACCTACTTTTTAAAAGAAAAGTACTTTTAAAAAGAAAAGTATGTGAATCAAAACCTTTAATACGGTACCCTATATTATAAGTGCAAATACAATAAAATATGTTTTAGGACAAGTTGATTTTATTTTACATTAACCACATTAATTCTTGTTAAAGATTTGTATAAATGGGCATTTCACTTACTGCAAACTGCACAAAACAAACGAGGCGTTTAATACTCTTAATTACACATGTAAAGGGGTGGTGCTTAATAAATCAGTAAGTCTAATATACGAGAATATGGAAAAGAGATCAAATTAGTTACCCAGCACCTGAAGAGGATACCTCAACCTCTTTATATTCAAATTGCCTAACTTTGCACGTGAATAAACTAATGAAGGACAGCATGATTTACGTGAGGTTATTAAAGCCTCAAGTTTTAACATAATCACTAGAGGTGGGATCAACAAAGGGACCTAAGTGTTGCAATGCTGAGTGTCATGGCACCTAACTTTTAGGCACCTAGAAAAATCACAGGAACAATAGTGAGCCACAAAGCTGAGTTAGGCACCTAGGCTTCCTATATCATGAATGGGGAGAGATAGGCACAAAAGCCAGCACGCTAGGTGGGGAACCATCTAAGCTAGCCAATGGGAGATGCTGACAGCAGCGGGTGTGCGCTAAGCCCTGACCACTCTCTCCAAGATAGGTGCCTAGCCCAGGCTGCATGGAGGTGCCTCTCTCTTTTTCCCCTTTTAGCAATGCATGACCAGGCTCTATCTCTGGTTAGAAATCCCCAAATGGGAAATGACCACTTAGGTGGGAGATAGGTGTCCAGACGCGTAAAGGGAGGCAGCAGTATGCATAATTGAGAGGCTGAAACATAGGTACCTAACGAGTTTAGGTGCCTACTGGGTTTGGCATGAGTTTTCTGGATCACCCTGGAACAAAACCTGGGACTTTGGCACCTCAGCCCTAGGCTTAGGTGCCTAAGTCTGTGGTTTCAGATGCCTAAGTACTTTTGTAGATCTGGGTTTAACGCCATGAAAGATTGGATTCCGTGCTCTTGACCCAGGCAAAACCCCTATTGCTTATGGGAGGAGAACAGAGTCAGGAGCAATGTCTGTTGGTAGACGTTGTCTCTGAAGAAATACATTTGGCTCCCAAAGGTATTTCCAAGTCTGTTTAGCGTGGAAGTTAAGGAAAATCTCCTAAAGGAGATCACCAGTAAATAAATAGGAGTCCATATCCTCACCCACATCAGCTCAACAAACGTATCAAGCAGTGAATTGAGGAAAAATTGAAACTAAAACAATGCGGATGAAAGAGGATGTTCTAGTGGAGAGATGAATTCTCAATAAATATTAATGACAACTAACATCTTTTTACTAAATGTCACTTTACCAGGAAACTATTTTGTGGGGGCTATGCCACTGCAATGGCAAAAAAAGGAGGGTAAAGGAACTGAGGAGAAGCTAAGACCTTTTCTACGCTTGCAGTGGCATGTAGGTTTGTGCGCATTGCAGTAAAAGGCTGCGTCTACACTCATTGCTGTGAGTTGCTAGACATGACAGTGAAGGGCTCTGGCAGTGGGGAGGCAGCAGGACAAGTCTCTGGCAGCAGGGAGCTGTTGGAGCCTTTCCCCACTGCCTTCCCTTTGCCAGAACCATTCCCTGCTGTCGCCTGCTGCGGAGCCATTCCTCATGGTTGGGAAAGGCGCCATCAGCGGGGAGGCAGCCTGGGCACTGCATTATTAGTATATAGACATGGAAGGCAATAGCTGGACTTGCAGACAGCCTGTGTAGAGCATATGCTCTAGGGTTCAGGCTTATAAGGCACTCTACTCTCTTTGCCTAAGCCATGCCTCACCATCTACACTACTAGCTCGTGACACAGTGTCCATACTCTACGTGCCGCCGCACGTTTAGCCCTACCCTCAATGTAAAAACTTTTTTTCTTTGGGATCTTCCAGTTCAATACCAACCAACTGGAGAAGGGAATGAACTATGGTGAAAGAGAAAAAGTGTCAGAATTCTACAACTCTGAAGCAGTCAGATATGTTGCTGTTTTTTCTTCTTGTGTGCATTTAGCAGCTGCGACTTTAAAAAAAAAAAAAAACTTAAGCGCTTGATGCTGGCCAGCTCCATTGCTGCCAAAACAAAAAAATCCCCAATACAAAGACCAGTCATCATCCTGCCTCAGTGTGAAGGAAGCAAATAACTCCTCCCTTTGCCATCCCCACAACATCTTCAAGTACTTACCTTCCTTCAAAGGTAGAGGCACTTGGAAATCTTCTTGCAATTAAATATACTTGGTGAAGAGCAAGGGGCAAATTGGGGGAGCTGGAGGGGGAAAATCACTCATGTTCCACTCTCTATGCCCTCTTGCTACTTTTCCTTTCCCTCAGCTGTCTTCTCACTTCTCACCGTCTTTTCACTTTTGTTCCTTAATTGCGCCCAAACATCCATCATGCACCCACCATTCTAGTCTCTGACCTCTACCCTCCTCTACTTTCCCTTGGTTACTTCTGGCCCCTTCCCTCCGAAGTTCAGCTTTAAGCCCTATAGAACGAGAGGCTAAAATTAAGAAAAGGAACACACAGGCTGTAAAAAAAAATTAGGAAAATCTTCCTGTCTGTGAAACAGCAGTGACTGGTGCACATGGTAGTGAGAGGACTGTTTGTACCACCTATTATGCCAACAGTCACCATCCACACTGCCACTGCAATGTTGGAGACTGATGTGGTGAGACTTGCTTAAGCAACACTAATCTAAAAACTGTAGGTGCAAAGCCGGTGCACGGTGAGGAGCATTTTTGAGTGTGGTGAGAGGCTGTTGCATACATGCTAGGGGTCTAGCTTCTCTAGTGCAAACAGGACCGTAGACCTTGGAATAGTCTATGAAGAAAGAAGTGGAAGCCTCATTATTTGAATAACATTTGCAACATGGGCAGTGTGGGAGCTCAATGCAAGAGACTGCACAAGTTTCCTTTCTGCTGCAATACTAGTGTAATCAGGAAAAAAAACCCTTAAATCTTTAAAAGTAATAAAGCAGAATATAGGCTTTCCTACAGTGTAATACTGTAAGTGTCAAACACCAGCAACTTTCAGCAAGATGCCCACTACCATAACTAAACTCAGAAATGGTATTTATAATTACAGTTGATTTTTAATTACGTATCATAGTTTATTAATGTCAAACTACTTCTCAACATTTTGAACTTTCAGATTCCAGGGCTGAGCAAGTACAGTTGCCTTTTAAATATGCTCCCATATTTTTCAAGAACATCACAAATCAGAACCACTGCATAATAGAACAGTAGTGCAACTGATGTAACTAAATGAAGTATTATCAGCAAAAGGTCTTCAGCCAGTCTTTGAAGGATGAGCTGATTTTAATTAATTCCAACTGGTTCACTCTTCCATTGTAATGAATGGAACTGCATTCTGGATAAGTTCCTTTGTCCAGATAAGGACCTAGTGTTGTGCAATAACTCTAATAACAACTTGTAATGGTGAAACAGTGTTAAAATGAAATGTGGGAATATTAGTACAAGGTCACAGTGAGTCATGTGTTCTTATGGAATGTAATCCTCAGGGACTGGAAAAAGAATACAACCGGGAGGAAGTAGCAACATAAAGCGCTCAGACAAAAGCACTTAGTTGTTGATTTGAAATAAGTATCACCTCTTCCACGCCCCACGCTCCAAATAAATGCTGGTTACAGTAATCACAGGTTTCAGTCCGCTAATACATTATCCTTTTCAATTATTCTGCTAAATGTTCTGAAATAGTAACTAAACTTTATTAACTCAGTGGTTTGATATTTTTGTAAGACATACATATCATTGCTGCATATTTTTATACATAAATACCGGTGCAACATTAGTACTTCAGGGTTTGTTTGCTATCTTGATTTTTGTTCTAGGTATGCACTTACCACCCCTGGTCACAACTGCTAACACAATAAACTATTCATTGTTGAACTATGAAATATGGAGTAATTTTGCTTTTTGGCAAATCTTCAATATGTAATTAATGAGATATTTGAACTACCCCGAGAATTCTTAAGTTTCAACATGCTTTGATCTTGATCTGTATTTTTCCCTGAACATTAATTTACATTGTTATGGCTTCTCTTTCCTCTTCAACTGGCTCACTTCTAAAGTATGGGACAATGCAGTTTCAGATTCATTGTGAGCTTTAGTTAAATTGAGCATGTCCGACTAGAGAAGACACTAGCTAAATTACTATGCAACATGTGAGCCTTGAATGTCTGTGACTAACTGAATGCAGACACTTTGAGTACCAAGTAGAACAGGAATTTTGGATCTATGACTCAGTCTTGATGTCTCTTGAGGTGTCTTATAATTTTAATAATGCTAGGGACTATTTTTTTAAATAGAGGTGATTTGCTTTCGCATTTTACACTTGTTTTATTTTCCCCATTTAAAAAAAGGAAGACATTTAACATGAACTGATTATGATGTTGTTCTCCTAGAAAATAAAGTAAATCTAGTGCAGTAAAAATTTAAATCAAATAGTTTCACACCTGCCTCAAAATAAAAATATTTTGCTGTACTATGCTGGTCTGTTCTCAAAAACTGGAAAAAAAATTCTTTTCTAAATAGTTATTGAGGTGTAAAAGAGTATTATTTATTTATAGTACAGTAGTCCCTATAGGCTATTCACTGTGCAAACACATGGTGAGAGCCTGACCCGCTTCCAGTATTCACAGACAAGACAAAGGGTGAGAGAGAGGGATGTAAAATACAAGTACAGGGGATGGTTGGAAAGCAACATGTTAGTTCCATACTTTTGTATGCATGTGCATACACTCACAAAACTATGTTAAAAACATTATTAAGGTTGCAAAGTCAAGCATGCAAAAGTTAGGAAATGCCAGAATTAAGATTGCCCATGGAACCTTAAATTGGCCCCTCTGAGTACATGCACTATGATGCATTCTTTAATTATACTCTCACATACTATTTCCCCCCCCCCCGCCCAAGATTCATTGTCCTAGACCCATGCTTCTTGCCTACTCAGTCCTAGTCTCCACTTCTCAAGTATCTCATCCCAGTCCCAGTCGACTTGCCCAGCCAGTCCTAGTGTCTCCTCCAGGCTCACTGGCCAAGCCCCAATTTCCCTCACAGCTCAGTACAGATCTCCTTACCAGCCCAGTTGAATCTCTCCTCCTCCCTCCCAACTCCTTGTACCCAGTCTCCTTGCCCAGCCCAGTCCCAGATCTCTTCTCCTGACTCCTCATCCAATCTCTCTCCCCACCACCACCACTGCCTCCCAGTCCCAGTCTGCCTCCCTGGGTTCCTCATCCAAGCTTGGTTTCCCATGTCCTCCTTGGCACCTTGTCCTACTTTATTTTCCCAACACTCCCAGCTCTCCCTCTGTACCACAGCTCCTTGTCAGCTCTCTCTCACCCCCACCTCACCCTGCCTCCATTCCCTCATCCCACTAGTTCTCAGACCCAGTCTCCTCATCCAGCCAGTTCCTCTCTCCTCTACCCACAGTTCCTCATCCAATCTTCGTGTTCACCCCAGTCAACTGGCTCTCTGTCCCGCCCATACTTGCTTTTCTTCCAGTCTCCCAGACCCAGCATCCCCATCCCGCAGTTCTCAGTCTCAGCCTCCCTGCCCAACCAGTCCCAACCCGTCATCTCTCCGCCCAGCCAGTCCCAGTCTTCCTCCCACAGCTCCCCTTTTCTCACCCCCTCTTCAGTCCCAGTCTCACTAACCCTCTTGTCCCAATTTGCTTCCTTCCCCCCCATTTCATTTGAATCAGGCAGCTTCCCCCGGAACAGGGGGTCATTGAGAGCACAGGAGAGATGGGCTTCCTGCTCTCAGTTCTTGATCCTGAACTAGAGCAGCTGAGAACAGCTATTAGAAGGAAAATCATCCTGAGCCCCCATAGTCCTGGGCTGGAACATGCTCATCATTGTGTGGATGATGCATGCATAATCTGGTCAGCACTCAGAGCTCTGAGAGGCTGCAACATGCCCAATGGGGACAGAATCTTCTGAGTTTTAAACTGCAATCTCTAGCAAGTGTCTTCTGAGTACGTGTGAACTGCAATTTTTCAAAGGCTTATAACTTGGCCAGATTTGGGCTGATTTTCACAGGGATGGCAACAGGCACAACCCCTCCGCCCCTCCAAAAAACTTCAAGTCCCTGCCGCAAAGCATGGGGGCACTAGAGCATTTTAAAGAAAAGGTCTGAAGAATTTTTTTTTTTTTTAACACTGGCAAAACCATGTATTTTTCCCTAGCCTCATTCTCAAAAATAGGAACCATTTTGGCTGAAATTTCCAAAAACATTCAGCCTGAGGCAGACATCCAGCAGAAAATTTCAGTCCAAATGATTAAAGTTTGGCAAAGTGATAAGCAACTGAGAACAAGATCTTATCATGAGAAGTGTCAGCATGGGGGCCAGTGACCTTCAGAGAATGCAGCAAAGATCTATTTTCCTGGGTATTTCTGGAGTGAGTGGGCTGAGGAATTGGGAAAGGTTAGATAAGAGAGGTTATTTGTTGTAGGCTGTTTTATTTGAGCCATTTATATTTTGTGATTGGGGATTAGATTAGCAGGGAAGTTGTATTTTGAAATTTTATACCTATTTTTGTATCTTTTAATATTCGCAGAAGTGATAACAACTTCTAAGAAACATGAAGAAATAAACAAAAAATACAAAAACATCTGCTTTTTGATGAGGTTTACCAGACTAAGCTTTCCACGTTTCTCAGAGTAGCAATAAAACATGTTTAGTAAACTTAGTATCAATTCAGAGGGCACTTTCTCAGAAACTTTGCAACTGCTGCATGATTTGTTGAGCTTAGGCTACGTATGCCTTGTTTAACTACGTATGTATATTTTAATTTTTAATGCCGTTCACAGGGTTTATACTTCTGTTTGTTATGGAAGTTTACTTACTTGTGTTACAGAGTAAGGGTAATTCTGTGATTAAGCCACAGGACTAGAAATCAGTCAATAAGAACTGCTGGGTGCTCAGCACTTGAAAGTCAGGCCACTTATTGAGGTGCTTTTGTTATGGATTTAAGAATCTAACTTTAAACATCTATTTTTTAAATTGCGGCATTAGAGTCTAATGAGACTGTTTTTGGAATGAGGGAGGGGAGAAGGTTTGGATTAATTTGATTTGTCTGGGTGTGAATTTATAACACTAAAAGTATAAGCCTAAAATATAATCGTGGTATTCAATGCAAAACTGAAATAGGCCTCTGTTGTGTGTCTGCGCATGAGAGAGAATGAAAATGTAATTAACATACTAAATGAAAAAAATGAATGGGGGTTTATTGGTGCTGGTAATAAGATATTGTAAGCCTAACCTCTCCTGTGATCTAGCCAAGTGTTTAAGTTAATTTAGACCTCCACTAAAGTATTTCTGTTAACACTTTCATCTTACCATTGGGAATTATTTATAAAAAAAGTTTTCCACTGCTAGCATGACAAGGTGATCATTAACACAGAACAGATCATGCCAAGAGAACAAAATTAAAAACATGCAAAGGTGCCACTGCAGTGGTAGAGTAAGCAACTGCCATAAATAATTCTGGCCCTCAAAACAGTCTCAACATAGCCTTACTCTTCTAAGTATAACAACAATCAAAAACACTTTACAAAAACTCAAAAAACATCTTTAAAGTTAAGGTTCTAGTCTTTCCTTGCCAAAGATTTTTTACTTGATTTCCTTATACATGAGAAATCAATTTGCTCAACAAAGTCAGTTCTGGACTTTTCCTACAGTGAGAGCTCATTTGGAACTGATTACAGAAAAAAGAAGTGTAGTTTAACACATTTCAGGGTTGGAAGCAAGAACCCACTGTGTCCCATGACTGCTTTTAAAAAACTAATGAAAAATAACTAAATTTGGTGGGAAATCTATGGTACAGGAAATTAATAATCCAATAAAAAACATTTTATTCTAGGTCGCCGCTTTGACTCTGGCCCACGTGATATTATCTCAGTTGATGGCTGTTTGGTAGTTTCAGTCTAGTTCTTAATGGACAAGTATCCACATCCCTCCCTTTCACACATACACAAACATCAGGAATGACATCTTGCTTGCAGTCACACTAGCGAGATCTAGGATTGAATGGACCAGCAGACTTTACTACCATCTCACTGCGGGTGAAAGGATCTTAAGGAATCACCTCAAGAAATCCACCTCTGTGCAGAGAGAGGACTACTACCACTTAGGCCTATGCATCACTTAAGTTGTGCATAGATTTTTTGCTGGCCCTCTGCACAGGGATGAATTTCACCCTTCTTGAGGTGGTTCCTTAAGGTTAAAGTGAACACGGAGAGAAAAGAGTGAGGAAACTGAACACAATATCTGCAGCATGTGTGTTGCAGAAAAACAGAACTTCAGGCTCCACAAGTGTCAATTATGCACTTTTCATGACTATTAAGTTCAATGAAAAAAATTATTTAACCCACTCCCTGTTTCCCACAACATTAAAAAAAAATAAAAATCCAGCTCTTAAGAGAAGTTATTACATTTGTTTCCTCAAGTGTGTAGTAGGACATGAGTTTTTAAAATCAAATGTTTATTTAACCTAAGCATGAAAAATTTACAAATTAGAAACTATCACAGTACCAAGATACATGAAAAGATATATCTCTTCTATGGCTGTGAGATAGCAAAGGTGCAGAAATAATGAACAAGAAACTTGTAAAGTTTTGTGGGTTTCCCAGCCTGTCATTTGTTCTCACTTAGTACTCAAGCCTAACCATTTATAGAACATTTAGAGAGACACACACACACACACACACACACAGAGTGTGTGTACTAGTACTCTTACAATCTTACATTATTTGGTGCAAAACTGGCAAATAAAGGTTTATTATACATCAAAGTGCATAACATTTTAGGATAACTTGATTCTGAAAGACAACTGGGCCAGATTCTCCAGTCTGCTTCATCCACTTTGAAACACTTAGGCAGTGCAATGTAGGCAGGTTCTGACCCTTTAGAAATCTTATGGTAGGGATGTAAGTTAAAGTAGATAGAGCTCTGCTCTAATTTCTGTCAGGGCTGGGTAGCACAGGATTAGGGCTTTATAACCAGCTAGGTCCAAGCTCTGCTCTGACACTATGGAGAGTTGATCCCACTATAAACTAAGTCAAATGTTATGTTTTTACATTATGTAAACTGCCTTATGTGCCCTACAATATCCCTATTTGCAATTTTCCTCTCTTCTGGAAAAAGGGGTAAACAGTGAGGTGGAAAAGTTTGCAGATGATACAAAATGACTTAATATAGTTAAGTCCAAAGCAGACTGCGAAGAGTTACAAAGGAATCTCACAAAACTGGGTGACTGGGCAACAAAATGGCACATGAAATTCATGTGTTTATAGATGCAAAATAATACATATTGGAAAACATAATCTCAACTATACATTCAAAATGATGGGGTCTAAATTAGCTGTTACCACTCAAGAAAGATATTGCAGTCATTGCGGATGTTTTCAGAGAACTATCCACTAGGCGGACTGAGGCAAGGATTACATACTTCTGAACAGGAGGAAAAAAGAACTGGATTCTTTTGCTTCCTGGCTTCCCAGTAGATGGCACCACAATGCTAACCGTCCAGAATGCTTCTTACAGGAAAGGATAAAAGAGATGTACATACATTTCCCCTCTAGTTTCATGAACATACACTATTCTTCACTGCCTGTTCTAAACGGCTGTGTAGTGTTCTAAACAGCTGTGTAGTATTCCAAAGCACTGCTAAACAGCTGCCACATTTCAGCCACTTTAGGAGGGAAATGTAGCAACTGTACTGAGGAAGGAGTGGGCTGAAGTGGCTGTGTTTATGGACAGTCCTTTATTCTGTAATTTTTCATTTATGCATATTGCACATACACTGGAGAATCTGAGTTTATATAGTAACCTGGTATGGTTTGCAAAGAGTTCTTTGATCAATGTGGATGATAAGATCTATATAAAAGTAAGACAATTACCACTGGCATTGCTGCTCCTCTAAGCAGTCAGGGGAAAAAATTAACATGAAAGAGTAATGAACTAAGATACAATTTCAATTCTTTATCAAACACAAAGTGCAACTGATTAATAAGCCAGAAAGGTGTCATCATGAAGACAAAGATTTTTTTTACACTCTACTTTCAAAATGACAAGATATTTACTCAGGGCCATCCCTAACCATTTTGGTGCCCTACGCAGCCTCCCTCCCGGGGTGGGGGGAGGGGGGGGGAGGGGGAGGCGGGGGTGTGTGGCTCCAGGCCTCGGGGGGGGGGGGGGAAGGGGGGCCTGGCCACAGGCCTTCGCGGGAGCCAGGAGCACGCTTGGGGGGCAAGGGGGAAACTGCCCCACATCATGAGCCGGCGGAGAGGAGCGGGCTGGGTCGTGCCACTTCCCGCCGCCTGGTGAGTGCAGGGCAGGCCCGACCCCTGCTGCAGTCCTCAGGGGAAGGGCTGGAGTGGGGGTGGGGGTTGGGGCGGAGCAGGAGCTTTGGGGAAGGAGTGGAGTGGGGGTGGGGCAGGGGCGGGACGAGGCAGGGTGGAGCAGGGGCAGGGGCTGTGGAGAAGAGGCAGAGCAGGGGCTGGAGCAGCACGCAGCTGCGTAGGGCACTAGGAAGTTTGGTGCCCAACATTTCTTGGTGCACCATGCAGCTGCATATTTTGCGTATGGGTAAGGATGGCTCTCCCTGCATTTACTGTACATGCGGTCAGAAATCCCTCATTCACAGATTGCACAAGAATGTTCGTCTTGACCTCCAGGAAGTGGTCATTCATTAACATTTTACCCAGGCACAGCGATTCTGAACTTCCTGGGCAACTTCCTGCGGCTACAGCTGCCTTGCTTTAATCTGGCTTTGTAAATAAAGGTGAGGTATTGGCAACAACTGAAAATAAAAACAAACAGCGTGAGCCACAAACTGCATATCTAATTATAAAAAAGGTTTTCTGAGCTGAAAACTTTAAAAGATGCACAAATGTAGTTATTAAATATTAATCTGGTTCGATCCTCTCCTAACTTATGGAAAACATTTGTATGTTGCTCAGCAATGAGTTTTAGTCACTGTTTGACTATGGAAACAATCATATTACCACAAAAACAATGAGGAGTCCTTGTGGCACCTTAGAGACTAACAAATTACCACAGAAACCATAATTGGTAAAAGACTTTGCCAACTATTTACAAGTAATCCTGGATACTCTGAAGAATGGCTTTGATAAAAACAATACAAATATTTTCTATAGCACATTAACAGCTACAAACCAAAACAGCGCATCACCAAAAATATTACGATAAAGACACAAAATATATCTATTAAGGCCAACTATGATACAAATGAAAGAAACGGGCCAAATGCCACCACTGAATTTCCCCAGTACATTTACATATTTAACACTTAAGCTTTCACCTCACAAATCTCTCTGGTACTTGGTCCCTGCTTAGACACTAGTACACTGGACCAAATGCCACCTAATGATGCCTTCCAGCCATGTTCAATCCTTCATAATTGCTACCATATGTCACTTTGCTGTCTGGAACAAACTTCTTAAGTGTAGGACCAACATCATCATCAGGTAAGCAAAATCTATTACAAATGTATTCCTTTGAATCCATGATGGGTTCAATCTGTCATTGGTCCTGCAATTTCTCCTTAAATTCCTAGTCTGCTCAAATACATAAATAAAAGCATTTACCATTACCAGCAGAAAAGGAAAATGAGTCATCACCTCAGTTTCATCTCTTCTTACACCTTGCAAATAGTATCTCTATGTATTTTAAAGATATTCACTCTACACAGCAGTCTAAACTTTTTTTAAAATCGGAACATCATCCTCATTAACTGCAAACACCATTCTTTTCACTCTTCTACAAGCACAGGTGACATTACTTCACCCTTCGTGATGTTACTAGTGAGCGTTCTTCCCTACTTCCACACTAAATATTCCCAGAATTCCTTACTGCATGCCCTTCTCCTTCACCAGGGAAATCTCTTTTCAAAGAGTTATATATATATATATATATACTTTTCAACAACAGTCCCAAAAACAATATTCAATCCTCTTTTGCCCACTTGTCTTGTCTTTTCTTTTACTACTACAGTTTCAACAGTGGTGGGCACTTCAGGTAGAAAAACAGGCTCTCACTTCAGGCCCACTGTTCTCTCAGGCTATGTCTACTGCACTTTAGTGTAGCACTATGTCTGCAGCTGTAGCACTTTAGTGTAGACGCTCGCTATTGTGACACAAGGATTCTCCCATTGCTCTAGGTAATCCACCTCCCTGAAAGGGAGTAGCTAGGTCAGCAGGAGAATTCTTCTGTCAATCTAACCTGACTACACCTGGGGTTAGGGCATCATAGCTACAATGTAAATTTTCAGTGTAGACCAGTCCTCAATCTGCTGTTGTTTCTCTGCAGGGAATCTCTTTTCTATTACACTCTTAGGCATCACTAAAAATACCCATGCAGGTCTTTGACCCTTATTTTCCCTTATCTTCAACCTGTGTTATCTAAAGTACCCAAGAGAGATTTTAACACCTCAGTGTGTCTCTAAATATGCAAGTCCTGCACCAACATGAAAGAATTGCCTATCAAATTCTGCTGTTGAGTAACTCGCTCCTACTTGGCCAGCATTTCCCATCAACGTTATTTGCATCACTTGGGGAGCTGCAAGAGATCATGTATTTCTTAGTCACTATGGCATCCACAGGGATAGTAGTGAAGATGAGTTAACTTTGGATATATGCTTTATTTACTTTGCAACTGTGGTAATGAAAATATTGGGAAGCACTTTGAAATATCTAGCTCTGTATGCAGACGTCTGGTAAAGTATTGATATTTTATTCATAGAGCTACATCTAGATATTGTTTTCTATTTCCTCATTTAGGCTGGGTTTTTTTGTCCAGTTTATCTTAAAACAAATTACATGAAGTGATGGTGCCCCCATAACTTCCCTTAGGAGGGAAGAGATCTCTCTTTTTGGTATCTTCTGGTATTTATAGAGTCAGACTATTATGTCCCTTATTCCTGCCTCTCTTCTAAGATAACAATCTCTGGCTCAGTGTCCTCATATAAGGCATGGAGGCAGGGACATGTTATATTAGAACAATGGATCCTCAATTTTGATTGCAGTCTTTAGATGCTACTGTAATGTATTATTATTATTGTTTATCAACAACAACAGTAGTCTGAATTTAAGTGCAATGTAGAAGATATATCCTGGTGGGAAACTACAAATAATTCATACTGGCATGTGAGTAACAGCATTTTAAAAGGCAGAGACAGAACCACTGGAAAAATGGTGTTTGAACCAGTGGTGGACCAAAAGGTAGTTGTGTTGCAGGCTCAGCTGGAATAAGTCTTGTCTACTTCACTAACAACTAGAGCTGATTAGATTTCAGGCACTTGTCTTGAAATTCTTCATGGATCAGCAGTACAGGACAGCTGGGTTGGAAGTTTTGCAATCACACCAGCTACTCCTGATTTGCTGACATCACCTGTGGTGGTGGTGATGAATGCCAGGTCCATTGTGTAACATCAACATCACACAGACTCCGTTATCTATTATCTCTCTTTGAAGTGATTTACTAGGTCCCTTCAGGGGTGTGTGAGTGTGAAAAACTTTGGCACAGATTTACATTAGTTAGGGGAAAGTTTTCACAGGAAGGTGAGTGCACATGTACATTTCAGCAGGTTTTTTTCTTTCCTCTTCTCTTTCTACGTTAGTATAGTTTCATCCCGATTCTCTCTCCACTTTCCCCCATTCCTTACCTCCACTACAAGATCTAGCACAAACACACACAGCTACACTTTCCTGACTCCAGTCTCTTCTACCATCTCTTTAGCAGGGTGTACTGGTAATACGGATAAAAGTTACTTCCCCTCTTCCATGTTAAACAGCACTCTGGCAATCCTTATGTCTTGAAGTCACCAGGGCCTGATGAAATACATCCTAGAATCCGTAAGGAGCTGACTGAGGACATATCTGAGCCATTAGCGATTATCTTCAAAAAGTCATGGAAGACGGGAGAAATTCCAGAAGACTGAAAAAGGGCAAATATAGTAATGCCAATCTATCGAAAGGGAAATAAGGACAACCCAGAGAATTACAGACCAGTCAGCTTAACTTCTGCACCCAGAAAGATAATGGAGCAAATAATTAAGCAGTCAATTTGCAAACACCTAGAAGATAATAAGGTGGTAAACAACAGTAAGCATGGATTGGTCAAGAACAAATTGTGTCAAAATAATCTAATAGCTGTCTTTGATAGGGTAACAAGCCTAGTGGATAGGGAGAAGCAGTAGATGTGGTATACCTTGACTTTTGTTAGGCTTTTGATACTGTCTTGCATGACCTTGTCATAAACAAACTAGGGAAATACAACTTAGGGTATGTCTTCACTACCAACGTTAAAGCACTGCCGTGGCACCAGCGCTGGGAGAGAGTTCTCCCAGCACAGTAAAAAACCCACCCCCATGAGGTGAGTAACTACCGGCACTGGGAGCACGGCTCCCAGCACTGGTGCACTGTCTACACTGCCACTTTACAGTGCTGAAACTTGCATCGCTCAGGGGTATGTTTTTTCACATCCCTGAGCGAGAAAGTTTCAGCGCTGTAAAGTGGCAGTGTAAATAAGGCCCTCGAAGGAGTGACTAAAAGGTGGGTGCATGACTGGTTGGAAAACCGGTCACATGGAGTAGTTATCAGTGGTGCACAATCAAGCTGGAAGGGCATATTAAGTAGGGTCCCACAGGATCAGTTCTGGGTCCAGTTCTCTTTAATATCTTCATCAATGATATGGATAATGACAGAGAGAGTACACGTACAAAGTTTGCGGACAATACCAAGCTGGGAATGGTTGCAAGTGCTTTGGAGGATAGGATTAAAATTCAAAATGATCTGAACAAACTGAAGAAATGGTCTGAAGAAAATAAGATGAAATTCAACAAGGACAAATGCAAAGTACTCCACTTAGAAGGAACAATCAGTTGCGCACATACAAAATGGGAAATGACTAGGAAGGAGTACTGCAGAAAGGGATCTGGGGTCATAGTGAATCACAGGCTAAATATGAGTCAATAGTGTAACACCGTTGCAAAAAAAGCAAACATCATTCTGGGATGTATTAGCAGGAGTGTTGTAAGCAAGACACAAGAAGTAATTCTTCCACTCTACTCTGTGCTGATAAGGCCTCAACTGGAGTATTGTGTCCAGTTCTGGGTGCCACATTTCAGGAAAGATGTGAACAAACTGGAGAAAGTCCAGAGAAGAGCAACAAAAATGATTAAAGGTCTAGAAAACATGACCTATGAGGGAAGATTGAAAAATTTGGGTTTGTTTAGTCTGATAAAGAGAAGACAGGGAGGGAACATTATAACAGTTTTCAAGTACATAAAAAGTTACAAGGAGGAGGGAGAAAAATGATTCTGAGGATAGGAGAAGAAGCAATGGGCTTAAATTGCCGCAAGGGTAGTTTAGGTTGGACATTAGGAAAAACTTCCTGCCAGGGTAGTTAAGCACTGGAATAAATAGCCCAGGGAGGTTGTGGTATCTCCATCACTGGAGTTTTTTAAGAGTAGGTTAGACAAACACCTGTCAGGGATGGTCTATACTTAGTCCTGCCATGAGTTCAGGTCATGTGAAGGATGACCTCTTTAGGTTCCTTCCAGTCCTACGATTCTATGATCCAAACAATGAAATCAGCAATACTGCAGTGGCCCTAAAAAAATCTCGTTTTCTTCTTGCTTGCTTTTAGATCAAGCTGTAGTTTTATTTTTTAATTTCCATTCCAGCTTCATCACCTATGAAAAACAAAATCATTGTATTTTTAAGAGAACAGCACATTGTGGAACTTTTTTGGGGGACAGGGGAGAGTGGGGGCAGACAGGGAAGGTGATTCACAGGTAGAAAAGTTTCATAAAAACAGTTTGATTCTGTCAAGGAATTGAGATTTCCCACACATACATTTTCTGTAAATCTGCTGAAAATGATTTTCACTCATTTTTTTTTTTTCAGTAGCACACTTTTTTTTTTTTTTTTTTTACTATATCCCGCACACAGTTTACATTTTCTAATCACTATATACCAAGTAAGGGTTACTCAAAGGCTGATAACCTGTAGGCAAACTTTTAGTCTGATGCAGTAAAATAGGACTGAGATATTACAAGCCAGGACTAATCACATTACTAAACAAGGCTGATAGTGTTACTGATATTTAGGGTGACCATACATCCCGTTTTGGCCAGAACAGTCCCTTTTTTAAGCCCCATCCTGGCTGTCCCACCTTCTTTGGCAAAACTGGGCATTCTCCCATTGGCTCTTGCCAACTGATCATCAAGCTAAAGTGGGGTGCGACCCCTAGTGGGGCATGGAGGAATATGCAGGGAGTGGGGAGCAGCAACGCCAGCCCTGTGCGGGAGGGAGGGCTCTGGAGAGTGGCTTCGGCCAGGCTGGCCCCATGTGGGCAGGCGGCAGGGGGCCTCCGGCTGGCCCAGTGTAGGTGGGCAGCAGGCGGCTTGGGTCGGCTCCACATGTGGAGGAGGGAGAAGGGCTTTGGGCTGGCCCCAGTGGTGTCCTGTTTTTCCTTTGGGAAATTATGGTTATAGTACTAAAAAAAGAAAAGGAGTACTTGTGGCACCTTAGAGACTAACAAATTTATTTGAGCCTAAGCTTTCGTGAGCTACAGCTCACTTCATCGGATGTATGCATGCATCCGATGAAGTGAGCTGTAGCTCACGAAAGCTTAGGCTCAAATAAATTTGTTAGTCTCTAAGGTGCCACAAGCACTCCTTTTCTTTGGTGATACAGACTAACATGGCTGCTACTCTGAAACTGGTCACACTACTGATACTGTATTGAGCGCCCTAATGATCTTCAGTGATACATCCTGGGATAACAGCATCCAAATCTGCTCTCTAGTATGATGATTTCTATTCCTCAGTGGGCACTGTCAGGCAAGTGAGTAGACCTTCAGTGGAACTCCATCAGCAAGGCTGGGGGTGCTTCATTCCTCCAGGACAGCTCCACAGTGAAGCAACCAGTCTCATTTCCCTCTTACCCTCTCTGAATGTGAGTTTTCTGATGAGGGCATGAGAGGGGGAAAAATAGAGATGGACTGACGGCTTCAGAATAGCCTGATACAATGTGAATTCAATGAAAAAACAACAAAAAGTCTAACACTGTCAGTAAATTTAACTAATTTGAAATAATTATTTTGCCCTAGGTGAAAAGTAAAACAATGTAGCCAAACCCTAATCATTACTGAGACACTACAAATGCTGCAGTATTGCAATTGGTTTGACAGGTTTAAGCAAGAGACAGCAAGAATGCAGTGATGCATACAAGACATTCACACGCTGAACTGTGAATCCTGTGTCTTTCCTCATATAAACTTTAGATGAAGTCTTAGAGCTCTGCCCTCTAAGTTAAAACAAAACTTCCTTTACAATTTGGGGGAATGGGATGGAGAATTCCTCCTTGGCTCATCCCCTGCCTTTAACAACTACTGCCACCAGTCCTCTGTTAATAAGAGGTGCCCCCAGATTTCCCTCAACTCTTACATACTGGCTCCTGGAAATGATAAGCAACACATACATAGTGCATTACATTTTCAAAGTGATGCACAAACATTAGCCACAGTGGTTAATCTTCAGCCCTTGGGGAGTCTATTATTCTATGTTCTCACTATGAGAGAGAGCAAAAACAATACTTTGTATACGTGTGTGTGTAAAATGGTAAGAGAACATTGTATTGTCTCTCTCACCATATAGTCTCCCATACTCTGCACTTTAGTAGTGACAGTGAAACTAACATCCCAATAGCTGAAGAGTCTGTGTTTGTACTTCAAAGGTTGGGATATTAGTCATTTGCACTGAGTGACCGCTTTTCCTAGATGACAGAGAGACATAGCAGGGGGCAGCACTGAAATCAGGAGAGGTGGCTTTGAATTGCCCTGTGTTCAAATGAGGACTTCTGGCACATTCATGTTATTTGTTGATACTTTCTTATTGGTAAAAAATTGGAATGTAAATTCAGATTAGGATTGTCCTAATCCACCTGTCTTTCAGTGTTTGATTAATGTAATATATCCAAGGAGGCTGTTCATGCAGGATAGCTGTTCCTGAAGGTTCATATAAGGTTCAAACTGGTCCTGTTTTCCCTACCAAAGAGCACAGTAGTGGGGAATGTGTGTCTCTGTATAGAATCATAGAATTGTAGGATTTAAGAGGACCTCAAGAGGTCATCTAGTCCAGGCCCCTGCATTCATGGTAGGACTAAGTATTATCTAGACCATCGCTGACTGGTGTTTGTCTAACCTCCTCTTAAAAGATCTCCAGTGACAGAGATTCCACAACTTCCCTAGGCAATTTATTCCATTGTTTACCACCCTGACAGTTAGGATTTTTTTCCTAATGTCCAACCTAAACCAGCTGTGTTGCAATTTAAGACCATTGCTTCTTCTCCTATCCTCAGAGATTAAGAAGAATATTTTTTCTCCCTCCTCCTTGTAATAACTTTTTATGTACTTGAAAACTCTTACATTGTCCCCTCTCCATCTTCTCTTTCCCAGACTAAACAAACTCAAATTTTTCAGTCTTCCCTCATAGGTCATGTTTTCTAGACCTTTAATCATTTTTGTTGCTCTTCTCTGGACTTTCTCCAGTTGTTCACATCTTTCCTGAAATGTGGCACCCAGAACTGGACACAATACTCCAGTTGAGGCCTTATTAGCACAGAGTAGAGTGGAAGAATTACTTCTTGTGTCTTGCTTACAACACTCCTGCAAATACATCCCAGAATGATGTTTGCTTTTTTTGCAACAGTGTTACATTGTTGACTCATATTTAGCTTGTGATCCACTCTGACCCCCCAGATCCCTTTTTGCAGCACTCCTTACTAGACAGTCATTTCCCATTTTGTATGTGTTCCTTCCTAAGTGGAGTACTTTGCATTTGTCCTTATTGAATTTCATCCTATTTACTTTAGACCATTTCTCCAGTTTATCCAGATCATTTTGATTTTTAATCCTCTCCACAAAGCACTTGCAACCCCTCCCAGCTTGGTATCGTCCGCAAACTTTATACGTGTACTCTCTCCGTCATTATCCAAATCACTGATGAAGATATTGAACAGAACTGGACCCACAACTGATCCTTGCAGGACCCCACTCAATATGCCCTTCCAGCTTGACGGTGAACCGCTGATAACTTATTCTCTGGGAACAGTTTTCCAACCGTTATGCACCCACCTTATAGTAGCTCCATCCAGGTTGTATGTATCAAGATAGATCTAGTCTTAACTTTGACTCTGCTTCTACCAGATGAGATATTTGAAATTTGAGTCTACATATTAGTAGCAAATTATGAGTTTGGTTGTTTGGGATGTGCATACAACAGTTATGGTGCACTTTCCTACACTTTCTGCCACATTAGTGATGTCTGTATTAACCCACACGTGTGGCAAGTGTGAGCTGGTGTGAGACCATATGTATCTCTTTTGGGTTGTGCAGTAAGTTTGTAGAATAATGAGATCAGAGATAAATGATCCCTCTGTACATTTTAGTATGGTTTTATGCCCAATAACAACTACAACCGTACACGGTTCTTTGACATGTTACATGACCTCCTTGAAGAACAAATGCATTATAATTTAGTACTATACACTAGTGTTTTTCAACTTTCTTTCATTTGCGGACCTCTAAAAAATTTCAAATGGAGTTACGGACCCCTTTGGAAATTCAGCCTGTGGTCCGCGGACCACTACCATATAAGTTTTAGACTGAAAACTGCCTAAACAGAATTCAACTATGAATGTTGCACGTGCTCGGCATGGCATTTGACTCAACATGAGAAAGGGTGCTTAGATGTGGGCTTCTATGGTAATGACAACACTTCTGGGTTTTACCTGTAGGTGGGATATTCACATACTTTTGATTGATCAGAAAAACAGAATGCCTTTTCTGGGATCTGAAACTTTATTTTCGTAGTCACCTTTCACAGATCCCTTAGACATAGTCTGCGGACCCTGATGGGTTCGTGGATCACAGGTTGAAAATCACTGCAATACTCCATGGTTTTTGATAATTGCAGTGCTCAGCTCCATCTGCTGGCTAATCCATGCAGCTGCATGTCAGAGTTAGTTTTAGATGGCAGTGACAGAAAAAGAGAGACAAATTAATAAGAATAATATAAAGCAGTTACCAACATGACAATGGTGTGTAAATAAAACTTTTGTCCCTCTTGTGGATTGGAAGGAAAAGTGCCCAGAAGAGCATCTTTTCTGAGAGAGACGGTGCTAAACCAAAAAACACATTTCTTGTTTATAGACTAGTGTTACTTTCCAATACTGTCAGTAGACTGAAGCTCATTTTATATATATTTTAATTTATTTTGAAAAGCTGGATTTAATTTTGTTGCAAAAATTGAGTCAGATGCGGATGGCTGCTGCCATTTTTCTGAGAAAGTCGTGACACATGGAAACCAAACTGTCTAATTAGGAGCAAGATTGATTATTGTTTTGTTTGCCTAGAATGGAAGCTTGTCAGGTAGTTAAGTCTTACTAATGACCTCCACATTACAAACCCAGTCAATGACTAAAGTTATTGGCTGTACACTGACTTTGTTATTGCTTCCTCATGCACTGAGGTGTAAACTTCTGTGGGATTGTTTTATAGCTGTTAGTGTGAGGGAGGGCACAAGTAGTATTGTTTTCAGTGTAAATGTATAGTAGTTTCTTTTAAACCTAATTAAGTTGGTGACCCATGGCTGTGTACTGTCGAGACCCATTCACAGCCCTATTGCTTATCCCAGAGTTTACTCCTTAAGAGAAAGATCATTTAAATCAAGGAACAGGGACCTTCCTTCCTATATTCATGGTCATTTTCCTGAATATCCTGAGATATTCAGGTAATTCAATGCTGGAATGAAAGCTGCATCGATTACTGTTTCATTTTCAGTTTAGCTTTGTTGTTTACAAAGGAAGAAATGTCTTGAGTGAGGCTGTGGGCTTGTTGAGATTAGAAACATTTCACCTGTTTAAATAAATCATTTTATAATAGTTCTGGTTAAATGTTTGAAAACCTCTAACGTAGATGCCCTTAAATGGGTTAGCCCTAATATTGATAAACTTAAGACCCATTTAAGTGTATCTATGTTAGGAGCTAGAACCAGATTAACTAGACTGATTTAACATTGGTTTAGTTAAATTGTTGTAGACTGGGGGGTTAGAACTATAAAGGGGGATACATTTTTTAGAAGGGCCTATGTAATTTAGCACCCTAAATCCTTTTTTCAAAAGTAGTATATGTATGTAGGAGCCTAAGTCTCATTGAAAATCAATGGGATTTTTAGGCTCCTAAATGCCTAAATCACTTTTGAAAACAGGACCAGGGCTCCTAATATAAGAAGAAAAATATAAGATTTTCCACTGAATGCATCTGATGAAGTGAGCTGTAGCTCACGAAAGCTTATGCTCAGATAAATTTGTTAGTCTCTAAGGTGCCATGAGTACTCCTTTTCTTTTTATAATCACTCACGTTAACTAGTGTTCTTGGAGAAGAAGAAAAATTACAAGGTTTAACAATAAGCTTTAAAAGCTTTCATTGTAGGACCTGAAAATCACAAAATGTATGAAAACAGAATGCTTGCCACACATTTCTCATTCTGATCTATACAGAAATTAAACTTCCATGGTCAATTACTTTCATTTCCATAGTAAGATATGATGCCAAAGAAAAAGGATTAGTCAAAATAGTGTAAGAGATACCATCCAAGTCCTATGGAATAAAATTCAAGCTTAGTTAAATGTAATAATAGTCTTTGAGCTTTTTTAGTAAACTAATAAACATAGTACAGATGAGCAAACTGAGGCAGAGAGAACATAAGGGATCTGTGATGATTTGGGGAATCTATGTGCAATATATGAATTCTGGTTGCTATTATGAAGTAATTGTTGTATTGTGGAATGCCTCCGTATGTATATCTACCATGGTCAGGTAGGACCTAGCACATAGCCAGCCCTAGGGACAGTGGCGAGTACTTAACTTTAGTGATTGTGCTTTAGTGACCAGACAATAGACATGCTAAGAAGGTTTGCTGGACCTGAGAGAAGATAATTTCTACTTGTATGCAGGCGAAGGGGAAGCGAAGAGAGTGGAAAGTCAGGAGCAGCAAGATGAAGGGACAGAGGCAACAAAGGAGGAGTTTTAAAAGGAATCACAGAAAGAAGACTCAGACATACACCTAGGAAGCGTGGGGCAGAAGAGACGAAGGGGATGGATGGATGGCCCCATATGACTCTGACCCCAGCCCAACAAATGCTTTTGGATTGGTGAGGAAACTTCTGGGAGAAGGTATGTTGAAGCTACAGGGGGAGTCTGAGCAGTCAGCACTGGTCTAGGGGCTGGGCAGGGGGCCGCATGGTCACAGCTTTCAGGAGAAGGTGCCAGACCAAAGATTCACACTCTAAAAATGTGTTGAGAGGCCCTAACACAGCAGCAATGGCTAGGCTCCAATCAGACTCTGTGTGCTTAAAACACTGGGGGTTCAGTAGCTGGTTCCCTTCACAGCAGTCTGGGAAGTGGTCACAAGGGGGCTCTTCCCAAGGTCCCACCAATCAATCAGTAGCTAACTGCTTGTCTACACTGGCACTTTACAGCACAGCAACTTTCTCACTCAGGGTGGAGGTGTGTTTTTTTTTTTTTTTTTTTAAGAGTGCTGGGAGAGCATTGTTTCCCAGTCCCCTGCCATCTCATGTTAAGAGTATTTCTGCTGTACTGCCCTGGGGTCTAAGTAGCCTCTTCCATACCTTATCTCCAGTTATGATTTAATATAAATGGATCAGGATTTCCAAAATTACTACTTATACCAGAGCCAGTCTGACTCATTACAGGAAGAACCATCTCTAAGTACTGTAGCAGTCCTTCCTAAATAACCTCATAACCATATTCACATTATACCAAGAAACGTAAAAAATAAAAAATGTGGAGGTTAAACCTCCATAATTGACCATTTTCTTCTACAGTATGCAATGTCACACTGTTACAAGAGATGTGAGAGTCACTTTACAATTATCAAGCGTTAAAGCACTGCCCTTTGTGCTGAAAAGGGAAATATTTTCTTCTCTCAAGTACCCAGTAATGTCCAAGTCAACAGAAAAATTACCAAACTGTACCTGTTTTGTTAGAGATGTTGCTTTGGGACTGGGCCACCCTTATGACATCAGCAGCTGTATCCCTTACTATCAGCTCTTCACTCTGCAACAGCAGAACTACGCATTTCCACATGGCGAGTGTACGGGAGAGACCTGAACGTTTACAAAGAGGCAAAGCGTTTAGAATTTTGCTTCTTACAGATAAATCAGAACAGTTACAGAAATATTTATGTTCACATCTAAAAATGACAAAATTTAGTGAAACACACACACAAAAAGGGGAGGGGAAGGGGAGAAAAGAGGAGGACTTGTGGCAATTGTAGTCAAAATGCTGTTTGCTCTATAATGCTGAAGTCTGAACAGCCAACCTATTTTTCCCACCTTTTCTTCTCTTTTATCTCCCCTTGATAGTTGGCCCTGTCTGGTCCCAGGAGTAGGTAGCTGGTGAGAGGGAGCATCAAACCAGTGCTGGGATACTCAGAGTCTTGGGTAACAACTAATGCTCTGAAATTTCTGCAGTTCCTGTGAGTGTGGAATTCTTGCTGGGCATTAGTAGAGTGCTGCTAATGTGCGGGTGAGGATCCAGCAGGTCCTTGAAGTAATTTCTTTTGGCTGGAGGCTCTGTCTGGAGGTGTCTGGGGAACAGCAATATGTTGGGGTGACCCTAAGGGGCTGTATTAAGAAAGCTTGCTTGATAGTACTGCTCTCTGGAGCACCTCAGCTGAATTTTTTGCTCAGGTTGTGAATATAATTGATAAAGAGAATATACTGGGACTTCTCTTGAAAAAGTGACTAGCTGCTGACCACACCATATCACAGATTACACTGTGGAGACTGGGGGGCAATGCAGTGGTTGCCTAGGTTTATTTTCTGCCACATTGATGTAGGGGAAAGCACTTTTCTGTCAGGTTCTCCCTCAGAGTTTTGTATGATGGAGGCTTAGGTGGAAAGTTAAGCCCATGTTATTGCTTGCACATAGTGGGAGATTCTTCGGTCTTGTGTACCCAGTAGGGTTGCCAACCCTCCGGGTTTCGCTGGGAGTCTCTTGGAATTGGGTTCTATCTCCTGGAGGCTACTGAAGCCAAACGGGGAAATCTTAGGCTGCTAAAAGTCAGGCGGCGCAGTGGGGTTAACGCAGGCTCCCTGCCTGCCCTGGCCCCGCGCCGCTCCTGGAAGTAGCGGGCACGTCCCTGCGGCCCCTGAGGAAAGCGGGGGAGCTCCATACACTGCCTCTGCCCTGAGCGCTGACTCCGCAGCTCCCATTGGCCGGGAACTGCAGCCAATGGGAGCTGCAGGGGCAGTGCCTGCAGGCAGGGGCAGCCCACACAGCATCCTGGTCCCTCCCACAGGGGCCACAGCGACATGCTGGCTGTTTACAGGAGTGGCTCAGCGCCAGGACAGACAAGGAGTCTGCCTTAGCCCCACTGCGCCGCCAACTGGGAGCCGCCCAAGGTAAGTGCCACCCGGCTGGAGCCTGCACCCCAACCCCTGCCCCCAGCCCTGAGCCCCCTCCTGCACGCCAACCCCTGCCCCCTCCCACACTCTGAACCTCTCGGCTCCAGCCCAGAGCCCGCACCCCCTGTCCCAGTCTGATGAAAGTGAGTGAGGGTGGGGGAGAATGAGCGATGGAGGGAGGGGGGATGGAGTGAGCGGACTGGGCCTTAGTGAAGGGGCAGGGCCTCGGGGGAAGGGGTGGGGCAGGGCAAGGTTGTTTGGGTTTGTGTCATTAGACAGTTGGCAACCCTAGTACCCGAGGAAACTGGCTATCATACTGTAGCAGAATAATTATTCGACGATAGCTATTTCAGTATAGCTTCCCTCGCATACACACATGTGGACACACTATTTCAGAATTAACTATTCCACTTTAAAAACTCTAGAATCAGGGTACTTTTATTCTGGAATAGTTTCCACACAAGGGGGGTTACACCAGAACAGCTATAGCGGAATAATTATTCAGCTATAACTATGCCAGCCAATTTCTCTGTGTAAACAAGTTCTTACAGTGTCCCCAAAAGAGACGTGGCAAAACCAAAAATGGTCTCTTTGGAAAGGCTTCTTTTCTTGACTCCTCAGGCAACACTAAGCAAAGGCAGAGAGGAGAGTCCAGATCATTCCCCTGAGTACTACAATCCTTTTCCCTCTAAGAAACATTTTCTTTTTGTATTTATTTCTCTGATTGGCTGAAGTTGTTTAGTATTAGAAGTTAAAAAAAAAAAAAAAAAGGCTATCTTAAAACAGCCATTGAACAAATTGATAGTAGAATCAGGTATAAATTGCCAACCTTCTTACACAGGTTTAGCACAAGCACAGCTCCACAATCTTCCAGAGTCAGGTTTCAGAGTAGTAGCCGTGTTAGTCTGTAACCGCAGAAAGAAAAGGAGTACTTGTGGCACCTTAGAGACTAACAAATTTATTTGAGCATAAGCTTTCGTGAGCTGCAGCTCACTTCATTGGAGCTATAGCTCACAAAAGCTTATGCTCAAATAAATTTGTTAGTCTCTAAGGTGCCACAAGTACTCCTAATCTTCAAGAGTGTGGCTCCCGATTTACACCTGTGTAACTCATAGCAGAATCAGGCCCTTTACTTGGTATCATCCTTCTGTGTGATACATTTACTGTTTGTGAAAGATGCCAGACTGCCAGCTCTCTAGAAAACATGCAGGATGAACAGTCCCTCTTCCTGTCTTAACTCAGGCCTGCTTGGGCCCTCTTCTTGGGGAGAAATGCTAGGTCAGACTGCCTACTCTTCAGGCCTTGGCCTTGTTGATAAGACTATCAACCAGGGTGCCAATTAATGCCAATTTTGTTTTCAAAGTGGGACACATGTCTGCCAGAAAAGGACTAGAATTACTGACTCATTTCACATTGCCACTTAACAGACACCCGGTAGGAAAATTTTAATCACTGCTAACAGTAGCCCAGTTCATACCAGTGACAGAGATGAAAACTTCAATATTCCCGTACCAGTCAGTCATTCAAACACCCCAGTCTCCCTCATTTTATATTAATGATAACATCCGTCTTATTACTGGCTCTAACTTTGGTTTTAGGAGTCAAGATTTCCAAATGTGATAATCTCAGGCAAAATACATAAATGCCTGGTACCAAAGGATTAGCATAGATTTAGCCTAGCTAAATGGTATCAATACCATTTAACAGACACGTTTCCAAACAAACAGTTTATTGTCTCATTTTTAGCTCTTCTGACATCTCAGAAGACAAGATATGTCCATTTTATATATTAAGCAAAAATATGCTAATTTCTCTTCCCACTTTCTTTCAAAATTAATTTACCTTGAAAGTCTATGAGTCAATGCAAAATTGGCATTACATCAAAGCTAAGCATTCAAAGGCTCTGTATATGTTATCAAACATATGGAATACATATACTCTACATATGTTCTTAATGGGTTGCGTAAGTTTGTTTATTATCGGATCAAACCCCACCAATCCAGCTCTCACATCATTTTATTATGTTGTATATTATGTTAAACAATTCAACAGCCAGAGTCTAAAAGTTTCCAGTTAGGCCAAGGTAAGAGAGGACATACTACAACTAGCTAGGATGCCCACACGCTTCATGTTGGGGGTCCAAGCTGATTGTTTGAGAAGGTCAGGGTGGAATTTCTTTCCCCCACCTCCTATGTACATAACTTCACAGATGGCTGGACACATTATGGAAATTTCTCACTTTCATCTGAACCACAAGCTACTGGTCACTGATGGAGGCAGCATACCAGAGTAGCTGGACCCGCGTTCTGCACCAGGATGGTAACGCCTATGTCTGTATAGGTAAGTTAAATAGTGAGATAAATAGTAGTATAAGTAACTTAAATGCTGAGGGACAGGAAGGTGGAGCTGTACCAGGAAAAACAACTAAAAGAGGGCTTTAAGAAGTTGTACAGTAAAGTAGGGGCTAGAGGGACAAAGAGTTAAAAAACAGGAGTCAAAACACTGGCTGGCTCACAGAAGTGGCAATGGGACATAGAGTGTCAACTAAGAATCATTTATTCAAATCCATTTCAGCAGCAAGTGAAAATAGCTACCATCTGAAGGCTGCTTTGTGACTTGAGTAAAAGGAGTTGATGGTATTAGTCCAGTTCTAAGGACACCTGTGTTCATAGCACACAAAACTCACTGCCACTACAGTTGGCAGCACTGCTGGAAATCTAAGTAGAAAGGCCAAAGAAAGTCTGGGCATGGAGATCAGATTCACCTCTCACCCATCTCACTTTGGCTTGTTTGTGAGAGAAAATTGGCAATGCCACCATTTATGCTGTGCCTGTTTTGTGTATCACTAAACAATATTGATTTCCAGGACTGTCAGTGTGGCACCGTTTTTTTTTCCGCACTAACTTCACTCCCTCCCAACCTTTTATTTATTTAAAGAACTTTGAAGCCAAGCCAGACCAATACAATCTTCACGGCATATCCCCGCCATCCTGTCGTAGACACAAGATCAGGGATGACAGCTTTTAGATGACAGACTAATGTGCAATGGATAAACATTATCTATTTTATATATCCTTCACTAGAGCTGGGCAAAAAAATTTGGATGAATAGTTTATTTACCGAAATACGCAGTTTTGGGTCAACCAAAACGATTTGTAAATTCACCAAATATTTTTGTCCCACATTTTTTTGGGGAGACGGGGCTATATTCATGAGAGGACTTCAGAGCCATTCACAAAACAGCCTCTGCCTTATAGCATTGTGATTCTAGCACTCCCTGGAGATGTGGGAGATCCAGCTGCTAGGCGGAAGTGTGGCCAGGCAGCTCTGCGCACTGCCTCTGCACAGAGCGCTGGCTTTGCAGTTCCCATTGGCCGGGAACCACAGCCAGCGGGAGCTGAGGGGGTGGTGCCTGCAGGCGGAAGCTGCACGCAGAGCTGCCTGGCCATGCCTCCGCCTAGCAGCTGAGCGAGGGGGATGTCGCTGCTTCCAGGGAGCCTCCCAGATAAGCACCACTGAGAGCCCGCCTCACCCCGTCCCGTGCCCCAACCCCCTGCCCCCTTCCACACACAAACTCTGCTTTGGGGGTGTGGGGGCCCAAGACTGCCCCAGCAGCAGCCAGTGCACCTGGCACAGGGGCTGCCTGAGCTGTCCCTGAGCCAGGCACATCGGCCGCTGTGGAAGTCACAGAAAGTCACGGAATCTGTGACAAACTTGCCGCCTTAGCTATGGGTTATTGTGGGGTAGAGCTCTCTCAATCTCTTCCATTGAAGCTGTTCCACTTTCCATGATAAATATTCAGGGACTGGAGCAGGGACTGGAACCTGGATGTCCCCTCTCCCAGGTAAACACCCTAATCAACTTGCTAGAGAGTCATTCTCACTCTCTTCTCTCTTTCTACATGGTAACAACAGTATTTTATAGGAGGAACCAAATATGGGACAAAAGCAAAAATGTCTTCAGAGATGTTCATGCATGAATTTGTGGGCTCAAACCTTTTTCAGTTACGTTAATACAACCAGATAAATAAAGTAGCAAAGGAATGTCTGACTTGCAAGCTTCTCCATGCTCACAGATTCCTAGAGTGAAATCCCGATCCAATGAAGTCAATGGAAATCTTACCATTGACTTCAGTGGGGCTAGGATTCCACCGATAGATTTTGAGGTCAGAAGGAATTTCCTGATTAACACAGACCATAGAACTTCATCTAGTAATTCCTGCTTTGAATACAATAACCTGTGGTTGAACTACAACATATTTTTCAAAAAGACATCCAATCTTGATTTCAAAATTTCAAGTAATGGAAAATTCACATCTCTTTGTCAGGTGTGCCGATGGTTAATTGAATTTCACAGTTTCAACTTTCAGCCATTGGAACTTGTTATGCCTTTTTCTGCTACACTAAAGAGCCCGCTAGTAAATTATTGTTCCACATTAATTCAGTAAACCGAAACATGCAATCAGCTGTTCCAATATTGAAAGGGTCAATTTAAAGTTTTAAGTCTTTCATAATAACTGACTTATATGATTAAAACATATTCAATATATAAAATATCATGTGCTGTTGAGTTTCACTTATTCCAGTCTCTAAAGTGTTCCATGAGAATATTGGTGCTTAATCCTAAAAATTTACTCACCAAGGATAAGTTTCTGATTGGTCAGGAAAAGTGGTGTAATATTTCTGAGGACTTCTGCAGCTGCCAATCGTATATCTGTTTGTTGCTCATCTCCACAACAAGAAGTTACTAACTGAACCCACTGTCTCATTTCGGATTCCATAAACTGAAAGCACAGAAATGCATCTGAGTATTCTATAGTACAATTTAGAGCGGATTCTGAATCACACTAAACTACAAACTATTAAATTAACTCTTTTCTAAAGCAGGGGCCAAAGTCCTCTCTGCCAATAATGAGCCACAGAATGCAAATCAAATAAAAAGAACTACTTAAATAGGTGGAAATCACACGTCATGCTTTAGTAATGAACATAAAATACTCCATATATAGGTAACCGCCTTAAGACTCCATGATTTACACTGATTATCACAGCAACTCTTGTTAGCATTGCTATAGGTTGGGTTGTGCCAACAGTTCCACTATAAACTTCTTTTTTCAAGGTTCATCATGAATTTCATTGTAACAATATATTCCAGATTTAAATTTGGCAAACAACTTATCTCCTGTGAAATTGAGGTTTACACAGTTATTTTATACTTCAAAATCTGAAAAATGTACATTCTGTCATTTTTTAAGCTAAGAGGATGCAAAAAATAAGAAGTAATTGTTTCAATTCTTCTACTTTTTTTTTTTTAAAGTGAGACACTGCAGGCCATTAGCACATAGTCTCAACTTCTACTGCTGGGTATTCTGGTATATTTTTAAAAAAATTTCCATTTAGAAAAGCAATTACTGTACATGGAACATTTTTACAATGAAAAAATGGTGGTATTTCAATACGTTTTAAAAATAACCCAAAATCTATATCTATCTATTTATCTGCACATATATATGCACACGCATGGACATCTGACAGACATTAATATCTCCAGTAACATTGTTCTGTATATATTAATGGGTATATTAATGGATTTGCAAATTACCAATTCAAAATGGAAGTAAATCTTCTGGGCTAATAATCTGTATTTATATAGTCTACAGCTTACAAATTTATAATATTTATAATGGCAGATAACATTATGAGGACTTATTACCTCTCCTTAGTATTTTAAACACTAATATTAAAAGGCAATTAAGTCTGCATCTCTGTACATAGCTTCACCTGCTGTTCCTACAATGTGACTCAAGGTCTCAGGGCATACAGCAGGTGATATTGCATATGCTGGGGATGGGAAGGGCAACAGTCAAAGCTTTGCATTTCCTTTTTTTCCTAACTTTGAGTCTCAATATTCATTTCGCAGAAATACAACACACTTAGAGCTACGTGGGTGATTACTGGATTCAATATGCAAGTTAATTATTTTTTTCTCTCCAAGGCACAGCGACTATTAATGAAGACAATAAAATTGAGCATAAAAGGAGAAATCAGAAGTCAGATGCACTTAAAAGATGTGTTTTATGTACTCAAATTTAACTTACTGAGAGACTGAAATATTAAAATGATGCTGATATGGCTTCCAGTTCATAATGTGGCAGTGTTCAGAGGGAGAGACACAGTAACATAAGAAGAAAAGGAGTACTTGTGGCACCTTAGAGACTAACCAATTTATTTGAGCATAAGCTTTCGTGAGCTACAGCTCACTTCATCGGATGCATACTGTGGAAACTGCAGAAGACATTATATACACAGAGACCATGAAACAATACCTCCTCCCACCCCACTCTCCTGCTGGTAATAGCTTATCTAAAGTGATCATCAAGTTGGGCCATTTCCAGCACAAATCCAGGTTTTCTCACCCTCCACTCCCCCACACACAAACTCACTCTCCTGCTGGTAACAGCCCATCCAAAGTGACCACTCTCTTCATAATGTGTATGATAATCAAGGTGGGCCATTTCCAGCACAAATCCAGGTTCTCTCACCCCCCTCCAAAAACCACACACACAGACTCACTCTCCTGCTGGTAATAGCCTATCCAAAGTGACCACTCTCCTTACAACGTGCATGAAAATCAAGGTTGGCCATTTCCAGCACAAATCCAGGTTTTCTCACCCTCCACCCCCCCACACACAGACTCACTCTCCTGCTGGTAACAGCCCATCCAAAGTGACCACTCTCCCTACAACGTGCATGACAACCAAGGTGGGGGATTTCAGAGCAACTAACACTACAGGCACAGTTAAACTAAAAGGGCATTAAAGGGATTTCTGTCTAAGGAAAACCATTCATCCCTTCTATCACAATAAAAACAAACAAACAAAACATTAAAAAGCAATATGCTCGGGACTGAGAAACAAATCTCCTTACCTCTTGGCAACTCTGCACAAGATGGGTGACCAACTTTGAGGCTAATTTGAGAGCTACGCTTTGAATTTTAATGCTGTAAAAATAAGGTAAAGAACACATCATAAAAATACAGTGCATTTTGCCATAGCCTCACATCTAAGAACACTTGGTAATCATCACTGGCAGCAATTATTAAAATACCTTTTCACTTGCTGAACACATTATGCACTGTTAGCTGCAGCCAGCTTGAAACCCAACCCAGTCTAATCTGTTATGAATGTTCAGCACCTGAACACACATCCAGATGAGAAATAACATTTGTTTTTTTGGTTTAGTCATGAGGATTTGTGTTTCATGAATATAAACTTGCCTGTATCACGATACATCAAGTATTCGTCATGTTCAAACAGGTTTTTTAAAAGATTAGATTACAAACTGAGCACACAATGGTCTTTACACAGTTCTCAATTTTTGTTGCGTTTAAAGTTAGTATGCAAATGGACATAAACTGTTCTTTCAACTTCCCGAGTACTGATTTTCTTCCTATCTGGCCACTTCCTTTAGAGTATACATAACACATACATATGCAGATCCCAAGTCAATATACAAAGACAGTAGTATTCTTTCATGCTCTTTCAAGTGATAAATGAAGCACAGACCTTTTAAAGTTTTGTCTACACCAGCAGTTTTCTTGAATGTATCACTGCTCTTCCACCAGTGCTAGAAATGGTGGAAGTGCTGATGTAGGTCAACTGCCTGAATTTTAACCACAAAGTCCTCTAATACAGTCAGATGGCACCATAGATGAAATGCTGGCAGTGAGTCTTGACAATTGCTTTCACTGTTGATTGCACTGGTAGAGTTGCAACAGTGAGAGCAGAATGATGGAAATTTAAGGTAAAACAAGTTTGTGTAGGCATAAATGGAGTTTACTTACCTGTAACTAGGAGTTCTGTGAGATGTGTCGTCCCTATCTGTATTCCACATATGGGTTCACATGCGCGCCATGCGCCCAAGTCCAGAAGTTCTAATAAGCAGTGTCCGTTGGCCCACACATGCACAGTAGATATCCTTGTCCAGACTGAGGGCATAAGATGCAGTGTGGGCCGATGCTCTCCAATTCCTCTTCTGACCAAGAATCCAACAGGATCCAAAGCAGAAGGGATGGAGGGCAGATAGCGGAATACTAACAGGGACCACGCATCTCAAAGAACTTCCAGTTACAAGTAAGTAATCTCCATTTCTTCTTCAAGTGTGGTCCCTATGTGTATTCCACATGTGGGTGATTGAGAAACAGTGCTCAGACTGGAGTGAGAGTGGGCGGAAGCTGGCAGCAAAGATGTTTGCAATACTGCAGTTCCCACTGCTGCATCCTGGAGCACCATCCACATGTTCCCTAGACATTACGGGCTAGTTCAGGCCTCTACCATGGATATTGCTTGACCTCATGATCTTTCTGCTATGGCAAGAAAAAGTCTTGGTGATTTTCTGATAGGTTTAGTCCTTTGCAGATAGAATGCCGGGGCACATCTGAGATCGAGGAAAAGAAGTTTCTTCTCTTTAGCAAAAGTGTGAGGTTTTCGATAAAGGTACAGATAAGTGGATATTCTGGTTGACATGGAATTCAGAAATAACCTTGGGGAGGAATTTAGGATGGAGATGAAGGGATACTCTTTTTAGATGGTTTGTCTCAGGGAAAAGGTCTGCCACGAGAGCTCCCAATTCACTCATCCCTCCTGGCTGAAGTGACAGCAACTAAAAATTGTTGTATTATGCAGTGTGTTGTGGACCTGTCAGTCCCAGGATACTAGAGAGACAAGGTGAGGTGAGGTAATATCTTTTACTGGACCAACTTCTGTTGGTGAGAGAGAGACAAGCATTAAGCCACACAGAGCTCTTTTTCAGGTCTGGGAAAGGTACTCCCAGCATCTGACCTATTAGTACTCATCCTCAAAGAAAACTTGCACAACACTTTCAAAAGACAAACTCGGGAACTTACATTCATTACTCTGCTAGACACTAAACTCATTAATTGAACAGAGACATTGGATGTATGGCTTATTACAACAATCTTTAACCCACTAACCCCCTCTTTTTGTCCAAGGGCCACAGAGGTGTTAATGGGCCACTCTGCCTTGAATGTTCCCTTACAATATGTGCTAATACTTCTGCTAAACAATCTGCTCCACCTTACATTTTGCTGTGATGCTGGGAGTACCTTTCCCAGACCTGAAGAAGAGCTCTATGTGGCTCAAAAGCTTGTCCCTCTCACCAACAGAAGTTGGTCTAATAAAAGATATTACCTCACCCACCTTGTCTCTCTAGCAACTAAAAATACAATTTTCATGGCCAGGTGAGACATGAAACATGTCACCCAGGGTTCAAACAGTGGTCTGATGAGTGCTGACAGGAAAAGATTAAGGTCCCATTGAAATGTAGGTTTGACCACTGGTGGAATGGTCCTGATAAGGCCCCTCATGAATCTTACTGTACCTGGGTGGTGAAAACAGAATGTCTTCTGGCACTAATCGCTGCAAGATGGACTTGCAGCTCACTAATGGAAAGGCCTGAGTTTTTTGAGACAGCAGATAACCTAAAACAACCGGAGTATGTGCAGCACCTGGAGAAGGTTGATTATGCTGCACCCAGGAAGAGAAACATCTCCATTTAGCTAGGTAGCAGGTCCTAGTTGAATATTTCCTACTTTGTGTAAGGATAGCCTGAATAGGTGACGAACAGGAGTGTTCTATTTCTGACGACCATCCACACAACAGGCTATGAGATGGAGGGAGTCCAAACTGGGGTGTCTGATTCTGCCCCCACTTCTGAGTTAGGAGGTCCAGGAAGGGGCAGATCCTGCTTGGGGGAGGGGAGGCTGATATTTTCAAGAGTTCTGGGCACCAAAGCTGCTTGGGCCAACTGGGGGCTAGGCAGATGACTCTGGCCCTGTCATAACAGATCTTTCTCAGGACCTTTGGTAGCAGGAGAAAGTGAGGAAAGGCATAGCTGAGATTGTTTGTCCATGACAAAAGGAGAGCATCCATTGTTGTGGTCCATAGCTCCTCAGGAGCAGTACAAGGGAAGCTTTCTGTCATTTGGGACGCAAAGAAATCTCATTGAGGTGTACCCCACTGAATATTTCACTCAGGACAGAGTCATGAATCTCCCACTCGTGATCTGCAGAAAAGTGCCTGTTCATATTGTCTGCTGAAGAGTACTGACCACCTGGGAAGAATTTGGCTAGGATAGTGATGCCGTTTCTGATTCACCAGTTCCAAAGCCTAACTGCTTCCAGGCAAAGGGGAAGAGATCTTGTTCATTAGTTTATGCAAAAGACTGTGGTGATATTGTCTAACATCACTTGGATATGAAGTGAACATATAAGTGGGAGAAAGGCTCTGCAAGCCAGGCAGACTGCCCTCAGTTCTACTATGCTGATGTGCAGTCTGGCCTCCCGTGGGTCCCTGCACCTTGTGCAGTGTGACTGTTCAGGTAAGCACCTCAACCCAGAAGGGAACCATCTGTTATGATGATGGCAGTGTTGAAGGGAATGCCCATTCTCACTTTCTCCAGATTCAGCCACCATGTGAAGGAGGTGATGACTCTGGCAGGAACAGTCACTCTAGAGTTGATGTGATCTTTGTCTGGTGTGTAGATCGACCGGAGCTAGGCATGCAGACATCGTAGATGAAGCCTGGTGAATGACATTACATAAGTCCATGAGGCCAAAGGGCAAAAAGCGAGGGCCACATTCTGACTGTAGTCCTTGGTCTGCGAATAATCCGTGCTATCAGAAACAAACAGCCCAGTGTCACTCTAATGAAGTTTATCATCTGTGCGGGTGATAAAACGGACTTTTCTTTGTTTACGCAGATGCCCAGAGCTGCTAGAAGATGGAGCAGAAACTCTGTCAATTTACCAAGAGCCAATCATCCAGACATAGGAAAACTGTAATTCTTGATGTCTCATAACAGGCTCCCACCAAAGAGAAAACTTTTGTAAATACATTGGCTGCTGTTGCTAGCCAAATGGAAGGACTCTGAATAAGACATGTTCTTGGCCCACCATAAACGGAAGGAACCTTCTGTGGGAGAGATAAATGCCTAAATGAAAGCATGGATCCTTCATGTCGAGAGCCGCAAACAACATCCTCTGTTGTAAGGAGGGGGATTATTGATGCTAACATAACCATCCTGAATTTCAGCTTTCAAATAAACACGTTTAATTGCTGAAGGTCCAGAATGGGTCTCCATCCTCTGTCTTTTTGGGGCACTAGGAAATACGGGGAATAGAACTCTCTCCCTTATATTGAGGTGAGACATGTTCTATTGCTCCTCATTGTAGGAGGGAGTTCACCTCTTGATAAAGAGTCACCTAGAGAGTGTGGTTCCCGAAGGGGGACCAGGAAAGGGTTTTGTGAGAGCAGAGGGAGAGGAACTCGATGGTGTATTGTTGATGGATAATTTCCAAGAGTCAACTGTCTGTCGTGACAAGGAGATCTACGGTGCATGTGCAGGCTAATGGATACTGCTTGCTAGAATTTCTGGACTCAGGTGCATGGCACCCAGGGAATACACATATGGACCTGCACTCGAAGAAGAACCATAGTCAGGTTTCAGGACATGCATTTCATTTAAGAACTTTCTGCTTCAATTTATCCATTTAAACTTTGACAACTTAAGCAATCTGCATGTCCTGTAGCAAGCTAATAGGATCAGTGTAATGAAAATATATAAACTGCTGTGAAAAAAATTACAATTCTAAGAAGCTATTATGAAGTGACAGAGAGAAACAAATAAATTACAGTTGTCAGAGTAGCAGCCGTGTTAGTCTGCATTCACAAAAAGAAAAGGAGTACTTGCGGCACCTTAGAGACTAACAAATTTATTTGAGCATAAGCTTTCGTGAGCTACAGCTCGCTTCATCGGATGCATTCAGTGGAAAATACAGTGGGGAGATTTATATACACAGAGAACATGAAACAATGGGTGTTACCATACACACTGTAACGAGAACACCTATTGTTTCATGTTCTCCATGTATATAAATCTCCCCACTGTATTTTCCACTGAATGCATCCGATGAAGCGAGCTGTAGCTCACGAAAGCTTATGCTCAAATAAATTTGTTAGTCTCTAAGGTGCCGCAAGTACTCCTTTTCTTTTTGCAAATAATTACAGTGTTTGCCATTACAAAGTTAGACTATTCCTGTAATTATTACACAGTGGTATCTGAGTTACCGGTTAACATGACTATTCCTCTCTCAAGTCGTTTCTGAAACACTGCCTCTAAGAGTCCTAAAGGCTCTTGGCTTTGAGACACTTTTGCCCGTCCACCCAAATTGGGTAATGTGCCAAAGACAGTACAGCTCAGCTGAACCCCACATATCTAGACCATACAGTGCTTCATGCAAGCATCTTACATGTTCTCAGAAGCTAATGAAAGGAAGAGAGCACCACAGTTTGTACCTCCTTATATGCCTTGTACCTACTCAACTGACGGTGCGTATTTAAGTATAAGGGATTCAAGTTCATTCAGAAAATATCTGAAAGTAGTATCTGCTTGATGGCCAGAATTTACCATTATAATTATACAGATATATATAAAAAACCAGGGGACCAATGTGAAAACACAGCAATAAAACTGAATGCCAGTAGCCTTTGGGTTAATCCTTTCCTCTTTTAAAATCTCTTGATGGCCTATTTTAGATAATAAAGTCATGAGCAATCCTGTCAATTCTTGCAATTCCAGTAAAAATCTTAAATCACCAGTATAGTTTCTTACAAACAGAATAGTTTCTGTTGCGAACTACAGAATTTGAGAGTCTGTAGCAGATCCACAGATGTAGAATAGAACCTTTTTAATCTACACAAATGAGTGAGAGACCCAGTGTGAATCAGAGTGAGTTTGGGAGAAGTAATTGTACGTGACATGGTGTTCACTGATTACTGTTTGGGAAGTGTCATATGATATACACTGGCCCCACCATCTGACAGCTGCAGCATCTTGCTAATTCCCAATTGATTATTATTCACTCATTTATAGAATGTTTGCTTCCTGGTCTTGGACCGCTTTAGATAATTCAACTCCAGATACACTTCTTCAAAAATACAGCACATGTGCTCCCTATCTCTCTGTAATAACCACTCACTTCTGTGAAACACCAATTTTGTAAACAGAAAGAAAACCTTTTTTGTATTTTATTTTTAGGTTTGGGGTTTACTGGAGTACTGAATTATTTCTTTCCACACTAAAGATTCCTTCAAGTCTGAAGAGATTTATTTAAAACTGCAAACAATGTATATTTTAATAGATTGGTAAAATGCAAAGATGGAAACTATACCTGTCAGAGGCATTTATGATATTCATAGCCCAGTTTAAGAACTCTTTTGGAGTCATTTTTATAGAATCTTCTGTCCTTGGAAGAACATTTCTGAGATCCATACAATGAAGAATTTCCAGCACCTGCATGTATAATCCACAAACAAAATACTGGTAAGTAAACAAACAGTGACGCCAGCTGTATTTTTTTTTTTCTGTTTTAGCAGCAAGGAATTTATCACACTTATATTTTAGACGTATTGATCTATATACCTATCTATGTCTAGTAACTGGGAAATGGGCTTCAAAATGATAGTGTAGTTTCTGTAAAATAAATACAAGTCCACATATTTTGTATTTAATTCTCAAATGCATAGATTCACTTCTAACAAATTGTTGACTGAATGTACAGGCAGCAAACCATGGTGAAAAAATGCAGGTTTCCCAGCAGGACTAGAAAAGTGATGAGGATATAAATATCAGACAGGGGAAGTTTTACTTTTGAACAAGAAAATGGACTTCTAACTCTCTGACTATTACAAAATCAAAGTAAAATTCCTGGGTAACATTAAGAGAAAGAGACGCACGTTATACTGAATATAATACAAAAAAGTCATGCTCAGAAATACAGCAGGAGCATTTTTTGAAAAGAATTCAACACATTTACTGAAAACACTTCAAATCTTGAGAAAACTGAATGGCTCCTACCTTGCAAAAACATTCCGGATGCTTTTCCTTCATAGCCATCCTAAGAAGAGTCACCTCCAAATCAGAAAGTAAGGACAATGGACCTCTCTTTTCCACTGTAGCCTGCTTAGAATTTACCTGCTTCCACCACAGAAGCACTGCTTCCAACACCAGCAGACGCACTTCGTGAAAGTCAGATTGAAGCAAGTGAACTACCATTGAAGAAGGATTCATTATTTGCTCTGCAACAGGTGAACTACTGTTTGAGAAGTCAGGATCTGCAGCCACTGAGAGTACAGAGATCACAAGTTTGGTGATACTCTGAAGATACTGTGTGAATCCTGGTACTGCAGAGAAGTAGTGGATACCTGTCATCAGCTCAGAATCTGAGATAATGCTACCTATTTCCTCCCAAAAGCCAAATAACTCTATTCCTGAAATAGAATGTAGAAAAATAAATAAATAAATAAAAATACAAATGGATATTATACATGGATTCTTGATAACTAAATGATTCTACGTAATTAAAAACCTTGAGGTTTGAAAAAATGGCCACAACATTCATGCAGCTACTAAAGTGAAAACAAAGTTATTTTCCCTTTTTATTTTGAAGTGATCTGATTTATAAAATTACTGTCACGGAGCCTTGTCATATGTATTTATGTTTAAAGACTAAGCACTCAAAAAAAAATACAGAAACATATTTATAAACTATCATAATACAGTACTAAACTCTCTCAGGTGTACAGTAGAAACCAATCATATACATGAGAAAAAGTTTCAAGTTCAAGCATTTTGGTTCCAAAACTGAAAAAGGCCTCCTATTTAGAGAGTCTGTGTCCCCACACTGCTTCAGAGCTGTCCTCAACGGTATTTTAGACATGCAAAATTCCACTTGCCCACTTGCTCAAGCACGTAATAATTTTTTTCAGGGACACAGCGTTTGTCATGGTACAACAAGGTGAGCAGATTTTACACCTAGTCGGTAAGCTTTCATTACAACTTTGCAAGGCTGTAGGGACAGCTAAGCTTATGGAGTAAATGCCCATAGATTTTGAGGGGAATTATTCCGACACCTCAAAACGCAGGGCCAAACATCTATCGGGCTTACACTACATGTTGCAGGGGAATAATGCCATTCTGGTATCTCTCTCCTTTTTCTACACACACCAGACACTTTTTCTGTATTTGGATGATTTCCGGCTTCCCTGTGTATGGTGGAAGATCGGATAATTTGGACCTAATTCTTCATGTTTCAAATAATGTCCTATTAGTATTGGAAACCTTAAAACAGGAACTGCAGGCCCACCTGGTAATATCTTTGCATATTTGCTTTGCCTTAGGATACCAACAATGCTCCATATTCTTTCCAACATTCTTCTCCACAAAAATAAATACCTCTTATCTCAATACAGTGAAAATATTCTTGTTTTTATACCTCGGCATGAAGAAATTTTTCCAGGCTTTCATGGAAATATTTATTTTTCTGCTTAACTCTTTTCTTTGGCCAAACTCAAAACTTTTGACTAAACCGATAAACACATGAATTACCAAAGTAAATGTCTGTCTCTGTTATTAAAATACCAAACAAACAAAAATATTCTGCATAGTCCAGGTGATCAGCTGCTGCAAGAGGGAACAGGAACCACCTTTGGCTGACTAAGTAGTGATGTTTGCAAGCAGCAAAGGGAGTTTTGTTGAGTCCTCCTTAACCCGGATGGTGACAGATGCAAGAAGGAGCCTCAAGAATGAAGGAGGAAGTACAAACAAGGCACAAATGAGGTGACCCTCAGTACTTGACTAGGATGAGAAGGAACTGCCCCTCTCCCACAGGATATTAACATGGTGCCCATCATTGTAATATCTGAATGCCTCAGAATCTTTCAATGTATTTATTATATATGGGGACAATAGATACTACTTCACCCAAGGACATCCGATTTCTAAATGAAAAACACAAATTCCATTAAATATCCTGGGAAGGCTCCATGAAGTCATGGACATATTAGCATCTCCCACAGCAATGCTGGTAGGTGTCTTCCTCTCACTTGTGATCTACTCACATCTAGCAAGTCAGGAAGTGAAGGTTTCAGAGTAACAGCCGTGTTAGTCTGTATTCGCAAAAAGAAAAGGAGTACTTGTGGCACCTTAGAGACTAACCAATTTATTTGAGCATGAGCTTTCATGAGCTACAGCTCACTTCATCAGGAAGTGAAGAATCTCTTATTCATATGAAACTGCAGAGGGAAATAAGGATGGCAGAATGGAATTACCAGAGCTAGTCAACATGATTAGAACTGGTTCGGACCCTGGATTTACAACTCAACTGAAACACATCAGCTACAGCAGCACACTGTCCTCTCCCATCATTGCATCAGTACTAATTTGGAAGGAAGAATAGCACCTGCTGAATCACCTGAAGCATCCAGGTGTTCCTTAGATAGCTCCCATTCAAGTTGTTTTCAAGACACTTCCTGCTTTGTTTGAAAGGTCACACAGATTTAAAGCTCAGGATTAAAGCTCAAGGTGGTGTGGCAATAAAGACAGAAAGAATTATTACAGTTTGCATACTGAGAGCTCAAAAATAGCACACTTTTACTCCACCCTGCCCTATGAGTCCTTCCAAAACTGCAGAAATACCTAAATACCGTTAGTAACAGCATTTGAATGCTTTTAATGGAGGAAAAGGCAACTCCTTAGGAAGGGTGGAATGATATATTATGTGGTTATATCAGAATCAGGAGCCACTATGAAATGGACTTCAGTGGATATTGAGCCCATCATTTCAAATGGGTGAAATACAAGAACTTGTAAAATAGCTCCAGCTGTCAGCCCCCCACTGGGGTGGGAGACTGCTGGGAAAACCGGACATATGGTAACAAATCCCCCATACCCTGCGACCCTCACTTCTGGGCTGCTGCTGGCAGTGGCTCTGGCTTTAGAGCTGGGTGCCTGGTCAGCATCCTTCCTCTCTGGCTGCCCAGCTCTGAAGGCAGCGTCCCTGCCAGCAACAGGGCAGAAGTGAGGGTGGCAATCCCACGACCCTCTTACAGTAGCCTTGTGACCCTCCCACCTTGGATGGGTCCCCTCCACCCTGGTCCCACTTCAGGACCCCCACAGTTACAACACCATGAAATTTCAGATGCAAACATCTGAAAACATGAAACTGACCAAAATGAATCATGAATTTGGTAGGACCCTAAGTATAAGGATGTTTCAAGTGAGTCTTTTCTGAAAGCTAACACCACGCTGGTGATTTATATCATTGTGATATGTATTTATTAACACTATAGGAGGAAATATGCTATTACACCACACAAAAAAAAAATCTCGTTTTAAGACTTCCTTCAGGTCCACCAGTTATCAGCTCTTAGGGAACTCATGCAGGTGTTAATAGTGATAGTAGTTAAAGTCTCTAGGAACTTCTCTGTACCCATTCCGAAATGTCATCTTGATTTGAGCATCACTGGTTGGGTGGCTCATTGAAAGATGTAGTGGACTATGAGTATGCTACAGACTTGTGTGTTCTTAGTGGTTTTATTCTCTACACAAAAGATAGAGGGGAACAGGAGCTCAGACAACAGTAACATCATTGTCTATCTGTACCTACAGTTACTGAGGCTCTGGGTCTCCTGCACAGACATTGCACCGTGGACAAGGCTAGAACTCCAGATATTTATTCTTGCCCTTTGGAATCAGTCTCAGGATTGAATATCTCCATGGATGATCCATTGTCTGCTGTGATGGACCATTAGAAATATCGCAAGTCCCCTAGCTACACCAAGCCCCAGAGTCTTGACAATAGATGCAAGTATTCTAGGTGGAGGAGCAAACTCAGGGAAGATGTTCAAGGACCAAAAATCTAAGCAGCATAAATCTCTTGGAAGAGATAGATGCCTATCTGTAAAATGATGGCATAATCTAATTGGGACAAATTATGCTATTTGCATACATCATCCATCAAGGATGGGAAACAAACAAGTCTAAATGTAGAAACAACTCAGACACTTTCCTGGGGAGAGTGTCCCCTAGCCTCCCTCCAGGTGGAACACAGTAAAGGATCTCTGAGATGGCAGACTGGCTAATTAGTCAACCATTTAACAACTTAGTGGTCACAGATATTCCAATCTATGTCATAGCTGGGAATGGATACCCTACCTCACTCTTGGTCAACTATGCCTTTCCTCCACCACCACTGCTGGGAGTAGAAGGAAAGAGGAATGTGGGACTGCCCTCAGAGTTTTACCAGGTCCAAACTCCATGCTCTCCTTAGTCAGTTCTGAAACACAATCACATGGAGGGTTCCCACAGCCACAACAGCAGCAAAGAGTGGCTTGGTGGTAGTCGCACCCAAAAGTGGCAAGAGTGGGGCCAGGTACCTGGTCTACTCTGAATGTGGATGCAAGACCTGGTGGCTTCTCTTCTCTCTACTGAAGGCCAGCTACAGGCTCAGGCAGCCCTCATGGTATTGGTTATGTGTGGGTCACAGTTTCAAGCTTTTCTTTACAACCATAAGGACAACAAACATAATTTGTTTGAAATGAAAGCTTAGATCCTGACATCACATGACTCGGGAACCTGGGGCCCTAGTCACACTGCTCTTCTGCCTATGCCTTAAGTCCAGCCCTGCCTATGGGTGCATCCAAACCTGAGGACTCCGGTGAAACCCAGCAGAGCTTGCGTGATGATATTTTGAACATCAGCACTGTCTACTGTTAGGTGGAGCTTGGCTTGTGAGTAGAGTTTAGGAGTACCTTTTTTTAATTAATTCAAACTCTGTTTATAATGAAAAAAATAGAAAATTTTAGTTCTACTTGTCGTAGCTAAAAGCCTACGGCCATGTCTTCACTGTATAGTTAACTCAAGTTTTATATGCTTGAATTAACGCCTCTTGAGTTAGCCTAGCTCTAATGAGAGCAGCCACACTGTAAAAATATCACTCCAGAGGTACAGCAGCTGATAAATTGTGCTAACTTGAGCTGTAACCTGTACCCCCTGCACCACCAAACTTGAGTTCAGAATGTATATGTATCAATGGGACTCAAGTTAGAGGCAAGACTCAAGTTATAACTCACATTAACTCTGCAGTGAAGACAAGCCCTACACACGCTGAAATTAATGTTTGAAACTTAGCGTATTGTACTTTAATACAGATACTTCTGTTGCTCTATATAGTCTCCTGTCTGATTTTTTTCACCTTTTGGAGGAAGCTGTCTACTCCCAAATAATAATCTCATATGATAATTTCATGTTCAAAGTTCACACACACAAAATGTGACCAGGCCCTCTCAGAGGTCCAGAGAGGCACGGGCCACTTCCAGCTTTTGAGGCCCCTAGCCATAATAAAAAAAAAATGACGACACATGATCTAATCTTGTGCCATCAGAATGGATATATTTTTATTAATATCATGAACATTATTAACTCTTTAATATGACAAAATCTATATCAGTTAACAAAAAAATTATGTCTTATCAAATCACATCTCTTATTTGCTTAAATTTGCAGCACTAAGCTGAGAGAGTGTGTCACATTTTGGTTTGATAGGGATACGCATAAAAACAAGTTGTGAAACTTATCAAATGCCAAAAAATTAACAAGTGTCTAAATTTGAGGCCCCCTTTGAGCTTGAGGCCCAGGCCAAATGGCCCTCCTGGCCCCCCGTCTGATTGGCCCTGAATGTGACTGCTCTGTTCAACAACCAGAATTGTATCCACTTACTCTCACCTATCCCCTTGGGTGTGGAGAGCTGCTTTCTACCCTTCTCCACCCTACCTCCTAACTAGACAAAGGATAGGCACCTGTACTCTTACATTTTCTCTCCATGTTCCCCCCAGTATCCTCTCTTCCACCTTCTCCAACATTAACTTGTCTCCCACATATCCCTTCAGAGTCCTCTATCCATCACATTCTTCCTGTCATGCCACATTCCTCTGCAGCCCCCTCAAGTCTTCTTGTTGCCCCCCCCACAATTCCCTGCAACTGCCCTGAGTCTGTCTCCTACCTCCACTCCTCTGAGCCCACTCAGTCTGCTTCCTGCCCCCCCCCACTTTCCATTGCACCCTCCTCAGTCTACCTCCTGTCCCCACACATTTCCTTGTACTCTTCCCTTGTTCTGCCTCTTGCTTCCAACACATTCCTGATTCCTCACAGTTCCCTGTCCAATTCCCTAACACTAGCCTGACTAGCATTCTACTGTCCCCTGACTCTCACATGGTGACTAAGATGCCACCATCTTCCCTGATAGCAGCTGGTGACAGCCCTATTTGAAGCAGTGGGAGGTGGCATTCATTTTTGCTGGGAGCAGCCTTGCTTTCATTTGCAAAGGTGAGAGAGACATGGTGACCATCTTGTTGGAAGGCAACATGTGGCTTCAGTCATATTGACAATAATGAGGGATCCTGGCCACTTTGGATGAGGGAAAAACTTCATAAGATTGAAGGCAGAAATCAGCAATCACAAGAATCTTTTAAAAAATCTGAATATTGTGAGACTTGTGATAAAACTGCAAGAGCTGGCATCAATGGTGCCCCCCTTTCTGATGCTTTGTCCCTCAGTTCTCTATGTGTAAAATGGGACTAAGTATTTCCTTTCCTCCTTGGGCTGTTCAGTAATGTTTGCGAGGTGCAATGATAAATGACGATGAGGCCCATAAATACCCAATTAGGCAAGTAGCCAGGTGAGACAGATTTTTCAAATTCTATGTATATGCAGGGAAAAACCATCTTTTTGCTAAAAAAACTTTAGCCCATAATACCAATCTTTTCCAAGACAAGGAGCTAATTTTATTAAACCAGAATATTGGGTTATCCAACCAAATTTCAAGTTGATTTGCCTAATTGAAAGTCAGTGGGAATAGACTATCTAGAAGTCTGCACATTCTAAAAATATGTTTTAAATCTTTAGTCAAAAGAATGGCATTGACCATGTACCACATTAAACGCATCTGTACCCACAGTTTACATAATTTATGACATAACGAACAGATAGAAATTGCTTTCAATTTGTTCAGATGGAATTTGTTAAATTTAACCTAATTAGACCAAATAATCAAAGCAGGCATTTGTAAGCTGCCAATGTTTTTGGTCCGTCCCCCCCCCCCCGCTTCCCCGTGTCCCCCCCCCCCCCGCGCTAAAATTGTTTGGCCACATTTCTTAGAGATTTAGGCAAAGAAAATTAAAATCTCATTAAAATAACTGACCTTATATTTATTCCTGTCACATTAATTATTCAAATTGTAAGGAGTATAAAGTACTTTTAACTATTTTTCCTGGATTTTACCATTATCGATTTCTAAGTTAGCCTATGGGAAAGGTTACTTCAATTAGCATTTAGCTTCCTTTTAAGAGCAAGTTGTATAAAACGAAAACCCCCACATTCTCAGCCTTCAAATTGTATATAATATCTACCAGCTTATCATTGAGACAAACCATTTTAGAGATTCCAGCTTCATTTTCACAAACTAGTTACCGTAAAACATTTGGAGTTTTGATAATATATGGAAGCTAAAAAAAGTTTATTACATTTGGCAGAAACTCAGGACAAGTACTATGCATTCTAATTAGCAAAGAAAACCACAAATATATTTGACAAAGATAACAGCACTGTAAAATATTTGTTCTAAGGATAGCATGACCATGTGGTGTAAAACAAAAATAAAATGCCAGACAACTTTACTGATTGCCTGGTTTTTGTGTCTCACACATTTCAGATGCACTATATTCTTGTAGTTGTACCTATTGATAAATATGAGCCCTTAAAGATACCTAAAAATAAGACAGATCTGTCCAGTTTGTTAGTTTATTTACTACAGTGCATCATGGGGCTGAGAATGCTAATTGGGTACCAATCTGCACAATGCTTGTGAAACCTACGACACTTGATATAAGGAATAAAATGCTAGAAGGTAGCATGCAAGTCAGAATCTATTTTTTCAATTTCAATAAAATGACTTTACCCAGATTACTGACTTGCTACGTTTTGGCATCAAAAGGAGCTGTTGACATAGGGTACAATTGTCAAAACACTCAGCATTAGTTTAACTTTACTCTCATAGATGCTAATAAAAGCAGAGTTAGGCAAATGCTGAGAACTTCTGAAAATCCCACTCTTAAACTGGAAAAAATCAAAATATGGACATGAAATTCGAAAGGCTTTATTCTGCTAGGTTCACACCTTTGAGATCATACTCATGGTTTTCTCTCTCCTACTGAAGCAACAGTATTTTTGAAAAAGGTATATAATGCTACAGTATTTCTGAAGTCAAAAGGAGTTGCCTATGCATATCGGAGGACAGAATGGGGCCCAAGGAGGCTGGCAGTACATGCATATTAGAAAAAAAAAGTGTCTATTACGGACTTATACATAGACTTTTCTTTCATCTTTTCTCTGGTAGCTTTGCCTGGTTTCCTTTTCTTCTTTATTTATATATTCTTATTTGATTTATGGGCAGAACAGTATGTTAAATGAACAAATATCTGCTTTTGCACACTACTCTGTGCAAACTCTGCCGTTTACTATTAGAGATCATATTGTAATATTATATATATTTATATATATGAATTGACAAGAGCTATTGGACTGTAGCAAGGGCAAATCTCCGAATGACACAAATAAAGGGACATCTGCCTGGGGCGGGAAGGCTGTGTCCTGGAGGGTTTCCCACCTGTTATAGGGAGGACGTATGCTGTGTTGTAGCTGTGTCGTAGCCTTGTCATTCCCAGTATGTTAGACACACAAGGTGGGTGAGGTAAAATACTTTATTGGACCCACTTCTGTTGGTCCAATAAAAGATACTATCTCACCCACCTCGTCTGTCTAATAGGAGGATGAACAGCCTAGGTCTGAGCCCTCTCTGCAGTCATTGCAGCACCCTGTGCACTACTCTGATCCCGCTGTCATCACTGCAGCAGGAGCTCTTGTCCCAGTGTGAAGTTTCAGACAACGGGGTATAAATACGTGGGAAGGGTTCTGCTGGGTGCCAAAAGCCTACCAACCAGATGGAGCTACCTGCCACAAAGGAATTAGAGAGCAGCAGCCCAGAATTCAGATGAGTGTGCTCTTTAGAGAAATCCAGTAATAAAAAATATTGCATCCAAACAGATGGATAGTCCATCCAGTCGTGTATACTGTTTCTGGCAAAGGCCGATGCTGAATGCTTCAGAGAAGGGTGTATAATCTCAAAACCTAATTGTGCAACACTACAACATGAGCAGGAGTTCTTCCTGACTCCAGCTGATGTTTTTTAGAATTCTCAAAAATAACTATAAATACACACATGGCCTGAAGTATATCCTGTGGCAAACTGGACCTAAATTTTGTGGCAAGGTCCCTGGGTCCTGTTGCATTCCCATGGAAATTCTGGAGCAGCTTCAGATAAATAGTATTTTTTCCCAATCACTCTTATTTGTCAGTCAATTCTTCTATTAAGCCATAAAATATAGATCTACTCTGAACATTGTAGTTGCGAAACTGGACCTATTCAACAGACCCTCTCACTGCCTGCATTCAGACTCACACTTGCTTGCCTCAGGGACACAAGTCTCTACTACATTTTATTCCTTTTAGCACTTGGAAGTCCACTCTCCCATTACCGTATTAGTTCTATGCTTTTGGATATTATTGAAAATACAAACAATAATACCATTCAAAACAAATACAGTTAATGCAACATTAAAGTTGACAATCAAGCATTCAAAATTCAGGAAATGCTGACTGAGGCCAGGTCCTCACTTAAAAGTTTGCCAGCATAGCTATGTCAGTTAGGACTGTGAAAAAATCATTCCCCGATCAACAAACCTATGCCAGCAAAAGCCAGTGTAGATGCAGTTACACCAACAAGAAAGTCCTTTTGCCAAGATGGCTTATTATGTTTGGGAAACTTCTATTAGGAAGGTCAGCCAGTATAGTTTACCACTATAGCTAATCAGTCTCAGTGGCAATGAACAAAATCAAGCAATGTCAAGATTGCATGTATCACACTAACGTCTTATAAATTTGCATAGTGAAATGACCACTCTCTTTTCTGCCTCCCTCTTTCAACTCAAATCAGTTTCCTCTTTACTTTCCACCACCTTTTACTAAGTTACCTGACTCTCTGAATTTCCTATCACCAATAATTCCCTGACTCCCCATTTCCCTAATCTCCTGTGTTGTCCACTGTAGTGCTGTTCTATTTGGAGGGAGAGTACTTGGCTATTCTCCAGCGGGATACACTTGTTACAAGTTACAAATTTTAAAGTTCCCAGGCTTCCCCAAGTCAGAGGAGCCCAAGAATGCACAGTCCTCCCTCATTAAATTGGAAAAACCCTGGAACATGCCAGATTTGAAGACTGTGGCCAACACAGTCCATTGGATGGTTAACATAGACATAATGGTTTAAAGGTATTCAGTGCTATAAATGTGTTAGGTATTATTATTACCACTGAAGACAGGAACCAGCTCAGCGAAGAAGCTAAACCAGATGAAACCTTAAAATGGATTTCAATAAAGGCAGAAGAGGTCTTTTTGAAGAAGTACAGAGAAAGTGCTATATATCTGAATGATATTAAAAGTTTGGATTTGAATCAGTTTCCACCTTGTTTCAACTGAAGTTAAAACCTATAAGAAAAGCGAAAGGTAAAACATTTCTTGCAAATTTGCGTTATCTTTGGTCATCTGGAATCTCAGGAGTCTTAGCACTGAGATCCAAAATCACACCAGAAGCTAGCTCTAAGCATCAAAACTTCACATACTGCTTGAGGAGCTTTCATACTTGGACACAAATGAACAGTGGCCAGATGTGCTTTAAGAAACTGACTACTCTATATTTGTGTTACACATTCCAAATAAGTTTTTTGTGTGTACAAAGAGAAGAGATTAAACTGTGCAAACTTATGATGCAAGTCTCTAATTTTAATAAAGGTTTCTGAGGAAGTGCATTCTGCAACACTCATGACCAAAGCAGTAAGGCAGAATATCTAGCCTTTTTAAGACAGATAAATATTTCTAGACCTTATCTCAACACATATTTTTTGGTTATAATGAATTTTTAGTTGGGCAAGATAGTTTTAGTCTCCACCTCTGCTGCCTCTCCTCCCTTTCCTGCATCTTAAATTGCTTTGAATTTGTGTAGCAAATTCCACATGGTCTAAACTGGACTTTAACAGACAGGTTTTATTTATTGAAGACAACAAATCATTGACAGAAAGTAAATGTAAAATAGGAAAAGACTAGGCATGGTTGTACTCTGAAAATGTCTTTGTAATTGTAACCCCTTTGACAGGCACAATCAATTAGAAGTGGTCTGATTTTAACCAGTTGCAGGCTCATTACACTGCATTCCAGTTTGTGTTGATGAAAATCAGTTTCAGCCTGTGGCCTGGAACTCATACAGCACTTCCTGGGGCCTCTTATATAAACACATTAAGAAACAGTTTTATTTGGACTTGTCCATCCCCCTTTTATTTTACTGAAACAACTTTACAAATCAAGAATAAAACAGAAAAATTGTTGCCCATAACCAGAAACACACTCAACGGAGAAAGATGTTTAAACTATGAAGAGTGTAAAACTTCAAATTGCAATTATTGCTTACAGTATTTCAGTATAAGACTTGAGACAACACTGCTTAGGCTACAGTTTCTCTTTAATATACCATTAGGACACTTCTAGTTGTATATAATATAACAGAGTGCTCTTTCAGTCAATAAAGGCTACTTTATTTGAATACATTTTCATAGAAAATGTACCAAAGTAATGTAGTATTTTGAAATTATCACATGTGAACACAAATTTTAATGACTTTCCCAGTGGAGTACACAGGAACAAAGATAAATATGTATATACAATATCGGTTTGTTTAGGATCAAATACTTTCCCACAGCACAAAGCCCAAGTTGCAGGAGCTGCGAACAGGGAATGAAATCCTCTTACCCCCAGACATGGAGTAGAGACACAGCCATTAGTACAGCCACAGCAATGCAAGAGCCTCTGTAATGAATCTGCTCCTCAAAAGATGAGGGTTGGAAGGGAAGAGATGAATTGACAGATGTGGACAGCTCAACAAAGACCTCTGATCTACATGCAGCAGTTGTCAAAAAGCAGACAAGACATTAGGATGCATAAGGGATGAGATGGAAATTGATAAAAAATATGATAATGCCACTATATAAAACAATGAGATGCCCTCACCTGGAAAACTGTATTTAATTCTGATCACTCAGTTTTAAAAAGGATAGTGCAGAATTACAAGGGGCTCAGAAGCAGGCAATAAGAATGATTAGGGGCTTGGAAAAATTCTCATATGAAGAGAGATTGAAAAGACTGGGATTGTTCACCTTAGAAAGGACATAAATAGGAGGAAACATGATAAAAATATATATAAAAAATGAATGGTCTTGAGAAGGCAGGTTTTGAATGTCTGTTCTCCCAAGAATTAAGGGATATTAACTGAAATTGAAGGGTAGCAAATTCAGAACTGATTAAGGGATATGCTTTTTCACACAACATAGTTCACCCTGGGAAATCACTGAGAAAAAGGTATCGGAGACCAGAGAGTATCAGTATTCCAAGAAGGACGGGACATTTAGACAAACAACAAGAATATCTGGAGTTATAATAATAAATATATTTTTACATGTATTTTTTAAAAATGAAACTTTTAGAAGAGATATAAACCCTCACGTTTCAGGGCACAAGTCAAACTCTAATGATTGCGGACAGGAGGACATTTTCCCTGGGGGCAGGTTATACTAAAACTACTTTCTGCAACATTTCTTGTACCTTCCTCTGAAGCATCAGATACTGGCCACTGCTTGTGACAGGATACCAGATTAGATGCAGCACTGGTCTAATCCAGGATGGCAATTTCAATGTTCCTGTATAGGATCTACGTAGTCATGGAGCCACTAAATCTGCACCCGCATGGCATGGTGCAGGAGCTACCTCCTCGTAGCACAGGATATATGAACCCTTTGCATTGGCCTCTGCCTCCTATCCTCCTCCCATGAAGTAGAATCCACCTGTTCCCTTGCCTAACAGGTCTTCGGCACGTATGCCCCGTGAGGGCTATTTTCTACATCCCCACGGCTATTACTTCAGATATTTCGGCTTGGTTAAGACCACATTCCCCACAGCTTCTCTTTTTGCTTGATCCTTCAGTTAAAGCATACAGTTGGATTCAGCATCAGGCTATGCTGGATTTAATGTCCAGAGCTGTGGGTCCCTGGTGGTGGAAAGCTCATTGGGGAGAGGGGGATATGAAGCAGTACCAGATTATTGCAGCTCTTACTCTGCCTGGGGCTTGAGCTTGCCAGTTTTGCCCCACAACTGGGTGATGCTAGCCAAGTAGTCTGACTGGCAGCACTCCTATGTAAGTTAAATCTATTCTTGCCTTGCAGAAACCCCCCGGCAAGAAAATGTGTGAAACATTTAACAAGTGAAATGTATTTGTTTTAAATCTGAGAGAGTCTCCTTCCAGAAGAGACCCTCTTTTAAATAAAGGATTTGTCTCAATCAGTTAAATGTAGCATTAAAATTAAACCACAAAAACACTTACGTTACGGGTTTGAATTAAACCAACAAAACTGTCCTTAACTCACCTTGCTCTGCCAGTGGCTAAGGACAGGATAATAATAAAGTACCATGCTGAAGAACTGTGTAATACATGGACACAGTAAGCTAATTATAGCTGCACTGAATCAGTCACACTCCAGAAGGCTGGCCTTCTAATCGTGCTTTCACTTTACTTCATCATCTATTGTGCTGTGTATGACCATAAATAACATGCTAAGCAACAGTTTAATGCCATTAATAGTTTTGATTGGTCCTTCCTCCAAGAACTTCCCATCCATGACGTAAACAATCAAATTGCTGAATCTTTGGCGGTGTGACTTTTTGTAAAACTTCTCACCCTATTGCAGAAACGATCCCTATGAAGTTTTCCATACTTCCATGGAACTTACCCATTTTTTCCAAGGTGGATTGGAGACATTATTCCATCTTTGAAATTTTGCAAAAATAAAACAGAACTACTTAGAAAGCTTGACCTACGCAAAGGATCAGAGTTTGACTTTTAAGCTTCTGACTAGCAGGAACCAGGAATGCTGCAAAAGCAGCACCTTTAACCCCTGGCGGGAAGGAACCCTCCTTCTCTTCAGCACCCCCTGCCAGGACTGGTTCTTACAGATACCAACAGATCATGAGTTTCTCCTCATCTAGACCCCTACACGAAGTGTCCAGATTTTCAAAAGTGCTCAGCACCCAGCAGCTTACACTGGTCTAACTAATGCATTTATTCCCCCAACCCTCACCCAGGTTTAATACAGCACTGAAATTTCCCACAGCTGATTTAGAAGTTGTATATTACAGTTGACTTGCCTTTTCTTCTAGATTTCCCAAGGTAATCACTCAGCACAACAAGGACATCAAGATATGCAGCTCTGGTCACCAAACAAGGATTTTGCCTAAAAAACAAATTGTTGACAGAAAGTAAATTCCTCATAAAATTCCCGCTCTGCTCAGACAGACACTGAAATTGTAACATAGAATCATAGAGCCAGAAGGGATCCTTGAGAAGTCATCAAGCCCAGCCCCCTGTGTTGTGGCAGGACTAAGTTAACCTAGATCATCCCTGACAGGTGTCTGTCCAACCTGTTTAAAAATCTTCCAATGATGGGGATTCCACAACCTCTCTTGGAAGCCTATTCCAAAGCTTAACCATCCTTATAATTGGAAAGTTTTTTCTAATAGCTAACATAAATTTCCCTTGCCACAGGTTAAGCCCATTTCTTCTTGTCCTACATTCAGTGGACACGCAGAACAATTGATCACAGTCCCCTTCATAACAGCCCTTAACATATTTGAAGACTATTAGCAGGGCCCCCCTATAATCTTCTTTTATCAAGGCTAAACATGCCCAATTTTTTTTAACCTTTCCTCATAGATCAGGTTTTCCACACCTTTCATAATTGTTGTTGATCTCCTCTGGACTCTGCAATTTGTCCACATCTTTCCTAAAATGTAGTGTGCAGAACTGTACACTCCTAGTAATACACCCCAGAACGATAGCTTTTTCACAGCTGCATCATATTTTTGACTCGCATTCAATTTATGATGCACTAGAACTCCCAGATCCTTTTCAGCAGTACTGCCACTTACCCTGTTATTACCCATTTTGTAGGTGTGCATCTGATTTTTCATTCCTAAGTGAAGTACTTTGCACTTGTCCTTACTGAATTTCATCTTGTTGAATTCAGACCAATTCTCCAATTTGTCAAGGTCCTTTTGAATTCTAATCCTGTCCTCCAAAGTGCTTGCAAACCCTCCCATCTTCATGTTGTCTGCAAATGTTATAAGCATACTCTCCACTCCATTATCAAATTCATTACTGAAAATATTGACTGACCCCTGCAAGACCTTATTAGATATGCCCTACTAGTTTGACAGCAAACTACTGATAACTATTCTTTGAGAATGGTCTTTCAACCAGTTGTGCACCCACCTATGTAGTAATTTCATCTAGACTATATTTCCCTAGTTTGCTTGTGGGAATGTCTCAAAAGTCTAACTAAAAGCAAGATTATATCACATCTACTGCTTCCCCCCCATCCACTAGGCCAGTAACCCTGTCAAAGAAGGAAACTAAGTTGATCTCACATGATTTGTTTTTGACAAATCCATTACGGCTATTACTTAGAACCCTATTATCCTTCAAGTGCTTACAAACTGACTGTTGAATAATTTGTTCCAGTATCTTCCCAGGTATCAAAATTAGGCTGACTGGTCTATAATTTCCCAGGTCCTCTTTGTTCCCCTTTTTAAATACAGGTACTATGTTTGCCCTTCTCCAGTCTTCTGTGACCTCACCTGTCCTCCAGATGTTCTCAAAGATAATTGCTAAAGGTTCTGAAATTGCTTCAGCTAATTTCTTAAATACCCTAGTGAAGACTGAGGTGTTTTGTTTCAGCCTTCTGGATGTCATTAGTTATTAATTCTCCTTCTCTGGTAAGTAAAGGACCTACACTTCCCTTCATCTTTCTCTTGCTTCTCACGTATTTAAAGAACCTTCTCTTACTGACTTTTATGTCCCTTGCTAGGTGTAACTCATTTTGTGCCTCAGCCTTTCTAATTTTGTCCCTACATGCTGTTGCTACTTCTTTTGAAGTCCTCCTTAGCAAATTGTCCATGTATCCTTTTTTCGTAGGATTCCTTTTTGATTTTCAGGTAATTAAAGAGCTCCTGACGGAGCCATACTTGTATCTTACTATTCTTCCTGTCTTTCCTTTGCATCAGAATAGTTTGCAATTGTTACTGTATTACTGTAAACATAAAGAAACTAGCTGAGTTAGAAACTGGAATATCTTAAATGTATTGTGTCTAATTAGTACAGATCTATTGCTTGTACTAGACCTCATATGCAAAAGAATAGGCCAATGACCCAGAGATCTACATTCTGACTGAGTGACAGCCCTTCTAATGGAATGAAAAATGTCTCCTTCCATTATGTTCCCATCAGCAATAAATGTCTTAATACACATTTCTATATTATTTTAAAGTAGCTTATTTGGGAGAGTCAGTTCACATAAGTGTCTCATCAACATGTCAATTGACAAATCTGCTTATTTTGTTATTGTTTATGTATTTAATTAACTAAAAACAAAAACAAGAGTCTAGAATTCCTCTCCCCCTTGCTCCCCCCCCCCCAATCTTTTCCCTTTGAGTACATCAAGGGCAGCCCCCATCACAAATTAACTGCTATATCTTTTGTTAGGCACAGCTACATTTCTGCTTTGGTTTAGAACAAGTTAGCATGAGTTCTGAATTCAGAGTCTGTTTTATGCACCCAAAATTTAATTTGGGGGGTTTCAGTTGTGTAGCATCAGTCAACTGTAAACCACTTTCTGCTACATTTGATCAAACCACAAGTAATTAAAATCACCTGGACAATATGGAAGTTAATTCAGGCATATTTCTTCATTTTTCTCTGTATCACTATCACTGTATGTTTCGTCCAGAATACCCTTCGCTAGGGCATAACTTACCGAATGAAAGAAACCCAGTACAATACAAACATAAATGGATATGGTGAGTGGGACAAATATTTTAAAAAAACTGTAGGAGAGACAAACAAGTGCAAGTTTTAGCTGTGACTAATACTTATGGCACTACAAAATTCATGGCCGTGAAAAATACATCATGGGCCATTAAATCTGATCTCCCCTATGAAATCTGGCCCCCAGCCAGGGGCTCCTACCCTGCGCAAGGCTCCAGCTGTTAGTCCTGGCCAGGGATGAGACTTCCTCTTCCCTACAGGGGCCACTCCAGGGTGGGTCAGACCCATTTCTGAGAATCTCAGGAAGCTGCAATGGCTCTAGCTGTCACACCCCCACCTCCCTTGCAGGCAAGCTGCAGCTCCAGCTGTCGTCCCCTGCACGGGGAGGCTGTGGCTCCAGCTGTCATTCCTCTACTCAGGTGGGAAACTGCCAGGAAAACCAGACATATGGTAATCCACCCCACCATACACTGTGACCCTCACTTCTGCGCTGCTGCTGGCAGTGGCGCTGGCTTTAGAGCTGGGCGCCTGGCCAGCATCCTTCCTCTCTGCCTGCCCAGCTCTAAAGGCAACAGGGCAGAAATAAGGGTGACAATCCTACAACCCCCCTACAATAGCCTTGTGACCCCTACACTCTGACAGCCCTTTGGGTCGGGACCCCCATGGTTACAACACTGTGAAAATTCAGATGTAAACATCTGAAAATGTGAAACTGACTAATTTTAAAATCCACTGGCTGTGAAACTGATCAAATGGACTGTGAATTTGGTAGGGCCCGACTAATACTCAATGTTCAATATTTCATTTTAATTTTAGTTTCTGAAGTTTGTTTTGCATGCTTATTTTTAAGCTAGAAATTCACTCAAGAATTTAATTACAGTATATTTCAAGAAACAGTGTCAACTTTACAACTCCTTTAAAATTCTGGAAAAAAACACTGGAACATTTTTGCAAGTTTACAGAGAATATACACAACCATGACATGAAAATGAAAAGTTTGCTTTAGGTCTTTGGATAAAAGTTTTGCAGCTGTATTGGACTATAGAAGAGGCAGTCCGTCATGGCAATGGAAAACCCAGCTGTTATAACACATCCCTGGAGAGGAAAACTTGGTTATAAACAAACATACACTTACCTTTCTGGCCTGTAACTTTTCCATGCTACATATATTATTCCTATGCAGAGATATAAGGTATTATACATTTTTCAAAATTGCTGGCTGAATGAAAGAAGGAAAAATTCCTAGTCCTTTTCTTTCTAGTGGACCCAATGCGAATATTCAGGGGCTATTTTCCCCTTAAATTAATCTTCCCATTCAAATAAAAAAGAGATATAAAGCCTCTTCTAAATGACTAGCAAGAGATGCAACAAGAAGTATGTGGTTGTCACCCTCTGTTCTGTATTCCACTTGTATCATCACTATTACAATAAGCCAAGCCTCTACCAGTTGAAGGACTGGAGTCTCAACATGTTTCAAAATCTGGGTCAGCTCTGAAAAGCCTGATATTTAAAAGTAAAGATCGCTCCCAACTTTGGACTGTCATAGCTCAAGAACTGCAGCTTTGAAAATCAAGATCCATTTCCTGCCTGTGGTAAGAATATCATGTATTTCTCTTTAGTAACTTGAAATATATAAGGACTGGGCACAATTTTTCAGACAAATAATTTATTCACTGAAAAACTGAGGGTTTGTTGACCCAAAAGTATTCACAAATTTAACATGAAGTTGACAAATAATTTCAGCCAAAAAAAAAAAAAAAAGTGGTGGAGTAAGAAAAGCAGTGGCAGTGGTGACCTCCCTTCTAACTTTTAGCCCAGTGGTTAGGGCACTTGTCTGGAATGAGGAAGACCTGAGTTCAGTTCTACCTGACATGGAAATGGGATTTGAACTTGAGTCTCACACAGTACAGAAGAGTGCCCTCGCCACTGGACTCTAGGATACTCTACAGCATCTCTCTCTTTCTCTCCCGTTGAAGTTATTCGGCTGTGTATAAATAATTAAATAAGGGGATTTGAATGAGGGTCTCCCATCTCCAAGGTGAGTACCCAAACCACAAGGCTATAAAGTCAGTCTCACTCTCTGGCCCAAAGACTCTCCTGCGATGAATGACACCCAAGTTCAAATCCCTTCTCTCACATCAGGCAGAGGAGGAATTGAACCTGGGTCTTCCACATCCCAGGTGAGTGCTCTGATTACTGGGAGGCACTGACAGCGTCCCTTTTTGTTAGAGGCATAATGATATTTTATTACAATTAGTTTTCTTTAAGAAAATAAACCCACAGAATGGAAAGACGGGTTTGAAATGGCCACACAAACCCCAAACGCTTTTAGTCACTAAGTTTTAACTTAGGCCATGGTACTTTTGAGTTGTGTCCAAAGGTGTTGGCTCTCACTACACCTAAAGAGAGTCCCGAACGTGTTACACTTTGTCAGATCATAAGTGATCCAAACACAGTAAATGCTGTGTTGTTCTATGGAGACATTAATTGGCAAGTCAATACAATGCTTTAGAACATGTCAGCAGTGTAAAGCCAGTATGATTTTCCTAGCTATATATTTATGAGTAGGTTTTACAATTTGTAATACAAGTACAGTCCATGTATAGAAACTCATGAATAATTATACATCTTTCACAACATGGATATTTTATCCATGTGAGCCAGAAAAGTGAAATAGTGCAGAGAAACCAAAACACACTGCAGTGTTAGAGTGCAAAGATCTGCACCCAGCAAAGATGCATATCATTAAGAACAATGCCCAGAGGATGCCATTATTGTTTCAATATGGCTATGCCTATTTTAAAAAGTTGTAAAAAAATAGCTGCTATACACATGGACTAAGAAAAGTCCAAATATTTACACAGCCAAGTTTCAGTTCTTGGCATTGTGTCAGTGTTCTCAATTTTCACACACTAGTTTGGCAGAAACTAGGAGCCTTTCAGAGACAGCATGCTCAATGCATGGGGAAAGAGAATGACTCAACAGTGAGCCTCCAGAACACATTAAGAAGCAAAATGTTGGGCTCAAAATAGTCCCATCCAGTTATCTGGAGAGAAGAGGACAATGGCTGGGAGACAGCTGAATTAAAACGGTGTAGATGATGGGCATACAGAGTTCCGACTGGACCACAGAGAACCTTATGGGAGCTAAAACTGCCCCCAGACTCCCACTTTTTATACAACGTTTTGACCCAAAGAAAATGTTCAGTTTCTATTCCATCTCTCTGAAAGACTGGCTGACATAACCTTTACGGAAAAAGTGACAGCAGCACCACAGCATCATATAAGCTTGTGTGTATGTCTTCTGATTTAGAAATGGTGCTTTCTTAGCTTTGGATTAGCCAAATGTTTGGTGTTGGCTTGTTTCAGTGCTTTGGACATGTGAGTGAAATTCCTAGCAAAATATGCAAGTTGGACACAGCAGAAAATCCAGTTTTCCAAAAGTGAACAATTCCACTATTGCTCCAGCTGTTACAAAAACTCTCAGTGTTGAACTCAATGCTGAAACTGACTTTATGTCACAGCACCCAATAGCTGGACGGCCGATCCTGAAATATTTCAGTTATGTGCATCTGGTATAATTTAAAATCATGTCTCACACAGATTCCTATAGAAACTGTGCTCTTACATTTTATTTTACTATTCATATAAAAACGTTTCATACCCTTTCCATGACAAAGGTAGTTATCTAAAGGTGCCCTGGTAAATAAGCCGAGCAGAAAACTTGTCTCCAGCCAGAAATCGTAGCAGTAGCAAGGATGTGAGTTATAAGCATTCAAAACAGCGCTCCTCATTTTTGTCCACAGACAAATGGCCAAAATTTAGGTCACCTTCCTCTCCATCTGAAAATTTATGAAAAAAAAATACATTATGCATCCAGTCTGGATGACTAATCAGATCAAACTATGGAAAAGGAAGTAGGCTGTTCATAAAAAAAATACACAGGACTTCGGCTTGACGGGATTTTTATATCTGAGGGAGGGAAAATGTGGTTTCCTAACAGTTCCATGTGGTGCCTTTGTGTCACTTCCTGCTTCTCCTAGGGTTCCAGAATTTCTGGGACTAGTCAGATACAACTTCTGTATGTGATATGCTAGCTGGAAACTAATTCCAAAATGCGTAGCTTTGTGTGATGCCCTGTTGGTCTGTTAGCTGCCCATGTGGGAGATACATGCAACTCATAGGCTGTCAGTGACGCTGATTTCACCATGAGCCAATGTAGTTTAGTATTTCAACAAGCCAGTTTGAAGTTAGCCCAAGTGATATCTTGAGAATTGGACTCACCCTTCTCCCCCCAGTGCCAGTAAACACCTACACAGGATGCCTGCTACAAGCCAAGAGATATTGTGGGGCTTTCTGAAGGAAGAAGGCGGGAGAGTAGGTGTGTCTGGAGGCCTCTAGAAACTACTTAAGTGTAGGGATCAACAGATAATCACTCAAGGCCTTGTAAGAATATTCTTTTAATTTGATGAGGAAGATGAGACAGTCCCATAAAAGTCCCCCTAGCTCACCATGGAATTTCATAGGTTTTGGGGCTTAGGATGACTGAAAGGAACGAAACAGGAAGTGTGAAGAAATAGTGAGGTTTGTATTAGGCCCTCAGCTGCATTATTTCGTTTTGAAAGCACTAGCAAGCTCAAGTTTGACATTGTTTTCTGGCTGGGAAAGCGTTTCCTGACAAATGAAATTTCATCTTTGTATCTGGAGTTGAATTCTGGATCAGAGACTTGAAAGAAAATCACAGACATCAGCCTCCATACCAAACACAAACATTCACTAACTCTGAGTTAGACCTTACCAATAAGACTTAACTGACTGGCCAATTTTATATCATTAAGGTTGAACAAATCACTGGGGAAACAGTAACCTGAGACTTGGTTGTAGTTACATTTTTAATTCTGGTACATGAATATAATATTAGGAAGAGTTGAAGTCACTGGCAAAAAAAGAAACCTTTCCTGAGTTCCTAGAATCCGGGGAAAATTTTAAGAGAAAATGTTAATAAAACTAAATATTCCCTTTATCTTTATGTGCTCACATTCAGATTTCTATGAACAGGTCTAAAGTCAGCAGTTATATAGTAATATATCATTGGGATAACAATAAGTGATTTGTTTAAAGCAAGAAACTGATTGGTATGTGAATCAGGAAATGTATCCTTCACAAGATATGCCCCCCTCTGCGAATGTAAATCTGAATTGCCAGGTTCAGAATCTTAATGTGCAATAGTGCATTTTGATCCAGCTGGCTTTGGAATGCATAATAATGTTGGAACCCCTTTGATTTTTGTTCTACCTTTACCTCCCCTAAGCAGTAGTGATTGTGGACTAGGTTTATATAAGATGAAATTAATCTTAGTCTCTCTCAGTTTGGAGCTCTGTAAATATTTTTTTAAACAAAGTTTGCTTCACCTTTTATAGTAAAGTCATGTTCAAAATGAGGCAGTCATTGGCTGGCTTATTCTGGCCTGCAAAAGCCAACACCAAATGAATAGGCATTTATTGGAAGAAACTAGCAGTATTTAGCCAAGCACATTCCATGCTCACTGGACCAGGTGTATAATTGTATCAACTGTACCTGGCTTAACTGCTGAAACTAGACATCTGTTGTATTACTGATTTATTTCTTTTTTTAAAGAAGATATGAATGAGTTAAAAGCCAGGGTATTCTCTTTGTGGATTCCTTTGGAAGAGAGTAAAGAAATGAAAAACTCGATCCTTTGGCCTCATTTCTGTCAGAGCAAGGAGGAAGGATTTGAACCAATGCAGTACTGTGCATAATCCCTTCTCCACCTATAATCTCCTCTGCACAAAACTCAGCAGAAGAAACCCTTAAATCCAATCTATATTCATTTGGGAAATGCGACCCTATGTAGTATTCATCACCATGCAAACCATAGGGCTTTCCCTTCTCAAGCTATTAATGCAGAAACTATTTATATAGCGTCGCTATTAGTACGATCTTTTGTGGTCTCCACTCCTGACCTCCAATGAAGCAATTCAAAGGAAACTCTGCAAGAGGATATTCATGCAGTTTCCTGGTCATAGGATTCCCTATAGAACAGCATAAACTGACCTTATATTAACAAATGTTTTCATTTCATATTTAAATAATGCACACAAGGGTTCCTGCATATAATGTTGAAAATGGTTTGTATTAATTTATAATACATTAATTTTGAACTTTTTTCCTCTCACTGAAATTAGATATTTTCAAAATCAGTAATTTGCTTTGCACTTGCTATTTTTGCTCACTGCGAAGTAACTTTTCCAATAATAATGAGCAGAACAGGAACTATAACAGTACATTAATTCTCATATTTTCTAAATATCTAATTTAGTTAAAATGGAGTAAAAGTATTTTTTCTAATCAAACGCAGAGGACAGATATTTTAGCAATTTCATATACGAGTAGGTGGCCAATATCTATAAATAAAACAGCTGTGTGTATAAAATTTAAACTCGGCTTTCATGAGACCGTAAGTTTACTGGTAGATCTCAGTGATATTTTAAAAACTGGGATAAAAGCTTTCAAATTGCTTTATAGGGCTTTGAAGGCTTGATTCTTATGGGTCAAATTACATATTAACTTAAAAACTGGAACCACTGATGCCAAGAGGGGCACAAAATATTCTGAATAGCAATCTAATCTTATTATTGTAAACTCTGAACTCCTTTCTGTTTCTTCATGGTTTGTTACTTTCACTTGTTACCTCTTGTGATTTGTCCCTGTCCTGCTCATGCTTCCCTCCCAGAAATAAGAAGCCTTCAAAAAACATATAAATTCCTCTAAAAAAGCTTCTTTCTCCTCTTTAAGAGCAATCAGGCATCCAATTTCCCCTTGAGGAATAATGTTTAAGGCAAAGGTATTTTCCTTTTACTGAGTCCCTGGTATACGTTATTGATAATAGGATCAGTTAGGCTGGCCACAGGGACTCCTAGTGGCCTGGTCATCTTATATTCATTTCTCTCTGTTCCAGTGTGAACAAGCTGGTAGTTGATTAGAATTTCTTCAATGCTGGCAAGGACAAAGGCCTTGAAACATTTTAGACAACCACCTCTCAATAGGTCAGATCAACAATCAAAGCTTAAAAGAAGGCTGGAAAGTCTTTTTCTTCAAATCTTAGAGTGTGTTCTACAACATTTGTTTCTATCTCGCAGGAAAAAAACTAAGTAATCTTATAAGGATGGGGAGATGTGCAGAGTGGCCACCTGGCAAGCCTCACGTTCTTTAACTAGACACTGCAAAGTAGGTGTGGCGTCTTCAGAGGCTGCGTTTGATTTCTGGGTTCTTCAAAATGCCATTTTCCATTACCTTATCTTCTCCCTCCCTTCTCTTTCCTACCACACCCCAATGCAAACTCAGGTGGGTAGCTGCTACTTCCCAAAAGTGTGTGTGTGAGAACACACAATCTGAATTAACCACAAAGGTCTGCTCATAAGAGGAAAATCCTCTGCTCTGGGTTTATTCCCACTCACGTTAATTGGGGGACGTTAACTGTTTTCTATGTTAACTGTTTACAATGCGTTTGAACTCTGGAAGTTGCTGGTCGGAGAACTATGACACTGTCCAGGCTTATATAGGCGAACTCTATCTAGCAGCTGCTCTTACCGCATTAGTCAGCATGGTTAACCCCAACAATCACTCTCTGGCCAGAGTTTTATTCTATTATGAGAACACATGGCTATGGTAAATTCACATAGTCTATTCCTATTCATATGCGAAATGCACAACGCAAGTTTGTGCACTCTAAAGTAACTAACTACCTACACAGGCTGTAAACACAGATTTGTGCCCAATATAATTCATTCAGACAGAGGTATAGGGTTTAATTCATTGTTCCTGCTTTATTCCCCTACCTACAGCTTTAAAAATTGACTAAGGGATTGGCTTCTGAATGAAGTGAATATAAAACGGTGGCCAAAATTTTGCAGCCTACATAGAATCCTTTTCCCTTTCCTCCCCCCGGTACTTTGTCAAATTAGCCCAAGATACACTTGAGTGGCTAGAGTAAGGGAAACCAGGTCTAGCAAGTCTCACACAGGCCTTTCTGAGAGGGGCAATACATAAACGCCTAGTGGAGAATTAGAATAACAATTAATCTTATGTCTCATTTGACCCAAGTCAGATTTTCATTTCACCATCCAGAGGTCACCTATTGATTCACTGAACTACCTAGTCCTCCCCCCAACCTTTCATGAAGAAGTAACTGTTACTGGAATTTTAAATATTTTCAGGAGTTTGGAGAGATGTCCAAAATTCCTGGCACAAACATTTCCTACCTGCTTAAACTTTAAGATAGCCTCTTAGAAAAACTACACATACATTTTGCACAACAGAAAAAAGCGTGTGAAAGACAGTGCTCAGAAACAACTATATATTATATTTAAAGCTCCACTTTAAATTCAGTCAGGTTGTAGAAGATAAATTGGTCTGCTGTAATTTCATTTAATCCCCAGTCCTTTTTTGATTTTTAACCTATTTTCTCCTCCCGTAATTGAAATGATAAACAAAATGGTGGTTGTTCTAACAGTCTGGCTAACATATTGGATGCTACTGGTAATGCCTTTGTAAAAAATCCTGCATTACTTAACTTAGACAACCCTGCTGAACCAACCAGAGTTTTGCCTGTGGACTAAGTTGTGACCTAGTTCCTCGTATAGCTGCACTGACACACGTAAGTGACAAATCTGTTGTGTGCAAGTAAGGCAGGATTTGGCCCTTAAAAGAGTTGCTTTTGTTATTCTGTGCATTTTAAGAGATACTCCAGCTCCTGCCTACAGTATATTGGATATTTTTTCTCCCTGTAAAATGGCATTAGATCACTAACAAAAAAAGATACATTTTATGTAGGAAAAGCAGAAAATGGTTTAAAAAAAAGGTAGAAATTTCAGGGAACTTTATCATTGTGAAATTGAAGATTAAGGGGATGTGGCAGATTGGCAGCTGCTCTGTAATTTATGAACAGTTTTTGTTGGCATGGTTATTGGGGTGTTTTCTGTATGACTATGTTGATTTAACTCAACAGGTGTCTGTCTGGAAAAACAGGCAGGAAAGAAAATAATAGCTCAAGATAAACCACCTCTCAGCAAACACTTGAGAACTGTTAAGAGACAATGCCAGAACTATTAGCTTTCATGATTTTGCCTCCTCTGCAGCCAACCAGCAAAAGTATTTTGGACCAGGCCAGGAAAGGCCCATGAATACAGAAGAACAGTTTGCCAGAAACTTGGAATGGGCAACAGGGGATGGATCATTTGATGATTACCTGTTCTGTTCATTCCTTCTGAAGCACCTGGCATTGGCCACTGTGGAAATACAGGATACTGGGCTAGATGGACCTTTGGTCTGACCCAGTATAGCTGTACTTATGTTCTCTGGGAGGATTAAAAGGGATCCTCTCTCTAGGGCATAGTTTTTTGGGGAGTTAGAGTGAGACACATGGACCTGCTGAGAGCATCTGAAGAAGTTAGGCCTACCTAGGTTATCATCAGGGGAAGATAAGCCTTTAGGCAAGACAGAGATGCATATAGACTAGTAGTTGTTTTTAAATCCTTTTTTCTCTAATGCTTTGTTCCTACTGCTAAAACAAACAATACTTTGGTTTAAGAAGGCTGTCCGGTCACTATACTTACCACTGGTCACAAACTTTCAAAGCAAACAACTGCAGGTGCCCAAACTTGGTCAGACATACAAGGTAAGAATGGAGGATACACAGGGTACTGTAGCACAGGGCTGAGTCTAAAAGTGGGAGAACAACAGAATTCCATCCAGAAGAGGTATAGGCACAAAGCCTGACACTTGAGGTAGCACTCTCAGAGAGTCCAGAAAGGTGACAGAGGCTTCCTGTAACCACTACAGCAGACAATCCACATACTATATAATTGGTTTTGGCTTCATTTGTCAGTTGGCTTTTAATTTTTAAGAACAGAGCCAGTAAAAATTTGCAAATATTTCTGGCAAATTCTGGCAAGATTTTTACCCTCAAATGTTGAAAATATTTTAATAAATTCTTAGATTTTAAGACCAGAAGGGGCCATTAAATCACTTCGCCTGACTTCCTGTATACCACAGAATTTCATCCAGTTACTCCTCTACTGAGTTACTCCAGTAATTTGTTCAAGTAAAGCATAGGCTACGGCACAGGAATTTCCTTGATACAGTCAATCTGTTCATGAGCTTGGATACGGGAAAGAAATTGCATTGATATCATTAGTTGACAATAAAATATTCCTGCTGATCCTTTTACAGCTGTCAAAGCATAAGGAGGTTAAGTTGATGAATCTGCACACTCTAACAGAGTTGGCCAGAGCCATTCTTGTGTTGCTCTGTTCCTATCATCCTGTCCAGAAACATTCACAAGTA